>NC_045785.1:43524529-44968690 GCF_009873245.2 Balaenoptera musculus
GTTCATGTAGATAATATATGTAAAAGAGCTTTGTGAACATTATGCAAATATTAATTATTGTTGTTATCCCTCTCCCTTTTCAAAAGAGCATTTCCTTGGCTGCTTTGACCATGATTACTGTGCCACCTGTTGGACATAGCTTGAATTACACTGCTATCTTTTTTTTTTTTTTTTTTTTTTTTAAATTATTTATTTATTTATTTATGGCTGTGTTGGGTCTTCGTTTCTGTGCGAGGGCTTTCTCTAGTTGCGGCGAGCAGGGGCCACTCTTCATCGCGGTGCGCGGGCCTCTCACTGTCGCGGCCTCTCCCGTTGCGGAGCACAGGCTCCAGACGCGCAGGCTCAGTAGTTGTGGCTCACGGGCCTAGTTGCCCCGCGGCATGTGGGATCTTCCCAGACCAGGGCTCGAACCCATGTGCCCTGCATTGGCAGGCAGACGCTCAACCACTGCGCCACCAGGGAAGCCCTACACTGCTATCTTTTAAGTGTCACTCAGCAATAATTTTAGATTTTCTCCGGCATACTTGAAGACCCTTAAGATAAAAAACTCCCTTGATTGGTTTCACTGAATTTATAATAAATGATTTAAGATTAATGAGTTCAACAAATATCTATTGAACATTTACCAAGTGGACAGGGCCAAGGACACAAAGATGGAGAAGTCTCAATGCCTACCACTGAAGGGATAAGGGATATGCCAGCGTGTTAGGGAAGACTTCACAAAGTAGGTGATCTCCTACCTGGGTCTCATGAAAGGAATTTTTGAGAGGAAAATAAGAGTACTTCAGGCAGAGAGAACAATATGAGCAAAGGCACAAAGCTGTAAAAGTGCCTTTGAGAATGATAACTTGCTCCGTGTAATCAGAGCATTGGCTCTAAGGAAGAAGAAGATGCTGATAGTGATAAATAGCCAATTTTCACAGCCTTACTGTGTACAAAGCCCTTTCAAACATATGCCCTCAGGGAGACTCTAGCACAATGGCTTATACCATGAACTGGGATGGCAGCTAGACCTGGGCTTAAGCCTGTGTTATATTTGATAATTATTTAACCTGAGTTTCAGTTTTCTCATCTGAAAATAAAAGCACCTAGTTTATTGGGCTCTTGTCAGGATTAAATGAATTTGTCAAATTTTTGTGCACTAGCCAGCACTTAATAACTGCAATAATTAGTAGCTATCATAAGCTACTATTATTTAATGGATAAGGTAGAAATTACTATCCCAGCACCACAGAGAAGGAAAAAGGCTAAGTGGCTAACGTGGGATGCCAAAACTTACACTTATTTTTAGTATACCAGAAGTTCCAGTCTGCAAAAGCAGGTTCAACCAGAGTGTTAAGAACTCTGAATGACAGTATAAAGTTTGGGCTTTATGTCGTGTAGGGTATGGGGAGCCACTGAAGATTTTTAAGCAGGAGAGAGTTTTGAATAGATTTCTGTTCAAGAGAGAATTCAGAACCTTATGAGTGGAGTCAATGGACTTAAAATCAACAATCATAATTATAATGATAATAAAAATGTATTGAACACGAATTATATATTGGACACTTGGAAGAAAAAAAGACTTTTCATTGCATTTTGGTTTTTAGAAAATAAGCAGTTAGATAGCATCACCTCATTTTTTTTTTTTCACCTCATTTTTTAAAAACTTGTAGGAAGAAAAGAGAGAGACGGCTCTCTTAATATTCTATTTCTAATGTGATATTTTTTCCTTAAGTGAAAAGGAGATTACCATATGCTTTCCTTCAACAGGTATTTCACAGACGTTACCCTAATCTTCAGAGCATGCAGAGCTTCGGGATTTGAGGATGAAGGGATAACCTGCCCAAGGTCACAGACCTGGTAAAATGGCAGGGCTAGATTCAAACCCAAGACTACTTACTCCACAGCTCTCGTGATTTCATCAGCATCTCACTTCCTCCCAGTGGGGTGGGGGGAGGAGATATTTTAAGGCAGGAAGATGCCTCTCTCAAATTATACTCAGGGTATGAGTGTAAGGACCAAGGGTGAAGGCTGGGGATCCTTCCTCCCTTGAATGCAGAGAAGAAAAAGAATCTGAATCCTAGGAGCTTCCAGTCATCGGCTGTGGGGGACCAGATGAGGATGTTGGGGGAAAGCAGGGAGGGCCCAGCCGTTGATGACATTCCACCTGATGAGCATCCCTTCACCAGGTAACCAAGAGTTCCGGCAAACCTACTCTGTAGCAGGAATCTGGAGTTGTGGGAACTGATAAGTTCTGATCCCATACAATCAGAACTAGCAGGTCCCTCAGAAATTATGTCCAGTATCCTCATTGTACAGATAGGGAGACAGGCCCAGAGAGAAGCAGTGATTTGCCCAAGAGTCACATAGCAGTGAGAGGCAGAATTTAGGGGCCCTGGCTTATTGGGATTTGCTTCTCCTCAATTCATGCCAAAGTAAGTGTGTGATAGAAGATCCTTTCCCCAGAGCATGCTTTTAAGAGTAAAGAGAGAACCTGGAGAAGGAAGGGGATAGAGAGGGAGGAATAGGAGCCTCGAATCCTGGGGACAATCTGGCCCTCTCTCCAGCTTTCCTGGGAGCAGGCTTTATTTGGGGATTTAAGAGGTTGTTATGTGGGAAGATAATGACGTGTGATTCTGGCAGGGAACTCCTAGGAGCAGAAGTGAGATTTGCCCCCCTTCCTCTACTTAAAAGCACACTTTCCCCACATGGAATTCATTTGATATGGAATATCTCAGTGTAAAAGGATCGTTGGGCCAATCAAAGAAATAGCAGAGCTCAGTTCTGTGGGAACTGTAGGCTGGGAGTCAGAAGACCCGGTTCTAGCCCCAACTCTGCCACTATCATTCCAGACAACCCTTGTAAGCCCCTCTCCCCTCTCTGAACTCTAGTTTTTCGTTTTCTCATCAGTGTAGTGGGACGTTTGTACCCAACTATCTGTAAGAAGTCTTTCAAATTCTATCAATCTACAATTACACCTTTCTAGGGCTTAAATTTTTCATGTTGCCAAATAGTCCACACTACTGGAATCTAGGGGTCCTGATGACCTGATCTTGTGCTGAGTCACATACAGTTCTCTAGTTGATATAACCTCCTCTAAACATAGGAGTTCCCTAACTTAGACTGATTTTTTTCATCTGGAGAAAGACAAAGCCTTTTGACAGGAGCTTTATCATGCTAATCACCCTGACACCTACTCTGGGTTCTGAACTTCAGTTTCCTTACTTGGCATGAGATGATCATTGCTATACAGAGGGAAGCATGATATGGAAGCTGAACCTCTCTGAATCTCAGCTTCCTCATCTATAAAATAAAAAATCTGTAAAACCTGCAGAATACCTACATCACTGGGTTGTTGTGAGGCTTAAATAAGAAAACTTATTTGACAATATCTGGCATATATTTCAAATTCATCCACTCAGAGTTATCCATCTCCACTGCTATTACCTGAGATTAGTCCAAGCCACTATCTTGCTTGGATTTCTGAGCCTCCTGTTCCCTGTTTCAAATATTGTTTCTATAATTCCATTGCCTCTCAGCAGCCAGTGATATTTTAAACATAAATTGGATCACATCCTTCCCCTGGTTAAAAACCCTCCAAGGCTTCCCACTGTCTTTGAGATAAAATCCCAACTGCTTGCCATGGGCTACACGTCCTTTGTGACCTGACTTTTGCCTCTCTCTCTCTGGTCTCATCTCTTGCTACTCACTACTTGCTCAGGCCACTCTGGCCATACTGGCTGACTGTCAGTTTCCCAGGCCATTGCACATGCTGTCTCCTGGCTAACTGCTACTTGGCCTTTAGGTCCCAACTTACATGTCACTTCCTTAGTAAGAACTTCCTGGACCCTCCTGAATAACTGCTTCTCAAAGACCTTTCTGGCTCAATTATTCTCTCTCCTAACAACCTACTTTTTATTATTAATGACTATCACTAATAATAATTCTCTGAATACTTCTAGGCCTGTGCTGTAGTACTTTTGTGCCATGGAAGACAACTAAATTTTGTGTCAGTATATCTGGGTTCCAGTCCTAAAATTTGTTCCACGAAGTTGGGCACCCTGTCTCCTTGAGCCTCATTTCCCCATCTATAAAATAGGTTTACTAACCCCTACCCTACTCACCATACAGGGCTATGATGGGGCTCAAGCAGGATGGTGCATGTACAAAGGCCTTATAAACTGTAAAGGGATATATGTAAAAGTAAATTTCTATTATTATTAATAATCCTTGGCTTGCCTCCCAAGGAGACTCTGGGTAAATAATACTGAAGTGATGTTCCAAGTGATTGAGGCCAAGGAGAGAACTTTGGTCTGGAGGCCAAGTGTGAACATGATCCTCTTCCATGGGACCAGGCCTCTGTTTAATCCCTTATTGAAGAGAGAAGCCTGAATATCTCCCCAATCTCTTTAATGCTGCAGGGTGTAAGGAGAGAAAAGTCCAAAAATAAAGCATGGCTTGTTTACCTGCCCTATTGCTGTCTGCCAAGATAGGGAGAGGCACCTGGCAGGTCTCTTCTTGTGTCCTGATTTTTCTGGCTCCTCGTTCCCCCATGGGAGGTACACAGCATCATTAGAACTCTGGAGAGAAGGGCTTTTTATTAGCTAAACTGATGACAACTGTTTCACACATCTTCACTGCCCATCCTCACTCTGGCATGTCATGGAAAACATATTTTCCTGGATACCCAGGGAGGTGGTGTTAAAGTGTAAAAGAATAGTACATGATTCAAAGGTTGATCATCCATCCATTCACTTGTTTGTGACCTTGGGCAGGTCCTGGGCTTCATGCCCCTAACATGTAAAATGATAAGAGATGCTGGATTATAGGATCATTGATGTCCTTTCCAGCCTATGGTGTGCTGGTACATGTTTAATAACCAGCTCTCTGAGTGCAGTTCCGACATGAATGTTGTTAACATTTTTATGTTAACAAGTAAGATGAAAGTGAAACAACAAAGACATCTATTGGAACTTCATTCGTCAATAATATGAGTGACTTATTTGCTGAATCAGGTAATAGTTTTCGAATGCTGGAAGAATATTTCCTCAATTTTTGTTGTGTTTTTCACAACGTAACAGCTATAGATACAACACAATTTTAAGTTTAATCTGCATTATTAACATTCACTCTGTCACTTTCTTAAGTCTAGACAATTAACAAAACAAGCCCTGATTTGTAGCGTTTGCCAATTTCTATAGTATAAATAGTCCCACTATGACCAATTTCAGTAAATTTGAAATTTGGATGAAGTCCAATTTATCTATTTTTTTTTTGGTTGCTTGTACCTTTGGTGTCATAACTAAGAGATCACCATGGTCACAAAGATTTATATCTCTGTTTCCTTCTAAGAGTTTTATAGTTTTAGGTTTTACATATAGGTCTTTTTTCCATTTTGAGTTCATTTTGTATATGGTGTGAGGTAGGGGTCTAACTTCATTTTTGCATGTAGATATCCAGTTGTCCCAGCACCATTTGTTGAAAGACTATGCTTTCCCCGTTGAGTGGTATAGCACACTATAATTTTTTTTAAATGTCAATCAATTTCTTATTAATTAATTTATTTTTATATTAATTTTTGGCTGTGTTGGGTCTTCGTTTCTGTGCGAGGGCTTTCTCTAGTTGTGGCAAGCAGGGCCACTCTTCATTGCGGTGCGCGGACCTCTCACTATCGTGGCCTCTTGTTGCGGAGCACAGGCTCCAGACGCGCAGGCTCAGTAGTTGTGGCTCACGGGCCTAGTTGCTCCGCGGCATGTGGGATCTTCCCAGACCAGGGCTCGAACCCGTGTCCCCTGCATTGGCAGGCAGATTCTCAACCACTGCGCCACCAGGGAAGCCCCTATAATTTTTTTTTTTTTTTTTTTTTTGGCTGCTCCACGTGGCATGTGAGATCTTAGTTCCCTGACCAATGATCGAACCTGCACCCCCTGCAGTGGAAGCGCAGAGTCTTAACCACTGGACCACCAGGGAAGTCCCTAGTACACTATGATTTATAATGTTCAAAACACTGAGAATGAAAGTGTTTTATTTCCTGGCAAAAAAATTATCAGGAGTAATTTAAACAGTGCTTGCCTTCTTGTTATATAACTTACAATATAAATAACCAACTTTTCTTTTTTTTTTTTTTGTAAATTTATTTATTTATTTTTGGCTGCATTGGGTCTTCATTGCTGCGCATGGTTTCTCTAGTTGTGATAAGCAGGGGCTACTCTTCATTGCGGTGCACAGGCTTCTCACTGCAGTGACTTCTCTTGTTGCGGAGCATGGGCTTTAGGTGCGCGGGCTTCAGTAGTTGTGGCATGTGGGCTCAGTAGTTGTGGCTCGCGGGCTCTAGGGCACAGGCTCAGTAGTTGTGGCACACAGGCTTAGTTGCTCTGCAGCATGTGGGATCTTCCCGGACCAGGGCTCGAACCTGCGTCCCCTTCTTTGGCAGGTGGATTCTTAACCACTGCACCATGAGGGAAGTCCTGAATAACCAGCTTTTCTATGAGTGTAACACGGTCCTATTTCTTCGTAAGTTTGGATCAGCTTTCATCATTTTATTCTTTGCATTTTCAACATTATGAAGTATCTCTAAAATTTTTAAAGTGAAGTTTTTTGCCAGGGTTACTTTCTCTAAGACATCTTCATTCTTTTGGTCACAACGACTTTCCTCATTTATATCAATAAGTTTGCCTTCACTAAGTCCCTCTGGCTGCACATCTAGTGTCTTTCAAATGGAAGGAGTATCAGTATTCCCATGCTCAACTATTTCTTCCATAATTCCATTTATTTTCAATGAAAGTTCCACTTCCAGCCTTACCACTTTTTGTTTCTTTGCTTCATTTGATCTTTTTTTTTTTTTGGGTGGGGGGTCAATTCCCTTTTTTGATTATTCATTTCTGTAAAATGTCATGTGGGTTTTATCACTAGTAGAAGAGGCAACACAATACACACTTTATTGTCTGTGCAAGAATTGAATAACAACAGACTTACAGTGACCAACTACTGACAGACTTCGAAAGAAGTGATGTGATTGATCACAGGTCATAAAGTACATCAGTTATTTACATAGTGATTTGTGGACTGAAGAAACAGCAGCAAAGTTTATACTTTGTGCAATTACTTGCAGTTAACACACTGTGATAAATGAAACTTGAACTGTCTTGTTGGACCGATGTTATTTAACTAAACTCTGGGAACTAAAATTTGCATATTTCAGAACTTTGCAAAGCAAGGGCTGCCTGTATTTATTAACTCTGTTTTTAATATAATTAATTGTGAGTTTACATAGTTTTTCAAAATAGCCACATTTAACAATTGGCTCACAAATTTCTTAAAATTTAGCAACTGGCTCTCCTAAGCCAATATGAGCTGGCTCCAGCCCATCACTGTTTTCAGCTTATATATTCCTCAATGCTATGAATCTAACCCTTCCTTCCTTCAGCCAAAACACATATTAACACATACATAAAAATGCATTTAAAACTAAGCAAAAATATTCTTTTTTTTTTTCAACTCTGTATCCCTATAGTGTCTGGATCATAGTTAGAGATCAGTGTTTGTAGGACTGAGGTGAGTTCACATGAGAACACACACATAAGTTATTCACTCATATGCACAACTGGGGTGTAGCATGCCCAGATGAAATAAACCTTTGAGTCATGAGGCTATAATGGATGCTAGCTACTTGGTTGGTCTCCTCTGCTCCAAAATATTTTTTGTTTATTTGGTTTTCTGTTTATGAGAGGACACATGTACAGTGGAAAGAATAGGAATAAAGAAGCTGTTGACTCTCTTCCAGAGCTGTGGAGATAGAGACAGGAAACAGTGTTTGGGGTTCAAAAGATGACAAAAGGCAAGGGAAGATAATTAACTTTGAGTGCCTACCATGTACCTGGCACTTTCTTGATAACTCTTTCAACCACATACCATACAAATGAGAAAAACAAGACTCAGAGAGAATAAGTGACTACCTTCAGTCAAACAGCCTGAAATTGGTGGGGCTGTGATTTAAACTTGGATCTGCCAACTCCAAAAATGCAGGCTCTTTCCACTATATTGTGCTATCTCTGTACACAGTCGGTAGTATGGCATAGGCTGCTGTGCCGAAGGAGCCCTGATTGAACTAGACACCCTGAGGTAAGGCCCAGAGATTCAAATGCCTAAATAACAATTTTCTTCCTCAGTCCAGTCCATGTTTACATCATTAGAACCCAGGTGTCCAGTCTCTAACCCAGGGTCTTTCCATTCCACCACACCTGCCATGCTGCCTCATATGTAATTGTTATGAAAAACATATCACAAACATTCCGCAGTATCAAAGTATCTCAATACTTTCCTTCTAGGACCAGAGAATGGCAGTGTGCGTCATCATGGACAGAGTGTTAATAATAATAATTATGCTTATGGAAACACCCTCTTGTGTTATTATTCAGTCAAATTTGACTTATATGAAGGTATTTCACTCACAATATAAATCGTTTTCCCCTCCCTGGTGGTTGGTGCACATTCCCACTGTGAGTTTGGGAGGAGGTGCGGTGGTGCTGAAGCAGCAAGGAACCTTGTAGTCAGAGAGACCTGGGTTGGAATCTTAGCTCTACCACTTACAGTCAGTCACCTGGAACAAGTAACCTCAGTTTCCTAATCTGTCAACATGTTGAAACAGCACTTATCATTTTTTCTCTCAAGCCTGCTCTTCCCCCACTGCTGTCTCCCAGTCTGATAGCATGGACTACTCAGTTGCCTAAGCCAGAAACCCCAGTCACCGTTGACTTCTCCCTCTTTTTCACACACCAATCCAATCATGAGTTTGATGATTTCGCCTCGTGAAATCATAGTTCTCCCTACTCTACCGTAATTCAGGTCACCATCGCTTTTCCTGGATTATTGCAATAGACACTTATAAATGGCTTCCCTGTCTCCAAATTTGTGTCCTCTAATCTATTCTCTACCCAGTGGTTAGAGCGATCTTTTCTAAAATCAGACCTATTAATGCTGTTGACCAGCTTAAAAGCTCTAATGGCTTCCCCTCGCCCATAAGGTAAAATGCAAAGTCCTTGATATGGATTATAAGGCCTTTCCTGATTTGGCCTCTGCCTTGGCTGTCATTCCTCCCCAACCTTGTTCTCTCTGCCTCAGCCAAAACTGTCTCTCAGTTCTTCAGACACATCATATTTTCTCTTGCCCCTACGTTGTTGCACATTCTATTCCTTCTGCCTGGAACACACTCTTTCTCTATCTACTCCCTTCCTGCCCCTCCACCCAATTTACCTAGCTAAGTTCTAGCCATTCTTCATGTCTTTGTTTAGGTAACATTTCCCCTAAAAAATCTTGCCCAGCCCCTAAGTTTAGATAAGATGCCCTGATTTTTGTTCCTATATAACACACTGTGCTTACCCCCTAAAATTCTAATTGCCTATTTTCTCATCTGCCTCCACCAACAGTCTAAACTTAAGGGGAAAGATGTTATCTTGCTTACTACAGAACATAGTGTCTCATACATAGCAGTGTTCAATAAATATCTGACCAACTGACTGAATTAATGAATTGTTCTGTGCGCTCATTGCCTAGACCCCTGGTTCTGTAGTCTAGATTTTAGCATCTGTTTCTGGCCCTCTTTTCTGATTTAGGTGACCTGTTCTCTTCTTGCATCCAGGTCACTCCCAAGACTTTCAACTCTGAATATTCTCTCTTATTGTCAACATCCTCTGCAGTTCCATTTAGGATAGTCCAAGGAATCCAGGGTAACTGTGCTGGTCAACCCTGACCCCAAATCACACTTGCCCAGAAATTCAGATAATAACAACGGTTACCATTTAATGAGTGCCTGCTATATACCAATTCCTTGCATATACAGCAGACATTAGCCCCATTTTATTGATGAAGAAAAATGGTCCTCTGTTCATGTCCAGTAGTTACTTAGGATTTGAACCCAGGACTTTCTTGTTCCAAAGCTTTTTCTACTACAGAGTATTAAAAGTGTTATTCTCTTATTGTAATCTCTTATGTAATCTCTTATTGTATCAGATTTGACAGAAAATATACGTGTTGGTAGGGGAGATAGACAATGGTACCAGTGAGGCACAACCCTTTGGAAGGGTAATTTGGTGCTATCTAATAATACATATGCATTTATCTTTTGACCCAGAAATCTTACTTCTTCTAAGAATTTACCCTAAACATATATCTACAACATTATAAAAATATAGATGCACTAAATTATTTGTTGCAACATTGTTATGCAAAATACTGGAAACAACCTAAATACCCACATATAGGAGAATGTGTGGAATAAACTATGGGATAATAAACTATAGAAATAGTTCTCAAACATTTTGATAACAGGCCCCCTTTATCCCTTTATAAATTACTGAGGGGCTTCCCTGGTGGCGCAGTGGTTGAGAGTCTGCCTGCCAATGCAGGGGACACGGGTTTGAGCCCTGGTCTGGGAAGATCCCACATGCCGCGGAGCAACTGGGTCCATGAGCCACAGCTACTGAGCCTGCGCGTCTGGAGCCTGTGCTCCGCAATGAGAGAGGCCACGACAGTGAGAGGCCTGCGCACCGCAATGAGGAGTGGCCCCCGCTCGCCGCAACTGGAGAAGGCCCTCGCACAGAAACGAGGACCCAACACAGGCAAGGATGAATAAATAAATAAAGTAGGTGACTTATAAAAAAAAAATTACTGAGGACTCCAGAGATCTTTTGTCTGTGTGGACATCTACTGATATTTATCATCTTAGAAATTAAAGCTGAGAAAATATTTTAAACCATTATTTATTCATTTATTTAAAATAATAGTGAACTCATTATATGTTAACATAAATAACTTATTTTAATGAAAAATAACTGTATTTTCCACAACAAAAACGTAGTATGAAGACTGGCATTATTTATATTTTTGTAAATTTTTTTTTTTTTTGGCCGTGCCACCTGGCTTGCGGGATCTTAGTTCCTGACCAGGGTACCCATGACCCCTGCAGTGGAAGCACGGAGTCCTAACCGCTAGACCACCAGGGAATTCTCTGTAAATCTCTTTAAAGTCAGTCTATTAGAAGACAGATGGATTATCATATCTGCTTCTGCATTCAATCTGTTGGGATGTGTTGTTTTGGTTGATGTATTAATATACGAAGAAAATCTGTCCTTAACAGATATGTAGTTAGAAAAGTGAGGAGAATTTTAATAGACATTTCAGATAATTAGGGATATTTTCTTTGATACTACATCAAAACTTGACAAGTGGTAATTTCTTAATGGTTAGCTGCAATGTGGAATCTGAAACCATATTGATTAATTTTTTGCACTCTGTTCCATTAAAATCTTTTGGTCTATATTACACTTTAAAGGGATATTTTACCCAATTACGTATTTGTAACATTATGCGTTGGTCATTTGAAAAAAATACTAGTTCACTGAGTTATGCAGACCTTCCCAATGTTGACATATTTCATTACACAATTAACAAAACAACAACACAACATTCCATAACATTTGTTAATAACCACCCATTCCTTCAGAAAGTTTGGGAAGCTGTCAAGTTTATCTTGGTGAACACAAGTTTTTCAATATTCTAATATTTACCTGAAAGCTTGAATTTTATCATTGGCAACAAATCCTGTTAGTTGCTTTCCTTGAAGTGACAAGCTCACTTCAGCCATTTTCTAGAAAATGTCTGCCAAATTCCCAAGTCTGAATACTGGAGTTCATCTGTTCTTTTAATTAATCAATTAATTTATTTATTTATTTATTTTTGGCTGCGTTGGGTCTTCATTGATGCACGTGGGCTCTCTCTAGTTGCGGAGAGTGGGGGCCACTCCCCGCCGCGGTGCGTGGGCCTCTCACTGCGGTGGCCTCCCTTGTTGTGCAGCACAGGCTCCAGGCACACGGGCTCAGTAGTTGTGGCGCACGGGCTTAGTTGCTCTGCGGCATGTGGGATCCTCCTGGACCAGGGCTTGAACCCGTGTCCCCTGCATTGGCAGGCGGACCCTCAACCACTGTGCCATCAGGGAAGTCCCCCATCTGTTCTTTAAAGTAAAAATGAGGTTCAAGTAAAAGTGGTGTGTGTGTGTGTGTGTGTGTGTGTTTTCTAGCTCTACTTACTGAGAGAGCCTAGAAGCAATGGCACCATAGTGGTAATGAGCACACCTACCACCTAGATCTTAATTTCTAAATACCATTCTCCATTAAATGGAACTAGGGCTTTTAGGGGAAATGTAAATTGATACAGCCACTATGGAGAACAGTATGGAGGTTCCTTAAAAAACTAAAAATAGAATTACCATATGACCCAGCAATCCCACTACTGGGCATATACCCAGAGAAAGCCATAATTCAAAAACACACATGCAGCCCAATGTTCATTGCAGCACTATTTACAATAGCCAGGACATGGAAGCAACCTAAATGCCCATCGACAGACGAATGGATAAAGAAGATGTGGTACATATATACAATGGAACATTGCTCAGCCATAAAAAGGAATGAAATTGGGTCACTTGTAGAGATGTGGATGGATCTAGAGACTGTCATACAGAGTGTAAGTCAGAAAGAGAAAAACAAATATCGTATATTAACGCATATATGTGGAACCTAGAAAAACGGTACAGATGAACCGGTTTGCAGGGCAGAAATAAGAGACATAGATGTAGAGGACAAACGTATGGACACCAAGGGGAGAAAGTGGCAGGGCGGGGTGGTGGTGGTGGGATGAATTGGGAGATTAGGATCGACATATATATACTAATATGTATAAAATGGATAACTAATAAGAACCTGCTGTATAAAAAAATAAATAAAATAAAATTCAAAAATTCAAAAAAATGGTTAATGATTATAAAATTCACAGAATAAAATAAAAATTTATGAGCTTATCTTGATATAAATCAATAAATTGATAAAGGAATAAATCGGGGGAGAAGCAAAAAGTTTGCCCATACAGTAGGAAAGCAAATAAAAAAATGTATTAGGAATGATAATGATGGAATTAGAAATTTGGCAACTACTATACTAATAACTGTTTCAAGCAAGAATTATCAATGAATGTTAAAACTTGTGATCTCTCCACAAGATATTTATTAATTACAACGAGCAAAATGGTTACTGACACTGCATAAACCTGGCAGATACCACCTTAATTAATCAAGTGAACAAAACTGCTATCACCTATACAGGTGTCACATGTCTTCTGATGTGATGCATTGAGAAGGACACAACATCAATTCTGTAGTACTCCTGCCAAAAATGCATAACCTGAATCTAATCAAGAAGAGACATCAGACGTCTCAAATTGAGGGATATTTTACAAAATAAATGCCATAAAAATGGCAAGGTCATATGAAACAAAGACTGAGAAATGGTTCCCGATTAAAGAATATTAAAGAGATTTGACACTAATTATAATGTGTGATCCTGCACTGAATCCTGGGCCAGAAAAAAAAAGTGATTTTCTTTTTCTATAAAGAATATTAGTGGGACAACTGGCAAAATTTGAATAAGGTCATAGATTAAGTCACGGTACTGTATCAATATTAGTTTCTGAGTTTGATAATTGTACTGTGATATTTGTACTTTTTTTTTTTTTGCTCCACCGTGGGGCATTTGGGATCTTAGTTCCCCAACCAGGGATCGGGCTGTGCGACCTGCATTGGGGGCGCAGAGTCTTAACCATTGGACCGCCAAGGAAGTCCCGGTATTTTTACTATTTTGAGGAAATATACTGAAAAATATTTAGGGATAAATGGATCAGAAAATAATTACAGTAGTTTCTTTAAATATCTATATTTATATCTACCTCTCTGTAGAGACAGAAGAAAGAGTGAGAATGAGAGCACGTGTGCACAGAAGAAAGAGACAGAATAAAGCAAATGTGGTTAGATATGGGTGAAAGATATATGGGATTTTTTGTAGTATTTTTGCAACTTTTCTTTAAATATGAAATTATTTCAAAATAAAAAGTTTAAAAAAAACCATAAACATAACACTTTGTACTATTTCCTTATAAATATATTTATATATTTTACAAATATATAAAAACATAATTGGGATCATACAATGATCTTTTTAACTTAACACAATTTGATATTGAATCATGAGCAATATTCAATGTCTTTTAAAATTCTTTAAAAATGCAATTAATAGATGCACAATATTTCTTTGTGTGGAGGTACTGTAATTCATTTAAGGCTTTCCTTACATTTTTACGATATAAATCTATAGTAAAATATATAATAAACATCTTTTTGCACATATCTTTCTTCATATATTTGATTACTTCCTTATGCTCCATTCCTAAAATGGGAATTGTTTTGTTCCTTTTGAAATGACTCAAGTGACCTAACAAACTCCCAAACGTCCCCAATTTCCTTTTTAAGTTTGTATTGCTTTACTGACTTCTGGCTTGCTCTAGGGCTCTCCTGTTTGGTAACAGGTAACTGTGAATTTTGGGTTTGATTCCTGGCTATGATTGGTCAGAGGGGTGGGGGAGACCATAGCTGGCAGCAGCAGGCTGGGGTCAATTCTGGGCTGCAGGGCAATCGCCTGTTGAAGGGGCGTCTTACTCTTTTGTGGACCGTGGAAGTTAACAGGTAAGGCCTAAAAAGTAACTGAGCAGGTGGGATGCACTAGCCTGATGCACATCACGCTAAGCCACACCTTTGTTCAGCTTAACATCCCCTGAGGTGTACTCTGTGCTGAGACTGGTTGTGGGCACACAGAGATGAATCAAACATTTACAATCTGATAGGGGAGACATATAAGCAAACACATACTGACAGTGTAGTAATGAGTACTTATAAATTGGGAAGCACAAGGATTATTGGGAGCATGGAAGAGGTTTTGTGCTTTCTTTTTTTTTTTTTTAATTTATTTATTTTTTATTTATTTTTGTCTGTGTTGGGTCTTTGTTGCTGCGTGTGGGCTCTCTCTAGTTGGGGCGAGCGGGGGCTACTCTTTGCTGTGGTGCGCGAGCTTCTCACTGCGGTGGCCTCTCCTGTTGCAGAGCACAGCCTCTAGGTGTGCGGGCTTCAGTAGTTGTGGCTCACAGGCTCTAGAGAGCAGGCTCAGTAGTTGTGGCGCACGGGCCCAGCTGCTCCGCGGCATGTGGGATCCTCCCGGACCAGGGCCCGAACCCGTGTCCCCTGCATTGGCAGGCGGATTCCCAACCACTGTGCCACTAGGGAAGCCCTTGTGCTTTCTTTTAAACCAACTTTTATACAGTATATACTCTTGTACACAAAGATAATATTCATTAGTTCCTCCTTCCTCCCTCCCTTCTTTCTTTTCATTCAGTGCATCTACAGAAGTGGAGTTGGAGAGAAGGAAAGAAATTCAATAAAAGCAAGAAGTAGAATTTATCAGGTTTAGTGACCAGTTGTCCAGGACAGAGACACAAGAGTTAAGGATGATTCCTATGCCATTCACCAAGCCAGAAAATGAGTATCATTTTGGTCTGAATTTTTTCTCCCAGCTATAATTGACAAATAAAAGGCCTGAATTTTAAAGAACAAATTTTAAGGAGCAAAGAAAATTTTTTGTTTTGGGTGCTACACTTTAAAATCATTTGAAGAAACCATTCTTAGAATACTGGCTTTCTAGTATGTATATGGTATAAAAGCAAAAGTAGGTTTACCAGGTTGGGAATAAGGAGATATTTTAGAGTCACTGAATAGTAGTGGAAATCAACGCAAAACTGAGGGCAGGGTAACCAAACCAATTGACAGCAGGTCAAGGTAGATTAAAATGAAAGAGATTTACAGTAGGGGAGAAGAGAACAGATGAAAGACATTTCAGAAGCAGAGAGCAGATTGGGTAGGAAGAGTCAAAACAACGGAATAAAATCGTGGATGAAAAGATTTAAAGTGGACTACTATAATCAGGGAAGTGGTAGTGATGATAAAGGCAGCCTCTTTGAGCAACATAATTTGAGTAGAAGGAGGGAAAGCGTGAAGCAAGAGGAAACTGGTCCTGGGAACAAATGAATCATCTTCACGTAGTAGCTACACCCTGGGCAGCATGATTATTCATAAACAAGTGCAGATTTCCTGCGGTGATAGTGAACTAGGCTTGGAAAGCACAGTGCTGTAAGGTTGCCAAACTAATCTCAACTAAAGGGCCCATTTCTCTAGACTGAAATTTTTTTAGCAACAGTAACTTAGTCTTATAGTATTTTCTAAATATTGAAGAAAGGACTGTTAGGGCATCAGATGGGAGACTGAAGGAATCTCAGGGTCTACTTCCAGCTTTTCCTTACGTTGGATGCATTTCACATGTAGAATGGTGGTAGTATACTACTTAATTCATAGAGCTGTTGTGAGGATGAATCACAGTTTCCTTCTGAGCCCCAGTTTCTCTTGTTATAAAAAGGGGATAGTGACTTTTTTGCGATGTGACTCAGAAGTAGGTGGTGAAGGTACACGCAGGAAAGCTTTCATTGATTGGAAGAGAGCTGTTAGGTTATATTTTCTCTAAGGTGGCTGCTCAATTATTATTTGAAAATTCCCAGAGACCTTATATAACTTTCTCATTAAGATTTATTATTATTAGGACATAACCTAAGGTAAGGTGAAATTGCCTTATAATTCTTTTTTATACAGAAAACTATACTGGTTCTATGCTGATATCTGCCATGCAACAGAATATCATAGGATCCAGTATACTAGGCTGTATTATTCTTCAGTGGAGGGATGTTACATAAATCCATTGGTGAAATTTAAGGAGATTTTACCCAGACCAAGAATGATGACAAATGATGCACCCATCTTTCGATAGGAACACACACACACACACACACACACACACACACACACACACACACAGATTGAGAGAGAAAGAAAAAGATGAGAACAACCTTGAATCTAAGAAATACTGAGAGAGTGTTTTGGAACCAACGATAATAGGAACGAACATTTATTGAGTACCTTCCATGGGCCAGTTCCTTTACATAGATTATCTCCAATCTTCACAACAACCAGCAAGGTAGGCATCAGAAAACCAAGGTTCCGAAATACTATATAACTTGCCCAGGGTCATAAAGTTACACACCACAGAGCTGGAATTGGTTGTATCAGGATCTGTCTGCCACCAAAGTCCCTGCTCATTCTACTATACCACTTTGTGATAAAATAGTGTATAATATTTGGAAAAGTATGAGACCACAGGATTTGAAGAGTTTCTCTCTTTCCCTATTTTCCCTCTGACAGTCTTGTTTCTTTTGTTTTTGCTTCTGATGTTGCAGCCTAGAGTTTGAGTGGGATGGAATATGGGGTATCTGTAAACAGAACGATTCCACAGCCCCAGTTATATAACAATTTCCTTCCTTCAGAGCCTTACCTGGGATTCGGCAGGGGTTGGGGGTGGAAGAGTAGAGATGGGGGTGGGAGAGTGGGTTAGTTAGAAGAGATGGTTGTTCTTCTCTTACCTTTAAGTTATTTATGAATTTCAGGACAACTCGTTGGCTATTCTCTTCTCTTGCTCAGCATGTTATTATTATTATTATTTTTCTATTTTGGGGGAGGTTGGGGGTTAAGGGTTTGGTATCCATAGGATAAATTCCTCAAATGCTCTGCCACAAGATCCAAAAAAAATTAAGGTCAAAGACAATTCCTTCATCTGTTTCGGCAGAGGATTGGGGGGGGGGGGGGAAGGCTGGTTCTGGGTCACTCTTCTTGCATCCAGACACCCTGAAAGGATTAGGAGGGATCCCCCTTGAATCATGAGAGATGAAAACGAGGCGATTCCCTCACACTCCTGCTCTCGAGTGAAGGTCCGAGTGACGGGAACGTTCACGTACCTTCTGGAGAGAAAGAAAAGGTGCAAAGGTGCTCAGGGCCTGAGGACTGGGGAGAGGGGAGGGAACCCACCAACGTCGGTGGGGACCGAGGGGCTTCCGGCTCCCGGGAGGCGTAGTCGGGAGCGGGCCGGGGCCCCGAGGGCTGCGCAAGGAACACGGGGCCCCGCCAACGCCAGGCCGCGCTCCCTCGCGTTCCCTGCAGCTCGTGCCCGGGCGGCCGCCGCAGTCCCCGCGCCGTAGCCGGGCGTGGGGTCCAGGGGGCGCTGTGGCCCAGCGGCGCCGGCGGCGGGAGCGGCCACGGCGACGCTGGAGGCTTCGCGGAGGATCCCCGCTTGCAGCACCTCGGTTGTCCCGCCGCAGCCTTGCGCCCCCGGCCCGGCTCAGCGGCGCTCCTGCGGGATCCGCGTGGCTGCGGCGGCCCGGGAGCCCGATGCGGCTCGGCGGGCGCTGGGCCTCAGGAGCAGCGGCAACCACAGCTCCTTCAGGAGTGCGAGGCTTCGCGGCGGCGCCTGGGGCCGGGCCGGTGCCCTCCGGAGGAGGCTGTCTGCTCAGGGACGACCCCCACGGCCATGCTGAGGCGGCGGCGGCCGCTGCTCGAGGTGAGTGTGGCGCGGCGCGGCGCGGTCCCGTGCTCGCTGGCCTTCGGCCGCCCGGGAAGGTCCTGGGTAAGCCCTCGGGCCGGGCGGACGGGGCGTCCTGCCGCTGCGGCCGCCTCCCCCACCCCGCGGCTAGGGGGGCCTCAGCCCTTCTTTCTCGCGTCCCCCGGGAGGCCGGAGGCGCGTGGGGGGCGACTAGGCCCCGCGTCGCCGGGAAGCCCTCGCCCCGGCCTGGGCTCCGGGGCGGCCGGGTGTGTGGAGCGGGGGACTGGCAGGGTCGTTGGCACCCTTCGGTTTGGCCCCGGCGCCGGGCCGAGCGCAGCCTCTTACCCTGGGCCCCGCACGTACATCCCGGAGGGAGGCAGAGATCGCCTGTTTGCGAACAGCCAGGGCTTTTCCTCGCCCCATGCTGAGTCCCGCAGAGTCCCGGGGGGAGGGGCGGGAGAGCAGGGAGAGAGAAAGAGCGCAGAAAGTGCGGGGCCCTGAAAGCCCTAGGAACTCCTGGAGTGTCATGCACCCACCTGACTGGGCTGAAAACAACCGTTTGCGTCTTATTTGAGGTGAAATTTCATCACCTACCGGTAGCTCATCTTTGCCTTCTTCTGTTACATTTTGCTTCTAAGCGTGGTTTGCCTTGGAGAAAGCCCCCTCCCAGCTTTGCGATGTTAAGTTTTCTAGATAAATACAATTAGAACAACATCTTAAAAAAAACACAAAAACACCAAAGGTCTGGTCCCCCGCCCCGCCATGAGAGAGTGTAAATATTTTAATGCCTCAGTCCTCGTTACAGAATTGTCTTCCTAAATAGATCCATAGGATAGATGACAAGAGGATTTTAAAAAGTCATGCTAATAACAGATACCTGATAGAAATAGGACATATTCTAAATTTTAGTAGTTAAGTGATTTGTTCTGGTATTAATTTAAAAAAAGTTAGTGATTACAGTTTGGTACCATAAGTCAGATATTTGGGTGTTTGTAGTTTATGATAAATGTGGTTCAGGTTATTCTTGTTTCCCATTATGTATGTGAAGGTTGTAGGATTAATAAATACTTATAAAACTTTTATAATCCTGAAAAAAAAATGCTTATTGTAGAAAGTTCAGAAAGTACAGAGAGGTACTATGCCAACCCTCAGTAAATATTTACTAACGGGGGAAAAGTCACCCATAATCTCAGAACATTTTGATGGTCATTTAAAGTTTAAAATGGGCTTGTATTGTTGGTGATTAAATTATTATCTCTGTATTAGGTTCAGAGTTAACTGTTCCATTTTACTGTTGAACATCGTCATTTGTATAAGACCTATAAAAATGTTTTACTAAATTACATTGCAGTCATAGTTGAATTCATCAATTAAAACAGAATAACATGGGTAACTACCTAAAAGACCCCTGATTTACCTTCTGTGCAGCATGTGAAGCTCCAGGTCTAGGGAGGTTTTGTGTATTAAACGTTTTTTGGGGACCTGTCCTTTTCGATGCCATAGCCTTGTATTGTTTTTTGTAAGATTTTTGCTTAAATATTTATAACTGTAAAAAAATGGCTCCATTAAAAAATTTGGGGGAGGTAGATGAATTTAGGTTTAAAAAAATCTAATTCAGTTCTTAGTGTGTCCCTAAAGACTACCAACATTAGAATCAGCTAAGAGTGCTTATTAAAATATGCAGATTCCTGGCCACTTGAATCAGAATTTCTAGAAATGGTAGTGGCCCAAGGAGCTTCACTTTTATCAAGCTCCCCAGTTCTTAGTCCTACTAAAGTTTGAGAATCACTGGTAATAAGTTTAAAGTTAATTAACCTTGTCAAGCTGAGTGAAGGTATCTGTTTTCTAGCAAAGCTATAAATCTTAAGTGGCAATACAGTCATTTCTCATAGCGACAGATAATGGTGGTAATCTTAGAAAAATCATATTTCTAGGGACAGCTGATTCAACCAACAAACATTTCTAGGGACAGCTGATTCAACCAACGAACATTTATTGAGAGCCTTTTCTGGTAGCTGTGGTGTTACAGAAGGATACCTGACCACTTACCTTGGCTCTTAATCTTGGACTTCAATGTCATTGTCTGTAGAATGCAGATAGTTATCATACTTATCTTGCAAGGCTTTTAGGATAAATGCATCTGAAAAAGCTTTGTAATCTGTGAAAGATCTTTATAAAATTTTAGCTGTTAATATTAAGTACCAGATACTGTCTTTGGTGTTTTGAGAAACACAAAAATGACCAAGGTCTGTGCTAGCAACTAGCTAATTGTGGAAGCAGGACATGTTTAATTAACTGTTTTTTAAAATAAATTTATTTATTTATTTTATTTATTTATTTTTGGCTGCATTGGGTCTTTGTTGCTGTGCGTGGCCTTTCTCTAGTTGTGGCGAGTGGGGGCTACTCTTCGTTGTGGTGCACTGGCCTCTCATTGTCGTGACTTCTCTTGTTGTGGAGCACGGGCTCTAGCCGCACGGGCTTCAGTAGTTGTGGCACATAGGCTCAGTAGTTGTGGCTTGCGGGCTCTAGAGCACAGGCTCAGTAGTTGTGGTGCACGGGCTTAATTGCTCTGTGGCATGTGGGATCTTCCCGGACCAGGGCTCGAACCCGTGTCCGCATTGGCAGGCGGATTCTTAACCACTGCGCCACTAGGGAAGTCCTAATTAACTGTTATAAGGCAGAGTCAGATAAGTGTTGTAATTGAGTGGAACATGCTGGATCTCTATTTAAGGCTTCTATGTTTAATCCAGTAGCTTGCCCTTTAAGAATATTAATAATTTTTATGTATGGTCATTCCTTTTTCTTCTAATTCCTGATTCAGTGTTTTATTCCTTAAGGAGAAAACTGTATGTTGCCTGGTGAGCAATAGTTTTATGTTAACTCCTTGAGAAAGACGGTGTGAGTGGAGATGATCCCATTTCTTCCTGTTACATTCCATTCAGTAAACTTTTATTTGGCACCTGTTATGTGCTGGCCGCAGACTAGTTGCAGGGCACAAAGCTTCTTTAAAAGATAACTGCTTGGATTTTAACTTAAATTCTCATGTTGCTAAAGGGATGGTGTGTGTGGTGTGTTTTGTGGTTGTTAATTGCATGATGTGGTGCAGAATATGGAGTCAGATGTGAGTACGAATCCTTACTGCAGTCTTACTGCACTCTTATAGCAATGTGACATTTAGATCCTGAGTTTCTTCTTATGTGCTATTGGAGTAATGGTACCCCTCAGTAGTCAGGGCAGTAGAACAGGTTCCATGAGATAAAAGTAATCAAAAGCAATTAACTCAGTGTCTGTCACATAGAAGGTGCTCAATAAATGCTCAATTCCATTCCTCCTTTTGGAGAAAACAAAAACAAAAACCAGGCATTGGAATTTCTGTGTGACTTAAAACTTGGTAGCTTTAATTTTTTAGAGAATGAGTTTACTTTTGGAATTTTTTGAAATTTTTGATAGAAAACAATTTTGATCTTAACTATTACACATATTTTCCATTTCATTTTTAGCGAATAAATTAGCTCTTCCCTGTGTCTAGCTAATAAATTAGCCATTCTCTGTGAAAATATATTTGTTACATTTTCAGAGTTTTATTCATTTTTCAATTATTCATTTTCAGTTTTACGTGATCTTTGATTTTACTTGTGTGTACCTGACTTGCATTATTTGGAACAACATTCTTAGTATATAATAATCAGTGAAAGATACATAGTTGCAGTTACCAAATAGAAATAGTTCATATACTTAGTTTTCAAAAAGCAGTATCAATTTATTAAACTTACATTATTTAAGAATTGAAGAATCTTCAAAACATAGACTTTTCCTTACATAACCGCAGTAGATTATAACTAGATTTTTATAACCTGTCAGATATGGGGTCCAGTCTTTTCTTATAACCTGTATAACCCTGGACAAGTTTCTTACCCCCTTTAAGCCTCAAATTATTCTCCTATAAAACGAAGCTGATAATACCCATCTTATAGGATTATTGCGAGGATTAAATGATATAATGTGTAAGTCAGAGCTGTAATTCAGTCCCATGAGTCCTGGTAAATCAGTGTTACCCTTGAAGTGGAAACTATACTTCTTGTTTACTTCTGTTTGAAAGAGCTTGAAAGGTCATTATTTATGGAGTTTACTACCAAGAATATAAAATCAGTATGATCAATTTGTAAGTATTAAAGATTGCTAAATTAAGGAGAAACCAAGGTATCAGTATTAGTATTTTAATTGTGTAGTTAGTAGAATGTCTTCCACTTTATAATACTCCATAAGTTTTATTTAATAAAATGATTTAAATGTTATTTATAAAATATTTCCTGTTAAAAATTTTTCTTTTGAATTATTATAAATAGCCCATTCACAGAACTGAACTATTAGAAAAATTAAAACAGTATATACTGTTTTGTATTTATGAAGTACTTTTTGAGAGCCTTTAATAAAATAAGGTAAAGATGAGGAAATTTCTTTGGACACACTGAAATCAAGAAGAAGGCATTGAATTCATATTGGGCAAGGGAGGCTTAATGCATGTTGATGAGGCTGTTGAGGTGTTCAGGATTTTATATTACAGAACTCTTTGTAAAAATCCTAAACTTTTTTCTATAAATTATCTTTTAGTTTAAATTCCTTACATTTGTTTATTTAAGCTTAAAAATGCTTTTGCGGCCCTAGCTTTTGACTATAATAGTTTCTTTAGTTGATAATTCTGTAGTGATTTATCATCTTTTGAACTTTTTGGTTGTTTATGATAATACATCCTCAAGGATATGTGACTTAATATCAATGATGGTAGTTCTGTTGCATTTTAAAAAATACAGAAGTAGTAAATTCATGCCTTAGATTAAAAAAATTGAACTTAAATGGAAATTTGTTAAAAATTCTTTATTCTTTTTTATTTTGGCTACGTTGGGTCTTCGTTGCTGCGCGCGGGCTTTCTCTAGTTGCTTTGAGCGGGAGCTACTCTTTGTTGCAGTGCACGGGCTTCTCATTGCCGTGGCTTCTCTTTGTTGCAAAGCATGGGCTCTAGGTGCGCGGGCTTCGGTAGTTGCAGCACGTGGGCTTCAGTAGTTGTGGCCCTCGGGCTCTGGAGCGCAGGCTCAGTAGTTGTGGCGCATGGGCTTAGTTGCTCCATGGCATGTGGGATCTTGCCGTACCAGGGATTGAACCCATGTCCTCTGCATTGGCAGGCGGATTCTTAACCATGGTGCCACCAGGGGAGTCCCAAAATTCTTTATTCTTATATGTAGTATAGTCCCCTATTGTTTGTTTCCATTCAGAGTATTAAAGCTTTTTCTATGAGGTTTTATAGGACATAGTTCACAGTCAGCAATAATGACTTGCTAATGTTTCTAAAGCTTTTTCAAACTAGTTAGGAAATTCTGCGGGGAACCATTATTTGAGTAAACAGAGTGCATTTGGGGCCTTCATTCTACATACAGTGGATCAGCCACAGTGTTTTCCCATTTGATAATCATCACTTTTAGATCTTTTAATGCTGATTTTGAACTGAGTGGGCTGAAAGTTATACAAGATTGTATAACTGGTTTGTTACACAATCTTATAGTTGCTTTGGATGCCGTAATTTCTATATAAAGCTATAAAAAACAGCAGTTCTGGAGTCTTTTTGCTGGTATTAATGAAGAGGTAAGCATTTCTGTTTGTAACAGTTCTCTTCTAACCTCTCATGGTAGTTTATCTACCAGAATTTGTTTTATTAAAATGAAGAAAGAGTAAATCATATGTTATTATTATTTCAAAACACAACAGAGCCTATCTCAGAATTCTGTTTATTAAAATAAAGGATGAGTGGTATCAAAATTTTGTGAAAATATTCCGTCAGGGTTTATGTAATTTTTAATCTCCATTTTTCATTTTCAATTGAATGAGAGAAACAACCTCTAAAAAGTAATTGAAGTAAAACACTGCCAGTTTGAGAAAAAATTTAAAACTTCAGAATACATCATCTAGACCTTTTTGTAATTCTGGTGATGTAATAGCTGCCAAAGTTTTTTGTTTTTGTTGTTTTAAAAAATTAGTAGCTAAAGTAAATTATTTTTGAGATTGTTGTGAGGTCACTCTTGGAAATTTCTGCTCAATGGTTAAAAAACAAGATTAAGATTCTTTATTCTGGCACAGCCCTTCATGGTCTGGTTCCAACCTAATCCATGGGGTCTACTATTCATTGGCCAATGAGTATTGTATCATATTATGCCTATAATAAACCTCTAGCTTGCCTGGGCGTTTTATAAAATGTGTGTGGCTAAAATGGGAAGTAAAATGTAAAATGTAGCTGCATGCCCCATTATCCAGTCCTCCCAAGATTCCAGGTTTACAACATTTTCCTTGATTTCTTTTGCCTTTTATTACTTATTTGTGTAATGTAAAAGTTTTGTCAACGGTGTGCTATCTTTCTGGTGGGTGTTTCATGTCTGTTATTTATAATTCTTAAAATGATCCTATAATACCCATGGTATCATGGATGTTTTACAGCTGAAGGAACTGAAGCTTGGAGAGTTTTATTGACTTTCCTAAGTCCATATCCATGATTCAAACCATATAACTCTGACAACAAACTCCACACTCTTTTTCATCATGTGAACTTCCCCATGTGTTCTGTATTTGTTTTATTATAAGATTTTCCATAGTGCTTTAGGAAGTATTCAAATTAGAAGAGCACAACTTTAGTTGATTTGCCTTTGAAGTATGCTATTGGCATGTAGCAATTTATATTTAAAAAATGATGTGTATGTGCATGTATTTGGGGAATTTCCGCTTTCATATACTTATTTTTGAAGTAGATAAATGCCTGCTTTGTGATTATTAGATAAGTATACTAACTGATCTCTGGACCTCATTTTTCTGATCTGAAAATGAGTGGTGGGCTAGATGTTAAGGCCCTTTCCACATTTAATATTCTATTCAATATTTCTAAAGAAGAGCTCAATGAAAAGATAGATGGCATGTGGACAGCTCTAGGCAATGGTGACTAAATGTCATTAATGAAGTAACAGCGTGGGGGGGCAGTGGGCTGTGGGTAGTGGCTGAGGAAGATAGGAGAATCAAGACCAAGGGATTGTAATTTACATAAAAGTTTTCCCTGTAATGAATAAAGAGAATATATTTCTGAATAAAAACACAAAAACTCTGGAAATTAGCTGGATGAATAGTTTGTGACTGAGGCCTTTTCCCTCTCTACCTGTTATTCCCTTTCTTCTGCCCTTTCTTGTGATGTGTTTTTATGTTTGTGAAAAATGCATATAGAGCTGTGTTATATGAAAATAACCAGATCACCAGTAGCACACTTGAAATAATTAAAGCTTTCATATTGCTCATAAAGTGAGAATTCAGTAATTAAAATGTGGACCCATTGTTGTAGATCTTAAGAGAATTTGTTGAGAAAGCAAAGGAGGGCATGTTTTGCATTCAAAAAGGATAAAATGCATTTTAGTGACAAAACTTTTATATAGCCTACCCACCATGGAGGTATTAGAGATGCTAATATTGACGTGTAGGTAATCAAGTGATGTTTTGACTGGTTGGAAAATTGTTACCCAGCTAGAAAATTGTCATACTTTTACTTGTTAGCTTTTTCTGCAGTCCTTGGATCAGTGAATCTTGACTTGGCAAAGAAATCATCCTCAACCAGGAGCAAGGAAGTGTTCTTTAGTCAAATACAATAAATTTGGGTTTTTTTAGCATACTAGATCCCTCAGGTAGAGATTTGTAACTGCACATTAGTATTTTAAAAACTGAGGAGTAAAAGTAAAGAAATTTGTTTCACTTTATTTACCAGTATATTACCCAGACTAATTGGCCGTGGAACCCTTTTTATCCACATAATAGTTAGTAGTACAGCTTTTACTGATCTAGGTCAACTTTTATCTGTTTTATAAAGCCTTACCCTCACAATATCCATGGCTATTTGAACCCTCCGGTGATCAGCCCTGATTACTTCCTGAAGGACTTCATTCTGTTGTCAGTTACTATTGATTATTAGAAAATTTCTTTTGTATTTAACCAAAGATCTGCTTTTCTTTAACATCTATCCTTTTGTTGTTTTCGTCTCTAAAATTATACAGAATAAATACTCTCATTTTAATATCTGAAGCTGACAAGATAATATCTTGTCTTCCCTGGCATAGTAATTAAAAGCTCAGACTTTGGAGTTAGACTGCCTGGGTTCAAATTTTAGTTTCACTGCTTTTGCCTTGTGATCTTGGGCAAGTTAATTAATGTCTCTGTGCCTCAGTTTCCTCATCTGTAAAAAGGGAATAACAGTAGTACTTCAGTGGACTAAATGAGATGATCCATATAAAGAGTTAATTACAAAGTGTGTTGGTTTGGTCCTCTGGGAAGCATTGATATTTTTTTTTTGGCTGTGTTTGGTCTTCGTTGCTGCGCGAGGGCTTTCTCTACTTGCGGCGAGTGGGGGCCACTCCTCGTTGCAGTGCACGGGCTTCTCATTGCGGTGGCCTCTCTTGTTGCGGAGCGTGGGCTCTAGCCGCGCAGACTTCAGTAGTTGTGGCGTGTGGGCTTAGTTGCTCTGCGCCATGTGGGATCTTCCCGGACCAGGGCTCTGAACCTGGCTCCCTTGCATTGGCAGGCAGATTCTCAACCACTGTGCCACCAGGGAAGTCCCCCCTGGGAAGCATTGAGTTGGAGTTACTAGTGCAAGGGATTTTTATGCGGGGTAGGTAATAGAATGCCTGTGAAGGGAAAGGGAGAAGCTGAACTGACCAAGGAGAACCTCAGTCTGTGATGCAGATCTGGAAAAAAAATCTTGGACAACCCAATAAGAAGCTCCAGAGCAAAAAACTGCCTGTTAGAGGAGTCCTGCATTAGGAAGAAATGGCCAGGTTCTAGAAAATCCACTGTGTTTAGTCACTGGCTAGGAGCTGCCCAAGGAGAGTGTGGACTCCCCTGGAAAGCTGAGATGAAGTCTTATATGCTGCAGCTGGAGGCTACTAGCTAACTGTATTCCTTGCACCTGAATGCAGGTTCTTTTTTGAAGGGAGATCCAAGTGATTGCCACAGTCCCTTTCTTACGCTGTGTGGATCTGTGTCTCTAAACATTTTCTGAGAGCAGCTCCTCCATTTCCATGGACCTCTCTTCCTAATGGGAAAGTTAAAAGTAGGATAGTGAGACAGGCTTCAGCCTCCATCTCTGTAGCTGGTCTCCAGGTCACAGTGGTTCTCTTTGTCTCCTCCACTATCCAGTCTGAATTCTTGCCATTAGCTATCATTTCTGAAGTTCTTGGTGGTTTGTCTAGTGGTATGACCCAACCCTCATTTTTTATTTAAAATTTTATTTTTGGCTCCGTTGGGTCTTTGTTGCTGCATGTGGGCTTTCTCTAGTTGCCGTGAGCGGGGGCTACTCTTTGCTGCGGTGACGGGCTTCTCATTGTGGTGGCTTCCCTTGCTGCGGAGCATGGGCTCTAGGCACGAGGGCTTCAGTAGTTGTGTCAGACGGGCTCTAGAGCACAGGCTCAGTAATTGTGGTGTCCGGGCTTAGTTGCTCCACGGCATGTGGGATCTTCCCGGACCAGGGCTCGAACCCATGTCCCCTGCATTGGCAGGCGGATTCTTAACCATTGCGCCACCAGGGAAGCCCCAGCCCTCATTTCTGAGGGGTCTGAGAACCATGCTCTTCTCAGGCTGGAGTGGTTGCATTTGTCTGTTCACAGTCACAATTGGGCAGGGGAGTATCAAGTGGTACCCAAATGGATCATCTGAATTCCAGATATACTCCTTGATCCCATTATGTAACAGCAGCCCTACTTCACCTGAGGATGAGGTTTAATTAGCCTCATTGTGGTGATTCTACTTCTTGTCTCCTGATCGCGGGATACACAGAGTCCCAAATTCCCAGGCTGCAGCTGTAATTTATATAGTTCATTATGATCCTTGATATGTCTCCTGGCAAAAGTGTGCCTAGAACCTTTAACTTTTTTTTTTTTAAACATCTTTATTGGAGTATAATTGCTTTACAATGTTGTGTTAGTTTCTGCTGTATAACAAAGAAAAGCATATATCCCCATATCCCCTAGCCAGTTGGTCAGCTTGAGGCATAGTGCTGTATGGGGGGCTCAGTGTCGTTCATTGGTTGGATGTTAAGAGTTGACAGTAGCTTGTTTGGGCCTTGGTAAGTGGGCATCCATGCCTCCTTCTCTGCTTCCATCTTCATTTCTGTTACAGTGGCTTCTCTGTTCATGTTCCCATCATGCCAGTTCTGGGTGGCTAATGTCAGCTGTCTGAGTTACTTTGTCTATTTGGTTGTTCATTGTCTCTTCTGCATTGGATGCTTTCTGATGGGCATTAACACGTGAAAAAGATTTTCACACTTTATGCTCGCTCCTATATGTTCATTCATTTGCCTCCACTCATATCTTCTTGCATCCATTGTACAGTCTTTTCCCTTAAAGACCCCTAACCAGGTAGGTACTCAGTCCATTTGCCATTGCCCATGAGTCTGTATAAATTCTCATCTCAGGCCACATTTCTTTCTACACAAAGTACCTCACTTGAAGCTCCATCTTAGGGAGACTTTCCCTTTCCACTGTCACAGTCACCCCTAAGTGTGGCTGTAATGAACCTGTTGTTTTTTTTCAGCTTGCATTCACATACTGAGCTGACCTATTTATAAGCCAAGCTTTGGCTTTTATGTCCTCCTTAACTTGGTTGTATAGGATCCTCCAAACAGCTATAGATGTGAGCTGAGGAAGGGTGCTGGCACAACTGTGGTGTCAGGGAAGTCTTGACTGCCTACTTACATAGCTTACTTGTGCCCTTTGGTTCTGCTTGGGTTTGATTTTTGATGTACTATTTCCATCTCATAATGGATTGTTACTGAGCTCACTTGAGTTTATGACTTGGAGAGTCCTGTTGAGCCCAGCTCATTATGGGCAGTTCTGGACATATGGTGCCCAATGGTCAAGCGTTCTGTCTCTTCCAGAGCCCAGTAGCACAGCAGGAGTTGTTTTTCTAATAGCATGGCTTTTCTGCAGAACTCCAGGGGCCTGCCTGCATTGTAATTCTCCCACTTGGGCTTGCTATAAAGTCTGTACTGTGTCTTTCCCCACCATTTATACCTCCAATAGCATAGGAACTGCTTGCACTACAACCTGGACCTACTGCAGAGTTGTTTACTCCACTCAAAGCTGGCAGCCTTTCATATTACTCAGTACATGGGCCACAGCAGTGTATAGAATGTGTTGACTCTAGAATCTGAAGAAATCTAGCAGACCTTGTGCTTCCCTTTTTTTTTTAATAGTAAGGATAATAGTAAGGATGCAAGATGCAGCAGTTTGTCTTTTGCTTTGGAGGGAGTGTGTTGGCATAACCTTAACCACTGGATTCCTAAAACTTCACTGAAATGGCAGATCCCTGAATAGTCATAGTTTTTCTCCCATCCTTTGGAGCACATATATCCTTCAGCGTGCTAGCCATCTCTTGATCATCTTGCACGATCAACATGATGTCATTGATTTACTAGATTAGTGTGCTATTCTGAGTTCAGATCTCTTCAGACTATCTTATGACAGAGTAGGACAATTAATATAGCCCTGAGGCAAAACTGAGTGTATACTGTTGTTTACTCCATGTGAAAGGAACTATTTCTGATTGGGATAGAAAAGAACTCATTTGCCAAATCAATGGCTGCATGCCATGTACCTGAGGCTATATATATCTGCTGTAGCAAACATATTACATCCAGCATGGTAGCTGTGGTCACGGCTGCTACTTGGTTGAGCTGTGGTAGTCTTCAGTCATTCTCTAGGATCCAGCTGGTTTCTACAGAGGACAGACTAGTGGATTAAACAAACATATGAAAGGGACCACTACCCCCACATCTTTGAGATCCTTAAGGGTGGCGCTAATCTCTGCCATTCCTCTTACCTCCACCCCCGACACAATATTTTTTTGATTTACTGTTTTGGCCAAGGAGTGGGGAGACATTTTTAGGTCTCATTTGGCCTTTCAATTGCTAAGTATGCCAATCCTGTTTATGTATTCAGGACCTGGGAAAATAAGTGCTGGGTAGGTCAGTGGACTGTGGACCTACCATAAGCTAGACTTTGGCCAGAACCCTATTTCTTACTTAGTTCCTATATTCCTTCCCCTGTAACTGGGCCATAATTATGTTCCACGTTTCTGGATATCAACATTAACTCAGCCTCTGTGACCAGTAGTTCTTCAGATGTCTGGGTATTTTCCTTTCCCCACTATACCTATATAGTCACCTGAGTAAATAGTCATACGTCCCTTTGGGGAAATATATATATATATAAAAAATTTGTTGCAGGGTCCTTACTCCTGGGGACCCATCCATCTCTTTAAGTCCATCAGTCTGGATCTGAAAACTGGCTCAGGTCCAGGAATTAGGCAAGGGATAGTAGCTTTTTATTGAGGCAACTACTCTCAGTCTTGTGCTTATCTGTTCTTGCCTTGCTTTGATTGTGTATATATTAATAAGCAGCACTGTTGTTGATTGCCTGTCTATTTTGCTCTAATGACACCAAGTTCTGTTAGCTCCCTCCCCGGCTCCCAGTGGGTCAAGCTTTATTGGCTGTCTCCCACCTTGCAAGTCATGATGATAGTGTGGTCCATTAGCTTCTGTTATTTTGTTTTTTTGTAATAAACTTATTTACTTTATTTTTGGCTGCATTGGGTCTTCATTGCTGCGTGCAGTCTTTCTCTAGTTGCTGCGAGCGGGGGCTACTCTTCGTTGCAGTGCACGGGCTTCTCATTGCGGTGGCTTCTCTTGTTGCAGAGCATGGGCTCCAGGCACGCGGGCTTCAGTAGTTGTGGCACACGGGCTTAGTAGTTGTGGCTCGTGGGCTCTAGAGCGCAGGCTCAGTAGTTGTGGCGCACGGGCTTAGTTGCTCCGCGGCATGTGGGATCTTCCCGGACCAGGGATTGAACCCATGTTCCCTGCATTGGCAGGCAGATTCTTAACTACTGCACCACCAGGGAAGTCCCTAGCTTCTGGTTTTAAGTGCTACCACCTGGCTGCTGTTGCTTCAGAGCCCCATCATTGCCATCATCAGTGAACCAATTTCTGTGACAGCCTCTACTATAGAGGAGAGCCACCACTTAAATTCTTAGTGATGCTAAGGTCTGTCTCACCAGTGTATTCCTGATGGCCTTGGTGTGTGGTGTGTCTAATCGGCCCTCTTATGGAACATAATTGTCTGGTGGGTCTTCTGACCTCACATAATATATCCACTCCAGCATTCCCCCTTTCCTGAGCCTTTAATCCCATTATCCATTCTCTGCCATAGTAATTTAGGCATTTCAACTTCATTCAGTGTGGGCTGTTTTTTCCAGGCTTCTGGAAGTCACCCTAGCAGTGAGTTACAAAACCCTAAGTCCTTGTCACAGTGGTAATCCCCATATTCTGAGACAGTGGCCTTCCACCTCCCAACCAAACTTTACCTTATTCAGTAATGTTTTGGCCTCCTTGATTAAGTACTCTCAAAATCCAGCACTGTGGGTATCCTCACTGATCCGGCTGGTATATGCTGGCTAATTCTTGCAGCAACTTTGGGGTGTTGTCTCTTTTCTCTCTTATCAGGCCCAAGATGTCCTTAACAGGATTAACATTAATTATTATCATGGAACCAGGAGTGGAGGTGGGGGGCAGATCTTGAGGGGAGCTCTTGTTGCCTTGCAGGTGAGAGACCTCTGAAGTGTATTCCTGCACAGTGGGAAGTGCCAACATCATCTCTGCAGACGCTGGGAGTGCAGAGGAGTCTGGAGAATCAAAATCTTTGGGGGCAACCATCTTAGTTGTCCCTACCCCATCTATCAGGCTTCCATGTTTTCCAAACCAGGACCCTGACCGTAGTATAACAAACCTGCCCTGACTGAGCATTCAGCCATCTTTGAAGCATTTCTGCCTTTAACTATCTTTTTCTGCTCTTTCACTGTAAGTGATAAGGACTTGTTTGTGAGCTACCAGAGAGCCCTCTGGCTTTCACACTTAGTTTCCAATTGTTAGCTGCCCTTTCTAGGGAGTCTGTACAACTAACAGCCAGCCATTCCATTGTTCTTATTTGTATTGTTCCCCTTACACTTTTCAGACATCACAGTCATTACACCACACGGCATGTTCCGCTTCGTTTGTTTTAAAATTAATTAATTAATTAATTAATTAATTAATTAATTAATTAATTAGTTATTGGCTGAGTTGGGTCTTTGTTGCTGTGCATGGGCTTTCTCTAGTTGCAGCGAGCGGGGGGCTACTCTTCGTTGCGGTGCATGGGCTTCTCATTGCTGTGGCTTCTCTTGTTGCAGAGCACGGGCTCTAAGCGTGCGGGCTTCAGTAGTTGTGGCTTGTGAGCTCTAGAGCGCAGGCTCAGTAGTTGTGGTGAACGGGCTTAGTTGCTCCACGACATGTGGGATCTTCCCGGACCAGGGCTCAAACCCGTGTCCCCTGCATTGGCAGGCGGATTTTTAACCACTGCGCCACCAGGGAAGCCCGCGTGTTCCTCGTTGGAAGCATTATCCCAAGAAAGTTTTAGCACTTTTCCCAAGAAGGTTTTAGCATTTGGGCTACCATCTTGTTGCCCGGGGCTGTCTGTGCCTCACATACCACCCAGGATGAGATCCTATTGCCGGTGGGACAGTAAGTGATCTAGTTTCCAAACCCCATTCTTACTTTCTGCTTTCTCAGTCCATTTCTGGTACCCCCTGTGCCAATTTGAGTTCTTCTGGAAGCCGATGTCAAGACAGAGTTAGGAATACAAGAGGTATAAGGGGGAGGGGGAGGATTCCTATGAAAGGAAAGGAGAGGAAACAGAATTGGCAGGGAGAGCCTCAGAGTGTGATTCAGATCTGACAGAGTCTCAGACTCAATGAGGGCTCCAGAGCAAAAATTCTTCATTTAGAGGGTCCTGTATTTGACAGAAATGGCCAGGCCCTAGTGCCGTGATATGATCAGCTGCCCAGGAAGAGAGTAGTAGTCTCAGCTTGAGAGCTGGGGATCCTGAAGAGACTATAGCTGGAGGCTGCCAGCTGACTTCTAGGCTACGCTATCAATTATTGGAGGGCCGGAAGCATACCTTGTATTTAACCTATATCCTCGTTGAATCTTCTTGTGCTATTCATGCTCTTTTTAATTCCCTCTTTTCTTTTAAGTACGTTCCATGGAAAAAGTGGCTAGTTGAGTTTGCATATCCAATGATTGTGCAAATGCCTTCCTAAGACAACCGTCACACTTTGGCATGCAGCAGAAGTGCCTTATTTGTACTTCCCATTTTTTCACACAGATCATTAAAAAGACATTTACTCAAGAGTTCAGGTTTAACAAAATTAATAATTTTTATTGCTTCATCGATGAAGTGAAACTGGCATTTTTTAAAAACTGAGAGTGCATGGCAGTGAAGAATATGACTACTAATAAAATTTGGTGTTGCCGCCTTGATTCGTGCTAAAGTGCAGACAGTTCTACCCACCACTGCTTTTGCACTGTGCAAATATGTCCATCAGTACAAATGTCAATACAGTGAAAAAGGCATACTAAGCTGTTATATCTTAGTGTTATTATGAAAAAGTGTTTTTTTAATTGAGATGTAATTCAGATATAACAGTTTCAGGTGTACAACATAATGACTCAATATATGTATGAAAATAGTTTTGACCTCATATACTTCCTGGAAAATCTTGGGGATCTCCTCGAGTCTGTGGACCACACTTTAACAACCACTTAGAGTAGTCTAAACTCATTCCATTTTGTGCTTGGATGCTTTCAAGCAGCCTGAACTTTACTTTATAAGATTACCTAGCTTGTTTTTAAACTTTCATAACAGCCTGGATAGATAAGCTCTATTGAGTGTTTAACTGACTTAATCATTAAAAATGTTTTGATATTGCTTAGTCTGCACCCTTCCTTGTTTTTAATCCGAATGCTTTACTGCTTGCTCATACCTATTAACTCTACCCTGATGATTTAAAAAAAAAAATAGTTTTAAGGTTTGCACTCCATACTTAACTCTGAACAAATCTCTTAAAAAAGTGCAGCAGTTGATCTTTTGACATTTAAATCCTGTGAGATTCTAGCAACAAAAATCCTTGTTTCTCTAGCTCCTTTGGGAAAAGGTAAATAAATTTAGGATTGGTGAAATATTTTTAGCAGACTCGTGAAATGAAAGCAAGTAGAAGTTTAGTTGTATTGTAGTATTTGCATTTTGTCACCATATCATACAGTGGTTTCTGTGAAATTTGGGGCTGCTTTAAGAGTGAGATGGGACTGCTTTCATTTAGTATAGTTCTTATTTAAGGGGACTACTAAAATCTCTCATAAGTGGAATTTGAAAATAGAAACAAATTAAGCTTGTGTTACATATTAGATTCCTGAATAGCAAATCCTAGATGGGTTATCAGGATTCTTTTAGTATACTGAAATTTTATTTTATTGATTTTTATTGGAAATAATTGGCAGTTGGTCAGCCTTCATCTGATTCGTGCATAAACCTCACCTGCTACTCTTCCACTCACTTAATCTTCTCTTTGTCCTTCCTCTTCCCTCTTCTTGGAACTCTTTTCCCCTAGATATTTGTAGAGTTGCTTCCTGACATTTAGGTCTTGACAAAAATTCATTTTCTCAGTGAGACTTTCTCTATGTATAAAATTGTAACCCCCAATCTTTCCTTTTCTTCTTAAATTTTTCTCCTTAACATGTATCATCTAGTTTACCATATAAGTATTTTACATGTTTATGTTGTTTATTCTCCATTTCCACCCATTAGAATGTAAGCTCCACAAGGGCCAAGGTTTTGCCTGTTTACTTGCAGCTTTATCCCCAGTGCTTAGACTTGTGCCAAGAACATAGCAGGTGCCCAAATGTTGGTTAAATGAATATTTATATCATATAAATATGAATTATACGTAGATTTTGATTGTAATTATATTTGTTGTAATGAGATTTGACCGAAAATCTTGCTCTTATGAAGTCTTTGTATCCTAGCTCCCTCTCCTCTTGTTCTCATTTTGATCTCAGTCTATAGCAAGCTCTTATATATATGTGTGTCTATATCTATGTATATTGTTGAAAAAGATTTTTTTTTAAATAAATTTCTTTCTTTCTTTATTTATTTTTGGCTGTGTTGGGTCTTCGTTTCTGTGGAGGACTTTTCTCTAGTTGCGGCGAGCAGGGGCCACTCTTCATCGGGGTGCGCGGGCCTCTCACTGTCGCGGCCTCTCTTGTTGCGGAGCACAGGCTCCAGATGCGCAGGCTCAGTAGTTGTGGCTCATGGGCCTAGTTGCTCCGCGGCATGTGGGATCTTCCCAGACCAGGGCTCAAACCCGTGTCCCCTGCATTGGCAGGCAGATTCTCAACCACTGCGCCACCTGGGAAGCCCAAGAAGATTTTTTAAAAAATACTTCTTTCCTCTTTTTTTCCAAATCTCCCAAATTTCACGTCTCTTTTAATACTCAGTTCAATGCTTTTCCATGAAGACTTTTCAGATTATTCTAAGCTGTAATGATTTCTGTTTCCTCTAAGTTTTTATAATATATTAATATTTGTACGTCTTTTACGTTCTTTTTTGAAGTTTCTTTCTTTCCTTTTTTTTTTTTTGCTGTGCAGCTTGCAGGATCTTAGTTCCCCAACCAGGGATTGAATGCAGTAGTGAAAGCACAGAGTCCTAACCACTGGACCACCAGGGAATTCCCGCTTTTACATTTGTCATGTAATTTTTCTGATTTCTGACTTCTATTTTGCATTTTTACCTAACTTTTCATGAGTATATGTCTTCCCAATTCTCCACTACATATTCATAAGTTTTTTGAGAAAGGAAAATTATATTCCTTAGTAGTGCCCAGTGAAGTACTTTACATTCATTCATTTATTTGCTCATTTAACAACAGTTATTGACACATTTACTCTGGCAAGACTGTGCTTAAGTGTTGAAGATAGAAAGAGGAATAAGACATCCTTGCTATCAAAGAATTAAAGGGCTAGTTGGGAAGGCAAATATGTAAATAATTAAATGCACCAGGTTCAGCGAGGACGATCAGTTCCACCATGGCTTTACTGAAACGGTGATGCTTGTGTTCAATATTGAAAAATTAGTAGGAGTTTGCCAGGAGGATAAAAAAGAGAGGGACAGTTTAAGCAAAGGAAACCTTGGGCACAAACATGTGGAGGTATGTGAAACAACGTTTTATTTGGGGAACTGCAAATAGTGTGGTATGGCAGTTTTAAGTGAGGACAGGAGTGGAGGTAGAGACCTAGGCATGGAGCCAGATGATGAAAAGCTTCATATACTATTTAAAAGAGTTAGATTTTTTTTATTTTAGGTAGGGCATGGGGAAACCAGTGAAGAGTTAAAAATGGTAGACCAATTGGTCATTGAGCTTTTAGAACAATTATTTTGGTGTCAGTATAGCAGATGGGTTGGAGGAGGACCAGAATGGATACAGGTATACCACTTGGGAAACTATTGAAATCTAAGCCAGAGATGGTAGTATGAATTAGGGTAATAACATCTGAGATAAAGAAAAAAGGTTGGATGCAGGAGGTATTTAAGACTTAGAAATGTTAGGATTGTTTGGACATAGTTGATGAGGAGAATGGTTCCTAGGTGTCTGGCCTGGGATTATTGAATGTATGGTGAAACCTTTACTTCTGGATGCAGGAGGTATAATAGGTTTTAGGGAGTAGTTAAAGCCACAAGAGTGGATGAAACCATCCAGTGAGAACAAGTAGAGTGAAGACAGAAGAGGTCTGAGAACATAACTGGATAAAAATCATACTTACTAGACACACAGGGGGAAAGCCCACAGAAGGAGACAGAGAAGGAAAATCCATAGAAAGTACTATCAAGTTTTGTAGGAGAAAGGAAAGAGAGGTGTTTTTTTTAATTAATTAATTTTATTTTTGGCTGCGTTGGGTCTTCGTTGCTGCGCACGGGCTTTCTCTAGTTGCGGTGCACGGGCTTCTCACTGGGGTGGCTTCTCCCTGGGTTGGCTTCTCTTGTTGCGGAGCATGGGCTCTAGGCCCACAGGGGGCTTCAGTAGTTGTGGTGCACGGGCTTAGTTGCTCTGTGGCATGTGGGATCTTCCCGGACCAGGGATTGAACCCGTGTCCCCTGCATTGGCAGGCGGATTCTTAACCACTGCGCCACCAGGGAAGCCCCAGGAGAAGAGTTTTAAAAAGGAGTGTTCAGCTGTGTTGGTTCCTCTGGATAGGCTAAGATGAGGCTTTAAAGTGTATATTGGGCTTGGCAATTAGAAAGCATTTAGAGCAGTTTCAGTGGCTTGAAGAGAGAGTGGATCAGTAAATTTTTTTAAAAAAGCACTTGACTGTGAAGGGAAGGTGAAAAGGCAGTAACTAGAGGGGAATGTAGAGTTGAAGGAAAGGTTTTAATGCTTGCTATTAAAAGATTAAAAGATTCCTGTTATTAAAAGATATCTGAAGATATTTATAGACCATTAGAGGAAGAAGTTGAAAAGACAGAGGGCATAGACACTCAGTGCTTGTTGGGATGTAGACTGGTTTCAGAATTAATTGATGTGTGTATTGGGAGATAAATTAATCTACAGTTAGCTAGACTAATTATGAATGTTTAGGATATATTTTTGTTAAAATTTATTAGAGTAGCAACCACCAACAAATAGAACACTCAAAGTCAATTTTAGAAGTCAGAGAGTAGTTAGAGATTTTCTAGGCTAGTTCCTTCATTGGACAGATGAGTGAATTGAGATCTAGGTTAGTACTTTTAAGTTATTTAAGTCTTTTAAGTTATTAATTTTATCTAAAATTAATTAAATTAAGAAGCTTGTGTACTTGAATTTCCTTTTTCAGGACCAGTCTTTTGTTACACATATGCTTGTTTAGATAAAATACTTCCAATTTTTAAGATTTTCTAATTACACATGTGACTTTAAAAAATAACAACAACAAAAGACCAGCCTAGACAAGTCAACATGCGTACTTTAAAAAGAATGACTTACGCAGGAGACTCATGCCTCAGATTCCACATTCACCTCAAATATCTCTTTTGATCTTTCCTACTTTCTGTCAGCTGAACTAAATGCTGTGTCTCTGTATACCCATCTGTCATGGATTATATTGTATTGTCAGCCCCTCCCCACATTGGGCTGGAAATTTCTTATTTTCAGAGCTCTTAGACTAGCTCTTGAGCATATATAGTAGGTGATCGGTAAATGTATTCTTTTTTTTCAGGGGCTATGCCACGCAGCTTGTGGAATCTTAGTTCTCTGACCAGGAATCAAACTGGGGCCTTGGCGCTGAAAGCACGGAGCCCTAACCACTGGACTGCCAGGGAATTCCTAAATATGTTCTTGAGTAGATATATGCTTGGATGAATTCATAGACTGGACAAAAAGATAGACTTTCCTTCTGTTCATGCATGAATTTGCCAGTGTCCAAGGCAAGGAAATGTCCTAAACCTGCAGAGGTACCACTCTCACTCTGGATAAGTTTCAGCAGTCTTTGAATTTATGAGCTTTATTTTCAGTGTTTAGGTGTAGTAGTAGTAGTCTCCCTGCCTGCCACCCGCTTGAAGCTTCATAATCACATGTATTTGTTGAGTTGTCTGCCCTCAGCCTCCATATTTATAATACTGGATGTTTCAAAGATATAATTGATGTAAACCAGTGTCTTCCTTACCAGTTATGAGTTGTCTTTTATTGTGAAGATTAGCCAGAAAATGTGTTTAAGTTTTTGAAAATTGTGAACATACTTTTAGAATTCCTTTATTGTTAGGTGCTTTCCCTCTTCTGTTATTCTTTCAGCTTTGTCTTTAATACAAGCTTGTCAGAGCTTTTCCTTTTATAAAAATAATTTTTAAAAGACAGTTAAAGTAGGGGTGGATGGGGCTGTAGACAGGACATCATGGAGTTTTATAAACTCATGCAACTGTTAGGTAACTTAATACAGTTTTTATCCTTGGGACTATACCTTTCTAGCTGGCAACTTTAAATTAGATTATTTCATGTTTCTGGTTGTCCTTTTGGTGTTTCTTTAATGACAGGTGTGGATGCCTCCCTAGGGGTTCTTATTTTAGATTGCTTAGGGTGGTGTTGGAGAAAGTGTTACTTTTGCTCAAATATTTTTTTGTAGTATTTTAAAAGTAATATTAAACAGGTCATCATGACATTTTTGTGGCTTAACTACTTTCAAAGCTTTAAGGAAAATAATTTTGAAGTTAGCTTTTTCAGATTTATTTATTTATTTATTTTTGTCCTGCTCAAAACCAAAATTCTTTCTTTGCTGTCTAGGAGGATTATGACTGATAATGATCCTTTAGATTTAAAAAGTTACTAATGTTCAGTATAAAAGAATTGATAAAAAGCTTTGTAAATCCATTGATATACTATTTTTTGTTTTGGGGAGTAGAACCTTTTAGGTCTGTCCCTCTAGTACAGCACCACATGCCCATTCCCAGATTTATCCTCTTCTTAAGAAGTGTTTGATATTTTAATCATCTACTTGTCCAGCCTTTTCATTTAGGAGGTAATAATTGTACCTTACAGAGTGCTTTCTCTTTTGATTTTCATAGCAATCAAGTAAAGGGTTAGGGCAGATAATTTTATTATCCCCATTTAGGAGGAATTAAAAAACAGGTAAAAAGAAGTTAAACAACTTTTATAATGTCACACTATGCTAAAAGATTGTAAATTCACATGGAGAGCCTTATTTTGACAAAATTGTCAGTGCTTAGTGTAGGTACTTTTCATGAAATTACAAGCTGGGAAATGTTCAGGAATGTCTAAAATTCCTTTGCTTAGCTTTGTTAGACAATTCATATTAGTCCCTGATAAATCAAACAAATAAAATATACTATTTATTGAGTTAGAAGTTTTAATATAGAGCTTTGCTAAACACTTCAAAATCCTTTGTTAAAAATAAAATTGCTTAGTTTCTTCAGCATTTATCATAGTTGGCATTTGATGAATGTTTTGAAGAATATGATTTGATTAAAAATAATAGATTTGAAGAAAAAAAATAATAGATTTGTAGTTTTGTACAAAAATAGTTTTGTAGCCCTTAAAATGAATTTGTTGTGAGAGTACTGGTTGTTAATTTTCCCATTTTATAATTGAAGATTCATTACAATGGCTTTTATATGCTAGATTGATGGACATGGCCGAGCATGCATGTTAAGATCAGGCAGATTAGAAATAATAGTTATTTCTAGTTTTATTTAAAAAATAACTTTATTGAGTTATAATGCACATACCATAAAATTCACCTATTTAAAGTATACAATTCAGTGGTGAGAGTTGTACAACTATCACCACTATCTAGTTTTAGAGCAATTTCATCACCCCCATAGAAACTCCTTTCTGATTAGCACCCATTCCCTGTTTCCTTTCATCACCCTTCCTCGGTCCCTGGTAACCACTAATCTGTTTTTTGTCTCTGGATTTCTCTATTCTGGATATTTCATATAAGTGGCATCTGGCTTCTTTCACTTAGCAAAATATTTTAAAGGTTCATCCATGTTTGTAACATGTATCAATACTTCATTTCTTTTTATTACTGAATAATACTTTATTGCATATACCACATTTTATTTATCCATTCATCAGTTAATGGACATTTGGCTTGTTAACACTTTTTGGTTATTGTACACAGCGCTGCTATGAACAGTTGTGTATAAATTTTTATGTAGGCATATTCTCTTGAGTGTTTACCTAGGAGTGAAATTGTTGGGTCATATGGTTATCTCTATGTTCACCTTTTTGAGGAACTGCCAAACTGGTTTACAAAGCTGCTGCACCACTTTACTTTCCTGTCCAGTGTATCAGGGTTCCAATTTCTTCATCTCATTAACACTTGCTATTGTTTTGTCTTTTGGATTCTAGCCATCCTAGGGGTTGTGAAGTGATAATCTCATTGTCATTTTGATTTGCATTTCCCTAGTGACTAATGACTTGAGCATCTTTTCATGTGCTTGTTGTCTATTTGCATATCTACTTTGGAGAAATGTCTTTTCAAATTCTTTGCCTATTTTTAACTGGGTTATTTGTCTTTCTTATTTTTGATTGTAAGAATTAAAAAAATATATGTATCCTATATGTAGGGACTTCCCTGATGGTCCAGTGGTTAAGATTTCACTCTCCCAGTGCAGAGGGCATGGGTTTGATCCCTGGTCAGGAATATCGGGCATGCCATGTGGCATGGCCAAAAAAAAAAAAAAAAAAAGATATATATACACACACACACACACACACACACATCCTATATATCTTTATATATTCTATAAGTCTCTTATCAGATATGATTTACAAATATTTTCTCCCATTCTGTGGCTGTCTTTTCACATTCATGATGGTATTCTTTGAGGCACAAAAGTTTTAAATTTTGTTGAAGATTTAATCTAGTATTTTCTTTTGTTACTTGTTCTTTTGGTGTCATATTTAAGAAATCATTGTTTAATCCAAGGCCACAAAGATTTGCTTTTATGTTTTCTTTTAAGAGTTTTAGCTTTTGCATTTAGGTTTAGGGTTTGTCATAGATGGCATTTATCAGGTTGCGGAAGTTCCCTTATGTCCCTAGTTTGTTGGGTGTTTTTATCATTGATGCCGAAAACTTGGCCTCTGTGCCCTGGTGCCGAATTGAATCTCAGAGACAGAGTTTTGGGTGAAGTAGAAAAGAATAGCTTTATTGCTTTGCCAGGCAAAGTGGGACACGGCAGACTCCTGCCCTCGAAAACTGTGTGTCCCAACCCGGGAGGATTTGGTGAGGAGTTTTATAGCAATAGTTCAAAGGTGGGGTTTCTGATAAGATTAGGGTGTGTGCAAGGGCTACATTCCTTTAATCTGGTCTCAGTAATCTTTTGATGAGTTTCTCTGGTTCCTTTAATCTGGCCTCAGGTGGTCTTCTCTGGAATGAAGAATGCCTGACATCTTCCTTTTGTTAGGGGTTTTAGTTCTATAAAGAGCTTAAAGATATTGTTGTGTGTATCCCTTGAGGCAGAACCAGGACCCTGCCCCAAGGCGGCACTACTGTGTCTTGGCTGCTCCTCCCTTGTCTCTGCATCCCCTCCCTTCCCTGATGAGCAACTGCTTGAATCTGCCCTTTGGAACTCAGGGAAGGTCAAGGAGGCTGGAGTCTGTGCCCTACAAACAAGGAATGGGGGACATGGAAAGGCTTCTGTGCCCAGGAGCCCCAGATGCTCCTGCTCAGTTTCATCATGAAAGGGTGTTGGATTTTGTCAAATACTCTATTTGTCAAATGTGTGTATTGAGAAGAAAATGTAATTTTTGTCCTTTTATTAATATAGTGTATTACATTGATCAATTTTTATATATTAAACCAATGTGAACGAGTGGAATAAATGTCACTTGTTCATAGTGTATAATCCTTTTTACATGTTGCTGGATTTGGTTTGCTAGTATTTGGTTGAGGATTTTTCATGTACTATATTCATAAGGGATATTGGTCTGTAGTTTGTTTTTTTTTTTTTCTTTATAATTTTCCCTCTCACCCTGTCTTTGTGTCTCCTTCATTTTTTCATGCATTCTTCCGAAAATCATGTGTGCCTATTTATCTATCTTGGTATAAGAATCCCTTTTTCTAAAGGAACTCCTTTATTTATTTATTTATTTATTTATTTATTTTTAAATTTTTTGGCTGTGTTGGGCCTTCGTTTCTGTGCGAGGGCTTTCTCCAGTTGCAGCAAGCGGGGGCCACTCCTTATCGTGGTGTGCGGGCCTCTCACCATCGTGGCCTCTCCCGTTGTGGAGCACAGGCTCCAGACGCGCAGGCTCAGCAGTTGTGGCTCACGGGCCCAGCTGCTCCGCAGCACGGGGGATCCTCCCAGACCAGGGCTCAAACCCGTGTCCCCTGCATTGGCAGGCAGATTCTCAACCACTGCGCCACCAGGGAAGCCCTGGTCTGTAGTTTTCTTGGGATGTCTTTGATTTGGTATTAGGGTAATATTGACCTCATAGAATGAATTGGGAATTGTTCTCTTCTGGGGAAAGATTGGTATTAATTTGCTTTTAAAATATTTGGTAGAAGTCATTGGTGAAACTCCCTGGCCTTGGGTAGGAAGTTTTAAAATTTAATTTGTGGGAAGTTTTGAAATTAATAATTCAGTCTCATCAACTAATTTATAGGTCTGTTCAGAGTCTCTGTTTCTTTTTGAGTCAGTTTTGGTAGTTTGTTTCTACGAATTTGTCCATTTCATCTAGATTGTCTAATTTGTTGGTGTACATTGTTCATAGTATTCTCTTACAATCCTTTTTATTTCTGTAAGGTCAGTAGTCATGTCCCCACTTTCATTTCTGATTTTAGTAACTTTAGTCTTCTCTCTTTTTCTTGGTCAGTCTAGCTAAAGATTTGTCAATTTTGGCCATCTTTTGAAAGAACCAACTTTTGGTTTTATTGATTTTTCTCTATTTTTTTTCTACTTTATTTCCATTCTAATTGTTACTGAACTCAGGTTCAGCTTCTTGCTGCTTAAAAGTTAATACTCAGGAGGAAGGTATTGGTTTGAAAAGGTATGGCTGCGTTATTCAGGAGGCTGACAATTGGGAAAAGGCGGACTCCAAAACCAACTCTGAAGATCCTGCTCGACCATGAAAGTTTTTAAAGGGAGAATCATTTGGGGAGGGGGTCAGAGTCTCTATTATCTTCCACTGTGTGCGGACTTTCTTCTTTTTTTTTTTTTTTTTTTTCAGACTTTCTTCTGATCAGTTGGTGGTGAGGTAACAGAGTGGTGTGCCAGGAACCTTGTGCTTAGCTTGAAGTTACCATCCTCTACCTGGATGGGGGCTTTAGTTCCTACAGAAGAACTCAAAGACTTTGTTATGTATATTCCTTGAGGAGGAACCAGGATCCTGCCCAAGAGCTGCACTATTGTTTCTTGGCAGCTCCTCCTGCTTCTGCGTTCCCTCCCTTCCCTGATACACAGCTGTTTGAATTTGCCCTTTGGAACTCAGGGAAGGCCAAGGAGGCTGAATGAAACCTATTTCCTACAAACAAGAAATGAGGGACGCAGAAAAGGTTTGTACCCGGGAGGGCCCCACAGGGTCATGCTTCGTTTCATAATCTTTATTATTGATATTTCCTTCCTTCTGCTTGCTTTGGGTTTAGTTTGCTCCTCTTTGTTTTTAGTTTCTGAAGGTAGAGAGTTATTATATGTAATTTTACTTTTTTAAAAAACTGTTAAGTGTTTATAGCTTTAGGTCTTCCTGTAAGCATTGCTTTCACTGAGTCCCATAAGTTTTGGTATGTTGTGTTTGCATTCTTAGAGTATTTTCATTTCATCAAAGTATTAGCTAATTTTCCTTGTGATTTATTATTTGACATGTTGTTTATTTAGTGTGTTGTTTAATTTCCACATATTTTTGAATTTCCTTCTGTTATTGATTTCTAATTTCATTCCATTGTGGTAAGAAAACATGCTTTGTATGGTTTCAATCCTTTTAAATGTATTGAGGCTTGTTTTATGGCTTAACATAAGGTCTCTCCTAATCATGTGCACTTGGGAAGAATCTATATCCCTATGTTGTTGGATGGAGTGTTCTGTAGATGTCTGTTAGGTCTAGATGGCATACAATGTTCACGTTTTCTATTTCCTTGCTAATCTTCTCCCTAGTTGTTTTATCCATAATTGAAAGTTGGGTAGTGAAGCATACAGCTATTATTGTTGAATTGTCTATTTCTCACTTCAGTTCTGTCAGTTTATGCTTCATATATTTTGGGGCTCTGTTGTTAGGTGCTCTAGATTTAATTCTGATGCATAATAGGGATTGGATGCTTATGTATGTGAACACTATTTATATCTCAATAAAACGTTGTTCCATTTTATGTGCTGTGACCAATAGATAGAATTTGTTTTGATATGGCTTTCATGCTTAAACGATTTTGACTAGTAGTAAGTTATTTTGTCTAGGTTACATAAAGATGCACTTGTCTCTGAGAAGACTTAACTTCACCAGGGCAGTGGTTCATTTTAAAGGTTTATGTGTATGTGAATCAGTGAACTGCAGCAGTTTAAACATGGCAGAGATAAAGTATTTAATAATGACTTTGCCAGTACTGATTTTTTTCTTCTTTTTTCAAAACAACTTCTTATTAAAGTATAGTTGATTTACAACGTTATGTTAGTTTTAGGTGTGCAGCAAAGTGATTCAGTTTCATATATACGTGTGTATATGTATATTTTCAGATTCTTATCCATTATGGGTTATTATAAGATATTGAATATAGTTCCCTGTGCTATACAGTAGGTCCTTGTTGTTTATCTGTTTTATATATAGTAGTGTGTATCTGTTAATCCCAAACTCCTAATTTATCCCTCCCCCCTTACCCCTTTGGTAACCATAAATTTGTTTTCTACCTCTGTGAGTCTATTTCTGTTTTGTAAATAAGTTCATTTATATCATTTTTTTTAGATTCCATATATGAGTGATTTCATGTGATATTTATCTTTCTCTGTCTGACTAGACAGTATTAATTTTTACTGAGATTAAAGGGCAGATGATAGTGTAATGTTCCTTGACTGTCCCTAGAATAATTTGAGTCAGTACCAATTATTAAACTATTAACAGTGATCTACCTTTTATACAACTAAGTCCTAAACTATATCTGGCTTTGGAGGAAGAAGGAAATAGAGAAGTATCCATTATATTATATTATATTGATATTATTTCTTTTTAATCCTCATAGCAATCTTTTGACATGGGTGGTATTATTCTCACTTTACAATGAGCAGATTGAAACTCAGAGATTTATTATTTTGACGAAGGTCACTGGTGAGTGCTCTTTTCATTTTCTGTCATTCTTTTAGTCTTTCATTCAACAAATATGCCAGGCTTTGGAGATGCAGCCATGACCCAGTCAGACGTGATCCTTGCTCTCATGAAGTGAATTGTCTGGTGGAGTCCTTTTACTGAGTCTTTGAGCCCTATTTCATATAGTAGTAACATATATTTGTAGAATACTTTATAAAATATTTCTGCATTTTAATCTAATTTTATAACTCTTATTGCAGCCTTCTGACCCAGGTGTGTTAGATAGTAGTGCTGTTATTCCCATTTGAAAACAAGGAAACTGAGACTTAGGGATATTTAGGTCATATAGTTAGTAAATGGCTGAGTTAGTGTGCAAACCCAGGTCATCTGGCTCCAAGGATCCTGCACTTCTTCCATTATGCCACATAGTTTCACTATTTCACATGAAACTACAAGCCTGTATCACCAAGAGTGATATTCTGGAAAGTAACCAGTCTAGCAGTACTTAGCAAAGCAGAGCTCTACCAGGCAGGGCATGTGGGAAGAGGAATCAGGAGGCCTAAACAGCTGTGTCTAGTGTGCTGGAATGGATTTATTCCTAAATAACACATTGAGAAAGAATGCTTTGGAGAGAGACTAAAACATGAGAAACATTGCACAGACATGGTCTCAGCAGCACCTGCATGGACTCATGGCACAATAACTGCCAGGGACATTTTTTTTCTAGAACAAAGGCTTGAAACAGACAGTGAATTTAAGACGAAGTGACCCAAACAACACGGGACTCCATACAGAGCTATCTGCAGCTACAAATCAGAGTGTAATCTTTATATGAGGAAGGGATTGCTTATTTTACATTGATTACCTCAGCTACCTTCGTGCAAGTACAGAGATAGCAATCTATTCAGTAAAAACATTTGAGTGCTTCCTCTGTGTAAAAGCGCTGTTACTCATTGAGGGAGTGATACCAACATGGGTATGACACCATCCTTGCCCACAAGGAGCTTGTAACCTTGTAAGGAGATTTTGCATTCATTCAAACAATACTTGTTCATCCAGAGTTTATTATGTCAGACCCCGTGCCACGTGTTAAGGAGACAAGAGTGGATGAGATAGAAACTATCCCTATGCCTTTAGCTTATACTTTTCCATCACCTGGAGAGTATTTCCTTACCTCCTTCCCCTAAGTCTAAGTAATTGGAAACCTTTTAAAGTAGAGAGCAGGATATGAAATTCTCTTAGCAAAATAGTAGTCAGTGGTATTCTTGTGACTTGGCCACAAATAGAACTTGATAGCTAATGGGTCAGAACTTAGGTGTCATGCTAGAAAATATTTGCATCACGTTTAGCAGTCACATTCAAAAAAGTACAAAACATCACAATAGAAAAAAATGGACAAAGTATTTGAACAGATCACAGAATAGGAAATAAAAAAGGAAAAAAATATATGTCAGTCTTTCTAGTAATGAGAGAAATGGTAATTAAATATTGAAGTAGTGTTTTTACCTCTCTCATTGGCAAAAATAAAAGTTGATAAGAGCACATTTAAGTAATAATGATAAGAAAACTTTATTGAGTACTTTCTCTGTGGCAGGCAAAAACAGTCTTTACAACAGTCCTAGTGAGGGTAGGTACTATTATTATTGTTTTACTGATAAGGTACTTGAGGTACAAGGATAGCGTAACTTGTCCAAGGTCAGACATCTAGTACTTATTGAGCCCAAATTTGAACTCAGGCAACCCGTCTCTAGAGCCTGCACTCTTAATCACCAAAGCGGTGCCTTTGTCTGGATTGGTTATCATAATGCTCAGTCTCTAGAAGTGTCTACCACAAAGAAAGCACTTAAATATTTGTTGAATGGATTCTTAAAATGAAAATGTTTAGGGGACTTCCCTGGTGGTCCAGTGGTTAAGAATCCGCCTTCCAATGCAGAGGATGCAGGTTCGATCCCTGGTTGGGGAACTAAGATCCCACATGCTGTGGGGCAACTAAGCCTGTGCACTGCAACTACTGAGCCCATGCACCACAACTAGAGAGAAGCCCATGTGCCGCAACGAAAGATCCCACGTGCCGCAACTAAGACCCAACGCAGCCAAAGATAAATAAATTAATTAAAATTAATTAATTAATTAAAAAAGAAAGAAAATGTATTAGGCACATCATTTTTGGAGGGTAATTTATCGATATCAAGAAACACATACTAATGACTCAATAATTCTATTTCTTAATGTGTATCTTTAAAAAAATGTATATAAGGAGGCATGTATTTATTGTACATGGCCACATTCTTGGTACTTGTAGAAAAATAAGAGAAAATGTAAATGTTCATCAGTGCTAAAAGTAACTAATAATATAACTAATGTATAGCCTTATATAATTATTAAATGACTAAATAAAACTACGATATAGGTATATTTCAGAATTCTATATGCACAGTTAAAATAAATGAAGTATTTGATCTGGAAAGGTATCTAGGATATACTATTGAATGCGAAAAGCAAGTTACAGAATTTTTCCTACCAAAATAGATTCTAGATGATGAAAGAGTAAAATAAACAAAAATAACCATGAAAATAGCAGAGAAAACATGGGTGAATATTTTTATACTATTAGAAGGAGGAATGCTTTTCTAAGCATGATATGAAACGTAAAAGCCATAATGGAGACTGATGAATTTGATTACACAAAAATGGGTGACTTCCATGTAGAAAAAAAAAGAACAAACATTAAACTGGAATGAAGATTCTAAACATGATATATATATAAAGGATATTTATAGGCAATTTGTAGAAAGGCCAGTAGGCATATGAAAGATAAATAGATGTTCAGCTTTTACTCCTAATTAAAAATACAAATTAGAATATCAGGTCCCGTTTACTACCTGTAAGATTGGCAAAGATTGATAATAGTAATGACAAGAGCTTATAGAAAAAAATTTTACATACTCTTGGAGGAAATAGAAATAAGCATAGCATGTTTGGTTGAAATTTTGGCAACATTTATTAAAATTTAAAATGTATAATACTTTTGTCTTAAATTCCACTTTTAGGGATTTATTGTATATTAAAGTGTAAAGATATGTGTATAAGGATATTCATTATATTGTGTATAGGTATAAAAATATGGAGAGAATCTAGATGTTTGTTGATGGGGATGAGAGTTAAATTGTGTTGATAATACATCCATATAATGGAATGCTATTCAGCTATTTAAAAAGACTGTGGCAAATCTATTCACACAGCACTGCTCTGTAGTGCTGATTGATTATAATGCTACATTAAATAACATATGTATGAACATACTATAACAGTAGGCATGTGTATATTTTAAAAGTCCATTATAGTAACCTGTTGATCTGTATCTCTTCCCCTGCTCTTTTCTCAGTACTGTTATCTGTAGTGGGAGCATTAATAAATTCAGACATACTGTAGTCTAATGTTCAGATGTTATTAAACTAGAGTTTCTCTTTCTCTTTCTTTTATTAGCAAAAAGAGTAAGGACAACTTATAGCTCATAGGAGCATTTTTATACTGCAAGTACTTCTGAATGCCAAAGAGTAGAAGTGAAGGAGGAATGTTGTTTCCAAACATATACATACCTAGAGGTTAAGAGTCTGAGATATGAAACCAGAATGCCTGGGTTCAAATCCTGGTTTTGCTACTGTGTGTGACTTTGTACAAGTTACTTACCTTCTTTTTGCCTCCATTTCCTTATTATTCATCCAACAAATATTTGAGTGCTTACCGTATGCCAGACACTATTCTGGATGCCAGTGATAAAACAAGGAGGATTAAGACAAAATCTCTACCTTCTTGTATATGTACATTCTGGAGGACTTAATTCTATACCTACTATTTAGGGTTCTTAAGAGAATTAAGGGTTTAATATCTCTAAAGCCCTTGGAATGAGGTCTGGTACATAGTAAGTGAACAATAAATAATATTACTATTATTCTCCCCTCCCAAATAAATAGGCATACAGAGTATGATTTATTAACTATTTTATGGAAGTTTTTGTCAAATACAATGACATTCAAGGATATATGAAACAATCTATTTCAGTATATTCTTGTATTTGTCTGCATTCTAGATGCTCACATACACTCTCAGTCATTGAGCTCTAGCTTGGCGGATAGTACTACACACTGTTGGCCACTGAACCTTACCATACACCATGTTGCAAAAGCTCTCAGCCTGTGAGTGTTCTACCACCATATTTTGAGTGTGCTAGATGTTGAAGTGCAAAATTTACAATAGTTCTTTTAAGGAGTCTTGATGGAAATGCTAGAGAAATCAAGAGAGTAAAAATCAGAAAGTTATTAATGGGTAAATTGAAGGTCATCATAAACATCAATGAAGCCTGGGAGGATTGACGACTAATTGTACAGCATTTACGAGGAGAAGTTAAATGTTGTAGTTATATTTATTAATTTGTCAATTGACAAAATCGCAGCATATATTCATAGAACAAATATTTATTTACAGCCTGCTACGTGCTATGTTAAATGCTGTCAATTCTTTGGTGAACAAAATAGTCATGGAACCTATCGTCATATAGCTGATGTTTCACAATGTTACAAAAATAATTATAGGGTTATAAGAGAACTATGCAGGAAGCCTAGTCTGAGAGGTCAAAGGAGGTCTTCTTTGTGGAATTGAGATTTAATCCATTTAATTCAGTTCAGTCCCCTGAAGGTTGAGTGAGTATGTATTAGCCAGGAGGAGAGAGTCATAAGAAATGAGTGGGAAACAACAATGCAAGGAGAGGGGACAGCATCGAGAAAGAATCAGAGGTGGAAAGAACATGATACTCTTGAGGAATGGGAAGATGTCATTGTGGATGGAGAGAAGTAAATGGAAGGGAAAGTGGCAAAAGAATAAGCTGGAGAGTTAGGCAGGGGTTAAATTTTGCAGGACCTTACAAGGTCAGAGTAAGGAGTTTTGATATTATTTTAAGTGCAAAGCAATTGAAGAGTTTCAAGTTGAAGGATCACTTGATTAAATTTTTTAAATTGAGGTATTATTGACATATAATATTCTATTAGTTTCAGGTATACAGCATAAATTATTTGATATTTGTATATACTAGTGTCGAATGATCATCACCATTAGTCTAGTTAACATCCATCACCATGTATAGTTAGAAAAAAATTTTTCGTTTTGATTAAGGACTTTTAAGATCTGCTGTCTTAACAACTTTCAAATATGCAGTACAGTTTTTGGTGAAGTCTTTAGGGTTTCCTATATATAATGTCATGCCATCTGCAAATAGTGACAGTTTTACTTCTTCCTTTCCAATTTGGATGCCTTTCATTACTTTTTATTGCCTGATTGCTCTGGCTAGGCTTTCCAATACTGTGTTGAATAAAAGTGGTGAGAGTGGACATCTTCGTCTTGTTCCTGATCTTAAAGGAAAAGCTTTCAGTTTTTCAGCATTGAGTACGATATTAGCTATGTACTTGTTATGTGTGGCCTTTATTATGTTGAGATACTTTCCCTCTATACCCACTTTTCTGAGAATTTTTATTATGAATGGGTGTTGAATTTTGTCAGATACTTTTCTGCATCTATTGAGATGATCATATGATTTTTATCCTTTGTTTTGCTAACATGGTATATATCACATTGATTTGCAGTTGTTGAATCATCCTTGCATCCCTGGAATAAATCCAACTTAATCATAGTGTATGATCGTTTTAATGTATTGTTGAATTTGGTTTGCTAATATTTTGTTGAGGATTTTTGCATTTGTGTTTATCAGGGATGTTGGTCTATAATTTTCTTTTCTTCTGGTGTGTGGTCTGGTTTTGGTATCAGGGTAATGCTGGTCTCATAAAATGCATTTGGAAATGTTCCCTCTTCTATTTTTTCAGAGTTTGAGAAGGATTGGTATTAATTCTTCTTTAAATGTGGCTGACACTGGACTTTTGTTCGGAGGTTTTTCATTACTGATTTAATCTTCTTACTAGTAATCAGTCCATTTGGATTTTCTATTTCTTCATGATTTAGTCTTGTAAGGTTGTATGTTTCTAGGAATTCGTCCATTTTTTCTAGGTTGTCTGATTTGTTGGTGTATAATTGTTTATAGTAGACTGTTTTGATCCTTTCTATTTCTGTGGTATGTTGTAATGTCTCCTCTTTCATTTCTGATTCTATTTATTTGAGTCTTCTTTTTTTCTTGGTGAGTGCGGCTTAAGGTTTGTCAATTCTGTTTATCTTTTCAAAGACCAGGCTTTAGTTTCATTGATCTTTTCCATTGTCTTTTAGTGTCTATTTCACTTATTTTCACTCTGATCTTTGTTATTTCCTTCCTTTTACTAACTATGGGCTATGTCTGTTCTTCGTTTTCTAGCTCCTTTAGGTGTAAAGTTAGGTTGTTTATTTGAGATTTTTCTTATTTCTTGAGATAGGCGTTTATTGCTATGAGCTTCCCTCTTAGAACTGTTTTTGCTGCATCCCATAAATTTTGATATGTTTTATTGCCATTTTCATTTGTCTTAAAGTATTTTTAAAGTTCTCTTTTGATTTCTTTGTTGACCCCTAATTAGTTCTTTTTAAAGGTTACTTTAACTGCTGAGTGAAAATGGACTGGAGGAGATGACAAAAGTACTATGAGGAGATCATTGAAGAGATTATTTCTGTAATCCAGATATGGTATAATAGTGGCTTGGACCAAAGTCGTGGTTGTAGACAGAGAAAATGGATTTTTATCAATTTTAGGACATGACTGAATGTTGATGATGACCGTTATGGAGAGGGAGGGATAGAGAATGACTATATAATGAGCGTCTGGATAGTTAATGATATAGGGAACAGAGAAGAAATGGAATTGATTATTATGAGAGTAGATGTACATATTGAATTTGAGATGTCTTTGAGACCCAGAGACATTAAATAGGCACTTGTGTATATATATATATATAGGTTTAGAACCCAGAAAAGAGGTCTGAAGCAGAGAAAAGGAAATTAGGACTTGTTAACAGGTAGTGTTTGAGGCAATGGTAGTAGATAGAATTCCCTTGGAAAAGAATATAAATCAAGAAAGAAGAGAACTGAGTACAGAACTTTGAGGAATTTCAACATTTAAGATTGGCTAGGGACTTCCCTGGTGGTCCAGTGGTTAAGCCTCCATGCTCCCAATGCAGGGGGCCCGAGTTTGATCCCAGGTTGGGGAACTAAGATCCCACATACCGCAACTAAGCCCACACGCTGCAACTACTGAGCCCTCGAGCTCTAGAGCCTGTGCGCCGCAACTAGAGAGCCCATGAGCTGCAATGAAGATCCAGAGCAGCCAAAATAAATTAAAAAAAAAAAGAAGATCAGGTAAGGGCGAAGGAGTCAGGGATGAAAGTGAGAGGGAGAAGTCAAAGAAGTAGGAGAAAATCAGAAATTTTAGTGTCACATAAGTAAGTCATGGAAGAATAGTTTCATAAAGAAGAAGGATGTGATCTACTATAACTGAATGTTGCTAAGATGGGGAAAGAAGCCAGAAAAGAGTGGGGCATGCATGGGAGGTGAAGGGGAGACATTGAGAGTAGACAACTCTTTTGAGAAAATAGTCCTCTTGGGATTCCCTGGCAGTCCAGTGGTCAAGACTCTGTGCTCCCAATGCAGGGGACACAGGTTTGCTCCCTGGTCAGGGAACTAAGATCCTGCATGCCACACAGCGTGGCAAAAAAAAAAAAAAAAAACCAACAGAAAATAGTCCTCTCGAGTGTGAAGGGTTAACTGTCTCAAATTCGAGGTATAGTGGAATATCCAAATGGAGAAGTATTGTATATCAGGTAGGTTAAGCTGTGGCCCTGGAATTTGAGTGAGAGGTGAGGGTTAGAGAAATCTGAGAGTCATTCACATGGAGATGGTAGTTGAAGACTTTAGAAGAAAAGGGAGCCAAAGATAGAACTGTGAGAGCACCTATAGTTAGAGATTTTCTTTGGATTGTTATTAATAAATAACATTGTAGTGTTCATAGTACAAGTAATTTGAGCATGGACTTGTTTCATTCAACTCAGTTACCCCAAGCTTTGGCTGATACAATTCAGGTTTTGCTCTTCTTAAACTTGACATTGTTAAAAGTAAGACGCAGTGCTCTAAATGCCCCCCCACCACCTCCCCAAGTTGTCAAGACAGGAGCAAGCACAGTATCTATTTTTACTGTAGGTGTTAAGGTACACAATTTTATTTTTGGCTAGTTTTTCATTAGTTGGTAGTTTGTACCAATATATCACTTGTAGTGACTAGATTAATGGTGAGTCATAACCCTGCTTTACACAAACTCTTGCTATTACTTTTGGTACATACAATTTGTGCTGTACAAATTATATCTCCCGAGCAATCTGCTACCTAAAGTGATCTGAAAAATAAGACCCTCCCCCCAATGAATTTATCTCTTGTTTATTATCTACTGTAGATCATAGAATATCTGAGCTAGTGTCTGATCTTTGAAATTTTAGGTATGCGATTAAGGTTGAAACTCTGATTTTGATGTCATTAGTCTCAATTTATATCGTTCTGTTGGGATATGTTTGTTAAGATTATTGTTGCAAGTTAAAGCAACCAGTTGGAGCTTACTTAAGGAAAAGGGGAGTGTTACAAGGATACTAGGTAATAAACTGGTTAAGTTGATTGGTTCCCCAGAATATGGTTTTATTTTGCAATAAAAATTTATGTGTGTGTATGGAGCAAGAGGCAGGCAATCCTAGAATTCTGTTGGCAAAGATAATCCAATAGATATCTACTACCTAAAAATTAAAGATAAGGACTTGGGCTAATATAGTGTTAATTAGTGGTTCCAGTCATGGACAAACAATCTATTTGCTACTTTAGGGATGTTGTATATCTGAATAGTATTCCATATATACACAAATTTGTTTTTATGTCTTGAGTCTTATTACTCTAGACTTGAAAATTACGCATGTTACTTGCTTTAGTGCCAATCTCAGATCAGTTGCTGTTCTAAAGGTTTCAGTGCATACATATATTTGATACATCTGTTATCACTTTTCCTAATATTTGTTCAACTCTGCTTTTCTTCAGTGTGTACTAGGAGAAAGCAACTACCTGGTACTAATAGCTCTTGACTGAGAATTCAGTGTTTGTGAAAGATGCCAGATTGATATCCTGGAAATTGAAACCCTCTGTGAATGTGGTGTAGCAATAATGTCAGCTTCCCACATCTTGCTTTCTTAATGTACTTTGGTCTTGATCTGCAGGAATAAAGCTCTTTTCAAAGATTATCTCATTTCTTTTTTCTGCCACTGTGAGTGAGGTTGTTTGTATTCAAAGCATGTTTTTATAGGATCAGATATATTTAGCCTCTTCAGAAAGTTGAAGAGTCAGGTTACTTTTTTGTTCCTGTGTTTCATTTCATTGTTCAAACTTGAATTGATTACTTAAGACCAGTGGCCCTGATGGATTATTAATTGTATAAACAAACCAGTCCCCTGGTTGGCTTTATGGTTCAAATCACATTCTGCTTTTCTTTTGTAATTCTTTCACACAAATTGCTTTTTGATGATGAATAGTAATGGCTACCACTTATTAAACACTTAAATATGAGACCTAAGGAAGGCACTTTATATAAATACATTCTTAATTATTAAAACTATCCTGGGAAGTATAGTGTTCATACAGAGTATAAAGAAACTGAGACTCAGAAAGGTTTATTTAATTAAACTCCTCAAAGCAGCAACAGCTGTTAAATGCTAGAGCATGAATTCAAACTTGGATTTGCCGGAGTCCTGCACTAGTGTTCTTTCACCAAACTCCACTGATGCTCGTAAAAATGTTCATTTGGATTAAACATCAGAGAAGCAAGTCTGTTACATATTGGTAATTGTTGATTTGAAAGTCTAATCCCAGTTTTTCTAGATATTCCATTGTATTTACAGATACCCTTGAATCACACCTTTTTTTTTTCTTTAAAGGTGAGTCATCAAACTAATAGAAGCTGTTTGAAGTTGTGATTAGGATAGAAAGACCTGGTAAAACATAGTTTAAGTTTGAACTTCAGTATGCAAACTAATAATTTTATGTTGGCATTAATAAACTTTGAAATAGTAAGTATATTAGAGCCTTAGCAGTCTCAACACAACTCTTGGGATCCTTCCTATGGAAAAATTTTGCAGGTGGAAGTACTTTGAAAGTTAGTCTTTTAGTGATTTTACTTTGGATCACAAGTGGTTAGTGAGCACTTACTCTGTGCCAAGCATTGTGCCATACACACACACACACAGGATATAGTGATCAATAAGTCAGAAGTAGTCTCTTTTCTGGAAAACATCAGTATGAGCCTGGAAAGAGGAGACAAACAGTTAAAAAAAAAATCATAATTCAGCTGGTAAGTGCTGTGATAGAGGAAATGAAAGATATATGGAAAGAAGGAGCACCTGTCCTAGACCTAGAATAGAAGGGCTTTAAGGAAGATGTGATATATAGGGTAGGATAAGGAGGGTAAGCAAGAATTAGTCGAGTAATAGTGGTGGGGGCAGAATATTCCAGGCCTAAATAATAATGTGTGAAGGCCTGTTTTTTTCCCAGTAGTTTTATTGAGATATAATTCACATATCATAAAATTGTCTCTTTTAAAGTACACATTCAGTGGTATTCAAGTATATTCACAGAGTTGTGCAACCATCACCACTGCCTAATTCCAGAACATTTTCATCACCCCAGAAAGAAACACCATATCCATTAGCACTCACTCCCTATTCCCTCCTCTCCCTGGCCCTTGGCAACCACTAATCTACTTTCTGTCTCTAAGGATTTGCCTATTCTGGATGTTTCATATAAACAGAACCATACAATATGTGGTCTTTTGTGACTGGCTTCTTTCACTTAGCATAATGTTTTCAAGGTTCATCCATATTGTAGTGTCTATCAGCATGAAGGGCTGTTTTGAGGAATGGAGATGAGCAATATTGAGAATTGAAAGTTTAGTTGATCAGGGTGATCAGTGCATAGAGCAAGAATTTGAGAATAAAGAGAAGGTTTCATACTAGAGAGGTAAGCAGAAACCAAATCAACAAAGCTGTGTTATAGAAGTATGGACTTTATCCTAAGGGCAATAGGATACCATTGAATGGTGTTAAGTATGAAAATAATATAATCAGATTTGTGTTTTTTAGTTGTGTAGAGAATAGGCTAGATGGACACAAAATGGGGGGCAGGGAGACCAGTTAGTTTTCTTACAAAAATCTGGGCAACAGAAAGATGTCAGTGGTGTGGCATATGGCCTGGGAATGTAGAGTAGTGGATGGATATGAGAGATTTAAAAGGCAAGATTGGCAATACTTGGTGTTAGAGTGAATGTAGAGGTGGGGGAGAAGGAGAGGAAGTATCTAGAATGATGCTTAAGTTTTAGGATTGGTGAGCCAGGTGGATTATGATACATAGACTAGTTAAGGAACTGGCTAGATAGATGAATTCCCAGGGTGCCAATCCATAAGGAGTACTAAATTGGCACTGGGAAGTTAATGAGATGAAAAAATGCATTTACCGGAACTCTTTTCTTATTAGTAGAATACTGTATGTTGGGGGGAAAACTTTGGTAAGCTTCTAGAGGAGGTAAGACCCCCTCCCTCATCTAGCTTCTTGTTTGAATAATGAGATGTTTCCTAAACTGTACTCGAAGAAGCCCAAAGGCTGTTTTATTGAGTAGGATATGTAAATTTGGAACTGGAGCTAAATAATTCAGTAGAGGAGAAGCTGCCATCAGGGGTCTTCTTTTTTGCCTGTTCGTCTTCTGGTTCTTACCCTTTTTTCTAGACTATTTATATAAAATCGGGTTGAAGAGTATCAAATTACTAACCTACTGTTGCATGTATCTATTGTTATGTAATAATTTACACCAAAACATAGTGGCTTACAACAACAATTTAATTCTGTCTTGTGGTTCTAGAGGTTGACTGGACTAGCTAAGAGGTTCTCTCTTAGGGTCTTCATGAAGTTGTAGGCACACAGTGGCTGAGGCTAGGGTCATCTTGAGGTTTGCTCATTCACATATGTGAAGGTTCATGGGCCAAATCACCTGCATGTAGCCTTTCCCTGTGGTCTCTCTGGCATGATAACTGGATTCAAAGAGTGAGTGTCCCAAGAGAAACAGGCAGAAACTCTATTACCTTTTATGACCTAGTTTTAGAAGTTGTGTCCCTCCTGTTTTTCTCTATTAGTTGAAGTAGTCCTGAAGTTTTGCCCAGCTTTGGAGGAAGGGGACATAGAGTTTACCACTCTTGTAAGAAGATCATGTGGGATGGGAGGTATTGCAGCAGACATTTTGGGGTTTTTTGTTTGTTTGTTTGGCTGTGCTACATGGCTTGCGGGATCTTAGTTCCCTGACCAGGGATCGAACACAGGCCCTTGGCAGTGAAAGCGTGGAGTCTTAACCACTGGACCACCAGGGAATTCCTCATCTTTGGAAATATAATCTGCCTCACCTACCTTGAGATCCCTGCCCAGACTAGGATAGAAAACCAAGAAAGAAGACTTTGGGATTTTGAAGCAATTTTGTATATATTGAGTTTAACTCTTTGTCACACTTCTTGGTGGAAATGCTGTTAAGAAGTTTGCTTACTAAGCAGATACTGAATTTGTTCTGTGGTGAATAGTATTAATTAGAGATAAGACCGGAAACATTATTTAACTGAGAATATTTTCTAGTTTATTCTTTTTCTTTTTTTAAACCTGTGGCCAGGATTTTGGAAATTTTTACCTTAATAAATCTCTTCTGTTGTAAACAAACCCACATCAGAGATTCCTATAAATTGCTTGTATTTTATATTTTAAATATCTTTATTCTTGTCATTTTTCCTTATAGGTTTATTTTTTAAGAATATCTTGGTTTCTTAATTTTAGATGATTCTTCTTTCACTTTCCCCATATTATAATTAAAATTTTAACCGTCTTTGTACACCCCAGGGAGATAATCTTTTAAAATACTTGTCTTTCCTATTTCCTTCCTTTTTCAGTTTTCATATTTGAAAGTAAAAATTTAAGTAGCTTGGGTTTTTATTAATTGAAATTCATGGATGCTCAATACTCCTTTCTTTTATTAACAAATAATATACATTCATACTAAGAAAAATTAGTACTATAGATAAGCTTGACTAAAATGTAAACCACCCAAACACTATTGAGACTCTCTGTTATATTTTAGTGTATATATTTTTAAAGACTTTTAAGTCTTTCCCCAAATATGGAGTCTTACATTTGTACCATTTGTAAACTGATACTTCCGTTTGACATTTAGATTTTTCTCACTATTAACTGTTTTAAACATCAATCTAACAGTTAACTTATTTTACATCGTTTGTATTTATCTAATTATTTCCTTAAGATAAATCTCCAGAAGGGTAATTATTATGTTAAAGGGCCTGTGTTTGAATAATAATGATAACATTTCCCAATTATTTAAATCCTTGTCACTTTTTCTCTCGCCTACTAGAAAATTTCTGTTTTTTGTTTCTCTCTTGTATTTGCTTACTGTCCTTCTCTCCTACAACACACACACATTCACAAATATTTATTTCTTAGGGAAGAAGAAATCTTCATCATGAGGTTGATTACTTAAGTATGAACTTTATTAGTTTCATTCAATTTACTTCTTCATGAGACATTTGTTGAACACTATGTGCTATACCCTGGCTTAAAGAGCATGAAGACATAGCCCTGATCTCAGTGAACTCACGGTCCAATGGGGAAGGCAAACAGGATTACCCATAATGTAAATTCATTTGGTCTCTGCTGCCATTAGTAGAGAGATGCATGACAGGAACATAAGGTGACTCTTTTAAAACAGTCTGTAGAGAATTGAGGAAGGCTTCGAGGTTGAGCTGAGAATGAGTTGAACCTTGGTAACGCAAGTTAGGCAAATAAAAAGTGGTTCAACATAGGTACAGAACACACAATGATAGAGAAGCATGGCAGAGCATCTCACAAGAAATATTATTAGTTTAGTATGATTGGAGCTTTGGAAAGTAGTGGGAGAACAAGTTGGAAAACAAGTTCTGAAGGGATCTCTATGCCATGCTAAAAAACTGCACTTCATTCTTGGGGGAAAGGAGGAAGGGGATCCATTTAGTTAGCTAGGCAAGCACAATCAGCTGGGTAGTATATGTAGTAGCAAATGACGACCCATTATTGTGACCTCCAGAGATATGTCCATTAAATAGGTGAGATGGGGAGCTATTTAAGGATTTTTAAGCAGAAGAATAACGTGATCTGATTTTCTTTTAGAAAGCTATTTTGGTAAGCCTACGAAAGGATATATTTTCTAGACCAAAGGAGACAGGGACATTAGTTTGGAAACTATATTGAACCAATCTGGGAGATAACTAATGAGGGCCTAAACTAAGGCAGATGTAGTAGAAATAAAAGGAGGGGGATAAAATTAGAAGCTATTTATTTGGAATCCTTGCCATGGGAGTGTGTTATATGCTATACTTGATGAAATCATTCCACATATTTTTAATACCTACTATACGACAAACACTGTGCTGAGGTATTGGGATAAAGGGATGAATAAAAAGGGTTTCCTGCCTTGCGTGGTTTATTATTTAGCGGCGTGCAACAGATTTATAAAGGGAGACGCTACCACGTAATGCAAAAAGTGTTGTTGATATAAATGTACTGTGAGAACATAGAGAACATAGTGATTAGTTGTTAATTTCACATTGGGAGGTGACATTGAGCAGAATATTGAAGGAGTTCTTTTTTTTCTGTGTATCTTGAACTGTATTTAAGGCATTTTATACTGTATTTTATGTTGTATATCTATCCATTTACTGAATTTCTTTTGTTCCTTCCAAAAAAGCAATTCCATAATGCCAAAAGTCAGTGCACTAATATTTGCATTATAGGGGTCCCAGAAGGAGAAGAGAGAGAGAAAGGGCCTGAGAACATATCTGAAAACATAGTAGCTGAAAACTTCCCTAACCTGGGAAAGGAAACAGTCACCCAAGTCCAAGAAGCACAGGGTCCCATACAGGATGAACCCAAAGAGGAACACACCAAGACACGTTGTAATTAAAATGACAAAGATAAAGAGAGAATATTAAAAGCAGCAAGAGAAAAGCAACAAATAACATACGAGGGAACTCCCAATAAGGCTATCAGTTTCAGCAGAAACTCTGTAGGCCAGAGGAGAGTGGCACAATATATTCAAAGTGATGAAAGGGAAAAGCTTAAAATCAATAATACTCTACCCAGAGAGATCAAAGGCTTTACAGACAAGCAAAAGCTAAAAGAGTTCAGCACCACCAAACCAGCTTTACAACAAATGTTAAAGAAACTTCTCTAGGCAAAAAAGAAAAGGACATAATTAGAAACAAGAAAATTACAAAATGAAAAAAACTTAACAGCAAAGGCAAACATACAGTAAAGGTAGTATATCATCCACACACAAAGCTAGTCGGGAGGTTAAAAGACAAAAGTAGTAAAATCATGTATATCCTCAGTAAGCAGTTAAGGTATACACAAATCAATTAGATGTAAACCATGATATCAAAAACAGTAATTGTGAAGGGAGGAGAATACAAATGCACAGTTTTTACAGTGCATTTGAAATTAAGAGATCAGCCACTTAAAACAAGCATGTATATATAGACCGCTATACAAAAACCTCATGGTAACCGTAAACCAAAAATCTATAATAGATACACACACAAAAAAGAAAAAGGAATTCAAACATAACACTAAAGATAGTTATCAAATCACAAGAGAAGAGAAGAAGAAAGTGAATAAATCCAAAAACGAATCCAGAACAACAAAATGACAACAAGAACATACATATCGATAATTACCTTAAATGTAAATGGACTAAATGCTCCAACCAAAATACATAGGCTGGCTGAATGGATACAAAAACAGGACTCATATATATGCTGCCTACAAAAGACTCCTTTCAGATCAAGAGACCCATACAGACTGAAAGTGAGGGGATGGAAAAAGGTGTTCCATGCCAATGGAAATCAGAAGAAAGCTGGAGTAGCAATACTTATATCAGACAAAAGAGACTTTAAAATAAAGACTATTACAAGAGACAAAGAAGAACACTTCATTAATGATCAAGGGATCAATCCAAGAAGAAGATATAACAATAGTAAATATATATGTACCCAACATAGGAGCACCTCAATATATAAGGCAAATATTAACAGACATAAAAGGGGAAATCGACAGTAACACAATAATAGTGGGGAACTTTAACATCCCACTTACATCAGTGGACAGATCATCCAGACAGAAAATCAGTAGGGAAACACAGGCCTTAAAATGACACATTAGACCAAATGGACTTAATTGATATGTATAGAGGATTCCATCTGAAAGCAGCAGAATATATATTCTTTTCAAGTGCACACGGAACATTCTGCAGGATAGATCACATGCTAGGCCATAAAATAAACCTTGGTCAATTTAAGAAAATTGAAATCATGTCAAGCACCTCTTCCGACCACAATGCTCTGAGACTAGAAATCAACTACAAGAAAAAAACCATAAAAAACACAAACACATGGCGGCTAAACAATATGCTACTAAACAACCAATGGATCACTGAAGAAATCAAAGAGGAAATCAAGAAATACCTAGGGACAGATGAAAACACAGTGATCCAAAACCTATGAGACACAACAAAAGCAGTTCTAAGAAGGAAGTTTATAGTTATACAAGCTTACCTCAGGAAACAAGAAAAAAATCTCAAATAAACGACATACCATTACACCTAAAGCAACTAGGGAAAGAAGAATAAACAGAACCTGAAGTTAGTAGAATGAAAGAAATCATCAAGATCAGAACAGAAATAAATGAAATAGAGACTAAGGAAACACTAGAAAAGATCAATGAAACTAAAAGCTGGTTCTTTGAAAAGATAAACAGAATTGATAAACCTTTAGCCAGACGCAGGAAGAAAAAAAAGGGGGAGAGGGCCCAAATCAGTAGAATCAGAAATGAAAAAGGAGAAGTTACAACCGACACCACAGAAATACAAAGGATCATAAGAGACTACTATGAACAACTATATGCCATTAAAGTGGACAACCTAGAGGAAATGGGCAAATTCTTAGAAAGGTACAATCTCCCAAGACTGAACCAGGAAGAAATAGAAAATATGAACAGACCAATTGCCAGTACTGAAATTGGATCAGTAATTTTAAAACTCCCAACAAATGAAAGTCCAGAACCAGATGGCTTCACAGGTGAATTCTACCAAACATTTAGAGAAGAATTGACATCTCTCCTTCTGAAACTATTCCAAAAAATTGCAGAGGAAGGAACCCTTGCAAACTCATTCTATGAGGCCACCATCACCCTGATACCAAAATCAGACAAAGATATAAGAAAAAAAGAAAATTACAGGCCAATATCACTGTGATGAACATAGATGCAAAAATCCTCAACAAAATGCTGGCAAACCAAATCCAACAATACATTAAAAGGATCATACACCATGATCAAGTGGGATTTATCCCAGTGATGCAAGGATTTTTTAATATCTGAAAATCAATCGGTGTAATACAACACATTAACAAATTGAAGAATAAAAAGCATATAATCATTTCAGTAGACACAGAAAAAGCTTTTGATAAAATTCAACATTCATTTGTGATAAAAACTCTCCAGAAACAGGCACAGAGGGAACATATCTCAACATAATAAAGTCAATATATGACAAACCCACAGCTAACATTATACTGAATGGTGAAAAGCTGAAAGCATTTCCTGTAAGATCAGAAACAAGATGAGGATGCCCAGTCTCGCCACTCTTATTCAACATAGTTTTGGAAGTCCTACCCACAGCAATCAGAGAAGAAAAAGAAGTAAAAGGAATAGAAAATGGAAAGAAAGACTTAAAACTGCCACTGTTTTCAGATGACATGATACTATACATAGAAAATCCTAAAAGCACCACCAGAAAACTACTAGAGGTGATGAATGAATTCAGTAAAGTTGCAGGATGCAACATTAATACACAGAAATCTGTTGCATTTCTATACACTAACAGCGAAATAGCAGAAAGAAAAATTAAGGAAACAATCCCATTTATCATCACATCAAAGAGAATAAAATACCTAGGAATAAACCTCCCTAAGAGAGGCAAAAGACCTGTACTCCAAAAACTATTACAGTGCTGATGAAAGAAATTGAAGATATCATAAACAGATGGAAAGATATATTGTGTTCTGGGATTGGAAGAATCAGTATTGTTACAACGATCATACCACCCAAGGCAATCTACAGGTTCAGTGCAATCCCTATCAAAATACCAACGGCATTTTTCACAGAAGTAGAACAAATAATTTTAAAATTTGTATGGAAACACAAAAGAACCTGAGTAGTCAAACAATCTTGAGAAAGAAGAATGAAGCTGGAGGAATCAGTCTCCCTGACTTCAGACTATATACTACAAAGCTACAGTAATCGAAACAGTAGGCACTGGCACAAAAACAGACCTATAGATCAGTGGAACAAGATGGTTAGTCCAGAAATAAACCCATGCAGTTATGGTCAGTTAATCTATGACAAAGGAGGCAAGAATGTACAGTGGAAAAGACAGTCTCTTCAATAAATGGTGCTGGGAATACTGGACAGCTACATGTAAAATAATGAAATTAGAACATTCACTAACACCATATACAAAAATAAACTTAAAATGGATTAAAGACCTAAATGCAAGACTGGTTACTATATAACTCCTAGAGGAAAACATAGGCAGAACACTCTTGGACATAAATCACAGCAATATTTTTTTTGGATGTCTCCTCAAGTAAAGGAAACAAAAGTAAGCAAATGGGATCTAATTAAACTTAAAAGCTTTGGCACAGCAAGGGAAACCACCAACAAAACGAAAAGACAGCCTACTGAATGGGAGAAATATAAACAGCTCATAGAACTCAACAGCAGAAAAACAAACAACCTGATTAAAAAATGGGCAGAAGAATTGAATAGACATTTTCCAAAGTGGAAATACAGATGGCCAACAGGCATATGAAAAGATTCTCAACATCACTAATCATCAGGGAAATGCAAATCAAGACCATAATGTGATACCACCTCACACTTGTCAGAATGACTATCATTGAAAAGAACACAAATAATATGTGTTGGAGAGGGTGTGGAGAAAAAGGAACCCTCCTACACTGTTGGTGGGAATGTAAATTGGTGCAGCCACTGTGGAAAACAGCATGGAGATTTCTCAAAGAACTAAAAATAAAACTTCCGTATGACTCAGCAGTTCTCCTAGTTATATATCTGAAAAAACCAAGAACACTAATTTGAAAAGATACATGCTCCCCAATGTTCACAGCAGTGTTATTTATAATTGCCAAGGTATGGAAGCAACCTAAGTGTCCAACAATAGATGAATGCATAAAGAAGATGTGGTATAGACATACAATGGAATACTACTTAGCCATAAAAAAGAATGAAATTTTGCCATTTACAGCAGCGTGGATGGACTTGGAGGGTGTTATGCTAAGTGAAATAAGTCAGACAGAGAAATACAGATATTATATGATATCACTTATATGTGGAATCTCAGAAATACAGCAGACTAGCAAATATAATGAAAAAGAAGCAGATTCCCAGATATAGAGAACAAACTTGTGGTTACCAGTGGGGAGAGAGACAGGGGAAATATAGGGGTCAGGGAGTGGGAGGTACATACTGTTGGGTGTAAGGTAGGCTCAAGGATGTATTGTACAACGCAGGGAATACAGCTGATAGTTTGTAATAACTGTAAATGGAAAGTAAACTTTAAAAATTGTATACAATTTTTTTAATTAAAAAAATTTAAAAATAAGCTATAAAAAAGGGAGAAAGTAAAGAAAGGTTTTAGAACAAAGAAGCTGTAAAGTGCTTGCCTGCAGAGGGAGACGTGATGAGAAGGAAGTCTGTACCCCCCACAGAACCTTAGAGAGTCTTGTGGAGGCTCTAGGGATCTCTAAAGGCTTAGTTGAGGTGGGGTGTTGAAAACGGAGATTGTTTGGAAGTCTGTGCTACGAGTGGTTTAATTTTGTAGGTATTCTACCTTATCTTTTGTAGTCAAGTGACTTTCCTCATTGTCCTGCAGGAGACTAGAGGGTTGTTTTCTGGTAGAAATGAATTATGAAAGCTTTGAATTGAGGGATTCCAGGCATATCAGAAGGTGAAGATGAGATACAGGGTTGAAAGTAGATTAACTAAGGGAAATGTAGTGTGAAGTCATAAATGTGAAGTTGAGAGGAGTCACCATCTTTTGTGGTTCTCCTTTAGCCACATTTAAGCTGCTTAGGGGAATGTATGGAGTAGGTAGACAGTTGGATTTAACCAGGTTTGAGACTTTACCAGCTGAGGCTAGAAGGTCAAAGGGATCTAATTCCAGAAGGAAAACCTATGATTTTTGAGACAGTTACATAATATTATTGGACTTGCCTCACATGTTAAAATAGACACACATACTCAGAATTTGAATTTGAATTTATAGAGTTTATTTATTTGTTTAAAAAACTCTTTAATTGGCTAGGTATTAGAGGTATTACTTTGACCTCATTCTCATTTTGACCTTGGAACTTCTATCCCATACAGCCCTTTCATACTTCTGATATGATTTAGTCCTTTATTTGATAGATGTTAAGTCTGTTTTTTAGCATCAACAGCACTTCTCATTTAGAGTATATAGCATGTACATGTTTTTTCAGGTTCTCAAGACAGGAAAATCTTTGATCAGTGATTTCCATTCCATATTTTTTATTGTTCTCTGAAAACTTGAATCTCCAGCCTTTTAGAGTACTTGCTTATTATTTTAATAAGCACATCATTTTCACATCAGATAGTAGAATTACATTTGTAATAATGTCAGGGAACATTTTTTTTTAGTGCCTCAGTTTATCTTTAAAATTAAGTGATGTTTGGATTTCCCTGGTGGTCCAGTGGTTAGCACTTTGCCTTCCAATGCAGGGGGTGTGGGTTCAATCCCTGGTGGGGGAGCTAAGATCCCAGGCCAAAAAAACCTGAAACATTAAGCAGAAACAATATTGTAACAAATTCAATAAAGACTTTAAAAATGGTCCACATCAAAAACCGAATCTTAAAAAAAAAATTAAGTGATGTTCATTAGATCATGTCTGAGATACTCTCCTGTTTTGAAAATGCTGTGATTGTAGGTTAGATATTTTATACAGATAACATGAGATACTTAGTTTTATTCTGATTAGTTTCAACTGCTAATCCATTGCTTCTAAGCAGTGGAGGAGGGCTGAAATCATAAGGGACTCCATTTGGAGGAAAAACAGTTGTTTGGCAATAAAAAGTCTCAGCAGGAATCTTTTGAATCTCAATTTAAGAATTCTGTATGTATAGAAAAAAAAAAATCACACTAACAGAGGCCATTCTTGTGAAGCAGCAATTTTGTTAGCTTTGGATTCTTGGAGGGCCTATTGAAATATAAATAAGTAGTATTTTTATGAATTAACAGAGTCATTGGATAGAAAGTGCCTCTACCTTTGATCTTTTACTTTGTATTACTCATTGAAAATAAGAAGTGTGCACAAATTCTTAACTGTTCATTGAAACGTTTAACTTTGGGCCTTCTTAGACAATATAATGTGTCTGCTGCTGCATTCCATGCTGGCCAGGTCTTTGAATCTGAAGGTATAATTGTAATTTATTGTTTAAGTCCCATAGCTTTTATTTGTCTGGCTATGATAGGTTGATATGAAGAACATCAGGGCTTATTGCTTTAGGAAATGTAATGAGCAATGTTGTTTTTTCTTTAGCATCAAACAGAGCATACTGAAACAGCAGGACCGGCTGGTGGTACAGCAAGCATCATGAGTAAGCACAGAGAAGTCTGTTCCTAATCACGTGTGTAAGGGAGAAAAGGTAAGGAAACCAATGATCTTGTTTCTCTTAAGAGAGATTGAACTTGAGAAAACAGATCTATAGAAAATAATGCTCACGTACATATATGCTGCTTGCTTCATTTATAACATTGTTCCTTATTAAATCAGGAATATTGTTTTTTTTTAAAAAAGATTTGACTTAAGTCCAGAAAAAAAGGATATTTTAAAATTCCTGTTGAATTACGTCAAAATGCTAATTTCTCTACTAGTACTTGGCTTCTCCCTTTTAGAGTCAACTTCTACCTTGAGCCTAGAAAGGTAATTTCAGCGTGAAAAAGAACATGGACTTGAGCAATATTGTTAGGAGAAAATAGTGGTATATCTACCCAATTAATGTCATTAATATTTCTTAGTCAATCACGCAAGATCTAAGCAGTGAAATCTTATTTTAGAGTGAGGAATCAGAAATACAGATTCAATTATATTATTTTATTTTGTATGTTTAGACTAGCTGTGATGAGCAATCATTTCCAGCAGAAAATTAGAAGTATTTTATTAATTCTTGTAGAGCAAGACTCCTTAATCATTGACTTTTTCCTGACTAGGAATCTTCTTTGCTTTCTTTCAAGTGTTATGATTATTTAATGGGTAGAAAATGGTGGTGGGAGGGGAGGGTGTGTGTGAGTGAGATTGATTTCAGAAACTGATTATGCCATTCACTCATGGAGTGTTGCATGCTCTGCTGAGTTCTCTGATTTTCCACGTAAGCTTCGAGGATAGAGGCCTGGGTCTTACAGTGTGTGGCGAGAGACTGAGTTCCTAAGCACTTAGCAGTAGTACCTTCCTCACCAGAACTTCTGGGTTTGCAGTTGGCAAGGTATTTCTCGTCCCCTAGCTTTCTCACATGTGAGTGTGAGAGGGAATGCCTTTGTCTGCCTTCATCTGGCAAAATCTTATTCTTCAGGCATCTCCTCTTTAGGAAGTTTTCAACCCACTGCAAAGATTATCAGTAATAATAAATAATAATTAGTCAGCAATAATAAGTTATTGGAGTATTTGTTACAGTAGCCCACCCTACCCCAAATAATATACTCCTGCCTCAGTCTGATTTGGATTTACTTCTTCTTTGGCTCCGTAGTACCCAGTGCATATATCATTTAGTACATACCACAGTGTTTCATATTTTAAGTTTACTCATCCATCTTCTATGAAACATTGGGCACCTTTAGGTCAAAGACATTGTCTTAGTTGTCATTGTAACGTAATGACTAAGACAGTGCGTGGTACATAGTAGATGCTCAATAATGTTTTATGTATGAATGCACACATGTTCATTGTAAGTAGTATATGGTATAAAGAGGAAGTAACAGTGAAGGAGATATACAAGGAACAATAATATAAGTGCTGTAAAAGTCACACCCTTAAGACTGAGATTGAAGACAGTGTCTAAAAGGACTCTGGTCAGTAGAATAAAAAAGAAGAGATTCTCAGGAAGAAACTGTATTGAATTAAGTAATTATATTCCTCTTTGAGATGTACCATTGACCCTTGAACAACGTGCAGGTTAGGGGCACTGACTACTCTGTGCAGTGGAAAATCTGCATATAACTTATAATCAGCCCTCCATATACGTGGTTCTTCCATATCCAAGGTTCTGCATCCATGGATTCAACCAACTGTGGATCATGTAGTACTGTAATATTTACTATGGAAAAAATCCGTATACAGATAGACCCGTGCAGTTCAAACCCATGTTGTTCAAGGGTCAACTGTACATATATGATATTTAGTGACTTCTATTTTGAATAAGAGATGGATGCTTCTCTAAGGCAGGTAAAGAATCCTGACATAAGATTTAAATCCTCAGAGAGGGAACTTCCCTGGTAGCACAGTGGATAAGACTCCTCGCTCCCAATGCAGGGGGCCTGGGTTCGATCCCTGGTCGGGGAACTAGATCCTGCATGCATGCCGCAACTAAGAGTTCGCATGCCGCAACTAAGGAACCCACGTGCTGCAACTAAGGAGCTGGCGAGCCACCACTAAGAAGCCTGCAAGCTGCAACTAAGGAGCCCACCTGCTGCAACTAAGATCCAGTGCAACCAAATAAGTAAATTAAAAAAAAAAAATTCTTGGAGAGGTCCAACTTTTACAGTGAGAAGACTGCTCCTCTCCCATGTCGTTGGGAGACCACAGGTTTTTCTTGGAAAATGAAACTAAAGAGGATCAAGACTTGGGGACATTAGACATAACAGATACCAAGGGATGAAGTAAAAGTAAAAAGCACTAAAGTAAAAGCAGGAGGATAAGGGGAAATCCTATATATTAAAGTGAGATCCTTCCCCTCACCCCTTCCTCTACTCTTCTTTCAGATGGTGATTACATCTCTGGTGTTACATCTCTATACCCCCTTACAGGAGATTATAAGACTCTTTTCTGGAGTCCAAAGAAAAGACCTACATATACTGACATTTGGAGGTCTCCCAGTGAAATAGCTGTGTTCCCACCCAATCACCATGCAGTGCAAGCCTCCCAGTTGAGAAGCCACACACGCAGAGCTTCCAGTTGGCTTTTTGTACTTCATTTGTTCAATGTTAGGCATTTGGGGAAAGCGTCCAATGTGAAGACAGAGATCAAAACACAGAACAGGAACTTGGAGGAAATAATATTGAAAACAGAAAGAGGTTTGGGGAAAAAGAAAAAAAAAACCAGACTAAATTATAGGTAATTAGAATGGTAAGAAAAAAATTATATCCATGAAATAAGCTCAAGATGTCATAAAAAGGATCAGAAAAAGAAAGTGCCCTGGATATTAAAAATATGATAGTTTTTGTGCATTTAATGTATTTTTTAAAAAACTATCTCAAGTTTATAGACAGTTTGCAAGTATAGTACAGAGGTCTTTTTTCTCTGAACCATTTGAGAGTAAGTTGCTAGCTGCATCCCCTACCACCTTTGAAACTGTGTTTCCTACAAAAAAGGACATTCTCCTACATAACCACAATACAGCCATCAAATCAGGGAATGAGCATTGATGCATTACCACCATCTAATTATCAGACCTTATTCAAGTTTTGCCAGATGTACAAATAATGTCCTTTATGTCAAGAGCACCGAGTTTAGAATCACATGTTGCATTTAGTTGGGAAACCAGCCAGTGTTCCATGCAGTTTCAATCCACCCTCCCCACTCTGTTTTGGGAGTAAACAAGGGTGTGTACGCTCCTCTTGGGCTTCCCACAGCCCTCCTGTTAGTCCCACCAGCCCTCCAACCAGCCAAGGGGACTTGTCTTCCTGGTGTTGGACCCCAGGGCTGGGGCTCCCAATATGTGGCTCAAACTGCTCACTCCCCAGGGAGGTTCTCCACCCATGAAATCTCCCTCCTCTTCTGAGTCCCCTCCCAGGGGCACAGGTCCCAACCTGATCACTTTTCTTCCCTTCCTGCCTGATTCCACGTGGATCTTTCTTACAGCCTTGGTTGTATAAGGGTCTTTCTGCCAGTCTCCAGGTAGTTTTCAGTGAGAATTATTCCACATGCAGATGTATTTTTGATGTGTTTGTGCGGGGAGATGAGTTCCACTGTTCTCCTACTCTGCCGTCTTGATCTCTCTTCAATAGACTTTATTTTTTTTAGAGCAGTTTTAGGTTCAGAAAAAAATCGAGCAAAAAGTACAAGGAGTTTCTATACACCTCCTGTCCCTGCTGCCCCCAGTCCTCCCACAGCCTCCCCTAGTATGGACATTGCTGTGTCCTTTTCATTGCAATCTGTCAGGGAGCATGGATTTTTGTTTGTCCTATTACTGATGGTGTTCACTTTGATCACTTGTGTAAGGTGGCATCTGCCAGGATTTGCCTTTGAAATTACTCTTTTTTTTTTTTTTGTAATTAGTAAGTATTTTTGTGGAGAGGAACTTTGAAACTATGTAAATATCCCATTCCTCATCACACTTGGAATTCATTCATTTATGTTGTAAAGACTCATGGCTTTCTGTTTTATCCAGTGGGTTATAATTTGTTGCTACCATTATTTGTTTTGATGCTCAAATTGTCTCTGATTTGGTCTGTGGAAGCTCCTTCAAGCTGGTTTCTTTTTTTTTTCCTTTTTAAAAATTAATTAATTAATTAATTAATTTTTGGCTGTGTTGGGTCTTCGTTTCTGTGCGAGGGCTTTCTCTAGTTGTGGCAAGTGGGGGCCACACTTCATCGTGGTGCGTGGGCCTCTCACTATCGCGGCCTCTCTTGTTGCGGAGCACAGGCTCGAGACGCGCAGGCTCAGTAGTTGTGGCTCACGGGCCTAGTTGCTCCGCGGCATGTGGGATCTTCCCAGACCAGGGCTCGAACCCGTGTCCCCTGCATTGGCAGGCAGATTCTCAACCACTGCGCCACCAGGGAAGCCCCAAGCTGGTTTCTTTGTCCTTTTGACATGTCCCCATCATTCTTGGATGCTTCCTTTATTTATTTTTTTTAAAAATTGAAATGTAGTTCACACACCATACCATAAAATTCACCCTTTTAAAATGTATAGTTCAATGGTTTTTATATATTTACAGAGTCTTGCAATCATCACCACTGTCTAATTCCAGAACATTTTTCACCCCAAAGAGAAATCTTTAATCTGTTAGCAGTTACTCTCCATTTCCCTCCAGTTCCTCCCAGCTGCTGGCAACCCACTAATTTACTTACTGTTTCTGTGCCTGTTTTGGACATTTCATATAAATGGAATCATGTAATCTGTAGCTTTTTGTGTCTGCTTCTTTCAGTTACCATATTTTCAAGATTCATCCATGATGTAGCATATAGCAGTACTTTATCCATTTTAATTATCATATAATATTATATTTTGTCAATGTATAATACCACATTTTATTTATGCATTTATCAGTTGATAGATCTTTGGGTCGTTTTCATCTCTTGGTGTTATGAATAATGCTGCTGTGAGCATTCACGGATAAGTTTTTGTGTGAATATATGTTTTCATTTCTCTTGGGTATAAGCCTAGGAGTGGAATAGCTATGCCATGTGGTAACTCTTTTTAACTTTTTGAGGAACTGCCAAACTGTTTTCCAGGGTTGCCACACCATTTTACTTTCTTCCCAGCAATGTGCGATGGTTCATGTTTCCCTCCATCCTCATCAAAGTTCTTGTATTTTTTCTACTTCAGCTTTGGAATCAGCCATTTTTCCATGGAGCCCTTGTTCCTTATAGTGAATAACAATATTTATAAATCAAATCTGGTGCTAGGTATGCTCATTGCTACATGGAATTGAGCTGAGGATTTGCTGCTCCAAGATTCTTTGTGTGTAGCACTAGAGAATATATGTGTACACACACACACTTTTACATTTATAATATGTTTATTGCTATGTTCATTGAACACAAAACTATGTTTATTGCTATAAGTATGTTTATTGAAGTCCATGAGTTCAAACTGATACCCCAGATTCCAAACCAACACTGCAGGGTTCTTTCCACTTTTCTCTTTTTCTGCATTTTAACCCCTTCTCCAACAGTGAGAAACCTTGCTCCCATTGCCCTTCATGTAGTCACTTATTTGATCCATCTTTCTACAGGTAACCTATGTCCTATCACTCTCTTCTCCCCTTGGTCCTTCTAATCCTGCTCGGGCTCTGACCCGCCACCCTGGACTGCCCTCTTATATCTCGTCCTCACCCCTCCTGCATATGAATCCGTCTTACCCACTTGTGCTCTCTGTCTGCCAGACCATCCCCTTCACGTGGATGCCTTCCTCACCTCTCTTGGGCTCTAACACCCCACACTGGGCTGTCCTGTGTAGGCAGTTTCCTTCCCCCTGGGGCTCTGACACATTATGCCGGGCCACCCCTACGCAAGGACATCTGCTTCACCACACTTGGGCTCTGACTCCCCCCTTACACAGATGCCCTCTTCATCTGCTCCCTGTTTATTGAATTTTTAATAATTTTTCCCTTTTATTTTAATTTTATCAACTTTTTATTTTGAAGTAAATATAGACTCACAGGAAGTTGCAAAAATACTTTAGAAAGTTTCATTTACAGTTTTTCTCATTCGTTACATCTTACATAACTCGAGAAAATATAAAACCCAGGAAATTAATATTTTATTTGTCCATTCATCAGTTGATAGATATTTGGGTTGTTTCTACCTTTTAGCTGTTATGAATAATGCTGCTGTGAGCATATTCATGACTGTATGTAGTTCTCTCCCATTTATCACAGGTAGATTTATGTAACCTCCATTGCAATTTAAGATACAGCACGATTCTATCACCACGGATATATCCCTTGTGCTACTCCTTTACAGTCACATGCACTCTTCTCTCCCCACTGTCCCATATTTAATGACTTCTTAAAATTAAAAACATTATTGCAAGTCACAGGAAGAGAAGAGCTGAGCAAGTGTAGAGATAAACCATGTTATGTTCATGAATGGGAAGACTTAGTTTCATTACCAATCCCGAGGGAGGAACAGGCTAGGACTTCTGATTTCTGAAAGTTGATTTTATTGGCACACTATTCCATCCTGCACCATTGCTGAGTCTTGGGGCCACTTGGGGCAGTTTTTTCTCCAGCTCCTGGCTTTATGCAGAGAGCCCAGTCTGGCCCTCTCTAATGCAGAAACTTCTAGAAGTTTATAGCACATAATTCCCATCCTACCTGCTAGCTTTCAAATCCCAGGTCTGAAGGTTGCTGTCTAGTTCTGTAACCTCTGTGAACTGCCACACTTCAGTTCTCACTCATCGCTGTGGCTTGATTTCTTCTTGGTTAATGGCATATTTCTCTTTCCTGTTTTTGAATTTCACTGTATAAACTCTTTAAAAATAATCTATTTTGTCTAGAATTTCTATATTCAAAGTGGGAAGGAATGCTTCCCACCACAAGCTCAGTACACTTTTTACCTTTTCTTTTAAAAAATTTCAAGTCTGTAGAAAAGTTGAAAGAATAGTACAGTGAAGACCCATATATCCTTCCCCAGATTCATCAATTTTTACCATTTTGTCTCTTTCTCGAGCACCTCTCTCCTCTCCTCCTCTACCCTCGCCACTCACTCACACTCACATACTTTCTTCCTGAATTATTTGAAAGTTAGTTACGGATAACATAACACTTCTTCCCTAAATAGTTCAGCAGGCATCTCTTACGAGTAAGGACATTCGCATACAAAATTTTAAATACCATTATCACATCCAAAAAAATGATTATTAATTCATTGTAATACTAATGTATAGTTCAAATTCCCCTGATTATCCCTTAAATGTCTTTTTTTTTGCTGTGTATGGGTATTTGTGTATTATTGTCTTCTTTTTTTTAAATTAATTTGTTTATTTTTGGCTGCGCTGGGTCTTCGTTGCTGCGCTTGGGCTTTCTCTAGTTGCGGCTCTCGGGCTTTCTCTAGATGCGGCGAGCAGGGGCAACTCTTCATTGTGGTGTGCGGGCTTCTCATTGTGGTGGCTTCTCTTGTTGCGGAGCACGCACTCTAGGTGTGCGGGCTTAACAGTTGTGGCTCGCGGGCTCTAGAGCACAGGCTCAGTAGTTGTGGTGCATGGGCTTAGTTGCTCCACGGCATGTGGGGGTCTTCCTGGACCAGGGCTCAAACCCGTGGCCCCTGCACTGGCAGGCGGATTCTTAACCACTGTGCCGCCAGGGAGTCCCTATTTGTGTATTTTTCTTGATCTAGGATCCAGTTAGTGTTCATGCATAGCATTTGGTTGTTTAATCTCTTTAGTCTCTCTCAATTCAGAATGATCTTGTTTTTCATAACACCGAATTTTTTGAAGAGTCCAGGACAGCTGTCTTACAGAATGCCTCACATTCTAGATTTGTCTAATTGTTCATGATTCAATTCAGATTAAACAATTTGGAGAAGAATACCTGTAGGTGATGTTTTAAACTTATTGCATCACATCAGGAGATACATATTGTCAGCTTGCTAAACTTTTAGTGATGCTAAGCTTGATCATCTGGTTAAGGTAGTGATTACTGCATCTTTTCACTGTAAACATACATTTTCTCCTTTGGAATTAATAAGTCATCTGTGAAATGATATTTTGAGGCATTGTGAATATTTTCTTCCCCACTAACTGTTTACCTAAAGGCATCTGTTTTTGATGCTTGCCTGAATCAATAATTATAATTGAAGTTTAACACAACTTCTTGAGTGGCTGTTTATACTGTTCATTTATTCATTCCACAGGTATTTATTGAATAGGTACCACATCAGGTTCTGTGGCAATCACATGGTGAACACAGTCTAGTGGGTGTCTTTGTGGTGTCTACAGTCTGGTGCGAGAGATTGACATTAATCAAATAATCACACCAATGTATGTTTATAGATTGTGATAATTATTATAAAGGGAAAAGTGGAGGTGCTGTGAGAGATTATAAGGGGAGATCACCTTTTTTAGGGGTTCAGGGAAGACTTCTTGTGAAAGTAATATTTGAGCTAAGAGCTAAAAGATGCAGAGTTATTTTGGCAAGGAGGGGGTGTATTGGAGACAGATAAAAGGTCTTGAAGAGGAAAAGGGCATGGTACATTGAAGAAATGTATATTCAAGTAGTGTTCCAGCACCAAGTATAACGTCTGCACGTAACAGGTGCTCAATAAATATGAGTGGAAGGGAGGATGGGGCTGAAAACTAGCCTATGTAATCACTGTTGTTACGTTATTTATTTTATAATAAAATGATCAACTCCAAGGCTTAAAAACTTAAATAATTGCTTATGAAGCACTTATCCTGTGCCAGGCAGTGTTTTAAATGTATTACCTATGTCAATTTATTTAATCTTTCGGTATATACTATTATTACTCAGTTTTATAGATGAAAATTAAGTCTCAGGTAAATAGATTAACTTCCCCAAAGTCATATAGTTAGTAAGTGAATTAGGAACTAGGATTAGAACTTGGACAGTCGAGTCCTAGAGTTCATGTTCTTATCCATTATGCTACAGTTCTTCCCATTGCTTAAAGTATAAACAGTATCTTTCTCAGACTGGCATTCCAGGGCTTCCATAATATGATGCCTGTCTGCTTTTCCAGCTGTGTCCTGCTGTTACCCATGTAAATAAATCCTTGCTTCAATTTCACTGATCCCTCAATAATTGCCCATTCCTAGATCACTCCTTGCATGTCTCTCCCTGTTTGAAATTTCACTTCCGCATCTTCCTATCTGGGATATCTGTTAAAATTTTATCTGTCCTTCCAGACTCAGCTCAAATCCATAAATAATGCCTTTCTTGACCATCCAGACTCGTGATCTGGTCCATTTCTTGAACTTTTAAAATATTTATTTTATTTATTTATTTGGCTGCGTGGGTCTTAGTTGTGGCACGAGGGATCTTTAGTTGTGGCACGAGGGATCTTTAGTTGTGGCATGTGGGATCTCTTAGTTGTGGCATGTGGGATCTAGTTCCCTGACCGAGGATCGAACCTGGGCCCCCTGCATTGGGAGTGTGGAGTCTTAGCCACTGGACCACCAGGGAAGTTCCCATTTCTTGAACTTTTACAGTACTTATTCAGGTACACTTATCTGTTCATTTTATCTGACAGATTAATCACGTAGTCCCTGTGTCTCTTGTGCTGTTATTATTAAATAATAATAATATTGCTCTTGTTATTAAAATCATTTATTATTATTTAAATTTTCTTATTTAGCATTGGTTACCATTAAGTAAATGTTAAGATTCTTGATATTCGGGATGATATCTGAGACTTCAGTTGATCCCAGTACCCTGCATACAGTAGATGCACTATAAATATGTTGATCTGATTGTTTGTTTACTAATATTTTACATATGCAGCCTGTTTATCTACCTAAACTTAAATTACCTAACAGGAGCCAATTAATAAATAGAAGTTGACCATGGTGATCATTTTGTAATTTATAGAAATATTGATAGTAAATTGCTATGTTGTACACTGGGAACTAACATAGTGTTGTAGGTCAGTTACACTTCAAAAACAACAAACAAACAAGCAGAAAAAGGCACCAAATTTGTGGTTATCAGAGGCATAGGGTGGGAGGAGGGAGAATTAGATGAAGGTGGTCAAAAGGTAGAAACTTCCAGTTGTAAGATAAATAAGTACTAGGGATGTAATATACAACATGATTAATATAATTAACGCTGTTGTATGTTATACATGAAAGTTGTTAAGTGAGTAAATCCTAAGAGTTTGCAACACAAGGATAAAATTTTTTTCTTTTATTTTGTATCTATACGAGATGATGGATGTTCACAATTCATTGTGGTAATCATTTCATGATGTATGTAAGTCAGATCTTATAACATTGTATTAGTTTAAGTTGCACAATGTAATGATTTAATATATGTGTATATTGTGAAATGATTACCACAATAAGTTTACTTAACATCCATCACCTCACATAGTTATACATTTTTTTCCTTTGATGAGAGCTTTTAAGATTACCTCTCTTAGCTACTTTCAGATATATGATGCAGTATTGTTAACTATACCTACCATGCTGTACATTATATCCCTAGAACTTATTTATCTTATAATTGGAAGTTTGTAACTTTTGACCACCTTCACCTGTTTCCTTCATCCCTTATACCCTGCCTCTGGCAGCCCTGAATCTGTTCTCTGTTTCTGTGAGTTTGGTTTTTTTGGAATCCATGTATAAGTGAGTTCATCTGGTATTTGTCTTTCTCTGTCTGACTTATTTCACTTAGCATAATGCCCTCAAGGTCCATCCATGGTGTCGAAAATGACAGGACTTCCTTTTAATGGCTGAATGATATTCTATCTTATACACATTCATGCACGCACACACGCACGCACAAACACACCACATTTTCTGTATCCATTCATCTTTTGATGGGTATTTCGGTTGTTTCCATGTCTTAGCTGTTGTAAATAATGCTGCAGTGAACATGGAGGTGCAGACTCTCCTCCAGATATTGATTTTCTTTCCTTTGGTTGTATACCTAGAAATGGAATTGCTGGGTTATATGGTAGTTATGTTTTAATTTTTTGAGGAACCTTCATACTGTTTTCTGTAGTGGCTGAATCAATTTACATTTTTACCAGTAGTGCACAAGGGTTCTCTTTTCTCAGCATTCTCTCCAGCACTTGTTATTTGTTTTCTTTTTGATGATAGCCATTCTGACAGGTGTAATGATATCTTTGTGGTTTTGATTTACATTTCCCCAATGATTGGTGATGCTGAGCATCTTTTCATGTGCCTGTTGGCCATCTTATGTCTTCTTTGGAAAAATGTCTATTCAGATCCTCTGCCTGCTTTTAATTTTTTCTTTTTTTTTGATGTTGAGTTGTATGAGTTCTTTGTATATTTTGGATACTAATCCCTTGTTGGATATATCATTTGCAAATATCTTCTCCCATTCAGTAGGCAGCCTTTTTGTTTTGTTGATAGTTTTCTTTGCTGGGCAAAAGCTTTTTAGTTTGATGTGGTTCTATTTGTTTATTTTTGCTTTTGTTTCTCTTTGCCTGAAGAGACATATCCCCCCCAAAACTGCTAAGACTGATGTCAAAGAGCATATTGCCTATGTTTTCTTCTAGTTTTATGGTTTCAGGTCTTAACATTCAAGTCTTTTTATCCATTTTGAGTTTATTTTTGTATATGGTGTGAGAAAGTAGTCCGGTTTGATTTTTTTTTTTGTATGTAGCTGTCCGGTTTTCCCAACACCATTTATTGAACAGGCTGTCTTTGCCCCATTCCCTTTGTCATAGATTAATTGCCCATACAAGTGCGGATTTATTTCTGGGCTGTCTATTCTGTTCCATTGAGCTATATGTCTGTTTTTGTGTGAGTACTATACTATTTTGATTACTGTAGCTTTGCAGTATAGTTTGGCATCAGAGAGCATATTATGGGATGGTTTTTAATTAGTGATCCAATCACCTTATTAGTAATTGATCTGTTCAGATTTTCTTTTTTTTTGTGATTCATTGTTGGTAGGGTGTATGTGTCTAGGAATTTATCCATTTATTCTAGGTTGTCCAATTTATTAGCATATAATTGTTCATCGTAGTCTTAAGATCCTTTGTATTTCTGTTTTACCAGTTGTAATGTCTATAAATTATATTTTAATAATTGAAAGTGTAATACAAATTTGATCTATTTTCTAGATTTAAACAAGTCTCTTGAGTGGTGTTTTCTCACCGATGGAGAATTACTTCCAAGCAGAAGCTTACAACCTGGACAAGGTGTTAGATGAATTTGAACAAAACGAAGGTGAGAATTTACTTGGTGACTCTGTTTCAATGTATTTATGATATAGAAAATGTGGGATTATAAGAGGATGCAGTACTTAAAAAAAAGAAAGGAAGGTCCAATGCCTCAATAATGATAGTATTATATATTAATATTCAGAGGAAGAACTAACATTTATGTTAGCACTAACTGTGTGCCAGATACTATGCTAAATCATTCACATGGATTATATCATTTAATCTTTAAAATAATCCCATGAAAGTAAATCTTACCTACATTTTACAGATGAAGATAGAGACACAGAAAGGTTAAGCATCTTTCCCAAGTTAGTTTGTTCATAAGTGCAGGATTAGAATCCAATTTATGGTCAGGAAAAGCTTTAGAATGTGTGGTTGTATTTCCCAAGTTAAGAAAAATAGCTTCTTTCATATTGATTGACCAATAAAGCAAGATCCATTTTAAACCTAATTTTAAAAGATTTACATTTTTAAGTATCTACCAAATGGTTAATTAAATTATATATTCTCAAGGCCCAGTCTAAAAATGTCTGCTAAAGATTCACTTCATTTAGGGAATTTTCCTTAAATTCAACTTTCAGTATGACTAGAATGGGTAAGCCATAATTAAATATCTGTCTTTCACCTTATCCTCCTTTCCTGGTGTTCTTGGTTTCTAACAGAAAATAGCATGTAACAAGTTTACAGAGTGATATATTTCCATCTAAAGCCCATGATATTAGTAGTAGTCTCCAAACCTTTACTATATCCGGTGATTCAGGTTGTTCTTTGATAGCAGATGGGAAGAGAGATTAGTTTTGATTTTGTTGTTTTGGGCCTATGCTAGAGCAAGCATTAAAAAGATATGTGCTCATGGGGGTAAAAAGGGAGAAGAAATGTACCTGGAATGGCCTGCTCTTACATTTTACCATTGATGACCCAAAGCTAACCCGTAACCCTAGCCTAACTCCTGATTCATGTAAATGTGAAACCGAATCTTTTTGGATTTTATGGGATCTAGGTGGGCGTTATACATACCAAGGTGGAAGGTGTATTGTCCTCTTGGTTTCAGTCATTTATACAAGTATTTTCTCAATCCCTTCTTTGGTGTGGCCCTATCACAGTTATTTGTCATCTACACAAATGCTACACCTAATCCTGTGAATACTATTCTTCTAGAATACCATTGACTCTCATTAATAAAATTATTAGTTCTTTACATCAGTCTCTTTGTGACTTCTGTAGATTCTAGTAGGGTATTTTGTATATAGTTGATTTGCAATACGTTTTTGTTGAGTCAGTAAAAATTGTCATTTTAGTTTGAAATATAGCATTTGCTTACCAAAATAACTCCTTTAGAAGGAGAATAATTTCAGAAGCCAGCTTGTTTGTAACTATGCTCTTCATTTGTTTTCAACTATTTTTTAAACATCTCAGTACCAGTTGGCATTAAAACTACCACCTCTAGCCTGGTACCTTTCCAAATATATTTTTTTAAAAGTGTTTTCTCATTTCATGTTAATTTCCTCCTTTAAATGAAAAATGTACCACACACAAACTGTGATGACATTAGATAATTAACATTATACCCAGTTGGTTGAATAATGAAATTTTTAATACATGATCATTTCTGTTTGAATATTATTAAATACTCTTATAAGAGGCAGTGTTTCTTTTTTATTTCCGTGAACCAGCTTGGAAATACGATTTCTTTTTTTAAAGGAAATACATGTTACCAGATCTCAAGTCTCTGCTAGCCCAAATTTGGTAAACTCAGGATTTAACATTTAACACTCAGAGCATATTAAGCCCATTCTCCACGCAATCTGATTTTTTATGGCCTTTACAATCTGACCTTTCTAGCTTCTTTTCACTACTTTCTTACACTAATTCTTTTTTCAACCCAAACTGATTTACTTAATTGCTCTCTCAGATTGTTGTGTTTGGGGCTGTACTTTTACTTGTTCCCCTCTTACGAATGCCCTGTTTTCCAAACTTTTTGTAAAATTGTCTTTGAAGCCCAGCCCATTTCCTCCTGCTTCCATGAATTCAAGCTTGCTGCTTCAGCCTGTAAAATACCTTTGTCCTCTCAATTTATTTTCTACTACTACGTAATCGTTTTTGAATACTTATGCTATTCTGTACTGCTAGTTAGCGATTCATGTGTATTGTATCTATTTCTTATTTTTCCAACTAGATTATATACTTCTTGGAGCTATCATTTAATCTCATATTCCGCCCAATGCTTTTACAGTGGTAGATACTCACATAGCATATATTTATGGTGCTACAATAAATATATGCTACATGAATATGCTACTTACTACATATCAGGTGCTGTGCAAAGCAAGGATTTACATTGATGGAAAGAAGTGGTTTCTGCCTGAAAAAGTCAGGTAAATAAACCATTGCAATGCAGTGTAATAAATGGTTTAATAGAGATATGAACAAGGCGCTAAAGGAGCTTTAAAGATTTATGAGAGGAAAGCATTTCTGTATAATTTCAGGGCTGTGATTATCAGATTTACTATAGGAAAAAGCAGGAAAAGCAATAAGTGCATAATTTCTTATTTCTCTAATTAGACACACACATAGCACAGTAACTTGGGAAAATGCCATCATAGTTATCATCTATTAAAAAATAAACAGAAACATTAAATGAGATTATGCTTATTGATAGAATATAAGAAGGTTGTTTTAATATGACAAATGATACTTTCTGCCAAATTTCCTCAGATAATAGTGTAAATATGAACCTAAATAATAATGTATTGTGACATGGTTATAAGCAGAATTTCACATGCTGTAACAAACTTTTTAACTTATTATTGTGGGCAAATTTCAAATATATACAAAGTAAATAGAATAGTGTAATAAACTCTAGTGTACCCATTACCCAACTTCAGCAGTGCTTGACATGCTGCCATTTTTCATTTATATATCTTCATTTGCTCCTCACTCCCTGCTTCATTGTTATTTTTTTACAATTTTTTGAAGATAAAATTTATACATTAAAATGTGTAGATCTTAACTGTACAGTTTTGACCAACAGATATATCCATGTAACCACGTCTCAGTCATGATGTAGATTATAGAGCATGCCGTCTCCACAGAAAATTCCTTTGTTTTCCTTCCCGCTCAATTACTGTATCCTCATCACTGTTCTGATTTTTTTTCTACCTTAGATTAGCCCCTACCCCATGTTGTGCTGGGCCAGTCCAAGGCCTTCCCCATTATTGCCCTCCCCTCCCCAGCCCCAAAGTACAGCCTGTGGGCCACTTTAATTATGTCAACTAGATTGAGGTAGAATTCTTTTGTTGTTTGGAATGTTCTGAGATATTACCATTTGGTGATATATAATACAGGGAACAGTCTTAAATGTATTTTCTTATCCTTAGCTAAAAATTAGAAACTTCATACCCTAGGAATATTCTGTTTTCACATATCCTAGGAATATTTTAATTTCAGGGCATATTTGCAAATGTAGTTGATTAACTTAGTCCTAGCCTTATCAGTGTTACCAGCAAACTTATAATAATTATTTATTTTTTCAGATGAAACCGTTTCTCCTATTTTATTGGATACAAGGTGGAATAAGATTCTAGATCCCCCTTCTCCCCGACTGTCATTCAGCCCTGCATTGGCCAGTGTGAATGAACCTACAGTTTCTGAGTCACAGCCACAACTGAAAGTCTTCTCCCTGGCTCATTCAGGTCCTCTTAACACAGAGGGAGAGGACCATTGTGCTAATGGACAGGACTGTAGTCTGAATCCAGAGATCAACACAATGTGGATTGATGAAAATGCGGTTGCAGAAGACCAGTTAATTAAGAGGAACTGTAATCAAGATGATCAATGCAGTACTGTCGAAGTGGGAGAGAAGAAATGTGGAAACCTAGCTTGTCTGCCAGATGAGAAGAGTGTTCTTGTTGTAGCCGTCATGCATAACTGTGACAAAAGGACATTACAAAGCGATTTGCAGGATTGTAATAATTATAATAGTCAATCCCTCATGGATGCTTTTAGCTGTTCACTGGATAACGAAAACAGACAAACTGATCAATTTAGTTTAAGTGTAAATGGGTCCACTGAAAAAGATATGAACTCAGAGAAACAGATGGACCCATTGAGTAGACCAAATGCAGAGGGGGATTCTGTTAAATACATATGCACTACTTCATCTGATAATCTAGCCAGTGTCTGTTCCCCTTCACAGTTACAGGATGATGAAAATATAGATAGAGACCCCACCATGTCTGTGATTACAAGTTTAACACCAGATTCAGTAATCTCATCCCAGGGAACAGATGAAGGTCCTGCTGTAAAGCAAGAGGACTCTACACCAGATGAGGTTCTCACTGGCAGAACCAGCTCTCCTAGGACAGATCTAGGGAGTCCAAACTCCTTTTCCCACTTGAGTGAGGGGATTTTGATGAAAAAAGAGCCAGCAGAGGAAAGAACAACTGAAGAATCCATCCAGTCTGGTTTACCTTTGCTTCTCAAAGCTGACATGCCTAATGGGTCTGGCAGGGATGATAACTGTGAACAGTTTTCAGATTGCCTTGTGCCCGGTGAAGTTAGAGCTGATGAAAATGAAGGTTGTAAACATGAAGAAATTCTTGGCACTACAGAACTTCTTAATATGACCGAGCATTTCTCTGAATCTCAGGAGATGACTAATTGGAAATTGACTAAACCAAACAAGATGAATGACAGCCAAGTAAATAAAGAAAATGAGAAGTTTCTGCACATGAATCAGCCTGAAGATACTTATGATGATAGTGGAGGAGAGTGTGATAGAATGGCAGAAGCAGGTCTAGATTTAAAACAAACTTGCATGAATGAAAGTGAAGGATGCGATTTCTCCAGTGTTATGGATACACCAGCAGCAAATTCACTATCTAATTGTTGTGATTCCTATGGAATGCGGAGCCCAGTTGTTTGTTTTGTTCCAAAGACTTTACCTTCCAAAGAAGATTCAGTAACAGAAGAAAAGGAAATAGAGGAGAGCAAGTCAGAATGCTACTCAAATATTTATGAACAGAGAGGAAATGAAGCCACAGAAGGGAGTGGACTACTTTTAAACAGCACTGGTGACCTAATGAAGAAAAATTACTTACACAATTTCTGTAGCCAAGTTCCATCAGTGCTTGGGCAATCTTCACCCAAGATAGTAGCAAACCTGCAATCTATCAGTGTTCCTTTTGGTGGTGCAAGACCCAAGCAACCTTCTAATCTTAAACTTCAAATTCCAAAGCCATTATCAGACCATTTACAAAATGACCTTCCTGCAAACAATGGAAATAATATTAAAAACAAAAATGATGTTCTTGGGAAAGCAAAATCAGGGGAAAACTCAGCAACCAATGTATGCAATGCCTCTTTGGGAAATATCTCTATTGCTGATACAAATGGGGAACATTTAGAAAGCTATGAGTCTGGGATATCCAGTAGACAGTGCGTTGCATTACCTCCAGAAAGCCCAGATAATGATCTCAGAGCTGGTCAGTTTGGAATTTCTGCTAGAAAGCCATTTACCACTCTGGGTGAAGTGGCTCCAGTGTGGGTACCAGATTCTCAGGCTCCAAATTGCATGAAATGTGAAGCCAGGTTTACATTCACCAAAAGGAGGCATCATTGCAGAGCATGTGGGAAGGTAAGTTGTGTGTATCAGCTCAGGAATCTGGCATGTGCATTTTGTAGTTCTCAATTAGAAATTAATAAAGGTAATATAAGGTGAACATACTTCTCGTTGAGATGACATCATAAATAGTTTTTGAACATGCAATTCTAGTAAATTTCCAAATGAAAAATGACCTCGCTGATTCTTAGTGTTTATATAATTTTTTTTTGTTGTGAAAATTTAAGCTGAATCAGTTTTCATGAATAGATGAGAACTGAGGAAGTGGTAACTTTGGTTTCTGTATTGATACTTGGTTAATGGAATAGCTTGAAATAAGGAAGTTATTCTTCTGATTTAAGAAATGTTTGTGATTGACTTTATATTTTTTAATTCTTGAGTAATTGAATATTATACTTAGAATCCATCCCAGTTTTTGCTATAGGATTTTTGCCATTGTACTAGACATTCTGGAGCTTTCGGTACACATATACATATATTTTTGTCTTTCCCCCCCATATAACTTTGATACAAAAAAGAGTTGAAGGCTATAGATCCTTGTGACAAGGTTATAAGAATAGGTGATATTCCTTAGCTCTCCCTAAATTCTGTTAGCTAGTACCACATCAATATACTAGTCTGTTTTTTAAACAAGAACTGTAAACAAGGAGGAAATGGGATTTTGTATTTTTAAAAAGAATGTAAGGTTTGGTGTCAGGTCTGAATTTGAACTTCAGCTTTGTTACTTGTAACTATATAACTTTATTAAGCTTTATTTTTTCATAAAAAATGAATCAAAGGATAATTTTCATCGGGCTGTTGTGAAGATTAAATGAAATTACATGTAATAGTAAGTGCTCAGTAATTAACCTCTGCTTCCCTTCTTGCCTGATTTATTGGTCTGTCTGTATTAATTCGGTTGCCTTCAAATTCAAGGAACAGAATATCTGGCCCTCAGTTACTTAGACAAAAGTAACATTTATTTCATATAACAAGAGGCCTGAAAATAGAGACTCTGTTATGTCTGGGTATAGAGTCAGGATCACTGAAGTTCTCTTGGCCTTTCCCTCGTGGTCTCAAGATAGTGGCACAGCTTTAAGCATCAAGTCCAACCTGACTACTTCCCAAGTGCAGAGAAACTGGTTGGTGGCAAAAGAGCCTATTCCTCTTGCTGCCCTCTCATCAGGGAAGAAAGAATCCCCAGCAACTTCTTTCAATTTATTGGCCAGTTCTAGACCACAGGTCCAATTTCGACCAATGACTGACAACAGGGAACAGGATTGCCAGGATTGGCTAAGATCAATCATGATTCATCCCCTGGGGCTGAGCCCAGTGTTGCCTCAACAAAAGTGGGATTCTCTTAATAAGGAAAAGGTGGAGAATGGTTCCTGGGTGGGCATTCAAAAAGGGCTACTATAGGGTCCTAGAACAAAAGAACCAAATGATGGGGAGCAGAAAGTAGTTAAAGCTGAAACTGGGCTGTTAGTCTCTGATTATTAAAATTTGGAGAAAATAATGTGTCTAATTCCTAAATATTTCACAGTCTGAAGTAAACCTATGGTCAGTAGCCTGAACAGTCAGTTTTCTGTTAGGGGATTAGAGTCATCATTTTTTTGTTGTTCTATGTTTTGCTTACTGTGTATAACACTTTCTGAAATTTTTGCTTGTTTTTTTAAAATTTCCTTCCTATTTATTTATTTAGGCTGTGTCGGGTCTTAGTTGCGGCACACGGGATCTTTCGTTGTGGCGGGTGGGCTCTTTGTTGCGGCATGCAGGCTTCTCTCTCGTTGTGGCACGTGGGCTCCAGAGCATGCAGGCTCAGTAGTTGCGGCACATGGGCTCCAGAGTGCACAGGCTCTCTAGTTGTGGTGTGCGGGCTCTCTCATTTTGGTGCATGGGCTCCAGAGTGTGCAGGCTCAGTAGCTGCGGCGCACGGGCTCTCTAGTTGTGACGCGCGGGCTTAGTTGCCCCACGGCATGTGGGATCTTAGTTCCCCGACCAGGGATTGAACCCGCATCCTCTGCATTGGAAGGTGGATTCTTAATCACTGGACCACCAGGGAAGTCCCAAAATTTTGCTTAAGTAAATAATAAAAATGCTTTTGTTCCAGACCAGCATATACAGACCAGCAGATGTAATGACTAAATAGGTAACTTAGGTGGATTCAGAAAGAAAATGGGGCAAAATGCCCCATTGCATAAGCTGAAAAATTACATGGAATTTTTGCTGAGTGGAATTTGCAGAATTTATACATTTATGGTTTCATATGGATTATGGATTCATATTCCATCTTTTTTTCTTTTTCCATCTCCATTTTCCTCAGGGATGTTCTAAGGATTGTTGAGGTAATGTCTGTAAAAATCCTTGAGCTCCTCAGAAGAAAGGGGCTTATAAACTTAGGTATAGTTTTTCTAGATAGTAAATTAATCAAATTATACTTGGAATTTAGCTAGAAAAATACCCCAAGTAATGTGATTTTGTAAAATAATGTTTACTGTTGAAAAAAGAAATTTAGTTTGTTCCATTCTAATATATCTACTATCCAGTTATTTCCGACAATTTCTTTATTTAATATCTATAGCTAATAAATTCTCTTTACTGTAACAAGCATATATTAAGCATCTAATATATGAAAGGTTCTGGGCTAGGTACTGGAGATTCAAGTATACATAAATTGGAATGTATGACCTCATAGAGTTTATAATCAGAGGCACTGATTTCAGTGTGGGGAAAGGGGTATCTGGATTTCCTGTAGTTTTTCAGAAATGCTAAAAAAATCATTGTGAACTACTGATCTGAGTAGACAAACAGACCATCCCACAACAATTTATAATACAGTGTATTAAGAGCCAGTTATGTGTGCTTTATATTCATTCTCATTTAATACCCATTACTGTCTTGTAGAATGGGTGGTTAATTTTTTACTATTTGACAGATCAAGAATTAGAGGCTCAGAGAGGTCAAGGAATATGCCCAAGGTCACACAGCTTGAAAATACTAGAGCCACCTTTAAAGCTAGGACTCTTTCCTTCAGACATACTGCTTTTCCTAGCATCTCTCCTCATTCATAATAGCAGTATGAACACAATGCTTTAGGAATGTTGAGAAATGAGAGCTTAATATTTCCCAGAATGGCAGGAGGAGTCAGGAAAATCATGATACAAAAAATGACTATTTGGGACTTCCCTGGCGGTCCAGTGGTTAAGACTCTGCACTTCCACTGCAGGGGACGTGGGTTCCATCCCTGGTCAGGGAACTAAGATCCTGCATGTCGTGCAGTGCGGCCAAAAAAAAAAAAGTGACTGTTTGGAGGAGGAAATATAAGAAAGTGGATATAATTTATGGATCAAAGTTCTAAAGTATGTGAGGAAAATGGGATCACAGCAGAGCACAGGTGGAGAATTAGCAGTAGGGAAAGGGAAATCATCTTACAGGAGAATGGGCCATGATAAAAATGCACTTGAATATAGAAGGAGTTAATAGAAAATTGTGGGAAATTATTTAGCAAAGCATAGGGCCTATATCCAGGTCTTGATGAGTAGTAGATATTATACTTGTTACAACATTCATTTATCTTGGTATAATGTCATTAAGAATAATATAAAATAATTATGTTGAATTTATGAAAGTGTTAAAATACTGCAGTTTATTTCTATATTGTTGTAATGGACATCAGGACATCTGGATTCTATTCTTGTCTTCATTGTTAATTGGAAAACTATGTCATACTCTAAAATGCTCAGCAAATGTGAGTTTTATTTTATGACTTCACACATTATTAATTTAGATTATTGTTCCATATAGCAGCATAATCTCTACTTCGGCTGTATGATAGGTGATAAATTACAGAATAGAGAGAGTACAGAGGGGAGTTCCCTGGTGATCCAGTGGTTAGCACTCGGCCCTTTCACTGCCGTGGCCCCAGGTTCAATTCCTGTTCAGGGAACTAAGATCCCGCAAGCCGTGTGGCGCGACCAGAGGAAAAGAGAAAGGTACAGGGAACTCCTTTCCAGAAAGGTGCCCTCTAAGTTCAGATGATCACTGTTATTATATATCCATAATAATTTCCTATAGAAATCACTGAATCTAGCAGGATATGGGTATTCATCCTCTGTCAAGTTCCATTTGCCCTGAATATTTTGACCTCTTTTTATTTGATTATTTGACTTCAAAGGCCTAAGAAAAGCTTTTGAGTTTAAGAGTACAGGAAAGAGTTTTTTGAAAGTGGAGAAGAATTTTTAAAGGAAAAAAAAGTTTTTTTTATCTTTTATTGGTCATTCACAAGGCTTTATCACACTTCATCCATTACTGTCACTTATGTGGCAGGTTGTTACTTACGAGATGCTAGCTGGTTAATGACTCTCTTCTATCTACTGAAGTAGACATAAGAATAGCCTTTAAAGTAAAAGTACTTGAACTGATACAACGTAGAAACTTTGTTTAGGATGGTGTGAAAGATGAGAGTAACATTTTTTTTAACACTTCCACTTTATGCTAGGCTTATCTGGTCTAACAACACAATTCTCTGAGATACAGTTACAGGGGAGAAAAATGTGCCTCAGAAAGGTTAGGTAACTTGCCTAAATTCTCAGAGCTTATAAATGAGAGTGCATGGATTTTAACACAAATTTTTCTGACTCCAAAGCCCTTTGCTCTTTTACTACACTGGACATAGCAACAAAATTTATCTGTATTTGGATTGCTTACTAGAAATGTAAGTCATGGTCTTTGGGTGAACATTAGTTTTGGACAGTGGTAAAGGATTGGGAATTTGAAAGGAAGACAAAATGCTGAGTGATTGGTGCTATCACTTGATGGGGGAATCTAGCAAAGGTAGCAGGATTTTAGGTTTTACTTCACCTATCAGGTCTTGAACTACAAATTAGGAAAAGAACAATATGGGTGCCAAGTCCTGGAATGAGGAGCGATTTAGTGACAGTAATATATACCACTCCAGTTTACTTACTATTTTTCCACATTAACTGACTTTAAAAGTAGAATTCAAAATAGATGAGTTTTTTTACTGTGTTTGAATAGATGGTGATTTGAATAGACAGAACAGAGAAGAGAACTGTAGGACAGGTAGTATGAAAAGAACACTGAAATGGGTATGAAACAGCTTCTGTTTCCTCTGCTGTAGAAGGAGGGGATTGCATAGACTTTATCTCTGTTTCCTTGCAGCTCTGAACGTCTGTTTAAATAAGGAAGAAAAGGAAATGGAAAGGTTTGTGCTAGCACTGATTTATCTCTGTAAAGTTATTGTTAAACATACTTGATTAACCAAGGTCACTTTGTGGGAAGAATATGCCATTAAACATTTTGAAATGTGCTGTGCTGAAAGTATGTTTTCTGGAAGTCATCTCAGTTCGACTGGGATGCTATTTATCACAGTACCACTTAAGTGGGCTATACTGTGGGTTTTATTTTGCAGTTACTCTTTCCCTTTTGATTCATTTCCAATAGTACTAATCCTTTTAGGCACACATGATCTTCATCACATTAGTTTAAAACAGATAGCTTGATGACATGTATATTGTCAAAATGACATATTGAAAACTGATCTAGATTAATTTTTAATATAGTTCTAGAAAGCCATCTTCCTCTACACACTGGGGATTATAGGTATTTAATATATAATGAACATTTATAAATGTAATTATAAAATGTTATATTTTATATAAATTTATATTTATATAACATAAAGATTTTATAGGTTTATATAATTTATATAATATTATATATGTTTATGTATAAAATGGCAAACTACAGTCAGTATTTTACTCTGTGCTTTTAATTTGAATTACTGTTCCACAGTAGTCAGGAGTAATTTTGTCTATAAAGGTATATAAAAGAACTATATATTTAATAATATTTTGATATTTATGTCATTATAGTGTATTTTTAGTTTAAGTGAAAAATACTTTAAAGAATTAAAATATCATGTTAAAAATAACTGTTGAAATTGAAAATAAAACACACATTTTTAGATGGGATGAAGAGGCCTGGTACTACTTTTATTTTAAACAAAGTAATATTTATATCTTGAAAGATGGCAGTCTTCTACCTACTTTTACATATCCCTAGTCCCTAGTCCAGCTCCCTGGATGTACCTACTTTAAGAAATTAATAGTCTTTTTTTAAAGTTAAAGTACAGTTGATTTACAGTATTATGTTAGTTTCAGATGTACAACATAGTGATTCAATATTTTTACAGATTATACTCTGGTTTTTTTGGCTGCACTGCATGGCTTGTAGGATCTTAGTTCCCTGACCAGGGATCGAACCCATGCCCTTGGCAGTGAAAGCACAGAGTCCTAACAACCACTGGTCCACCAGGGAATTCCCTATATTCCATTTAAAGTTATTATAAATAATGGCTGTATTTCCCTGTACTGTATAATACATCCTTATAGCTTATTTATTTTATGCATTGTAATTTGTACTTCTTAATCCTCTACTCCTGTCTTGCCCCTCCCCTCCTCCCTCTCCCCAGTGGTAACCACTAGTTTGTTCTCTATATCTGTGAGTCTGTTTCTGTTTTGTCATATTAATTCGTTTCATTTTTTAGATTCCACATATGAGTGATAACATAGAGTTTTGTCTTTCTGTGTCTGACTCTTTTCACTAAACATAATACTCTCTAGGTCCATCCATGTTGTTGTAAATGGCAGAATTTCATTCATTTTAATGGCTGAGTAATATTCCATTGTGTGTGTGTGTGTGTGTGTGTGCGCGCACGTGCGCGCACTACATATTCTTTATCCATTCATCTGTTGATGGACACTTAGGTTGTTTCCATATCTTGACTCTTGTAAATAATGCCATGATGAACATAGGTGTCTATATCTTTTTCAAGTACTGTTTTCATATTCTTTGGATAAATAACCAGAAGTGGGATAGCTGGATCATATGTTAGTTATATTCTTAATTTTTTGAGGAATCTCCATACTGTTTTCCATAGTGGCTGCACCAATTTACATTCCCACCAATAGTGTACAAGGGCTCCCTTTTCTCCAAATCCTTGCTGACATTGTTACTTATAGACTTTTTGATGATAGCCATTCTGACAGGTGTGAGGTGATGATATCACATTACGGTTTTGCTTTGCATTTTCCTGATGGATTAGTGATGTTGAGCATCTTTTCATGTGCCTGTTAGCCATCTGTGTGTCTTCCTTGGAAAAATGTTCATGTGTTCTGCCCATTTTTAAATTGGGTTGTATGTTTTTTTTTGATATTGAATTGTTTGAGCTCTTTATATATTTTGGATATTAACCCCTTACTGGTCGTATCATTTGCAAATGTTTTCTCCCATTTTGTAGGTTGTCTTTTTGTTTTGTTGATGGTTTCCTTTGCTGTAGAAAAGCTTTTAAGTTTAATTAGATGCCATTTGTATATTTTTGATTTTGTTTCCTTTGGCTTAGAAGACAGATCCAAAAAACTATTGCTGTGATTTGTGTCAAAGAATGTTCTCTATGTTTTCTTGGAGTTTTATAGTTTCCAGTCTAACATTTAGGTCTTTAATCCATTTTAAGTTTATTTTTGTAGGTGGTATGAAAAAATGTTCTAATTTTATTCTGTAAAATAAATGTAGCTGTCCAGTTATCCCAGCATCACTTATTAAAGAGACTGTCTTTTCTCCATTGTATAGTCTTGCCTCCTTTGTCATAGGTTAATTGACCATAAGTGCATGGGTTTATTTCTGGGCTCTCTGTTTTTTTCCATTGATCTGTATATGTCTTTTTGTGCCAGTACTGTGCTATTTTGATGACTGTAGCTTTGTAGTATAGTCTGAGGTCAAGGAGCATGCTAACCCCAGCTTTCTTTGTTTCAAGATTGCCTTGGCAACTCAGGGTCTTTTGTGGTTCCATATTAGTTTTAGGATTATTTGTTCTAGTTTTGTGAAAAATGTCATAGGTATTTTGATAGGGATGGCATTAAATATGTAGATTGCTTTGGATAGTACAGATTTTAACAATATTACTTCTTCTAATCCACGAACATGGGATATCTTTCCATTTCTTTGTATCATCTTCAGTTTCCTTCATCCGTGTTCTATGGTTTTCAGTCTTTCACCTCCTTGGTTAAGTTAGTCCTAGGTATTTTATTCTTTTTGATGCAGTTTTAAACGAGATTATTTTCTTGCTTTCTCTTTCTGGTGGTTCATTATTAGTTTATAGAAAAGCAACAGATTTCTGTGCATTAACCTTGTATACTGCAACTTTACTGAATTCACTTATTCTAATAGTTTTTCAGAGAAGACTTTAGGGTTTTTCTATATGTAGTGTCATGTCATCTGCAAATAATGACAGTTTTACTTCTTCCTTTCCAATTTGGATACCTTTTATTTCTTATTCTTGTATGATTGCTCTGGCTAGGACTTCCAATACTGTGTTAAATAGAAGTGATTGAGAGTGGGCATCCTTTGTCTTGTTCCTGATTTTAGAAAAAAAGCTTTCAGCTTTTCACCATTGAATATGGTGTTAGCTATGGGTTTGTCATAAATGGCCTTTATTATGTTAAGATATGTTCCCTCTATACCAACTTTGATGAGAGTTTTTTCTTTTTTTTTATCATGAATGGCTGTTGAATTTTGTCAAATGCTTTTTCTCCATCTATTGAGATGATCATGTGATTTTATCCTTTTGTTAATGTGGTGTATCACATTGATTGGTTTGCGGATATTGAACCATCTTTCATCCCTGGAATAAATCCCACTTGATCATGCTGTATGATCCTTTTTATATATTGTTGAACTCTGTTTGCTAATATTTTGTTGAGGATTTTTGCATCTACATTCATCAGAGATATTGGCCTGTAATTTTCTCTCTTTTTTTTTTGTAGTGTTTTTGTCTGGCTTTGGTATCAGGGTAATGGTGGCTTCGTAGAATAAATTTGGAAGTGTTCCCTGCTCTTCAGTTTTTTTAGAATAGTTTGTTTGTGTCTTTCTTTTTCTTTTTCTCTTTTTTGGCCACTCCACACGGTTTGTGGGATCTTAGTTCTCCAACCAGGAATTGAACCCGTGCCCCGTTCGATGGACCACCAGGGGATTCCCTAGAGTAGTCTGAGAAGTAGTTAGCTCTTTTTTATATGTTTGGTAGAATTCTCCTATGAAGCTGTCTGGTCCTGGACTTTTGTTTGCTGGGAGTTTTGTTTTTTTTTTTTTTAATCAAAAATTCAGTTTCACTACTAGTGATTGGTCTGTTCAGATTGTCTCTTTCTTCCTGATTCATTCTTGGAAGGTTATATGTTTCTGGAAGTTTGTCCATTTTTTCTAGGTTGTCCAATTTATTGGCATATGACTGTTCATAATATTCTCTTATGATTTTTTGTATCTCTGTGACATCAGTTGTTATTTGTCCTCTTTCATTTCTTATTTTGTTTATTTGGGTCCTGTCTCTTATTTTCTTGATAAGTGGGACTATTGGTTTATCAATTTGGTTTATCGTTTTTAAAAAAACAGCACTTGGTTTCATTGGTCTTTCCTGTTTTTTGTTTTTTCTTTTTAATTTCTGTTTTATTTAAATCCACTCTGGCCTTTATTATTTTCTGTTTTCTACTGACTCTGGGCTTTGTTCTTCTTTTTCTAATTCCTTTAGTTGGTAGTTTAGGTTTTTATTTGAGAGTTTTCTTGTTTCTTGAGGTAGGCCTGTATCACTATAAACTTGCCTCCTTTAACTGCTTTTGCTGCATCCCATAGATTTTTGGAAAGTTGTGTTTCCATTTTCATTTGCCTCAAGGTATTTTCTGATTTTCTCTTTGATTTCTTCATTGACCCATTGTTTTTTTAGGAACATCTTGTTTAGTCTCCACGTGTTTGTGTTTTCCCCATTTTTTTTCCTGTAGCTGATTTCTAGTTTCATACCGTTATGGTTGGAAAAATGCTTGATATAATTTCTATCTTCTTAAATTTGTTGAGACTTGTTTTGTGGCCTAGCATATGATCTATCCTGGAGAACGTTCCATGTGCACTTGAAAAGAATATGTATTCTGGTTTTTTTAGATGGAATGTCCTATAGATATCTATTAAGTCCAAGTGGTCTAATGTGTCATTTAAGACTACTGTTTCCTTATTGAATTGACTATTTTTTACAGCAGAAAAATTGAGCAGAAAGTATATATACCCCCGCCCCCCCCAGTGGACCCCATTATTAACATCTTGCACTAGTGTGGTACATTATTGAAATTGATGAACCAATATTGATACATTGTTATTAACAAAAGTCTTATAAAAGAAATACATGCTATAGTTTTTGTTAGAGTTTACTCTTTGTGTTGTACAGTTCTATGGGTTTGATAAATGCATATTATCTATCCTATTACAGTATCATATAGAATAGTTATACCACCCTAAAAGTCCCTTGGGTCCCCCACTTATGTATTTCTCCCTTACTTTCTCTGAACCGTGGAAATTACTGATCTTTTCACTGGCTCTGTAGTTTTGGCTTTTCCAGAATGTCTTATAGTTAGTATCATACATTATGTTGGCTTTCAAACTGGCATCTTTGACTTAGAAATATACATTTAAGATTCTTCCCTGTCTTTTTTAAAAATTGAGTATAATTTACATATAACATTATATTAGTTTCAGGTGTATGACATAATGATTTGATATTTGTATATATTGTATATACTGGGAAATGATCACCATTAAGTCCAGTTATCATCTGTACCATACATAGTTACAAAATTTTCTTATGATGAGAACTTTTAAGATTTACTCTCTTAGCAACTTTCAAATATGCAATACAGTATTATTAACTATAGTTAGGATGGCACGCACTACACCCTATGACTTATATATTTTATAACTGCAAATCTGTGTCTTTTGAGCACCTTCATCTGTTTCACATACATCCTCACCCCACCTCTGGCAACTACCACCAATCTGTTCTCTGATTCAGTGAGCTCATTATTTGTTGTTTTGTTTTGATTTGGTAGTTTTTAGGTTCCACATATAAGTGAGCTTGTCTGGTATTTGTCTTTCTCTGTCTGACTTATTTCACTAACGTAATGCCCTCAAGTTGCATCCATGTTGTTGCAAATGTCAAGATTTTATTCTTTTTTGTGGCTAATAGTCCATTGTGTGTGTGTGTGTGTGTGTGTACACATACATACATAAATACATACCAGAATTTCTTTATCCATTTATCTATTGATGGACACCTGGGTTGTTTCCATATATTGGCTATTGTGAATAATGCTGCAGTGAACATGATGGTGCAGGTATCTATTTGAGTTAGCAATTTTGTTTTCTTTGTATAAATACCTAGAAGTGGAATTTCTGGGTCATATGGTAGTTCTACTTTTAATTTTTTTGAGCAACCTCTATACTGTTTTCTGTAGCAGCTGCATCAATTTTCATTCCCACCAACAGTGTGCAAGGGTTCTCTTTTCTTCACATCCTTGCCAACATTTGTTATTTGTTGCCTTTTTGATAATAACCACTCTGACCGGTATGAATTGATATCTCATTGTGGTTTTGATTTGCATTTCCCTGATGATTAGTGACATTGAGCACCTTTTCACATACCTGTTGGACATTAATATATCTTCTTGGAGAAATGTCTATTCATGTCTTCTGCCCATTTTTAAATTAGATTGTTTGTTTTCTTCCTATTGAGTTGTGTAAATTCTTTGTACATTTTGGATATTAACCCCTTATCAGATATATGACTTTCAAATATTTTCTCCCTTTCCATATGTTGCCTTTTTGTTGATGGCCTTTACTGTGTAGAAGGTTTGTAGTTTGATGTAGTCCCACTTGTTTATTTTTGCTTTTTTTGGTCATTGCTAAAACCAGTGTCAAGGAGCCTCCATGTCTTTTTGTGACATGATACCTCATTTTTTGAAATTGCTGAATTGTGTCCATTGTATGGGTATACCACAAGTTTGTTTATTCATTCAGCTATTGAAAGACATCTTGGTTAATTTCCGTTTTTGGCAATTATAAGTAAAGCTGTTATAAATATTCGTGTGCAGGTTTTTGAGTGGATGTAAGTTTTTCGTTTGTGTAAATATGTAGGAGTGTGATTACCAGAGAGTATGGTAAGCCTGTGTTTCTCTTTGTAAGAAACTGCCAAACTATCTTCCAGAGTGGCTGTACCACTTTTGCATTCCCATCAGCAATGAATGAGAATTCTTGCTGTTCTACATCCTCACCAGAATTTGGTCTTGTCAGTTTTGGACTTTAGACATTTTATTTTATTTATTTATTTATTTGGCCATGCCATGTGGCTTGTGGGATGTTAGTTCCCCTACCAGGGATTGAACCTGTGCCCTCAGCAGTGAGAGCAAGGAGTCCTAACCACTGGACCGCCAGGGAATTCCCAGATTTTAGACATTTTAATAGGTGTAGTTTCTCATTTAAAAAAAAATATTTACTTATTTATTTATTTATTTGGCGGTCCCGGATCTTAGTTGCGGCATGCAGGATCTTTATTGTGGCATGCAGGATCTTTAGGTGCAGCATGAGAACTCTTAGTTGTGCCATGTGGAATCTAGATCCCTGACCAGGGATTGAACCTGGGCCCCCTGTATTGGGAGCGTGAGTCTTAGCCACTGGACCACCAGGGAAGTCCCCTCTCATTTTTGTTTTAATTTACAACTCCCTAATGACATATGATAATGAACATCTTTTCATATGCTTATTTGCCATCTGTGTATCTTCTTTGGTGAAGTGTCTATTCAGATCTTTTGCCCATCTTTTAATTGGGTTGTTTGTTTTCTTATTGTTGAATTTTAAAAGTTCTTTTTTATATTTTGATTCAAGTTCTTTATCAGGTATTTGTTTTGCAGATACTTTCATTTTCTTAGACATATCCACTTTAAATTCTTTCACAAGTATCTATGAGTATTAAACTATACACTTATAATGTATTTCAGTAGAATTATTTAGCTGTTTCTTGATTATCAATTCTAGAAATGATCTAGTGAATTTTTAATTTTTCTGTTTATGTATTTTCATGTTTATTATTTTGAGTCTAAAGCTCCAAGAGGGTAAGGATCTTTTCTGCCTCGATTGCTACTGTATCCACAGCTTTAGCACATAATAGATGTTTACTAAATATTAGTTGGATAAATAAATGAATACTATCTCTTAATGCAGCAGAACATCTTTTTATACAACACTTTGAGACTTTGGATGATGGCATCAAATACAGAATATAGGGGATGTAAGGACTTTGGAAAATATTTTAAGTTAGTCATATATGTTTTTCCTATTAAAGATAGATTCAAACCAAAACAAGCTTATTTTTGTAATTTTCTATTTACTTACCTATTGATGGGAAACAATAGATGGGAGAGTAAGAAACAGATGCTTTAAATAGAATATTGCATGGTAATTCAGTTTCCCTCATACTCTGCCTGAAAACCTGTTTATCCTGTCTTATCATTGATATTATGAGTTTAACCGTTCTGGCATGGTAAAACAGGATCAACATTTTGGATTAATCTTGAGTTCTAATGAAGCTAGAAAATATTTTCCATTCACACCCTTCAAAAGGCTGTGTTGGCTAAAAATCAGTCTCATCCATGTCATAACGCTTATCATACAGTATTGTCTTTGTCCTTCTCCCCCATTGGTCTGTAAAAATCTTGTGATTATGATTTCTCTTTGTATCCCCAGCATCTAGCACAGTGCTCAATAAATGTTTGTTAATGAACAAATATATGAATCCCAGATCATTAATTTATTCAACAAACACTGAGTGCTTGTTATTTGTCTGTCACTGTGCTGGATGCTGAGTTTATACTAATGACATTATGATCCCTACCCTCATGTAAAGATTAGTGGAAATAACCAAAAGCAAACAAACAGAATTATAAATTGTGATAAGGGATATGAAGGAAATTAACAAGGAGGGATAATATTAAAAACGGAGAAGGGGAGGAAGGTCTGGAAAGTCCTCTGAGAAGTGACAAAATTTTAGGTGATACATGAAATTTGAGGAGTCAGCCATGCAAAGAACAGAGAGAAAAATGCTTCGGGAAGAATAAACATCATGGACACAGTCTCTGAGGTAGGAAAGCACCTATTCAAGAAACTGAAAGGAATACAGTGTGGTTAAAGTATAGCAAGTAAGAGAAGTCACATAAAAAGAGCTTGGAGAGGAGATCAGGGAATAGATCATGTTGGCCTTTGCAGCTCATGTAGGAGTCCAGAGAGAAGCCATGGGAATGGATGAGCTCACCTAGGGAAGAGTGTACAGAGGAAAGAGAAAGGGCCCAGGGCTGAGCCACTGAGGTCAAGTGGAGAAGGAGGACCCAGTACAAGTGACTGAGAAGGAGTGGCCAGAGAGACAGGCAGAAAACCAAGAAAATGTGTTGTCTCGGAAGTCAAAAGAAAAATGTAGTTTGTCAAAGGATAGGGATTATCACCTATACCAAATGCTGATGAGGGTCAGTAAGATGTGGACAGGAAAGGGACCATTGGACTTGACTACATCAGGGTCATTGATAAAAGCAGTCTTGGTTGAGCTGTGCATACAGAAGCCAGAATGGGTTGAAAATGGAAAAAGAAGTGAGGAGATTGAGATGTCCTTTTCAAGTTTTACTAAGGGAGAACAGAAAAAATTGGGGCAATTATTAAATGAAGATGGTGATTATGGGTGAAATTTTTAAAGATGGGAGATACTACTTTATTTATATAAAATCATGAATGATCCTCTAGGCAAGTTGTTTTAGGAGAAAAAGGGGATTGATCAAAGGAAGAGAAAAATTTTTGAGAAGGTCAAAAGGATGGGATCTATTCATCTGTTGAGGGTTAGGTTTTCAACAAGGGGAAGAAAGGTGGGGAAAGACAGAGGTAGATTTTTGTATTTAGTGGTGAGAGCATTAAGGAATTTCTATATCCTTGGCTTATACTTCATATAGGAAATATAAACATTGAGAGAAGGTGAAATAGGGATAGGTGATGAAGGTTTCAGAAAAGAGAATTAGTTACGTTGGAGTGGGACAGTAAAGCCTAGTAGAAAATTGAAATTTTCATAGCCCTGTAAGACTTTGTATCAAACTTTCAGCCAGTTTATACTAGTCCAGTCCTGACTTCATGGGATAGGGTCAGTATTTTTCTTTGGAGACATTTTGAGCTTGTTACATTATCTTAGCAATACAAGCACTTTTGAATGGAGAAACAAGAAAAGTCCTATAGGGCCAATCTGTGTTGCCATCTGTTCATCCATTTCCGTTTATTTGTTTACTCATTGATTCATTCAGTGAGAATTATTTATTGCTTAGTGTTCTGGTTTTAACCAAAGAGATGCAAAAAAAGGTAGAAAAATGGCCACTCTATTAAAACATACTGTTCACGTTTCTATAGATGACAAAGCTTAAGTATATGAAATAAGTAACAAAACAATTACAAAGCTGCAGATGCTTTGCAGTTGGAAGCAGATAGATGGTGACGGTGGTGCTAGTGGCGGCAAGGAGAATGAGATAGGTGATATTTATTGAGTGTTTATCATGTGCTAGACACTTTTCTAAAAGCTGCTTATATTATCCTATTTAATATATGTAACTCCTTATGAGGTAGGTAGTGTTATAATCCACATTTGACAATAGGTCTAAAATGATTAACTTGTTCAAAAATCACACAGCCAATAACTAGAGTTAGGAATCAAACTCAGATTCTTTGACTTCCAGAGTCCACACTCCAAAGCAATATGCAATGGTTTTAGGAACAAACAGAATAAGAGAGTGATGAAATTGAGGTCTGTAGTACTAGGGCCACTTCTCTAGCAACACCGGGACTATGACCACAGAGTTCCTGGGCAGCCAGCTAAAAGAGAATCAGAAGGGAGCTAACATTTATTTAGTACATACTCTGTAATTTGTTTATTATCTAGTTTACTCTTTCTAGTAAACCTTTGTAAAAGGTGATATTATCCTTATTTTACAGTTGAAGAAACTGAGATACTATGAACCAACCAAGGTTTTTTTGGCTGTATAACTCATGCTTTTTCCCCATAGATGTAGTGGAGAGGATAAAAATTAAAAACGTGTTAGGTTTTATGGCGATTTTTATGTTATTTTCTTAGCATTTCTGAGAGGAACATCTGTATTTATACCATGTTTTCAAAGCAAATTTTATACTTAATTCAAAAAGAAGGGTGAAAAATATCTGATTTGTATTTTATTAGATAGCAATTTGTTATTTTAAATAAAGTTATATATTAAATTAGTTGCAATTTACTTTTGAATAACTGGCATTACAGTAAGTTTTGTTTAGCATTTGGGAATTTTGGTGGTGAATACAGAATAACCTTTATAAGACCCTGAATTATAAGGTCTTTATAAGACCCTTAATTACATTAAGATAATCTGTTGGCTTATAACTTCAGAGATCTATTTTCTCAAGGTTTTTTTTTTGTCCTCTGGTGTTAAAACATAGCCATTGGCTATACTCCTTGGGAAGCAGAGAGGTAGTAATTTCTCAGACTGAAAGTGGGTTGAACTGTGGTGTTAAGAGCATTGTAATGAGCAGAAGAGATCAATATTTCTAAACAAACCTAGGTTCAGAATACTTCACAGCCATTTATTAGCTTCTTCATGATCTTGGGCACAAGGCACTTTCATCATCTGTAAAATAAAGGTGAAAACACTTAAGTTGCACAATTACATATAATAAAGATCTGTTGAATGAATGAATTATGAGTATTAGAAGTAATAAATGTTACCTACCACTGTATATAGTGTGTTATCCCTAAATGGTAACTTATTATTTTAATTATATCTTTATGGAAAGTTGACTGTGTTTCTTTATAAAGTATTGATTTTTGTTACTGAGTGGTAGAGTTCATTATATATTCTGGGTATCAGATTCCTATCAGATATCTTGATTTGCAAATACTTTCTCCCATTCCATGAGTTGCTTTTTCACTCTGTCAGGAATGCCCTTTGATGCACCAAAGTTTTAAATCTTGATGAAGTTCAACTTACCTGTTTTTTCTTTTGTTATCTGTGCTTTTCATGTCACATCTAAGAAAGCATTGGCAGGTCAAATGTCATGAAGCATTTTCCCTATGTTTTTTCTAAGAGTTTTATAGTTTTAGCACTTACATTTAGGTGTTTGATCCATTTCAGTTAATTTTTGTATATGGTGTAAGGTAAGAGTCTAGTTTCATTCTTTGATTCTTTTGAATGTGGATATCTAGTTTTCCCAACACCATTTTTTTTTTTTAAATTTGGTTGCGCTGGGTCTTAGTTGCAGCAGTTGGGCTCCTTAGTTGTGGCATGCGAACTCTTAGTTGCAACATGCATGTGAGATCTAGTTCCCTGACCAGGGATTGAACCCGACCCCCCTACATTCGGAGTGCAGAGTCTTAATCACTGCACCACCAGGGAAGACCCCCAACACCATTTGTTGAAAAGACTTTTTTTGCCATTGAATTGTCTTGGCACCCATGTCAAAAATCATTTGACTATCTATACATGTGAGAGTTTATTTCTGTGTTTTCTGTTTTATTCTCTTCTTTGTATCATTATTTATGCTAAATCACACTGTTCTGATTACTGTAGCTTTGTAGTAAATTTTGAAACCATCAAATATGAATCTTCCAACTTTGTTCTTTGTCAAGATTATTTTGGCTGTTTGGGATCCCTTGAGATTCCTTATGAATGAATTTAAGGATGGATTTTTCTGTTTCTGAAAAAAAAAAAGTCTTTGGGGCTTTGATAGGGATCGCACTGGATCTGAAGATCACTTTGGGTAATATTGACATCTTAACAATGCTAAGTCTTCTGATCCACGGACATGGCATTTCTTCTTGAAATTTTTTTTTGTCAATCTTCTGTTGTCTTCAGTCTACAAGTCTGTCATTTTCTGAGTTAATTTAATTCCTAAGTATTTTATTCTTCTTGATGCTATTGTAAATGGAATTGTCTTCTTTCATTTTTTGGCTTGTTCATTTTTTTTTTTTTAACTTTTTTTTTTTTTTTGGCTGCACCGCATGGCATGTGAGATCTTAGTTCCCCCACTAGGGATCGAACCCACACCCCCTGCAGTGGAAGCACGGAGTCTTAACCACTGGACCACCAGGGAAGTCCTTGTTCATTATTATTAAAATATTTTTATTGAAGTATAGTTAATTTACAATATTACATTAATTTCAGGTGTATAGCATAATGAATCAGTATTTTTACAGATTATACTCCATTAAAAGTTATTATAAGATAATGGCTATGATTCCCTGTGCTATGCAATATATCCTTATTGCTTATCTAATTTATACATAGTAGTTTGTATCGCTTAATCTTGTACCCCTAATTTTCCCCTCCCCCTCTCCTTTTCCCCTTTGGTAAGCACTAGTTTGTTTTTTGTATCTGTTAGATCTGTTTATGTTTTGCATGTACACTCATTTGTATTATTTTTTAGGCTCCACATATAAGCAATATGATACAGTATTTGCCTTTCTCTGTCTGACTTATCTTACTTTCAGCTTGTTCATTATTAGTGTATAGAAATACAAGTGATTTTTGCATGTTGACTTTGTATCCTGCAACCTTGCTGAATTTGCTTATTAGTTCTTACATTTTGTGTGTGTGTGTGTGTGTGTGTGTACGTGTGCGTGCAATCTTTAGGGTTTTGTACGTGCCATCTGTGAACAGAGATAATTTTACTTCTTAATTTCCAATTTGAATGCCTTTTATTTGGTTTCCTTGTCTGTTTGCTCTGGCTAAACTTCCAAAACTGAGTTTGAATACAAGTGGCAAAAGTGCATGTTCTTGTCTTGTTCCTGTCTGAGAGGAAAAGCTTTCTGTCTTTCACTGTTGCATATGATGTTAGTTTTGGGTTTTTTATATGTGGCCCTTATTATGTTGAGGTACTTTCCTTCTATTCCAAGTTTGTTTAGTGTATTTATCATGTAAGCATGTTGAATTTTGTTGTGCTTTTTCTGTATCAGTGATCATGTGGATCTTTTTTCATTCATTTAATGTTGTGTGTTACATTGACTGATTTTCCTTTGTTGAACCATCCTTGCATTCAAGGAAAAAAATCCCACTTGGTTATAATATATAATCCTTTTAATGTGTTGCTGAATTTGGTTTGCTAGTATTTTGTTGAGGATTTTTTGCATCAGTGGTCATAAGGGATATTGGTCTATAGTTTTCTTGTAATGTATTTGTCTGTCTTTGGTATCAGTAATGCTGGCCTCATAGAGTGAGTTAGGAAATATTCCTTCCCTTTCAGTTTTTTGGAAGAGTTTAAGATTTGGTGTTCTTAAATGTTTGGTAGGGACTTCCCTGGCAGTCCAGTGGTTAAGACTCTGCACTTCCACTGCAGGCAGCACGGGTTTGATCCCTGGTTGGGAACTAAGATCCCATATACCACACAGCGTGGCCAAAAAATAAAAAATGTTTGGTAAAATTTACCAGCGATACCCTCTGATTAGGAGGTTTTTGATTACTGATTCAATCTCTTTGCTATATATGTATTCAGATTTTCTATTTCTTCCTGATTCAGACTTGGTAGGTTTTGTGTTTCTAAGAATCTGTACATTTCATCTAGGTGGGTCACAATTTTTCTAAATCAAAACAAAATTAATTGAAAAACCCAGATTAGGATATTGAGTCTTAAATCAATGTTTCTTTTGACAAAACAAATCAGAAGGTGGTTATAGGATGTCAACTAACAATGTGTCTTTGCTATATAATGCATTCATCACATTTTCAATATATAAATGGGCAAAAGAGATGTTTAAGTGGGTTAGTAAACAGTGGAGAAATATTTAAATTTATATGAAGAAGTAGAAATTAAAATTATGCCTAAATAGCAAAAAAACAGAAAATGTTGATAATACACAATGAAGGTGATGTTAAGTTGAAACCATCATGGTTATATTCAGAAAGCTATATGTATCAACTCTTAGAGTTATTAATTCCTTTTGGGGGAAATAATTCCCAAGAACAAGGTTTGTAATCAAAAAGATGGTCATTTTAGTGTTACTTTTTTTTTAAATTTTTAAATTTTATTTAATTAATTTTTTTGGCTGTGTTGGGTCTTCGTTGCTGCATAAGGGCTTTCTCTAGTTGTGACGAGTCGGGGCTACTCTTCATTGTGGTGTGCGGGCTTCTCATTGTGGTGGCTTCTCTTGTTGTGGAGCATGGACTCTAGGCATGCGGGCTTCCATAGTTGTGGCTTGCGAGCTCTAGAGCACAGGCTCAGTAGTTGTGGCGCACGGGCTTAGTTGCTCCGCGGCATGTGGAATCTTCCCAGACCAGGGATCAAACCTGTGTCCCGCGCATTGGCAGGCAGATTCTTATCCACTGCACCACCAGGGAAGCCCTAGTGTTACTTAAAATAGCAAATAAATTTGAAATAATTTCTGTACAAAATTGGATAGTGATAAGTTAAATATAATAATGTAATTTGATTCCACCATTAAAAATAATTTTTATAAGGCTGTATGGAAAATGCTTATGATGATGTATGAGTAAAATAAAATGCAAACTCATAGTTATACTTTGTTTATAATTATAAAGATTATTCTTGGGCATAAAAATAAGTATATCTAAGAGGAACGTGTAAAACTGAAAATGGATCATTTTGTTTGGTGGAATTTTGAATAATTATTTTCTTTTCCTCTCTGTTTTTAATTCTTAGAGTGGTTCTTAATATTGATTCAATTAAAAACAAGTCAGGATCTATAAAATAACCTTGCCCAAAAATGTCAAACTCAAATCTGATCAAATGTCTAGATTTTGCAATCAATTTTAGGAAATACAGAGTTAGAGAAACTCACGTTAAACAACACCACAAGAAGGCAATCAATGAAATCCAGATCGTGGGAAAGTACAGGACAAATGACTCAATTTCTTCAATAAAATCTTTGTTTTTTTTTTTAAACCACTGTATCATACACTATTTTAAAATTTTAAAAAATCTTTTTAATTATTTTTTTTTTTTGGCCATGTGGCTTGTGGGATCTCAGTTCCCTGACCAGGGATTGAACATGGGCCACAGCAGTGAAAGCCCAGTATCCTAACGACTAGGCCACCAGAGGACTCCCTTCAGTAAAATATTTTTGAAGGAGAACCTATATATTAAAAGAGACTTGAGACAGATTCACCAGTCATAAAGTGTGGACCTTATTTGATTCTTGATTCAAGTATAACATTAAAAAACTAAATAAAATTAAAAATTTAAATATATTCATAAAAGCTTAATAAAAACACTATATTAAAAATATGACTCATACAGCATTGAATGCATATATTAAAAAACAAAGATCTAAAGTCAATCATCTAAGTGTCCACCTTAATAAACTAGAAAAAGAAGAGCAAATTAAATCCAAAGTAATCAGAAGAAAAGAAATATTAAAAATTAGAGTAGAAATCAATGAAATTGGAAACAGGAAGTCAGTAGAGAAAAATCAGTGAAACCAAAAGCTGGTCTTTGAAAAGAGCAATAAAATTGACAAGCCTCTAGACAGGCTCATTAAGAAAAAAGAGAGTGGACACAAGTTAGTAATATCAGAAATGAAAGAAGGAACATCATTACACATTCCATTAAAAGGGTAATAGAGGAATACTATGCACAACTCTATGTCCACAAAGTTGGTAACTTAGAAGAAATGGACCAATCCCTTGAAAGACACAATTTGCCAAAACTCACACAAGAAGCAGTAGACAATGTGAATAGGCTTATGTCTATTAAAGAAATTGGGTCAGTAATTAATAACCTTCCAAATCAGAAAGCACCAAGCCCAGGTGGGTTCACTGCTGAATCCAAACATTCGAGGAAGAAATTATACCACTCCTCCATAATTTCTTTTAGAAGATAGAACCAGAGGGAATACTTCCACACTCATTCTGTGAAGCCAGCATTCCTCTAATAACAAAACTAGACAAAGACATTACAAGAAAACTATGGACCAATATCTTTCATGAACATAGATGCAAAAATCCTCAACAAAATATTAGCAAATTGAATCCAACAGTGTATAAAAATAATCATATACCATGACCAAGTGGGATTTACCCTAGTTATGCAAGGCTAGTTTAACATTAGGAAATTAATTTTAATCCATCACATCAATAGGCTAAAGAAGAAAAATCATGTTATCATCAACAGATGCAGGAAAAACCATTGACAGAATGTAACACCCATTCATTATAAAAACTCTTAGTAGATAAGGAAGAAAGAGGAACTTCCTCAACATGATAAAGAACATCTACAAAAAATTGACAGCTGATATACTAAATAGTGAGAAACTTGAAGCATTCCCACTAAGATCAGGAATGGGGCAAGATGTGCCCTCTCACCACTCCTTTTCAACATTTGTACTGGAAGTCCTAGCTCAGGCAGTAAGACAGGAAAAGGAAATAAAAGGTATACAGATTGGGAAGAAAGAAATAAACCCGTGTCTTTGTTCACAGATAGCATAATCATTTATGTAGAAAATCTGAAAACATTGACAAAAAAACCCCTCCTGGAACCAATAAGTGATTACAGCAAGGGTGCCAGATAATAAGGCTAATATGCAAAAGTCAATTGCTTTCCTATATACCAGCAATGAATAAGTAGAAATCGAAATTAAAAACACGATATCATTGATGTTAGCACCCCCAAGACTAAATACTTAGGTATAAATCTAACAAAATATGTTGTATGTACAAGATTTATGTAAGGAAAACTACAGAACTCTCATGAGAGATATTCCATGTTCATGGATTGGAATACGCAATATTGTCAAGATGTCAGTTCTATAGATTGATCTATAGATTCAGTGCAATCCCAACCAAAATTCCAGCAAGTTATTTAGTGTGTATCCACAAACTGAATCTAATGTTTGTATATAGAGACTAAAAATCCAGTATAGGCAACACAGTATTGAAGAAGAATAAAGTTGGAAGACTGGCACCACCAGACTTCAAGACTTACTATAATGCTGTAGTAAGCAAGACAGTTTGGCATTGGCAAAAGAATAGACAGACAGATCAGTGGAACAGAAGAGAGATCCCAGGAAAAGGCCCACAGAAATACAATTGACTTTTCGTTGACAAAGGAACAGAGGCAATACAATGGGCAAACTGGGCATCCGCCTGCAACAGATTTGAGTCTAGATGCAGATCTTACACCTTACACAAAAATTTACTCAAAATAGATCACAGACCTAAATGTAAAATGCAAAAATATAAGACTCCTAGAAGATAATGTAGGAGAAAATCTGGATGACCTTGGATTTGGTGATGAGTTTTTAGATGCCAAAAGCTCAATCCATGATAAGAATTGATAAGCTGGACTTCATTAAAATTAAAAACTTCTGTGAAATAACTTGTGAAGAGAATGAAAAGACAAACCAAAGACTGGGAAAAAATATTTGCAAAAGACATTTCCAATAAAGCAATGTTATCCAAAATATACAGAGAACTCAATAAGAAAACAAACAACTCAATTTAAAAATGGGCCAAAGACCTTAACAGACACCCCATGAAAGAAGATATATGATGGCAAATAAGCATAGGAATAGTTGCCCACATCATATGTCATAAGAGTAATGCAAATTAAGACAACAATGAGGTACTACTACACACTTATTAGAATGGTCAAAATCCAGAATGCTGACATCACCAAGTGATGGTGAGGATGTGGAACAACAGGAACTCTCATTTATTGCTGGTGGGAATGCAAAATGGTACAGCCACTTTGGAAGACAGTTTGGCAGTTTCTTACAAAGAGAAACATAGGCTTACCATACAGTCTGGCAATCATGCTCCTAGGTATTTATATAAATGAGTTGAAAACTTATATGTTCACACAAAAACCTGTACATGAATGTTTATAGCAGCTTTATTCACAACTGCCAAAATTTGAAAGCAACCAAGATGTCCTTCAGGAGGAGAATGGATAAACTGTGGTACATCCAGACAAAGGAATATTCAGTGCTAAAAAGAAATGAGCTTATCAAGCCTTAAAAAGAAATGGAGGAATCTTAAATGCCTATTATTAAGTGAAAGAAGCCAATCCGAAAGGGCTATATACTGTATGATTCCAACTATATTACATTCTGGAAAAGGCAAAACTATGGAGACAAAAAGATTGGTGATTTACAGGGGTTAGTGGAGAGAGAAGGATAAATAGGCAGAGCACAGATATTTAGGGGAGTGAAAGTACTCTGTATGATACTATAATGGTGCATAAATGTCATTATACATTTATCCAAACCCATAGAATGTATAAGACCGAGAGTAAACCCTCATGTAACTATGGACTTTAGGTGATAATGATGTATCAGTGTAGATTGATTGATTGTAAAAAATGTACCATTCTGGTGGGGGATGCTGATAATGGCAGAGGCTAGGCACGTAGCTGGGGTAGGGGGTATATGGAAAATCTCTGTACCTTCTGCTTAATTTTGCTGTGAACCCCAAACTGCTCTAAAAAATAAAGTCTATTAAAAATATATATGTGACTTTTTAAAATGTTGATACTGCTTGGATATTTGATATTAAGAAATTGTTCATTTTTAAGGTGTGTGGTTTTGTTATGTTAAAATAGTCCCTATGTTTCAGAGATTATATATTGAAATATTTAAAGATTAAATGATACCTGAAATGTATTTCAAAATGATTAAATGGGGGAGAAGTGGGTGAGGATTGGCTTTGATAACGGTCTCACCTGGGTAATGGGCACTTGGGGGTTTGTTATGCTGTTACGTATACCTTTTATATGATTGGAAATTTCTATAATAAAAATTTTTTTAAATCAAGAATGACCAGAGTATGGTTACAAAAATAGGGATATGTTTTAATTGCTTGCCTTTTTACAAATTAGCACTTTTAACCCACATATTACTCTTTTAATGCATTATAAGTGTGTTATTTACAAGGTAATAACAGGATATATAAAAAATTAATTCAGAGTAGAGTAAAGGATGTGAATCTGATAACTTCATACAAGTTTAAGGTTTTATGTTGAATCTTATTTTCTTACAACTCTTTCTGTTTATATAGCCTCACTTGGAAATAAAGTTTAAAGGTTTAGTCAGGGACCCTTTGTAGCCAGATACACTCTTAAAATGACTCTGATAATTATTGTTTTCAATTAATAACAGCAAAGTTGCAGCAGGTGTTTAGACAGAAGCAGGGTTCGAATCTGATTGAACTGCTTTAGTTCTTATTACATTGATTTTGGTATTTGTTAATATGCAAGGGTAAAGTACTCTTTTGCACTTAAGAATTTTTACAAGTTATTACTGTCACTTGTCTTTGTGAGTGGCTGGATATTGGTCAGTTCACAAGCACTTTCCTCTCCTGGTTTTTGTTCTTGCAAGGCAGTTATTTTTGTCATAATTACAGGGCTTTTTGAAGACTTGGGACATCATTCTTTCTACTTTCTAATTTGGAAAGAAATAAGTGAGCATTTGATGATTTGAATTTTCAAGAATTGCAATGGAGTGTTATTCACACTGTAGGGTATAAATAGGCAAAAAAAAAGGTACTGAATATGAAGCTTGTTCATAAATTTTGCAGTAGGGTTTGTTATGTGGAAAGCCATGAGTGGGAAATTTTAATAGGAAAGGGATGTAAGGGCACCATCGTATATTTAGTACCTATAATGTGCTACATTTTACATGGGTTATCTCATTTAATCTTCGTAAAAACCTTACATGGAGGATATTAATATTTCAGTTTTACGTATGAGGAGAAACTGAGGCGCAGAGATTTTAAATTATTCCCATAAAATTATTTGGCTAGTGAATGATAAAGGTGAGATTGGAACCCAGAATGCCACGTTAAAGAAAATTACACACAAACGGAACATTTTAACCAATATTTCGCTGGAACATTATATAGCATATGTATTATAAATCATCATAATTTGCCTCTTTACAGTTAGTTGGATCATACAGATCCTGTCATTTAAGGTCATTCATAACCATTTGGCCTAAAAACTTGAGGTCACTATTATTAATAAACTGCTTAAAATGTGTTTGTCATTGTTGAAGTTGTGAATTTGAGCATGTATGATATAGCCCTTCCTTGATAAGTGCACATTAATGTTTGTTTCTCCATTCATATATTCGTTTGTGCAATCATTTTACTAATCCAGGAAGCAATAAGCATTTATCAAGTACCTATGTTATTTCAGGCACTGTGATATCAGTATTAACAATACTTTCATTCATTGTTCCATGGAGTTTACATTCTAGTTTGGGAAAATGGAGAATAAGTTAAATAAATGCAATAGACTGTGTTAGTTGTGGTAATGAAGGTATATGGTATGATACTTCAGCAATATAAGAAGTTCACATGTACAAATATATAATTCTCTTTATTTCTAGAACTGACTTTACTCATCTGAGCCTATAGCTCAGAGAACTAGGGAAGATACTTAGATGATGTTTGGAATGTGGTGGGTTATTTCTGGTGGTCATAATGACTAGGGTCACTAATGGCATTTAGTAATCTGGGACGAGGACTGCTAAATGTCCTGTGTTGCCCCTTTTATAAGTTCACCAGTCCTCGTGGATTAGGATCCCACCCTAATGACTTCATTTTAACTTGTATATCTCTGTAGAGGCCCTATCTCCAAATGATGTCATATTCTGAAGTAACAGGCATTAAGATTTCTTATGTATTTGGGGGAGATACAATTCAACCCATGGCACCAATTAATATTCTTTTTTCCTCTATTTTTTTTTTTTTAAACAAACACCATGGGCTTTTTTTTTTTAATTTTAATTATTATTTTAATTTATTTATTTATTTTTGGCTGTGTTGGGTCTTCGTTTCTGTGCGAGGGCTTTCTCCAGTTGCGGCAAGTGGGGGCCACTCTTCATCGCACAGCGCGGGCCTCTCACTGTCGCGGCCTCTCTTGTTGCGGAGCACAGGCTCCAGACGCGCAGGCTCAGTAGTCGTGGCTCACGGGCCTAGTTGCCCCGCGGCATGTGGGATCTTCCCAGACCAGGGCTCGAACCCATGTCCCATGCATCGGCAGGCAGATTCTCAACCACTGCGCCACCAGGGAAGCCCATAAATTTATTTATTTATTTTTGGCTGCTTTGGGTCTTAGTTGCTGCACGCGGGCTTTCACTAGTTGTGGTGAGCAGGGGCTATATATTTTCTTTAATACAGAAGAAGCTCTACTCAAAGTTAAAAGATCCTAATCCAACACCTAAAAAATTTATGTAAAGTAAAAGGAGAGAAAGAAAAAGGCCCTATTTCCATCCAACTCTCATCCCCAACTTGACTGTTACTTTTCCATGTCAGTCAGTACATACAGACTATCTCATTTTTTAAATTTATTTATTTTTTAAATTTATTTTTGGCTGCGTTGGGTCTTCATTGCTGTGCACAGGTTTTCTCTAGTTGTGGTGAGCGGGGGCTACTCTTTGTTGCGGTGTGCAGGCTTCTCATTGCGGTGGCTTCTCTTGTTGCAGAGCATGGGCTCTAGGCACATGGGCTTCAGTAGTTGTGGCTCGTGGGCTCTAGAGCGCAGGCTCAGTAGTTGTGGCGCACAGGCTTAGTTGCTCCACGGCATGTGGGATCTTCCCGGACCAGGGCTCGAACCCGTGTCCCCTGCATTTGCAAGTGGATTCTTAACCACTGCACCACCAGGGAAGCCCCTATCTCATTCTTTTTAACAGCATGAATTGCATTCCGTTTTATGGTTATACTGCAGTTTAACCATTCCTCTTCTTCCTGATGAACATTCAGGTTGTTTTCAACTTTTGGCTATTACAAAGTATACAGAGATAATTCTTGTATACATCTCTTGGCATATGTGGGTTTTTTTGTAGGATAAATTTTTTAAATTGCATGTACTGAGTCAAAGGAAATGAACACTTAAAAATTTTAAAGATATTGTTAAATTAACCTACCTATTTATGCTACCATCAGCAGGATATGGGAGAAAGTTCCTCTTTTCTCTAAGTCCTCTCCACCATTGAACAATGTCAGTTTTAAAAAAAACCAAAAATACTTTGCCTGTGCCATAGAATAAGAATATCTCATTCTTTAGTTTTTATTTTGTCACTAGTGATACTTAGTATCTCTTTATTTTTTTTATTTTTATTTTTTTTAAAGATTGATTGATTGATTGATTGATTGCTACGTTGGGTCTTTGTTTCTGTGTGAGGGCTTCCTCTAGTTGCGGCAAGCAGGGGCCACTCTTCATCGCGGTGCGCGGGCCTCTCACTATCGCGGCCTCTCTTGTTGTGGAGCACAAGCTCCAGACGCGCAGGCTCAGCAGTTGTGGCTCACGGGCCCAATTGCTCCGCGGCATGCGGGATCCTCCCAGACCAGGGCTCGAACCCGTGTCCCCTGCACTAGCAGGCAGACTCTCAACCACTGTGCCACCAGGGAAGCCCAGTATCTCTTTATTTATTGGCTATTTTATTTAATTTTCTGTGAAGTTATCTCTGTGAGTTCTCTGCCTGTTTTTCCTTGGAGGTATTTGTACTTTTCTTATTACTTTATTGAAGCTCTTTATATGTTATGGATATTAGCCCTTTGTCCATTATATGTAACACAAATATTTTATCCAGTGCGATATTTTATTTTTTATGCTATTGTAAATGGAATTATTTTTGTAATTTCCTTTTTAGATTGTTCTTTATTATGTATAGAAATACAACTGATTTTTGTTTATTGACTTTGTATCCTGCAACTTTGCTGAATTCATTTATTAGTTCTAACAGATTTTTTTGTTGAATCTTTAGGGTTTTCCACATACAAGATCGCATAATTTGCAAACAGATAATTTTACTTCTTCCTTTCCATTTCAAATGCCTTTTATTATTATTTTTTTTTTCTTGCCTAATTACTCTGACTAGAATTTCCAGTACCATGTTGAATAGAAGAGGTGAAGGCAGGCATCCTTGCCTTGTTCCTGATCTCAGAGGAAAAGCTTTCAATATTTTACCTTTGAATATGATGTTTGCTGTGGGTTTTTCATATGTGGCTTTTACTATGATGTGGTAGTTTCCTTCTACTTCTAGTTTTTTTTATTATTTTTATTATGAAAGAGTGAATTTTGTCAAATGCTTTTTCTGCATCAATTGATATGATCACATGTTTTTTTCCCTTCATCCTGTTAATGTGTATTATATTGATTTTTTTTTTCTTTTTTAAAAATTTATTTATTTTACTTGTTTATCTTTGGCTATGTTGGGTCTTCATTGCTGCGTGCGGGCTTTCTCCAGCTGTGGCGAGCAGGGGCCACTCTCTGTTGAGGTGCTCAGGCTTCCCATTGCAGTGGCCTCTCCTGTTGCAGAGCACAGGCTCTAGGCGTGTGGACCTCAGTAGTTGTGGCACATGGGCTCAGTAGTTGTGGCGCACGGGCTCTAGAGCGCAGGCTCAGTAGTTGTGGCGCACGGGCTTAGTTGCTCCTCGGCATGTGGGATCTTCCCAGACCAAGGATCAAACCTGTGTCCCCTGCACTGGCAGGTGGATTCCCAACCACTGCGCCACCAGGGAAGCCCTCTATTGATTTTTTATGTTGAACCATCCCAAATTTATTCTTGCTCCCCTCTATTTTTTCCCCCACATTGCAGTCATGCAGATCTGATCATGTCTTTCTCTTTGATTAAAACATTTAAGTGATTTCCCATTGCTCTGTTAAAAAGACCAAAACTGTTAATACAACCTAGAGAACCTTTGCTTGGTCTGGCCTCATCTTATTCCATGCATCCCTTAACTCTCAGGGTCTCTAGCCACATTAACCCTTTTTAGTTTCTCGATAGAGCCATGTTCTAACCCTAATGGCACCCAGGCACATGGTATTTCTTCTGCTTACTCTTGTCTCTCTCCTTGGTACCATTTTATGCATAGAAAACTTTTACCCATGCTTCAGATTTTATCTCTGTCATTTCCTAAATAAAATCTTCCCTGACCCTGCCAATCTAGGTAAAACCTAGATTACATGATCTTATTTTACCATGTACTTCTTTTGAAGCAAGTAGTTTTACACTCACTTGTGTTATTATTTGATTTTAGATTATAACCTCTGTAGACTGTAAATTCCACAAAAGCAAGGGCCATATCTGTTTTGTCCACTGCTACACCCAATAGGGTAGCCCAGTGCCCAGTACATAATCAGAGCTCAAATATTTGTGGAATAAATGAGTGAATGAAGGCTTCTCGGTTTTACCTCTTGATTAGAAAGGTTATTGAAGGATTTCAAGATTAACAATTCAATTTAATTTTTAGGAAGTTCTATCATTTGGTATTTGTGTGAAAGACGAATTGGAAAGACACATCTGAAGGTTAGGAGGACAGATAATAGATTTTGATGGTCTCCTAGGCCTCATATAATAAAGGCTTGAATAAAGGCAGCAGCATAGGATGGAGAGGAAGAGGTGGGATTTGGGGAGAACCATTTAAGAGAGAGAACAACAGGACTTAGTGACTGACTGGATGTGGTCATAGTGATGGAGAAGGAAAAGTCAAAGTCTCAAAATGATACATGAATAGTATGAGACACTATTACATAGTGGTTAAGAACAGAGCCTTTGGAGACTTTTTATGTAACTTACTAGCTGTATGACAGAGCAGTTTTACTTCACATTTGTTTATTTAACTCTGTTAATTATAAATGAATGCCTTCATAGAATTTATGAGGTTGAATGAGATAATACATGTATGTAAAGTGCCTAGTATTCATACAATTTGCTGTGAACTTGAGCAAGTTTTTTAACCATCCAAATTTAGTTTCCTCTGATAGAAAATAAGGATAATATATCCCCTGTTCTCCCTGTATCACAGAGTTACTTTGAAAATGTGAAGCCTCTGAAAAATGTAAATTGGTAGTCATGTTAGCTAGGTATATTAATTACATCTAGTAGAAGAAGAGATGATTGCTCTCACTTTGTCTTTAATAGGACCTCATCTCTTGTTTCATCTTTGTAAGATATAGGATACCTCCTGTCCATAAAAACTGGATTAGTGAAATTTACACTACTGGGAACACCTTTTTGCCTGTATGAAGCTCTCTGTGATAAGGGACTAATGAGTTCTCAAGAAAATAGATCTTAACAGGGAGCTAAGGAGATCGTTGTTGCCTGGTATGGAAGGGAGAAGAAAGTAAGATTGTCGGGAACTGACCCTGGAAAGTGGAAATAAGGTGCTGGAAATTGGCATGGCCAATTTTTGGTTGTCTGCTCTGATTCCCTGTAGCTGGGGCTGTGCATATTTTTATGATTGAGTTGTGTATTTTGATCTTTCCTGGCCTTCATAACAAACCAGTGAAAGCAGATGGTATGATTATTATTCTGCACATAAGGACAGTAAAAAAAACAGAAGTTAAAGCCCAGAATTCCCAGTCTTTGTTTGTTTCACCTGCTATATTGCCTCTTCAAACAGAAATAGCAGATGTTACTATTCTAAACGCCCATGTTATGTGATATTGTGTACAGGAATTTTGCCTAAGGGCAGCTTAGATTTTTTTCCCCTGCTATGTATTTGGTGTGTAATCTTGGCTAAGATTTTTGTTCTCAGCCAGCAATTTCACTTTCCTTATTTTTGACAGACATGTTAATCTCTTTCTTGCTTTTGAATTGGGTCTTGCACCCAGCTTCCTCAATTGCATTTTCCTTTGAAGTTTTTAGTGTTGTATTAGTACGGTTCCCTGTCACTCAGTGTTGGTCAGTATTGGTTTACTTCCTTTATACTGTGATCCTAAGTAAATTTAGTATATTCTTTTTCCTGCAGGTTTTCTGTGCTTCCTGCTGTAGCTTGAAATGTAAACTGTTATACATGGATAGAAAGGAAGCTAGAGTATGTGTAATCTGCCATTCAGTGCTAATGAATGGTAAGTATTAAAACAGGTTGAATTCACAGTTATTGAGACAGAACAAGAGAATTCCAATGAAAAGACTACTGTTTTTTCCTTCCTTGCTCTACAAGTTGCTCACCTTCTCAAATGTCATAACTTTACCTGAAAAATTTAAAAATACCTTAGCATTTCAGAATTCCTGTGCCTAATTTAATGAATAAATGCTAAAGTCAGGTAAGTTTTGCAGGAAAAAAGGAAATTCTTGTGGAAATCTGGTGCTCTGTGGCTCTTAATGTTCCTGTGAAATGACTGGAGTGGGAGTGGGGAGGGGGCTATTGACCACTGAGATGATGAAATATTAAAATTGGGCTGAGGTTTTCCTTTCAAGGGAAGCTTTCTCTTTCTAGGGAATATCTTAATAATTTAGAACACATTCTTATTGACACTGTGGTTCACTCATCTTGTTAAAAATAAATATTTTAGCATCTCGAATCGAATAGAAAATTGCATTTTTCTGTCAGTTATCATCTTAATACTACTTAGATTTGTCATAAGAGTAATAGTTTTTAATTTACTTATGTGGTAAAAGAATATGGCCAGGAGAAGGTAAATATAGCTTATCCAGTGTTCACCTTTTGCGGGACTGGAAATAAATCCAAGGGCATTTTAGTTAAAACAAAACTCCCCAAACAAACAAAAACCCCCCAGAGTATTCTTGTAAAGAGATACAATAAAATTGATCAGGCTGTATAGTATTTTCTCTTTGAATGCATCTTTGTACAGTTGCCAGAACAGTTACTAATAGACATAAAAATGTTGAACTTACACACCACTACTGCTTGTGCCAGGATAATGTGTCTCCTGGAGGCTGAAACTTATCTGCTCAAGGCCCCTCCTGCTCTGTGTGTCTGCATTGCTCATAGTGATGTTTTCCTGTTGCTTCCTTATTAACCTATTGCATGTCATTTAATCTGATCTGTTCTAATTTCCTATGGTCCACCCAATTTCCTCCCATTTCTGAATTCTTATAATTTTGATCAAATATGAATTCATTCTCTTTACTCTTAAGGGTCATTTTTCAGATGGTGGTTATTTCACTCGGTGATGATTTCATTTTTGGATATTTATCCACAGATAAGAGCATGCTGCTTAATTTCAGTACCTGATACCTCTTTTATTTGTTGAGGTCTTCCAACTTGATGGCTTTTTTTTTTTTTTTTAACTTGGCATAGCTAAAGATGAAGGAAATGGCAGAGGATTCATATGGAATACTTACTTTTTATTAAGCCAAGGATGCCCTTAACAGGGGATCCTAAAATAATCTACTTTTTGTGGTTTTTCCAACGTCTTTCCTCTCGCATGGCTTAGCCTGGTCTTTTACTGAATATTTAATTTGATGCTTTTCAGTGTTCCCTATCCCTTTTTCCCTTTCTCCTTTTCTCTTCCTTCCCTCTTCCTGCCAGTGCTTTCAAAGGAACATAGCTGTTGTTTCTAGCTTTGTCCTGCAGTTTGGAGGCAATAAGTATTCAAAATCTTATGGATCATTCTTTGATGTAGAATGAGATTTTTAAAAAGATGCTCCAAAAATTGGGCGGTTTCTATTCCTGGGCATGTGATATTACTTGAACCCAGAAGATAAAATTTATATCTTTCATTTCTGTAGTATCTTTCATCCTATTTACTTTAAAAACAATAGTTGATATGTCAGTATTTAGTTAGTAAAATTATAGAGTATACAGAACCTTAACACATTTGTGATCATTCATATTGATTGATGGCACTTATATGATATTGGCACATTTTCATGTTCAAATGGGTCCTGTGCTTTTGAGACACACCAAAATGTGAAATGGTTGTTTTTGCTGGATACTTTTACACAGGGTAATGATTGCACAAAAGCAAAATTCACGAAAATGTTGAGATGTGTTCTCCTGAGCTTTAGGCTTCAGAATTTTTAAAATGAGATTTTACCTCAACTAAGAGCCTAAAAATCTAGGAATGAAACAAAAGATATTATATAGTAGAGTTATGCTATTTTAGCCCCTGATTTTGATTTTTGATAGAATTTTATAAAATGCATTGAATATTAAACCTGCCCTACCCACCAGAAATGTCTAAATGCTATCCCAGTTGCAAGTCCTTAATAAGTTTAATGTTGTTTTACTCCCTCTTCAGGGAATATATGGTCCCCTTTAAAGATGCCAGGGACCTAGTCATTAACCTCAGACTGATCCGCTATCAGTCTATATCAGAAGTATCATGTAATTCTTATTTGTTACTTCCAAATAGCTTACTTAACTACATGGTCTCCTTTATTGAATAAAATCACCTATCTCCTTAATACCTTCACTAGCTGGAAGAGAGACATACTATGAGTGTTAATTAGCAGGAACTACATTATTTATCCAGTATTGTGGAGGTCTTGATGTCCATATTTTGCAATCCATTCACATTGATTGTGTCTGTATTTGCTTTAGCTCAAGCCTGGGAGAACATGATGAGTGCCTCAAGCCAGAGCCCTAACCCTAACAATCCTGCTGAATACTGTTCTACTATCCCTCCCTTGCAGCAAGCTCAGGCCTCAGGAGCCCTGAGCTCTCCACCTCCCACTGTGATGGTACCTGTGGGAGTTTTAAAGCACCCTGGAGCAGAAGGTAGGGGATCATGTGCTATTCTCTCTCTTTTTCCTCACCAAGTTCCTCTGAAAAGGTGCTGATGTGATTTTACATCACAAGTCTTTAACACACTGCAGATAAGTCCCTTCGGGTGGTTATTAAAGTGGAAGAACAAGGTGAGAAATGTGTTGAGACTATTTCTGGGCAAGTAAAGAAGAATATTGTGTTGCCTAACAGTTTGGCGGCACCTCTAAAAATATGCCAGTACCCTCTCCAACTTAAGAATGGAGTAATTACTTTGCTTTTACTTGAAAAGAGTTGCAGAATTTGAAATCAGCCTGCAAAATCCTAGCCTCATGCCTACCTTAGTGTTCTTTGCAGGAATTTAGTAAGTGATGAAAATAAGAATTCTTTTTTCTGACCAGCCCATTCTAGTATTGCCTTTTGGAATATATATTGCCATTTTCTCTTTTCCTTTTTAATCTATCCCTGTAAAAATATGAAAATACTGTGTTAGGTACACAGACATTTATAAAATCTAGAACTTTAATTCTGATTATATCATATGATAGGTAGAAAATCATAGGCTCAACTTATTTTAGTTTATTATATCTTTATGATTATGATATTGTCAGATGAAAGGCACTTCGTAAGTTCAGGGGATTATCAGTAGTAAAAATAACAAATATTTCCTTAAAATGATCTGTCAAGAAGTCTCCCCTGATAATTAAACTCTGTCTTCTTTCATTAATTTTATATCTTTTTGTCTAGCAATATTCCCTTCCCCTTGTTAAATAGCCCTCCTCCCCTTTTGAAGATCAAAAACTTCTATTGACATTATCATGCTCTTCTGAGCTCAGGCTTTCGTTCTTAAAATCTTTATTCTCTTTACTTCATTTGTTGTTTTTGTTGTTCTTCCCTGGTCTCTCTTTGTTTTGGCCGTTTGAATTGATTTTCAAAACTGGATTTAAAGAGATCATTTCGTCAGACTCAGTTTTCCAGCTTTTCCCCATCCTTTTACTAAAATGCAGACTACTGCATTTCACTATCTGCACTGCCAGATCAGTCTTTTTCTTCTTCAGTTACACTTTAGCCAAAGATCTGGTCAGTTTGCTTCCCAATTCTTACATATCTGTGCCAACTCTTCTTTTATTAATTAATAATTCTTCAGCATTCTTCAGGGCATCTTTTGCCTTTTAAAAATACCGTATCACTTTTCCAGATATTTTATTACTACAGAAACCTCATACTTTTAGGAGCTGTGGATGCCTATTTCTAGATATTTTTTCCGGGCTATTAGTTTATTTCCTAGGCACTTCAAACACCTTCCCTAGTTTCTCTGTTAGTGATATGGGACAGAGTATGTGACATAATTATAGGCATATTTAATACTTTAAAGCAAAGTGTTTTAAATCTTTACATATAAATTACAGAAGTAAGGAGTATATTTAAATGTGTATTTTTATTAATTTATAAACACTTTTATACAGTTACAATTATATTTAGAAGTATAAAATGCTAAATAGTGATTTCTTTGTACATCTGAGATTGGTGACCTTCTCTTCTTGATGTTAGAAACCCTATCAATGTCACAGTGTTACCTGTTTTATTTTTCTGGCTCCTCAAGTGGCTCAGCCCAGAGAGCAGAGGCGAGTTTGGTTTGCTGATGGGATCTTGCCTAATGGAGAAGTTGCTGATGCAGCCAAATTAACCATGAATGGAACTTCCTCTGCAGGAACCCTGGCTGTGTCACATGACCCAGTCAAGCCAGTAACTACCAGTCCCCTATCAGCAGAGGTAAGAAAACAAAACAGCAACTAAAATTGAGTACTTACTTGACTCAGCACTGTTCTGCCTCTGTCTTGTCTTTTTCTAAGTTGAGTGACCTTTCTGTGGAACCCTATAGACTTCAGATACAGTTTAGTGCATGTGTGTGTATGTGTGTGGGCATGCTTGTGTGTGTGTCTAGGGGTAAAATAAATGTGGCAAAACCAGTTGTTCTTGTTTGTTCTATATTTGGAATTTTTTTCAGGAGAAAGATTCTTATAAAGGTTGTTCTCAGGTGAGCTCAGTCTACTACTGTAGCTAGAGGCTGTGCTAGAGCGAATCCTGGTCCCTTGATACCTTGGTTTTCAAAGCATATTCCCCAGGTTCTGTGGTAGCTGCCAGGGAGTTGCCGTGGTGAGGAAGGGCCAGGAAATATGATGGTGGCTGAGGAATCCTTCTATTCCTTTGTCTTCAACCCGAGCATCTCTACTTTTTTCTGGTCTGCCTATTGTGTTTCCAAGTAAGACTTTTAAAGAGGATTCTAAAGCTTAAAAATAAACCACTGACTTAATGGATGGAAGACTCATATAATTTACCTAAGGAAACTAGCTCATACTGTGCTGTCACATTTACTTTGTCTCTATAGGATACACTGGTCACAGTTTGGGGGCTAATTTTCAGAAGGGTCAAATACTAGCTACATTTTTTTGAGTCTGTGAAAGAATAGAGCCACCTAGGACCATAATTGGAAAGTATACACGTAGGATCGTTTATACAGTGGGTCCCTTTCTTATTGCTGTTTGCCCCGTTGAATATGGTGGTCAAGATTATAATAAGGTGATCAGTTCCAACTAAGTATGTGTGTCTGGCTTTTTTTTTTTTTAATAAAATAAGAGGATCAGAGTTTGGATAAAGTTTTTACTTTTGAAGTTTTCATGGTTACTGTTTATTTACATTGATGTTCAGTAATATTTTTCTAGAAATTTACATAATTTGTGGATTTGGTTATAATTGAAATTGCGTGTTATTAAGATTAGATTTATTGACATACAGAGATAAATTTCCTGTTTGGTGAAGGTACATTAAACCATGTCACTGTCTTTAAATATGTCTAAGTCTGTTTTGGGGGATTTTTCTGTGGCCACAGAGGACAGCAGCCAGAACTATATGACTTATTCTTCTTTGAATCTATACAATGACTTTGTCAAGAAAATTTCTTTTTTTCTCCAATTGTTTATGTGGAAAAATTTCAAATCCACAGAAGAGTTGCAAGAATAGTACAGTGAACCCCCATATACTCTTCACCCATATTCACCAATTGTTGCCATTTTGCCACATTTACTTTACCCCTACACACACACACACACACACACACACTTTGTTTTTTGAGGAACCATTTGAGGATTAGTTGCACTTTATCACTTAATACTTCAGCTTATGTTTCCTAAGAACAAGTGATTTTCTTATGTAAGTACAATATAACTATATGAGAAAGAAATTTAACATATAATTCTATGTATTGTCAAATATATAGTCCATATTCAGATTTCCCCAGTTGTCCCATGATGTTCTTTATTCTTTCGTTTATACACGTGTGAGTGTGTGTGTGTGTATATATATATATATATATATATATATATAAATTTTTTTATTAAATAAAGTCTTTTTAAAAAAATTAGGATACCATCAAGGATCACAACTGCATTTAGTTCTCATGTTTCTTTGATTTTCTTTAATTTAGAACAGTTCTCCCACTTTTTTTTTTGTCTTTCACATCATTAACATTTTTGAAGCATTTACGCCATGTTTGGCATAAAGTCCTTAATTTGTGTTTTTCTGTTTTTTTTTCCTCATGATTAGTTACAGATTAAATATTTTTGGCAAGAATAATACTACCATAAGTGATGGTCATTTCTTGGTGGAACACATCAAGAAGTATCAGTTTGATAATTGGTTAAATTGATGTCTCCTGTGTTTCTCCACTGCAAAAGTAGCTTTTCCTCTTTGCAATTAAAAAGTAAAGTGAGGGGTGATACTTTGAGACTCTGGGTGTCCTGTTCCCCTACAATCTTTCAGTCAATGATTTTACTGTCCTTTACATATATATATATATATATATATACACACACACACACACACACACACATTACTTTTTGAAGATTTATTTATTATTTATTTTTGACTGCTTCGGGTCTTAGTTGCAACACGTGGGGTCTTCGTTGAGGCATGCAGGATCTTTCGTTGTGGCGCCTGCGCTCTTCGTTGTGGTGTGTGGGCTTCTCTCTAGTTGTGGTGTGTGGGCTCCAGGGCATGTGGGCTCTGTAGTTTGCGGCACGCAGGCTCTCTAGTTGAGGCGCGTGAGATCAGTAGTTGTGGTGCGCAGGCTTAGTTGCCCCGCGGCATGTGGGATCTTAATTCTCTGACCAGGGATCAAACCCGTGTCCCATGCATTCATTGTAAGGCAGATTCCTTACCGCTGGACCACCAGGGAAGTCCCCTGATTTTACTGTCCTTTGACAATCTTACCTGAATCAATTATAACTATAGTGTTTATACAGTGATGACTTTTTTCGTTCTACAAAACTTCGTTTACATCTCTTAAATTATATGATAGGTTCTTTTTTTTAAAATTTATTTTTATTTATTTATTTATTTATTTATTTTTTGGGCTGTGTTGGGTCTTTGTTGCTGTGCGTGGGCTTTCTCTAGTTGCAGCGAGCAGGGGCTGCTCTTCATTGTGGTGTGCAGGCTTCTCATTGCAGTGGCTTCTCTTGTAGCAGAACACAGGCTCTAGGAGCACAGGCTTCAGTAGTTGTGGTGCGTGGGCTCAGTAGTTGTGGCTTGTGGGTTCTGGAGCGCAGGCTCAGTTGTTGTGGCACATGGGCTTAGTTGCTCCGCGGCATGTGGGATCTTCCTGGACCAGGGCTCGAACCCGTGTCCCCTGCATTGGCAGGCAGATTCTTAACCACTGCGCCACCAGGGAAGCCCCTATGATAGGTTCTTAAAGCATAAATTTTTTGAATGAATGAGGAAGCTCTAGTGAATGACTATTATAGGGAAACAAAGTTCAGGTCAGTTTAAGAGAAACTAAAACAAGTTAGTTATTTTATTTCGATGCTCTCACATTGTTCAACACTTTATTTTAATATTTATCTGGTAAAATGAGGGAAAACAAATTCTTTAGGGCCAGAGTTGAATATATTTTTCTCATCTTTGTGACCTAATAGAGTGCCTGGCACTTAAAAGGTGCTCAGTAAATTAAACAACTTCTTTTCATAGATGATATTTATGTAGAAGCCAGATGACCACCTCTTATGATATCAAAAGGTAGATTTTATGCATCACTAAATAGCAAGTTAGAATAGGTTACTTTATTTCCTATTCTAAATCTAACTTTATTGATTTACTTCAAATCAGTAATGGTTAGCCAATGAAATTTTCCAAATTTCCTAATAGGACGATATACTGAGAACACTGCAACATTTTTAGCAAAAACCCACTAAAAACTTACAGTCCTAAATTATAGAGAGTATAGACAAAAATATAAGACATAGGCATTTTTTAAAAATAGTTTTAATCTTTATTCAAGTATAAAATATATATAGCAAAGTACTTAAGGAGCCTTAATCTTTAGGAAACACATGTTGAACATACATATATGTGTGTGTGTCTATATATACATATACACACACACACCCATGTAACCACCACCTAGATAAAGATACACAGAACATTTCTATCACTATAGAAGTTTCCTTCATGCCCTTTTTCTGTCAATACCTGCCCCCTTTCCCCCAAGGTAACCATTATTCGGACTTGTATCACCATAGATTAGTTTTGCCTGTTTTTGAATTTCATATAAACGGAAAAATATGATATATAATGTTTTGTGTCTAACTTCTTAAACTCTAATACTTAATGAGGTACTTCCCTGGTGGCACAGTGGTTAAGAATCTGCCTGCCAATGCAGGGGACATGGGTTTGAGCCCTGATCCAGGAAGATCCCACATGTCGCAGAGCAGCTAAGCCTGAGCGCCACAACTACTGAGCCTGCGCTCTAGAGCCTGTGAGCCACAACTACTGAAGCCCGAGTGCCTAGGGTCCATGCTCCGCAACAAGGGAAGCCACCACAATGAGAAGCCTGCGCACCGCAACAAAGAGTAGCTCCTGCTCATCGCAACTAGAGAAAGCCCGCATGCAGCAACGAAGACCCAATGCAGCCAATAAATAAATAAATAAATAAATTTATTTAAAAAAATACTTAATGAGATTTATCTGTGTTGTGTGCATCAAAAGTAAATATTTTTATTGCTGAGTAATATTCCATCATATGGCTCTACCACAATTTATCTATTTTCCTATTAATGGACATTTGGATTGCTTCCACACTTTGGCTATTTGAGTAAAGCTGCTATAAACATTTTTATACATGTTAAACAGTTTTTTTTTTAAAATGAGAATCCTATGTATTTTTAAAATTTTTTACTTATTTTATTATTCATCTGGTTGTACCAGGTCCCAGTTGCGGCAGGCGGGCTCCCCAGCTGCGGCTCTTGGGCCCCCCAGTTGCGGCTGGGAGGCTCCCTAGTTGCAGCATGCGAACTCCCAGCTGCAGCATGCATGCGGCACCCAGCCCCCCAACGAGGGACCAAACCTGGGCCCCTCGCATTGGGAGCACAGAGTCCCAACCACTGTGCCACCAGGGAAGTCCCTAAACATGTTAAAAAGTTTTTATATGCTTTTCCTTTAACTTTTTAAAAGCTTTCTTTTTTAAAAATGGAAGTATTATTGATTTACAATGTTGTATTAATTTCTGGTGTACAGCAAAGTGATTCAGTTATACATATATATATATATATATATATTCTTTTTCAGATTCTTTTCCTTTATAGGTTGTTACAGGATACTGAATATAGTTCCATGTACTATACTGTAGGACCTTGTTGTTTATCTATTTTATGTAAACTGGTGTGTATCTGTTAATCCCAAGCTCCTAATTTATCACCCACCCACCCCCCTTTCCCCTTTGGTAGCCATAAGTTTGTTTTCTAAGTCTGTGAGTCTGTTTCTAGTTTGTAAATAAGTTCATTTGTATCATTTTTTTTTTAGATTCCACATATAAGTGATATATGATATTTGTCTTTCTCTTTCTGGCTTACTTCACTTAGTATGATAATCTCTAGGTCCATCCATGTTGCTACACATGACATTATTTCCTTCTTTTTAATGGCTGAGTATTATTCCTATGCGTGTGTGTGTGTGTGTGTGTATACCACATCTTCTTTACCCATTCATCTGTCAGTGGATGCTTAGGTTGCTTCCATATCTTGGCTATTGTAAATAGTGCTTAAGGTTCTTTTTTATGGCTGAGTAATATTCCTGTGTGTGTGTGTGTGTGTGTGTGTGTGTGTGTGTGTGTGTACATACCACATCTTTACCCATTCATCTGTCATTGGACGCTTAGGTTGCTTCCATGTCTTGGCTATTGTAAATAGTGCTTAAAACTTCTATTTCTTGCTTAAGTTATGAAGAATATAGAGCATCATTTCAATAGATCTTTGAACATATTCTATTAAACTGTTAATTAAGTGGATTTAACCCCACTCAAAATGTATTTTGCAACATTATACTTTATTAAGTGTAGTTAATGTGATCTTCATATTAATGCAAAGAAAAATGAACTTGAAGTTTAATTTCATGACAAAGTAAATGAAAACTCTTTCATCAAAGTTAATTTTTTTTTATTGTGGTAAAAAAGACGTAACATAAAATTTACCATTTTAATCATTTTTAATTACATTCACATTGTTGTACAACGATCACCCCAATTCTCAAGGTTCAGAAATTACGAGATAATGTTGAAAGTTTGTTTCTGTTGCCACTGCAAGTTTAAAAAATATTTTTCTTTTATGGCAAAAGAAACCTTGGTAAAGGAAGCTTTAACCCAGGTTCCAAGACCTTTTCTCTCATTACTATGATTTGATGATGCCAAAAGGAGAAACTATACAATTATAAACATTTTCATAGTATAAGCCCAGTCCTTGGGAAACCACAGGTTGAGTATCTTGTGCTGTCTTTCAAAAAGTATGAATTTGAAATTTTCACTTAAATTCCCATTTGTAGTCTGGACTCTATTCTGCGCAAGTCTTCAACTGTGTGTAATGCTCTCTTTGCTAATTTGCTTGTCCTAGACGGATATTTCTCTATTCTCTGGAAGTATAACTCAGGTTGGAAGTCCTGTTGGCAGTGCAATGAACCTTATTCCTGAAGATGGCCTTCCTCCCATTCTCATCTCCACTGGTGTAAAAGGAGGTATGTCGACTTAGATGTTTAAACAGGGATAGTTATATATGCCAAATGTTGCCTTCTAATTAAGGGAAGGAGATAGAATTCAAGTGATAACCACCTTTCTCTTCTCCAACAAAAAAGGTGACTACTCAGTGCCATGAAAAGCACTGTTGCTGTTACTGATTGTTTTAGAGAAGATATTTATGTTTTTATATTATCATTTCATATGTTGGAAGGATGTAATATTATTTTTAATTCCCACTGTGTATAAATGTAGCTTATTGGCAGTTCTTTCTTCATATTCCAAAGCACATAATACTCTGAAGAGTTGCTTATAGTTCTAGGATTGGCCCACATGATACAGTCAGTACATTAATTTAACTTCTTGTTTTGAAGTACAATACACATTCAGAAATGTGTATATAATAAGTGGAGAGCTCTGAACTTAAGTAGCAATTTTCTGTTAAAAAATATTTTTAGTGAGTCCTGGTAAGACGCAAACTTACTAATCAGTCAAAAGAATGCTTATCTTTTTTTTTTTAAGTTAATTAATTAATTTATTTGTTTATTTATTTTTGGCTGTGTTGGGTCTTCGTTTCTGTGCGAGGGCTTTCTCTAGTTGCGGCAAGCGGGGGCCACTCTTCATCGCGGTGCGCGGGCCTCTCACTATCGCGGCCTCTCTTGTTGTGGAGCACAGGCTCCAAACGCGCAGGCTCAGTAGTTGTGGCTCACGGGCCTAGTTGCTCCGTGGCATGTGGGATCTTCCCAGACCAGGGCTCGAACCCGTGTCCCCTGCATTGGCAGGCGGATTCTCAGCCACTGTGCCACCAGGGAAGTCCAAGAATGTTATCTTTATGCAAAAGTTTCTTGTTGATAGATCCAGATCAGCATCCAGTCAGTACATTTTCAGGAGATGGTTTATCAATAATCTCTCCTCATTTTTGTCCTAGTCTTTTACCTGGTCTCCCTGCCTTCAGTCTTTCTCTCCTTTATTTAATCTTACATATTGGTGCCAGTTATCTTTTTTTTTGAAGTATAGTTGATTTACAATGTTGTGTTAATTTCTGGTGTACAGCAAAGTGATTCAGTTATACATGTATATATATCCTTTTTGATATTATTTTCCATCATGGTTTGTTACAGGATATTGAACATAGTTCCCTGTGCTATACAATAGGACCTTGTCGTTTATCCAATCTATATATAATATCAATAGTTTGCATCTGCTAGTCCCAAACTCCCAGTCCAACCCTCCCCTGCACCCTCCTTGCCCCCTGGCAACTACAAGTCTGTTTTCTATGTCTGTGAGTCTATTTCTGTTTCATAGATAAGTTCATTTGTGTCATATTTTAGATTCCACATATAAGTGATATCATACGGTATTTGTCTTTCTCTTTCTGCCTTACTTGGCTTAGCATGATAATCTTTAGGTCCACCCATGTAGCTGCAAATGACATTATTTCATTCTTTTTATGGCTTAGTAATATTCCATTGTGTGTGTGTGTGTGTGTGTGTATATATATATATACACACACACACACACACACACACACACACCCCCCACATCTTCTTTATCCATTTGTCTATCGATGGACATTTAGGTTGTTTCCATGTCTTGGCTATTGTAAATAGTGCTACTATGAACATAGGGGTGCATGTATCTTTTCAAATTATAGTTTTGCCCGGGTATATGCCCAGGAGTGGGATTGCTGGATCATATGGCAACTCTTTTTTTAGTTTTTTGAGGAACCTCCATACTGTTCTTCATAGTGGCTTCACCAGTTTACATTCCCACCAACAGTGTAGGAGGGTTCCCTTTTTTCCACACCCTCTCCAGCATTTGTTATTTGTAGACTTTTTAATGATGGCCATTCTGACTGGTGTGAGGTGGTACCTCATTGTAGTTTTGATTTGCATTTCTCTAATAACTAGTGATGTTGAGCATCTTTTCATGTGCCTGTTGGCCATCTGTATGTCTTCTTTGGAGAAATGTCTCCTTAGGTCTTCTGCCCATTTTTTGATTGGGTTATTTTTTTGATATTGAGCTATTATGAGCTGTTTGTATATTTTGGAAATTAAGCCCTTGTTGGTCGCATCATTTGCAAATATTTTCTCCCAGTCCGTAGGTTTTCTTTTTTGTTTTGTTTATGGTTTCCTTTGCAGTGCAAAAGCTAATAAGTTTGATTAGGTCCAGTTATCTTTTTAAACGTAGGATGTTGTTCTTGCTTACAAAATTCAATGGGTTCCCAATGCCTTCCATATAAATTACTTACCTTGGCATACAGTGTTCCTTGTAACCTTATCTCAACTTATCTAATTTTATTTCCAGCCAACACCCCAGTACTTTACAGGCATGCTACAGATTATTTACTGTTTTCTGAATATTCACATTTCACACTTCCATGCTTTTTCTTATGCTGTGGAATAGTGGGAAGAGAATGGACTTCAGACCTGGACCAGCCTGAGCTTTAATCTGGTAACAGTCCATTCCAGCTGTATGATCCAGTGGGCAAGTCATTTATCCTCTCTGAATCTTTTTCCTAGATTTTTAAAAAAAAATCAGATAACTATAGCTAATTAAGAGTCATTATGAATAATAAATCAGATTTCATACCTGAAAGTACATAGCAAGAAAATTGGTACAAAGTAGGCATGTAATTAATATTTTTTTTATCTTTCTTTCCTCTGTCTAGAATAGAATACCCTTCTATATGCTAGACTCCTTGAATAACTCCTCAACCTTTCAAAATCCATATTAATGGAAAACTTCTCTGAATCCTACCTCAGCTGTCTTTGTAGTAGTGTTTTACATCCTCATTTCTGTTCAAATAGAAATTCTTATAGACTATTACTATATTAACACATTTTTCATTATAATTTAGATATTTTATAGGTCTGATTCCTTATTCTCTATAGACCGTGAATTCCTTCAGTCTGAATTCATGTTTGTGTCTTCTGCTCCTAGCATGGTGCTGGGCCTATTAGGCTCTCAGTAGTGTTGGCTGAATGTATCATACTATCAAATGCAGCTTGTGTCTCAGTTCAACAATGAAATTTCACATAAAGTTAAGCATTCTTTTGATTGTATAATGCCTTTGCTCCTTTACTAGGACCCTCTAAAAATATTCTTTTGTAAGCAAATTTGCTACTTAGGTTTCAAATTTGGGTTATTTTAATAAATCTTAAATTAATAAGAAATTAAATTGGCCTACTCTGCTGTTAAAATAAGATTTCAGGGTTCCATTTTCATTAAAAGTCACATCCATTAAATCTAATTGTCAAAAACCTCTCCTACCAAGAAGCAGCAACTAGTTATCTATTGTATATTCACTTTCTTAAATCATATTACTATCTCTTAACCAGAATTTTGCTATTTTGTATTCCAGTGGAAAAACTTAATTAAAAAATTTTTTTGAAAGTCACTTAGTGTTTCTCTTTTCAGTAAATATTTTCATTGATAGTGTATACATTTCCAAAATACATTTTGGTTTCTATTGGTCAGTGGGAAATGGTGTTATTTTGTACTGAACTCTTTCTTGACTTATACTTAGAGGAATTGTTTCATAAAACCAGTCGCTTATGATACTTTTATTGTCTGGGTGCATTTTTTAAAGTTTGATTTTTTTTAATGGTAAAAAATCTCAACAGTACAAAAGCATATAGAGTAAAAAGTAGGAGTCCCCTCTGCTTCAACCCCTAGACATCCTTTCTAGAGGTAACTAGTGTATTATCGCTTCCTTGTATATCACGGATTATTTTAAATGTTGGTCTTAGAACATGTAATATGTGAAATTCTTATTATGATAGTTGGAGGATTTTTGTTAAATCAAAGGGTTGTTTTTAGACTGTGGCTTAAACCATTGCGTGGAGAAGTCTATACATAGGATAACCATGTTTTCATCCAAACTGGACTAGATCACTTTTAAGAATGAAAGGGGCACTATTAATATGCCACTGGGATAGCAGATATAAACCTGTGTTCACCCTATCTATAAATCAATTGCTTATCTCTTTCCTGTGAATAATAAGGCCATTCCTCCATCAGATTTCTGTCTTGATTTGTCTCTTTAACCAATGGCTTACATTGTTTTCTCCCCTTACAGACTATGCTGTGGAAGAGAAACCATCACAGATTTCAGTAATGCAGCAATTGGAGGATGGTGGCCCTGACCCACTTGTATTTGTTTTAAATGCAAATTTGTTGTCAATGGTTAAAATTGTAAATTGTAAGTTGGAGATTTGTTTTTTTAAATTAAAATGAGATACTGAGTCATTAAATTGATAACACAAAAGTATTTTTATGTAGAGCCACATCTTAATGAAAACTGGGTACGGAAGAAGTTGGTTTGTATAAAATTATATATCCCCAAGGACAACTGTTGGACTGACTTGAGACTCTTGCTTTTAGTCAAAGGGGTGAGATAGGTGAATTCTCCATGGAGGAAAGCCAAACGAAACTTGAACTCATCTGAGTTAAGTTCTTCCTGAGATGGGTATGCTAAGTCACAACTCACCACCAGAATAACTGGAGGTGGATAAATTATCCAGGGGGGTCAATTTACATGCTAGGTTTAAATCCCAGAAACCTTAATCATGGTGCAAAACCTTACTTGGGAGAAGTGTTAACTAACCCACAGTAAAACTTCAGTAAGTACATCACAATTTAGGATTCAGAAGAAACTTCTCAGTTCTTGGTGCTAGCTTCTTAGGTATCAGAATAAGAGAGAGGATAGTAACCTAGAATCTTGAATCCGGTATGGTATTGGAAAATAGAGAATGCATTTATCCTGGATGAATGTTAATAGGCAGAGTTTTGGAGAGAGGAAGGAAGCATTGGGGAACAGTCCTCCAGTTCCCATTGTGTATTTCTTTTAAGGTGTCCTTGGAAACCAGAAACACCGATATACTAAATTCTTTAGAGGCTCTGTATAAATGAAATGCAGGTTTCTGGTTTGTTTGCTAATCACACCCTTGTATGTTTGGCCAGCTGCTAATGCTTGCCACCTTTCCTTCTAGTATCAAATTCTAAAATAATTTGCAGGAAATTTCAACTTACCGTTTCTAGTTTATAAGTTATACTTAGAAAATAGCTAACCTAGAGTTCCTTAAGTGTGCACCATCTTAATATAGTTGGATTGGGCACCTCTTGTTTAGGTATATAAAGAAACAATTCACAGAATGAAAGAAAGGGGTCTTTTATTAGTGTTGATTTACATCGTGATATCCATAATTTTATTTGAACCCTTTTTCAGTTCCATTGGGGATCTTGTTGTGTTGGCATACAAATAATAAAAATATCAAGGATTGAACATTATTTTTGAACTACGTATAGCTTGTGCTGTTGTGACTCTACATAGCCTTAAAGTGAAGAAGTAGAAGTAATTAGTCCAGAAAAGCCATCTGTTTCACTGCTTTTTACAGGATGAAGTCAAGTAAAGTCCTGTTGCTGATTATCTAGAATTTTCTCCCAGGAAGACTATAATTTAAATAGCTAGACTCTTTTAGTCACAGATTAAATTTAATAAGTATACATCAAAATATATTTTCTTTAGGACATAGCCTGAATCCAAGGCTATAATAATTGCTTTTATTGTTTTTCTTGTTTCTAGTTTTAATTATTTCCCTTAGTAAAGTGATTTAATTATACACACACACACACACACACATAGGTGGGGGAATATATCCTTTAATCATTATAGCTAAGGATGCATAGTTTGGTTTAATTTATTTTATCGTTAATGGAATGTTGTTTCTTTTAATACTTACACCATTTTATAATAGAAGTTAAAAGTTTTTAGTGCACTTTCTTTCACTATTACTTCTTTTACTTCCCTTCCAGTTGTTTTTGTAAGTGTTTGCTTAGAGCAAGAGGCATTGGTATGCTTTATTTTCTGCAATAGTCCTTTGGCTCAGTGCAGTGACAGTTCACAGCTGAATTATACAGACTCAATGTGATCTATTTTATTCTTTGGTGTATTATAACAAAGATTTCTGTGCATTTCTTAAGGGTAAGGATTGAAAAGAATGTCTTCATTTCTTTTTATTTCATCTATAGATGTGAACAGGAAGTGCTGGTGTTTCACAACCAAGGGAATGCATGCAGTGGGTCAGTCTGAGATAGTCATTCTTCTACAATGTCTACCGGATGAAAAGTGCTTGCCGAAGGATATCTTTAACCATTTTGTGCAGCTTTATCGGGATGCTCTGGCAGGTGGGGATACTTTCTGACTTAGTCTGCACCCTTTACAGATGATAAAAAATTTTGGACTCAGATGCAAAATAATAGTCTTAAATTTGGAAACCTGGCATTGGACTTTGGTAGTATTGGCAAGTTAGAACTTGGCATGGTTTGAGGAAGTTATAAATTTTAATACTTTACGTGACACGTTGTTACTATTTTATAATGGCTAGAATCAGAGTTGTAAGATAATCCATTGACCATGATGTAAGAATATTTTCCTTTGAGTGGCCTAGGGGATATAGTATTGGTATCCGGTAGAAGGAAGCATAATGATAACTTACTACTTCAGTTAACAATATTTATATAATCATAATGTAAATATTCATTTAATTTTCAAGTTTCAAAAACCGTTAGCATGAACAACTTTATTATGGTTTCAAAATAAATTGTAAATATTGTTACCTGTAACAATGTAAAAGTAAATGCATAACTATTAGAAGTTGGAAAAGACTAAAGATACTAATATAAAGACATACTATTAAAAGCTGAGAGAGAAGAAGTATACTTAAGTGTATTATTTGACATTACAAAGTTAACCTTCAGCAGATTTAACAGAGGAGGTAAGAAGTAGTGTAATTGAGCTAAGTTCTCATTTATCATGATAAAAAGTCAAAAAATAATATCTGTAGTTGATAAATAGGGAAAGAGTAGTATAAGAACTAAAGCAAGTGAATAATAAATGAGATTATCCCTGAGAAACAAGGCTGGGGTGGGGTGAGGGTAGCCAATGTATTAAAATTATTTTCATATATTATTTGATAATGTTTTAATAAATATATTAAAGTAATAAATTATTCATACTTTCTGAATGCAGGTAATTCCCTTTGTGGGATTCTATGCCAAAGAAATTATCTGAAATGTAAAATACACTTTGTACATGAAAGTGTTTATTATCGTATTACTTAGATTTAACACAAAAATTTAGAGGCAACCTAAATGCCCAGCTATAGGAAAAAAGTTTAAGTGTGTTATACATTTTAGATGAATGCATCTTTTTTAGAATATTTTCTAGCTATTAAAAGTAGTTTTATGGAAAATGCTCTTGAAATAAGTACAAAAGCATGATATAAAATTTCATCTTTAATCTGGTTATAGCTTATGCATAAAAGATTATGCCTTTATGTCATAGCTATGATATTTTAGGTGAAATATTACATGAAGGCAAGGTGCTATGTTAGAAACTGACCACATGATACCTGTGAAGTACAGTTCAGTATTTACTGTTCAGTATTTGTGTCAGTTCCAAAATGTATGGGGTTAATTTGAAGTCATCTGGAGCCTCTAGGCCTAAATTTCATTCCAGAAATTACTTGAAACATTCTTTTTTTCCCCCTCAGTTTGAATGTATTCAGATTGCATGTTTATATGGGTTTTGAGAGGGCATCAGGAACTAGAGCATGGGAGGTTCATGAATGTCTTGATTAGGAGTTTGTCCTTTATTCTGCAGGCAGTGAGGAGCCATTGAAAGAAATGAATAACATAACCAGATTTGCGTTTTAGAAAGATGACTCTAGAAGCAGTATGAAAATGGATCAAAGTCTGTGTGTCTGGTAGCAGGTAGAGCAGATAAGAAGCAATTACCAGTGGATATACAAACTTACAGTGGATGAGCACTAGAATACTGCATAACAATGAAAGATAAACAAACTGCTGATATATGCAACATGGATGAAGTTCACAGACAGTAATACTGAACAAAAGAAGCCAGGCACAAAAAAGTACATATTATGTGGTTACATTTATGTGATTCTCTGGAACAGGCGAAATGAATCTGTGGTGATGGAAATTAGATCATTGTTTGTCTGGGGTGAGGTGTGGGTGCAAGCACTAGAATTGATTGTAGACGGGCCCTGGGAACTCTCTGGGTTGATACAAATGTTCTGTATCTTGATTGGGATAGTGGTTACATGGGTGTTTACATTTGTCAAAACTCATTGAACTGTATAATTAAAATATGTAGGTTTTATTGCGTGTAAATAATACCTCAATAAAATTGACTTAAAATTTTTATTGATATAATTGACACATTATATTAGTTTCAGGTGTACACTATAATGATTCAATATATGTATATATTGTGAAATGATCAATAAGTCTATTTAACATCCATCATCACACATAGTTACAAATTTTTTTTTCTTTGTGATGAAAACTTTTAAGATCTACTCTCTTAGCAACTTTCAAATATATAGTGCATTATTGTTAGCTATAGCCACCATGCTGTACCTACATCCTCAGTACTTATTTATCTTATAACTGGAAGTTTGTACCTTTGGACTACCTTCACCCATTTCACTTACCCCTCAACCCTCACCTCTGGTAATCACCAATCTGTTCCCTGTATCTATGAGTTCAGTGTATGTTTGTTTGTTTAGATTCTACATATAAGTGAGATCATACAGTATTTGTCTTTCTCTAACTTATTTCACTTAGCATGATGCCCTCAAGGTATATACGTGTTGTGTGGCAAATGACAGATTTCCTTCTTTTGAATGACAATAATATTCCATTGAATGTACATACCATGCTTTCTTTATCCATTCATCCATCAACACTTAAGTTACTTCCAGGTCTTGGCTGTTAAAAATAATACTGCAGTGAACGTGGGGGTGTGGACATCTTTCCTAGTTAGTGTTTTCATTTCCTTTAGATAAATACCTAGAAGTGGAATTGCAGGATCATATGGTAGCTCTGTTTTTAATTTTTTGAGAAACCTCCATACTGTTCCATAGTGGCTGCACCAATTTACATTCCCACAAACAGTATACTAGGGTTCCCTTTTCTCCACATCCTTGCCAACATTTGTTATTTTTAAATTGATTTTTTTTTTTTAACTGTTCTTAAATTTATTTATTTATTTGTTTATTTTTGGCTGTGTTGGGTCTTCGTTTCTGTGCGAGGGCTTTCTTTGGTTGTGGCGAGCGGGGGCCACTCTTCATCGCGGTCGCGGGCCTCTCACTGTCGCGACCTCTCCTGTTGTGGAGCACAGGCTCCAGACGCGCAGGCTCAGCAGTTGTGGCTCACGGGCCCAGCTGCTCCGCGGCATGTGGGATCTTCCCAGACCAGGGCTCGAACCCGTGTCCCCTGCATTGGCAGGCGGACTCTCAACCACTGCGCCACCAGGGAAGCCCTAAATTGATTTTTAAAAAAGCTATTGTCAGGATCCAGCAAGAAATTAGGATATTACCAATAATGGCAGTGGGAATAAAGAGTATTGAAGAGATATAAAAGAGTGATGCCTCAGTTCAATAAGATTTCATAACTAATTGAATGTGAAGAGTGAGAGGGGACAAGTCAAAGTTGGCTTCAGATTTCTGGCTTGAGCACCTGAGTGGACTTCGTTCTTATTCACTGAGGCAGTGAATAGAGGAAGAAGAGCAGATTTGGCAGAGGAGTGGGAGATGAGTTCTTCGTTCAGTGTGTTGGATTTCAAATAATGGCAACAGATGGTAATATGTAAATGAAAGATGAATACATAAATAGAGACTTCAGGAGGTAGATCTGGGCTAAAATACAGATGTGGAAGACCAGCATTTTTGTGATAGTTTTAAACTATGGCTGTGAATGGGATAGGCCAGTGTGAGGAGACTAGATCTATGAATGGAGCTCCTAGAAATACCAACAAGGAAAGGATGTGAATCATTACATGAGTCACTAAAATATATGTTTACCATAAATGGTTACTCCTCTTTTAAAAGTATCTTTATATATCAAGAGTGCATTTTGAACTAGCATATTAAAATGCAAAAATTCTACAACAAAAATCACTTGGAACTGATAGTAAGACTAAGTAAGACTAAGGTCAGACTGTAATACATCTAAGCTGTGTTAAATGTTATCTATGAGATGAGGGCATATACAAACATATCTAAGTAAATAATATTTTAAGTAAGCATAAACAAGTGAGCTGTAAGGCTCTCTCTCTGTCTCTCTCCTTGAAAAGGAATCATTTCACAGCTTACAAAATACTGGAGCTAGTAGGGAACTTACATTATTTAGTATAATGCTTCATTTTTCAGATGAAGAAAATGAGACCTAGAAGTGTTAATGGCTTGCCCAAATCACAGACCTAGTTGGTGACAGAATTAGGACTAAAGTATTCTAAGCATTATGTCAGTTGCCTATGTGTGTATATTAATAGTATAGCACTTTTTAAAAAACAGATATGGATAATACATATGTGCTATGCCTATTTTATTAAGAATCCCATGTGTAGATAATCAAGGTAGAAGCTTAGTATATTATTTCACTGTGATTTTTGTATGAACTTGCATGAACGCTCTTAAAATATTTTTACAGATTTTTAATCTAAACTACATGTATTAGTAATAATATGTGTGTATATATATATATATATATATATATATATATATATATATATATATATGTCTATGTATGTTTCTCATTTAGTATATATAAAATTTTTTGGTTACATGTCATTGCTTATGCTTTCCACAGTGAGAGGGAAAATGGTATTTTGTGAAAAATAACATTCTGAGAGTTTCAGGGTGCCTTCTGGATAATGTAGTGCCATGGGAGATTCTAGATTGTATATTATTTCTCCCCATCTTCCCTCCCTTACTCCGTGTTTTTTATTTTTTTAACATCTCTACTGGAGTATAATTGCTTTACAATGTTCTGTTAGTTTCTGCTGTATAACAAAGTGAATCAGCTATATGTATACATATATCCCCATATCCCCTCCCTCTTGTGCCTCCCTCACACCCTCCCCATCCCACCCCTCTAGGTGATCACAAAGCACTGAGCTAATCTCCCTGTGCGATGCAGCTGCTTCCCACTAGCTATCTATTTTACATCATTTGGTAGTGTATATATGTCCATGCCACTCTCCCTCTTCGTCCCAGCTTACCCTGTCCCCGCCATCCCCCGTGTCCTGAAGTCCATTCTCTACATCTGCATGTTTATTCCTGTCCTGCCCCTGGGTTCATCAGAATCATTTTTTTTAGATTCCATATATATGTGTTAGCATACAGTATTTGTTTTTCTCTTTCTGACTTAACTTCATTCTGAATGACAGACTCTAGGTCCATCCACCTCACTACAAATAACTCAATTTCGTTTCTTTTTATGGCTGAGTAATATTCCATTGTATATATGTGCCACATCTTCTTTATCCATTCTTCTGTTGATGGACACTTAGGTTGCTTCCATGTCCTGGCTGATGTAAATAGTGCTGCAATGAACATTGCGGTACATGTCTCTTTTTAAATTATGGTTTTCTCAGGGTATATGCCCAGTAGTGGGATTGCTGGGTCATATGGTAGTTCTATTTTTAGTTTTTTAAGGAACCTCCATACTGTTCTCCATAGTGGCTGTATCAATTTACATTCCCACCAACCGTGCAAGAAGTTTGCCTTTTCTCCACACCCTCTCCAGCATTTATTGTTTGTAGATTTTTTTGATGATGGCCATTCTGACTGGTGTGAGGTGAAACCTCATTGTGGTTTTGATTTGCATTTCGCTAATGATTAGTGATGTTGAGCATCTTTTCATGTGTTTGTTGGCAATCTGTATATCTTCTTTGGAGAAATGTCTATTTAGGTTTTACACCCATTTTTGGATTGGGTTGTTTGTTTTTTTGATATTGAGCTGTGTGAGCTACTTGTATATTTTGGAGATTAATCCTTTGTCAGGTGCTTCGTTTGCAAATATTTTCTCCTGTTCTGAGGGTTATCTTTCCGTCTTCTTTATGGTTTCCTTTGCTGTGCAAAAGCTTTTAAGTTTCATTAGGTCCAATTTGTTTATTTTTGTTTTTATTTCCATTTCTCTAGGAGGTGGGTCAAAAAGGATCTTGCTGTGATTTATGTCATAGAGTGTTCTGCTTATGTTTTCCTCGAAGAGTTTTATAGTGTCTGGCCTTACATTTAGGTCTTTAATCCATTTTGAGTTTATTTTTGTGTATGGTGTTAGGAAGTGTTCTAGTTTCATTCTTTTACATGAAGCTGTCCAGTTTTCCCAGCACCACTTATTGAAGAGGCTGGCTTTTCTCCATTGTATAATCTTGCCTCCTTTATCAAAGATAAGGTGACGATATGTGTATGGGTTTATCACTGAGCCTTCTATCCTGTTCCATTGATCTATATTTCTGTTTTTGTGCCAGTACCATACTGTCTTGACTACTGTAGCTTTGTAGTATAGTCTGAAGTCAGGGAGCTTGATTCCTCCAGGTATGTTTTTCTTTCTCAAGATTGCTTTGGCTATTCAGGGTCTTTTGTGTTTCCATACAAATTGTAAAACTTTTTGTTCTAGTTCTGTGAAAAATGCCATTGGTAGTATAGTCATTTTCACAATGTTTATTCTTCCCGTCCAAGAACATGGTACATCTCTCCATCTGTTTGTATCGTCTTTAATTTCTTTCATCATTGTTTTATGGTTTTCTGCATACAGGTCTTTTGTCTCCTTAGGTAGGTTTATTCCTAGGTATTTTATTCTTTTTGTTTCAGTGGTAAATGGGAGTGTTTCCTTAATTTCTTTCAGATATTTCATAATTAGTGTATAGGAATGCAAAAGATTTCTGTACATTAATTTTGTCTCCTGCTTCTTTACCAAATTCATTGATTAGCTCTAGTAGCTTTCTGGTAGCATCTTTAGGATTCTCTATGTATAGTATCATGTCATCTGCAAACAGTGACAGTTTTACGTCTTCTTTTCCGATTTGGATTCCTTTTATTTCTTTTTCTTCTCTGATTGCCGTGGCTAAAAATTCCAAAACTATGTTCAATAAAAGTGGTGAGAGTGGGTAGCCTTGCCTTGTTCCTAATCTTAGAGGAAATGGTTTCAGTTTTCCACCATTGAGAATGATGTTGGCTGTGGGTTTGTCATATATGGCCTTTATTATGTTGAGGTAGGTTCCCTCCCTGCCCACTTTCTGGAGAGTTTTTATCATAAATGGGTATTGAATTTTGTCAAAAGCTTATTGAGATTATTGTATAGTTTTTATCCTTCAATTTGTTAATATGGTGTATCACGTCGATTGCTTTGCATATATTGAAGAATCCTTGGATTCCTGGGATAAACCCCACTTGATCATGGTGTATGATCCTTTTAATGTGCTGTTGGATTCTGTTTGCAAGTATTTTGTTGAGGATTTTTGCATCTATGTTCATCAGTGACGTTGGCCTGTAGTTTTCTTTTTTTGTGACATCTTTGTCTGGTTTTCATATCAGGGTGATGGTGGCCTCGTAGAATGAGTTGTGGAGTGTTCCTCCCTCTGCTATATTTTGGAAGAGTTTGAGAAGGATAGATGTTAACTCTTCTCTAAATGTTTGATAGAATTTGCCTGTGAAGCCATCTGGTCCTGGGCTTTTGTTTGCTGGAAGATTTTTAATCACAATTTCAATTTCAGTGCTTGTGATTGGTCTGTTCATATTTTCTATTTCTTCCTGGCTCAGTCTTGGAAGGTTGTACTTTTCTAAGAATCTGTCCATTTCTTCCAGGTTGTCCATTTTATTGGCATAGAGTTGCTTGTAGTAATCTCTCATGATCCTTTGTACTTCTGCAGTGTCAGTTGTTGCTTCTCCTTTTTCATTTATAATTCTGTTGATTTGAGTATTCTCCCTTTTTTTCTTTCTTTTTTTTTTTAAAAGGTGCAACCCATTTTTTTTTAAATTTTATTATTTATTTATTTTTGGCTGTGTTGAGTCTTCGTTTCTGTGCGAGGGCTTTCTTTAGTTGTGGCGAGTGGGGGCCACTCTTCATCGTGGTGCGTGGGCCTCTCACTATCTCGGCCTCTCTTGTTCCGGAGCACAGGCTCCAGATGCACAGGCTCAGTAATTGTGGCTCACGGACCTAGTTGCTCCGCAGCATGTGGGATCCTCCCAGACCAGGGCTCGAACCTGTGTCCCCTGCATTGGCAGGCAGATTCTCAACCACTGCGCCCCCAGGGAAGCCCTCCCTTTTTTTCTTGATGAGACTAGGTAAAGTTTTATCAATTTTGTTTATCTTCTCAAGGAACCAGCTTTTAGTTTTATTGATCTTTGCTATTGTTTCCTTCATTTCTTCTTCATTTATTTCTAATCTAATCTTTATAATGTCTTTCCTTCTGCTAACTTTGGGGTGTTTTTGTTCTTCTTTCTCTAATTGCTTTAGGTGTAAGGTTAGGTTGTTTATTTGAGATGTTCCTTGTGTCTTGAGATAGGATTGTATTGCTATAAACTTCCCTCTTAGAACTGCTTTTGCTGCATCCCATAGGTTTTGGGTCGTCATGTTTTAATTGTCATTTGTGCATCCCATAGGTTTTGGGTCGTCGTGTTTTCATTGTCATTGATTTCTAGGTATTTTTTTATTTCCTCTTTTATTTCTTCACTCATCTCTTGGTTATTTAATAGCGTATTGTTTAGCCTCCATGTGTTTGTATTTTTTACAGTTTTTTTCCTGTAATTGATATCTAGTCTCATAATGTTGTGGTTGGAAAAGATACTTGATGCGATTTCAGTTTTCTTAAATTTACTGAGGCTTGATTTGTGTCCCAAGATATTATCTATCCTGGAGAATGTTCTATGTGCACGTGAGAAGAAAGTGTATTCTATTGTTTTTGGATGGAATGTCCTATAAATATCAATTAATTCCATCTGGTCTAATGTGTCATTTAAAGCTTGTGTTTCCTTATATATTTTCATTTTGGATGATCTGTTCATTGGTGAAAGTAGGGTGTTAAAGTCCCCTACTATGATTGTGTTACTGTCGATTTCCCTTCCCCCTTTATGGCTGTTAGCATTTGCCTTATGTATTGAGGTGCTCCTATGTTGGGTGCATAAATATTTACAATTGTTATACCTTCTTCTTGGATTGATCCCTTGATCATTATGTAGTGTCCTTCTTTGTCTCTTGTAATAGTCTTTATTTTAAAGTCCATTTTGTCTGATACGAGTATTGCTACTCCAGCTTTCTTTTGATTTCCATTTGCATGGAATATCTTTTTCCATCCCCTCACTTTCAGTCTGTATGTGTCCCTAGGTCTGAAGTGGGTCTCTTGTAGACAGCATATATATGGGTCTTGTTTTTGTATCCATTCAGCCAGTCTGTGTCTTTTGGTGGGAGCATTTAATCCATTTACATTTAAGGTAATTATCGATATGTATGTTCCTTTTACCATTTTCTTAATTGTTTTGTGTTTGTTATTGTAGGTCTTTTCCTTCTCTTCTGTTTCCTGCCTAGAGAAATTCCTTTAGCATTTGTTGTAAAGCTGGTTTGGTGGTGTTGAATTCTGTTAGCTTTTGCTTGTCTGTAAAGGTTTTAATTTTTCCATCGAATCTGAATGAGATCCTTGCTGGGTAGAGTAATCTTGGTTGTAGGTTTTTCCCTTTCATCACTTTAAGTATATCATGACACTCCCTTCTGGCTTGCAGAGTTTCTGCTGAAAGAGCAGCTGTTAACCTTATGGGGATTCCCTTGTGTGTTATTTGTTGCTTTTCCCTTGCTGCTTTTAATATTTTTTCTTTGTATTTAATTTTTGATAGTTTGATTAATATGTGTCTTGGCGTGTTTCTCCTTGGATTTATCCTGTATGGGACTCTCTGTGCTTCCTGGACTTGATTATTTCCTTTCCCGTATTAGGGAAGTTTTCGAATATAATCTCTTCAAATACTTTCTCAGACCCTTTCTTTTTCTCTTCTTTTTCTGGGACCCCTGTAATTCAAATGTTGGTGCTTTTAGTGTTGTCCCAGAGGTGTCTGACACTGTCCTCAATTCTTTTCATTCTGTTTTCTTTATTCTGCTCTGCAGCAGTTATTTCCATTATTCTATCTTCCAGATCACTTACCCGTTCTTTTGGCTCAGTGATTCTGCTATTGATTCCTTCTAGAGTGGTTTTAATTTCATTTATTGTGTTATTTATCATCGTTTGTTTGCTCTTTATTTCTTCTAGGTACTTGTTAAACATTTCTTGTATTTTCTCCATTCTGTTTCCTAGATTTTGGATCACCTTTACTATCATTACTCTGAATTCTTTTTCAGGTAGACTCCCTATTTCCTCTTCATTTGTTTGGTCTGGTGGGTTTTTACCTTGCTCCTTCATCTGCTGCATATTTCTCTGTCTTCTCATTATGTTTAACTTACTGTGTTTGGGGTCTCCTTTTCGCAGGCTGCAGGTTCATAGTTCCTGTTATTTTTGGTGTCTTCCCCCAGTGTGTGAGGTTGGTTCAGTGGCTTGTGTAGGCTTCCTGGTGAGGGCGACTGGTGCCTGTGTTCTGGTGGGTGGGGTGGATCTTGTCCTTCTGGTGGGCAGGGCTGCATCTGGTGGTGTGTTTTCGGGTGTCTGTGAACTTAATATGACGTTAGGCAGCCTCTCTGCTAATGGGTGGTGTTGTATTCCTGTATTGCTAGTTGTTTGGCATGGGGCCTGCAGTACTGGAGCTTGCTGGCCATTGGGTGGAGCTCTGTCTTAGTGTTAAGATGGAGATCTCTGGGAGAGCTCTTGCCAATTGATATTGCTTTGGGCCGGGAGGTCTCTGGTGGTCCAGTGTCCTGGACTCAGCTCTCCCACCTTGGAGGCTCAGGCCCGACATCTGGCCAGAGCACCAAGACCCTGCCGGCCACATGGCTTGGAAGAAAAGGAAGGAAAAAATATGAACAGATAAAACCCCAAAACAAATGTTAAAAGCAAAACTAAACAGACAAAATCATAGAAAGTAACATACACATGCACACTCACAAAAAGAAAAAAGGAAAAAAAAAAAGGAAGCAAACCAATAAACAAACCCACCAATGATAACAAGCACTAAAAACTAAACTAAGATAAACATAAAACCAAAAACAAGTCAGACGCAGAAAGCAAACCCCAAGTCAGCAGTTGCTCCCAAAGTCCACCACCTCAATTTTGGGAACATTCATTGTCTATTCAGGTATTCCACAGATACAGGGTTTATCAAGTTGATTGCAGGGATTTAATCCACTGGTCCTGAGGCTGCACGGAGAAATTTCCCTTTCTCTTCTTTGTTCACACAGCTCCTGGGGTTCAGCTTTGGTTTTGACCCTGTCTCTTCACATAGGCCACCCTCAGGCAACTGTTCCCCGCCCAGACAGGAGGGCGTTAAAGCAGTGGCTGATTAGGGCTCTCTTGCTCACTCAGGCTGGGGAAAGGGAGGGGTACGGTAGTCATAATTGGAATGCAGGGCAAGCCTGCGGCGGCAGAGGCTGGCATGACCTTGCAACAGCCTGAAGTGCACCATGTGTTCTCCCAGGGAGGTTGTCCCTGGATCACAGGACTGTGGCAGTGGTGTGCTGCACAGGCTCCCGGGGTGGGTGTGGAAAGTGACCTGCACTTGCACACAGGATCCTTGGTGGCAGCAGAGGCAGTGTTAGCGGTCCATGCCTGTCTCTGGGGTCCGAAATGATAGCCATGGCTCATGCCCATCTCTGAAGCTCACTTAGGTGGTGCTCTGCCATCTGTGGGCACATGGAGCAGGAAGCCCCTCTCCTTGCACACCCCGAAACAATGGTCTTTGGCCTCTCCAGCAGGTTAAGACATTTTCCCGGCCTCCCTCCCAGCTAGCTGTGGTGCACTAGCCCCCTTCAGGGTGTCTTCACGCAGCCAGCACCAGTCCTCTCCCTGGGGTCTGAACTCCAAAGCCCAAGCCTCAGCTTCCAGCCTCTACCCGCTCTGGCGGGTGAGCAGACAAGCCGTCTCAGGCTGGTGAGTGCTGGTTGGCACCGATCCTCTGTGCGGGAATCTCTCCGCTTTGCCCTCTGCACCTCTATTGCTGCGCTCTCCTCTGTGGCTCTGAAGCTTCCCCCCTGCCCACCCCCCATCCCCGCCAGTGAAGGGACTTCCTAGTGTGTGGAAACTTCCTCCTTCACAGCTCCCTCCCAGAGGTTTAGGTCCCGTCCCTATCCTTTTGTCTCTGTTTATTCTTTTTTCTTTTGCCCTATCCAGGTACGTGGGGATTTTGTTGCCTTTTGGGAAGTCTGAGGTCTTCTCCCAGTGTTCAGTAGGTGTTCTGTAGGAGTTGTTCCACATGTAGATGTATTTTTGTTGTATTTGTGGGGAGGAAGGTGATCTCCACATCTTACTCCTGCATCTTGAAGGTCTCCTCCTCCGTGTTTTACTCTTATGTTTTGCAAACAGACATTCAGAACATGAATTTCAATGAATTGTTATCTACCAGATTATTTTTTTGGAGTTAATCTCTGGTTATTTCCCTCTCTTACTCAAAAACCTTTATTGGCTTTGTGTTGCCTTTAGAATAAACTGTGTACTCTGATATTCAGTGCTCTACATAATCTGATCCTATATTTCCAGTCTCATTTCCACCAGTAGTCTCCCCATACTTACAGTGAAGCCAAACTAAACATTACTTGGTTTGTTGTATACTTTGATGATTTCCTACTTCTTTACCTGTGATCCTGATGCCCCCCCACACACCATGCTATTTCCCAAAACCCCAACTATCTATATCCTATCAGTTCTCTTAAGTCGTATCAATGACCACTTTCTCCATGAGTTCTCCCCTGATGATCTTCCCAGATAGAAGCAATTTCTTCTTCCGAATGCCTTTAATTATCTTTAAAAACTATTTGGTATGTAGAAAAGTGTATAAGCATGTATATTAGTAATTGTTCAAGTTATAAAGCCTAATAACAAAATAACCACCCACAAACAAAATACCCAATTTGGGAAATAAAAATGACCAATCCACTGAAACTCTCCTTTTTCTTTCCTGATTACATCTTCCTTCCAGACTTCCCATCCTCAACCCCTAGGGTAACCATTGTCTTTAATCTTGTGTTATACTTTTCTTGCTTTTTAAAAGTAATTTTATCACAAATGTTTGCATCTCTAAGGATTATATTACTTCGTGTGTTTGTGAACTTTATAAAAATGTTATCACACTGTACACATTTTTTGTGCTTTGTTTTTTTCACTCTACCATATGTTTCTGGCATTCATTCATGCCTCTAGTTCATTCATTTTCAGGCTACTGTTTTATACGAACTACATAAATTTACCACAGTTTATTAATTCTCTTTATGATGAACAGTTTGTTCTTCTTACCAGTTTACTGTTATTCAGATATGTTCTTTAAATTTTTTTGTACATGTATACTTATGAGTATAAGTTTATAAGGTATGGATTTCTTCAACTTTATTAGATGATGTTAAATTATTTCCCAGAGAGGTTTTCCAGTTTATATCTATCTGTCCCCATCTTCAGTGTATAAGAGTTGCCAACATTTGATATTATGAGAGTTTTAATTTTTGCCAGTCTGGTGGATATAAAACGGTGTCTCATTTCAAATTGCATTTCACTAACTATTTATGAGGCTGAGCATATGTTCATATATTTATTAGCGATGTACATTTTGTATTCTGTGACACATATGTCCCTGTTTATGTCTTTTACTCATGTTTCTATTATGTTAGCATTTTCTTTGGGATTCCTTTAATTTTTTCAACGTAAACACTCAACTATGACCTTTTTCTGACAGAGTTAAGTTATTCAGTATGTATTAGCTTTCTATTACTATATTTCTAACCCACAAACTTAGTGGCTTGAAACAACACAAATTTATTATCTCATAGTTTCCGTAGGTAAGGAGTCCAGGCACAGCTTAGCTGAATCTTCGGCTCAGGGTGCCTCAAGGTGTCAGCCATGCTGGGCTTCTCATTTGGAGCCCAAGGTCCTCAGGTTGTTGGCAGAATTCACTTTCTTACAAATCCCTGCTTTCTTTTAGCTGTTGGTTGGGGAGTACTCTCGGCTCCTAGAGGCTGCCTGCTGTTCCTTGCCTCATGGCTCCGTAGATAGTTTACAACATGGATGTTTCCTTTCTTTCAGGTCATCAAGAGTGTGTCTCTGCTTTGATTCTCTGACCTCTAGACCTAGATTTAAAGACCTTATGTCAGGCCCACTCTGATAATCTCCCTGTTGATGAACTCAAAGTTTGTTAATTAGTAACCTAATCATGGGAGTGACACCCATCATATTCATAGGTGTTTTCCCCACGCAAGGGGAGGGAATTAAACAAGGCATGTACACCAGGGAGCAGACAGAATTCTGCCTCAGAGTGTTTCTATCCTCCCTAACGTGACACAGACCTAAGCATGCTTCACTCGTTTAATATCTTTACCATTCTTACTATTATTGTGGTTGGTTTTACCTTTTGTAAAAGAAAAAATAATTGTTTTTACTTAATTCAATTATATTCAATTTTCAATATCAGTATCAAAAATCAGTATCAATATTCAATTCAATCAAAATTATTAAATTTGCCACTATATTTTCTGTATATCTGCTATTTTGGTATCCCATATTTCCATTAGGACTTGCTTTTCTTGTTGAAATACATCTTTTTATTAGTTCTCTTGGTGAGGGCCTATGGTTGTTAAACTCCATTAGTCCTTGTATGTTTGAAATATTTTGCCATCACTCTTGAATAATTAGTTGGCTACAAAATTCTAGGTTAACAGATTTTTTTCCCTTCCTCTCTTCCTTCTTTCTCTCATTCGTTCATTTCTTCCTTTAACCTCCCCTTAGCAAGTACTTTGAAGGTATTACTTCGTTGTCTTCTGGCATCTCCTGCAGTCTAGTTTTTTTTCTTTCTTTTTTTAACAGGTAGTTATTTGTCTTTTCTCTTTGGCTTTTAGGATTTTCTCTTTATCCTTGATTATCTGTAAGTCCACTATTAAAGTTCTCTGTTTTTGTTAGTCACATTTATGAGGTATAATTTATATCCAATAATATGTGCCTTTTCAGACATATATTACTGTATATAAATATACATATATTCAGTTCAGTGAGTCTAGACAAACAGATACAGTCAGGTAACAACCACCAATATCAAGATATATAATGTTTTCATCATCTCTAAACCTTGCCTCATGTCCCTTTGTATTTAATCCCCTCCCCTTACCCTCTGTCCCTGGCAACTATTGATTTGATTTCTGTCCCTCTAGTTTTGCATTTTCCAGAAGGTTATATAAATGGAATCTCACTGTTGTGTTTGGCTTATTTCACTTAACGCAGTGCTTTTGAGATTCATCCATATGGTTGAATGGATGTATGTACCACAATTTGTTTATCCATTCACCTGCAATGTATGAAAAGTTCCAATTGTTCTGGATCCTTGCCACCACTTGATACTCCTTTAAAAAAAAAAAAGTCTTTCTAATGAGTGTTTAGTGGTATCTCTTTGCGGTTTTAATATGCATTTCCTTAATAACTAATGATATTGAGCATCTTTTCATATGCTTATTTGCCATCTGTAGCTCTTTTTTTGCCCATTTAAAAATTGGGTTGTTTTCTTAATGAGTTATTGGTACTACATAAATTTTGGATACAAGTCTTTTATCAGATAGTGCGTTTTGCAGATATTATGTTCCAGTCTATGACTTATGTTTTTCATTTTCTTAACTATCTTTCAAAGAGTAGAAGCTTTAATATTTGATAGAAGTCCAATTTAGCAGTTTTTCTTTTATAGTTTATCTTCAGTTTCCTAAAAAATCTTTGCCTTAACCCAAGGTCACCAAAATTTTCACCTGTATTTTTCTGGAAGTTGTATAGTTATAGCTTTTACATATAGATCTATGATTAATTTGGAGTTAATTTTTGTACAGGGAATGGGGTAAGTCTTGAAGTTTTGTTCTCAAAGTTTTGTTTTGGGAATTTTTTTGTGCATTTTGTTTTTGATTTTTTCCTGCTTATAGATAGATATTCAGTTGTTCCACGGCCATTTGTTAAAAAGACTATACTTTTGCCATTGAATTACCTTGGTCCTGTTTTTGAATATTAGTTTACCTTCTATGCATGGGTTTCTTTCTGGACTCTATTCCATGGGTCTATATGTGTACACATATGTGGATTTATTTTTACTACTGAGTACTAAAAGTGTACTTTTGATCTGAAAACATTTCTTTCTTTACTTTGGAAAATTCTTAATTATTATCTCTTTCAATGTTACTACTCTTTTATTCCCAATGTTGTCTATTTTTGGAAACCTTTTTTTGATGTTGGGGCCTCTGAAATCAGTCTTCAATATCTCTTAACTGCTCTTTTGTATAATTTTTCTCTTTGCTTTTTTGTGCTGGATCCTGGGTACATTGTTCAGTGAATTCTTCCAGTTTAATATTTCTCTCTTCAAGAAGATTACTAAGGGCGGGAGGAGCGGCAGCGGCCAGGCAGCCCAGCTTCGCGAAGGCTCTCGGCGCGCCGCGGCCCGCAGGCACCCGGCACGCGCCCGCCCCGCCGCCACGATGCCCAAGAGGAAGGTCAGCTCCGCCGAGGGGGCGGCGAAGGAGGAGCCCAAGAGGAGATCGGCGAGGTTGTCAGCTAAACCAGCTCCTGCAAAAGTGGAAACGAAGCCAAAAAAGGCGGCAGGAAAGGATAAATCTTCCGACAAAAAAGTGCAAACAAAAGGGAAAAGGGGAGCAAAAGGAAAACAGGCTGACGTGGCTAACCAAGAGACTAAAGAAGACTTACCTGCAGAAAATGGAGAAACTAAAAATGAGGAGAGCCCAGCTTCTGATGAAGCAGGAGAGAAAGAAGCCAAGTCTGATTAATATCACACACCTGGTCCTATCAGTGGTCCCTGTTTCCCTTCTTATACAATCCAGAGGAATATTTTTATCAACTATTTTGTAAATGCAAGTTTTTTAGTAGCTCTAGAAACATTTTTAAAAAGGAAGGAATCCCACCTCATCCCATTTTTTAAGTGTAAATGCTTTTTTTTAAGAGGTGAAATCATTTGCTGGTTGTTTATTTTTTGGTACAACCAGAAAATAGTGGGATATTGAATATGGGAGGCTTTGATTGTCTTGGGTGTCAGCTTAACATTCCACAGATGGAGGGTAGCTTTTATATCCTATAATACAAAGCATACTAAATGGCAGTTTGGAGTCAGGTGTGCATTTAATGTCTTAAACACTTTAAATTACTTCTCTTCCCATGTTGTTTTTGGTAGAATTGTTTCCTAAAGCAAACCACTCACCCCTTGATCTTGGCTCTCCTGGGCACAATTTTGTGCACTCTGTAACAACTTTGGTCGTGATAGTCCAGTTCTTCTAGTAACTGTTAATGTGCTGTGAACGATTGACAATTTGAGTATGTAGTGTATATGATATTAAATTGTGAATCAGTGGGACTTACGATGTAACAGCATATCAATATTTGAAGATATTGGTACTTGATATCCTGCGAAGGAAAATTTGCCCCCAAATTTTAAGCTGGAAAGTCACTGGAATAACTGTTCAGAAAAGAATCACAACTACATGATTTTTTAGGTTTTTGGTACGTATGTTGAGAATTGTGTACAAATTGAAATGTCTGTGTACTGATCCTCAAAACAACCAATAAAATCTCAATTATGAAAGAAAAAAAAAGATTATTAAGAGAAATGTTAATGTGAATTGATTAATATTTAATAATCAATTATAATAATTATATAATTATTAAGGGTATAATAAGGTTTACACTGTTACTGATTTTCAACTTTCAGATTTAACTTCAGAACAAAGCAAGAAGTCAATTATAAGCACAGAACATAAATATTAACCTTGTAGGTTAGATCATTTCTACATTTGAAAACAGCTTTTTGTTCCCTTTAAATTATTCACAATTTTACATTTGCGGACTTGTTTATCTTCTCTCAACTATTTCTTGGGTGTCCTAAATCTAATCCTTATGAATTGAGAGCACATTTGTGTAGCCTAGTAACATGGTGATGAATGTGATGGCACAATTAAAGCTGCCTTAAACCTTCCATTGTCTTCCCACTGCAATTAGAATAAACTCCAATTTTATAAAGGTCCTATATGATCTAGTCCTTAAAGGTCTCTTTGACCTTATCTCTTAATACTCCTTAGCTTGCTTTAGCTACATTGATCATCTTTGTGACTTTTGAACCTGTCATACTCATTTCCGATTCATGACTTGAATTTACTCCTGCCCGACCTGGAGTGCTGTTCTTTTCAGAGCTTTACTGGCTGATTTCTTCTCTTCATTCAGGTCTGTTCTCAAATGTTTCTTTCTCTGAAGATTTTCCCTGACTCTCATGGCTAAAGAAGTATTCTCTCCCCTTCCCCCATCAATCAGTCACATTACCTTCCTTGTTGTATTTTCTTCAAAACATTTATCACTAACTTTACTAACTGAAATTGTTTGTTTGTCTTCCTTCATTAGGATATAAGCTCTATGAGGGCAAGAGTTTTATCTGTCTGGGTCAACTCTGTATACCAACCTTTAGAACAAATGGTCTGGCACGTTGGAGAGGCTTAATTTAAAAACCGTGAGTTGGGGAGTAAATCAGTTGGTGTGATGTCACTAGCAAGCTTTTTTTGTCATTTGGCGGAAAATCACCTGGAGGAAAGGAGTCCTGAGAGAACACTTCTGTTAATAAAAATGCTGTGCTTATTATTCTTGACTTCCTGTTCCCACTGGGACTTGGGGACAAGGGAAAATACTATTTAGATCAGCTTAAGAGTGTTTCTGAGACCCAGTGTGTCTCTGGTCCCTGAGAAAGAAATACCATGGGTCACTCAAGCAGGTCACTTGGGAAGTTTCTATAATTTCAGATCTTTGAAAGATCTTTTTCTTTTTATTATCTCTTTTTTGTCACCTACTCTCATTCTGTAGTCTTCCTTATTTTTTTCCTTTAAATTGTAGCCACCTGGGTTAACCCAGATGCACTTTTGTTTAGTTTAAATTTCTTTCTTATCCTGTATAGATTTATCAAAAGGCAATGTAAACTTTAAGGCACTATATTACTGATTTGTGTGGTGTTAAATGCATTCAACTTCTTTGAATTTTATTTTTATTAATGTGTAATATACTAATAAAATTATAGGCCTCAAACACAATGAAGTTTGATCTTTCATTTTTTAAAAATATTTATTTATTTATCTATTTACCTATCTATTTATTTATTTTGGCTGCACTGGGTCTTGGTTGTGGCACGCGGGATCTTTTAGTTGCTGGCACGTGGACTTCTTAGCTGCAGCATGTGGACTCTTAGTTGCAGCACACGGACTTCTTAATTGCGGCATGCGAACTCTTAGTTGCGGCATGCATGTGGGATCTAGTTCCCTGTCCAGGGATGGAACCCGGGCCCCCTGCATTGGGAGTGCGGAGTCTTACCCACTGGACCACCAGGGAAGTCCCTGATCTTTCATTTTTTTAATGTGAAAGTTTATCTCAGCCTAAGAATTAACTTAGACAAAAATGTATTTAGAATATTTTTAAGCTAATTTTTGTACTTAAAGTGTACTTCTGATCTGAAAACACATTTCTTTCTTTAATTTAGAAAATTCTTAGTTATTCTCTCTTTGAGTATTACTTCTCTTTCACTCCCAACATTGCTTTCTTTTGGAATTCTTTTTAATGTTGGAGCCCCAGTTTAAGTCTTCAAATGAAAGCTTTTTTTGGTCAAATTCTCATACCCTGTATTTTATTTTAGTTGATATCTATACCCAAGGAATGTTACTTATTTTTAGATGAGGTGATAAATGGCAATCTAAACTAAATTATTCATTAAAATTGATAGAGATCTATCAACTTTTAAGAAAGTAAATGCTTAAAAAATAAAAGATATATTTTATAATGTAAAGGGACCTAAGAATCTGCGTGTGATTGGGTAGGGAGGAGGGTTTTTAGGTGGTAGAAGCAGAAAAGTTATTAGTATCTGTGGAAAAATAACCAGTAATAGATTCCAGTCTCTTATAGGGAGATCCCAAAGGAATAATGAATGAATGCTTTGAGTACCAAGCTTAACACAGTTTTCACCTCTGAGCTGTATTCACTAGGGCATTCTTGTGAAAGATAAACATTATGCTGTCATTAGCGCTTTAGAGGACTCCTGTGGTGTAGTCTCCATTGTGGAGGGAAAAAAATCTTCTCTTTTGTTTCCCATTCTCTCCCCACACCCCAACTCAAGTGAAAAGATGAAAATTTATAAAAACTTTACTCTAAAATCTTTGATAAAGCAAAGAAAGTTGTATAATGTTTGGTTGATCATTCATTATATGTATATTTGCATTATAAAAGTAATAGTTAACATTTTTTGAGAACAAACTGTGCAAGGTGCTGCTTGGCATTTTACATATATTCTATCATTTATTCACATCAGATCTGAAATTTAGTATAATCTTGCCCTGTTGTCACAGATGTTGAGGCTCACAGAAGTCAAGTAACTTGCCCCCAATCTCATAATAGTAAATGATGGATCTAGTGTTCAAACCCATGTCTCTGAGACTCCAAAATCTGATTTTTTTCAAAATAACATACTACTTCCTTGATATGGGGATTATTTTGTTTTTATAGATCTGGCCCAGCAGCTTAAACGTAAAGCCAGATTTGGGGGTTTTTTCCCCCTAGGTTCTCATTTATTTTTTATTTTTTAATTTAATTAAATTAATTAATTTATTTTTTGGCCGTGCCAAGTGGCATGCGGGATCCTAGTTCCCCAACCAGGGATCAAACCTGGGCCCCCTGCATTGGGAGCGTGGAGTCTTAACCACTGGACCGCCAGGGAGGTCCCTCAGATTTTGTTAATCCTGGGGCAAGGGTACTACCCCTAAATGTATTTGGCAGATGATGATGTGCAGGTGAACATGGCTTTCAGTCATAAAGTTTCTGGGTTTTGTGGGGAGGTGTTCCCTTCACTTGTGGTCCCTACTGTCAGCATAGCTTCCACTTCACTCAAGGATTCTATGTTCCATCATTGAACTGTTCTGCAATAGACTCTATTTTTCAGGGAAAGTAAGCATTAACTTCTCTGATGGCGATTTCTGTATTTGCTGTTATTTCTTTCAGAGGTATCAAAGGAAGCTTGCACATGTCTAGTGAACAAATCTGCTGTTAAATTATTGAACAGCTCTTGTCATGAAGTTCTTTTGTAGTTCTAAACTGAGGAAAATGTCTCCTTAATGAAGGGTGATTTGTTGCTGTTTCATTCAGAAAATATTTGAATTAGAAAGTGCTTAGTTAAGAGCATTTGCAACTAAAAAACAAAAGACCTGCCTAATATGAATTTAAATAAACCCTAAGTTGTTTATGTTTCATATTTGTCTCAAGCAAAAATAGAATAAATCCTGTCTGTGTTACTACTTTCTCCATAAATTTTCCTCCCTTAATATCTCATATATAGCTGTACTTAATGTCTTAATCGTTATGTTCATGAATTGAATTTATTTACTCAATGGGATTGTAAGCTCTGTGAGAGCAGGTACCTAATCTTAACATTTTTTTTGTGACATTTGAGGAAATAATTTTTATACTGAGACCTCTAAAGTAATTCATACAGTAAGTTTAGTCTAAAGGAAGGCATCAATATTTTTGGCTTTTAGCCAGACAAACTAGAGTGTGATAATACAAGGTATTTTATGCTCACCAGAAGCCCTGATAAAATTGGAAAACAAATTTTCATTTAACAAATGCCATTTATTTAAAAACAACTTTATAAATATGATATGTGTCTTTCATAGTGGAAGGTTGGGAATTATTGTTTGGTAGTGTCTGGCCCAGTGCTGAGAATAATGATTATAAAAGATATGATTGATTTATTGATGGTAATTAATGTACTTTTTTGTTTTAGGGAATGTTGTAGGCAACTTGGGACATTCCTTCTTCAGTCAAAGTTTCCTTGGCAGTAAAGAACATGGAGGATTCTTATATGTGACATCTACTTACCAGTCACTGCAAGACCTAGTACTCCCAACCCCACCTTACTTGTTTGGGATTCTCATCCAGAAATGGGAAACTCCTTGGGCTAAAGTGTTTCCCATCCGACTAATGTTGAGACTTGGAGCCGAATATCGACGTAAGTATAAAATACCCTCTTCTAAGCCATATGACCAAGACATAATGACTAAACAGACTTGAGATATTCAGAGAGCCCCATGGTGATACAATTAAACGGAAGTATTCTTTTGAAATAGCTAAGCTAAATTTGGCCAGTGTCTCTACTTATTTTGGCTAAAATGGGAAGAACTCAAAATAACATTATTGCATTGTAAACTTACTGGTTTTGTAGGTTAATTGATAGATACATGATCATCTTCAGAAAAAATGAATATCAACTTAACAAGTAACTTTATTTTTTATAGTATCTATATATGGTAAGTATATTTTTTGTCACTTGGTTGGAAAATAGTTATGACAAATTATATTTTATATAATGTAATAGATACTGGAAGCTAGTGGTATAGAGATCACTCTCAGCTGGTAAAGTAAGCAACAAAAGAGCCTCCTTGCCCATGGCCATAGCAGTGCAACTAAGCTGTGATTGTTTTTAAAGACATTAAGGCCTAAATGCAAGCTTTACTTTATTTTATTTTATTATTATTTTATTTATTTATTTATTTCTGGCTGTGTTGTATCTTTAGTTGCGGCACGTGGGATCTTTCTTTGCAGCACACAGGCTTCTCTCTAGTTGTGGCGAGCAGGCTCCAGAGTGCATGGACTCAGTAGTTGTGGCACATGGGCTCCAGAGCGTGTGGGCTCTGTAGATGAGGCACGCGGTCTCAGTACTTGCAGCGCGCGGGCTAGTTGCCCCCCCCCCCAGCATGTGGAATCTTAGTTCCCTGATCAGGGATTGAACCTGCATCCCCTGCATTGGAAGGCAGATTCTTAACCGCTGGACCACCAGGGAAGTCCCATGCAAGCTTTATTTTAAACTTTATATCTTTTCCTAATCAAGGTTGCCCTGGTCTAGGAATCAGACCACTTGAATAAAGTTCTTAACTCTGCCACTTAACTAGCTCTGTAACTTTGGGTGAAGTCATTCAAGTTGTCTGATTGTCAGTTTCCTTTGCAACTGGAGATAATAATACTTGCCTTTTATATTGCATGGTATTATTAAGAGGATCAAATGAGATAATTAAAAATTATTTTATAAAACATAAAACAGTGTATTATATGTTTTCAGCAGGTCACCTTCAGTCTTTCACTTATTCATTCATTCAACAAGAATTTAATAAAGGCCTACCATGTGTAGTAAATCTGGAATTCAGAAATGGCTGAGACGTGGTTATAGGCTCTTGGGAACCTTTGTAAGGAAGACATAGAAATCATAATTATAGTAGTATATTATGTCAAAACACATGTTCAAAGTTAACAGAGTTCTTTGGGAGTTCAAAGATGGGCTCTAACTTCACCAAGAATGAAGGACCAAGGTACCTCTGGACTGAACTGTGAAAGAAGCATATGAATCAGCTAAATGAAGTAGGGAAAGGAAAGGATTGTGTGCAGAGGAAAAACATTTGTATTTTCCTGTGTTGTACAGGCAGTTTAAACCGTAAAGTTCGAGGAATGAGCCAGCTAATAGGATCACCTGGTGTTTGGCTTGTCTAAGGAGGGTCCTGAGTCAGAAATGTGTAAGAGTGAACTCTTTTAGACTTCCTGAGCACAGAGGAATCAGGAGATACTTGTTTCCTGGAATATATTAATCCAGTTTGGGAAAGAGTGCTTCTTAAGACATGTAGTTCATTTTTGAAACAGCTGCATCAAAAGACTGGTGTGGTTTGTAGAAGGCTCCAAATTTGTCTGTGATGCTGTTATGGTAAATACTTTCTGAGCCCTAAATTTTATGCTCTAATGAGTCATTACAATTATATTTTGAGAACTCTGTGAAACATGATGTCTCTTTTACCAAAATTTTAAGCTGCCAAACTTAGTCTGATCATTTCTCATTTCCATAGTTTATCCTTGCCCACTGTTCAGTGTCAGATTTCGGAAGCCATTGTTTGGAGAGACGGGGCATACCATCATGAATCTTCTTGCAGTAAGTTGGGAATTTTTATTTTCTTTTTCCTTACTGGGGTTTGCATGAGAAGGAAGAGAAGGATTTTATTATTTTGTTAGTACCCTGCTTCTTCACGTAGGTGAAGATTTATGCTATAGGAAAAGAACAGAACATGTATATTCTTTGGAAAGTATATGGAGGTTTGGAATGAAATAGTACAGGATTCTGGCTCTTGGTTATACACTAACTAAGTGACCTTGCAGGATTATTGTGAGGAGTAGTTATACTTAAAGCACCCAGCATTATGTCGTGTTTTAATTTTAAGCCTGGCATCCTGGTGGTGTCCCCTGTGTCTGTGTAGCTTACTCTTTTGCCAAAGATTGGTCAGAGTTTGTGTTCAAATACCTCTAGCCAGTAAGGCATCTATACTTTCTTGATGGATCTGCATGGACTGGGATTCAAATGTCATTCTTTTCTTTTCTGCTGGACTTGCTCATGTCTCCTCTGCACATGCACGGGCTCTAACCCTGTTGACCAAGAAGGTTGGTTGGCTTGGGCCCATTAAAGTCACTGCTGCACATGTGCACAGACTAAGGTCAGTCCTGGGTATTTGGAGAGTTTATGAAGTTGCCTATGTCTGTCTCATTACCAGAACTTCTTGTTAAATCTCTGGCTAGTCTGCCTGCTCATTACTTGCTCCAAGTAGGCTAGCAACCTCAGGCTGACAGAGCCACTGGTCCTTTTCACTAGCCACTGAGATTACCACTTTAACTGAGACACTCCAAATCAAGCAAGATCCTTCAAGCAGCAAAGCTTATTGTTTTCACAAACTACCTTGCCCTGGCTGAACTATCAACAGGGCTAAAGGCAGCCCCAGGCAAGAAGATCACAGATTCAACTCTATTCTTCTTACTTGAAGCTCAGTAGTTTTTATGAATGAACACATCTCAGTGTATTGTATGTCTTTGGTCTAATTCCAGGGCACTGAAATGGTTTTTTTGTTTGTTTGTTTTGTTTTTTTAATCTACCCAACTGTTTAGTTGCTTTGGGGGGACTTGTTTATTTCCTCACTCTGTCATGCGATTGTAGTTATAGTTCCAGTTATCTTTAAAAGAGATGTAAACAATAAGAAAGCTTCTTGTAGGTTTACCCATGTAGTTGCCATTTCCAGTGCTTTTCATTCCTTTGTATAAATCTGTATTTCCATCTGGTGTCATTGTCCTTCTACCTGAAAGATTTCCTGTAATGTTTCTTATAGTGTGGATTGGCTGGTGGTGAATTCTTTTAGCATCTGTATTTCTAACAATGTCCTTTGTATTTGAAAGATACTCTTGCTGGATGTAGAATTCTAGGCTGACAGTTTTTCAGATGAGAAATATGTATTCCCTCCTTTGTTCCTATCTACATAATGTTTTATCCTTCTCTCTTTGCTTTGAAATTTTTCTTTTTATCACTATTTTTGAGCCATTTGATTATGTGCCTTGGTATAGTTTTTTCCATGTTTCTTGTGCTGGGGTTTTCTGAGCTTCTTAGATCTGTGGGTTTATAGTTTTCATTAAATAATTTTTCTGTCCACCCCTCCTCTCCTTCAGGGACTCCATTGTTAATAGACTTATTAGCCTGCTTGAAATTGTTTCACAGCTCACTAATGCTCTCTTTATTTCTTTTTCAATGCTTTTTTTCCTCTGTGTGTTCATTTTGGACAGGTTTTTTTTTTATTGCTGTGTCCTCAAGTTCACTAATCTTTTATTTTTATTTATTTTTTTCTGAGTTAGAACTTTTTAATTTTTTTTAACATCTTTACTGGAGTATAATTGCGTTACAATGGTGTGTTAGTTTCTGTTTTATAACAAAGTGAATCAGCTATACATATATATAACTCCATATCTCCTCCCTCTTGCATCTCCCTCCCACCCTCCCTATCCCACCCCTCTAGGTGGTCACAAAGCACTGAGCTGATCTCCCTGTGCTATGCGGCTGCTTCCCACTAGCTATTTTACATTTGGTAGTGTATATATGTCCATGCCACTCTCACTTCGTCCCAGCTTACCCTTCCCCCTCCCCGTGTCCTCAAGTCCATTCTCTATGTCTGCATCTTTATCCCTGTCCTGCCCCTAGGTTCTTCAGAACCATTTTTTTTTAGATTCCATATATATGTGTTAGCATACAGTATTTGTTTTTCTCTTTCTGACTTACTTCACTCTGTATGACAGACTCTAGGTCCATCCGCTTCACTACAAATAACTCAATTTCGTTTCTTTTTATGGCTGAGTAATATTCCATTGTATATATGTGCCACATCTTCTTTATCCATTCTTCTGTCCATGGACACTTAGGTTGCTTCCATGTCCTGGCTATTGTAAATAGTGCTGCAATGAACATTGTGATACATGACTCTTTTTGAATTACGGTTTTCTCTGGGTATATGCCCAGTAGTGGGACTGCTGGGTCATATGGTAGTTCTATTTTTAGTTTTTTAAGGAACCTCCATACTGTTCTCCATAGTGGCTGTATCAATTTACATTCCCACCAACAGTGCAAGAGGGTTCCCTTTTCTCCACACCCTCTCCAACATTTATTGTTTGTAGATTTTTTGATGACGGCCATTCTGACTGGTGTGAGGTGATACCTCATTGTAGTAATCTTTTATTTTGAAGTACTTAAACTGCCATTGATTCCATCCTTTTTCTTTTTTCCTGTAATTTCAGCCATTGTAATTTTCATCTCTAGAAGTTTGACTTGGGTCTTTTTCTATATCTTCTGTGCCTGTACTTAACTTTTTAAACATCTGGAATATAATTATAATAAGTATTATAATGTCCTTGTTTGGTAATTCTAACATGTGTTTCAGTTCTGACTCAGTTGCCATTGATTGATTTCCCCCCACCTCCACCCCGCATTTTGAGTTGTATTTTCCTGCTTCTTTGCATCCTTGGTATTTTTTAAATTTTTTATTGGATGACAGATATTGTGATTTTACCTTGTTGGATCCCAGGTATTTTTATGTTCCTATAAAAATTCTTGAGTTTGGTTACAAATAACACAGTTAATTTATCTAAAAAATAGGTTGATCCTTTTGAGTCTTGCTTTTAAGATTTGTAAGGTGGAACCAAAGTCTTGTTTAGTATAGGGCTGATTATTCCCCACTACTAAGGCAAAACCCTTCTGAGTACAGCTGACCCTTGAACAACGCTGGTTTGAACCGTGAGGGTCCACTTATACGTGGATTTTTTTTCAACAGTAAATACTACAGTACTACATGAGCCATTCTTGGTTAAATCCTCCAGTGCAGAACCACGGATATGGAGGGCCGACTATAATTTATACATGGATTTTTGACTGCACAGAGGGGGTCAGTGCCCCTAACCCCCACATTGTTCAGAGCTCAGCTATATTTGTAATGACTTTTGGTGTTGTCTGGAATTAAGCCAAACTTCACAGATTAAGCACAGTCCTTCACAAGACTGCCATTACTTCAGATGCTAGCTGCAAGTTCAGGGGTCCCCAGACCTCCCACAGTTCTGACTAACTAGATACAAGTGTGGGAGATCCCACTAGCCCATCAGGGTTGATAATTCACTAGAATGATTCACAGAACTCAGCAAAGTACTATGCAGTTGACCCTTAAACAACATGGGCTTGAACTGCTCAGATCCACTTATATGTGGATTTTTTTCAATAAATATGTACTACACAGTCCATGGTTAGTTGAATCCACAGATACAGAACTGCACTTCAGAGAGCTGAGTGTAATGTTATACACGGATTTCCAACTGTGCAGGGGTTGATGCCCCAACCCCCAGGTTATTCAGGGGTCAACTGTACTTATGATACAGTTTTATTATAACAAAGGAGATATAAATCAGGAGCAGCCGATAGAAGAGACACATAGTGCAAGGTCTGGGAGGGTTCCAAACAAGAAGCTTCTGTGTCTTCAGGAACATGTCACTTTCCGCGTACGTTGATGTGTAACAATACATACGGCATGAGCTCCTAAGCATCTGTGCCCTGAGTTTTTATTGGAGTTTCCTTACGAGGCCTGATTGATTGAATCACCAGCTGTGTGATTGAACTCAGTCTCCAGCCCCGCTTCGGCACTCTGCAGAAGTCAGGCTGATATCACGTGCCTCAGAGCCCCAGCCTCTCATCACATGGTTGGTGTTTCTGAAATGGCCAGCCGCCACCCCGAGTTATCCTTTTAGCATCAGTGTCATCAAACTGACATAGACTCTCAGAGTCTGCCAGGAATAACAAAGGCACTCATATCACTCAGGAAATTCCACGGGTTTAGAGGTTACCTCCCAGGAACCAGGGGCAGAGGTCAGCCAAATTCTTTATTATACAGTAATACTTTACCCAGTGCCCATGAATTATGAGCTTTTTCTATCTGGGTTTTGGGAATAGGCACTATTCCCAGACCTGTGTATCACATAATGCTCCCAGTAATCATTTCAGGCATTTCTTTCACTAGCCTCAAGAAGTATCCTCACACACATTTGCTAATCAGAACACTGCTGTTCTGATGCGACCCTCTGTGAACCTTTGGAGTTCTCTCTCTGCAGTTTTCTCCTCTCTGTCCTGTGAACTCTAACTACCTTGAATTTTTTCTCGATTTTCAGTTTTGTCTCCTCAACTCAGGAAGTCTGCCAGCCTCTGCCTGGGTTCCCGCTTCCTGCATCTGAGCTTGGAAACTCTCCTAAAGCATAACCTGGGCAGTCATAGAGCTCATCTTGTTTGTTTCCTGTCTCTCAAGGACCACTGTCCTTTGTTGTCTGAAATTTGGTGTCTTGGAAATCATTGTTCCATGTGTTTTGTGCAAATTTTGGTCGTTTAAGGCAGGAGGCTAAATCCAGTCCCCTTTTCTCCATCTTGGCCGGAAGTGAAATTTTTTAAATTATATTTTAATCTATAAGATATCTCTCTCTATTCTTCTATTTCAACCCCCATCCCTTTGTCCCTCCTTGGTAACTTTAGTTTTTAGTCACATTTTTGACAAGATAGTTTTTCTTTCAGATTGTAATCTATTTTGGAATGAAAAGGAGATATTTATCCTGTAATCAAGCAACAGCAGCCTAAGGTTTTTATGGTCTATCTCAATTCATTTTTACAAATATTTATTGGATTATCTACTGAAGCATCTCACTCTACATCATCACTTTCTCCCTAGTTTACCAGGATTTACAACCTATTGATTTCAACACCTTTTCACTGTTTCTCACTCCTCCGGCTTTTCTGTTTATCTACATTAAGATTCCATGGTTTCATCATTAAAATCACTTTTTTACATAATTCTAGTTCTTTTTTCGCTTTTACCCTGTGTTTTGGTAGCCTGGCAAAATGTAAACCCTGATTAAATCTACCTCTTTCTTAAAAAATTTTTTTTTAAATTTATGTATGGTAAAATCCACCTTTTTTGGAGTACATTCTAAGAGTTTTGACAATGTATACAGTTATGTTACTACCACTGTCACAATCAAGATACAGAACAGTTCCATCACCAGAAAATTTGCTGGTGCACCTGTAATGTCTGGTAACCATTGATCCTTTGCCCCTATAGTTTTAGTTTTTTCAGACTGTCCTATAATGGAAATTATACAGCATGTAGCCTTCTTAATCTGGCTTCCTTTACTTATCATAATGCATTTGAGATTAATCTGTGTTGTATGTATTGTTGGGAAGGAAATAAAATCTTTTTCTTCTACTCATCTCAGGTTCTTCAGCTGGGGCCCTCTAAATTAGACTGGCCAAAGACTGATTAACAAGAGGCATATTTAGGAGTAGTATATTCTGGTACCCTTCAGTATCAATAGGTCATTCATTTTTATTGCTGAGTAGTGTTGTATTGTATGTTTGAACTACAGTTTATTCATTCACCTGTTGATGCATATCTGGGTTTCTAGTTTCTGGCGACTGGGAATAAAGCTGCTATAAACATCCATGTATTAAATTTTGTGTGAATATTTAGTTTTCATTTCTCTGGGAGTGGGATAGTTGAGCCATATTGTATGTTTAACATTATAAGGAACTGAAATTGTTTTCCAAAATGCCTGCAGTATTTTGCATTCATCAGGTATAAGGATCCTTTTTTTTTTGGCCAGCATTTATTATTTCTCCTTTTTGGTTTTTAATTTTTGCCATTCTAACAGGAGTCTAGTGGTTTTAATTTTTGTGATTTTAGTTTGTATATTTCCTGTGATGAATGATTTAGAGCATCTTTCATTTGCTTATTTTGTCCTCTTTATATCTTTAGTGAATGTTCAAATTTTTCCAACTGTTCATATTTTAAAAATACGGTTGTTGTTTTCTTATTGTTGAGTTTTGAGAGTATTTCATCTATTCTGAATGTAAGTCCTTTGGTAGATTTGTGTCATTTAAAAATATTTTCTCCCAGTCTGTAATTTATCTTTTCATTCTCTTAAGAGTGTCTTTAACAGAACAAAAGTTTTTAATTTTGTTGAAGTCCAGTTTATTAATTTTTTTATGGAGTGTTCTTTTTATATCATATCTAAGAACTTTTTGACTGAAACTTATATCACAAACATTTTCCTCCATGTTTTCTTCTAAAAAGTTTGTAGTTTTATGTTTTATATTTAGGTCAGTGATCCATTTTTAGTTAATCTTTATGACTGTTAGGCATTGTTTGAAGTTCTTTTTTTTCCCATTTGTATGTCCATTCATTTCAGTATCATTTGTCATTTACTTGCCTTTGCACCTTTATCAAAAGTCAATTGATTATACCTGGTTGGATCTAATTCTTCCTTCATTCGTAACTTACATCCAAACTTAAATATGAGTGAAGACAAAAAGAGTAGCATATTCACCAGTCTCATTTTAGATTCATGACCAATACCATTAAGGAAGCTCTTGGACCTACCTGGCAGTCCTTCCTGGTCCATAATACATTCCTACTCCTCTAGATGACTATTTGCATGGGATCTCTTCTCAAATTTCCAGTGCCTCCTCTCCTTTCCTCAGTTTCAACTGATGGCTTAGCCCCAATTTTCCTGAGTGAATAGAAGCAATCAGAAGATAATTTTCACACAGTTGCATCCAGCAACTTACTAATATCTATACATTTTCTTTTCTTAGCTTCCAGGACACCATTCTTTCTTGGTTCTTCTCCTGCAGTCTTCTGACTTCCCCTTCCCATCATATTCTACATCTCAGTAAATGGCAGTTCCTGTCTTCAACTTGCCCAGGCCATGAAATTCAGAATCATCTTTTTTTTTTTTCACATTCCACATCCAACCTACGGGCAAATATTGTCCTTTTTCCCTTCAAAATATATCTAGAGTTTGAAACTTCTCACAATCTTTTGAACTGTTAACATCTTCGTTCAAGTTATCACTGTCTTTTGCCTGGATTATTTTTATTATGCTTATCTGATATCCTTTCTTCTATTCTTGTTCCCTTTCCATCTATTGTTTACAGAGAAAGTCAGAGAGATCCGTTAAAATAGGTCAGAAGCCTTCTAAAAGTTAAGGCAAAGGTCCTTGTGGTGACCTACCAGACCCTAGGAAATCTAGCTGCGTGCTATCACTTTGACCTCATCTCCTACCATTCTTGCTCATTTTGCTTCAACCATACTAGATGTGATGTATATATGCGTGCATGTTTTACTCTACAGGTATTCATTTAGTCCCCAGGATGTTCCAGGCATTTGGGATATAACAAGAACAAAACAAGTGAGCATCCCTACCCTATTGGAGCTTACCTTAGAGGGAGGAGATAGTTAAATATATACAGAAAATGTTAGGTGGTGACAAAGCAGGGATAAACATTCAAATATTTGTTTAATATTGTATATAAAGGGTATATGAAACTTTTTAGTCTGCTTCTTTGTAAGAGTTTACAGGCTAATCAGAGAGTAGAATATACACAATGGGGCTTTCATTATACATTTTCTTATTATTTAAATGAATGAGATCTTTTAATTTTGACATTCTTTTTATTTATGCTAATTTTATTACTATAAATTAAATCCTGCCGTTGATGAATTCTCTCTTCCACTTCAATCTGCTTTTGCCCAGGACTTTAGAAATTACCAGTATACATTGCCAGTAGTTCAAGGTTTGGTGGTTGATATGGAAGTTCGGAAAACCAGCATCAAAATTCCCAGCAACAGATACAATGAGGTAAGATTTCCCATGAATTTTTCATAATTCAATATCATAAATGAAGATGAGAAATACATGATTACATGTAAATTTTTAGTTAATCGGCAGTGAAATCAGTTCATAATATTATATGAGTTAGATCAGTGATAGGGAATTCCATAACAGAAAGATAAAATGTTAGATTTGTGATTTATTTAGTCTTTGCTTGTGTTATTTGTTGTGTTTTGACCTTTTGATGCCGACAATCAGTGACAGATTTGCTTTTTGATTGAAGTATAAAATTAACTTTATAATATTTATTAGTGGTGGGATCTTTTATTTTTCCCTCTTTCTATAAGTATGTATTACTTTTAACTATACTTAATGTTCAATCATAGCTCACCTATAAGTCCCAAAATTATTTTTAAATAAGGTTTTGAAAGCAAATGATTGCATCTTGAATTAAGCTGTATTTTGTAACTAAAATGAAATTGTGCATACTACACATACATTAACAGGATTATGTAATAACTGTTCTTGCCTATTTGCCATGTGAAGTAGTACTTGAATTTAAAAATTTCTTAAAATGGGTTCTAAAGTGTTGGATAGTAATCATTGTGATTTAAAATAGAAAATTTAAAACTTAGTTTGATATAATGTTAAAATTTGTTGTTTTATTAGACAGGGTGATAACTCCACAGTTACTTCTTCCACCATATCTTGGTATAAAATAACTTCTTCCCTCCTTCTCTTTCTTCCTTTTCTTCCTTTCTTTTTTCCTTTCTCATTCAGCCATTTATTCACTTACTCATTTGTACATTCAATAAACATTTTATACTTGATATACACTTAAAATCACAGAAATGTCTTACTGGACTTTTAAGCTCAGGGCTCAGTATTATTATGTGGGAATGACCTATTTGAAGAAAACATTTACCCTGTGGCTTTCTGTCTGATGGCTTTTTTCAGGACACTAGAAAATAGTAGTTAGAATGTGTGCTTAATTTTTTCTGGGATACAATTAGCTATTAGATAGTCCTACCTTGGAACCATGCTAAACTAGAGTCAAATCTTTAAAGAGAACTATTTTTATGTAATTTATGCCTTAAATAGTTTTTAAAGGAGGCTATGCTTTGAAAACTTGTTTTATTTCCCATATTTGAAGTGTTATTATCTATTTCACAAACGTCTATTAAGTATATTCCGTGATATGATACAAAGATGAATCAGACATTATGCTTGCCTTCTGGGAGCTTATTGTCCAGAAGCGAGATGATCAGATGTCAACTCCAAGTGGATAACGTACATTGCTATCCTTGGTGTTTGCAAGATGGTACTTTGTGTTTGGTAATTAGATCTGTTTATACAAGTATATTTGTAAAAGCTATGAGGCCCCCATAATTATTTCAGTACTTGACTGAGGACATTCATGACAACAGCTGCCATTCATATTATCTGTCTTTATCTGAATTCTGCCTCCTAGGTTTATGGTTGTGCAGGTTCAGAAATCTTTGTTCAAAAACAGTAACTGTATTTCTTGTCATTTATTACATTTAATTTTCAATAAAGTTTACCAATTATATATCACTTATTTTTCTTACTTGATTTAGCAGACTGACTTCCCTTCTAATTCAATTTTTGTTTTAACTCAGTGTAATTTTATTTCTCATGATCTTGGACAGTTGAATTGTCTTGTGTCTGATAGTTGAAAAAGTAATTTCTTATACATTATTTCATTTAATCACCACAATATTCCACTTTTCCTCTCATTCATTTTTCTTTATTTGTACCTTTAGTTTTTCTTATCACTCCCTGAACTATGTTTTCTTTTGTTTATAGCCTTTGCACAAGCTATTTTCTTATTGTTGCATACTTCCCTTACTCTTCATTTGCATAACCCATACTCAATTTTCAGGTTTCAGTTTAAATGGTATTTTCTCAGATAGGCTTTCATTTTTTCACATATTTATTTCAGATAGGCTTTCATTTAATAACACACATTCTATGTGTAGTACTCACTACATTTGTAATTCCTTATTCAGTGTCTGTTTTCTCTACTAGACTTTTAGTTCCATGAGGGACTGTGTCTGTCTTGTTTACCACTGTATCATTAGCAGTCTATCTAGTATAGAGTAATTGCACAAGAAATATATATATTGAATGAAGACATGAAACAAATAAAATATAAACAATATAAAATATAAAACAAAATATAGATATATAAATAATATAAAAATAACTAAAAGATAAAGTAATGTGGAAATAAGTGCTGAAACTTATTGGAAGTTTATTAAAGATTCGAAGAAGGGAGAGCTCTGATAAATGAAGCAGTCAGGAATTTGCTTTATTTCTAAATGAGCCTGAATCCCTAACAGCCAGAGCAGCACATTCCATGTAGATGTTTATAAACATTCATGTAGATGTAAATGAAGGAAAGATTTGAAATGGACAGTGAAGGATGTGTAGGCACTATAAAGTAAAGGGTGGAAAATAAGTGAAAAGAGGGATAGATACCAGCCTAAACAAAAGGCAGGAAAGCACCAGGAATGGGCATGTCTTGTAGGGAGGACGGGAGATACCAACCTGCCTAGTGAAGAAGAGGCTAAAGGCGACTGGGAAATGAAGTTGTACAAAGAGACTGCTGGATATTCAGAGGCTTTCAGAAACCACACAAAGGAGTCTAGACTCTAATATGATAATTTATAGAGATTTTACAGGTTCTAAAGCAGAAAAGTGAATTAACCAAAGTAGAATTTTAGAAAACTGAGTTTTGGCAGCTATATGTAAAATGTGGAGAGAGGGGACCTCTAAGTGTCAACTGAAAAGAAAAAGAAAAGCACAGCGTAAAAGTTGAGAATTATGTTTTATACAGTGGCCTTATTGAGGACTATAGCCCAGGATACAGCCTCTCAGATAGCTCTGAGGAGCTGTTCCAAAGAGGTAAGGGAGGAGCCAGGATTTATAGGAGTTTTTGCTGGGAAAAAAACAAAACAAAACAAAACATGTAGTTGAACATCAAAAGAGTGCTGCTAATCATAAAAAAACCAGATATCTCAAGTTAATGATTTTAGTGCTTTTCTATGTATGGGAAAATGCAAGAGTCAGGGCTCACTGAAATTATTCCTTAGACAGGCATCTTAACTCTCTAGGGCCAGTATCCTGTTTTTCTCCATCCTGATTTACCCTAAGGGTGCACTGTTGGTGGCAGGTGCAGTGGCTGATGACTTGATGATAGGCAACATTTGTTGTTTACCAGAATGGCAGGCAACATTCTTTGTTTACTGAAATGGCAGGCAACATTTTTTTCCATATAAGGAAAGACTTTAAGCTTAGAAAGCTAGAAGAAGATAATATTTCTGAAGTAGTGATTTTAATAAATGAAGTAGTCGTTGTATATAAATTTTCTAATCTCCTTCATCAAGGCCATGCAAGATCTCTGTTGGTCTAGGTAACGCTACTCATGTTCTTATGATGAGATTATTTTGATCATTGTGTTAACTAACATCTATTGAGGGTATATTATATATCAGGTACTATTCTAAGCATATATGTGTCTTCACACTATCTCTGTGAAATGAGTAGGGTAATTACCTTTTTACAGATGAGGAAATTAAGGCACAGAGTGAGCAAGTGTTGGAGCTAGAATCAAACCCAGACACTCTAATTCCAGTGTCCCTACTCTTAAACACTATACTAAACCGATTTTCATAGACATCAGTTTAATGATTACATCTGATTGTAGGGCTGATTATAGGGTCTTTACAGAGGTAAAGCCCTAATCTAGTATGACTTATAAGAAGGGGAAATTTGGACATAGATATGCATAAAGAGAAGGTGATATGAAGAGGCATAGGGAAAAATGGAAGTCAAGTCAAGTCCTTGACTCTGCAAGTCAAGGAGAGAGGTCTGGAACAAATCTTTCCTTTTATAGCCCTCAAATGGAACCAGCTCTGCTGACATCTTAATTTTGGATTTCTAGCCTCCAGAATTGTGAGACAATAAATTTCTATTGTTTAAGCCACCAGTTTGCAGTACTTTCTTATAACAGCACTAGCACACTAACATAGCAGTCCACTGTAAATAGCTAAACATCAAGACAAAATATGTGGGGGGAAAATACAAAGGACAATGGGGCAGAGAAGGTGAGCCCTATGATTACCCTACTTTACTGTCTGGAGTTTCCAGGCCATAGTGCAGTTAGGGGGGGAACCTAAACTGAGCCTAGAGGTCTCCCTGCATTGAAGACAGTGTAGGGAGGGCATGATGGCTAGCATTTGCAAGACAGATTATGGAAATAAAAGAACTCTGGAGATCTGCAGGAGGTTCCTATTGTGTCTTCAGCTGATTACTAATCAGTGCATGTATGTGAGAAAAACACTGGAAAGGAGCAGGGAACACATTTCTCAAAGGTCCAGGAATAATTTGTATTCTTACGAGCTAGAGTAAGAAAGGGACAAATAATTCCTGAGGATCGAAGTTATCCATAAATTTAGGCTGCTCTGATCCTACCTAACAAGCTTAAAATAAAGCTTCAACAAGATCAAGGCGCATACATGTTAAGGAGAGACACAGAAAATATAAAAAAGACCCAAATCAAGCTTCAAGAAACAAAAATGACAATGAGATGAAAAATACACTGGATGAGATTAATGGCAGATCAGACACTGCTGAAAAAATTTAGTAAACTTAAAACAGCAACAGAACTATCCAAAACGAAACACAAAGAGAAAAGGCTGAAAAATTAAGTGAATGGCACATGATTGAGATGTGGGAAGTGTTGGATGGCCTAACTCTGTAATTGAAGTCCCCAAAGGAGAGAAGTGGGTTGACAGAAAAGATATTTGAAGAATCAGTGATAAAAAATTTTATAAATTTAATGAGAAGTATAATCACATAGATTCAAAAAGCTCAATGAACTCCAGTTGCAGGAAACAGGATGAAAACTACATTAAGGAACATTATAATCATCAAAATCAAATTGCTTAACACCAGAGGTAAAGAGAAGAATCTTAAAAGCAGCTAGAGAAAAAAATCCACATTATATACTGAGGAATGAGTATAAGAATGACAGCAGACTTCTCATCAAAACAGTTCAATCTGCCACACAGTGTACAAAATCTTTAAAGTATACTGAAAAAGATAACCTGTTAACCTATATTTTATACCCAGTAAAAATATGTTTCAAAAATGAGAAGCAAAATGCTTTTTCAGAAATATAAGAGCTAAAAGAATGTATTACCAGCCACCTATTCCACAAGAAATGTTAAAGGAAGTCCTTCATGGAGAATACCAAATAATGGAAATCTGGAACCACACAAAGTAATGAAGAGCAGCAGAAATGGTTAAATATATAGGTAAATATAAAAACTCTTTAAAAGATAATTGTTTAAAGCAAAACTAACAACAATGTTTTGTGGAGTTTATAACTTACATAGAAACAAAGGGTATTTCCAGGAAAGGGGAAATAGAAGTATACAGATGGAAAGTTTCTATATGCCATGGGATGTGGCATAATATTACTTGAAAGTAGATTGATAAGTAAAGATGTAGAATAAAAATCTAAAAGCAGCCACTAGAAAAATTTAAATGGAGAGGTATAGCTAATAAGCCAACAAAAATAAACTGGAATTATATAAAGAAGGCTGAAAAAGAAGAAAAGGAGAAGAAAGAGGAGATAAAACAAATAGGAAATAAATGGCAAGATGCTAGATTTAAATCCAGCCATATCAATAATCACATTAATTATAAATGACCTAAGCACCCTCCATTAAAAAGGAGAAATTGTTAGATTGATAAACAAGAAAGATTCAGCTATATGCTGTGAATAAGAAAACCACTTGAAATATGAGGATACAGATAGTTTAAAAGTAAATGGATGGGAAAAGATATACTACAGTAACACTAATCAAAAGAAAGCTTGAGTGGATAGAGTAATATCAAAGTGTATTTCAGAATAAACAATATTACCAGGGATAAGGAGGCACATTTCATAGCTATTATAAAGGGATCAATTCATCAAAAGGGTATAACAATCCTAAACATTTGTGCATCTAATAACAGTGCTTCAAAATGCATGAAGCAAGAACTGTTAGAACTATAAGGACAAATACAGATAAATAGAACTACAAGGATGAATCCACAAGTATATTACGAGATTTCAATAACCCCCTGTATCACTAATTGATAGAAGAAGTAGACAACATTAAAAGGATCATACACCACGATCAAGTGGGATTTATCCCAGGGATGCAAGGATTCTTCAATATACGCAAATCAATCAATGTGATACACCATATTAACAAATTGAAGAATAAAAACCATATGATCATCTCAATAGATGCAGAAAAAGCTTTTGACAAAATTCAACACCCATTTCTGATAAAAACTCTCCAGAAAGTGGGCATAGAGGGAACCTACCTCAACATAATAAAGGCCATATATGACAAACCCACAGCAAACATCATTAAAAAAAAAAAAAAAAAAGAAGAGGAAGTAGACAGAAAATCATCAAGGATATAGAAAATTTGAATAAAATACACACTTCTCAATAACCCATGGGTCAAAGAAGAAACCTAAAGAAAAATTAGAAAATATTTTGAGCTGACTGAAAATGAAAACATGGCGTATCAGAATTTGTGGGATGCAGCTAAAGCAGTGATTAGAAAGAAATTGATAGCGTTAAACTACTATATTAGAGAACAAAGACATCTCAAATCATTGACCTACTCTTCTACCTTAGGAAATTAGAAAAAGAAGAGCAAATGAAACACAAAGCAAACAGAAGAAAGGAAATAATAAAGACCAACAATTCACAAAATAGAAGGCAGAGAAACAATTTAAAAAATGAAACTAAAAGTTCTTGAGATCAATAAAATCAAATTTCTAATCAGATTGATTAAATAGTGAAAACACACAGGGTACAAGAAAGGTGACAGAGTAGGAGGACATGGAGCTCACTGCCCATCCCCCCCAACAAACACATCACCAGTGCATTAACATGTGGAGCAATTCTCACTGAAAACTAACTGGAAACTGGCCTAAAGATCCTTGTACAACCAAGGCTCTAAGACAGATCCACAAAATCGGGTAAGAAGGGAAGAGAAGCGATCAGGTCAACCTGTGTCCCTAGAAGGAGACACAGAAAAGGTGGGGGATTACATAGGCTCAGAGATCCTCCCTGGGGAGAGAGCTGTTCAAGCCACATATTGGGCACCCTAGCCTTGAGTTCTGACACTGAGAAGGTGAGCACCTTAGCTGGTTTGAAAACCAGTGGGACTAACAGGAGGGCTGTAAGACTCTGATTATGAAGTGCATGCACACACTTGCTACTCCTGAAAAAAGGTGGAGGAAGGAGATTAAAGCTGCATAGAACTCTGGCTGGTTTCCCACAACCACTGCAGTGTGCACCCTGGCCTGAGCTGAGTGCCCTTTCCATCCCCAGTTGCTCCATGACACAGTTCCACCCTAGGGCAAGGGCTGCTGCAGCCAAGGGGAGTGCATGGTTGTGAGGGACAGAGCCAACGTGGACCCAGAAAGGCATCTGAATGGGGTGGGGACAGCCATTGCTGGTGTTTATGGAGGCAGTGCATCTGAAGCACTCTAGGACTCTGACTGGGACCAGGACTACCATAGCCCGCATTGCAACCCATGCTGAGCACCCACTCCAGCCCTTCTTGCTCTAGTACTGCTCCCCTCTGGAGCAAGGGAACTGGTGCTGGGAGTGGGAGATCACACACTTAGAGGGAACTGAGACAGCTTGGACCTGACCCTCAGGGATTCTGCTCCAGCCACCTGGGACCTCACTGCACCCCAAATAGGGTGTTGATGGCCACCGAGCAGAGGAGAAGCCCCAGCTCACACCTGGCTCTCTTCCTAGCCACTCCACCTCCAACCCCACTTTGTACCAGTGTGATAGCTGCCAGCACACCCTGGGGGAAGAGATGGTTTGTGCTTGTGTCAGATCCAGCACTCCCACCGAAGCCACTTGGCACGTGCACTGTATAAGGACACTCACACAAGGACAGCCCTTCAAGACCAGAATAGATAACTGTGCCACCTAATTTCATAGACACAGAAAGTTAAGCAAAATGAGAAGACAGAGGAATTTGTTTCAGTTGAAAGAACAAGAGAAAACTCCTGAAAAAACAACTAATGAAACAAATAATTTACCAGATCAAGAGTTCAAAGCATTAGTAATAAGAATGCTAAATGAATTAGGGAAAATAATAGATGAACACAGTAAGAATCTTAACAAGGAACTAGAAAATATTTAAAAGAACCAGTCAGAGCTGAAGAATACTATAACTGAAATGAAAAACACACTAGAAGGAATTAACAGCAGAGTAGGTGATGTAGAAGAATGCATAAGTGATTTGGAATATAGAATAATGGAAATCCCCCAACCAGAACAGTAAAAGAAAAACAAAATTTTAAAGAGAACAGTTTTAGGGACCTCTAGGACAATATCAAGCTTACCAACATTCACATTATAGGGATCCCAGGAGAATAGAAAGGGGTCAAAATGTATTTGATAAAATTATGGCTGAAAACTTCCTGAACCTGAAGAAGGAAACATATCCAGGCACAGGAAGCACAGAGGGTCCCAAACAAGATGAGCCCAAGCAGACCCACACCAAGACATATCATAATTAAAATGGCAAAAGTTAAAGAGAGGATTCTAAAGGCCTTTAGAATTCTGATTTTTCTGCAGATACTTTGCAGGCCAGAAGGGAATGGTACTATATATTTAAAGTGCTGAAAGGGAAAAACCTGCAACCAAGGATACTCTACAAGCAAGATTATCATTTAGACTTGACAGACAGAAAAACAACTCAAGACAAGCAAAAACAATGAGTCCATCAATACTAAACCTACCTACAAGAAATGTTAAAAGGTCTTTTCTAAGTGGAAGAGACAAGGCTACAACGGAAAGTAAAAAATCTGTAGGAAGGGAAAAATCCACTATTAAAGGCAAATATATAGTAAAGGCTGAGGATCAACCACTTAAATATACAAGTACAAAGATTAAAAGACAAAAAATTATAAAAACAACTATAAAATAAACAGTGAAGGGATTAACATGAAGCTGTAAAATATGACATCAGAAACACAAAATGTAGATTTTTTAGAATGTGTTTGCACTTAAAGGACTACCTGTTTAAAAGATCAACATGTGTGAACTACCTGTTAAAGATCAACACGTGTGAACCCTATGGGAATCACAAGTCAAAAACCTACAATAGATATACAAAAACTAGAGAGAAAGGAACACAAGCATACCACTAAAGAAAAACCATTAAAACACAAGGGAAGAAACTAAAAGAAGATGAAAAGAACTGAGAAGGCCTACAAAAGCAATCAGAAAACAATTAACAAAATGGTAATAAGTACATATCTATCAGTAATCACTTTAAATGTCAATGGATTAAATGCTCCAATCAAAAGACATAGAGTGGCTGATTGGATAAAAAAAAAACAAGACCTTTCTATGTGCTGCTTACAAGAGACTCATGTCAGAGCTAAAGACACACAGACTGAAAGTAAGGGGATGGAAAAAGATGTTTCATACAAAAAGATGTTCAACATTAGAGAAATGCACATCAAAACTACAATGAGGTATCACCTCACACTGGTCAGAATGGCCACCATTAAAAAGTCTACAAATAACAAATGCTGGAGAGGGTGTAGAGAAAAGGGAACCCTCTTACACTGTTGGTGGGAATGTAAATTGGTGCAGCCACTATGGAAAACAGTATGGAGGTTCCTTAAAAAACTAAAAATAGAGTTGCCATATGATCCAGCAGTCCCATTCCTGGGCATATATCCAGAGAAAACTAATCTGAAAAGATACATGCACTCCAGTGTTCACAGCAGCACTATTTACAATAGTCAAGATGTGGAAGCAACCTAAATGTCCATCGACAGATGAATGGATAAAGAAGATATGCCACACACACACACACACACACATATACACACACAGTGGAATATTACTCAGTCATAAAGAAGAATGTAATAATGCCATTTGCAGCAACATGGATGGACCTAGAGATTATCATGCTAAGTTGAAGTAAGTCAGAAAGAGAAAGACACATATCATGTGATATCACTTATATGTGGAATCTAAAATATGATACAAATGAACTTATTTTCAAAACAGAAACAGACTCACAGACATAGAAAACAAACTTAGGTTACCAAAGGGGAAAGGTGGAGGAGGGATAAATTAGGAGTTTGGGATTAGCAGGTACAAATTACTGTATATAGAATAGATAAATGAGGTCCTACCATATAGCACAGGGAACTATATTCAATATCCTGTAGTAAATCACAACGGAAAAGAATATGAATAAGAATATGTATAAGTATAACTGAATCACTTTGCTGAACACCAGAAACTAACACAACATTGTAAATCAACTATAATTTAAAAAAAAAGGTATTTCATACAAATGCAAATGACAAAAAAGCAGGGGTAGCAATACTCATATCAGATAAAACAGTATTTGAAACAAAATTATAATAGAAAACAAGGAAGGGCATTATATAATAATAAAGGGACCAATACCAGAAGAGGATATAATACTCATTAACATATGTGCACTTAATACAGGAGCTTGTAAGTATTTAAAGCAAATATTAACAGACCTAAAAGGAGGAATGGACAAATTACAATAATAGTGGGGGACTTTAACACCCCACTTGCATCACTAGATCATTCAGACAGAAAACCAATAAGGGAACAGTAGTCTTAAATGTCACATTAGACCAGTCGGACTTAATAGATATCTACAGGACATTCCATCCAAAAAAACCCCAGAATACACATTCTCTTCAAGTGCACATGGAGTGTTGTCTAGGATTGATCACATGCTAGGCCATAAAACAAGTCTCAGCAACTTTAAGGGGATAGAAATTAATGTCATGCATTTTTTCCAACCACAACACTATGAAACTAGAAATCAATTACAGAAAGAAGAATGGGAAAAGAACAAACGTGATGACCAAACAACATGCTACTAAAAAAACCAATGTGTCAATGAAGAAATGGAAGAGGAAATAAGAAAATACCTCAAGACAAATGAAAATGGAAATTGAAATGGAAACACAACTTTCCAAAATCTATGGAATGCAGCAGAAGCAGTTCTAAGAGGGAAGTTTATAGTGATATAGATCTTCCTCAAGAAAGAACAAAAATCTCAAATAAACAACCTAACCTACCATCCGAAGCAATTAGAAGAATGAACAAAGCCCAAAGTTAGCAGAAGAAAGTAAATAATAAAGATCAGAGAGGAAGTAAATAAAATAGAGACCAAAAGAACAATAGAAAAGATCAATGAAACCAATGTTTATCTTTTGAAAAGATAAACAAAATTGTTAAACCTTTAGCCAAGGTCGTCAAGAGAAAAAGAAGACCCAAATGAACAAAATAAGAAATTAAAGGGGAGAAATAAGCAACACCACAGAGATATAAAAAATCATAAGAGAATACTATGAACAGTTATATGCCAAATTGGACATTCTAGAAGAAATGGACAACTTTCTAGAAACACAGAACTTTCAAAGACTGAATCAGGAAGAAATAGGCTATTCAACCAGACGATCACTAGTAGTAAAATTGGATTTCTAATAAAACAAACAAACTCTCAGCAAACAAAATTCCAGGATTGGACGGTTTCACAGGGGAACTCTACCAAACATATAAAGAAGAGCAATACCTGTCCTTCTCAACTCTTCCAAAAAACTGAAGAGGAGGAAAAACTCCCAGATTTATTTTATGATGCTACCATTACCCTGATACCAAAATCAGAAAAAGACACTACAAAAAAAGAAAATTACAGGCCAACATCTCTGATGAGTATAGATGCAAAACTCCTGAACAAAATATTAGCACCTGAATACAACAATATATAAAAAGGATCATACACCATGACAAGTGGGATTTATTCCAGGCATGCACAGATCAATCAGTGTGATACACCACATTAACAAAAGGAAGGATAAAAGTCACATGATCATCTCAGTAGACACACACAGAAAAGCATTTGACAAAATTCAACGTCCATTCATGATAAAAAAACTCTCATCAAAGTTGGTATAGAGGAAATATACCTCAATATAATAAAGACTATTTATGGCAAACCCATAGCTAATATACTCAATGGTGGAAAGCTGAAAGCTTTTCCTCTAAAATCAGGAACAAGACAAAGGATGCCCACTCTCACCACTTCTGTTTAACATAATATTGGAAGTCCTAGCCACAGCAGTCAGTCAAGAAAAAGAAGGAAGAGGCATCCAAATTGGAAGGCAAGAAGTAAAACTGTCACTGTTTACAGATGACATCATACTGCATATAGAAAATGCTAAAGTTGCCACCAGAAATCTATTAGAACTAATAAATGAATTCCATAAAGCTGCAGGATATAAGGTTAATATACAGAAACCTATTGCTTCTCTGTATGCTAATTATGAACTATCAGAAAGAGAATGCAAGAAAATAACCCCAATTAAAATTTTATCAAAAAGAATAAAATACCTAGGAATAAATTTAACCAAGGAGGTAAAAGACCAGTACTCTAAAAACCATAAAACATTGATGAAGGAAGTTGAAGATGATACCAAGGAATGGAAAGATATTCCAGGTTCATGGATTAGCAGAATTAATATTGTTAAAATACATACTACTGAAAGCAATCTACAGATTTAATGTAATCCTTATCAAAATACTCGTGACATTTTTCACCGAACTAGAAGAAATAATCCTAAATTTATATGGAACCACAGAAGACCCTGAATTGCCAAACCAATCTTGAGAAAAAGGAACAAAACTAGAGGTATAATACTCTCTGACTTCAGACTGTACTACAAAGCTTTAGTCATCAAAACAACATGGTACTGGCACAAAAACAGACACAGATCAATGGAACAGAATAGAGAGCCCCCAAGTAAACCCACATACTTATGTTTAATTAACCTACGATGAAGGAGGCATGATATACACTGGAGAAAAGAGCGTCTCTTTAATAAATAGTGCTGGAAAAATTGGACAGCTACTTGTAAAAGAATGAAATTAGAACATTTTCTCACACCATATACAAAAATAAACTCAAAATGTATTGAAGACCTAAATGTGACCTGAAACCATAAAACTCCTGGAAGAAAACATAGGCTGAACACTCTGACATAAAGTGTAGGAAGATTTTCTTAGATCTGTCTCCTAAGGCAAAAAAAATAAAAGCAAAAATAAATAAGTGGGACCTAATTAAATGTAACAATTTTTTTTTTACAGCAAAGGAAACCATCAAGAAAATGAAAAGACAACCTCCTGAATAGGAGAAAATATTTGCAAATGATATGACCGATAAGGGGTTAATATCCAAACTATATACATGATTCACACAACTCAATATCAAAAAAATAACCAGCCTGATTTAAAAATGGTCAGAAGGGAATTCCCTGGCAGTCCAGTGGTTAGGAGTCAGTGCTGTCACTGCCGGGGCCCAGGTTTGATCCTTGGTCGGGGAACTAAGATACTGCAAGCTACGCGGCATGGCCAAAAAAAAAAAAGGTCAGAAGACATGAATAGAGATTGTGTCAAAGAAAATATACAGATGGCCAAAGGCACATGAAAAGTTTCTCAACATTTCTAATCATCAGAGAAATGCAAATCAAAACCCCAGTGAGATACCACCTCACACTTGTCAGTATGGCTATCATCAAAATGTCTGTAAGCAGCTATACTCCAATAAAAAATAATTTTTAAAAAAGCCTATAAATAACAAATGTTGGCAAAGCTGTGGAGAAAGGGGGATCCTGGTACACTGTTAGTGGGAATGTAAATTGGTACAGCTACTATGGAAAATATTATGGAGATTCCTCAAAAAACTGAAGATAGAACTGCCATATGATTCAGCAATTCCACTCCTGGGTGTATATTCAAAGAAAACAAAAACAGTAATTTGAAAATATACATGCACTCCAATGTTCATAGCAGCATAATTTACAGTAGCCAAGATATAGAAGCAACCTAAGTGTCCATCAACAGATGAATGGATAAAGAAGATGTGATACATAGATATATCTCTTTATCTATCTATCTGTTTAATCTATGTAATGGAGTATTACTCGGCCATGAAAAAGAATGAAATTCTGCCATTTACAACAACATGGATGGACCTAGAGTGTATTATGCTTAGTGAAATATGTCAGACAGAGAAAGACAAATACTGTAATGCTATCACTTGTATGTGGAGTCTAAAAAATAAAACAAACCAATGAATATAACCAAACAGAAACAGACTCACAGATATAGAGAATAAACTAGTGGTTATCAGTGGAGAGAGGGGAGTGGGGAGTGGCAAGATATGGGTAGGGGAGTAAGGAGGTACAAACTACTGTCTATAAATAAGACTAGAAGGATATATTGTACAGCACAGGGAAATATAGTCACTATTTTATAAACTTTAAATGCAGTATAATCTATAAAAATATTGAATCACTGTGTTGCACACCTGAAACTAATATTGTAAATCACCTATACTTCAATTAAAAAATAGTAAAAACACAAATTAACATTATGAGATGTGAGAGAGAGGGATATCATTACAAGTCCTGTAAATAGTAAGAAGACAATAGGGCATATTATGAACACATTTATGCTAATACATGTCCAACTTGGACAAAATGGACAAATTCTTTGAACATCAACTTTCATACCTCTGTCAAGAAAAAATAGGTAGCTGGAATAGCCCTGCGGCCATTGAAAGAGTTGAATTTATTATTATAAACCTTTTCACAAAGAAAAGCCCAGGTCTAGATATGTTCACTGGTGACTTTTACAAAATGAAGGAAGAAATAACACCAGTTCTATACACTCTTAGAAAATAGATGAGGAGGGAATCTCTTTTGATGAGGCCTTCATTACACTAGTATCAAAACTAGAAAAAAAATTGGAAGAAATGAAAACTGCAGACCTATATCCCTCATAGGTGGTTGCATAAATACATAACAAGTTTTTAGTATATCCAATTCAGTAATACACAAAATAATAAGGTACTTCATGACTAAATGGGGCTTATTCCAAATATGCTAAGTTGGTTTAACATTCAAAAATCAATCTGTAACTCAGCATATTAACAGGATAGAAAGGAAAAACATGTTAAAAGAAAAAGCTGCTGCAGAAAAAGCATTTGATGAACCCATACTTCCATTCAATCTCTCTCTCCCCCCCCCACCCTCTCTCTCTCTATATATATGTGTGTATATATATATATATATATATGTATCAGCAGTTTAAAAATAGAAGAGAACTTTTACAATCTAATAAAGAGAATTTATGAAAAACTTAATATATCTAACAGTGACTGATTGATTGGTTCTTCTTTAAGATTGGGAACAAGGAGATGATGTCTACTCTTATTTCTATTCAACATTTCAGTGGATCTTCTAGCCAATGTAATAAGGCAAGAAAACAAAATTAGAGGAATACAGATGGAAAAAAAGAAGTAAGATTGTCTTTATTCACAGATAACATGGTTGTCTATGTAAGAAATTCTAAAGAATTTACAGACTAGTACTAGATCTGGTCAATGAATTTATCAGAGTTGCAAAATCATTGTGTAAAAGTCAATTGTATTTCTGTATACTAACAATCAGAAATTGGAATTTAAAAACAATACAATAGGACTTCCCTGGTGGCACAGTGGTTAAGAATCTGCCTGCTAATGCAGGGGACATGGGTTCGAGCCCTGGTCTGGGAAGATCCCACATGCCATGGAGCAGCTAAGCCCGTGTGCCACAACTACTGAGCCTGCGCTCTAGAGCCTGCAAGCCACAACTACTGAACCCCGCGGGCCTAGAGCCCGTGCTCCGCAACAAGAGAAGCCACCGCAGTGAGAAGCCCACGCACCGCAACAAAGAGTAGCCCCTGCTCGCCGCAACTAGAGAAAGCCCATGCGCAGCGACGAAGACCCAACACAGCCAAAAATAAATAAATAAATATTTTTAAAAAACAATACTATTTTCATACACTGAAAACTGCAAAACATTGCTAAGAGAAATTGAAGACCCAAATAAGTGAAGAGATATACTATATTTATGAATCAGAAGACTCAATATTGTTAAGATGTCATTTCTCCCGAAATTGATTCATAGCTTCAACACAGTCCCAATCAAAATACCAGCAGGCTGTTTCAAAATAGAAATTGAGACACTGATTCTAAAATATATGTGGAGATGCAAAAAATCTAGAATAGCTGAGACAACTTTGAAAAAGAACATAATTCAAAGACTTACACTACCTGATGTTAAGGCTTATTTTAAAGGTAGGTTAATCAAGACAGTATTGTTTTGGTATAATATGTATTTCTAGATTGGTGGAACAGAGTAGAGTGATTTTAAGTGCTGTTTATATGGGTATATACACATATCAAAATTCATCAGATTGTACACTTTAAAAATGTACTAAATATGTACATTTTGCCAATTATTTTAAATATAACTAAAAAATAACAAAAATTTTCAAGAAATGTAGTGGACATTCAAACTTTCATCATGTCACAGGGGGAATAGAACCAAAGAGTTAACCTCATGTCAAAGTTTCAAGCAAAAAGGAACAAAATTGTATTAATTCTTTACTCAAAACCAGAGAGAAATAGAGAAATTTATATTGGTTGTGATATAATGCAAGAATCTGTGACATTGTATATCTATGTAATCCCCGTCTTGTATAATTTAGGCTGAATGGCCTCTTGAGATTCTTTTCCCTGTGCAATTCTAAAATCAGAGCTTTGGTTTTAGTTCAAAGCTACACATATTCTTCAGAGAAATGTGAAGTTACAAAAGCATAATTTTAAAGGTTCATTGTAGCACAAATAAAAACAGATGGCCCTAAAATCTGCTTAAGGAATGTTTTATTTTCTGGCCTTCAAGGAATACATTTCTTTTCTCTTAGGGAGGAGGAACTGATAGTCTTCTTTTCAAAAGAATGAAAGGAGTTGGTGAAAACTGCTCTGGAAAATAGTGCAGAGGAAGGAGGTGCTGTTCCATTGATTATTAACATAGCTTTTCCCAGTGTTATACATGGAAGACAGTATTTAACTACAGGTTAAATGAAAATATAAGGATCCCCAAGAAGGAGCCCTGGCTGCTCTCCCTCCAGTGACTGCACCAGGAGGTCACTGCTGAACAATGCATGTTCAGAGTAAGATTGTCTTCCCCTCCCTCCAATGTCACTGCATGCCCACTGATAGGGGTGAACAGTGGCTTCAGAATGCTGTTTCTAGCCAAACCCCTGGCCTTCCCTATCTCCCAGCACTTACAAGCTTGCTGCCACTTTTGGCTTTGAGACTACCATCTCTAATCTCATTGTGTTCAAGCACCACGAGAAACCCTGGACTCCTTCGGCATCCCTCATCTCCCACAATTTAATTTCTATCTCCGTACATCCCTCTTTCTGACTCCATATTTCACTCATTTTGAAAAACTCAAGGGCTCAGTCCCTGTAAGTTTTATTTGTCTCTATCCATTTCCTTGGTGATCTATCCAGTCTCCTGGCCTTAAATACTGTCTCTATACTGATGTCTTCCAAATATCTTCCTTCAGCCTGACTCTCTTCCCTGTTTTGTTAGACTTGAGTGTCTTTTTTAAAAATTAATTAATTAGGACTTCCCTGGTGGCACAGTGGTTAAGAATCCACCTGCCAATGCAGGGGACACGGGTTCGAGCCCTGGTCCGGGAAGATCCCACATGCCGCGGAGCAACCAAGTGCGCAAGCCACAACTACTGAGCCTGTGCTCTAGAGCCCGCGAGCCACAACTACTGAGCCCATGTGCCACAACTACTGAAGCCTGCGCACCTAGAGCCCGTGCTCCGCAACAAGAGAAGCCACCGCAATGAGAAGCCTGCGCACCACAATGAAGAGTGGCCCCCAACTTTCTCTAGTTGTGGCACACGAAGAGTTGCCCGTGTGCCGCAACTAGAGAAAGTCCACACGCAGCAACAAAGACCCAACACAGCCAAAAATAAATAAGTAAATAAAATTTTTTAAAAATTTAATTAATTAATTAATTAATTTTGTTGGCTTTGCCGCATGGCTTGCAGGATCTCAGTTCCCTGACCAGGGATTAAACCCGGGCCACGGCAGTGGAAGCCTGGAATTCTAACCACTAGGCTACCAGGGAACTCCCGGACTTGAGTGTCTTATTGCCCGCTTGACATCTCTACTTACATAGGCATCTCAAGCTTAGCAAGTTCAATTCTGACCTCCTGATCTTCCCTCAAAACCTCCTTTTCTTGCAGTCTTCCCTAAGTTAATGGCAGTGCCATCCTTCCAGTTACCAGGCTCAAAACTTTGGAGTCATCTTTAAGGCTTCTTTCATATCCTATGTCCAGTCTGTTAGGAAATTCTTCTGGCTCTACCTTCCAAATATGTCTGGAACCCAGCCACCTCTCAATCCTTGGGCCAGTCTTGGTCTAAGTTAATCTTGGATTTGTGTAGTGGTCTCCTAACTGGTCTTTTTTTTTCTTTTTTTTTTTTTAACATCTTTATTGGAGTATAATTGCTTTACAATGGTGTGTTAGTTTCTCCTTTATAACAAAGTGAATCAGCTATACATATACATATATCCCCATATCTCCTCCCTCTTGGCGTCTCCCTCCCACCCTCCCTATCCCACCCCTCTAGGTGGTCACAAAGCACCCAGCTGATCTCCCTGTGCTATGCGGCTGCTTCCCACTAGCTATCTGTTTTACATTTGGTAGTGTATATATGTCCATGCCACTCTCTCACTTCATCCCAGCTTACCCTTCCCACTCCCTGTGTCCTCAAGTCCATTCTCTACATCTGCATCTTTATTCCTGTCCTGCCCCTAGGTTCTTCAGAACCATTTTGTTTGTTTGTTTTAGATTCCATATATATGTGTTAGCATACAGTATTTGTTTTTCTCTTTCTGACTTACTTCGCTCTGTATGACAGACTCTAGGTCCATCCACCTCACTACAAATAACTCAATTTCGTTTCCTTTTATGGCTGAGTAATATTCCATTGTATATATGTGCCACATCTTCTTTATCCATTCATCTGTCGATGGACACTTAGGTTGCTTCCATGTCCTGGCTATTGTAAATAGTGCTGCAGTGAACATTGTGGTACATGACTGTTTTTGAATTATGGTTTTCTTAGGGTATATGCCCAGTAGTGGGACTGCTGGGTCATATGGTAGTTCTATTTTTAGTTTTTTAAGGAACCTCCATACTGTTCTCCATAGTGGCTGTATCAATTTACATTCCCACCAACAGTGCAAGAGGGTTCCCTTTACTCCACACCCTCTCCAGCATTTATTGTTTGTAGATTTTTTGATGATACCCATTCTGACTGGTGTGAGGTGATACCTCATTGTAGTTTTGATTTGCATTTCTCTAATGATTAATGATGTTGAGCATCCTTTCATGTCTAGCTGGTCTTCTTATTGGTAGCCTTTCCCCCATCAGTTTATTTTCAACACAGCAGCCCAAGTGATCCTGTTAAAACTAAGTCAAATCATGTCACTCCTCTGCTCAAAATTCTTCAAAGATCTTTCATACCAGTCAGAACTATCACTGAAGTCTTCTATACCATTTGTACTTCTTAACCCATTACCTGTCTAACCTAACTTCTTATACCTCTCCCTTTTCAGTCACACTGTCCTTAATTAATGTTCCTTGAAACTGCCTGGCTTGCTAACATGCTACAACCACACAGCCATTGCACCAGCTATTCTAAATGCCTGTAAGGCTCTTCCTTACATATTCCCATGGCTTTTCCCTCACTTTTCAGTAAGAACTCTCCTAAGTATCCAATATTAAATCTCAGTAGCCAGTACTCCTAGTCCTCCTTCATGCTTTATTTTTCTGTATAGCACTTATCAATGTCTAACATTTAAAGTATTTTACTTATTTATTTATTTATTTATTTTTCCTCCTCCTCTACACACAAGAATATAAGTTCTATGAGGGAAGATTTGTTTGTTCACACTGAATAAAACAAGTACTAACACAGTGCCTGGTACCCCTTAGATGCTCATTGAGTATTTGCTACATGAATGAGTGAAGGTTCATGGTTCATGGTATGTAGACCCATAGGCCTGGAAAGTGGATGCCAGGTTCTAGACACAAGTGAACCCCAGCTAATTGGAAGGACAAATGTTTATATCTTCCCTAAATATCTCCAGGGAAGGATATTCCTCCACCTGTCCCATTGTTATTCATTTCAGTGTTCCTTTCTCAGTTCTTTCTCTTCCTTTACTCATGCTCTTCTCTTTATCCAAAGTGTTCTTCCTCTGTACCTGATTTCAAAACCAATTCAAATGTTAAAGCTTTTAGGAAACCTTCCTAGAATTCTCCATTTTCCAGACAGTATCACTCCTTCTTTCCTCTGTTCCCATCTTTTATTTTTTTGGGCCGCCTTTTCAGATTATTCTAAGCTGTAATGATTTCTGTTTCCTCTAAGTTTGTATAATATGTTAATATTTGTACATCTTTTACATTCTTTTTTAAAGTTTCTTTCTTTTTTTTTTTTTCCACTGTGAAGCTTGCAGGATCTTAGTTCTTCGACCAGGGATCGAACCTGGGCCCCGGCAGTGAAAGCGTCAAGTCCTAACCACTAGACCACCAGGGAATTCCCCTAGAACTATATTTTTTTAATTGGTTTTTGTGATTGTGTGAATGGTTAGACTCTGGGGGTGGGAAACACAGGAAAATAAAGCTTATGTACTGCTTCACTTGGTATGTTAAAATGGTCCTTTTGATATAAGACCGAAGTAGAATTTAGCTCAGTGCCTGGCTCATGGTTGGCACTTCATAGATGTTATCGATTTTGCACATACTGTTGTTACAGAAGTTGCTTCCTGCCTTTTATCAGTATGTCATTGTCACTAATTTGTGAGCTCTTAGGAAGGTCTGAATCCCATTATCTCATAAGATGTACTCAATTGAATTATTTGCTGCTGACTTGAAGGTTGCTTTACAATTTTATAAGCAGTGTGGAGGAGATGAGCATACAAATTTTATTTAACAAACACTTGAGCTTATTATGCTCTTGGTGCTGGTCTAAGCACTTTATTAATATTAATTTATTTAGTCCTCATCACATGAAATAGTTACTTTTTAAAATTTATTTTTATGTATTTATTTTTGGCTGCATTTGGGTCTTCGTGGCTGCGTGTAGGCTTTCTCTAGTTGTGGCGGGCAGGGGCTACTCTTAGTTGTGGTGCACGGGCTTCTCATTGTGGTGGTTTCTCAGGTTACAGAGCACGGGCTCTAGGCGCTCAGGCTCAGTAGTTGTGGCTCACGGGCTCTAGAACACAGGCTCAGTAGTTGTGGAGCACAGACTTAGTTGCTCTGTGGCATGTGGGATCTTCCCAGACCAGGGCTCGAACCTGTGTCCCCTGCATTGGCAGGCAGATTCTTTTTTTTTTTTTTTTTAATTTATTTATTTATTTTTGGCTGCATTGGGTCTTTGTTGCTGCACGTGGGCTTTCTCTAGTTGCAGCGAGTGGGGGCTACTCTTCATTGTGGTGCACGGGCTTCTCATTGCAGTGGCTTCTCTTGTTGCGGAGCACGGGCTCTAGGTGCACGGGCTTCAGTAGTTGTGGCATGTGGGCTCAGTAGTTGTGGCTCGCAGGCTCTAGAGCGCAGGCTCGGTAGTTGTGGTGCATGGGCTTAGTTGCTCCGCGGCATGTGGGATCTTCCTGGACCAGGGCTCGAACCCGTGTCCCCTGCATTGGCAGGCAGATTCTTAACCACTGCGCCACCAGGGAAGCCCCCAGGCGGATTCTTAACCACTGCGCTACCAGGGAAGTCCCATGAAATAGTTACTTTTATTATCCCATTTTACAGAGGAAGAAATTGGGACACAGAGAAATCAAGTAACTTGCCCAGTGACATTCAGCTAGTTAGTAGCAAAGCCGGGATTGAAATATAGGCATTCTGGCTTGAATCCTTGCTATTAATCAGATCCAGGGCTGAATGTGGATGATGCCATATAAGAAATACAAAGAATGTGCTATGGCAGTTCAAAGAAGGGAGTGGTCACATTAGTGTCTGATAGGGAATTAAAGAAGGTTACATGCAGGAGTTGGTGTTTTTCCTAAGCCTTGATTTGGGGTCAGCTTTTTCAGGTGCTTGGATATGGGAGAAGAAAAGGGAGACTAAAAAATTGCATATGCTAAAGCTCAGAGATGGAAAATGGAAGTAGTCCTGCTTGTAAGCATACAGTAGGAAGAGAGATAGTACAAGAAAGTTGGTTTGGGGTTAGAGCATAGGACGCTTGTGATTTGAATGGAGGACAAGGTGGGGAAGATGTGATATGATCAGAGCTGTGCTTTGTAAATGTGGGAACATTCTGTGTGGACTAAAAATTAATCAGTCAATCTAAGAAAGAAAAGAAAAATTTTATTTGAGCCAAATTGAGGATTATAACCCAGAACAGCATCTCAGAAAGCTCTGAGAAATGTTATGCTCATTAGAATTCAAAGCACAGTTATAAGTTTTTTAAGACAGAGTGCTCTACACTAAATGACATATTACTGACAGTTTACACAATCCAGATCTGCAAAAAATGGCCCCCTTACAAGATCCAGAAGCAATGTTATCTTTTAAGTGGTCTTGTTGGAGCTAGGAGAAAGTTGCATTCATGGTTAAGCAGGTATTTGCCAGTAGGGAGGTTTGGTGGATCCATAATTCCGATTCACAGTGCGCAGTAGTAGAGGGGAGAGAGGAGGCCAAAAGGCAGAGAGAATTTTTTATGTTTAAATTTTTCTTGTGTTGCCATAAAATATGAATTTTATTTCACATGTGGAATGAGTCAGTGCTGCTAGAGACTGACTATAGATAAAACAGTTATAAAGTTGTTATTGTATCCAGAAAAGAGGTAATTGGTCTTGAACTGCAGTGACAATAGTGATAGGTCAAGAGATAATTACAGAATTTGAATTGACAGAGCAGAGAAATGGCACAAATAAAATGGAAAATCCAGTATTTATATCATCATATAACAAGTGTAAGTTTATTTTATGTTCAGTAAGATCCTTTGAATATCTGGGAAATTCTCCTTTTGGTATAAATGAACATAGTTTTAAGAGAAAAAAAATCTGTTCATTCATTTCTAAAGAAATACGAAGTTTTTAAAATCTCATTGGGCTTGAAATTGACATCCAGGGAAATGATTTTCTTAGAGGCTAGCTAATTTATTCAGAATGTCTGAATCAAAAATATTTATTTATTAAAAAAATTTTTTTGGCCATGCCGTGCAGCCTGCGGGATCTTAGTTCCCTGACCAGGGATTGAACCCAGGGCTTGGCAGTGAGAGCGCTGAGTCCTAACCACTGGACCGCCAGGGAATTCCTGAAAATATTTTTAATCTGTTCAATGTAGACAAAATTGGAAACCACTTTAGCCTAATGATTTGGAAGAAATGATGGATATAATATTTTTTTAGAATTGCTGTATATGATTGTATCCGTTTCCTTCATGTGATACAAGTGTAAATTGCAAATGAGAACCTAAATTAGTCTATTGACTTCCCTAAGTAGGAATCTCTAGCTGACTTATCTTATTTGCAAAAACTTATTTAAAAGTAATCTTTGGAAAACCCTGATAGAACTGGTTTGTTTTAATGGGTTGATAAAAGTTATTGTGAGAGGAATATTTAATTATTCTTTGGATGCCTCTGGCGATACAGCTATGTATTAAAATATTAACTTTGTAAGAGCTATAAACATAAGAAAGTCAAACCAGGAGATGATGATATCTCAGAATTGTATCGATACAGTACCTAGAAGTAAATTTACCAAGGAGGTAAAAGACTTGAAACCTGAAAACTATAAAACTTGTTGAAAGAACTTGAAGAAGACCTAAATAAATGGGAAGACATCTCATGTTCATGTATTGGAAGACTTACTGTTGTTAATATGTCAATACTACCAAAGTGATCTACAGATCCAGTGCAAGCCCTATCAGAATTCCAGTGGCCTTTTTTTTTTTTTTTTTTTTTTTGTAGAAATGGAAAGCCAGTATTCAAATTCATTTGGAATTGCAAGGGACTCAAGCCAAAATAATCTTGTGAAAGAACAAAATTGGAGCCTACACACTTCCCAATTTCAAAACTTATTGCAAGGTTACAGTAATCAAAATAATGTGGTATTGGCATGGAATAGAATTAAGGTCCCAGAAATAAATTCACACATTTATGGCCAGTTGATTTTGAAAAGAATGCCAAGACTATTTAATGGTGAAAGAATAGTCTTCACCAAATGGTACTAGGACAACTGAATATCCACATGTAAAAAGAATTAAGTTGTACCCTTACTTCAAACCATGAACAAAGTTTAACTCAAAATGGATCAATGACCTAAATATAAGAGCTAAATCCATAAAGCTCTTAGAAAAAAACATGAGGGTAAGTTTTCATGACCTTTGATTTGGCAGTGGATTTTTAGATATGACACCAAAAGCACAAGCAAAAAAAGAAAAAAATACATAAATTGGACTTAATAAAAATTAAAACCTTTTGTGCATCCAAGGACATTAACAAGAAAGTGAAAAGACAACCAATACAATGGGAGAAAATATTTGCAGTCTATATATCTGTTAAGGATCTGGTCTCTAGATCTAGAATATGTGAAGAACTCTTATAACTCAACACAAAAGACAAACAGTCCAATTTAAAAACGAGCAAAGGACTTAAAGAGACATTTCTCCAAAGAAGATATACAAATGGCCAACAAGCACTTGAAAAGATGCTTAATGTCATCAGTCACTAGGGAAATGCACATCAAAACCACAATGAGGTACTCCTTCATACCTACTAGGATGGCTATAAAAAACAACAACAGTGGAAAATAACAAGTGTTGACAAGGCTGCAGAGAAATTAGAAACCTAATACATTGTTGGTGGAAATTTTGAATGGTTCATCCACTGTGAAAAACATTTTGGCAGCTACTCTAAAAGTTAAACATAGAATTACCATATGACCCTGTAATTCTACCCCTAGTATATATTCCGAAGTATTGAAAACAGTTCCTCATAACAAGTACATGTACACACATTTTCATAGTAGCACTATTCACAATAGCCAAAAGGCCGACATAGTCCAGACATTCATGGATGGATGGTTAAACAAATTGTGGTGTATATGCACAATGAAATATTATTCAGCCATAAAAGGGAATAAAGTATTGATATATGCTATACCATGGATGAGCTCCCAAAACATTATGCTAAGTGAAAGAAGCCAGACACAGTAGTCACATATTACATGGTTCCATTTATATGAAATACCCAGAATACAGACAGAATGCAGATTGGTGGTTGGAGGGGGGAATGGGAAGAAACTGGTTAATGAGTAAGGGATTTTACTTTGGAATGAATGATGGAAGTGTTTTGGAACTAGATAAGAGTGGTGGTTGAAGAACATTGTGAATGTACTAAATGCCACTGAGTTGTTCACTTTAAAATGGTTAATTTTATGTCGTGAATTTCATTTCAATACATTTTTTTGAATATAGTGATACAAGAATATAAAAGGTATCAGAACACTCATCTGCTGTTTTTCACACTGCAGTTTATAATGTAAGAAGAAGAGGGGAGTAAAAGAAAATAAAAGTTTTAAACTAGAGTTTTCAAAAGATCAAAGCCATTTAAAAAGATTGAATTAGAAAGTTTAACAAATGATGACATGAAGGAAAAAATGGGAATAAAAACAAACGAATAAATTATCATTAGCCTATTTCAACGAGAAGCCAGATTTTAGCATCAAGATGGTATAAGCTCAGATTTACTTACTAGATACAAAGTGGTGGCCGATGAGTTTTTCCAGGTTAGGTTCAGAATTATCACCTTAAATCTCTTTATAAGAACAAAGCAAAATATTAGTAAGTGATTTCATTGAAGATATCAAACATAAGTTAATAAAATTAAGAAATAATGGAGTTCATATATTTGTGGAGGAAAGCACTCCTTTGTATGGATGTAGAAAAAGAAGACAAGATAGACTTAAATATGGGACATTCTTTTGACTTAGAATTTCAGTGTATATATATTCTCAGAGAATCCAGTGGATAGGAGAAACTATTGTAATTAGCTAAACTAATTTTAGTTACTTGAGTTTAGTGCAGCAATAAAAAGACAGAAAATGAATGCAAAATGTCATGTGTTTGGGTTGTAATATAAATCACCTATAAACTATAGAGAGAATTCAACAAGTATGTGAATTTTTACTAATAGTGACTGATTTTTCACTTCGTTTTCATTATTTGGTAGCTCCTTTGTCACTTTAATTAAATAATAATATTCTCTTTTGTCTGTGAGAAGTTGTGGCGTTGTGCTATGTCAGACACACCAAAAAATGCCCATTCTTGGCAGAACAAGAAAGTTAGCCTTCTTCTTTGATTGCAGATGATGAAAGCCATGAACAAGTCCAATGAGCATGTCCTGGCAGGAGGTGCCTGCTTCAATGAGAAGGCAGACTCTCATCTCGTGTGTGTCCAGAATGATGATGGCAACTATCAGACCCAGGCTATCAGTATTCACAATCAACCCAGAAAGGGTGAGTGTTTGAGCTGACTGAGGTTGTAAGAATGGAAGATTGTACTGGAACTGGAGAGTTGGATATCTCAGCCCCATAACACTCACTGTCAGAATAGGTTGACCACAGTTTGATTAAATTAACCTTTCCAAGCTTATTCTTTAGGAGTATGTTGACTACCCAGACTTAGAGTTGCAAATGGGATCTCTGTTATTGAGGGGAGCATCTTGAAAATACTGCCTCAGGACACTGACAGAGCCAGCATTGATATTTGAAGGTAGAAGACTTGGCCCCATGGTGAGAATATGCTTAGGTAGATTTAGAGCTTTTTGAATGACCATACCCAAAGAATGTTAATTAAATTAATAGGTTGACAGGATTCTGAAGGAAGCCTTCTAGATTCGGTGGTACTCAGAATGTGGTCTCATCACTTAGGAGATTGTTAGAGATGAAGACTTCATACCCCAGATCTGCTAAGTCAGAATTTGTGTTTTAGCACAATTGCTGTGTGATTCAAATACACATTAGAATTTAAGAAGCATTGCTCAATGTGCCATTTCCTAAAGTGTCTTATCAGCGTCTATGGTTTTTTAAAATATTCACATAAATAAATAAAAGTTTCGCTTATTATATTAGACTGAGAAATCCTATGTTAAACAAGTTTAAGCAGATTTCTTTACTGCAGGACTTTTCAGAGCCTTTAACAAACTGATGTGTATTGTGATTTTACAAAAGCAGGATAGTGCCTAGACCTTCCCAAATTTATTTGACCATGAATCTTTTTTTCCCTCAGAATATCTCCTAAAACTAGCTGTCTTTAGTATGCTTTATGAAACACTTCTCTAGTAGACATACTATAGGTCATTGTCTTCTGTTTATTTTTTAAATCAGTTGTTTAGTACAGGCATAAAAGGTACTGAGCACATGTATATTCAAATATAATATCTAAAATAGGTTGGTGATAAATCCACTATGCTCCCTATTAGTCAAATCATATCTATAATATTTGAATAAGTTCTGGATATCATTAACATAATTGGTGATAAAACTAGAGGGTCTTCAGAGGATGATTCAAGGCCTGTGAGAAGTTTAGAAACTAGGTCAAAGGAAGACCTCTTGAATAAAGTATAAATGTTTAACCTGGAAAAGTACAGATTGAAAGAGGGTGAAAAATAGCTATCTCTATTTTTAAGGTTTTCTATTATGTGGAAATAATATTCACCTTACCCTCTATAGCTACAAAGGACCAAAACCAGCACCAGTGGGTGAAAGGTACAAGGATCTAGATTTGGGCTCAATTTGAGAGCACACTCTGTAGCACTGAGAGCTATCCAGAAATAGAAATGGTTGCCTTGTGCTTTGCGGGCTCCCTGTCACTAGGAGTCTCTCACAAAGGCTGGATCACCTACCCATTAGAGATACTGTAGGGCCAATGGGTAGGAAGGTGGAATAGCTCAGTCCAGTTTAAGATGTGGAGAAATAAAAAGTGTAGTGCAGTTTTCATAAAGCTAAATGTAATTAAATATCCTTTCTTTCATGAAGAGGTGTTTGTCTTTTAAATGTGTTTGTTTTTTTAATAGCTCCACTTGGTAAATAAAATAGTTGGCAACCATATCTCCATATTCAAAATATATTTGATTTAAAAAAAGCAATGAATTAGATGAGGGGTCAGCAAACTTTTCCTGTGAATATGATAAGTATTTTAGGCTTTGCAGGCCTGTGGTCTTTGTCGCCAGCACTCTGGCATCATAATTCAAAAACTGCCGTAGACAATATGTAAATGAATGGATATGGCTGTGTTCAAATAAAATTTTGTTTACAAAAACAAGCTGCAGACCAAGCCCTAATCTTGACTGCTAAGATTTTTTTGCTTCTTGATTGAAGGAAGCACAAAACAGAATGGGAGAGTATATCTTAAAACCTCATTCTCTAAGCTATCATTAGCTTAGAGAATTAGCTTTGAATTATTGGTTACTTGTATATTGTGGTGTATAGAGTTGGTGTTTTTTGTTTTCTGTATGATGATGGTTGGAGTTCCCAACTACCAAATATTTCATTATTATTTTCAACCCCTCCAACTCGGAGTCTTTCTTCACTAAACTATTTCTATTGCTATTTTAGTGACTGGTGCCAGTTTCTTTGTGTTCAGTGGCGCTCTGAAATCCTCTTCAGGATATCTTGCCAAGTCCAGTATTGTGGAAGGTAAAGAATGAGTTATACTGCATGTACATTAGTTCAGTCCTAACTGTACAACTGAAAAACAAGGGACATTAAAGGAAGCCTTGACACTTTTGCCGTAGACTTTTTTTTTTGGATTGACGTCTAATTCCAGCTAGTCTCATTTGTGCTACCGGTCAGTTCTAAACAAATGAATTAATCTGAATACTTTCTTTTTTTTTTAATAAATGTATGTATGTATGTATGTGTGTATTTATTTATTTATTTATTTATGGCTGCATTGGGTCTTCGTTGCTGCATGTGGGCTTTCTCTAGTTGTGGCGGGCAGGGGCTTCTCATTGCAGTGGCTTCTGTTGTTGCGGAGCACAGGCTCTAGGCACGTGGGCTTCAGTAGTTGTGGCACACGGGCTCAGTAGTTGTGGCTCGCGGGCTCTAGAGAAGAGGCTCAGTAGTTGTGGCACAGGGCTTAGTTGCTCCGTGGCATGTGGTATCTTCCCGGACCAGGGCTTTAACCCATGTCCCCTGCATTGGCAGGCAGACTCCCAACCACTGCGCCACCAGGGAAGTCCTGCCATAGACTTCTGACTCATTATTTATTCAATAGCATCTCACTCTACAGCTAATTAAAACTGTCATAAGGTTGCCTAACTCTCCAAAGAAGGGAGTAAGTGGTAGAGATATCATGGGACACCGACATAAAAGTTAAGAGATGGCTTTTCAGAGCTCTGGAATAAGGTACCCAAAGGGTCATAGTCTGAATTCAGATATATCACTGGGTGTGAATCTGTAAATATGTAGATGAAGTTCAGCCCCAGTTACCCACAAGAATGCTGCAATCACCATTTGGTGTACAGAATGGGATTCATTTGCTGCTGGTTTGCTATAATTGACGTGACACATATCCTGACAAAAGTTAATTAAATGAAATTTAATGAAAGGCTAATGAGCATATTGTTTATTTTCTTTAATTGATTTTTGTAATTTATTTTATTGAAGTTTAGTTGATTTATAATGTATTAATTTCTGCTGTACAGCAAAGTGATTCAGATATATATACACACATACACACACACACATTCTTTTTCATATTCTTTTCCATTATGGTTTATCACAGGATATTTATTTTCTTTGTCAACTATTCGTCACTGTTTTTTGATCTAGTTACTCTTGTTGTATAACAAATTAAACCGGAATTTAATGGCTCAAAACAACTATTTTATCATGCTCACTGATTCCTCTGGGTCTGCCCTTGACAGGGCAATGCAGGGTTGGCTTGACCCTGCTCAGTGATGTCTGGGGCCTCAGTTGGGATGACTTGAAGGTTGGTGGTTACTTGATGGCCGGGAGCTAGAATTATCTGAAAATTTTTTGACTCACAAGTCTGGGGCCTGTGCTGGGATGATTTAAAGACTAGGAGTAATGACCAGAGTCCTTATCATTGGACTCCTTAGCATGCAGCCTTGGGATAGTTTGGTGGCTCAGAACTCCCAAGCACAACTGCTCCAGCACAAGGCAGCAGCCGCATTGGTTTTTATGACCCAGCCTTGAAAGTCACACAGTGTCATTTCCACCATCCTCTAGTGTTGGAAGTGGTCATGAGCCTGCTCAAGGGCAGAGAAGTTAGACTCCATTTCTTGGTGGGGAAATGGAAAGGTAGCATTGTAGAAAAGCATGTGAGACGGGACATATAGTGGTCATCTTTGGAAAATATAGTCTGCACACACAATGACAGGTTTTCATTTCCACAGTAGCTCACTCCAGCACCCTAAGAGCAGTTTTTCCTGAGGGTAGATTCCATTGTGTTAACTGAAATACATAGATAATCTTATGTGTGTTAAAAGAGATTGACTTTGATCTCCTCTATTGGTAAACTTAATAAAACAGCAAGTGAAGAGCAAAGTATGCTATTATACTACATAGCAGAAACACTCTATTAAGAAATTAAATCTAGGAGCCAAGCAGTTCTTTGGTCTTAAATGACTAATTAATGCCTATGTGATCAAATATTGACTACCTTTGAAATTGTGTCTTTACAAGGTGATTAAAAAGCACCCCTTCAGTGTTGTCAAAATGATAAATTGAACTGACACAGATTCTTACAAATGCAAAGCAATGTATTTAAAAATTATATTTATGTCTTTGGGTTGGGAATTTCTTAGGCCTTACACTTCACTGTGTGTGTGTCAGTAGAGTAATTAGCTGCCTATTTATGAAATTTTTATTGAAGCTCTTTAGAAATTATTTTAGCTGAGAAGAAAGTTTTGTGTCAACGAAGCAGGGTAATTGCTCAGCATGTGACAACTTTCTCCCTCAATTTCAGTATTTGCCTTTGACTCAGGTAGGTAGCAGCCCCAAAATAGTTATCATCTGTTGGCTACATGGTAGCCCATATAAAACACATGTGGTAGGTTTGCCTTATTGCTAGTCAATAAATGGATTTATTCCCCATCCCCCTGCTGTTGTTTATTCAGTGATTTATTTAACAAACACTTACTGGCTTTCACTGTATGCAATCATAGTAAGGCAAGAGATGCAAATGAATAAATATGATCAGAGCACGATAGATGCATCAGTGGAAACACGAACAAAATCCTCTGTGTATCCAAAAGAGGGACGTGACCATGTGTAAGTTTTCCCTTTGAGCAGTCTCAGGACAAACTTCATTGTGCCTGAAGTGAAATCAACAGGCAAGTGTTTTAAGCAGAATCCATCTTGGCATTTGCTCCTCATAACACTTTCAATGAGTAAGAAGTTCAGCTCAAAGAACAAAACCTCTCTGTATCTGTCAGCTTCAGAGAACAGAGCAGAGTTTTACATTTAATCCTAGAGGGATTTGCTAGATGCCAGGTACAGGGTTTCACCTGCCCTTCTACCTGGCTTTGCATTGTTTCCATCTGTGTTGTCTTGGTGCTGATTCTCAGATGGCGTTATGGTCCAGATCACTGCAGAGAACATGGATGCCTTGAGGCAGGCGCTGCGGGAGATGAAGGACTTCACCGTCACCTGTGGCAAGGCAGATGCCGAGGATCCCCAGGAGCACATCCACATCCAGTGGGTGGATGATGACAAGAATGTCAACAAGGGGTAAATGCGGCGACCTTCCCCCCTTGTGGCATTTCGTTATGGGCTAGGCTCTGGGTTTTGTCTATACTGGTGTTTTATAACTTTACTGAAAGCCCTGCCTAAGAAGAAAGGACTGCTTTGTATCATAACATGGAATTTTAAATTTCTGGTTTCTTGGCTTAATTTCTGAAGGAGTTTCTGTGCATATTTTTGAAGGGAGGAGGAAGGAAGGAGTTGATGAAACAAAACAATCCCTTTAAAGTTTTTGAGATAATAGTAAAACCTTAAGCCTTTTTTGGTTTACAAAACACTTTTGCTAATTTTGTTTCATTTCATATAACAACTAGTATTGTTATTTCTATATTACAGATGAGTAAATAAACACCAAAAGGATAAATGATTCCATAAAGCTAGGAAGTGGCAGGGCTAGGACTGAAAACCACCTCCTTGGGCTTCAAATCCTATACTCTTCTCTAGTACATGGCAACTCTATTCTGATGGTTTAAGCCCAGACCTTGGAGTCATCTTTGACGCTTTTGTCTCACACCCTACACCTAGTCCAACAGTAAATCCTGTTAGCTTTACTTTAAAATATTTCCAGAATCGTACTACTTCTCACTACCCCTGCTGCCATCATTTGGTCTGCATTATTGCAGTCGCCTCCTAATTGGTTTCATTGTTTCTAGTCTTGGCCTCCTCCTTCCCCCCAGCCTAATCAGTTTCCAGTACAGCAGCCAGAGCATTGTCACTTCTTTGCTCAAAACCCACCACTGGCTTCCAGTGTCATTCAGGGTAAAAGCCAAAGTCTTTTATGACATACAAGGCCTTACACAATCCCTCCGCCCACTTCTCAGAAGCAACACCTGGCTTCTTGCTTGAATACATCAGCTGTGCTTCTGCCCTCAGACCTTTGTACCTTCTGTTTTCTCAACTTATACCCTGTTCCTATATAGCCACAAGTTACTCCCTCCCTGCTTCAAGTTTTTTCCAAAATGTCACTTTCTCAATAAGGCCTTCCCTGGCCAGCCTACTACATTATAAGCCTCTCATACACATTTCTTCCCTCCCCTGAATTATATTTAAGAGCACCTATAACTCTCTAACATATATTTTTACTTATTTATTATATTGCCCCTGGGATGTAAGCTCCATGAGGGCAGAAATTTTTGCTGATTTATTTACTTCTGTGTCGCCAGCACCTAAAACACTGTCCAGCACCAAGCAGTTCTTTTTTTCTTTTTCCTTTTAAATTAATTATTTATTTTTGGCTGTGTTGGGTCTTCGTTGCTGCGTGCAGGCTTTCTCTAGTTGTGGAGAGCAGGGGCCACTCTTTGCTGCCATGTGCAGGCTTCTCATTGCAGTGGCTTCTCTTGTTGCGGAGCATGGGCTCTAGGCGCGGGCTTCAGTAGTTGTGGCGCTCGGGCTCAACAGTTGTGGATTGCAGGCTCTAGAGCGCAGGCTTAGTAGCTCCACGGCATGTGGGATCTTCCCAGACCAGGGCTCGAACCCGTGTTCCCTGTATTGGCAGGCGATTCCCAACCACTGTGTCACCAGGGAAGTCCCCCAAGTAGGTTCTTTAAAAAACTGATTAATTGAATAAATATGTCATACTTCATTGTATTAAGCTTTCTCCCATTCATCCTTCAGGCAATAACTCTATGTGTGGGCTTCTGAAAATACAAAAATGAAGTCCACATGGTCCTTGCTGACAGGTGACTTAGTCTGGTTTTGAAGATAGTTATAAATAAGTCCACCAAAGTTCGGAAGACGCTCATAGAAAACTCTATAGGAGACAGTGAAGATAAAAAAGAAATGAGGAACTCGGTAGAGGTGGTCGGGCAGTATTCAGGAACGACTTCCTAGAGGAATGGCTGCTGCTTGAGCTGAGTCTGGTAAGATGAGTAGACATTTGCTGCACAGCTGTGGCAGAGTGGGTATTCCAGTCTGAGGGACTGCAGAAGCAAAGGCAGGTAGAGGGCACTTACAACATGGCATACAAGATTTTTTTTTTTTTAATTTATTATTTACTTATTTATTTATGGCTGTGTTGGGTCTTCGTTTCTGTGCGAGGGCCTTCTCCAGTTGCGGCAAGTGGGGGCCACTCTTCATCGCGGTGCGCGGGCCTCTCACTATCGTGGCCTCTCTTGTTGCGGAGCACAGGCTCCAGACGCGCAGGCTCAGTAATTGTGGCTCACGGGCCCAGTCGCTCCGCGGCATGTGGGATCCTCCCAGACCAGGGCTCGAACCCATGTCCCCTGCATTGGCAGGCAGACTCTCAACCACTGCGCCACCAGGGAAGCCCCCAAGATTTTTTTAAAAATGGTTTTAAAACTTTTGTTATTGAACAAAAGGAAGCAATTTCTAAATCAATGAGTGTGTTTGCCTACTTTACAAATAACCCTTTACCTTACCATACTTCCTGGAAAATTTAATTTCAAAATCAATTTGTGTTTAATTCTCTGTTATATTTGGTTATTAGGTTGATGGTGTGAACTGATGAACAAGCATCTGTATTATCTATCACAACAAATTCCATAGTTATTAGGACAAAAAAGTTGATAATCTGAAAATCTGATGCCGTAAGGTATTGATAGCTAACAATAAGTAGGTTGCCCTTTCCTACAACACGTGCCAGTGGCAGCATCTTAGAAAAAAGGACAAGAACTAGTCAGGGAAGACTCTTGAACCCAGGAGTTTAGTTTGTAGTGTGTAGACTGAATGTTTTCCAGCTTGTTCCACAGTGTCAGTGTATCCTTTCTCAAAAGAGTGTTAATCAACTGAGGCTGCTCTATTTTTGACATTGTCTGATGAGTTAGAAGTTAAACGTAACAGTGGTTAAATAATTTTAATTCAGTCAAATGAAGCGAATCCCAATTTAGGTTAAATTTGACCTTTTGTACATAGAGATTCAAAAACATAAACAGGTTTGAAAATTGTTAGGAAAAGTTTGGAATCTTTGCGACAATTATTTGGAATCTTCATTGGAATGAGTATGTATCTCCACATGTTTATACTTGCTATATTTTGGAGAGGGCACGACCATAAAATGTGGCCTTTCTATTCAGGAATCTAGGAGTGATAATGTAGCACTGAAGGGAGTTTGTTGTGATAGGTAATATAGATACATGTTCATCAGTTCACACCAGCACTGTCATAATTAACATACTTGGTCAAATAATTCCTTTAATCAATAAACACTTATTAATCGCCTACATTCCAAGCAGTGTGTCAGACCTGGAAATATAGCACACAGAGGTGAGTGTATCGTATACCCTCCCTTTCGGAAGTTCATTTGTGAGGCAAATGCGCAGCCGTCTGGAGAGTATGATGTGATGAGTGTTGTCACAGTCGGGAGCGGAGTGCTGTGGCAGAGCCAGGGGAGAGCAGGATCGGGTGGGGCTGTGCAGTCACTGAAGGGAGGAATACTGGAGGAGGAGAGCAGGCTTGAAGTAAACAGTTTCTTTACATTAAATAACCAGCTCCTGGAATCAGGACTCCTTTGTCATATGTGTGTTCCCTGAATTATTTCAGTGCATAGGCCCTTCCCTGAGAGCTCTGTCCATGTACATTCTTGTGCAGTGGCTTCTTCTTTTGTGATGTTTTGCACACATGTGTTCAGCAAGGCACCCAGTGTAATTAGTAGCAAGACTTGATAAGAGAAGTGGTTCTTCTAACTTTGAGCTGCTTCCATCTCTTTCCTTTGTCTCTGTTTTAGTGTCATAAGTCCCATAGATGGGAAGTCCATGGAGTCTATAACAAGTGTGAAGATATTCCATGGGTCAGAGTATAAAGCAAATGGAAAAGTCATCAGATGGACAGAGGTAAGGAAATGAAACTTGGCATCCCTGACCTTCTTTGAAGACAACTTTTTGCTCGGCCCAGAGACACATTCTGGGCTGATTCTGGAGGATAAGAAAAATAAATAAAATCTCTCTGTTTACCTTCTATACTCCAATTCTCTCTGGTCTATCTTAGCTCACTGGGAAGAAATGCACAAAGTGCGGCCTGCAGCAGTCAGACATCTCCTCCCGATGAACTAGCTTTTAGAGATTTGTTCACATTGGAACTCAAGAAGGGTGTATCTCTGAAGGGTACATACCATCTTTGCTGGATTCTTCAGAAAGCTGGGCTGGTTATGCTGCACTCAGTTATGACTGTCTTGGATAACACCGTCTTTAAAAAATAGACTTATCTCACCAATAAGAAAACTAAAGCTCAGAAACTAACTTGTCCAAGATTACATGGCGACTAAGTAATGGCTGAGTCCTGATTCAAACCCATATCTAGCCAACTCCTAAGCTCTTTTCCACTATATTGTTCCTTAACGTGAAAGCTGTGTTAGAGGCTAACTTGGGAATGAGAGGAGCAGGGCAGGAACCCTGTATATGTGTACATGTCAGACAAATCAGAAAGTTTATTTTCTGAGAGTAAACAGGTAGGTCCTATGTCTCAACTTCTTTTGAACCTCATTTATACTTGTCTATAAAATAAAGTATTAAATTATAAGATCTCTAGGATTTCTGGCAGCTTTAAAAATCTTAATTTTTTTTTTAAATCTAAGAAGTTCTGTGACTTCTACCTTTTCCATTTTAAACACAGGGTAACTGAGGCCAAGAGAGGTTAAATGCCTTACCCAAGTTTACTAGCTGGTTCCTGACAACACATAGACTAGAGATTCTTCAGTTCTTGAGCTGTTGTTCCAAGTGATTTATCTTTCATACCATGCTTGGTGTTTTCATATGCGGCTGAGTGGTTTTATCTGCTTGCTTTGTAATGATCATCCCTTTGATACATTGAGTAGTGCAGGGTCTGGAACATGTAAATGTCTTTATTGCTTACAAAGTAGTTTGACCTGTGTTTCCTCCTTTTTGCTCCCCAGTAACCCACTGAGGTAGGGAGATGAGAAATGAGAAATTACATAATGAGTAAACAGTCTCAGAGAGGCCGGGTGACTTGTGACTTGCCTAATGCTGGTTGCTGGCAGAGCCAGGGCCAGAAGTCTCCTGAGTCCCACTCCAGAACTCTTTCCATCATTTCATGCTGCCATTCTCACTAGTGCATTGGGCATAGGGCTTCAGAGCTGCCCCTTCGCAGTATTTATTCTAAGTATTCTTAGTATATTAGCAGTATTCTTAGTATAAGCCGCTGCTTGAGCAGTAAGCTAGGGGGTGGTATATAGAAGCATTATGTATTTACGTATCTGTATCTTTTACGTTTTGCTTTTATATCATTTAATTTTTACAATAACCGGAGAGAATAGGTGCTTCCCATTTTACAGAGGCAAACTGGGCATTAAGAAGCCAAAGGACTTGCTCATGACCCTCCTCTATGTGACTAGGACTCAGGTCTCAGTTCCAAATCTGCTATGCTTCTGCCTGCGCCCAGTGCAGTGCTCAGTTCAAGGACACTGACACAGCTCTGGCCTCAGCAGTGGCAGAGCCATGTGGTGGGAAAAACTGTCTGTGATAAGAGGCAGATTCTGGCCTGGGCCCTGAGCGAGTCACCTCCCTTCTATGAGTAATCAGTAATATGAAGGTGTTGGGCGACATGATCTATAAGGTCCGTTCTCTTAGAAAGTTGTCCACATGTTAGGGATTTCTTTTAGAAGTATACAGTGCAAAATGTAAGCCTTTCCCGGTTCTGAGTAGAACATACCATTATGACCATGGCCATGCCTTTCAGGTAGATAGGCAGATAGCAGCTACCATTTTGTGGGTGCAGAGACTGTGAGAGGCAGAGGCTGTTTCTTAGATGTAAGATGTCAGTGCCCTACTTTTCTTGGCCCAAGGACCTCGTGGTGTCTGAGGTCTTCCTGCACATCTTAGGGAATCAGGTTGCTCATACACGTTAGCTGGTGTACTGATTTCTTCCTACATCTCCTAGGCACAAGTTTAAAAGTCTCCTTTGTTTGGGGAACAGGTGTTCTTCCTAGAAAATGATGACCAGCACAGTTGCCTGAGTGATCCTGCAGATCACAGCCGACTGACCGAGCATGTTGCCAAGGCTTTTTGTCTTGCTCTGTGTCCCCACCTGAAGCTTCTGAAGGAAGATGGAATGACTAAACTGGGACTACGTGTGACACTTGACTCAGATCAGGTAAAGAGTCTCAGCCTTTGAAGCGGGCCTTGGGCAGTGTCTGTTTTCTGACATGTGAGTTTTCCTGCTGCAACCCAGAGAGTATAAGTCTCTGGACCTTGGGCCTGACCAGATACAATATTTAGCCTTCCCTCTGTTGGTAATACAGCTGGATGTGCTGCTTGGTCAGACTCTCTGAACCATTTGAACTCTGGCTTCCTCACCTGAATTCTTGCAAGGACTTTTCTTTTTAGTGTGGGCTAAGGAGAAGTGTGTGTGAGGACCGGCCACCTCCGGTGTGAATGACATCAGGGCCAGCCTTTGAGACTCCCCAGCACCGCCCTTTGGGAATCATTCTGCCTCCTGTAGAGAGCAGGTCCCAAGCTGTCCCATATCCTGTCGTTTTCTTATAACTACAGCAGACTTCTGCCGACTGGCCTTTGCAGCTCCCACTCGTTACTGTCAACATTTCCCAGCTAGTTAGTGGATAGGACTTGACCTGTTGCCCCACTGGTTTTCCCGTCAGTTCAGGTCTCCCGTGGCCGGGCTTCCCTCCCTGTCTGATGTAACCGTTTTGTATGCGTTTGTAGTCACAATCCAGTCTTAGTGTGCCCTGCCCCCACTTCCTTTCCCCAGTGTCTCTCTCCTGTGGCCTAGCACTCTAATCTCCCTACATTTCTTTTGGATTTTAGATCCATGTGACATGACCGTGTTCCTGCTTTGATGCAGTTATGTCATTATCAGGGAAAATGTGAAAGGTTATATATTTGGCTCCATTTCCTGACTCGTCATCAGTCAACAGATAGTTATTTTCTACTAAAGGTCTTGCCCAATGCTGTACTAAGCATGTCAAGGTAATACAAATGAGGTATTACGGTCCTTTCTCAAATGGTACTGAAAATCTGGCTGGAGAATTACCACACATAGAACAATTTAAGAACAAGCATTTTTCTGCTAAATATGTGGGGCTCTCGAGGGCAGGGGCCCCGTTTACATTTATCCTCGAATTCCTGTGTTTGTAGGTGTTCAGAAGATGGTGTGTGGAAGAATGGATGGAAGAACAAGTGTTCAGTTCCTGTTGTGTTAGGGAGTTTACCCAGTATACTTCTTGTTTTAATTTTCACAACCGAAGGTTTATGTATTACTGCTGACATTCCATACCTCTCTGTGCCCCATCCCCCCTTCCTGGGAAGCTAAGACCCTAACAGATTAAGTGTCTGGCCCAGGGTCTCACAGCTATCATGTGGTAGAGGCAGGATGAATGATAGGATGGTAAGTGACAATTCAGGGAAGAGAAGGAGAAGTTTGTGTCTACTGCCAGTTCTAGCCCCTGGCCAAGAAGGACATCTCCTTTCCTGCTCAGCCTCCTTGGCCCTCAGCCCTCTGGAGAGATCTTCTCTGTCCAGTAACCTCTCATCCCCTTCTTTCTGCGGTGTAGGTTGGCTATCAAGCAGGGAGCAATGGCCAGCCCCTTCCCTCGCAGTACATGAACGATCTGGACAGCGCTTTGGTGCCGGTGATCCATGGAGGGGCCTGCCAGCTCAGTGAGGGCCCCATCGTCATGGAACTCATCTTTTATATTCTGGAAAACATCGCATAGACAGAGAGGACTTCATTTTTTTCTGTTCAGACCTGTTGCAACAGCAGTCATACCCAAATCATTTGCACTTTAGAACTGGAAAATTAAGATTTTGTTAACACTATTAATGGGGGAGGGGGTGGGGTGGGGGTTTGGGGGACGGGGTGGGAAAGGGTGGTTGGGGGGACAGATGTTCCATAGTTCTAAGTCTTCTATGCATTGTCCACCGAGAAGATCTGGGCAGCTTCTGTTACTGCACCACAGTTACGCTATCCTCGCAGCTAATCCCCTTCTGTTACTGTTTAGACAAGAGTTCTGCTCCTCTGTTTTAAGACTTAACTTTTGGTCTTGTGCTCAGAAATGCTCAAATGGGTACAGCCATCACCAAGGGTGGGGTGGGAGGGCAGAGGGGAAATAAAAAATGAAGCATCAGTCTTGAACTCTTTGTACAGAATGGATATAAAAAGGACAGTTTCATGCTGATCTTGTCCCAGTTACATCACAGCGACTTCAAGTAGGAGTCACACTTAGATTTTTTGTTTTTACTAGATTATTTATTGAAGTGAATCAAAGACCCAAAGGATTATCTCTCTTCTATCCAAGGAAGGGCGACTCAGTGTAAATGAGGTCACCTGGATAGTACAGCGAAGTACAGGATCTCTCAAGATCTGCCAGAGTGGATGAGACACTGAATTGGGCCTTTCTGTGAAAGCTGACAGAATATACCCAAGACATTTTTAGTTATAATATACACTAGAGGTATTTTATTTTATTTTATGCCATGCTCTGCCGCTTGCAGGATCTTAGTTCCCTGACCAGGGAATCGAACCTGGGCCCTGGCACTGAAAGTGCAGAGTCCCAACCACTGGACCACCAGGGAATTCCCTACACTATAGGTATTTTAAAAAATATTTTATTGAGAAATAATTTAAACTTCCAGGAAAGTGGCAAGTTAAAAAAACCACCACCATCACCACCACCTATGTATGCTTTACCCAGATTCAGCTGTTGTTCACAGAGTAACTCATTTGCTTTATCAGTGTTCCTTTCTTTCCTTTTCTCTCTCCATAAAAAATTGAGGCACTTGAGAGTAAGTTGCATACATCATAGCCCTTTATCCCTAAATACTTTAATGTTTGTTTCCTAAAAATTAGCACATTTTCTTATATAACCATAGGACAGTTCTCAACTTCGGTGTGATACTTTAACCTACCATCTGTCCAATAATGTCCTTCACAGCATCTTTCCCCTCCAGTGAAGCTTCCAGCATGATAAGACAGACATGGTAAGTTGCTGTCGTGACTCACCTTTATCTTTTATGTCATTGATATTTTTGGTGAATAAGGTTCCTCCAACTCATTTCTTAATAGAAAATGCCTCATTTTGCATTCAGTTGGTACTTCCTCATAATTAGGTGAATTACACATTGTTGGCTACAATCCTACCTAAGTGATGTTGTGTCCTTCTTAGGACATCACATCAGGGGTCACTTAATGTCCTTCTGCCCCTCACTGATGGTAAATTTTCATCACCTGGTCCAAGTGTGGTCCAGTTTGTCCACTGTATGTTTTCCCCCTTGGAACAAATAACCAATACGTGTAGAGATACTTTCAGATCATGCAGATATCTTGCTCACTGAAATTTCCCCTTAGAGTTAGCATTCTCTGATGTTTCCTGTCTGAATTGATCTTTTACTATGATGGCTACAAATGATTTCTCAATTCCAGCACTTCCTCTACCTTTATCAGTTGCACTTGATTATCTATAAGCAAAAGCCCTTCTTTCTTATTTATTCATGTAATTAGTTTTCATTATGGACTTGGGATTACTTTTTGAATGGTTCTAATTCATTATTTTGGCGCTCAAATGGTCTCAGCTTTGGCCAGAGAGAACCCCTTCAGGTGAGCTCCCACATCCTTGTGACATGCTCCTAACATTTTTCTGAACACTTCCTTTTCTGGACTAACAAGATGCCCCAGGGCCATCTTGGGCTAACCCTGTCCCAGCCTTGGAATCAGCCTGTTTGTTTTTTTTTTTTAGAGGAAGTGGTATTAGAAGCCAAGATTTGGTTTACCAAATTATTTACCAAATAATATTATTTGGTTTACCAAATAACATATATGATGCACTCTGATCATTTTCTCCTACATTAAGAATTTATTTTGGTCACAGACCAAATAGATTTCACAACCCCCAGTTTGAAAAACACTGCTCTAGGGCAACTCACTTCCTTGTCACTGGCATCTTCTAAACACCCAGGCCAAGCGAGAGGTTGGTCCCTCTGCAGTGAAAGCACAACTCCAAGGAGCCCCTGGAAGCTAGTGTGGGCCCCTGAGACAGTGAGAGGCTGCTCCTCAGCGGCTGGAGCTGGGCTTAGCACTTGGCAATTACAGGCTGTGGAACTACGTTTAGGGCAACAGCTGTTTTCTGAGGCTCAAGTGTGTCTAGCTAGGTTTAGTGCTCTTCCATGGTGGGGGAAATCTACATTCTACATCTGCCTCTCCATAGCCTTCGCTGATGGTGGCTGCAGAGAGCTGGGATTGTGACCTTTTCCGTAGACTTGGAGCTTCTAAGGCAAGAAAAGAATGGATGCCCACCGAACACTAGCTTGTTAAGGACCGAGCCCTGGGACTGTCACCCCCCAAACCTGACAGGCACAGGATGCACTTGTTAATAACAGGGGTATTAATAACAGGGTTAATGATAATAATAGTAGGTATTTGGGTGTAACATCTAGCTTGCTCTAAATATAAATTGGAGCTTCTGTAGGAGCTGGTTCCCTTGGTCCTGTCTTCCCAGAGAAGTTACCTTTCTTCCTGCTCACCTAAGTAGATCCTGCAGTTATACATACCTTCTGGGATCAGTGCAAACTTTTAAATTCCCCTATTCTGGCCCTGCATAGTCAGGTCCATTCTCAATTGCATAAAATGTCCTTTATGTTTAGTAAAATCATATTGTGGAATTGGCCCTAAAATAGCCAAAGCTAGTTTACTGTTTTCCCTTGTTTCACTTTTGTTTTTATACACTGTATGTTGTGTAGAACTGAAACATCACATTTCCAAATAAGGCAGATTCTTCTATAATGTAAACTTAGATTGAGATATAGAGATCCTTATAAAGAGGAACAGAATTGCCATTCTGGTAACATTAAATTTTTAAAAAGTAAATTCTTACCAAATGCTCGGCAATGTAGTTTCTCCATTTCTTTTTATCAACTCTTATCTGAGCACTTACCGGACTCTAGGGCTACAGAAATATGCAACTTTGCCCTGTATACGTTCCCATCTAGTGTCTTCCCTCATGCACAGTGTTTCCTGAATGCTGGTGAGCCCAGAATTTCCAACCGAATTTACTTCTGTCATAACTAGTCATCTGGGGAATAATTTATGCATTTAATGCATTTCAGACAACAAGCAAGCAATCTGCTGAACACTGTTTCTAGAGCAAGTTTGTGATGGTGGTTTCTGTTTTAATAATAATGCTAAAATAATTTTAATAATGACAGTAATGGGATTTGGAGGATTGTAATGTAGCCAGAAGGGATAAGGAGCAGAATAGGAATGATAATGCCCATTTTAGAGTTTGGGAAGCTGAGGCCCAGAGGAGGGAAGAATCTATCTGTGATGGAACTGGACCAGGTGCAAGCTACCTGCCTCTACCTTCTACCAGTCTCAGCCCCACAGTTTCATCTTAAAAGCAGTTGCCTTCACTTAAGGGGCAAGATCTTTTAAGAGCTGCCCACACATACTTGGAAAACAAGCACTCAAAAATTGGGAAGCAACAATGCAGGTTTCAGAATAGTGCTATAAGAAGGGAAAATAATAAAACAAACTAGTCTGCCCTTTAATTGTGAGCAAGACTTCCTGATTCTGAGATAAATTTCTTCCATATTTTATTCAGTTCACTAATTCAGAAGAAAGTGTGCCTTGCACTAAATTGAAAAGAAATTTTAAAATTTAAAAATGATTTGGGTTGTGGCTGGTTCCCAACTGCCCATAAGTCACTAATCTGCGATGCTGAGTTGCTGCATTTGGATAAATCTTAGGTCAAGATGAAGCTGGGCAGGCTCCTCCCATGCCAGTGACCCCTGCGTGCCGTGGCTAAAACAAAGGCCTTTTAAGAACCTTAGTCTCCAAGTCCAGTGGGCGGCTTTGTCTTGCCTCTCTCAGCCTGGAAGTTCTGTTTTCCAAAAAGCAAAGGGCAGTTAAGCAGAATGAAAGTGGACAGGTTATGATGGGAAATCTCTGAGCCACAGAAAACTTCCTATCAAATTTCTAGCAGAGGCCTGAGTTTGGAAATTCCTAGGGCTGGCAGAACCTTCAAGCCCTCTTAGCACTGCTGAGTTGGGTGCACACCCCGAGGTGAAGACTAGGTTGAGTCAGGAACCCTCTTCGCTCTAGGCCACCTTATGAGGGCTGACAACCCTCCTTTTCATTCTAGATGCCTGCTTGTATGACACAGATATGACTGCATTTGAGGGTTAAGGCTCACATCTGTGGAATTTTTGGTAGTTCGCTCTGGTAGGTAAGTAAGACTGTCCAGCAAGCTCTCAGGAAAGTGATTTGTTGTCCCTGCTCTGTTACCCGCTATAAGCTCTGCTCTTAAGGGCAGGGAAGCATGGTCCAGCTCCATCCCAGAAAAAGACACACACACAAAAGCTCAGTCCCCGCGCTGTGCATTTGCAATACTATAGTGATCAGTAAGTGGAATGTATCTGCTTTACAGTAAAGCCTTAAAAAATTATCTTCAGGAATGCTTTGTTGAACTTAATGCTTCAAAAAAAGGGGAAGAAAGATGCGGTATTAAAGTTTATTTCTAAGAGATGTAGAATATTGCAGTTTTGAACATTAAATCTATCGCAACTATAAATCCCTCCATTATCTCCATCCATTCAGAAAAACAAAGCCAAAGAATTTCTTGGGAAGAAACTAAGGGATTTCCCTAGGTGATTAGCTGAAGAGGCAAGGCTTCCCCTGCCCTGTCTCAAAAGAGGAAGCCATAGCAGCAGTTTGTCAATTAACAAATGTTACTGCCACTCTGGCTTTTAAAAAGTGACAGGGAGCAGCAGGGCTTTTGTTTAGGACTTTGATGGTTACTTTGTGAGGAGAGTGTAAATCCCCTACAATGAATTAATTAGACCTAGTTTCTTAAATAAAATCAGCTACATAATATATATACACGTATATATATATATTTTTTCTTTCCTAGTTAACATAACATTCTTTCAGTCTTAGGTACATGGACCAAACCCAAGACAACCCTACCCTTACTTCCCACCACACAGTCCTGAACAAACTTCCACTGAGAGCTTTGAGAAGCAGGGAGGCTAGTGCAGCAGCTGTCTGTCAGGAACCAAGGCACAGGCACAGGCAGGGCAGGGGTAAACTGAGTTGTGTGGGATAGGCTGCCACTGGCCACCTGGAGTCACGGAACCCTGCCCCCACCCTAAGCAGGGGGTGTGGCGGGGTGTCCAGATCACACTCGAGTTTTCCCATCCCTTACAGTTCTATCATCTTTTAAAGGCACATCTAGAAATGGTGCAACTGGGGGCTCGGGTAAGCTGCAAGCAGTTGCTACCCAGGGGTTAAGGGGTTACAAGACTCCATGGCAGAGCAGTGAGGCTGTCCTTGCCCTCCCCCAGATGGAGGGGTAGGGGGAACCTTGGAATCCAGCCTGTTTGGGTGGAGGCCTGGGGAGGGGCCAGCAACAGGAAAGACTAGGGCTGTGGTCAGTGATGCAAGTACTTAACAGGTCTTTGGTGCTTGTGTAGCAGCATCTCCTTTATGTACAATGACCTCTGTAGCCAGCAGAGCTGGGGGTGGGAAAAGCTGGAGAGGAATTGCTGGCCTGACTCCACTCCCTACATTGACCCTCTGTTGCACACGGGCACAAAGCACAGGAAGTCTAAACTGCAGTGAAAGTACAAGTAGATTTTAGAAAGCGTTTCCTGAAGACAGACCTGGGAAAGTTAACTTCCTTCCCCGGTTCTACTGAAGATCATGAGACACTGAGCCTGAGCGCTACCCAACAGTTTTGCCTCTTGGTCTTCCTCACAGATGAGAAATTCCTAGGCTTTCTCCTTAGATATGAGTTGAGTACTGGAAGGGTCCATGGGGGGCCCAGGCAGTGAGCAGGGGACAGAGGTTCCAAGGGCCCAGAGAGCTGCCCACCTCACAGGCCCCTGGGCTCCAGGACCAGCCAGTTCTCGGTGACCATCTGCACGTCCTGGCCACTCAGAGGCTCCCGCAGCCTCACCTTCACCTCCAGCTTGCCCCCAGTGGGCTTCCTTCCGTCCAGGACCTGTGAGGACCACGGAGAGGGAGATGGTAACTGAGGGGAAAGGGGTGGGAAGCAGGCAGCTCCCCTATGCTCACAGGTGAGGAGAGAGAGGGGCTAAAAGCATCCTGCATCTCAACACAAGAGTCTCCATTTCAGGACAACCCCACCCTCCTGCTGTTTGGTGGTGGTGGTTTTAGGTAAGTCTTATAAAAAAAGTCGTATGTAAATCCAAATAAGCACCAATGCTCTGAAGTGGAAGTGAGGAACCTAGAGCTCTGCTTACTCAGTTTTCCCCACAGTCCCCTTGGCAACTCCTGGAAGAAATGCTCTGGCTTCAAGGTGCAGCCTGAAAAACTACGAGCCCAAACCTTCAGTTCACAGATGACCCAGAGAGAAGTGAATGATACCGTCACACAGCCACTGTGCAGCAAGGTCAGGACTTGCTTGTCTTTCCAGCTGCCATGCTGCTTCCCTCCTATGCAGGAGAGGGGGCGGCTGGAGTTCAAAGCAGTGCTACAGGCTTGTGAAGTCTAACCAGCCTCACTGGGGCTGATACAAAGCAGGTCCCACTTAAGAACTCCCCCAAACAGGCAGAGGCAATGTAGTGGGAAAAGCCCCAGCCTACGAAGGCATCAGCCAGGGTCGGGCCTAGCCGTGCCAGAGACGCTCTGTACGAGCTTGCGGAACACCCTTCTCCTCCGGGAACCTTAGCTGCCTCGTCATCAGGGGCAAGCTCTGGGAGTCCCTGTGAAATTCAGTGAGTTCAGGGAAGCTTAAGGAGCTGTCTGGGGCTGATTCCTAAACACGGACTAGCTGTGTTCTGGTGGGTCCCTCCTCTGCAAATACATTATCAACTTTATGTCCAGAGCTTGTTCTACTTCATCATGTTGCCAGACAATTGCCTCAACCATAACCTGCCCCCAGACACCCAGGAATTTGTGTGTGCCAAGTTGACAGCCGTGATCAGGCCCCTCAAAAGGCCCCTAATCCACCATCCCTGGGAACCTGAGTAGTGCAGAGCGTCTTGGAAGGATTGTAGCTACTGGGTGACGCTATGAAATTTTCTCAGGCCCGATGAATCTCTTCATTTGTGAAATGGGCATAGCACATACTCTATAGCACACTTATGGATATTTTTAAATTAATGGGCACAAAAAACCTACAACAGGGACTGATGTTCAGTGAACGTTGGCTCCTTTCTTGCCAAGCCCTCCGGTTTGCCCACCCTACCTCCACAATCTCTCTGATCTCACACTCATTCTCCAGACGCTCCAGTTTCAGGTGGGCTGTGCCAACCAGCTTGTCACTTCTGAAGAACGATCTGGAAAGCCAAGAGTCAGCAGAGGATTGGACTGGGCAGGGAAGGTAGAAATGAGCTGGCTAAACCCAGCACAAGAAAACTGAATAGTAGCAGGGGCAGCAGCAGCAACAGAAGCCAATCCTTCCTCCCAGCCCACCTTGGCAGTGTGACTGACCAGAGCCCTCACCCTTTGTGGAAGATTTCAAACTTGATTCCTTTGCTTTGAATCACCCTCCTGAAGCCCCGGTGGTTTCGGTTGATGTTTAGTTTGAAGAGCTGATCAAATTCTGCAAGAGTGAGGAGAAGATAGAGGAACTTGGCTCCCAGGGATTTCCTGAGAAAGTGGAAACTGGCCCAGGGCTGGCCTCCTCTCTCAATCTCAATCTTTCTGCCTGCAATTTGGAGTCACTGCCACCAGAGGGAGGTAGAGAGAGCATTGAGGTCCTGGCCTTGAAGTCCACTTGGACAGTTCTTGTTAGACACAGATCAAACCAAAATGGGAAAGGCTTGGAATTTGGAGTTAGGATTCCTGGATTCAGGTCCTGTTTCCACCATCTCCTTGCTGTGAGGCCCTAAGCAAGTCCCTCTACCTCTCTGAACTTCAGTTTCCCCAATTACCTTAGAGAAGTAGTAATACCTGCCTTTATCTCCTAAGTTGAGAAGACCAAGTAAGATAATATATCTGAAAGCACTCTGGAAACACAAGTGCTGCACAAATATATCAGAGGGTGAGAGGGAGGAGAAAGCAGCCCTCACGTGGGTCCTCACCTGGAGAGTTTGTGTTTTTCACCACAGCTGTTTTGTTTTTTTGAGCCTGGTCCTAAAGCAGTGAGAAGAGAGGAGTCAGGACAGCTTGAAAAAACAGAGATATAGGGCCAGGAACTCTGGGCTACATCAATGCTGAGGGAAGGGACCCATAAAAGGAATGGGCCCAAGGGTCTTCAAACCCCTCCCTATAGCCAGACTCCAGGGATGGGGAGAAATAGAGCACAGGGCCCTGGAAGGGAAGATGGGGTTCACAGGATCCTATTGCTACCTGAATCTCACCGAATTAGGATAGTGGAACTCAAACCGCACAAAAGCATCCAAGTCATCAGGGGTCACCCCTATGAAGGAGAAGCAGGAGTCAGGGTCAGAGGGAGTAGCCAGGAGTCCAGCACTTGATGCAGAGGGAGAGCCGGTGCCTCCCTAAGCAGCCAGGAGTGGAGAGTCTAGACAAGTGCCTCTTAGGGTAGGGGTGGCCCTAGGGCTACCTGGAGGGGCTGGGAGGTTCATTCCCCGGACAACAATCAGATGCATTTCTGTGCTGTTGAGTTCTGCGAAGATCCTAGAGCCAGGAAGCAAGGAGAAAGAGCCCAAAGTGAAGGAGAACAGTAGGAAAAGGTCCCCTCTTCCAGTGGCTGCCTACCCAGCAGGGTGGTGGCCAAGAGGAGAGTGGGCCCAGGGAAGCAAAGCTTGTCTGAGTAGAAGCAGCAGAGCTGGCGTGCAGACCTCGGTCTGTGACCCCTAGTCCAGGGCTCCTTCCCCAGCCACCACACAGCTCTGAGCCCCTCCTCACAGACAGGCACCATGTCCTACTGCTCCCCAGCCCCAGGGCCTACGTCAGGGTCAGTCAAGCCTGGGAAGCCTCACTCAAGGGGCCTAAGTCTCCACCCCTGCCTCCCAGCTTCTTGCCCAGTCCCTGCCTGGAGCCACGGTCTCCCTTAGGCTTTGGCACCTCACAGTTTGGAATGTCTTCAACTCAAAGTGGTGGCTGGGAGGGTCAAGGCCCTGGGCCTGGGCCAGCTGCAGGATCTCAAGCTGCTTCTTGCGGTCTTGAGCAAGCTTCTCAAACCTGACAGGGACAGGTGTGCACATGAGCACGGCAGGGCTCATTTTCTGCTCCCCACCCCACAAGCTCCAGCCCCAGCCCCGCACTTACCGGGTAGTCTCGGCCACATTGCCCTGGTGCATAAACTGCTTGGAGAACAGCATACACTTCTGAAAATGGGGGCTCAGAGTGAATCCAGAGTCCAGAGCGGGACCCGCCTAGGTTGGCCTTCGAGGCCTGACTTCTGAAAGGTCCAACCTTCTGTAGCCTCACCCCTCTCCTCCAACACGTACCTCAAGTTCACTGCTCCCAAGTCCCATTGCACTTCTTTGAGTTTTTGCTCTTTCCTCTCCTGAGGATAGCCATTCCCCTAAATTCCCTTAGCAAACACCCATTCTTCTTTAAAAACTAATAGAAAGGGACTTCCCTGGTGGTGCAGTGGTTAAGAATCCGCCTGCCAATGCAGGGGACACGAGTTCGAGCCCTGGTCCGGGCAGATCCCACATGCCACGGAGCAACTAAGCCTGTGCGCCACAACTACTGAGCCTGCGCTCTAGAGCCTGCGAGCCACAACTACTGAGCCCGCAAGCCACAACTACTGAAGCCTGTGCTCCTAGAGCCCATGCTCCACAACGAGAAGCCACGGCAATGAGAAGCCCACGCACGGCAATGAAGAGTAGCCCCTGCTCGCCACAACTAGAGAAAGCCCACGCGCAGCAAAAAAGACCCAAGGCAGCCAAAAATAAACTAATTAATAAATTTAAAAAAAAAAACCTAATAGAAACATCACTTTAGAAAGCAGACTTGCAGGCAGCCGTTCAGATACACATACACCCAATTATACATCTATGTATATCTTACATATATATATATACACACACACACACATATCTGTCTCCCCAAACACTTCTTCCTCCCATCTTCAAAGTAATTCCCCCTCCACTCTGTTTGAACTTCATAACCACCCTGCAAGAGGGGCACTAATCATCCATTTTACAGATGAGGATAATGTGGTTCAGAGAAGGGAAGTGCCTTACCCAAGATCACACAGCCAAGTAAGGAGAAGAGCTAGAATTTGAATCCTATCTTGCCTTTCACCAAGGGGAAGCTGTGGGCACTGAAAGGGGAGGACAGACAAGCAGTCTACTGACCTCATGTTGCTCCAGAAGCATTTTTTGTAGCTGGGCGTACACCTCCTCAGCCTTCTGAGAGAGTCGCAGGTCCTCATGGTGGATCAGGATGAAGTCACCCTCCTCATCCGTTAAGGGTGAAGGCACCTGCCCAGGTCACAAGGCCCCTCAGGGGCCTCAAGAGTCAGATTATTCCTCTACTGAGCCTAACAGACACAGGAATCCAAACTAAATGTTTCTCCAGCTTCTATTAACCTCCAGTGATGGGAACTCATTGCCTGCCATCCTATCGCAGGCTGCTACAATGCTCTGCTTTCCACTGGCCTTGCCCGGCCTGGTCAGCTCTCACCACAGGCAGCCCCCCCTGGCCTCCCCTGGCCTCTCTTGGGGTCATGGGACAGAGAGACGCATAAGCAAAAGGCTTTCTCAGCTGTCACCACATCCTAGTCAGGTCCCACCTCCTCCAAGCAGCAGCCTTGTTCACAGTCTGCGCGTCAAGCCGGCCACCCACCTCTCTGCCTGAGAAGTCCTGCTGCTCATGAACCAGGCGACACTCACCTTGGAGAGGTCCACAGGTCGGCCAGCTCGCACCTGGGTGATCTGAGCCTCAAGGGATTTGGCCACCCGCAGATGGGCTTTGGCCTGCTCCAGGTCCTGGCCACGCTTGGCCTGCAGGGCTGCCCGCTGGTACTGCAGTTTCCGTGCCTGCAGCAGGGCCACCTGCTCTCGCACTGGAGGGAGGGGACACTGGTTAGAGCCATGCCTGCCTCTCACTAGAGCTTTCACTCCTCCATCCCTCTTCTCCCCGACTCACCAGCTGGACTCAGTGACTCCTTAGAACTCGAGGCTTTGGGCTCAGGCAGGGGCCGGGATGAAGGGACCAGAGGCTGTGCTGGCTTCTTGGCCACTGGGGCCTGGGCTGGGGGCTCATCCTGCAGGTGCCCAGGAGGCTGTCACAGGAGGCTGTTCCCCACCCCGGCCATGGCAGTTTCCAGACTTGGGGTCTCTTCCTAACACTGTACTACTTACTGTGTGACCTGAAATGAATGGCTTTCCCTCGTGGGCCCTAGAGAGTCTCAGGGCTAGAAGAAGCCTCAAAAGCTCTCTGAGCTAACCTCCCAACATGAGACAGCAGGGTAATGGGGATCAAACCTGGGCTCTGGAGTCAGAAACACCTTGGTCTGAATCCAGCTCTGCTAATTCCTAGCTGGGTGCCCTTGCCCAAGTTTTTTCTCTGTAAAGTAGAAGAAAGAATAGCTACCTCGCTGGGCTTGTTAGTATGGGCACCAGTGTTTGGGTTCACCCCTCACCTGGTGTTTCCCCCCACCAACCCCTGGAGCCTCGGGCACTCAGCCAAACCTTGTCCTCGTCCTCATCGTCCTCTGCGGGGGCTGCATCCTCTGAGGAGGCCAGTTTCTGGGCAGCTGCTAAAGTAGCTGCCACCACATCCTCTTCAGTACCCATAGTGGGCTCCCAGCCAGGTATAGGGGGGAATCCTGTAGAAGAGAGACAACTGGGAGAGGGTTCGGGTAGCCTTGGGGAGGCACCAGATTGCTGCTGGTCCTGTGTGGGTCCTCCTGGGCATGGCTGGGATGGGTGGCTCCCCCAGAGCGGAGGCAGATCTGTGAGAAATCATTTCCCCTTCCCCCCATCCTGCTCAGGGACCTCATAAGACCCCAGGCCAAGCCCCACTCACCTGGAGGAACAGGCAACTCAGCAAAGTCAACTTTCCGTCCTGCTCGGTGGGCTCGAATGGCATCTTGATATTGCTGCAAGGGAAGGAAGGGAGGGACTGATGGTGGGCAGCAGTCTGCAGGCTCCACTCAGGGAGAGACAGGAAGAGGACAAAGACAGCAGCCCCAGGAGGAAAAAGAGCTCCAGAGAGAGACAGATAGATGAAGACTCAAAGACCAGGGAGCAGACAGACAGCAGCCAGCCCAGGAGGGAGGCTGCAGGCCCACCTTGGCAATACGCTCGTGCATCCGGGCCTTGCGCTCATCCCCACTGCCCCGAGCCTGGGTGCCTGCCTCACGGTACTTGTTCAGCCTCTGCTGCAGGGCGTCTAGCACTGTCTGTGGCTCAGTAGGGGCCACTTGAAAGGAGAAAGGAGATGGCCTCAGCTCTGCCTGCCTCCCCCCAGGCCCCCACTCCATAGTCTCATCATCCAGTCCTACCTGGGGTGGCCGGGATGTCAGGGGCCATCACTGGCTGCACTCGCTCCACTGCTGGGTGTGCATCTGAGGGTGCTGTGGAGGCCTTGGAAGCCTGTGGGCGGGGCTTCAGGTCTGGGGGACCCAGAGCAGAGGTGTAGGTGTGGGTGGGGTGCCTGGTCAGCCCCAGCCCTGAAACTCCTCCCCAGCCCCAGCCCCAGCCTGAGCAGGCTCCCCCCGCCCATTCCCACACTGACCCTCAGGTGCTGGGGGCATGGCACTCAGGTCCACAGGCTGCCCCTTCTCCAGGGCCTCCAGGACGGCCCCAAATCTCTGCAGTAGGAAGAAAAGCAGGTGTGGGCATAAGCTAGGGAACCCCAAGGATCTGGGCTGAAAAACTGCCCCTCAGGCCAGTCTCACTGAAGCCCAGTCGAGCTGTGTGACCTTGAGCAGGTCACCGCCCCATCTGTGAAATGAGGGATTGGACACAGGACCTCTGAACCAGATGCCATACCTTCCCAATCCTCATGAGCTCTCGGGCACGATCTAGGTCTCCAGCCCGCTTGGCGTTCAGGGCAGCCACTTTGTACTCTCTCTGTCGGGCCAACAGCAAGGCCCGTGGGTCTGGGTCTGAATCTGGGGGGCCAGAAATACTAGGGCTGCCCAAGAGGCTTGTCTCAGGCTGGGAGGGGTTGTCTATGGAGAAACAAAAAGTCCACAGAGAGGACATGAAGGTCAAAGAAGAAGGTCACCAGTGCCTCCAGGTCTGGTTGGCCTGAGGACCTCTTAGGGAAGGTGTGACGGACAGCAAGGGAACAATGGCAGGATGGGGAGGCAGGCCTTGGGCTCTGACCTTGGGAACCAGGATGGGATTTGACTCTCTCCAGATACCTGGCTCCACGGAGGGGGGAGCTGGGGGTTCTGCTTCAGGGCTCCTGTTGGTTGTTTCCTGAGGGGCCAGGGGCCTCTTGCCCAAGGCCACCGGAGGTGGGATCTCATCCTCACTGATCTTCCTGCCTTTCCTCACAGCAGCCAGCTGGGACTCCAGAGTCTGAGGGAGAGAAGAACCAGAAACCTAGCCAGCCATCACGGCCTGGACCCTGCTCAAAGACAGGCCAAGGATCCTTCACGTCCGCGAGGCTGGCGGGGAGGCTTCCCCTCTGCTGCCCCAAGCTCCTCCTGTGCCTCACCCTCTGCCCTCACTGCCCTCAGCCCCACTACCAGCCCTGCTCCCCGGCCGAGCCCAACCCACCTTCAGGCCGCGCTCACAGCGCCTGGCTTTGGCTGCTTCACCTGTCTCCTTGGCACTGGCCACGGCCTCCTGGTAGTTGTGGATCCGATCCTCCAGCAGAGCCTGCAGCCCCTGAGGCCCTGCAGCCTGTAGATACTTGAGTTCAGGGCCTGGCCACTCCAGGGCCAGCTAGGCCCTTGCTGCTCCCTCCCTGCAAGGAAGCTGCCCCGGAAAACGAAGCTCTTGGATTCAAGGAGAAGGAAGAACCTAAAAGCCTCAAGGTGGGAGGCAAAGACTCACTGGAGAGGCCAGAGGCCATGTCAGAGGCAAACAGAGAGGCCCAGACAATCTGTGGAGGCCAGGAAATGGCTGCAGGGGGCGGTCTGGGAGAACAGAGAGGCCTTTGAGGCCGGCAACCACCAAGGAGTTTCTTGGGCTCAGCCTCTGCTCGGGGCAGCTGCTGAAAGAGGGCCCTGGAAAGGGTTACCACAGTCTTCCTAGGCAAGCCATGCTCCGTGTGTGTTATACATGGACATGCAGGCACAAAGGACGTGGACAAAGGCACACTGGACCCCTCCAGAACCCACCTGAGCCGCTGGGACTGAAGCTGTTAGGAGAGCTGTCTGCACTGGAGGTTCAATGTTTTCCTGTTCCTTCTCCTCAGAGCCACCTGGGCTGGCTGTCTCGTCGCCATCCAAGGGCCCAGCCTCCTCATCTGCACCCAGGACCTCCTGCAGCTCAGTCTGGGGAAACACAAGTCCCAGGAGCTGGGGAGCCTCATGACCATACCCACGACAGGACCTGAGAATCAAGGACACTCTCCCCCAGCAGTATTTCCCAGTATCGCTCACTGTGCCTGAAAGTCCCCTTTACCAAAACACTCCTTTAATCTGACCAGGGATAGGCTTGAAATCAGTGAAGCCTCCAAACCTGAGAATCCCCAAGTACAGAGCTCAGACCACACATCAAAGGGGACACATCTCACAGCATACAGTCAGGAAAAGGGCCCACGAAGGGCAAGGCGCTCAGTCAACATCAGAGCACACAGAGGGAAAAACCCCAGGCCTCCTCCACAGGCTTGACCACAGAGCCCTCCACCACCAGCCCGGCAGACGCACCAGCAAGTCTGCATCCTCCTCCAGCCCTTCCTCCTCCTCCTCCTCCTCCACATCCCGCATACAGTCCGCCGCCAACTTCTCGATGTGGGCCATAGGCAGGGGGGCTGGGGGAAGAGGGTCACAACAACTCAGAAAAGATTCCCAAGGAGTAAAGGAGGGTCTTCAATCCACTGAGCTGGCAGACACACCCAGGTAGAAATCCTCCTTCCCTCCCACAGCCAAAGTCCCACCTCTGCTCTTCCTTTATGACCCAGCGCAGAAGACCCTCAGCAGGGAAACCTTTCCAGGCCCTCCAACAGGAACAAGCTGCTCCCTTCTTGGCACTTTTGCTGTGGTAGTTATTCACAGACATATCCATCCATTCCCCCTAACCACACCTTTCACATATATATAAAGATTTTTAACATTCATTTGAGCTTCACAGTAATTCTGCAAGATAGGTAATACTGGGAATTCCTGGCGGTCCAGAGGTTAGGACTCCGCACTTTCACTGCCAAGGGCCTGGGTTCGATCCCTGGTTGGGGAACTAAGATCCCACAAGCTGTGCAGTGTAGCCAAAAAAAAAAAAGAAGACAGGTAATACTATCCACATTTTAGGTATGAGTAAACTGAGAACTTGATTAATTTTCCTAACATTGCAATCCTGGTAAATGGCAGAGCCAAGATTCAAACCCAGGCTCATCAAACCCAAAGCAGGTTTGGACTGAGAGAGAAGTGATGGCCGTCATTCTCCCAGACCAGTGAGCCCCTTCTTGGGTCCTCTCCTTGTCCTCAGCTCAGGAGCACATGGGATGGGAGATGGTTCTAAGGGTTCCTGGTTTAGACCCTCTGACCCTCCCAGGCTTCAGGTCTCTGTCCTCTTCCAAGCTGGGGAGGGAGATACCACTTATTCATTCACTTGACACAATTTCTGTGCACTCATTATGTGCCCAATTCAGTCTGTGCTGAGCCCCTAGTCTATACCAGGCCCTGGCTAGGGCTAAGGATAGGGACCTGAGTCAGCCTGCGACTCAGACTGCTGACTGTCCACAAGGGAGAGGGCGCAGTCCAGAAAGGAGTGAGCTCCCCATCACACAGGCAAGTGAGCAGGGCAAGATGGCCTCTTGGTGGGAATGCTGCAGAAGGGACATGGATATCAGAAGGACCGGATGATCTGGCCGGCTCCCCACAGCTGTGAGGAGAGGACCCTCCCCACCCCCTGCAGAGCCCACCTGGTCCCAGCATCAAGTGCTCCAAACTCACCCTGCCCCTTGGGTGCTGGCTTCTTGCCTGTGGTCCCTGCTTCTCCAGTGAGGGCCAGCAGCTCAGCCTCCAGGTCCCCATCATCTTCAGTCTCCTCCATCCCCAGCAGCATGTCCTCAGGGCTGAACTCCATAAACAGCCCAAGCTGAGAGGAGACACACGAGGCAGAAGGTGGAGCCCAGCCCCAGAGCCAGCCTCCAGGAGCTCAGCGGCTCCTTCGCTGTCTGTGGGGCCTAATGTGCAGAAAGGGAAACTGAGGCCTGCAACATTACCCCCTGGGACACTTATCTCCCTGGTGACTCTACAAAGAACCCAGTAAGACAACACTACCATTATGATTACTAACAACAATAACAGCACTAGCTGCCAGGCAGGGTATGTAGTAGCACTCTATGTGATTATCTCAGTTACTTCTCATAATCCTGAGATACGTCCTATTTTCTTTTAAATTGTGGTAAAACACATGTAGCATGAAAACTACCATCTTAACAATTTTTAAGTGTAGAGTTCAGTGGCGTTAAGTACATCCACATTGTTATGCAGCTATCACCACCATCCATCCAAAGAACACTTCTTATCTTGCAAAACTGAAACTCTGTACCCATTAAACAACTCCCCATTTCCCCCCCCTCACCCCCTGGTAACCACTATTCTACTCTTTGTCTCTGAATTTGACTACTCTAAGTAAAGGTAGGTCCTATTTTTATCTCCATTTTCAGATGAAACTGAGACAGCCTTGTAAGTGGCAGAGCTAGAATTTAAAATAAGGTCTTGTGTCTTGAGTCTATGCCCTTTATCCTACCACCTCCCTTACCTGCCTCTTTTAAGACAATAAAAATGGGCTAAGAAGTCTCAGAACTTGCACCCAGAAGAAATAAAGGGAGAAAATTAGAGACCCCATCAGTCCCCGACTTGGGCCACAGCCCAAGTTGTGGGCAAGCAAAGTTGTGGCCCTAAATGAGGAATCCATGAGAGCACTGAGACTCCATCAGAACACCCTAAACTCTGGCAGTTCTTGAACCCTCCAGATCATTCATATGGAGGTGGCCATGGCAGGAGGAAGCCTGGGTTGAAACACACGAGAGTTCAGGCCTCATCTCCCACATGTGTGTGGCAGGGGCGGGTCAGAGGGTCTCTAAGGGTTCTGCCAATTCCAGGAGGCATGGCTCAAAGTCTCTAGATGAACAGGGAAACCACACAGGTGACCCAGTTTGCCCGAGTTGTCAGAGACCCTCGCGCTCAGACTGACCCAGAGGTGAAGGTGAAGGTGAAGGAGGCTGTATATCCGTACCTGCTTGGCAGCTGCCACACCCTGGCCACTGGCCGGAGGGCCCTTCCGAGGTCTTGGCCCTGGCATCTTGGCAGCCTGGACACTTGTCTAGTGGGGAGTGGAAGAGGCTCAGACTGGAGCAGCCTACAAGCCCCGCCCCCAATGGATGTGGTTAGTAAACTCCCAACTCAGAGAAAGAAGGCAATGCTTAACACCCAAGGCTGAAACACCAGCCCTGGAAGTATAGCACTGAAGCAAGCACCATGGAAGATGAAAGGGACGTGGCCACCTGTTAATAGGTTTAAGGGGGGAGTGTGGACACAATAAAAAGTTACCGAACTGACTGACAAATTTGGATTAAACCCAAGTGGTTGAGTGGTGAGTGGCTTAAGAAGGCAGGTTCAGGGAAGTAACTCTAGGTACAGGGTGGGTATAATGCTGGGTAGGATTCAGAAAGGCTCTAAAACTGTGCTGTTAAACACAGTAGCCATATGTGGCTATTTATGTTTAAATTTAATCAAGTTAAAAATCCTGTTCCTCAGCTAGTGGCTACTGTCAGCCAGCACAAATAATGAAGATTTTCATCACTGCAGAAAGTTCTATTGGACAGTTCCGCTCTAGAGAAATCTGACACAGCATTCTGATTCACTCAGAGACCTCACAACCATTCATAGGACCTACTGTGTATCAGAGTGTCCTGGGCTTTGGGAGCGCAAGAATGAATCTGACATGGTGTCAGTCCTCAAAGAACATTTACATGGCGGAGAGTCCCTCATCACTGGACAAAACCCAAACAGGGCTGCGCCAGGGGCCATGGGTGCCCAGGGGCGGCCCCTTACCCAGCAGAGAGAAAAGGCTTCTTGGAGACGGTGGTGCCTGTGCAGAGTTATGAAGATTTTGGGGGGAAGGAAGGGGAATAGGATTCCAAACATAGGGAACAACCTGATAATGGTTCTGAGGTGACAACAGCTTGACCTGCACAGGAAAACTAAACTGGGATTAGTGGGGCATAAAGTGTGAGACAAGAAATGGTACAAGCGAAGCTGAAAATGTGAGCAAGGGGCAAAAGAGAAAAACCTTTAAGCCTAAAGGAGTTTGGGCATGATTCTGAAGGCAATGGACGTGATGCGATCAGGTCGGCGATTCAGAAACATCCCTCTGGCTGCAGAAAGGAAGGAAGTAGGAGGGCGAACCCAGGCTGGAAGCCGTCCCGGCACCGAGCATCTTGCAACGGTCTCGGCGAAAGGGGAGAAGCTGAGACAGCGTGGGGGCGGCGTTGGGGATGGAGAGAAGTGGACCGACTCGAGATAGGGGGTAAAATCAACAGGGCTCGGAGGTTAACTGCATGTGCGCTCACGGGAGGGGGCGCTCAGGATGACTCCAGGCGTCAGATTTCAGTGACTTGGGTGAACGGCTGGCGGTCAACTGAGCGAGTGACACAGAGTGAGCGGGTCAGTGAAACGCGCCAAGTCTGCGGCTCCGGGGGCACCGGGCTGGGGGCAGCGGTGCTGGACCAGGCCCGGGCTCAGGCGAGAGGAGGGCAGGGAGTGCGCAGGGGAGGGGAAGCCGGGGACCCCACTCCCGAGCTGCAGGACGCACCGCCCTGCCCTGCCCAGCCGCCTCCATCTCCCCCGCCGTCCCCTCCTCTTCCCTCGCCAGAGGGCGGGATCGCGGCATACCTCGCGGCGGATCCGAAACCGACCCGGACCTTCTCCCGCCTGGGACCGCCCAGGCCTCCCGCGGCCCCTGGGCCGCCGAAGAAGCCGCAACAGGAAGCGCCCCGGCGGGAGGCGCCTCGGGCTCTAACACGTGACTCCACGACCGGTGCGGCGCCTATTACGCATGCGCAAGGCGAAGTGGGCGTGGCGCTCCAACAGGTGACTCCAAGGGTGGGGTTATCAGCGCGCAGGCGCATTGGGGCAGGTAACGCGAAGCTTTCGCCGAGGGTCGTTGTGCTGTTCAGGGTTGTTCGGCTGCTTGTGCAAATGCAGCAGGTTTGCCCCCTGTCCTTGCCCATTTATTAATACAAGTTCCCCGCCAAGCTTCTCCCTCACTCCCACTCTGAGGCTGTTTGGGCGCAAGCTCGCTTATCTAGCTTCAAGTCCTCGTCCCGCCCCTCGGCGTGGGGGTGAGGATGGTGCAGCCTCCGCCCTAGAGGAGCGGTTTCTGTGCTCACCGTCTTCCTCAGTGTCCTGTGTAACTGAGTCTCTAAGAAAGAGAAATGGGGCTCACCATATTCTTCTTAATCATTCAGCACTTAGATGTACCTTTTCCAGTCAGAAGGCGGGTTGAATACTTAAGATATGACAGGCAGTGTTCATTGCACCTCTTTATAAAGTCACTTCAGACAGTTCTTACTGTCTTTTAACACCAAGTTCTTACCCCCCTACCCTGCAGGGCAATGCAATGCAATTGGAGGGTAGGGGGGAGGAATCTTTCATCTAAAACCTTGCAAATCACTTCCTCCTGCCTATTTCCTAAACTTTTATCTTCCAGTTTCCTTGGACAAAGAGCTTTTCCACCTCCTTATTGCTTTTTGGTGATTTCCTGAAGAAGAGACCGTCTTTACTATTTTAAAATGGAAGGTTCAGGGAACTCCCTGGTGGTCCAGAGGTTAGGACTCTGTGCTCTCACTGCTGAGGGCCCGACTGCAATTCTTGGTCTGGGAACTAAGAGGCTGCAAGCCATAAGGTACAGCAGCCAAAAAAAAAAAAGAATGTTGAAAAGAAATAAAATGGAAGTTTCACTCCCATATTTCTTCTCATTAAACTTTAAAATGTTTTATAATGAAACAGTTAAGACATACAAAAATATACAATATTTCACATTTGCTAGAATGCAAACTCCATAAAGGCAGGAGCTTTTGTTTGTTCTTTAACTTCAGTGTCTAGAGCAGTGCATGGTACACACTAGGCACTAAATAAATAGTTACTATTTCTTGTGTGAATTAACAAATACATGGGCACTTACCACAAGTTTAAGAAAAACCAGTACAATACACTTGAAGCCACCTCGCCACCTCTCATGTTACAACCCTTTCCCAAAGAGATATTCACTCTCCTGAATTTGCTGTTTATTATTCCTGAGCATTTCTACTATGTATGTGTACATCCTTAAGCAAACCATAGTATTTTTTTTTTTGCAAGCTTTGACATTATATCATTGTTATCACTGCAAATATTCTTCAACTCCTTTTTTTACTCGACCTTGTTTTTAGCTTCATCCATTGATACTTACTACTTTTTCATTTCTGTATGTTATCTCACAGTATGAAAATAATTCACTTTTCCAATGGCTTGCCATTACAGTGCTATGAATGTTCTTGTATATAATTCCTGGTGTATACATGTGTTTCTCTAGGGTATATTCCTAGGAGTGAAACTGGGGGCTCATAGGATTTTATAGACTAAATATTTCCAAATTATCTCCAGTGCAGTTGTTCAAGTTTACACTTAACATCAATGGGGCATTTGGCTTCCAATTGTTCCATATCACCATGGAAAGATTTTTTTTTTAATAGATGTGAAAGTGTTTTGACTTGCAGGCCTCTTTTACTATGTTTCCATTTTGTTGGTTGTATTTCTTATTTTGTGGATGCCTTATTTACCCATTTTCCTTTTTCTTATTGTATAATGCTTTAAAATATTCTGATACTGATCCTTAGTCCATTACGTGCAGTTATAAATATATGTGTGTATCTATGTATTTTTTTGAGCTATTAGTTGCAGATGTTATATTTCACTCATGTCTTATCATGATTCTCCTAAGAACAAGGACATTCTCCTACACAACCACAATAATTTATCACACCCACAAAATTTAACATTTACATAATCCTATTACCTAATATGAATATAGTCCATAATAATGCTTATAACTGTATCTCTTAAATCCATGACCCAATCAAGGTTCTTACAGTCTACTTAGCTATTTAGCTCTCATTTCTCTAGTCTCCTTTAGTTTAGAATAGTTTCTCCATTTTTTTCTTCTTTTGTGATATGAATATTTTTGAAGAGGAACCATTGCTTTGTGAATATTTTTCCCTCAATTTTGATTTACCTGATAATTTTTCTCATCAGTAGATTCAGGTCAAACCTTTCTGGCAGGACTATGTCATGGATGATATATTTTCTCAGTAGCTGACATGAGGTTTTAGATGTCAGTTTGTTCTATTGTTGGTTTATCAGAATTAACTTGCAAAGTTATACAAAAAAACCCTACCAAGATTTTAATTGGAATTGATTTATATTTAGAGATTAATTACATTTATTAGATTTATTCCTAGGTACCTTATATTTTCTGTGCCATCTAAGTATTTTTTATTTAAAGATTTGTTTTTATGATAAATGGTATCTTTTAAAAAATTCCATTTTCTAGCTATTTGTTACTAGGGATTATTTATTACTGATATTATTTCTAGCGGTTCTTTTTTATGTGCTAAGTATATTACACTCAAATTGTTCAAAAGTTAAGAGATACATAATGACATACAGTGAATGTCTTCCTCTAACCCTGAAGGTAACCATACAGTTCTTTCCCAGAAGCAACCAATATAAGTAATTTCTTACTTACTCTCCTGGAACTATTTTATATAGATACCGTAATTGTGTGCATTTATTTATATACATGGTATGTTACCAGTAAATAAATGTCAGGGCCTGTACTGCTGAACTGAATGAATAAGCATTTTCAGAACTCTAATGAAAAACTGATGAACTCATAAAAGTGCTAACAAAAGATCAAGATGAAAAAAAAATTAATTACATGGGACTGAGTGAACTGATGAGGATGAGTATAATTTTTGTGACTTTCTGTCTGAATTTAAAAAAAAAAAAAAAAATCCCACAAGGACTCAGAGGCAAAGAATATACAAATCAATTTTCACTGCAAAGTAAAGGAGCTGTTACAGTGGAGGATTACTGGACTGAATGTCAATATTATGACATAGTATGAGTGTGTTTCATGTTTGGTAATTGCAATCATTGTTGCTTTTGTTGTGGTCATCCATGTACAATGCTTGGTGTCAGTCTATTTATGTCTTGTAAAAATAAAATACAGTGTGTGTGTGTGTGTGAATAAAAAAAAAAAAAAAAAAAAAAAAAAATAAATGTCAGGGCTACTAACAGAAATAAAACCCAGAGAGAGGGCCTAGTGTAGGAAGGATGGTTTGGTTTTATAATTTGATGTTTGTAATGACTATAAAACTTCCCAAACACTCCAGAAAAAGCAAATGATTTAATGGAAAATTCCAAAATACATGACAGCCATTGCTGTTCAGTATACTTTGCTACAATGATTCCATGTGCTTAGGAAATGGAAATAGGGCTCTTTAAAAACAGCAGATCACAGTTCTTCCTTGTGAAGCCCTTCACTCTTCTTTCAGCGCATACAGAACGTCATCCTGGCTGACGTTGAGCCGCACACGAAGGAGCAGGTCATTCCTGCTGGGCTCCACAAGGAGGAGGCGGCAGGAGCCTAGGTGAGAGCACACCGCCATGGTCTCTGACATGGTGGGGTATGGGAGACCCTCCATCCTGCACAGTGCCACGTGTTGACTGTATACCTAGAAACAAAAAACAAACCTGAGGTCAGCTGCCAGAAGGGAGTCCTGGGTCTGTATCCAATCATTATTTCTTCTTTTGGGAAAATGAGACACTTCTTTTCCAGGATACTCAGTACCCCAGAAGGCATCAAGGGGTGCCCCACTGGGGCACAAACACAGGGGCAGAATGTAGTACTGGCCTCGGAATCAGACAACAGCAGGTCTGAACCCTGGTTCTGCCAATTACCTAAATAAGCAACCCGGGCCAGTTATTTCACTTTTTGAGCTTCAGTTTTATCTATTAAATATACTACAATATTACTCATGAGTTAATAGATATAATATGCTTAGTAACTGTCACAGTTATACCAACAGTCCTCATCTCCATGGGCTGAGCGTTCCTACTGAGACTGTCATAATTCAAGTCAAATTTTGCTATAAGGGCATTTTCCTTGGCAGAAACAGCAGATGCCAAGGCATGTCCCTTGGAAAAGCACAAAGGCCTAGAGAGAATACAGGTCACTCTCTGCAGAAGAGCTGTCTCAGGCTTTACAAAAACAAAAACGGGCAAAACATGACTAGCGACTAAATGTTTAAAAAAGAATTTAAAGAAGAAAAGCTGAAAGGAAATAAACAGCTGGAAGGAAAATGTTTTCCTGACATTTCTATTTGTCTAAAACATACTCATACATACAGATATACAAACTCCCAGGTATATACTTAAACACCTTTAATAAACCACTAAGGCCCAAGCCCTAATAATTCCTTTTACTTGATATAGTTGAAATTATTATCACAGTGTTTGGATTGATCTCTGTGATTTTTTTTTTTAACATCTTTATTGGAGTATAACTGCTTTACAATGGTGTGTTAGTTTCTGCTTTATAACAAAGTGAATCAGCTATACTTATACGTACATCCCCATATCTCCTCCTTCTTGCATCTCCCTCCCACCTTCCCTATCCCACCCCTCTAGGTGGTCACAAAGCACCGAGCCCATCTCCCTGTGCTATGCAGCTGCTTCCCACTAGCTATCTATTTTACATTTGGTAGTGTATATATGTCAATGCTACTCTCTCACTTCATCCCAGCTTACCCTTCCCCTCCCCGTGTCCTCAGGTCCATTCTCTATGTCTGTGTCTTTATTCCTGTCCGTTTTTTTTTCAGATTCCATATATATGTGTTAGCATACGGTATTTGTTTTTGTCTTTCTGACTTACTTCGCTCTGTATGACAGACTCTAGGTCCATCCACCTCACTACAAATAACTCAATTTCGTTTCTTTTTATGACTGAGTAATATTCCATTGTATATGTGTGCCACATCTTCTTTATCCATTCATCTGGCAATGGACTTAGGTTGCTTCCATGTCGATATTGTAAATGCAGCTGCAATGAACATTGTGGTACACGACTCTTTTTTTTTTTTTTAAATAAATTTATTTATTTTATTTATTTATTTTTGGCCACGTTGGGTCTTCGTTGCTGTGTGTGGGCTTTCTCTAGTTGCGGTGAGTGGGGGCTACTCTTTGTTGCGGTGTGCAAGCTTCTCGTTGAAGTGGCTTCTTTTGTTGTGGAGCATGGGATCTAGGTGCACAGGCTTCAGTAGTTGCAGCACATGGGCTCAGTAGTTGTGGCTCGCAGGCTCTAGAGCACAGGCTCAGTAGTTGTGGCGCATGGGCTTAGTTGCTCCATGGCATGTGGGATCTTCCCGAACCAGGGCTCGAACCCGTGTCCCCTGCTTTGGCAGGCAGATTCTCAACCACTGCACCACCAGGGAAGCCCACATGACTCTTTGAATTATGGTTTTCTTAGGGTATATGCCCAGTAGTGGGATTGCTGGGTCGTAAGGTAGTTCTATTTTTAGTTTTTTAAGGAAACTCCATACTGTTCTCCATAGTGGCTGTATCAATTTACATTCCCACCAACAGTGCAAGAGGGTTCCCTTTTCTCCACACCCTCTCCAGCATTTATTGTTTATAGATTTTTTGATGATGGCCATTCTGACTGGTGTGAGGCGATACCTCATTGCAGTTTTGATTTGCATTTCTATAATGATTAGTGAGGTTGAGCATTCTTTCATGTGTTTGTTGGCAGTCTGTATATCTTCTTTGGAGAAATGTCTATTTAGGTCTTCTGCCCATTTTTGGATTGGGTTGTTTGTTTTTTTGATATTGAGCTGCATGAGCTGCTTGTAAATTTTGGAGATTAATCCTTTGTCAGGTGCTTCACGTGCAAATATTTTCTCCCATTCTGAGGGTTGTCTTTTCGTCTTGTTTATGGTTTCCTTTGCTGTGCAAAAGCTTTTAAGTTTCATTAGGTCCCATTTGTTTATTTTTGTTTTTATTTCCATTTCTCTAGGAGGTGGGTCAAAAAGGATCTTGCTGTGATTTATGTCATAGAGTGTTCTGCCTATGTTTTCCTCTAAGAGTTTTATAGTGTCTGGCCTTACATTTAGGTCTCTAATCCATTTTGAGTTTATTTTTGTATATGGTGTTAGGGAGTGTTATAATTTCATTCTTTTACACGTAGCTGTCCAGTTTTCCCAGCACCACTTATTAAAGAGGCTGTCTTTTCTCCATCATATATTCTTGCCTCCTTTATCAAAAATAAGGTGACCATATGTACGTGGGTTTATCTCTGGGCTTTCTATCCTGTTCCACTGATCTATATTTCTGTTTTTATGCCAGTACCATACTGTCTTGATTACTGTAGCTTTGTAGTATAGTCTGAAGTCAGGGCCCTGATTCCTCCAGCTCCGTTTTTCTTTTTCAAGATTGCTTTGGCTATTCAGGGTCTTCTGTATTTCCATACAAATTGTGAAATTTTTTGTCCTAGTTCTGTGAAAAATGCCATTGGTAGTTTGATAGGGATTGCATTGAATCTGTACATTGCTTTGGGTAGTATAGTCATTTTCACAATGTTGATTCTTCCAATCCAAGAACATGGTATATCTCTCCATCTGTATCATCTTTAATTTCTTTCATCAGTGTCTTATAGTTTTCTGCATACAGGTCTTCTGTCTCCTAAGGTAGGTTTATTCCTATGTACTTTATTCTTTTTGTTGCAATGGTAAATGGGAGTGTTTCCTTAATTTCTCTTTCAGATTTTTCATCATTAGTGTATAGGAATGCAAGAGATTTCTGTGCATTAATTTTGTATCCTGCTACTTTGCCAAATTCATTGATTAGCTCTAGTAGTTTTCTGGTAGCATCTTTAGGATTCTCTATGTATAGTATCATGTCACTGCAAACAGTGACAGCTTTACTTCTTCTTTTCTGATTTGGATTCCTTTTATTTCTTTTTCTTCTCTGATTGCTGTGGCTAAAACTTCCAAAACTATGTTGAATAACAGTGGTGAGAGTGGGCAACCTTGTCTTGCTCCTGATCTTAGTGGAAATGGTTTCAGTTTTTCACCATTGAGAACGATGTTGGCTGTGGGTTTGTCATATATGGCTTTTATTATGTTCAGGTAAGTTCCCTCTATGCCTACCTTCTGGAGGGTTTCTATCATAAATGGGTGTTGAATTTTGTCGAAAGCTTTTTCTGCATCTGTTGAGATGATCATATGGTTTTTCTCCTTCAATTTGTTAATATGGTTTATTACATTGATTGATTTGCATATATTGAAGAATCCTTGCATTCCTCGGATAAACCCCACTTGATCAGGGTATATGATACTTTTAATGTGCTGTTGGATTCTGTTTGCTAGTATTTTGTTGAGGATTTTTACATCTATGTTCATCAGTGATATTGGCCTGTAGTTTTCTTTCTTCGTGACATCTTTGTCTGGATTTGGTATCAGGGTGATGGTTGTGATTTGTTTTTAAACAAGGCTTGTTCTGAAAGCCTTGCCCCACACTATACCATAAGCTGTATCAGGGCAGCAACTTTTGTCTTGCTCATCTTTGAATCTCCCACTCCCAGAAAAGTATCTGGCACATAGTAAAGCCTCAATCTAATATGCAGAAACCATTTGCTAAAGGTCTCTTCTCATGCAACTCAATTAAATATCACATAAAAATAGGCGCTGGTTTGATATTCTTTAGCATAATCAGGTTGGCACAAAATAGAGACAGACTATTACACAGTGGTTAAAATTCCCACATATTATATTTTAAAGGCACCAGACCAAAATAGGATTTTTTAAAAAGTAGATCAATCACCTGTTGAAATGTTGCTTCCTCCAGTCCTGATCGACGGAACTCTGCAAGGATGGCTCTCAGGAAGCTCTGTTCCAGAACGGAGGAATTTCTTAAAGAAAATGAGGAGATGTGAATTCTCCTAAGTGGCTGTACCATCAACCCAAGGAAGGCCAAATAAAACTTCTCTGTGTCTTTAGAGAAGAGAGAGGAAAAAACTTGGGACTATTTCCTCCTATATTCCTATATGATTTGGCAAGGATTTCCCTTCCCCTCAAAGTCTCAAAATGATATGAAAAATAACACTTTGGAAGTAAGGGAACACAGCAACTATATCTGGGCATGTACCAGCACCCCCATTTCATGGTTGAGTATATCATTCAATGTGAGAGAAGTAGCTACTTCCTTCTTCTTGTTTCCACAGCACTTTACTTCATAAACACCTATAGTGTAACTCAATACATGGTAATTATTCTCCTATTATACTAGGATTACATTTCTGTCTCTTTGACTAGACTATGCCCCTTAAGAAAAAGGACAGCACTGTCAGTAAATGCAGGTTGTATGAGTAAAAGCTTTGAAAGGGAAGCATGCTTCCATGGCCCTCTGCAGTGGTCTTCCAAGGGAGGTTCAGGGTCAGGAAGCAGAAGCGTCTTACTTGATGGCAGTGATGTATGACGATGAAAACATCTCCTCTACTGCTTCCAGTAAGTGGGCTGTAGTGACCAGGCCAGGGGAGTCGGGCTTCTGGCAGGAGAACTCACAAATCTCTGTGGCACGCCTACAAATGTCCAGGCAGCGTCGTGCATCTCCAGAAAGGGCTGCTACCTACAAGAGGGAACATTTTATTCCTTGAGATCCCCTTGCCGTCTCAACCCAGGAGAAAAACCGATTCTGTGTTCAGCTAAAAAGGAAGGGCAGGGCTGGGAATGGACTTAAGCATGAAATTAAGTACTTAGCCCTGGCTGGGAACCTGGTGGGAGCTCAGATATAAATTATTATACTGTGTCTGGGACTTTTCCCCAAGTCCACAACTTTGTCTTGGCCTTACAGATAATTCCAGAATGGAAGAGACAGAAATTCTCAACTTTATTTAATATTAGAAAAATGAAGAAATCTAAAAGAAGAGACCTTTGGCCCAAGATCATTACTGAACCATCTGGAGACACAAGGGTCTTGTTCCTTGCATGAAGAGAAAAAGCCAAGAGGCTGAGGTGGAGTCTATTTTGGAGATAAAGCCACAGCCTGAGCCTCCCTCACAGCATGTGATGAATTTTGGAAACTACCTGGTCAATGGCTAAATGAACCAGAATCAAGAGGGAAGGAAGCCATGAAGCTGGAGGACCCAGAGGAACCTGTAGTTAGATGAATTAGACCAACCCCCCATGCCAATGGCTCTGCTTTTGTGCCTTCCTTTCCATGTGCACAGAGGCTGAGGGGCTCCTGGGCTCCCTTTACGGGGAATCCTATACTCTCTCCCAAGATGACATAGGAGGGCTCTTGCATTTTAAATTTAACTGAGGGAACTCCTGGACTCACCATTGCCTGCAAGGATTTCTGTTTCTATATTCCCAGTGCTTGCCAGCAACCCCATCATTCGCCTGACAACCATCGCAGGCGATGACATCCTGCCTGATGGCATCCCAAAATAACTATTTCCTTCCAAAATTTATAAAACATTAATTTTAAAAAAGCAAATCGTATAGGCATACACATACATGCATGCGCACACACACACACCAAAACTAAGACATTAGAAGGAGTCATTTCTGGGAAGTGGGATTATAGATTTTATTTTTTGACTTTTTTTTCGATTGGGGTATAGTCGCTTTACAATGTTGTGTTAGTTTCTGCTGTACAACGAAGTGAATCAGCTATATGTATACACATATCCCCTCCCTCTTGGACCTCCCTCCCCCCCATCCCACCCATCTAGGTCATCACAGAGCACCAAGCTGACAGCTCCCTGCGCTATACAGCAGGTTCCCACTAGCTATCTGTTTTACACATGGTAGTGTATGTATGTAAATCCCAGTCTCCCAATTCATCCCATCCTCCCCACCCCACCACTCCCCTGTGTCCACATGTCTGCTCTGTACATCTGTGTCTCTATTCCTGCCCTGCAAATAGGTTCATCTGTACCATTTTTCTAGGTTCCACATATATGCATTAATATACAATATTTGCTTTTCTCTTTCTGACTTACTTCACTCAGTATGACAGACAGGGTTATAGGAGTTTTTAAATGTTTTGTGTCTATTTAGAATTCAAATGTAAGACATTCAAAACAAAAATCACTTTTCCAGTAACCCAAGACGGAAACATGAGCACCAGCGTATATTATTCCCTCCTTCTAATCTCCCATATTCAGCTGGTGAGGATGTCCTGAGGACGTTTCCGCCCTGTCACTCCTCCTTTCCTCTGTGTGAAGCAGCACCATACAGTGGTTAATAGCAGGGACTCAAGGGCTGCTCAGAGGCCTAGAATCAAAGTGGACAGGTGACCCTGGGAGGCTAGAAAACACCCAAAGCACTTCCCACTCTGAGGGTACCTGTGAACCCTGCGACCGTAAGCACTCTTTTTAACTGCTGCTGGGGTGAGGGAGACAAAAGAAAAAGCTGGGGCCAACCCACATGGAATCTAAGAAAAGACCTTGCATAAACTTGGGATCCAACCTCCACTACAGCCCCAGTATGACAGTGAGTGAAAGACTTACAATGCAGAAGGGATGGCAAGAAAAATGGCCTGTTGTGACCTTGGCGGTAGGTGGGTGTAGGGTGACAAAAACTCACCGAGTCTTTGCAACCACAAGCCCTCACATGGATTTGTAGCCCAAATTTATGTTGTCTCCTAAAAACCTCAAGTAAAGAATTTTGTTTAAAAATGGTCCCAGTTGGTAGTGCCCCTCAGTAACTGACAGAAGCACAAACAAACTAAATGAATTCAACTTCAACCCAGGCCTCAATCAACTCTCAGATAAAGCTCTTAAGGAACATGAGCATACAGTTAAAAAAAAAAAAAAATCAAGACACAGAAAACAAGGAAACAAGGCCATACAGACACGTGACTCAGCAATCAACAGAAGTAAACCCACAAAGACTTCAGATATCATAAGATAAACAATATAGGTATGTTTATATGTTAAGAAATAAAAGAGAGGTTTGAAATTACAGGGAAGAGTTTTGGGTAAAAACAGCAGCCAAATTTGAAGTCTTCTGAAACCTTAAAGACCAAGAACCCTAAATAAGAAAAGGAAGCAACTGGAGAGCAGTAAACAATATAATTCTGAAAGTTGGAAAGAAGTGGCAGAGTACTGGTTAACCTAGCAGACTGAGAAAGCCCACTCCTAAGCCCGCAGTGAGGAATCCAAGAACAAGCCTAAGTTACACTAAAAATCTTCAAAATGCTCAGGAGTTAGTGATACTGGAACTGGAGGTAAAGGGGGAAGTTTGGCTAAAACCAAGAGGACTGGTTGAAAGTTAAGAAACGGATGCCCTAGATCAGGAGTCAGCAAACTATGGCCTGCCACATGTTTTTGTAAATAAAGTTTTATTGTAACACAGCTATGTGCATTTGTTTACATATTATATAATACACGGCTGCTTTCACAATGCAAAGGCAGAGTTGAATAGTGGTGACAGACCATTATGGCCCAGAAAGCCTAAAACATTTACTACTGGCTCTTCACAAAAAGTTTGCTGACCCTTGCCCTAGACCTCTCCCCCATTTCATGCTGTTGGTGAACATCAGGGCCACTGAGGGAGGGTTTAGGGCTCTGTGAGAAAATTTTGTGCCTTGGTAATTTGTACTGTTTCCATAAAACTCTTTGCCCCGGAGATTATCCCTCATGTACCATGGCAGGAGACCAGAAATTTATTCTAGCAAGGATAAACAAAAAAGTCTCTGGACCAGTAACACTAGGTATTGTTGCAGAGGAGGGGATGCCCCTTACTAAATATAGATGGTTACTATTTGCATGCTGAATTTGAAGACCTCCACCCTCCCTGACTCCAGCCCACCTCGCCTGATCCTAGAACACTGCCCTGCAGGCAGGACAGGGGAAGCCTACTCTTTGAAATCTGACTATCCCAGAAAATATGGGAATAAACTAAAGATACTGAAATTGGCCCGATCAGATTACCCCTCAGCGAAGCTCTCAGTGAACAAGCCCCACTTATATACTCAGAGCTCCCAATCAGCTCTGTAATCTCCACCCTTAGACCTCAGTGGACCACAAAGGCAGCTGAGGAAAGTCTAACAATGCAGGATAGAGATCAAAACCAACAGACAAAGCATCTTAGAGGAAAAGGGAGAAAACAACCTCAAATAAGTAGGATGGTATATAAAAGGACCATTCAGAGGAAAAAACAGAACTTTTAGAGATTGCATGATTGCAGAGGTGGAAAAACTCTACCAACAGAAGGGTTAGATAGTAACTTTGAGGATCTCTCTCCTAGAAAGCAAAGCTTGGAGATAAACACCATATCTCGCTCACCTCTGACCCTAATACTTAATATAGTACCCAGCTTTGAACAGGTGTTACAGACGTGTGTTGCTGCTATAGGCATTCAGAGTTCACATCGTTTCCAGTAAGAAACTAGAAATACGTTTATAACTCTTTTAAGTGCTGAAATACTGTGGATGTGTGGTTTCTTTCATTCAGCTCAAGGTGGACATTTAACCTGAGTTGTTCCTCAGCAGCCCCGGAGAAGTCTTAGTGGAATCTCAATTGGCATTCTCCCAGTAAGCCTGGAGGGGGTAGGCATCCCACACTTCATACCTACCATGGAACATGCACCCTGCTAGGTACATTACAGACATGGTCTCATTTAATTCTCACAATGACCCTATGAGGTAACTATTATTATTCCCATTTTTCAGAGAAGAAAACTGAAGCCCAGGAAGTTTTTAAGTAACTTTTCTGTAACCTTCCACATGCTTATTCAAGTATTAGAGCCAGAATTCAAACCAGGTTTGTCTACTTCACTCACTATGTTGCCCTTTTGATTATACAAAGCTCCCTGAATCAATTAATCTTCACTTGTATATAAGCCCACCATACTCAGAGCCTTCTAATTAGTTATACAATAAGGTTAAGGAATTTTTCAGAATTTTGTTTCTATGTTTTGGTATTTGTTTTTACAGGACTTCCTAATTTTTTCTTCATCTCCAGAGCACCCAGCATAGGGCCTCACATGGGCAGATACTCAGCAAAAACTGTCGGTGTGACTAGGAGCTCCCCGAAGGCGACTTACCTTCCTGGCTACCAACTGGATGGCATCATCCTCAAAGGCCTTTAAATGTTTGAGTCGGGACACCAGGATCTGTTGCAGTTGGCTGTGAGTATAGGGCTGGAAGGACATCCTGGTTAGACCCTGGGGAGTCAAGACGACAGAGGAACAAGTTCATGGATTTCCCACTCCGATAGTCCTGGTGGAAAGCCACCTGCAAGTCCCCAAACCTGATTTCCAAGTCCCATGTAACAATTTACACATTTCATCCCAGGACTACCACTGCTTCCAGCTCCTTTTGTTACTGACAATGGCCTGTGGGATCCTGTAGGGCAGTAGCTCTCAACTGTTTTTTCATTTAGCTTAACAGAATCTTTTATTCTATGGAATCATTTACAAGTAGATCTGAGCAGAGGTGCTCTCGTTAGAGTGGGTGGGACGATCTTTGCCTCTACAACATGCACCAGCTCGGCTCCCGGTTTCACTCCTGCTGAACCACAAGGTCCACAAGGGCAGAGACCGTGTCTGCCCCGTTCACAGCCATACTCCATGCATCTCACACTGCCTGACAAGGGTAAGCACTTAAGTATTTTTTTAAATAATTAAACCTTTAGGGCTCTGTGCAGTTTAAGAGTGCAGAGGTAGCAGAACACCAAGAAGATACGTTTGCAGAAAGCCATGCAATGGTGACATATTTAATTCCAACTTAGTAATTATAAGAATTTCAGAAATCACATTTCTTACTTTTCCTGTTTATTTTAGATTCCTATGTATTCATTTTTGGAGAACTCCTTGGCCCAGCTTATGGGTCTGTTAGAACAGCTTGAGAATGGCCCTACCAGTCGGCTGGACACCCGGTTCATCATGAGGCGCTCTGGCAGATCCATGGTGTTGGCGATGGTCAGGACCACAAGCCGGGCCTCCTTGTGAGTGGGCCAGTCAAAGAGATTGTACATTATGTCTTGTTTCTGAGTCCACAGAAGGTCAAGCTGCCAGGAAATGGGGAGAGACGCAGGGTCAACCACAGAGACGGAGCTGGGGCCCCGGAGTGAAGCCTGTTACCACTGCTTTAGCTTCATGTGCTCTCAGGTCACACCACCAGCAAGGACATCAATAGACACATGCCTCTCACCACCAGAGTGAAGGAAGAAGGCAGCCAGGACTTTCCTCCCACCCAGTATTTGCTCCCAGGACACTGCAATCAAGTGCCACGCCACTTCTTCTCCAGTCCTTCCGTGGGCGCCTCCTTACCTCGTCCACAAGCAGCACAGTGGTTTCCCGAGAGGACCCTCGAGTGCGGAATCGCTTAGCCAGCAGTTCTGCGGCATGGTGAGCTGTTGCCCTGTGACCCGTCAGCCTCTGCAGTGGGGCGGGGCGGGGCGGGGCGGGTGGGGGAGTGAGTGGTGAACTGTCAGGACTTTACTGCCCTGGCTTAAAGTTAAATCTGCACATAGAAGAAGCTGTTCAGCCTGAGGACTTCAGTATCCTACCCTCTGCCTTCCACTGGAAGGAGAAGAGAAGGCAACGAGAGACAACAGATAGTGTTTGAAATGCAAATGAGCCACAGGCTGGCCCCAGAAGCCCCTCCAAAATCATTAGTGTATGGCTCTGTAACTGGACATTACTGGTTCCAAGATAACGGCTAATGAATGAAAAAGTGAGATGCAAACTTCGGCCCACCTCTAACCCCTTTTCCGAGTTGCCACAATGCCTGCTGTGTACAAATGGTTTTCACCATGTTGGTAAGTACTAGCTTCCATAAATGCCTATCCAGCTCCTAGACTTCAAGGTCCTTGAGGGTAGGAATTCTGCCTTCTTTGCCCTTGCTACCTCTACACAAAGGACAATGCTTGGCAAGTTGTAAACATGTAATATGCACAAAATTAAGTAAACCTTTCCCTTTTCATGTGCCACCCAGAAACTGTATTTTCCAAAAAGCCCAAACGGGCGAATCCCTGGCAGTCCAGTGGCTGGGACTCCGTGCTTTCACTGCCGAGGGGGCCTGGGTTTGATCCCTGGTCGGGGAACTAGGATCCTGCAAGCCGCGTGGCCAAAAAAAACCCCAAAACCAAAAGACAGACCAAAAAAACCAAAACAAAAAGCCCAAACAGCTTTGCTCACCTGCAAGATTTGCACATAGACTTGGTGGGGCTCTGTCAGCTCCATGCCATTGACCTCAATGTATTGAAAGGGAGGAACGTCATTTGCTTGGGATGCCTGCTGCAGGCAGCGTATCACCTCGTGTACAGTGGCCGTCTTCCCTGTCCCAGGGACCCCGGAGATGTACATGCACCTGGGGCAAGAAGAGAAGACCCCGGGCTAGGTCTGTGTAGCTGCCTTACACTATCATCAGGTATGAGTATGAGAATGTGTGCTGAAGGAAGGACAGAGGCCCCTGAAATGTGGAGGTGGGAGCAGTAAGGACCATCCTTGGAAGCTGATCAGAGCAGGACCTGTTTATATAGAATCATTCATTCTATAAGCAAGGCTGTATGCAAAGTGCCCACCCAAAAAAGGCCAGTGTCATTTTCTCTGTAAGACAGAATTCTATAGAATTACTTTGATAACAAAAACTGCTTCAGAAGCTTAGGCTTCAGCAATGGCCTTGCCTGTTCTGACACCAGGGAAAGACCGCTTGGGTGAACTACAGCACCTGAGGTGGTACTAGCAGGGCCTTCTGCCCTGAGCATCCTGCTTCCTCAACATGACTCACCCTCCAGTATGGTCAAGGAGTTTGCTTTCCACAAAGTTGTACATGTCTTGGAATTCCTGTTCCCGACAGGGAAGAGACCCAGGTACAGCAGAAACATGCAGCCTAAATTTGGTGGTAAAATGAGGGAAAAGGAGGACTTTAGAAGCATTTTACTATCTACTCAATAATAAACGGAAAAGATTTATCTGTAGTTTCTATTTGAAACCTTAATCTCACATCCAAGGGAATGCCTTCATTCTTAAACTTCTTCATTTGGCCTTTCTCCACCCAGACAAATCACCCAACTCAGTGGTTCTAACTAAGAGTACATATCACCTGGGGAGGTTCCCCAAATCACATGGGTGGACCTCATCCCACATGCGATTCTGATTCAGCTGATTTCTGGCAAGATCTAGGCTTATTATTTTGAAAAAGCCCCCACGCAGTTCTAAAGGGTACCGCAACTGAGAAGCAGTGTCCTGACCCATCACCTTCCAACCCTGAGAAAGTGGTGGCAGTGGACGGCACACTCCTCCCCGAGCTTGTCCACAGTAGCTCACCCAGACACTGCTTGAGGTTTCTTCTTTCTAAACACACACGTTCATCTTACTCTCTACCTTTATTATGTACACCAATGACTACAAAGCACTCCCAGTTCATGTGAACGAAAGCAGGGACCCCCGAGCGGCGTCACCTCAGCCGGGCCTCCTCCAGCACATTGGCGGGCTCCTGGGCAGCCAGGTTTCGGCTGCGGATCCGGGGAGTGGCGTGACGTGGTGTTCTGGGCTCGGGCTGTATTCGAAAGAGAGAACATTTAGATAATCAACAAGGACCTACTGTAGAGCACAGGGAACTCTACTCAATGTTCTGTAATAACCTATATGGGAAAAGAATCTGGAAAAGAATGGATATATGTATATGTATAACTGAATCACTTTGCTGTACACCTGAAACTAACACAACACTGTAAATCACCTATACTCCAAAATAAAAAAAGAGAGAGACAGAACCTATTTCAGAAGGAAAAAACAAAGCAAAACTCCATCCAGGATGCATCAGCAAATCTGATTCATGATGAGCTGATAAAAAGAATAGAGGTAGTGAATTCCTCTTAGTTCCTTCCTGTATAAATTACCAAGATTCTCCCTTTCTCTCCTCACATTACACATACATTTTGTTCATAGTCCAAACACAATTTCTTATTTCTAATTTACGTATAGTATTAGGATTTGAAAACAATGTCAGTCTGAGGAAAGAATGAATAAAAGTAGGGATTAAATACTTTTCAAAGTAAAATACTATCTTCAAAGAAAGGCAAATTATTAAAAAATCCTAAATACTCTGCCCAAATAGGGTACAGTAGCAGGCATAAACTGGGTTTGATTCATAAGATCCTCCTCTATTCCACCCCCATGAGTTGCATTCACTGATTAAAATAAAAAAGCATCTTTAAAAAATTTTTTTAAATTAAAAAGATCTTCCTCTAGCCTTCTTTGAAAATATGGTCAATCTTTAGCTCAGAACTTCCACGATCCACTACACAGTACTTGAAGAAACCTCCCCAGATTTTTCCACTTCAAACCATAGGGTCATTCAGTTTAGGCCCACAGACCGATTTCACTATTCTCTTTTTTTCCTTGCTGCTGGCTCATTAGAGCAGGCCTTCTACCCAGTAGTATTCATGGTGTTTCCACAATGCACTCCCTTTTGTGGGGGCATTTCACCTACCCACCCTCTGCTTGTAGCCAAGCTATAAAGCGATAGTCTCTACACCTCTTCCCAAACGCAGAAGAGCATTTAGACCCTGTTAACAGCTTAACATCTATTAACTCTGGAGAAAACAGGAAAATAATAACAAACCTTGCTGAGAAGGTTTTTTTTTTTTAAAAAAAGGTGGACTTCTGACCTTTTTTATTATGCTAAAGAGCTCCCCCCACAAATCCCTTCTTCTGGGTGGGACCCAGGAGATGCAATCAAACCAGATCATTTGGGTGAGCTACTCTACAAGACTGCCTCGTCCAAAGGCAATCTATTGGATTTCCTTCCCTAAAGGTCTTTTCTTTGACTTCAACCCAAGCCCAATCACATTTTTCTTGATATGGAAAAATGGAGATCAGCTTTATAAAGGCCCCTAATTAGGCATTTCTAAATTGTTCTAAAGAACAAGATGCTCCACAAAAAATGTTTCCTAATATACTAATGCCCTCACAAAAACATTAATAAGTTAATGGCCTTGAGAAGTCATGTGATAATGAAACCAATTTAACTTTGTTTAATCCAAACATTTCTCAAACATGTTTGAACACAGTAAGACCCTCTTTTCTTAATAGCTTTCAATACTCTGCTAAAGTTCCACAGAAAGCAGACATCCATTTACCTCTTCCATGTTTCTGTTACACAATTCATCACCAACACCTAGTAGTGCTCCCTATTCCTCAAGTGCATTGAGTGGCACAACAAAACCAGTGACACGGCTCAGCAGCCCTGGATTCAATACCCACTGAGCACTGACTGCGCACAAAGCCCTCTGCCAGCTTTCATGGGAAACGCGTTCTTACAGTTCTTGTCCTTCCCTCAGGCAGTCTGGCTCTTGGCCATTCGGTTCTGTATCTTAAAAGGAACTTGGACTCAAATTTTATCACTGTCTACTGGGTTCATTTTCGGTCCTAGGGTTCACGTAGAACCTTTCCTCCATGAATACACACGGAACTCTACTCAATACTCTGTAATAACCTATATGGAAAAAGAATCTGAAAAAGAATGTATATATGTATATATATATATATAACTGAACCACTTTGCTGCACACCTGAAACACATTGTAAATCAACCATACCCCAATATAAAATAAAAATTAAATTATAAAAAAAAGAGAGGGCTTCCCTGGTGGCACAGTGGTTGAGAATCTGCCTGCCAGTGCAGGGGACACGGGTTCGAGCCCTGGTCTGGGAAGATCCCACATGCCACGGAGCAACTGGGCCCGTGAACCACAGCTGCTGAGCCTGCGTGTCTGGAGCCTGTGCTCCGCAACAAGAGAGGCCGCGATAGCGAGAGGCCCGCGCGCCGCGATGAAGAGTGGTCCCCGCTTGCCGCAACTAGAGAAAGCCCTCGCACAGAAATGAAGACCCAACACAGCCATAAATAAATAAATAAATAAATAAAAAAAAAAAAAAAAAAAAAAAAAAAAAAAGAGAAAAAAAAAAGGTCACGAAGAACTTAGGGGCAAGATGGGAATAAAGATGCAGACCTACTAGAGAATGGACTTGAGGATATGGGGAAGGGGAAGGGGAAGCTGTGACAAAGTGAGAGAGTGGCATGGACATACATATACTACCAAACGTAAAATAGACAGCTAGCGGGAAGCAGCCGCATAGCACAGGGAGATCAGCTCGGTGCTTTGTGACCACCTAGAGGGGTGGGATAGGGAGGGTGGGAGGGAGGGAGACGCAAGAGGGAAGAGATACGGGAACATATGTATATGTATAACTTATTCACTTTGTTATAAAGCAGAAACTAACACACCATTGTAAAGCAATTACACTCCAATAAAGATGTTAAAAAAAAAAAAAAAAGAAAAAGAACCTTTCCCCCATGAATACTCCAAGTGGCATAGCTTTGAATATGACAGACCTATGCTCAAAACCCAGCTGTTATTAGTTGTGTGACCTCAGTCACCACAATTTCTAAATTACGAGAAATAAACCTAAAAGAACCTTACGGTTTTCTTTGGTGTCTTGGAGGGGGTCTGTAAGGATGACTTCATGGAAGAGTGTAGGTTCCTGGACACATTGCTGCGTGTTCTCCTTGGAAGAGGGGGTGTGGAAGCCTCTTCCTCCTCACTGTCAGAGGCTGAAATCTTGGCTACCGGCAGAAACTCTTCCTCTTCTTGGTCACTTTTACTATTACCTAAAAACCTGAACGGTAGGACACATTATTTTCTGATATTCAATGTTTGAAGTCTACATAAGAAGCTCCTAGCATATCAGCGTGGATTCGAGGTATTGCAGAGTCTCTCCTGCAACCGAGCAATATCAGATGTGCTCCTCTTCTTGGGCTCTTGCTACTGGGAAGCTCTATTAAGGGCTTTATTTATATTATCTCATTAAACCCTGCAAAACTCTGTGACTTGTTTATTATTATTCCCATTTTATAGATGAGGAATCCAAGGCTTAGAAAGGTTAAGTAACCTTCCCAAGGTTACACAGATAGTAAATGACAAAGCCCAGGTTCAAATCCAAGTCTATCAGAATCAAATTTCATGCTCTTAGGCACCGCACTAACAGTCTTGCTGGGTGTGATGATTATGGGGCCCTGGGAGCCACCTAAGGCCAGGGCAGTGTTTCTTGCCCCTTTCAAACTATGACGTTTATGTGAAATTAACATAATTCCAGACATACTAGGTAAAGGAGAATTCCAATGGATTAGCAAATAACAAACAAGAAATAAAAAGAGGATTTAAGAAATAGGATTACAGATTTCACAAATGGCAGGATGTTTTTGTGCCTGCCAAGCAGCAGTCTTACCTAAGCTGCTGCCTCATCCGATTCAAAGTCAAGAGAGAGCTCTTTCTGCGGATACGATGGGGAGTAGAGGTAGCTTCATCCTGAACTGGTTCTTTGGCCTCCCTGCAAGATACCAGCGCAAGGTTATGGAAAGCAGTTTTGGGCACCAGGGATCAACAGCAGGAGTAGAAGATAGTCAGGTGGCCTGACTGGCTCCTATTCTTTCTGCAGCTACTTTGGAAGGAGCTAATCACACTTTGCTAAAAAGTTTGTAATTGAAGTTTGACTCAAACCCAGAGATTAAAGTTTGCCAAAAGCTTATCATTTAAATCAGACTCATCACCTCCCCAACTAGAGATCAGAATATACTAATCCTAGGCAGAGTTTCTTATCCTTTTTTAATTTCTGACATATCAATGAATTTACTGTCCACTCAAGGGTAGCAGAAATGCAGCTATATTTTCAATACAAAGCATTTATCAAGCAAACTAGGTAAGCCAGGTGCTGCAGTTTCTGAGCAGGAAACATTGAAATTTCAGGCTTGTCACATTCCCTGTGCAGCCCATTATTTACAAACATTGCCCAATGTCAAACTGCAGAGTTTTTTCTAGATGCATTATCTTCTTGTACTATATGTATTTGAAAATGGCTTCCAGTTTAAAAGAAAAAAAACTAAGAAAATCACTGTTAAAATGTGGCAAAGAGCCACAGCAAGTAATGAAATCCAGGACTGTGAAGCAATTCAGGTTTGGGAAATTATCTTCTGGAGCAGTGATCCCCAAAGGACAGCTGGGTATATCAAAATCATCCAAAGAGCGTCTCAAAAATGCAGATTCCTGGGCCCAACACTTGGAGGTTAATTTCCTACATCTAGGGAAAGGCTCAGAAATCTGTATTTTGGAAAAGCTGGTGATTCTGTGACACAGGCAGGTTTATCGGCTGTGACCCACACATTTCACATCACGTGAAGGATCTCGATTTGCTCTGTGGGAGGCAGGGGAGCATCCCCAGTCACCTCGTTTTGATGTTTTCTGGTTTCAGAATCACAGAAGGCACCACCGAGGATTTCTGTCCCCCCTTGATAGGAGTAAGTGTTCTTTCTTCACTAGTCTCTGTCGTTTTCAAAGCTGGGACTCGAGTTCTCAGGATCATGCAACCATCAGGTGAAGGCTTCTTGTCATCCTCGGCACAACACTGCTGAATCTCTCCAGCTTTCTCTGGGGTTCTCAGAGCTGGAGATGAGTTCTGAGGACCATCAGGCTGAGACCTCTTTGAAGGCGAGGTGATCTCAGAGAAGGCCACTTTCCGTTTCATTCTTCCAGGAGACTCCAATGAGGCCCATGAAGTCTGCTGGGAAATCCTAGTGTTATGCGTCCTAGGGAAACCTAAGTTCAAGAGAAATCACCATAGACAATGTGTGAATTTTATAACTAGCACTATATACACCCCTAATCTCTTTATAGATAAATTCATTCACTGAGTGATACAAAGACATGAGTTATCCATATTTTGAATTATTCTATGCTTTCTTTTCCTGCGCCAGGTAGCTCTTATTATTTTTAGACTCTCTCTTAAATTCTACGAGTAATTTTGCTAGCTAGAACCATAAGTCAACAGTTAAATCAGCTTTTACAGATAAATGTTCAGGTCAGGTTTTCTGTGATGTAATCTACCAGAAGAGTGGTTCTCAACCAGGGTGATACTGCATATCCTCAGGCCCCATTCAACAGCATCTGAAAAAATTTATACCAATGGCTCTGTTGAGTAATACCAAGTCCTAGATTTTTCTTAACCCAGATTATATCTACCAACAGAGAGAAGATGGGTCCCCGGGGTGGGGGGTTAGGGTAACCAACTGGGTTCTAAGAATACACAGAGCCATATTTGGATCTGCTCCTCTCTCACCATGACCAAATGCACCAAGAACCTGGACATTCATTCATAAATATCAGTTGAGCTATTAAAAGATATGTGGGACTTCGCTGGTGGCTCAGTGGTTAAGAATCTGCCTGCCAATGCAGGGGACACGGGTTCGATCCCTGGTCTGGGGAGATCCCACATGCTGTGGAGCAACTAAGCCCGTGTGCCACAACTACTGAGCCTGCGCTCTAGAGCTCGCAAGCCACAACTACTGAGCCTGCACACCACAACTACTGAAGCCCACATGCTCTAGGGCCCGCATGTCGCAACTACTGAGCCTGCATGCTGCAACTACTGAAGCCCATGTGCCTAAAGCCCATGCTCTGCGACAAGAGAAGCCACCGCAATGAGAAGCCCGTGCACCACAACGAAGAGTAGCCCCCACTCGCTGCAACTAGAGAAAGCCCGCGTGCAGCAACAAAGACCCAACGCAGCCAAAACTAACAGGGCAGATGATACACATAAACGTCTATAGTATGAAGTTTAAAAATTGTTCTAAAGCACCTAAGTGCTAATAAACATGGCTTTTGAGACAGACCTTGAAAGAAAAGCAAAATTTCAACAGAGTTGAAAGGGGAAGGAGGGGAATAAGTGAAGAGAATAAATGAGATTGATGTGAGCTAAGGCAACGAGGCAGAAAAGCACTGGGCAGAGGAGTTCACTTTAGTCACAGCACAGGGTGTATGTGGAATAGCTGCAGACAAGGTAAGAAGTCATCTAGTACCTGTGTGGTAAATATGAGGGTAGCTCATGTCTAGATTAATGTAAAAATGTCCCAATGTCCTGGTCTCCCTCATGCCTCATTTCCCCATCTTTCTGTCAAAAACAATCCAAAATATTTTCATCATATCTGCCTCATCTAATTATGTAACTGTGTCAAGTTTAAATTTTTTACCCTAACTTTCAAGATCCTACAAAATCAACAGTGAAAAAAACACTCAATTATTTCTAAATGGTGGTATTACAAACTATTTCTCTAGTAGTCTTCTGCATTTCCAAAATGTTTTATATGTTTATATTCAGCTCCTAAACATTTGTATTCTTGATAGCTCCTACTAAGGAGCTACCAAGAATGCAAATAACGTATACTCAATGAACTTGGCACATAAACAGAAAAATTAAGGACACATAATAGGATGAGGATGAGCTCTCAGAACAGTCATGGAGTAGCTTTCAGATATATTATTAGTGAAAAAAGTTAAGATGGAAAAGAATACATCCAGTATAATACCCTACTGGGTAAGAAAGAATGGGAAAGAAAACTATAATAAAATAAAAATTATATGCATGTTTGTGTATGACTGTGTGTATATATGTCTGTGTGTGTTTCGATTTATCTGTTGATTTTTGCAAAAACCAAAGGAAAAATAAACCAGAAACTAATAAAACTGATTACCTACAAAAGATGAGGTAGAAACAGGGACAAGGGTAAAGAAAGGAATGGGGTTTATCTGAGTATACTTTGTCTTAAATAGTTTTGACTCTTTAACTATGCTAATGTTTTAAATGTTTTGAAAATCAATCAAAGATGGGAAAAGCCCTAAAATTAAACAGAAATGAAAGAACCTAACTGTATATCACCAATAAAATAACCATTAGTGGAAGAAAAAAATTTAATCAAAGTAACATTACTCCCTCAGTGGAATATATTCTAAAGGCATAAAGAACTGCAAATCAATTTTGATTTGGAATTATGGAATGTGGGAAGGATGGAAAGAACCCCATGGTATAGATTAGAAGTACGAGTATGAATTTAAGAGTTTTAACACTATATTATAACAAATATATATATATTTCTTAGCTCTTCCACTAAGGATCTAAAAGCAATGTCACCTTAGTAGCTAAGCTCTTGAAGAATTAGCGAATTACAGGGCTTAACATCACTAATCATTAGGGAAATGTAACAATGACATACTACCTCACACCCATTAGCATAGCTACAATCAAAACCACAGAAAATAACAATATAAAACAACACAATAATAACAAGATCTAAATAGTTGGTGACGATGTGCGGAAATGGAACTCTTGTGTGTTACTGATGAGAATGTAAAATGATGCAGCTGCTATGGAAGAGTATGGTGGTTCCTCAAAAAATTAAACGGAAAGGAGATTTTACCCCAAATAGCCAAAGCAATCTTGAGAAAGAAGAACAAACCTGGAGGCATCACAATCTCTGATTTGAAACTATATTACAAAGCTACCGTAATCCAAACAGTATGGTTTTGGTGCACACACAGATCGATGGAACAAAATAGAAAGCCCAGAAACAAACTCATATGTATATGGCCAATTAATTTACAACAAAGGAGCTAAGAACATACAATAAGGAAAAGACAGACTCTTCATTAAATGATGCTGGAAAAATTGGACAGAAGAATTGAAACATGCAGAAGAATGAAACTGGACTACTATCTTACATCATACACAAAAATTAATTCAAAATGGATTAAAGACTTGAATGTAAGGCTTGAAACCATAAAACTCTTAGATGAAAATATAGGTGGTAATAAGCTCCTTGACATGGATCTTGATGATGATTTTTTGGATCTGACACCAAAAACAAAGCCAACAAAAGTAAAAACAAACAAGTGGGACTACAGCAAACTAAAAAGCTTCTGGACATCAAGGAAACCACCAACAAAATGAAAAGGCAACCTACTGAATGGGAGAAAATATTTGCAAATCAAATATCTGATAAGGGGTTAATATCCAAAGTATATCAAGAACTCATACAATAGCAGGAAAACAAACAATGAGATTAAAAAATGGACAGAGGACCCGAATAGACATTATTCCAAGTGAAGCTATACAGATGGCCAATAGGTACATGAAAAGGTGCTCAACGTCACTAATCATCAGAGAAATGCAAATCAAGATGAAGTATCACCTCACACCTGTCAGAATGGCTATCATCAAAAAGAAAACAAATAACAAGTGTTGGCGAGGATATGGAGAAAAGGGAACCCTTATGCACTGTTGGTGGGAATGTAAATTGGTGCAGCCACTATGGAAAACAGTATGGAGGATCCTCAAAAAGCTAAAAATAAAACTACCATATGAGGGACTTCCCTGGTGGCACAGTGGTTAAGAATCCGCCTGCCAATGCAGGGGACACGGGTTTGAGCCCTGGTCCGGGAAGATCCCACATGCTGCGGAACAACTAAGCCCGTGCACCACAACTACTGAAGCCCACGTGCTCTAGGGCCCGTATGCTGCAACTACTGAAGCCCGCACACCTAGAGCCTGTGTTCCGCAACAAGAGAAGCCACCGCAATGAGAAGCCCGTGCACCACAACGAAGAGTAACCCCCACTCACCGCAACTAGAGAAAACCCGTGCGTAGCAACAAAGACCCAATGCAGCCAAAAATAAATAAATAAATTTATTTAAAACAAACAAACAAAAAACTACCATATGATCCAGCAATTCCACTTTTGCGTACTTATCTGAAGTAAACAAAAACACTAACTTGAAAAGACAAATGCACCCCCATGTTCACTGCAGCATTATTTCCAATAGCTAAGATATGGAAACAACCTAAGTGTGCATCAATGGATGAATGGATAAAGAAAATATGGTATGTGGGACTTCCCTGGTGGTCCAGTGGCTAAGACTCCGTGCTCCCAATGCAGGGGGCCTGGGTTCAATCCCTGGTCAGGGAACTAGATCTCTTATGTCACAACTAAGAGTTAGCATGCCACAACTAAAGATCCCTCATGCTGCAACTAAAGATCCCACATGCTGCAAGGAAGATCCCATGTGTTGCAACTAAGACCCATGGAGCCAAATAAATAAATAAATATTTTTAAAAAAAGGAAATAAATGAAGCCAATCTTACATAAACTTAAAAAAAAAAAAAAGAAAATGAGGTATGTATATACAATGGAATATTACTCAGCCATAAAAAAGAAGGAAATCCTGTTATTTGTGACACAGATAGACCTTGAGGGCATTATGCTAAGTGAAATAAATCACACAGAGAAAGACAAATACCATAGGATTTCACTTATATATGGAATCTAAATTAAAAAACAAAAACGAAAACCAAGCTCATAGATACAGAGAACAGATTGGTGGTCGTCAGAGGCAGGGGTTGAGGAAGTGGGCAAAATGGGTTAAGGTAGCCAAAAGGTACAAACTTCCAGTTATAAAATAAATAAGTCATGGGGATGTAATGTACAGCATGGTGACTACAATTAATACCGTGTTGCATGTTTGAAAGTTGCTAAGAGAGTAAATCTTAAAAGTTCTCATCATAAGACAAAAAACTGTAACTAGGTATCATGACAGATGTTTCTTTTTTTTTAAATTGAAGTATAGTTGATTTACATTGTTGTGTTAGTTTCTGGTGTATAGCAAAGTGATTCAATTCTATATATATTCTTTTCCATTACGGTTTATCACAGGATGTTGAATATAGTTCCCTGTGCTGCCCAATAGAACCTCATTGTTTATCTATTTTATATATAGTAGTTTGTATCTGCTAATCTCAAACTCCTAATTTACCCTTCCCCCACCCCCTTTCCCCGTTGGTAACCATAAATTTGTTTTCTATGTGGGTGAATCTGTTTCTGTTTTGTAAATAATTTCATTTGTGTTATATTTTAGATTCCACATATAAGTGATGTTATATAGTAGTTGTCTTTCTCTGACTTACTTCACTTAGTATGATGATCTCTAGGTCCATCCATGTTGTTGCAAATGGCATTATTTCATTCTTTTTTATGGCTGAGTAGTATTCCTTTGTATACATATATATACACAAATATATCACATCTTTATCCATTCATCTGTCAATGGACATTTAGGTTGCTTCCATGTCTTGGCTATTGTAAATAGTGTTGCTATGAACACTGGAGTGCATGTATCTTTTCAGATTAGAGTTTTCTCCAGATATATACCCAGGAGTGGGATTGCTGGATCATATGGCAACTCTATTTTTAGTTTTTTAAAGAACGTCCATAATGTTTTCCATAGTAGCTGCACGTATGGTGATGGATGTTAGTTAAACTTACTGTGGTAATCATCTCACAATATATACAAATACCAAATCATTATGTTGTATACATGAAACTAATATATTATAATGCTATATGTCAATTATATCTCAATTTTTTAAAAAAGGAAATTTTGACACATGTTACAACATGATGAACCTTGAGGACATTATACTAACTTTAATAAACCAGTCAGAAAAGAATAAATACTGTATGATTCCACTTATATGAGGTATCTGGAGAAGTCAAATTCAGAGACAAAAAGTAGAATGGTGGTTGCCAGAGGATGGGGCATGAGGGAATGGGAAGTTATTGCTTAATGGTTGGAGAGATTGTTTTGGAAGATGATGCAGATGGTTATACAACAATGTGAATGTACTTAATGCCACTAAACTGTACACTTAATGATTAAAATGGTAAATCTTATGTGATATATATTTCAAGAGACGTCCAATTAGTACTTGGCTCACTGCTGCACTAACTCAATACTGTAGCATGAATTAATATTTTATCATTTTCCTTTAGCCTCAGTATTGCCCACTGTGACCCATTTTACACTTACTGCTGAGCTCCAGCCTCTTCCTTGCCCTTGGGGTGACAGGATGGGAAGGAGTTTGGCGAGATTTGGAGGTGGAGTGCCTTGATTCAATCCTTTTGACCACACGTTCTGCTGTGGTCCAAGAAGGGCTTTCTGTACTCTTAGTTCTGGCTTCCACGGACTTCTGGCATCTAGGGTTGCCTTCTTGTAGCTTATCCAACTGTGCAAATAGTTCTGGAGGTAGTGGTTTGAATTTTTTCTCATTCCAAGATAGTTTAACAAAGAATGTCTTCTCATTTTTCAGATCCATAGGTATCACTTCATCTGGGGCTAAAGCTACTACCTGAATTTAGGAAGTATAGATGATAGAAAGAAATGAGGACCCAAAGAGTCAACGAAGGCTCTGTGAGAGCTATGATTAAAGAGCGTTCAAGTCTGCATTCTTACCTGGAACAATTACTTTTCTAAACAAAAGAGGCACGGACATGGCACAGCATATTTCCACAGAGTCCTCCTTGCTGATACCCATACCTCATGTTGTTTTCTTTTCTAGTCCATTCTATTCACCCATGCCAAGTTTTCCCATAAAAACTTGTCTAAGCATGCCCCCCTGCTCAATAGTCTACAATGGCTACCCACTCTGCAAGATCAGATTACTTAAACTGATTTTCACTGCCTTCTAAAATCTGACCCCACTTTACCTCCTGAGAGCTCAGTGCTCTTCACAATGGCTTTCCACCACTAGTCAAGCTCGGCTTGTCACAGTCCTGCTCATGCCCACCACTGTGCTCCTGCCTAAACACCCCCCACACCGTTCCAAATCCACCCATTTTGCTGCTTCAACTTCTACATCTGCCTTTCACTTCTTCACTCATTTAACTCAGAGATAAATTATTCTGTGGCACATGATATGCTGGGCCCATAGAGTGGAAAAATCTGACTATAGTCATGCCAAGCCATGGTCTCCCTGCCTTACCAACCACCTAATCACCATGTGACCACACTTCACATCCTGATCTAATCCCATTTGGGGGCCTGAAGTAGCTTGAGAAATAACCCATATCCTAGTCTCCAAACCAGTGTCTCAATTCAGCCTACAACTCTTCAGAACCTGATTTATCATAAAATCTCATAACACACATTTGCCTGGAGCAATGACACTCTTTGTACTGATTCACTCAAGGTGAAGGCCTCATTTAAGCAAGCATATTTAGCCTCAAAGTGCTTTATGCCTGCCACAATCACAGCTAAACAGAATTTCCCACTGAGATACATCTGCTAATTCCTGCTCATTCCTCAGGTCACAACCTAATGTCACTTCCTCCAGGAGGCTTCTAACACATGGTAAGTGCTCTCAATAAGTATTTGTTGTTGAAAGGAAGTAGGCAGGCAAGCAGAGAAGGTGACAAACAGGAAAAATGCATTTCCATGGGGTAAATGAGAGCCAGTAATATCCTGGAGATCATGCAGTTTAGGAATCAGCCAGAAATAAGCTTCAAGATAGAACTGAGGATCAAGGCATCACCTACCTGCACGTGGCCAATGATGGTCTCGGCATTAATGTTGCTGTTACAGGCAGGGTAATCATACCAGAATATCTCTTGTGCATCAGGCTTCCGGCCCAGCAAATGCTGTTTACAGACAGGGACTTCACAGAATCGGATAAACCATTGTACTCGAGCACGTTTCTTGGAATAAGGTTCAGAATCTAGGAGGGATAGATGGAAAAAGTAAGGTTAAAGATAATAAATATTACCTTAATCCTCACAATAATCCTACAAGGTAGGTACTATGGCTGTCTCCCTTTTACCGGTGAAGTGATCACATTTTAGGGCCCTTAAATAATTTGTCAAAGGTCACAGGACCAACCAGTGGCAATCTGACTCCACCCAGCACCCACGTTCTTCTCACTTTGCTCCACGTCCAAATGGTGCTATCGGTCATCACATAAATTGTAAAAGGCGTTTGAGAGGAGCAATTCTAATCACAGGTACTGAACAAATTTTGCAAGTCAAAACAAAACTCCTAGCAAGACTCAGAGCATCAGCCACTGAGATGACTTCTGGCAAACATATGCTTGCAGTCTTCAGCTTTATCATCATAATATACCATTAACATCACTCCATACCAGTGTTAGCTCCAAGTGAAAGGACATACACTCATTAGCGCCACCATCATCACTGCCTCTTCTCTTCCTTAGCTCTTTTCAGAGAAAGCTGAAGCCATCCAATGTAGCACAATACATGGTTCTAAAATCTATACACAGAGGCCCAAACCTCAAATACAAAAGCCCATCCTGCTGATGTGCTCCCCCTAGCGGATGTTAGTTTGATGAAGTTTTCCTCCATACTTGTTGAATATCCTCCCTATCTCTATAATGTAAAACACCTTCATCCACTCTATCAGTTCCTTCTTTTAGGCATACAAACTGCCACAGGACTAGGACTAACTTCCACATACTCCTCTCCTAGATTTTGGAAGAAGCAGTTTTGTATAGTTTAAATTGCTATCCTTCTTCATCTTCCTTTTGGAGTTCTGCTCCATTCCCACTTTTCTGTGCTCTTCTCTGGTCTGCAGAGAGTTAACAGCTGAGAAAATCAGCTGCGGCTGTGAGTGTGGCCTTGCAGGCACCAGTTCACACTACCTTCCCTTTTTCTCCTCTAGCCTTAAGGGCAGTAGCAGCTTTCTGCACTTACTGATCTCTGGGAAACACCACTGTTTGCTTCTCCAGCCATTTCAACACTTATACACAAGTCCCTCTGGGTAAATAAAACACCTAAAGTGTTTCTGTTTTTCTGACTGAACGTCAACCAACTGATACACCTACCCAATCCAGCTTACTGCCTCCCTAGTAAAAGTAACTTTGCATTTGCAAAATTACTAACTTCCTCATGCTAAAATTAAAGGACACGTCTCTACTAGAGTGCAAATCACCTATTATTTCCCTTCCCCCTTCTTCCGAAATTCATCCTTTCTCTCCACTCCAACAATCCTGCCTTCATGGCCTTTCTTACCCCCTCCTAAAAATGATGCAAAAGCTAAATTCTTGAGCCCTCCATTCCCATTTTTACCCAATATTGCTCTGTTGAGTAAAGACGTTCACTAGGTGGAAGAGGGCACAGCTGGTGCTTAAGTGACCCCATAGGCACACCCTATATACCGCTGTGAACAGAAGAATCAGTAACCACCCCTGTTCCCACCACGGAGCACTTCCCAATCATTAGTGACAAGGAATACTTTTCATTCCAGCCCCAAACTCACCGTCTTCAAACAACTCAACCAATTTAGCAACATATGGATTTTCATCATCATCCCCTTCAATCAGCACAAACTGTCCAACTTGGAGGTCAATCTCAGGCAAACGACCTTCTATTTTCACACTCATTTCTCTAGGAAATAACAGAGAAACATGTTAGGAAATCTCTTAGGGTGGGCCAAGCTCTTCAGACCCCTGGGCACAGAAGAATGTGCTCTGTAACTAGAAAACCCCCTGAATAGTTTCTCTCTGCTGACCAATCCTACTAGAAACCAATTTACCAGTAAAGTCACACGCAAGAGTAGATAACATGAATTGAATGAATTGTTTTAGCATGGATGATTAATCCAGAGGCCTTAGGATGAACCCTAACTTCTCTCAGTTATTGACAAAGAACAACAAAGGCTTCCTAAGACATGAAAGCTGCCCAATAACAACATCAGATTGTTCAGAGATGTCTTGGGCTAAGAGGATGTAGTAACAACATCCATCCTACCCTGTTATCATGCAGAATTATACAGAACCTATCTTAAATAGATATGTCATTATCATACATATCAAATTTTATTAACCTGACGTAATATCTTCCTGTATCACTAGCCGCTATATTTATGCTAACATCTTCTTCCATCAAACAAACCCACACCCCCTTACAATCAATTCATATTTTCTGTCCCTCAATCCTCAACCTATAGTACCTAGAACACCCTGGATACAAGTTATTAACAGCTCAGCTTGAAGAAGCTATTAGTTCCAGTACACCAAAGGACTCTATTACTCACTTGTAGGTTTGGTAGTGCAGTTTTCGATCCAATGGCTTGTCAACCCACGAATAAGTTTGTCTGGTCCTCAGCCTTGTAGGACAGTAGGCCATGGCTCCTGTGTAAAAGTCACTAACTCTGAGTTAACATGATATGTTCTGATGGATTCTAGGGCACAGTCCCTGCCTTCAGTGGGTTCAGCCTTCTTTTCTGTCCCTGCTACACTCCCACACATTTCAGATTTAGGAAAAAAAAACTTTTTTGAGGAAAAAGTCAAGCTCTATGAAGATCAAACATAGGCAATTCAGTATCATCTGGTACTATGCCTTATCTCTTCCTATCCAGGGAAACAGAAAGGTCAATGTGTAAAAAACTATAGATGTTTAGAAGTACTTACTAGGTACAAGGCACAATGATAGATGTGAAACATCTAATAATGTGAAACTAAAAGACAGTGATACAGTAGTTGTAAGTATCTTTATAACATTTATAATCTAGGTAGGGATAAAATATAACCACACGAAAGGACAACTAACAGTGCAAAGAGCCAAGAGAAAGCCAGAGAGACTACTGCAAGGTAGAGGACCAGGTCTTGTGACTGTTCAGGGAGGAAGGATTTCTTAAAGGGGTTTTCTAAAATGAATGTTAAATAATGGGTAGCTATTGCTAAGATGGATGAAATGAGGGTTTCCAAGGGATGGAGGCAAAAACATGCAAGGGGCATTTGGGGGAATGGCAATGGATTTTATCAAATGTATCATTCCACTTACCTTAAAAACAAAACAAAACAAAACCCCAGGGTCACTAACCTGTACTGCTCTGGCAGTTGGAAGGGGTCTTTTTCTTTGCAGCTGACAGGTCTTAGATATTAATATTGTGAATAGCTGAAAAGAAACAACTGTATTAAAGTACACGGGAAAAAAGACATTTTTACTGAGAATTCTGAAATGAGAATGAAAAATCCAAACATATTTGACAATCCTCTTTACAATTTGGAAGCTACAATCTATTAGTCCTAATAATAATGCCAATTCATTATCTTAAGTTTAAGTTATTAAGAAAACAATCCTTTCCTCTAAATTCAATGCTTTTCTTATAGAGCTAAAGTTTGACAAAACTGGGGTTAAAAAAAAAATTTTTTTTAATCCAGTCTGACAGAATTTCTCTGAATTACTGATAGAGGGACCAATAATTTCAGTCCATGTTGAAAACAACAATTAGAATAGCATATTGACATCCTGATTAAATAATCTGGTTTCCTAAAGTCAGTAGCATTATTTCCTACATTGTACTTGGGAACATTCTGACCCATAAGATTTTCTGCTTTTAAAAAAGGTATTTTTTAATATAATTTGAGGAAAGTAATTAGCAAAAAGAAGATATTGAGTCATTAGTAAATGCACAGCTTACAAATGATGCCTGAATGATTACTATTAAGAACATTTAGAGTATAATTCACAACATAGTATTATTAAAATCAATCTAATTTTAATTAAATACATTGTAGAAATGAACCAACAGCAGACTGATGAGTTAAAACAAGTAGGAGACTTGTGCTCAAGTAAAAATGCATTTGGACTCATTATATCTCATAATCTTTTGGTAAAAAGTTAGTAAAAGTGTTTGAATCTCAATAAATGTTCAAGGAAATATATTAACTCTAACTTACCTTCAATATACGTTCCTTTTAATGGAAGATGTAACATGGAACTATCAGTAAACTTGTAACTTTTCACCTTTCCACAATGAAATCAGGCAAAATAGGCTACTGAGATACAGACAAAAGATGCAAGTAAATAAGCTCCATCATTAAAAAAAATTGGAATATCACTGAGGTGCTTTGTAGCAAAGTGGAATCTCCCAACACATTTTCTACAATTCTCAAATAATCTAACTGCAGGATAAATGCTCTGATTTGTCACAGTGTCTATGATATTTGATAACACTGGCATAAGGATCACACTTTTTCAAACTAAAAGCTGGCATACAGAAGGACTATCTCCATACTCCTAAGGTACTCCTGTATACCTAAGGTCATCAAACCCATGCTTTCAATGCCTTTAAATAGAAACCGTATTTTAGTTACTAAAGCAGGCACACTCTTTCAAAAACTAAGCCAAGATAAAATTTAACACTCCTTTTCTAGATCATGAGCTGTGTTCACTGAGACCAGTATAAGCATATATGCGTGCAAAGGTGGATGATTTACCAAAGGGTGAGCAGGCATGGGTATCGGAAGGCTCTCTGGGCCTGGACCACATAACCTGCCTCAACTCAGCCTGTCACTATGCTCCAGGCCTGCTTTTCCAAACCTCAAACAGACCAAGGTTGTTAGTGCCCTCAGACTTACACAGTTGCTGTTCTCTCTTCCTGAATATCTTTGCAGGGATGGCTCAGGTCTCAGCTCCAGTGAAACTTCCTCAGATAGGGCTTCACTGATACCCAATGGAAAGTTACTCGCCACCCCCTTATACTGCCCAGGGTCTTGTTCTATTGCACCAACCTATTATCAAAGCCATAAACATTATATTAGTTTCTTATTTGTTGTACTTCCTACATCAGAATGTTAAATTCCAAAAGAGCAGGGATCTTGGGACCTTGTCTGTCTTGTTCATAACTGTGTCCCCAGGGCCTAGGTTAGGACTTCGCACATAATAGCTGAACAAAGGAATGAATGAATGAACTGGGTTTTTTTGGTTTTTGTTTTTTTAATTTTTTGGCCGTGCCAAGCGGCATGTGGGATTTTAGTTCCCCAACCAGGGATCGAACCCACACCCCCTGCATTGGAAGCATGGAGTCTTAACCACTGGACCGCCAGGGACGTCCTGAATGAACTGTTTGTAAAAAATCATTAGGACAATACCAAGTGTGGTAAGGATGTAGAGCAGCCAAAACTCTCCTACACTGCTGGAGGGCATGTAAACTGGTAAAACCACCTTGGAAATTTTGCAGTATATACTAAAGCTGAACATATGCATATCCTATGACCCAGTAATTCCAACAGAATATACCCAACAGAAAAACAAACATATCATCAAAAGACATGAACCAGAATGTTCATAGCAGCACTATACAGCAATGAGATGAAACCAACCACAACTGCACACATGTGGGGAAAATCTCACAAAATAACAATGAGCTAAAGAACTCAGACACCAAAAGAATACATACTATATTGATTCCATTTACACAAAGGTCAAAAACAGGTAAAAGTAACCTATGGTGTTAGAAGTCAGAATAGAAGGAAACCTCGGTGACTGAAAGGAAGCACAGTGGGGGAGTGGAGTGCTTCTGGGATGCTGGTCATGTTGTTTCCTGATCTGGATACTGGTTACACAGGTATGTTCTCTTCAAGAAAACTCATTGAGCGGTATATGACTTGTGCATTTTCTATATGCAGGTTGTTTTTCCATGAAAAGTTCAAAAAATTAATCAGGAGTCCTTCTAAAGAGGCAGCATAAGGAAATCATAGTATATATCAGGCCTCTTTGCACTGTTACCCCACTTTCCTACCCTCGACCCAGCACGGCATCTCATCCACCATAAAGCAAAGAGGTTCCCCAACAGCGGTGATGAATGGAGTGGAAAGGCAGGGCAGACTGGGCCTAGCAAAGGCTTTGGCTTCTAGGAGATACCCACTACAGGCTCCTAATGTTGCAGATAGCAGAAATCTGGAACATGCACACTACCCAGTCCAGGAGCCACATCCAAGGAAAACAGATAAGGGCATTGCAGTAAAAATAATGATAGCAGATATTTATTGATCCAAAAAGACAGAGGTAGAACCAAAACTCTTGATACGTTTATCTCATTTAATCCTCACAATAATCCTAGAACAATGCTAGTCCATACTAAGTGCAAGGTAGGCATTCAGTAATAAATATTTGCTGAATAAAAGGCAGATGCTATTAGCACTTCAAGATGGTAAGTTGTCCCAGTGTTATACAGGATAGCACAGACTTAATTCAAACCCCGAGCAGCTGGATTCCAATGACTGTACTCTTAAGCACTTACCTTAGAACACCTTGCGTGAAAGTAGATAATGTTAATACATGTCTAAGACAGCTTGCTTCTGGTATGCTTATTACAATAAGGCAGGCTTCCCAGCCACTGACTGAAAGGTCAAATGGGCCTCAATTTCCTTACCCACAAAATGGGGATATTGGATTGGTGGAAAAGTTTGTTCAGGAACTTCCATAAGATGTTACGGAAAACCCAAATGAACTTTTTGGCCAAACTAATAGAAGCTTTCTTTTATTCAACCAATATTTATTTATTAATCATCCATTCTGTGCCAGGCACTATTCTAGAATTACTGAGGATTAAGTGAGAAAATGCAAAATGGTCAATTCACTTCCCCAGTGCATTTATGTGTAAGGGACAGTAATTCGTTTGTTTTTTTTTTTTTAATAATTTGATGAATGTTATGAAACACAATTCACACAAAATTTTGCATTTAATTTCAGGGAATTCATAAACCTTCTAAAGTCCATATATTGCCCTTTGTTACATTAAAAACTGTTGCAGAGGGACTTCATAAACATGATCTCACACCAGAAATCTCCAATGGCATTCACAACCACCCAATACAGTAGGGAAGAGGGTACCACTTTTATAGATAACTAAAATCGAAAACTGCCATATCTGATCATTGCAATTTGGCAGATAGTCCAAGATAAGAATCTCGCATCTCATGCCTCTAAGTCCAGTGCTTTTTCCAACTGTCATATAGAAGGCCCTTCTATCCCGGGGTTAGACTAGAGAAAGTAAAAGAGGTGCCATTACACTCTCCTCCTGGAAAGAAGGTGGATGAGAGCCCAGCAGTTAAGAGCAGCTCTTCTGGGGAAAAAAAGACCTGGGTAGGAGCTCAGGCCGCTTAGTCACAAAAAGGGACTTAGACAAGTCTCTTTCTCTCTGGGAGCAACTGCTACATCCGTAAAATCGGGTAATAACTTCTGCTGCTCCGCCTTCCCTGTGGTGCTTGCTACATACACTACGCTGAAATGAGGAAAAGATGCGACTGCTTCACAAGGGCCATGCAGATGGAAGGTTCACATGGTTCAGATCATTACTGAGAGTCTCAGGGCGCTGAGGACAGGAGCGTTCACGCTTTTCTGTTGTGGGCTTTCGGTTTCCCCGCTACAAGGTCGCAGTCCCCGGGAGAAAAGGTGTTAGAAATCGCAATGTGTAAAGTAAAACGTTCCTAACGCGCTTAGAACGTGCCTGGCACTTAATAGGCGCTTAGTACATTATCTGCTGAATGGATAATGGCTGAATGAGTCCACAGAGAACAAATTCCTCAGTCCCGCGGCTCAGATCCCTCTCCAGCCCGTGGGACTCCACTCACCGGGCGCCGCAGTTTGTTGGAGCTGGGCGCAAGCCCTCCGCTTCCCACCGTCCCCGCTTCAGGAGCTCGTGGAGCTGCAGCAAATCTACCTGCCCCAGGGGCACCAGCCGCGTACCGGAGCCGAAAGCGGGGGCCTCCCTAGGAATGGAAAGAAGGTGGAGAAAAAGAAATTTCCCGCCAACGCCGTAGCCCCGCCCCCAGGCTGTCTCCACGTTCCGTCAGCAGCCAGCCCTTCCGCCCCGCCCATCTAAGGAGGGGACGCAGGACGTACATCCGTCAACGGGCAGAGGCCATCATTGATTCGGTACGCTACGCCGTTCGCGCAAGAAAGTGCCCGACTCTAAAACATTTCCGGGTTCAAGATGGTCGCCCAAGCTATTTAGTGAGACTTCCTCCGTCCTTCTCCATTCCACTCCGGTTTTTTAACCTGGATGTGACGTCCTAAAGGACCCGACGGAAATAGAACGGAAGGCGGTCTAAAATGGCGAACCGTACTGTAAAAGATGCGCACAGCATCCACGGCACCAACCCTCAGTATCTGGTGGAGAAGATCATTCGGACGCGCATTTATGAGTCCAAATACTGGAAAGAGGAGTGCTTTGGCCTTACAGGTGAGCAAGAGCGCGCCAATCCCCCAGCCCCAATCCCGGTCGTCCTGTGGCCCAGTTCTCCAGACCAGTCCGATAGGACTGGCCCCCTGGGGGTGAGACTAGAGGGGAATCATTGACAGTCATTCAGAAAAATCTGAGCGCCTACTCTGTGCCTAGTCTTGTGTTGGGCTTTGGGAACACAGATGGATCTGATAGGACCTCATTCGGAAGGGTGTCACGTTGCGGTTCTTTCAGTCATTCCATGTTTAATGATAACTTGCTGGGTTCCAAACAGTGTTAAGCACAGGGACCCTGAAGGTCTTAAAGGAATGTCAATATGCCTGAAACCAATTCATGATCTTCCTATCCTAAAATCTGGACCATTTGCAGTATTTCCACATCCCAGTCCTAATATAAATATATGCTCTTCAGAGAAATCTTCCAGGTAGTCTTTGATCTTTGTTGAATTCTGGCTCCTCTTTTTGGAGCTGTGTTACCCCAGTGAACCATGGCTTTCTTTACTGTAAAATGAGCATAGTAATACCGAACTCAAAGGTCAACGGGTTGTTCTAAGGATTAAATGAAATGTATAAAAAGTGTTTGGTATAATAAAAGGAATCCAGATCAGAAAAGAAGAAGTAAAGTTGTCACTGTTTGCAGATGACATGATACTATACATAGAGAATCCTAAAGATGCTACCAGAAAATCAGTGAATTTGGTAAAGTAGCAGGATACAAAATTAATGCACAGAAATCTCTTGCATTCCTATACACTAATGATGAAAAATCTGAAAGAGAAATTAAGGAAACACTCCCATTTACCATTGCAACAAAAAGAATAAAATACCTGGGAATAAACCTACCTAAGGAGACAAAAGACCTGTATGCAGAAAATTATAAGGCACTGATGAAAAAAATTAAAGATGATACAAACAGATGGAGAGATATACCATGTTCTTGGATTGGAAGAATCAACATTGTGAAAATGACTATACTACCCAAAGCAATGTATAGATTCAATGCAATTCCTATCAAACTACCACTGGCATTTTTCACAGAGCTAGAACAAAAAATTTCACAATTTGTATGGAAACACAAAAGACCCTGAATAGCCAAAGCAATCTTGAGAAAGAAAAATGGAGCTGGGGGAATCAGGCTCCCTACTTCAGACTACTACAAAGCTACAGTCATCAAGATAGTATGGCACTGGCACAAAAACAGAAATATAGATCAATGGAACAGGATAGAAAGCCCAGAGATAAACCCACGCACATATGGTCACCTTATTTTTGATAAAGGAGGCAAGAATATACAATGGAGAAAAGACTTCCTCTTCAATAAGTGGTGCTGGGAAAACTGGACAGCTATATGTAAAAGAATGAATAGAACACTCCCTAACACCATACACAAAAATAAACTCAAAATGGATTAAAGACCTAAATGTAAGGCCAGACACTATAAAACTCTTAGAGGAAAACATAGGCAGAACACTCTATGACATAAATCACAGCAAGATCCTTTTTGACCCACCTGCTAGAGAAATGGAAATAAAAACAAAAATAAACAAATGGTACCTAGTGAAACTTAAAAGATTTTGCACAGCAAAGGAAAACATAAACAAGATGAAAAAAGTGTTTGGTATAGTTACAGCTATATGTTAATAAAAAGCACTCAGTGATCAGTGGTGGTGATGGTGCTGTTACCATTGTTAACTACTCCTGTGCTGTTACCGCTCTGCCACCACCCTAGCTGTGTGTCCATGGATGAGTCATATTGTTTCTCTGAGTCGCCATTAAATTTTGGAGTCATGTAAGGTTTACTTTGGGGGCTTTTTCTCATTCCATAGTTTTCTTCTTGGATGATCTCCCTACCACAGTTACCTCATATATATAGATGCCTTTAAATTTATCTCTGCAGCGCAAATCTCTCCCTGAGATCTAAGTCTCTGATTCCAAGGCATGCCAACTCCGTATGTCCAAAAGTGGACTCATGACCTTTTTCCCCCCAACACTAGGTTATGTTCCCTTGTCATGTATTTTCATTGCATTCTGCATCTTCTTTCAACTACTGATCACACTTTCAATATTTTTTTTAATGCTTTCTGCCTTGCCTGACTGTAAACTCCATAAGAGTAGTCATTGTGTCCCTCTTCTTTATCCCTCTACCTGTATCTCTGGTACTTGGCACCTATATAAATTGCCAACTGTAATATGGAATGAATTAATATAGAATTTTTCCTAAGGGAACTTGGAGAAGTCTGATTTATAAAGTGATTTCCCATTAATAGTACCTAACATTTATTTATTTATTTATTATCTGTGTGTCAGGTAGGTATTAGCATTTGTTTGCATTATCTCATTTGATTCTTACTATAGCCCTTAACTTTGTACCTTTATTATTCAAATTTGAACTGACAGGCTCAAAGAGAGGTGAAATGACTTGCCCTAGCTCACACAGCTAGTGTTTGATTTTTTTTTTTTTAATATTTATTTATTTGGCTGAGCTGGGTCTTAGTTGTGGCATGTGGGATCTAGTTCCCTGACCAGGGACCGATCTCGGGCCCCCTGCATTGGGAGTGCGGAGTCTTAACCACTGGACCACCAGGGAAGTCCCTAGTTTTTGATTTTTAAAAAAATTTTATTTATTTTTTTATACAGCAGGTTCTTATTAGTTATCTATTTTATACATATTAGTGTATGTATGTCAATCCCAATCTCCCAATTCATCACACCACCACGCCCACCCCACCCCCCGCCGCTTTCCCCCTTTGGTGTCCATATGTTTGTTCTCTACATCTGTGTCTCTATTTCTGCCTTGCAAGTCAGTTCATCTGTACCATTTTTCTAGATTCCACATATATGCGTTAATATACGATACTTGTTTTTCTCTTTCTGACTTACTTCAGTCCGTATGACAGTCTCTGGGTCCATCCACGTCTCTACAAATGACCCAATTTTGTTCCTTTTTATGACTGAGTAATACTCCATTGTATATAGGTACCACATCTTCTTTATCCATTTGTTTGTTGATGGGCATTTAGGTTGCTTCCATGACCTGGCTATTGTAAATAGTGCTGTAGTGAACATTGGGGTGCATGTGTCTTTTTGAATTACGGTTTTTCTCTGGATATATGCCCAGTAGTGGGATTGTTGGGTCATATGGTAATTCTATTTTTAGTTTTTTAAGGAACCTCCGTACTGTTCTCCATAGTGGCTGTATCAATTTACATTCCCACCAACAGTGCAAGAGGGTTCCCTTTTCTCCACACCCTCTTCAGCATTTGTTTGTAGATTTTCTGATGATGCCCATTCTAACCGGTATGAGGTAATACCTCATTGTAGTTTTGATTTTCATTTCTCTAATAATTAGTGATGTTGAGCATCTTTTCATGTGCTTCTTGCCCATTTTTATGTCTTCTTTGGAGAAATGTCTATTTAGGTCTTCTGCCCATTTTTTGATTGGGTTGTTTGTTTTTTTAATATTGAGCTGCATGAGCTGTTGATATATTTTGGAGATTAATCCTTTGTCAGTTGATTCGCTTGCAAATATTTTCTCCCATTCTGAGGGTGGTCTTTTCATCTTGTTTATAGTTTCTTTTGCTGTGCAAAAGCTTTGAAGTTTCATTAGGTCCCATTTGTTTATTTTTGTTTTTATTTCCATTACTCTAGGAGGTGGGTCAAAAAAGATCTTGCTGTGATTTATGTCAAAGAGTGTTCTTCCTCTGTTTTCCTCTAAGAGTTTTATAGTGTCCAGTCTTTTTTTTTTTTTTAATTATTAGCACCTTTAATTATTATTTATTTATTTATTTGGCTGTGTTGGGACTTCGTTTCTTGTGCGAGGGCTTCCTCTAGCTGCGGCAAGCGGGGGCCACTCTTCATCGCGGTGCGCGGGCCTCTCACTATCGTGACCTCTCTTGTTGCGGAGCACAGGCTCCAGACGCGCAGGCTCAGTAGTTGTGGCTCACGGGCCTAGTCGCTCCGCGGCATGTGGTATCTTCCCAGACCAGGGCTCGAACCCGTGTCCCCTGCATTAGCAGGCAGATTCTCAACCACTGCGCCACCAGGGAAGCCCTATAGTGTCCAGTCTTACATTTAGGTCTTTAATCCATTTTGAGTTTATTTTTGTGTATGGTGTTAGGGAGTGTTGTAATTTCATTCTTTTATATGTAGCTGTCCAGTTTCCCAGCACCACTTATTGAAGAGACTGTCTTTTCTCCATTGTATATTTTTGCCTCCTTTTGTCATAGATTAGTTGACCATAGGTACATGGGTTTATCTCTGTTCCATTGATCTGTATTTCCCTAGTGTTTGATTTTGACAGCAGTATTGGAAGGTTATTATTCCCATTGTCTAGATGAAGTTTGCTCAAGGTTGTGTAGCTATTGAGGAGTTGTTTGTTGTTATTGTTTTGTTTCTTCTAACTCTTAATCTGGCATTTTTTCTCCTAACATGATGCCAGGCACGGACTCTGAAGTTAGACTGCTTGGATTAAAACCCAGGCCCTGCCACTTTCTGGCTTTGGACCTTGAGCAAATCACTTAGTCTTTCTTAGCCCTCATTTTCCTAGCTGAAAACAAGGGCAATGCTAGAACTTACCTCCATGGCTTGATATGAAGATTAAATGAGATAATATGAAATGCTTAGCAGAGTACCTGTTATGTAATAATCTTTTATTGTATATTGGCTGCTGCTATTATTATTATTAATTATTATTATTACACTCTTGTTCTCCTAGTATTAAACTGTTAATTCAGGAGCACCAAACGTTGAACTAGCTTTAACTTCTCTCCACTTCAAACCTGGAAAAGCTTAGTCCTGATGTGTCTGAGATGCCACTCTGTTTTTGTTTTTTAGCTGAACTTGTAGTCGATAAAGCCATGGAGTTAAGATTTGTGGGTGGTGTCTATGGTGGCAACATAAAGCCAACTCCCTTTCTGTGTTTGACCTTGAAGATGCTTCAGATTCAACCCGAGAAGGATATCATTGTAGAGTTTATCAAAAATGAAGATTTCAAGTGAGTGAAATGTTTATTAGCTAATATAAAAACTTCAATTTCATGGTCCAGAGTTTGGCTTTAGTTAAGAGGAGTGAAAACAGTGTATCTCATTTCCACAGAGTTCCACTCTAGGATTTTGCTCTTGAGCCTCTTGAGTTTGTGTTTTGTCTGTTTTGACTGTATTGACCTTCTCCTTCACTATCTCAGTCTTGATGGCTTTTCCCCCAAAAACAGTATTTCACAAACTCACTGAGCATATATTAAGCAGAAGTGAGTGCCTAATATGTTGGTAGCACTGAATGCTTAAGGATGAAGAAAACAACATAGTGTGGTAAAGAAGAGGGAAACTTTGGTGTTAAATGTAGGTTCATGTCCAGACCCTGTTACTTATTAGCTGTGACCTTGGAGAAGTTACTTAATTTTCTAAATTTTACTTTATTTACCTATAAAATGAAACAGTAATACCAACTCAGGATAGATGTGAGGATTAAGGAAGACAGAACAGTAAACCTCCCAACACAGTGCCTGTTGCAGGGTATATGGCCCCAAAATATAAGCTGCTCTTATTATTTTATTATCCATTTTCAAGGAGCTCACAGACAAGTATAGGAGACAGACATAATAATAGATTATTATGTGCCACCTTCTATTCTAAAAAATTTAATATAATAATTTATTTAAACTTCACAAAAACCCTGTAAAATTATTATCCCTATTATATAGGGGAGGAAACTGAGGCACAGAGGGATTGATTTCCCCAAGGTCAAATGCTGGTAAGTGGCAAAGCTAGTTTCAGAGTCCATATCCTTTGCCACTCTATCTTGTTTGTCATATACAGAAACTGTTGAGTTTCAAATGCCTACTCTTTATCCAAGTGGAGATTTGAGTGGGTAGTTGGAATATAGGAGAAAGGGAAAAGAAAGGAATCTTACAAACATTAATGGCTAGAAAACAGCTAACTTTTATTAGGCACTTACTGTGTGCTATATGCTATGCTTAGCACCTTACATACATTTTTTACTTAATACACCAAGCCATCAAATTAGGGACTATCAGCTACGTTTTATAAGGATTGAGAAAGCAAGTAAATTGCCCCGTGTTACAGAGTTAGTAAATAATGGAATCAGAATTTGAACCCAGATGACTTTGACTTTTTTCCATAACCAGCATTCTGCTTCCTAGCAACAATTTATATATTCATGTCTATGTAAATTGGTTGTATTGTTAGTAAATAAATCTTACACTTTCGGTTGTTAAATTTAGTATCTCATTTGATTCTTAAAATAATCCCATGAAGTAAATAGGTTGTATCTTAGTTTTATAGATGATATAATAGACCCTGAAAGTTGAGCAGCATATCCTAAGTAACCACAGCCAGTAAGTGGTAGAATGAGAACTTGAACACAGGTCTCCATATTTTAGCTATCTTTCTACTGCCCCATGCTGCTTCTAAAAATTTAGCTTTCTCATCTGCCAAAGAGAAGAAAGAACTTGTTTATCCACTGCTGTCATGAGAAAAGCCAGTTGTAAAACTCAGGAACTTTTTAGGATGGCCTGTTGTTTCACTGTCATCTATCTGTCAGGTATGTCCGCATGTTGGGAGCACTTTACATGAGGTTGACAGGCACTGCAATTGATTGCTACAAGTACTTGGAGCCTCTATACAACGACTATAGAAAAATCAAGAGCCAGAACCGAAATGGAGGTGAGTATGGTGCCAGGTGTCTAGACCTTCATCCCTGAGCCAGTTTTTATTTCACCAGTATCTCTAGTGTCACATTGTCACATACATTGTGAGTGTTGCTCTTAGTCCAGATTGTTACTGTCTTCAGTCAGGTCCTCCTTCTCTCTCATGGGGAGTAGTACTCCATTAAACTACTAGCTTCCTTTCGACCTTACCCAGTCTGCCCGTCTGCCTGTCTTTCCAACTGCATCTCATGTTAATCCTTGCTTTGCATCATGTACTCCATCCCATAAAGATCTAGCTCCTGAATGACCTTCGCTGTAAAATCCTTCTCCAGACCTCCCAGACAAGGTTAGTTTTCCATACATTACACCTTCACAGTTCTTTCTACTGGCCTCTCTTGTACGATACTTCACCTTGCAGTATATAGACTGTACTCATACTTATGTAGGAATCCCACTGAAATATAATAAGTGTATCCAGGAGGGGCAGCTCCATACCTTTTACAAAGAGACACATTTTGTGGTAAAATGGGATTCAGGGAATGCAGTCAGAACTTTTTCTCACTTAATATCATAACAAAAGATTAGTAGCATTTGCCTTTACCCTCTACATATTACACTAAGGAGTAGAAGTTAAGAATCTGGTATTATTCTTTAAACTTTTATTAACTTATTCATTCATTGAATAAATACATATTAGGTGTCAATGTTATGGCAGGTACTATGCTATGTACTGGAAATAATATGGTGAACAAATGGACATGGTCATGGCCATCATGAAATTACTTAGTTATGACTATATTATGTTAAACTAAGATAGGGTTTTTAAACCTAGCGACAATTTGGGCCAGATATTTCTTCGTTGTGGGGAGCTGTCTGGTGCATCATAGGATGTTTAGTAGCATCCCTGGCTTCTACCCACTAGAGCACCCGATAGTTGCAGGGGGCAACACCACTGAACTAAGAACTAAGAACCACTGAACTGATGTAATGTTTACCATAGACATTCTAAAAAGCTATTGCTCCACTTACCATATAAGATACATGATTCTTAAAAATAGCAAATCACTATGTTGTACACCTGGAACTAATATAATGTTGTAAGTCAATTATACGTCAATTTAAAAAAAGTTTGCTGACCCATGCAGGGGAAAAGATACATATTCTATATTCAGGAACTTAGTGGGTTCACATGAGAAATTGCACTTGAGTTATAGGTTTTATTCATGAACATTACCCCATTACAATTCAGGACTCTTTGTGCTTGTTTTTGTGTTTGTCTCTCCTGCTAATTGGGACAGCTTCATTCATCCCTTTATCCCCAGCTCCTAGAAGAGGCATGGCACATAAATGGCCTCAATAAAAGGGAGTTGAATGAATGAAGATAGGTGGTGATGACAAGAATATGAAAGGCTGTAGTTTGAGCCCAGGTTTGACAGTAGTCCCTTCAGTGTAACTGCCACACTGCAATAGCTTTATTAGTGAATGTGCAGGCAAAGGGAAGCTGCAGAGAATTCACACTTTCTATACCAAGTACGCTGTTAGATATCTTACATAAAGAGTCCTACACTTCTTTTACTTTTTGGCTATTTAAATTTATTTCCAGGTTACTTGAGCTTATGATTTTTCTTTCAGAGTTTGAACTGATGCATGTGGATGAATTTATTGATGAACTACTGCACAGTGAGAGAGTCTGTGATATCATTCTGCCCCGGCTACAGGTAAGAGATAAAGGTCATACACACACAATACACAGTACACAATAAAATGTGTGTAAAGATCTCTTTACACGCATACATGATAAAACACCATGGAGCTCAGAATTTTTTTTAATTGAAGTATAGTTGATGTACAGTATTATGTAAATTAATAGGTATACAGTATAGTGATTTACAATTTTTAAGGGTTCTACTCCATTTATAGTTATTATAAAATACTGGCTATATTCCCTGCATTGTACAGTAAATAATTTTAAAATAATAATAATATCCCCCAAGTCCATCCATGTTGCTGCAAATGGCAAAATTTCATTCTTTTTTATGGCTGAGTAGTATTCCATTGTATATATATACTACATTTTCTTTTTTGTTCCAAATATACATATATTATTATGTTTCTTTATAAAAAATTAATGTAATTATGACAATATACTTTAGGTTTTTTTTTTTTAATTTTTATTGGAGTATAGTTGATTTACAAGGTTGTATTAGTTTCAGGTGTACAGTAAAGTGAATCAGTTATACATATATCCACTCTTTTTTAGATTCTTTTCCCATATAGGTCATTACAGAGCATTGACTAGAGTTCCCTGTGCTATACTGTAGGTCCTTATTAGTTATCTATTTTATATATAATAGTGTGTATATGTCAATCCCAATCTCCCAATTTATCTCTCCCCCCTCTTCCCCCTCTGCTAACCATAAGTTTGTTTTCTGCATCTGTGACTCTATTTGTTTTGTAAATCAGTTCATTTTTACCATTTTTTTAAGATTCCACATATAAGTGATATCGTATATTTGTCTTTCTCTGTCTGACTGACTTCACTCAGTATGACAATCTCTAGGTCCATCCATGTTGCTGCAAGTGGCATTATTTTGTTCTTTTTAATGGTTGAGTAATATTCCATTGTATATATGTACCACATCTTCTTTATCCATTCATCTGTTGACGGACACTTAGGTTGCTTCCATGTCTTGGCAATTGTAAATAATACTTCTGTGAACATTGGTGTGCATGTATCTTTTCAAATTAGTGGTTTTGGGTTTTTTGGGGTATTTACCCAGGAGTGGAATTGCTGAGTCATATGGTAGTTCTGTTTTTATTTTTTTTGAGAAACCTCCATAATGTTTTCCACAGTGGCCGCACCAATTTACATTCCCACCGATACTATATGAGGGTTCCCTTTTCTCCACATCCTCGCCAACATTTGTCATTTGCATTTTTTGTGATGATAGCCATTCTGACAAGTGTGAGGTGATATCTCATTGTGGCTTTTTTGATTTGCATTTCCCTGATGATTAGTGATGTTGAACATCTTTTCATGTGCCTGTTGGCCATCTGCATGTCCCCTTTGGAAAAATATCTATTTAATTCTTCTGTCCATTTTTTTTTAATGGGGTTGTTTGCTTTTTTCTTATGGTCCTCCTAATAAGCAGTCTTCATGTCTATGAGAAAGATAGGAGATTGGGAGTGAGAAGAAAACAGAAAAAGTGATTGAAGGGTAGGGCTTTAAAAGTGAATAACACAAGAAAATTTTGTTCTTTAAAATGTTATATTAAGGAGATTGTAGTAGAGTAGGTTTTTAAGCTTTGTGAGCAGCTTTTTTTTCAAATTGATCTTCATATAAACATCTAGGATATAAAACAGATGAAAGGAAGGTCAGGAATGGGAGACTGACCCACCTTAAATATCATCTTTATCGTCTTACCTCCCTTTCCTAGTGAGAAATGATTGTCCGTGAAGCATCTTTCAAGAATGAGTCTTACAGCATATGATTTTAAAAATAATATTGTAAAATACAAAGAGAAAACAGATATAGTAGGTAGCCTAAAGAGAAAGGGAATGGTCTATAGTGGAGAGTTGAAATTTATCCATGTTGTTGCACGTTTCAATAGTTCTTTATTTCATTTGTTGCTGAATAGTATTCCATTGTATGGCTATACCACAATTTGTTTACCCATTCATCTGTTTATGCAGAATTGCAGGATACAAGGTCAATGTACAAAAATCGGTTGTATTTCTGTACACTAGCTATAAACAACTGGAATTTGAATTTTTGCTAAAAAGATACCATTTACAACAGTGTCAAAAAATTTAAAATAATTAAGGATAATTTTGTCAAAAGATGTGTAAGACTTAAAACTATAAAACATTGCATTACTGATGGAAATTAAAGAAGACTTAAGTAAATGGAGATATATCATGTCCATGGTATATTTTATACCGTGACTTAGAATTGTTGTCAATTCTCCCAAATGAGTCTGTAGATTCAATTCAGTTCCAATCAAAATCCAAATAAAATTTGATATAACTTGACAAACTGATTCTCAAATTTATATGAATATGCAGAGGACCTAGAATATCCAAAACAACTTTGAAAAAGAACAAATTAGGAGGACAAACACTACCTGATTCCAAGACAGTGTTGTGTTGGCATAAAGCTAGACAAGTAGATAAATGGAACAAAGTAAAGGGACCAGAAATAAGTGTACATATATATGGTCAGTTGGTTTTCTACAGAGATGTTAGGGCAATACAGTTGAGAAAGGATAATCTTTTCCACAAATGGTGCTAAAACAGTTGAATAGCCATATGGAAACCAATGAATCTCTACCCTTAGCTCATAAACTTGAAGGGGATAATAGTCTCATAAAAGCTAAGAGTATAACATAAAGAAGAAAAATGTAGGTGAAAATCTTAGTGACCTTGGGTTTGACAAATTCCTATAATAAGACATAAAACCATGATTTATTAAAAATTAATAAATTGACCTTTATAAAAATTAAAAACTTCCCTTTCAAAAGACACTATTACAGAACTAAAAAGGCAGGCCACAGACTGGAAGAATATATTTGCGCAACATATATCCACCAAAGTTCTTGAATCTATACTATATAAAGGACTCTTGAACTGAATAACAACTCGGTGGACAAATGAACAAAAGATTCTAATAGACATTTTACCAAAGAAAATATATAGTTGGCCAATAGCACATAAAAAGTTGTTCCATACCGTTAATCATTATGGAAATGCAAATTAAAGGCACAGTAATATACACTACATACCTAGTAGAATGTGTAAAACCAGACTGACCCTATCAGGTGTTGGCGAGGATGTGGAGGAACTGGAAGTCTCCATATCCTATTGGTGACAATATAAAATGGTACAACCTCTTTGGAATAGTTTGCCAGTTTCTTAAGAAGTTAACTATACAATCCAGCTATTCCACTTCTAAGTTATTTACTCGAGAAATGAAAGCACATGTCCACACAAAGACATAAGCACAGATAATCATAACAGTTTTATTTGTAATGGCCAGAAACTGGAAACAGCCCAAATGTCCATCAAGTGAATGGATACAGATTGTGATGTGTCCATACATTGGTACTACTCAGCAGCAAAAATGAACTATGGATACACAACAGCGTGGATGAATCACAAAGTAATTGTGCTGAGTGAAAAAAGACAAAAAACTGTATGTACTGTATAATTCCTTTCTAATAAATGTAAACTATAGTGACAAAAAGGAACAGTGGTTGCCTAGGTGCAGGGTAAGGGAGTGGGGAGGAAAGGGAATGAGAAATCACAAAGGAGCACAAGTAAACTGTTGGGTGGGGTGTATATATCCATTATATTGATGTAATGGCTTACAGTTGTATACAGTACAACTCAACACTCATCAAATTGTATACTTTAAAAATGTAGTTTATTGTGTATCGATTATACCTCAATGAAACTATAAAATGTATTGCAAAAGTCATTGGAATACCTGTAGAGGAAGGGTCTTTTGCTCTTAGTGCTCTACTATTCTCTTATTCTGATGTCTATGTAAGAATCAGCAGCATTAATGAAAGGGTCGCAGAAACAGTGTTTAAGATGGGGGATGGGAGCAAATTCTTAAGTTTTAAGCAACCACAGAAACCCCAACTGGGAGGATCCAGAACTTCAGTCTCTTTTTTGATCCTACTGCAGCTCAGTAATTCTGAAGCAATTTGCTGTGTCCCACCTGCTTTGAGGTGCTCATTTCCTTGCTAGATATAAACTATAAGGAATAATCTAAAGATCAAAGGTCACATAGTATATGATTCTCTTTATACGGTATATTCAGACAAGGCAAATAAATAGAGACAAAGCAGATTCGCGGTTACCAGTGGATTCAGGGAAGGGGGAATGAGGAGTGATTCCTTAATAGGTATGGGGTGTTTTTCTGGTGTGATGAGAAAGTTTTTAAACTAGTGAGAGGTGGTGATGGAATAGCATTGAATTTTATACTTTAAAATTGTTAATTGTGTATTATGTGAATTTCACCTCAATAAAAAACAGATCAAAGGGATCTGAAAAACTTCAAAGTAGAGAATAGAATGGATTACAGATACATAATAAATGGGTCAGTTAAATTTGCTCGAGGCAGCAAACCAGATGGACAAAGGTAGTTGGTAGATGAGTGCTCACAGTTAAATGCAATGAACGACTCTTCCTCCACAGTAACTCAGTTACAGAAAATCCTAGAAAGTAATTCTGAAAATTATTTCTCCTTTTCCATATTGGCTACTACTGTAGACTGTGTAGTGAAAAGAATGACATTTCAAATCTGAAAACCTGATTTCAGGGCCCAATTCTCACATTTATTATCCTTAGCTGCTACTATTATTTTTAGAAATACTGCAAGAAATGGAATACTCTGAAGTGCAGTCAGTTGTAACTAAGGGTTCCAATGCTCAGTCATCTCTAAGCAAGCATATTGACGCAAATGAGGTAGTCTGCCTGTAGGCTAGAAGGAAAGACCACAAAGCAACCCTCACTGAGGAGAGAGAAATTGAAATATGACTGATACCTGTTATATCACCAAGAGGTGTGTTCTGGTGTGGGCCTATGTCCTGGATGAAATGACCCTTAAGACCACCTTCTGCTTTGATTTCTGTTCCTATTAAGCAACTCATAGGGCATCAATTTAGCTTCTCATGTGCCCTGACATTGGCAAGGAGTTGCTCTGGAATGAATTCTAATTTTGTCAAACACAGATACTGTAAGTTAATACATTGACTTCAGTCACTTCCAAGTCTGGTGAACATTAGGGATTCTAGACGCCCTGTCTGATGCAGTCCTAGATCCCAGACTGTGGTGATCCTTTCCAAGGAGCCCTTTTTCAAGGGATTGACTTCACTAAATGGCATCTTTGTCTCATTTCTCCTCATCTTTATAGAATTTTGTTAGTGATGAGTGAGAGCAAAATAGAGAACAAATGTTAGTTTATTTTAGGGCCATCCAATGATCTTTATGTCCTTGGCACAAAAAATGGTAAGGGGTCTTATGACCCAGCCAGTCCATTTGTCAGTTTTAAACTCACCTTTGCCTTTCAGGTCCTTAGACACTCAGTAAGGACTGCTAAGCCACATCTTAGAAGAAATGGAACCAGGAGATGGATTGTTTATATCCTGAGCCTTGTTCAAAATGCATGACTGTAGACAGCTCCCCTAAATTCTGGGTCTAGTCGAGAGTTGGTGCTACTTCAGAGCAGGACCCAAACCCCCAAACTGGGCTGAGTCTCAGTGGATCTCTTGGGTTATATTCTGGTCTGAGCCTCTCCTGGCAGAACTACCAGCCAACACAGTCTCAAACTATTGGCCCTTGTGTGTGAAGCCCATATTTTTTATTCAAGGCTATACCTATACTGATTGATATTCTAGTGACCTTAGAATATAAGATCACAGGGAGTAGAGGCAATAGAAAAGTGATGCTCTCTTCCACTTTGTATTTATCTCTTTACAGGGGAACTTAAAAAAATATATAGATTCCAGGTATGCTAAACTCCTTAGGAAAATCTTGAACTGTCTAGGATGTCTTTGAAATGAAATTGCCTCACCTGCTGCACCACAGGTTTTCTGTCACTCCCAGAAGCCCAGTGTTGCAGCTTCAGGACATAGAGGAGATAGCAAGCCCCCCCCAGCTCTCACTGTGTTCTCTGTAGAAACGCTATGTGCTAGAGGAAGCTGAGCAACTGGAGCCTCGGGTTAGCGCTCTAGAAGAGGACATGGATGACGTGGAGTCCAGCGAAGAGGAGGAAGAAGAGGATGAGAAGGTCAGACACCTGGGAGCTTAAGGGTTGGAGGAGGGAAAGTTACAGGGAATGGGAATGGTCTTGTTTTGTTTTCAAACTTTAATTTTTAACTTTCTTCAACCAAAAAATGCAATATGTAATCATTAAGAGTATAGAATTTAGAGTTAAATAGACCTTGATCCATATCTCAGCTTTGCTGTTTACTAGCGGTATAATCTTGTGCAAGTTACATAATCACCATTTTCTCTTCTATAAAGCAAGGATTATGATACCTTTCTTTTAGGACTGTTGTGAGCATTAAATGAAATGATATACATAAAGCCATTAGCTTTGGGACATAATTGCCTAATAAGTGGTAGCTATTAAAATAAATACTTGGGACAAAAACAATACTGTTCATAATTGAATGCATACTAAGGAGTAATCCTAGTTTAGGGGAAAAAACCCGCCTACTGCATGGTCATGTTCTTTCACTACTTGTTAAAATGCTGAAAAGTTGAAAACAAGCAAGCTGTCAGGGAGCAGTCAGGTAAACTATTATATCAATTCAACAGACTATTAGGCCGCCGTTAAAAGTATTATGAGAAGTATATGATAGGGACTTCCCTGGCAGTCCAGTGGTTAAGACTCCACGCATACACTGCAGGGGGCGCGGGTTCAATCCCTGGTCGGGGAACTAAGATCTGGCATAACGTGTAGTGTGGCTGAAAGAAAAAAAAGTATACGATAATGTGGAAATGCTTGTGGTAAGTTAAAAAAAAAAAAAAGGATCTAAAACATTTGTGATTAAAATTATAAGACTATGTATAGAAAAAGGCTGGGGGAAATACAAGAAATTCTGGCCTATGGATACTGAGACAGTGTAGATGGAAGTGTAGCTCTGAGCTAGTAGGCTCCATTTAAGTTAAGTGCTAAAGGAAGTGCAATCATTCATGAATTGAAAGCCAGGCAAGACTGAGGTGCTTTTCTGTGGTGAGAGGACCAAAAGTAGGCATTCTTTTTTTTTTATATATAATTTTAATTACTCCTTTTTTTTTTTTTCACTTGATTGATTCATTGATTGGCTGTGTTGGGTCTTCATTTCTGTGCGAGGGCTTTCTCTAGTTGCGGTAAGCGGGGGCCACCCTTCATCGCGGTGCGCGGGCCTCTCACTATCGCGGCCTCTCTTGTTGCGGGGCACAGGCTCCAGACGCGCAGGCTCAGCAACTGTGGCTCACGGGCCCAGCTGCTCCGCCGCATGTGGGATCTTCCCAGACCAGGGCTCGAACCCGTGTCCCCTGCATTGGCAGGCAGATTCTCAACCACTGCGCCACCAGGGAAGCCCTTTTTTTTTTTTAATGGAAAATTTAATCACACACCAAAGTGGAGAGAATGTGCCTCCATCTACCCACCACCTAGCTTCAGCAGTGATCAGCTCAGCTGTTTTGTTTCCTCCACATCTCTACCCAGTTGTCCCCTGTCAGTTACCTTGAAGCAGATCACAGCCATCATATATTTCATAATATTTCAGAAAAGACAAGGGCCCCTTTTTTAAGCAAAACCATATACCATCATCACCCCCAAATGAACAATGATGCCTTAATCTCATTAAATATTCAGTGTTCACATTTCCCCAGCTATCCTACATTTTTAATAGTCTGAACTAGTATTCAAACAAGGTCCATAAATTGTAACTGGTTCATCTTGTAGTCTGTCAATTCCATCCATTGTTAATTTTTCCTCTTGCAGATTTTAAATATATCAGGTCATAACATTCTGTATGAATTCTCACAATCTGAATTTGTGTGATTGTGTCCCTGTGGTGTCACTTAACATGTTCATTTGTCCCATGTAGTTACTGTAAACTAGTTCTTGAGTCTAGAGGCTTTAATTGGATTTGGGGTTTTTATCCCCTTTGGAGTAGAGCAACACTACTTCATAGGTAATAGTGTATACTGCCCCCAGGATGAGCAAAGTCTGGCTGTCTCTCTTTTTGTAATATTAGGAGCCACTGATGATCTTTGCCTAGATCCATTAGGGGTTGTGAAATGGTGATATTCTAATTATTTCTTCATCATTTGTTACCTGTAACACTGCTATAAAGAGAAACCTCCCAAATCAACATTTAGTTTTTCATAGGTACAGTTTATATAAGAAAGGTAAGATAAATTATTGGATTATTTCCCTTTATCAGTTTTTAAAATAATGAGTTGATTTGATAGTATCCTCCCAAGGAGGAAAGCTCTTTTGCCCTTGGTAACATTGTGAGTTCATGGATTTAAGCATATTTGGTGTGTTTTGGACCATTATTGTCCTTGTTGATGCTCAAATTGTCCCATCTTTGGCCAGTGGGGGCCCCTCAACTTGACTTGTGAGACTTTTTGATACAATCATAGTAGTCTCAGCTCCTTGCTTTCTGATATATGTTCTAGTCATGTCTTGTTACCTTCTAGCCTGGACCTAGAATTAGCCAGTTTTCCAAGAAGCCCTTGGTTGCATTAATTGGGATATGATATTTAGAGACCACAGTCTGGGCTCATTTCTACAGGTGTTTCTAGGACTTTACAGTTAACAAAGCTAGGGGAAACATTTTTTTACGCTTCAAGTACACTATGAGTTTGTACTTAATCTTATCAATCTTACATCTGCATCTCTTTTCTTTCACATTGGAAATCCATCTTCTTAAGAAGATAAGCATACTTACTTACCTCTCACTACTCTTACATAGTCCCAGAATAATGGTACCAGCACTAGAACAATAATGGGATTATTAGAAACATTAAAAAAATTTTTTATTTGCTTTTTTTGTCCTTAGGGTTATCCATGTATTCAAATTACTGTTTTAAAGTCACTTGGAGGTGGAATTTGGGACGGGATGGGTGTTCCTAGATGGCTGTCTATAAGCCTGTGCTCATCACTGACCCATTCTATCTCTTTTCCAGTTGGAAAGAGTGCCGTCACCTGATCACCGCCGGAGAAGCTACCGAGACTTGGACAAGCCCCGACGCTCTCCCACACTACGCTATCGGAGGAGTAGGAGTCGGTCTCCCAGAAGGTTAAGGCCCTAGTCATTGGCCTCTTCCAGGGAGACATTAAGCACTGTAGTGTAGAAGTTTGGACTTCATGGAAGGAAAAATGCCAGCCTATGGAGAATGTCTGCTTGTCAATGTATTAGTTGCTACAAAACAACCACTCACAAAACCTCAGTGGCAGACATTTATTTAGTTCACAGGTCTGTGGTCAGTGGTTTAAGCTGGGCTTAGATAGGAGGTTTTCTGAGTACAAGCTGTGTCCCTCATCTGGTGCAGTCAGTTGTCTTTCGGCTAGTATAGGATGGCCTTAGCTAGGGTGACTAGGGTAGCTCATCTCTTCTCTGTGTGTGCCACATTCTAGGCGAGGTTAGGCCTGTTCCCATGGCAGTGGCAGAATACAAGAGCAAACAAGCCCAACTATGCAAGTATCTTTCCAGTATCTGCTTGCATCACATGTACAAGTATCCCACTGGCCAAAGCAAGTCACGTGGCCAATCCCAGACTTGGAGTCAGAGGGTATTAAAGTTACATGACAAAGGACATGGATAACAGAGTTGGGTGAAGAATTGGGGTAATTTTTGCAATTTACGATATCCAGTGCACCTACTAAAGTTCTTCTTTCTCTTTTTTCTTTCCGTATAGGCGGAGTCGGTCTCCCAAAAGAAGGAGGTAGGCCTTTAGTGACTTGTGATGAAGGATAGGGATTTGGGGAGGGGGATGCTGTTGTTGTGTTTATACTGTCAGACAGATACGGGAGTCTGACCAGTCATTTCCACAGCCCCTCCCCTCGCCGAGAAAGGCATCGGAGCAAGAGTCCAAGACGTCATCGCAGCAGGTCCCGAGACAGACGGCATAGATCCCGCTCCAAGTCCCCAGGTATAGCATTTGGGCCTTTTGCTATTGGTTGTCTTAAAGAAATGTAATAGGAGCAATGAGCCTCCTGCAGTACAGTAGTACCTTACTTTATATTGTCTAGAAAAAAAGGAAGTGGATATAGAATTTGAAAATTAGAGTTCCCATCTTAACTGTCACTTACCAGCTTTGTTGATAGGAGGATGTGCTTCAGTTTTTTCATCTGAAATTATAGGAGTAAGACTTAACAGATTAGTGGTAAATACCCAATGTGATATTTTTGAAATTTAGCCGTAAAGCCTTGTGAATACATATGAAGTGAGTTCAGTTCTCCGCTATCAACAGTGTCCCTACCATAGGCCAAAAAATATTAAGCCAATGAAAGGAATTGGGAGAAATGACAGTGGAGGAATAGGAGGGTAGAATCTCATTCAATAGCCTTTTCTTCCCCAGGTCATCACCGTAGTCACAGACACAGGAGCCACTCAAAGTCTCCTGAAAGGTATGGATTAACCTCTATTTTGACTTAAGAATTTCACTCTTTATTCAGAAATTAAAGTCCCAATTACAACTAAGGTGGACCTGAAATTTTCTTGTATTGATGGAGATACTCAGGAATTCTCCTTAATTACAGGACAAAGTTGGGCTGTTGCCCTGAAAATTACTAGAACTATATATACTGTGTTTTGTTTTTCCTTTGTAGGATTGCAGCTTTCGATAAAGGCATGAGCTTTAATCTCAGGAGACATGGGGTTCAGTCCCAACTTTTAACACTTAACAGTTGAGTGACATTGGACAAGTCACTTTCATTTGATAAACTTTTATTAGAAACTTCTATATGCTGTACACTGTTAGGTGCACTCAATCTCTCAGAGGTCATTTCCTCAATGGTAAATTTTGGAGAATAATGCCTAACTCAGTGTTACTCTTAAACATAAAAACACCAAGTATATTTATGAATGTTGCATATCATCTCTGTCCCCATCAGTGTTAGCATATCCCAGTCTTCCTCAAAAGTCCTTGCCCAGGTTCCCAAACAGCTGTTAAATTTAATGATTTGTATGTGTTGCCATTTCAGATCTAAGAAAAGCCACAAGAAGAGCCGGAGAGGGAATGAGTAACGGACTCAGTTTGGTTTTAGTCCAAGTGGCCTTCTGTGGAGATAAAGGCATCTGTCTATGTGGAAGAATGAAGATCTACTCCCCAGGCAGCTATGAGAATATTCTGGATTTTTTTTTTTTTTTTTTTAACCAAAAGTTTCTTCACTTTTTCTTTTTTAAATGAAAGAGGTGCTGAGTTTTGTATCTTGTTTTGAAACATAATCCACATGTTTGTTTGAGAGATAATGCTTCCTAAGGGCTGCTTTTGACCTCTTTGTACAACCAACCTTGTTTGCACTCAAATTTATGAGGGCAGAATGGATTGGAACAGAAGGTATGAAGCAAGGGGAGGATGTGGCCACCTGGTGACCCTCTTGTTATTAAATTTGACACACCCATTTCCTGTTTTTCTGTGGTTTAGTTTTGGTTTACACTGTGATTAGAACTGTTCTGAGAATCCTGAGATTTGTGCTGCTGCTTGCTGTACCGTTAAAAAACCAAGTCAGTAAAATATATTAGCTCCAAGTTTTATTTCTAGCAGCAGCAAGTGGTAATAAACATGAAAACTGACTGGTTAGCAGCAGCTTTATAAGAATGAATTCAGTTGTAAGGCTTCTTCTGGATCATTTAACAGTTGCACTGAATGTTCAACAACAAACAGTAAAACTTAACACTTTTTATATAGCATTCTTCCACAGTGTTGTTTCTTCTTCCCCACAGCCTTGAATTCCAGATTAAGGTGCTCAGCGCCTTTATACTATGGGCACTGACATTATCAAATCTAGGCAGTAGTAGTAGGGCAACTAGGTTGAAAAAAATTTGATGGAGAGAAAAGTATCTAATGCCACTCAGGGTTTTTATCCTGAGTTGCTGGACAATAGCACCATTCACATAACCATAAAATACAGCAAGGAAGAGACCAGGTTTTAGAGGGGTAGGTAGTGAGAGTTGTGGTAGTAGTGAAAATGATGCATTCAGTTTAACTTGAAGTTTAATTTGAGACAGCTAAGGTATATCTAGATAAAGCCCAGACATCGTAAATAAGAGCATAGTGATCCAACCCTGAATTGACAATGTTTAGGTAATTGTGGAAGGTGTAGAACTGAATGCAGTGCCCAGGGAGATGTGTGTATATGTAAGAAAAGCCAGTAACAGAATCATAGGCAACACCAGCACTGTTGAGGAAGAAGTGCAAACACCGATTGAAAACTGAAATGAATCATTCAGAAAGGTAGCGGAAATAGAGTGGGTTTAGAAGCTAAGGACACAGAAGTAAAATAAGGACTGAATAGTGTCCACGGGTATCGATAATCAAGAGGGTGTTGGGGTCTTTGCTAGAAGAGTTCTGTCTACCTGTTCTTACCTTTCCTCCTTTAAAAAGGAAAAAATGATCAAATGATTTCCAGCAGCTCTGTCCTTGGCAAGAATTGTGAAGACCAACTGCCTCACAGGATCCAGTTTCTTGGGAAGTCATATCTGGTCATAGGATAAACATCCTATTGCTTGCTGTTGAACTTAAGGACTTCTGCATCAATATTAAAGCATTTTGGGATCATATTTGAGATTTCATGTTCTTCACTGATTGCTCTCCTGATAATATCTGAGCTAATAAATGTTGTCCATAAGAGCTATTATGGTTCATCATACAACTATATATAGGACTGCCTTTAAAAATTAAATATAAGCACCTCTATTTGTATCTGCTATAGAGTCCTAGCAGTTATTTCTTTATCAGAGTGTTCTAAATGGAAAGAAATGTATGCTGGCTGAATGACCTTTGGACCAACCAAGTCATCATTCAGTATACTGTTAAAATAAAATGTTAAAAGTATACTTTATTTTTAAACTATAAAAATTTAGAAACCCACCCCAAAACCCCAATAATTTTTAATACCAGAAATAAACCTCCCCAAGCATAAACTATAAACTTAAAGCATACTTAAGAGTGGGACATGTCAAACCTCTCTCTAGAGATCATTTTGATAAATTACAGAATTGTAGAGGAGATGAATTCAGTACAGACTTTGCTGAAGGACCATTTCTGTCAACTATGTGCTAGCCTACTGGATGAGTGAGGCCTTGGAACTATATAGCTTTACAACTTCTGACTAGCCTATGTTAAGAGACACATTTTACGTCTTACCTCTGAACTCATACATATTCTGCACTAAAACGAATTTCAGGAAAAAATTCGTATTTGTGCAAAATACGTTCTGATATTTCTTATGCAGTATCAGTTTTACTATCGGGTGCAAACCACTAAATTGATTACACTTCCCACAATGTGAATTATACTACTTTAAAAGCTTTGCCATAGGGCACAATGACCTCTTAATACTAAGGAATGAAGAGATATGTGTTCTCAGGGGCAAAGGGAATAATGGATTTGGTGAGAGGCTTCCAATATAACAACCCAACTTAAAGTTCATCCCTCTAGCCCCTTTCCATTATTTTTGGTAGACTGACCTAAGTCTAAATAAGCGTTAATCAGAAAAGAATGATCACAGATGCTGGCCACTCCCAGCCAAAAGTTAAAGTAACAAGTTTCCACAGACAAAAAAAATAATCTGTTTTTTAAAATGCAAGAATACAAGTTCGAAGAGATTAAAAGATAAGAGATGGAAATTAAGCATGGCAGAATTTAAGAAACAAAGATTTGAAAATTGGGAAACTGATACAAAATAGACAAGGCATAGAGAAAATAGGCTGGAGGGGGGAAAAATGGAAAATAATAAAAAGGTATAGAGATAATCAAGAAAAGACATGAAAAGAAATCCTGCATGTGTATAATTGACATTGCTGATAAAGAGAATTGAGCAAATCAAACTTTAAAAATTCAAATAGAAGAAAAATCACCTTGATTTAAAAGATAAAGAATTATATGGGCATCCAAGCAGAGAAATCAAGTCATGTATAGTGAGGGAAAAGATCAGGATGATCTCAGGTCTTCATTAAGGCAGAGAAGCAAAAGGCTCCAAAGGTCTGAGGAAAACAAAGTGTGCCAGGAACTTTACACCCAGCCAAAGTTGTCCTTAAAATATAAAGGGAATAGATATTCTCAAATATGCAAGTGCTTAAAAGCATACAACCACTTGGGAAAAAACTGCCTGATAATGAAATTTACTCAGCAAGAAATGAATCAAATTAAGGACTCAGGAAAAAAAGAAGCGGTAAAAGAAATGGTAGTAAACATTTTAGAAATTTTAAATTAAAAATGGGAAATTATCATAAGACAAATGAAATATTTGAACATTGTCTATATATGAATAATATAACCAGGAAGTAGGGGAACTCTTTTAAGTGTCCTGGTTTCATTTTTTATGACAGGAGTCATATACTATCTCTAAAACATACAAGAAGCTAGAAAAAAATTACTCTAGCTAGCCTCTTTAATGTTTTCTGTAATTGTCCTTAATTTTGAAGGAGTCTTTTAGAACTAGATTCTCTTGTAGAAAAAATTTTTAAGTTGAACATTTCTTCACTTTTACATTTTTTTCTTTTGCTAAATCCAAGTAAAATTAATTTGCCAGATGTACTAAATATAGCATATGAGCCCACTTTTGTAAAACTTTTCCTATGTGTGTATCTGTATATATGTGTACATATATGTATATAAGGTATATATTTTAAGAGATGGTTTGAAAAAATGAAGTTCACTAGATATTAATAGTATTAATTTCTGGTTTATGGGTTTTCGAGTGATTTTTATACTTTGTTCTTTTACTTAATGCTTTTTTTTTGTAATAAACACAGTTAAATTATCCTTTACAAGGAAAAATTGAGTTGTTTGGAGTAGAGCTTTTTTTATAAGCTTACCAACACAGTTTATATATCGTTTTTTGGAACTGCAAATTGGTAACCACTTTTTGGCAATACAGCAATTTGGCGATATGTAGCAGGAACCTTAGAACTTTTATCCTTTTTATCTAATAATCCCATTTATAAGAATTCACCATAATAGAATACAGTTGACCCTTGAATAACGTGGGTTTGAACTGCATGAGTCCACTTGTATGCAGGGTTTTTTCCAATAAATATTACTGTCCTACATGATCCAAAGTTGGCTGAATCTGCAGATGTGGAACCATGGATATGGAGGGCTGACTATGGTATTTGAGCATCCATAGATTTTCGTATCTGCCACAGATCCTGGAACCAATTCTCTGTGGATTCTGAGGGATGACTATAATCAAATACACACAAAAACAGCCTTATCCTATCATCATTTTACATATATTTTTATGTAGAGAAGAACTGGAAATAGCAAAAATGTCCATCTGTAGGGGACTGAATGAGTAAATTACATAGTATGTCATTAATATTCATATTTTTAAATAATCTTTAATGGCAAGGGAAAATACTAATCTCTCCAAGTGATTAAACATTATACAAAACATTTCAAAGCAATGTGACCTTAAGTGTGTGTGTTCTCTGCAGAAGACTGATAATTTTACACTTTTCAATTGATGTACAATGAATTTGAATTCATAATCAAAAACTTAAGTTTGTAATTTATATGAAAAATTTGTAAACTTATGAAACTCAGCTACTACTGCATAAATTATCAATACAAACTAAGAGTTTTCTATTTTTCAACTTGGAACAGTTATGCAATTATTGAACACTGGCAATTACTGAAGGAGGAACAAATGAGATGCTAAAAATTACTATATAGAACACTGTTATACAAGTAAAACCTAGGTTACTGGGGTTTATCGCCCCATAAATACCTTTTGCCAGGTGGTATACTGCCTTCCTTTGGGAAGGAAGACTGAACTGGGGGCAGTCTCTTGCTGTAGATGGGCAGATTGTTTTGTTTTGTTTTGTTTTTGGCCACGCCTCATGGCTTGTGGGATTTTAGTTTCCCGACCAGGGATCGAACCCAGGCCCTCGGCAGTGAGAGCGCAGAGTCCCAACCACTGGACCACCAGGGAATTCCCAGATTGTTTTCTTAATGAATATTTCAAATATATACAAAAGTAGAACAGTAAAATGAATACCCTATTCTCTAAGACCTGAAAGGAGATGAAATACTTAGAACACTGACTTTAAAAGAAAATCTTGAATTCTCCAAGTCACAGTTTAACAGAAAAGTATATGTTGGGCCAGGTTATCTCATCAACAAAACAAATAAGCTGAACTCCACCGCTTAGTAGGATTCCGCGGGATGCTGATTGAAGCTTTTTTTTTTTTAATTGAAGTATAATTGATCAACAACACTGTGTTAGTTCCAGGTGCACAGCATAGTGATTCAGTATTTCCCTACATTACAAAATGATCACCATGGGATGCTGAAGCTTTAATATGAAAAACTAACAGTAAACACACTTGATCTTAACGTTTAATAAATGCCTTTCCAGGGCTATAAATACCACAGGAAAACCTTCAACCTCCTGCAATAGATTTCAAGCATCTTCCTTCCATGTTGGAAAATATGGCAAAAGCCCAAGTGCTCTCATATTTAAGGAATGCATATCTGAGGAAGCAGAACAAAGATAACATACTGTTCTTAAAAGACATTTGTACTTACTTATTCTGCAGGTTTCCAAATAAATCTATAGCATGATTTGGTCTAAAATCCCTGGCAAATCTCTGAGTTGTTTAGACAAGATGACCTCACCTCAATGTATAGTACCAAAAACAGCTACAAAATCTCCCACCAACAACACAAGTTTGAAATCCAACTATAATCACTGATCACAAGGCATTATTGGTAAACACCATCCTCACAAGTATACCTTCCAGGCAGTAGTTCAGGACTCAGAATGGATAGTCTGGCTCACATTAGTTCCTCAGTAAATAAGAATTACCTTCCCTCCACTAAACTCTACTTCAAAAGATCTGATTCAATTCTATTTCCAACACATAACTGTGCTAACTTTAGAATTCATTTTGTTTTGCACCTCAGTTTTCCCAATGATAAAATGAGACAGCATCTGCTTCTATCAACCTCATATGGGTGTTGTGAAGATCCAATAAAATAACATGAAAAGATTCTTAGATCTTTTTCTAAAACTAAGTCTGTGATTTAGAATACTCTATTCAATGAGAGTAAAACAACTCTCTGAATTGTTACATTATATTCCTATCATCTAAACAACCAGATGAATTAACAAAATTTGACTCTTGTCAAAAAGATTTATTAACTTAAAATAGAATTACTTCAAATACAGACAAAAGCAAATTTCTGTTCAAGTTGGAATATTTTCAATATACAAGAATGTAAAAGAAAAAAATTCTAAATCTTCATGTTGAAGTTTTATTTTATTTTTTTTCACCTTTTAAAAAGTTTTTGGCACTACAAGGTTCTGTAAAGAATAGAAGTGACAAATTTAAAACACATGAAAGTCTTTCCTAATTCTTAAGAACAATATATATAAAGTCTGAAGCAACCAAAGTATGAATACAGCTAATAGAAAATAAAGAATGTAATTTTTAAATTCTCTCTTTATACAATTCATCAAGGTTAAACAAAACATAAAATTCCCTTAAAAATAGGGTAATAAAATAGATGAAATTTGTATCACTCAATTTGGTGATACTAGTAAAAACTATAGTTCATATTTATATACAAATAATACAGTCTTTAAAAACAGTCTTAGAATTTAAATAAGCTATCTAAACGTGTTAAAATTTTAAATCAGGACCTGATTTGTTTTGCTTTCCATTAAATGTCACTTTTTCTGCTGAATGTAACTGACATTGAGGTACGGATACCCTTGAGACAGCAGGATTGGCTGGTTGCTGTGCATCGGTAGACCAGCTGAAAGAAAATGGACTCGCATTACTCCGACACGTTTCCTCTTGGTGGGTGGGGACAACGCTCTCTACACCGACGGGTGGCACATCTGTCTGTTGGACACAACACAGACAGGAAACTGAAAGGCTTGTGCCTATTTATCTGACAACCTCTTAGAATTAACTGTAGCTAGTTCTCTTTTTTTTGTATTAATATAGTAAAGAGGAGATTAAGCATGTCAAAACATTTAGTGGGGGGAGAAGGAGGAGGAGGGAAGGAAAATGTGGGTATGTGAAAGAAAATGGAGGCGACAAGAGAGATGGAGGGGAGGAATTAAGGGGAAAAAATCCACCAGGGAAGAACTTCAGACTCTCCTCCCCCAAAAGGGCTTGTATGACCAATAGTAATTTCCCTCAGCCCTAGTTCTTTGCTCAGAATAAACCAGCCATAGTTAAGGTTCTGCCATTCTATAATACAGCAATGCCCCACCAAGTACAATGGATAGTTTACAAAGGCTTAAGTGTATCAAGCCTGATAATCATACCAGGGGCTTCCCCTTAGAAGTTATTTTATTTAGTCAACATTCCCAGAGTGCCTTTCTTTACTTTCTTGAACTCCTAGTTTAACTGTATTAACTCTGACTCTAGTTTTCTTAACTCCTAAGTTAACCAAGGGCTGAAGGCCAGATTCAGACATTCCCTATTTGAACTGAGATACTGCTGAGGCAATTAGGCTAGGTAAAATACTACTCATTACTTAGATCAAAGCCATTATTGGTACATTAGTACCAACAGAATATAATCAATTCTAATGTCATTCAAGTCTTAGTTTTACTAAACAAATTTGACTGTCACCACTCAACTCAAAAACTTCTACTAGATCCCCACCACTTACTAAGTCCAAACTCCTTCATCATATGGCCTCAGCCTACCTCCTCTAGCCTCATCACCTATACATTTTCCCATTTACCTCATCTAGTCCTATTATTTTCTCTTTTCTCTTTTTTCCTATTCTTTTCACTGAGGCAAAACTCAGTGACTTTGCATGTATTATGGCCTCAGCTAAGAACACTCCTCCTCTCTAATCTCTACATGATCTCTAGGAAAAAAATCCCATCTCTCTTTCAAGATCTAGTTTGAATGTCAAAATCTTGTGCAATTTGATCCCTGGTGTCCATATTCTGCTCTCTCTGCTAGGGCAAAGTTAACTGATTCCGCTAAGCTCCTATTCTTTTCTATTTTACAGGTCTGGCTTTCCTAATAAAATATGCATTAAGTGCAGGGGTTTTATTTAATTCTTGCTTGAGCAATAAGCACCTAACACAGTCTGACACACAGTATGCTCTCTCAATAAATATTTACTGAATTCATAAATTTTCACTCCAAGATCCTGACCTTTACAAAGGCTCCTTGTCCCAGAACAAAACCCACCCAGCCTGTGACAAATACGTAAGCAATGGTACCTTGAGTATAGAAAGGTTTGTTGGGCTGAAATCTGGCATTTCCCTGATGCATGAAGTTCTGATGCAAACCATAAGGCCACGAAGCTGGGACAAGAGGGAAATGGGGTCGTGGTGCATGTTCCCAAGGAATTGGAGGATTTAGTCCTGGAAATCCTGGCTCTGCATTTCAACAATAAAGGAGAGACATATTTTAAAACATCACTTTGTTCATTCAAATATTCCTTCATTCCACAAAGATTTATTGAGTATCTACCACTGACCAAGAAATATGCTAAATGCAGAGGATACCAAAAAAAATTTTTTAAGGAATAAAAACACTGTAATTGTCCTCAAATTATTCATAAAGGAAACATTTAAGAAGACATACACAATAATATGTGGTAATTGCTATAACAGAGCAGTGGAAGGTGTCTAAAGAGAGGACTAACCCAATTGTTCAAGGACAGAGAAGGTTTTCCTAAAATGATGGACTAAATTGAGTGTTAAAGGACAAGGAACAAGTTACGCAAAATGGGACAAGGAGGACATTTTAGACAGGAGGAATAGTGTGTTCAAAAGCCAGGAAGCAGGAAAGTACAGCAAGTTTGGGAAGCTGCAAAACGATTGGCAATACAGAGACAGAGGTAAAGGAAGGCAGCGGTAAGAGAAAAGGTTGGACAGGTAGGTAGGGTCTATATTTCAAAGAACCTTAGTACGTCACTAAGGAGCTTAACATTTTATCCTAAAGACAATGCCAACTAAACCAGAATCAATTATATCTTGGCCTGGAAGAAGATCCTATTAGAAGCTGAGGCATCGTGGTGAAATAGCTGAAAACTTGTGCATTGGAGCCAAACAGGTCTAAGTTCAAATACCAGTTTCAAAAATTACTAAGGTTTAATTATGAACCCCAGGTTGTTATGAGAATTAAATAAGATAACAAAAATAAAGTGGCCTGCACAAATTCCGTCGTATTAAGTAGGAACTCAAAAAATAGGAGTCCTATTCTTTCTATGGCAAACCACCCCCACCAATCTACTTCCCTTTAAGATCTATCTTTAAGTACATCTTTCAAAGCACAGTAACCCCTGAATCTTCTGGATCATTGTTGGTGGCTTTTCTCATTCAGGATCACAATGTGGCAAGAAATAATCTAAAAGACACTGCCCTTATTCACTAAACTTCCTAGCAGGAAGTCAGGAGGTACAGGATAGGGAGGAGTAGGGAGCAAGAAAACTAAAACCCATACTAGCCACACTCCTACAAAGTTCAGTCTTCTCAGGAGGTAACCAGGTAAACAAAGCAGCTGGTTCACTGCAAGTTCATAAAGCCAAGTTACAACTAAGAGCTGAAGCTGCAGAGCTCAGAGTTTACAAAAAATAAGACTGGGTATACAGTACTGAGGTCCTGACCAATTGAGAAATGTTTTAACATAAAAGGGTATCTTTTAATATTATGACATAGTATGAGTGTGTTTCATGTTTGGTAATTGCCATCAGTGTTGCTTTTGTTGTGGTCATCCATGTACAATGCTTGGTGTCAGTCTATTTATGTCTTGTAAAAATAAAATACAGTGTGTGTGTGTGTGTGAATAAAAAAAATAAATAAATAAATAAATAAATAAAGGCAAAAAAAAAAAAAAGGGTATCTTTTAGAATATACTTCAATCTCTCTTGGCCATTTTTCGCAACCAAGTATTTTCATAATACAATTAAAGATAGTCTGAAAAATTATCATTAAAGATAATCTGAAAAATGGGGTAAAAACTACTCATACAACCTCCTACTACTCTAATACAACCACTAGTATCATTTTAATATATCCCCATCCGGTCTCTCCATTTTTAACATAATGTTAACTTTAGCTGTAATATTAACTAGGAGTTGCGCACCCATCCAACAAATAATAAATATTTGCTGTGTAACACTTTATTACATAATAATAATATATTATACAAATAATGTATCTACCTTACATCAGGCACTATACTGGACACCAGGGAGACAATGACAGGCAAGAAACAATTCATAACCTCTAAAAGTTCAGTCTAATGCATTATGGAGACAAGTAGACAGGCGATTTCAACACAGGAAAACAAGTGTTATAATATGGATAGCAAGGAAACATGAAGGAGAGAAATGATACCTAATACAACTGGAAGACAGGATCAACAAGAATTAAAGACTTCCTGAAGAAAGTGATCTACATTTTAAAACAGAGGATGAGTAAGTTAGCCAAGCTTTGGAGCAAAGCAGAAGGAGGTGAGAGTGAACAGGAGAGTTAATGGAGAGGATATTCCTGGCAGAGGGAACAACTTAGGTAAACAATCAGGGGTAAGAGTACGGTGTGTTTGTAGGATGTTAATTTATTAGTTCATTAAGGCTGAAACAGAGATCAAGGAGGTAGGGAGAAGAAGGAGTTAAAACTGAGTCGATATATCAAAAGGCAAAGCATTGGGTCTGTCTTCATGGTTATATAACTCAGTGACTATCAAGATGCATATCGTGGCATGCACACAATAGACATTTGTTGAATGAGAGAAGCAGAGGCCACATTAGAATGGCCATGTATGACATATATCCTTTGATCCTGGAAATTTAAATGAGTTCCCACATTCTGGAATTTCTGCTCAGCAAAATATATTATCTGTATTATTCCAAAGAGGTCTGAGCGCTTTAAGGAATAATATATATTTGCTTAAAATTATCACTAAAATTATTTTGAAAATTGATAAAGGGAAAGAATCAAGCTTGTAGTCTGCATTTCCTATACAAACAATATTTCAGGATACCCAAGCAGTTAATACGGAAAAGAATCACAGACAAAAATTACAGAAGAATCACAAAGAGTAAATAGAAAATACTGATAACTGTTAAATCTGGGTAATGGGGGGGTTCATTATACTTTAATCTCTCCTTTTGTGTACATTTCAAATTTTCCCTAGTAAGAAAAAATCTACATATAAAACTAGATTAATGGAATTTATCAACTATTTTTAAATATGCAAAGATAAAAAAATGACTGGATGGTAATACACCAAAATATTTCTGAGCAGTTCTGTCTAGGAATTGAGATTATATATGATTTTCATTTTCTTTTTCAAATGCTCTACAAAGAATATGTATTATTTAGATATCAGTAAAAAAAAACCACTATTCTTTCTTAAGCTACAAAGTGCCACTAATCTTTTTCTTTTTTAAAAATTGCTCCTTACTAAAAGATAGTAAGGATCTAGGGCAAAGATTACAGGTTTTAAAGAAAGAAACTGGTTTTAATCTTGGATCTACTATGATTATGATAGGATGATAGTTATTTAACCCTTCAATTTCCTCAACTGTAAAATGAATGCTAATAATACCTACACCAAGCAAGACTGCAGCGAAAACTTAAAATAATAACAAAATAATAACTAAAATTTATGTTTATTACCTCATTTAATATTCACAACATCCCTGTGAGTTAGGTGCTATTAATGCACCTATTTTACAGATGAAACCAATGCACAAATAGATTACGCAACTGCCCAATGCCACATAATAAATGGCAGAGCCAGGATTCATATCCAGGCAGTCTGAATCCACAGTCTATACTCTTTACCTTTATCTAATGTTATACTGCCCCTCCACAAATATTGCTTGCCATCTTTTTACTCACATTTATTTCCCAGGTTCAACCAATAATACCAATCATCCAACCTTTCTACAGACAGACAGATACAAAAGAAGAAAAGGAAGGGTTACCCGAATTTCCCACTGTACCATTGTTCACCAGGGAATTTGGAGCCACAGTACGAGGCCAGTGTCCATCATGAGAGGAGCTAGGGATTGCCACAGGTCTGGCAGCAGGCTGTGCAAAGATGATGCTGGGATCGTTCAGGCCAATATTGCTGGGGGCACTGCCTGGTGCAGAATGGAGCACTGGGCCGTGAATAGGCCAGGATGGGGCAGGGATCTGGAGGGGGTGCATTGGCAACAATCCCATATTGTGCATGGGAGAATACTGAGCTGGTGGTGACTGAGGAAAGTTATACATAGGCATCTGGACCTGATGGGGGGACTGGGCCCCCTGCTGAGGTGGGCCAAGCTTGGGTTGGGATCCTGGCTGAGATGGAGGCTGGGTAATGGCAGTGGATTGGGAAGAGTTCTGTGGAAATGGCTGGGGCTGAGGAGAATAAGATGGTGAATCAGACTGCGGAGAAAAAAAAAAAAAAGACATTTTAAAATTAATTTACAAACATCTTAATTATATAAAAGCAGAGATTAGCAAAATATAAAACTATGGAGTTATTTTACTAGAGTATTATAAATAGAACTCTATGGTATACATAGTAACAAATAATAACAGAACCTCATTTTATACGAAGGCAGAGTTTTTCCCAAAGTTCTCAAACTCTCTCTCACAGAGGCTTTATCTCATAAACCTTTTTACTGCCCAAAGAAGACAGCCCAGACATCATACCCATCATGTAGAACCCACAATTCCAATTTTAACTAGAAATTTACATCTAAATATCTCAGAGTCACTTTCATTCAGCTCCTCAACAAGCATTTACTGAGTGTCAATTAAGTATTGGGGGGACTTCCCTGGTGGTGCAGTGGTTAAGAATCTACCTGCCAATGCAGGGGACACGGGTTAGAGCCCTGGTCCGGGAAGATCCCACATGCCGCAGAGCAACTAAGCCCATGAGCCACAACTACTGAGTCCGTGTGCCACAACTACTGAAGCCCACGCACCTAGAGCCCATGCTCCACAACAAGAGAAGCCACCGCAATGAGAAGCCCGTGCACCACAACGAAGAGTAGCCCCAGCCTGCCGCAAATAGAGAAAGCCTGCTGGCAGCAATGAAGACCCAACGCAGCCAAAAACTAAATAAATAAAATAAGTAATTTTATAAAAAAGAAAAAAAAGAATTAAAAAAAAATTATGTACTGGGCATTGTTCTAGGTATTAAAAATATAATACTAACATGTATGCCCTCATAAAGCTTAAAGTCAATGGGGGAAAAGAGGAGGAACAGATAAAGATTACATAAGCAAAAAAAAAAAAAAAAAAAAAGATTACATAAGCAATCACAATACAGTATAATAATTACTATGATAAACACTGTATAATATACAATGAAATCCCAGAGCAGGAACACCTAAACCCACTTTGGGAGAAGGAGGGAAGATAAGATGAAGGAAAGTGGAAATCTTCCTGAAGGAAGTGACCTTTAAGCTGAGACTCAAGATAAATAGAAAACAGTCTGATAAAAGGGTAGAGATAAGGAAAAGGGAAGATTCAGTTAGAGGGAACAACATAGTTAAAGGTTTATAGGTACAAAAACACATGCCCTTTTAAAAAAAAGTAATTGGAATCTGAAATGGTTGCCTAGGCTAGGGAAGCAAATGGTTGTAAGCTATTTTTTACAGATAGAAACAACAGGACCTTGTGACTGACTGGATGTGGAGGCTGAGGGAGGAGTAGTAGTTCAGGAAACTAGATAGATAGCGGGATCATTCAATGAGATGGAGAACACAGGAGGAAGAGGCAAACCTGGGGAGTTGGAAAGAAATATAAGCTACATTCTAGACATGTTGAAGCTGCAGTGCTTTGTGAGACCTCCGAATAGCAATGTTCATTAGTCAGACTCTTACCCAAATCTCAGGTGAGAAAAAAGTGAGTGCTAGAAGAAGAGGAAAGTTAGGGGCACCACAGGAAAGTGATTAGAGCACAGGTTTTGGAGCCAGAACCTAAGGATACAAGTTCTGGTTCCAAGTGTCTGTTGACCTCATGCAAGAAACTTAAATCTCAGCTTCTTCACCCGTAAGGTATAAATAATAATAGAATCTACATCAGAGGTTTTTGTGAAGATTAACTACAACAATATATGTCAAAAATGTAAACACCAAATTCAGAATAGTAGATACATTTTAGTAGCAAGGAAGGGATGGTAGGAAGGTTTTAAGATGGGAACAGCATCCAAGAGGAATGCATAGGGCTTGTCAGCTGTGGGTAATTTTTTAATAAACCAAAAACAACAAAGCATTAAGAATTGTTAAAACCTGGTGGTAGTGCATGGATGTTTATTATTTTCTATAATTTTTCAACATTTTAAAAATATTTTTTAATAAGAAACAGGAAGAACGAATGCATATACAGCACATAGCACTCAATAAATATTAGTTAATATAATTGTTATTATATAACTTTTATGAAACTGTCAGGCCCATAGTAGTACATATTCAAATGTTTGAGGTAGGGTTAGTGGGCTCCTAAATGTTTTTCCAAGACAAGCCCTACTGCTGCTCTTCAAATTCTCTAAGAATTTTTTCTAAAATACAGATCACATCAGATTTAGCATGTTTTAACAGATAACAGCTTTGAAGCTACACAGACCTGGGTTTGAATCTTTTAATTTTTCTTACTCTCAGCTTCCCAATTTGTAAAATTTGATCATACCAATATCTACCACTTCACATGTCCATTCAAAGGATTAAATGTGATAATACGTGTGAAGCACTAAAAGCATAGTGTCAGATTTAGAGTAAGCATTCAGTTAGTATTTATTAATTTAAGAAGTGAAAGGTGAATACAGATTTAGACAAAGGTTAGAGCAACTCAGCAAAGTTAATATGAGACCTGTGAATCTGAACTCTAATTAAAGAGTCTGTCTTTCACAGGATATATTTCACTAGGTATCCATATCAGCGATGAGAAGACACACAAAATTTCAAGCAAGTGAAGTGCCATGCATGTATTGCCCTAACAGTACTAAACCCTTAATACATCTCAATTTTGGGGGCTATTTTTAATTAATGGTACTCATATTCTTCCATTATGCAAAAGCTAAAACATCAAAGTTATCACCTCATTTTAATCCAACCAACAACCTTATTTGGTAGTTACCTTATTTTACAAATAAGAAATAGGTTCACTGAAGTTAAGTAGCTTGCCCATAGATATAAACCCAGATCTACATTACTCCAAAAGTAATGCTCATTCCAGCTGATGTGCCTAGCAAGGACGCCTCTATAAAGCACTGTGTAATCTGGAAGATTGTATTTACCAATCTGAAAGATCCTATCACCTACCAAAATTAGTACTATCTTCCTGCCAAGACCAACCTATCCGCAGGCAGAGTACTTACACATTCTGAGGACTGTCTAGTCCTTATGGACTGATCACCTTGTTGTTGGGCTGAACCAGCCACCTGTTGGGCATTTACAAGATTGCGGACCAGCTGGGCTGCTAAGAGAAGACATCAAAAAGAAATTCAATAGATAAAGAAAATAACAGAGAAATGACAATCAATAAACTCTCTTCTTTGGTACAACAGTCTCAAATCTGAGATTTTATAAACTTGGACTTTTAAACTATGATTATGTTAGTGAAGAACTTTTAATAACTCATTTTTTTTCTTGTTTGTTAAGCCATTTCTCAATCCTTAGAGCATTAAAAAAAAATACACTGGTCCTGGAAACAAGAACAAGTGTCATATTGCTTTTCTAAAGGAGACAATATATTTATTTAAGAAAATAACTTCTGCAACAAGAATCTGAATAACTGGAAATCATCGCTTATAAAATATTTTGTTTTTTTCTTTCAATAAACTCTCATTTGGGTTTCTACTTCATAAAATTCCTTATGATACATAACAGGAACAGATCTCCCTCTCTCATAAAAGCAGTGGGAAGAGATATAATTTCTCCTTCATGTTCCCAGAAAAAAATCTCTCTCTTTGATAAATTATAAGGTCCAAAATCATACAGCTATGTTTAGAACAGAGAATAATCAGGGTCCTTAGAATGACACCAACACAAATGACTTTATTTCCACCAGAAACTATTTTTGGCCTTTTCTATTTACCTGCCACACTGCTATTCCTCTGACGGGCCAGCTTGACCTCTGGGCACTCCCTTCGCACATGTCCTGCATCTCCACAGATAAAACATCTGAGGTCTCTGGGGTCTCTAAAGTCTCGAGTGTCGTGGAGGTCTCGGGGGTCAAGAAGGTCTCGGGAGTCTTTCTCCTCTTCATTCCCTTCCTTCTCTTCTTCACTGTCTTTCTTCTTTAGTCTAAACAGTAAACTGCTGATACCAATAATGTGGGGCTAGGGACTTATAAACTGAATGAACTATAGAACAAACTAAACTATACAAGAGTCTCACAATAAAGGGACTAATGTGCCCATTGTTTCATGCATCATTTTGAAGGCAAGGTTCTCACATTTATAGCACACCTACTCATATGGCAGAAACTGGGTATTCTAGTAGTTTTATAATACAATATCAATTTTTAATGTTTAGTATCAAATTTTAATCTTGTAACAATCCTTAGAGGTCGGTATTTACTATCTCCATTTTATAGAGGAAGACACTTGAGGTTTAGAGAAGGTAAGTGTCTTCTCTAAATTTAACAAATAGCAGTGATGGAAACTAGGAGTTTACTCTGTCTGAAAAGTTCTAAGCTCTTTATATTAGGCAAGACGATGACTAAAGAAGGGATTATCCTGGCCTATTAACATAGTATATAGAACGTAGTAAAGTATGTTTCATAGATATATTTTCAGGGGGCACAGAGGATGTATATTCCTTAAGGTAAATATTATATAAGCATATCTCACGGCATATACCTCAAAGATTCAATTAATTATATTTTAATTATTGGTTTTCATAACTGTGAGGTCCTCAGCAAGAACCCCATATCTTGGTCTTTTCTTTCCCTTGGATTCTAGCACAGTTTCCAGCACACAGTAGGTGTTAATAAATGCTTCTTCAGTTAAAAAAAAAAAAACCCTGAGTGAATTAATGAATAAATGAACAAATAAACATCATGAGACACCACTGTACCAGAAATAAATCCCACTCTTCCACAAAATGCCATTCAAACATGTATTGACCTAAAGGTTCAACTGAAAGCCCTGAACTTTCTCAACTTAAACATATCTGAACACAGTCATAGCTTCAATTTGTCTCACATTTATTTTCCCTGCAATGTTGATACATAATCATTTGCCAACCTTCTCCTTTTAGGGCAGTCTTTCATGTAGTGGCCTATTTTTCCACACACACGGCAACATCGATCATTGGGAGCCAGTTCTCCATCTGTTAGTACTCTGGAATCAAAGAAGTACTCCTAGGGAGAAAATACAACTTTACTAGAAAAAAAATCACTATAAACTTTTGAATCCAAATGGAAAGGAGACCAAGACGCAAAAGTGATTTTTCAAAAAAGGAAATGAATATCAACAAATATTTCACTGAACTAAAACCATGATATGAAAACAAGATTGAGAATTATCATCATCAATATCACAGCTGCTAACAGTACTAACCACTACACATCCACATTATTTTCTCATTCATCTGTAGCATCTTTGTGTAATATCTCAATGAAAGTAGATATTATTTCCATGCTCATTTTATAGATGAGGAAACTGAGGCTCAGAAAGTTCAAGTCGTTTGCTCACAGAAAAAAGCTGGTAAGTAGCAGATAAAGGATTTAAAGCTAAGTCTGCCTGATTACAAAGCTCATGTTTTCTGCCCCACCAAGCTACTTCCGGAAAGGAATCAGTCTCTTTACAAGAGCTCTATGTAAAGAAATCAATCCTCTGGTTTATTTAAAATATCATTGGATTTGCATTCAACATTTCAAGAATATATAACATTTACTATATAAAGTAGAATATACCTAAAAAGACTGTAGAGAACCAATAAGAATTAAATCATTTTCCCCAGTCTTAGAAGAATCAGGCTTGTTTTTGCTTTATCCTACTACCTTGCTTATGCTTCTAAGCTTTACCTCAGTTTTGCACTATCACAGAGACTAGTTTGTCCTGAAAGTACCCATATCTTTGGATGGCAAGAGAACATGTCCACTTAGCACTCTTTGATTTCTTCTTTAAATCTATCTAATGTCAGGGATGAAAGTATAAGAAACACACCGACTGGGATGGCTATTAAAAAAGAAAAAAGACAATAACAAGTATTGGTGAGGATGTGGAAAAACTGGAACCCTCATATGTTGCTGGTGGGAATATAAAATAGCACAGCTCTTTTAGGAAACAGTTTGGCAGCTCCTCAGAAAGTTAAACATAAACTTATCAAAATGACCCAGCAATTCTACTGTTAGGTATACACCCAAAAGAAATGAAAACATATATCCACACAAGATTTTGTACATAAATATTCACAGCAGCACTACTCATAATAGCCAAAAAGTAGAAACAATTCAAATTTCCAACAAACTGATAGGAATGAAAAAATAAAACATAATATAACCATACAACTGAATATCATTCAACTATAAAAAAAAGAATGAAGTACTGATACACGTTACAACATGAATGAACCCTGAAAACATTCTGCTAAATGAAAGAAACCAGTCACAAAAGGCTACACATTCTATGATTCCATTTTCATAAAATGTCCACAGTAGGCAAATCTACACTTGTGAGACGAAAAAGGAATAAGGATTGACGGCTAATGAGGACAGGAGTTTCCTTGAGAGAGGACGAGACATTCTAAAACTAGATGTAGTGATGGTTGCACAATCCTGCAGATATACTGAAAACCAATGAATTGCTCACTTTATATAGATGAACTGTACAGTACATGAATTATTTCTCAGCAAAGTTCTATTTCTAAAAAAGGATGCAATATAATTCTATACATTTACTATTGATGAAACCAATATAATTAATTAAAATCTTCATCATCATATTTTCTGACAGGACAAAATGAAGTCCTTTCTCAGTTCACCCAGTTGCTTATGGCTGAAACCTAGGAACCACCCTGAACTTATTCTCCTTAACTCATTACCTCTAACTAATCACCAGATTGTATCCATTCTACTCCTGAATATCTATCTCTTTAATCCACTTTTCTTCAGCCCACCGTCCTAGTTAAAGTGGCCTAGACCTGGGGACAGCAAACTTCTTCTGTAAAGAGCCAGAAAGTTAAAATTTTAGGTGTTGTGGTAAAATTGAAGGTATTATGTAGGTACTTATATAACAAGAGAGAAAGCAAATTTTCACAAATTTTTTATTGAAGAATTTCAAAATATACTAACAATAATAATTTTTTATATAAGTTTATTAATTAGAAAAAAAAGGATACTTTCCGGGGGAGACATTTTGCTTAACTGGGGTTCAAAGTTAGTGTTCCCTATCATTAAAATAGAAGGCAAATGTTCATTTGTTAATGCTAATCTGCAATTACATTTTAAGTATTTCATCTTTGAAAATGTTTTTCACAGATGAAGAGGTTGAAGATTTAAGGTAAAGAGAATACAAATGGATCTAGAGTGTATATGGAAGGACTAGTCTCTGATAAAGAAGAGATATCTGGTGACTGGCCGGCAAGATGGCCGAGTAGAATGACATGAGCGCACCCCTTCTTACAAAAATACCAAAATCACAACCAACTGCTGAACAACCATCAACAAAAAAATAAAATAAAAAACACACTGGAACCTACCAAAAAAGATACCCCACATAAAAAGACAAAGAAGAAACCACAACAAGATGGTAGGAGGGGCGCAATCACAGTAAAAATCAAATCCAATACCTGCTGGGTGGGCAACCTGCAAACTGGAAATTAACTATACCACAGAAGTTCTCCCACAGGAGTTAAAGTCCTGAGCCCCACATCAGGCTTCCTAGCCTGAGGGTCTGGTAATGGGAGGAGGAGCCCCCCAAGAATCTGTCTTTGAAAGCCAGTGGGGTTTGATTGCAGGAATTCCACAGGACTGGGGGAAACAGAAACTTCACTCTTGGAGGGCATACACAAGATCCCGTGCAGACCAGGACCCAGGGAAAAAGGCAGTGGCCTCGTAAGAGACTGGGCCAGACCTACCTGCTAGTACTGGAGGGTCTCCGGAGGAGATGGGGGGGGCAGCTGTGGCTCACTGAGGAGACAAAGACACTGGCAGCAGCAGTTCTGGTGAGCACGCATTGGCATGAGCCCTCCTGGAGACCCCATTTCCTCCCCAAGACCTAGCCCCACCAAACAGCCTGTAGGCTCAAGTGCTGGGACGCCTCAGGCCAAACAACCAACAGGTGGGAACACAGCCCCACCCATCAGCAGACAGGGTGCTTAAAGTCTTCCTGAGCATGACCCTGCCCACCAGAGGGACAAGACCCAGGCCCACCCACAAGGGGGCAGGAACTAGACCCTCCCACCAGGAAACCTGCACAAGCCTCTCAGACAGCCTCATCCACCAGAGGGCAAACAGCAGAAGCAAGAAGAACTACAATCCTGCAGCCTGCAGAACAGAAACTGCAATCACAGAAAGTCAAGACAAAATGAGACAGGAGAGGAATATGCCCCAGATGAAGAAACAAGACAAAACCTCAGAAGAACAACTAAGTGAAGTGGAGATAGGCAATCCACCAGAAAAAGAATTCAGAGTAATAATAGTGAAGATGATCCAAGATCTTGAAAAAAGAATGGAGGCACAGATTGAGAAGATGCAAGAAATATTTAACAAAGACCTAGACGAACTAAAGAACAAACAAACAGAGATGAACAATACAATAATTGAAATGAAAAATGTAAAATATATAGGAATCAATAGCACAGTAACTGAGGCAGAAGAACAGATAAGTGAGCTTGGAGACCAAATAGTGGAAATCACTGCCATGGAACAGAATAAAGAATGAAAAGAAATGAACACAATCTAAGAGACCTCTGGGACAACATTAAATGCACCAACATTCACATTATGGGGTCCCAGAGGAAAACAGAGACAGAAAGGACTTGAGAAAATATTTGAAGAGATAATAGCTGAAAAATTCCCTAATATGGGAAAGGAAACAGTCACCCAAGTCCAGGAAGGGCAGAGAGTCCCACGCAAGATAAACCCAAGGAGGAACACGCCAAGACACATAGTAATCAAACTGACAAAAATTAAAGAAAAAGAAAAAATATTAAAAGCAACAAGGGAAAAGCAACAAATAACATACAAGGGAACTCCCATAAGGTTATCAGCTGATTTCTCAGCAGAAACTCTGCAGGCCAGAAGGGAGTGGCATGATATATTTAAAGTGATGAAAGGGAAAAACCTACAACCAAGAATACTCTACCCGGCAAGGCTCTCATTCAGATTCAATGAAGAAATCAAAAGCTTTACAGACAAGAAAGAGCTAACAGCATTCAGCACCACCAAACCAGGTTTGAAATGAATGCTAAAGGAGCTTCTCTAAGTGGAAAAGGCCACTACTAGAAACAAGTAAAGGTAGGAAATTATCTGCACACAAATATGATGTCAAAACCAGCAATTGTGAGAAGAAAAGAGCACAAATGCAGGACACTGGAAATGCATTTGAAATTAAGAGACCAGCAACTTAAAACAATCTTGTTTATATGTAGACTGCTAATTGAAATCTCATGGTAACTGCAAACCGAAAATCTACAACAGATACACACACACACACACAAAAGGGATCCAAACACAACACTAAAGTTAGTCATCCAATCACAAGAGAAGAGAACAAAAGAGGAAGGGAAGAAACAAGACCTACAAAAACAAATCCAAAGCAACTAAGAAAATGGCAATAGGAACATACATATTGGTAATTACCTTAAAGGTAAATGGATTAAATGCTCCAACTGAAAGAAACAGACTGGCTGAATGGATACAAAAAAGAGACCCACTTCAGATCTAGGGACACATACAGACTGAAAGTGAGGGGATGGAAAAAGGTATTCCATGCAAATGTAAATCAAAAGAAAGCTGGAGTAGCAATATTCATATCAGACAAAAAAGACTTTAAAATAAAGACTGTTACAAGAGACAAAGAAGGACACTACATAATGATCAAAGGGTCAATCCAAGAAGAAAATATAACAATTATAAATATATATGCACCCAATATAGGAGCACTCCAATATATAGGGCAAATACTAACAGCCATAAAAGGAGAAATCAACAGTAACACAACAATAGTGGGGGACTTTAACACTCCACTTTCATCAATGGACAGATCATCCAGACAGAAGATCAATAAGGAAACACAGGCCTGAAATGACACATTAGACCAGACTGACTTAATTGATATTTACAGAGTATTCCACCCAAAAGCAGAAGAATATACATTCTTCTCAAGTGCACGTGGAACATTCCCCAGGACTGATCACAAGCTGGGCCACAAAATGAGCTTCGGTAAACTTAAGAAAATTAAAGTCATATCAAGTAGGACTTCCCTGGTGGCACAGTGGTTAAGAATCCACCTGCCAGTTTAGGAGACATGGGTTTGACCCCTGGTTCGGGAAGATCCCACATGCCGCAGAGCAACTAAGCCTCTGCGCCACAACTACTGAGCCTGCACGCCACAACTACTGAGCCTGCGTTCTAGAGCCTACAAGCCACAAATACTGAGCCCGTGCACCACAACTACTGAAGCCTGCGTCCCTAGAGCCTGTGCGCTGCAACTACTGAGTCCACGTGCTGCAACTACTGAAGCCCGTGCGCTCTAGGGTCCGCATGCCACAACTACTGAAGCCCACACGCCTAGAGCCCAGGCTCCGCAACAAGGGAAGCCACCACAATGAGAAGCCCGCGCACCTCAACAAAGAGTAGCCCCTGCTCACAACTAGAGAAAGCCTGCATGCAGCAACGAAGACCCAACGCAGCCAAAGATAAATAAAATAAAGTAGTTAATTAAAAAAAAAATCATATCAAGCATCTTTTCTGACCATAGGCTATGAGATTAGGAATCAACTATAAGAAAAAAACTGTAAAAAACACAAACTTGTGGAGGCTAAACAATATGCTACTAAACAATCAATGGATCACTGAAGAAATCAAAGAGTAAATAAAAAAATACCTAGAGTCAAATGAAAATGAAAGCACAATGATCCCAAACCTATGGAACAGGTAAAAGCAGTTCTAAGAGGGAAGTTTATAGCAACACAATCTTACCTCAGGAAACAAGAAAAATCACAAATAAACAACCTAACCTTATATCTAAAGCAACCAGAGAAAAACAAACAAAACCCAAAGTTAGTAGAAGGGAAGAAACAATAAAGATCAGAGCAGAAATAAATGAAATAGAAAAGAAGAAAACAACAGAAAAGATCAATGAAACTAAAAGCTGCTTCTTTGAAAAGATAAACAAAACTGATAAACCTTTAGCCAGACTCATCAAGAAAAAAAAAGAGGGCTCAAATCAGTAAAATTAGAAATTAAAAAGGAGAAGTTACAACAGACACCACAGAAATAGAAAGGATCATAAGAGACTACTACAAGCAACTATATGCCAATAAAATGGACAACCTGGAAGAAATGGACAAATTCTTAGAAAGGTACAATCTCCCAAGACTGAACCAAGAAGAAATAGAAAATATGAACAGACCAATCACAAGTACTGAAATTGAAACTGATTAAAAAACTCCCAACAGGGACTTCCCTGGTGGTCCAGTGGTTAAGAATCTGCCTTCCGGGGCTTCCCTGGTGGCACAGTGGTTGAGAATCTGCCTGCCAATGCAGGGGACACGGGTTTGAGCCCTGGTCTGGGAAGATCTCACATGCCGCAGAGCAACTGGGCCCGTGAGCCACAATTACTGAGCCCGCATGTCTGGAGCCTGTGCTCCGCAGCAGGAGAGGCCGCGATAGTGAGAGGCCCGCACACCGCGATGAAGAGCGGCCCCCGCTTGCCACGGCTAGAGAAAGCCCTCGCACAGAAACGAAGACCCAACACAGCCATAAATAAATAAATTAATTAATTAAAAAAAAAAAAAAGAATCTGCCTTCCAAGGCAGAGGACGCAAGTTCGATCCTTGGTTGGGGAACTAAGATTCTACATGCCACGGGGCAACTAAGCCCACATGCTGCAACTACAGAACCCACACGCTCTGGAGCCTGCGCTCCACAACTACAGAGCCCGTGTGCCGCAGCTACTGAGCCTGCACGCTCTGGAGCCCATGCGCCACAACTAGAGAGAAGCCCATGCGCCGCAATAGAGCTGGCACACTGCAACAAAAGATCCCACGTGCCTCAACTAAGACCCGACGCAGCCAAAAATAAATAAATAAATATTAAAAAGTAATGATAATAAAATAAAAAACTCCCAACAAACGAAAGTCCAGGACCAGATGGCTTCACAGGCAAATTCTATCAAACAGAGAAGAGTTAACACCTATTCTTCTGAAACTATTCCAAAAAATTGCAGAGGAAGGAATACTCTCAAACTCATGCTATGAGGCCACCAACACCCTAAAACCAAAACCAGACAAAGATACCACAAAAAAAAAATTACAGGCCAATATCACTGATGAACATAGACACAAAAATCCTCAACAAAATCCTAGCAATCCAAATCCAACAATACATTAAAAGGATCACACACCATGATCAAGTGGGATTTATTCCGAGGATGCAAGGATTTTTCAGTATATGCAAATCAATCAGTGTGATACACCACATCAAGATGTTGAAGAATAAAAACCATATGACCATCTCATCAGATGCAGAAAAAGCTTTTGACAAAATTCAACACCCATTTATGATAAAAACTCTATAGAAAGTGGGCAAAGAGGGAACATACCTCAACATAATAAAGGCCATATATGACAAACCTACAGCTAACATCATACTCAACCATGAAAAGTTGAAAGCATTTCCACTAAGATCAGGAACAAGACAAGGATATCCACTTTCGCCACTTGTATTCAACATAGTTTTGGAAGTCCTAGCCATGACGATCAGAGAAGGAAAAGAAATAAAAGGAATCCAAATTGGAAAAGAAGTAAAACTGTCACTTTTGCAGACGACATGATACTACACATAGAAAATCCTAAAGATGCTACCAGAAGACTACTAGAGCTCATCAATGAATTCGGTAAAGTTGCAGGATACAAAATTAATACACAGAAATCTCTTGCATTTCTATACACTAACAACAAAAGATCAGAAAGAGAAATTAAATAAACAATCCCACTTACCATCGCATCAAAAAGAATAAAATACCTAGGGATAAACCTACCTATAGAGACAAAAGACCTGTCCTACGAAAACTATAAGACGCTGATGAAAGAAATTGAAGATGACACAAACAGATGGAGAGATATATCATGTTCTTAAATTGGAATAATCAATATTGTCAAAATGACTATACTACCCAAGGCAATCTGCAGATTCAATGCGATCCCTATCAAATTACCAATGGCATTTTTCACAGAACTAGAACAAAAAAATCTTAAACTTGCATGGAGACACAAAAGAACCTAATGACCAAAGCAATCTTGAGAAAGAAAAATGGAGCTGGAGCAATCAGGATCCCTGACTTTGGACTATACTACAAAGCTACAGTCATCAGAAGAGTATGGTACTGGAACAAAAACAGAAATTTGGATCAATGAAACAGGACAGAAAGCCCAGAAATAAACCCACACACCTATGGTCAATTAATCGATTACAAAGGAGGCAACACTATACGATGGAGGAAAGAGAGTCTCTTCAATAAATGGTGCTGGGAAAACTGGACAGCTACATGTAAAAAAATGAGATTTGAACATTCCTTAATACCATATACAAAAATAAACTCAAAATGGATTAAAGATCTAAATGTAAGACCAGATACTACAAAACTCTTAGAGGAAAACATAGGCAGAACACTCTTTGACATAAATCACAGAAATACCTTTCCCAAGCCATCTCCTAGAGTAATGGAAATAAAAAAATAAATAAACAAATGGGACCTAATGAAACTCAAAAGCTTTTGCACAGCAAAGGAAACCATAAACAAAATGAAAAGACAACCCACAGAATGGACGAAAATATTTGCAAATGATGTGACTGACAAGTGATTAATCTCTAAAATTTACAAACAGCTCATGCTGCTCAATATCAAAAAAACAAACAACCAAGGGGCTTCCCTGGTGGCGCAGTGGTTAAGAATCCGCCTGCCAATGCAGGGGACACAGGTTCGAGCCCTGGTCTGCAAAGATCCCACATGCCGTGGAGCAACTAAGCCTGTGTGCTGCAACTACTAAGCCTGAGCTCTAGAGCCCATGAGCCACAACTACTGAAGCCCATACACTTAGAGCCTGTGCTCCGTGACAAGAGAAGCCACCACAGTGAGAAGCCCATGCACCGCCACGAACAGTAGCTCCCGCTCACCGCAACTAGAGAAAGCCCATGTGCAGCACGAAGACCCAATGCAGCCAAAAAAAAAAAAAAAAAACAATCAAAAGATGGCAGAAAACCTAAATAGACATTTCTTCAAGGAAGACATACAGATGGCCAAGAGGCACATGAAAAGATGCTCAACACTGCTAATTATTAGAGAAATGCAAATCAAAACTACAACGAGGTATCACCTCACACCGGTCAGAACGGCTATCATCAAAAAACCCACAAACAATAAATGCTGCAGAAGGTGTAGAGAAAAGAGAACCCTCTTAAATTGTTGGTGGGAATGTAAATTGCTACAGCCAGTATGAAGAACAGAATGGAGGTTACTTAAGAAACTAAAAATAGAGCTACCATATCATCCAGCAATCCCAATCCTGGGCATATATCCAGAGAAAAACATAATTTGAAAAGATATATGCACCCCAATGTTCACTGCAGCACTATTTACAATAGCCCAGACACGGAAGCAACCTAAATGTCCATCAACAGATGAATGGATAAAGAAGATGTGGTACATATATATAATGGAATGTTACTCAGCCATTAAAAAGAACAAAATAATGCCATCTGCAGCAACATGGATGGACCTTGAGATTATCATACTAAGTGAAGTAAGTCAGACAGAGGAAGACAAACATCATATGATATTGCTTATATGCAGATTCTTTAAAAAATGATACAAATGAACTTATTTACAAAACAGAAATAGACTCATAGACTTAGAGAACTTATGGTTACCCGGGAGGAAGGGTCGGCGGGAAGGACAGATTGGGCGTTTGGGATTGACATGTACACTTTGCTATATTTAAAATAGGTAACCAACTGTATGTATCTGTACAAGGACCTACTACTGGATAGCACGGGAACGTTGCTCAGTATTCTGTAGAAACCTAAATGGGAGAAGAATTTGAAAAAGAATAGATACACGTATATGTATAACTGAATCACTTTGCTGTACACCTGAAACAGAACACTGTTAATCAACTATGCTCCAAAATGAAATAAAATTTTAAAAAAAGAAGAGATATCTGAAGATGTAAGCAGATTTATAGATCTGGTAGCAGAAAGTTGAAGGAGTATCTATCTATCTAATACCATCTTTGTCTCAAAGGGAAAACATGTAGCGTGAGAAAGGCAGAGAAGAAAGATGGGACAAAGCGAAATGGGTACTGAATTTTGAGTAAAATAAATAAAATCTGAAATAGTTCTTATTGAATGCGAGACACAGGTAACTAAAGAAATGTAGTAAGAATGTCAGGTAGTAGTGAAAGTCCAGTTGAGGCTGATGAACATTAATTTATAGTTGTGCTATATAAATAAAACTGCCTAGCTTTAAGATTTTTTTCCATCAGTGCTTAGCCCAAGCATAGAGAGACGGTGGATGGCTGAGTTCATGTTAAGGTTGAACACATAATGGTGCAAAAGGACAATGGTACAAAGGAATATAAGGTATATGCTGGAGGTACCAGGGAATCTGTTTAAATGGGGGAAAAAAATGAAGACAGTAGATAGCTGATAGATTGGGAAAAAATGTGTCAATATGTCGGAGGACCTAGTTAGTAGAAGAATAGTTGAAGTGGGAATGTTCGTGTGAGCAAGAAAGGTGAAAGAACAGAAAATATACTTGTCTTCATCTTCATTAGAATCTAAGGGGATGAAACACATCTACTTTGTATGCTGTTATAATCCCAGTACACAGCAGAGAAATAGGTACATGGTAGGAATTCAGTAAATATGTGTTGAAAGAATAAACTTTACTATGGAAAATATAAGCATGAAAGACTATGTAACAAGGTTATTTTTCTACTGTATCAATTATAACACTGATATCAACCTAAATGTCCATCAAAGGAGAAGAGTTAAACTAGTATATCCAAGCTATAAAATACCACATATTCACTTTATAACAGAATAAAGTAGATTAAAAGATGATTGGCAGATCCACAGGCCCTTTGTGATAGGCTCCAAACTGATGTTTGGTTCTTACACCAAATCACATTCAAGACCAAAGACTTTGATATCTACGAGGACTACTTATAACATACTGAATAATTAAGAGTTACTAAAATTTTGTATTCACAGACTAAATTGGCACATTTCCAATTTACTGAGGACTCTACATTAGTATTTTACTAAAAAGTCTGACTGCACGAAACTGCTAGGTTCCTACCAAACATATGCACATACACACACGAATAGAATTCCCACTGTTTTCAGGTAAAATGCTTTATCAGTGCATCACCAGATTTGTTGTGATCTGACTGTGCTTTTCATTTACTGCTATTTTAATTAATATGTTAGTAAAATTATCATTGTATTTTCCTTTTGTTAGACATTTTGTTCCTGCAAGAATTTTGTGTTGTTTCAAATTTCCTGTTATTTTATTTCCATCATAATTATTATCACCCCCATCCCCTATTAGGCAGGACTATCAAAAATGTTCCACGGGGAAAAAGCTCTAGACTTTTTCTGCTTTTCTTACCCCACACCCCAAGAAAGAGTGATGAAACTGGACTGAACAAGATCAAGGATATTCATTATGCAAAAATAGAGACCTGGTTTCTCTTTTGAGATTTCTTCTCGTTTCTTTCACTGTGAAACTATGACATCCTCCCATTAGAAAGCAACCCAAAACCAGAGTAAGACCAAGAGGAATGGCGGACACTACACCACCCAGTTCAGGCAAAAAGAATCCTCTTAGTTCCATGCTATCTAATTCAGCTTACCAAGGGCTACACCAAGATTAAAGCAGAAGCCTCAGCAAATAATAAAGTATTACTTCAGTGTTGACCTCTCTGTTTATATTTTCATCAAGATTTCTAGAGACAGAAGAGAGGCAGTAGGCAGAACCTCAAATTCAAAATTAAAGGATCTTGAGTCTTGACTATCCACCCTCATTTGTTCAACAAATGCTTATTTGATGCATCCTATGTGCCAGAAATTATGACAGGCACTGGAAATACGATGGTGAACCTTACAGACATGGATGGACCCTGTCCTCATGGAGCTATATAGTCTAGTGGGGGATACAGAATTTAACAAATAGATTAAATAAATAAACAAAATTTAGCAAATATATATCTCACTATAGACTATGATAAGTGCAATAAGAACAAATAGACCCGGCACAGCCAAATAAATAAATAAATAAATATTTTTTAAAAAGAAAGAAAAAATGGAGTTCTCTTTCCCTATTCCTAACACCAACTTGGAACAGGATTAGGTTTCTTGTACTACAAAAAAAAAAAAAAAAAAAAAAATTCTATAAGGAAAAAGAAAAGATTCAGAATTCAAATTATGTAAACTTACAGCTTCTCTGCCAATGAGTGGATAAAAGGGGGTACCAAAAAGTTTCCTTCCATTGATAAATGCTTTCATGATGAAATTGGTCACTATTGAAGAAAGAAGAAAAACAATAAAGATGCAGACCTTAATGTGTAAGAGCTTTAAAAGTAGGGGATTTCTATATTTAAAACTTACTTTTTCTAGAAACTCCAGCACCAAGGTTATGATTCAAATCAAAAGGGTCTAGAAAAGAAATATTTTATTTTTTATTTAAGAATTATGCTCATTGTAACATATAGTTAGTAGCCATAACTAGAGTTTAACACTACGTAACTCAGACCATCAAAGTCAGAAAATTATTCTTTTATAATTATAGATTAAAGGATGGAAACTGATAAAAACCAAGAGGAAGAATCTTCCAAATTCTAATGTGTTTCAGTTTTCCCCTCAGTTTCACTGGCCAAATAAAACTGGCTTTTTGTTCTGTTTTGCTCTGTTTCGTGTTGTTCCTGAATTAATATCAGCTGAATGATTACCTTCAATCGCAATGCATTTGGACGTCCACTGCTTCTCAAAAGTTGTCAACAGCTTTTTCTGCCGAATGCTAATTACATATTCTTTGAAATCAAATTCTTCAGTATAGAAGCGAAGCAGTCCCAACCAAAGCTCTCCTAATGTTTCTGTGTTCTTTCCAAGTGAAGGTAAACGTTTTTTCTACAGGTGAGAAAAAAGAGAGAGACATGTCTATACTTATCCAAAATATGGACCCCCAAGTCCAAGTAAAATTATTAAATTAAATTATGCAAATCCTAACATGCATCAGTGAGCATTCCATAACATAAAAACTATGAAAAAATTACCAGTTCTTCTGTTTTATCAAAGAAAAAAGCATTCCATCCATCAACCATTCTCTGTGGAATCTGTTTTCCATCAAAGATCTGCATTAAAAAATCAATTTTACTATTAGATTTCAAGCCATCCAACCCAAAAGCCTAAATACCCTCATATCATTTTAGAATTTACCTATAATAGACATAGTGAAACACTTATTCCAAAAGGAACATGTCAAGATGGTATAATCTGATGTCAAGTTATTAATGAATAAAATGTATCTGAAAGACCAAAGCTGGGAAAGGATATCTTAAGAACCTCAGACTTTCCAAACGATACATTTAATATTATCTATTTGGCTATCAAAACACATCCAGCCCAAGTTTAATGAAGTAAAACTAAAGAAAAAGCAGATGAAAATAGCATTTTCATCAAAGGATCACAGACGCAGAAATACATAAGAGATAATACTTATTGATTGTATACCTTAAAGGAAATCGAAGAAGCTATTTGTTGTGGGGAAGGGCTCTAGTACCTTTAATCAGTTATCTGTATCAGATGAGGTTGAAAAGGGCCTGGACATTGATTTTTTAAAACAGAAAATTAGGTAGCTTTCCTTGACATTTTGATAAAGATCGTGAAATCTTCATGATTAATTATGAACAGTAATTCACTGTCCTAAGGAAAGGGGGGAAGGTAATACTACTTTACTAGAAGAATTCCACAAGATGACTGTACAGGCACAACTGACCTCTACAAGCAATTTTGAGACTTATTTTCTATAGGAGTTTTAAGAAAGAGATGCAATAAAGTAAAAAGTTGGAATAAGTTCAGAGTCAGCAGACCTCATTTCTAGTCTTAGTCCTGCCAAGTAGTGATTCTGGACAAGACAATTATCCTTCCAAATCCTCAGTTTTCCCAATGAAAATAAGAGATTAGCTTAATTAGGTCAGTTTTCTTCCAATTTTATTTTTCTTTTAAGCTGTAGAACCCCTTCCTAAAATGGAACCTTCCTGTAAGTTCAACATGTAAAACAGATAAAAACAGAGGTACTCTGATAAAAGCCTGAGTGGAGAAAACTATACCTTATCTTTTCCTTCCTCCACTCCTCACACATACACTATTGAGCTCCTAGAGCTTACCAAAACATACTTTAAAACCACTAGATAAGGTGGTCCCCATGGCTCCTTCATAGATTAATATGCTATTATACAAGCTGCCTCTTTAGACCTTGATTACTTTAACAGAATTCTTACTTTTGAGAAACAACCAACATCCAAACCCAATTATGTTGGCTAATAACACAGTAAACTGGACCTGTGGGCTTTGGAGGGCATTTAATCACTGATTTGCAACCTGTTTTAATGAACTCTCTTGTTTCATAGTGCCTAACTCTCCACTCTGTTTCAGCCCTTAGAAGTACTAATACTATCCTCTCTTTCTTTTGCAAACATACAACACATTTACCTTCTCTTTCTGTTTCTCTCTTTTCTTTCTCTCAACAGCAATCATTCTCTACTCAAGCACTCAAGCCTTCTCTCTAAAACCTCACCAAACAAGTTTGCACAAGGAGTGACCCTGTACATTTCCATATTTCTTATTTTATTATGGTATTTTACATATAAAATAAGCCATATATATATCTACTGCTATATTTAAATTGTAATTTTTTTAGTTGTGGTAAAACACACATAATGAAATTTACCATCTTAAGTCATTTTTAAGAGTACAGTTCAGTGGCATTAAGTGCATTCACATTGTTGTGCTACCATCACCACCATCCATCCACAGAATTCTTCTCATCTTATACAAATGAAACTCTGAACCTATTAAACAATAATTTCCCACTCCTCTCTCCCGCCAGCCCCTGGCAACCACCATTCTACTTTCTGTCTCTATGAATCTGACTACCCTAGGTACCTCCTATAAATGGAATCATATAGTATTTGTCCTTTTGTGACTGGTTTATTTCACTTAGCATAATGTTCTCAAGGTTCATCCATTCAGTTGCAATTTTTAAGCTGATATAAGCTAAGAAAACATAGTTCGTAATATCAAGTGACACTAACACTCCCTAATCCTCTCTTAGTATTAATTTTTATGTGAAAATTTACTTTTACTTATGATGATTGCTGGAATACAGCAAAATCATTCTTAGGAAAGCTCCTTTTGACCTAAAGAACTCTGTATTGTTGATCATGAAAAACACTCTTAGCAGAGCCTTAGTTATTACACCCAGTCACTTAAAGTTTAGGTTCAATTACAAAAGGAGTCAAAGATCATCAGCTTCATTAAACATATCCTTACCCTTAAAAGTTGATCGATGCCAATGATCAATACTTAAATGATGCCAGAGCAATGGACAAGGGGTCCCATATGACAAGCAAAAAAGGCCAGAAGCAAAAATCCATATATCATCAGTTCATATGTATCACAAAGCCCCCCACAATCAGAGCTCATTATGATGGAAAACATCCCATGGACTGTCTCTCATTTCATCAATCACTGTCTGTTAAGCAGATAATGGAACAGTTCTTGAAGTTGGCTACGGCAATCCTACCTACATTTTTCCAATAATAATGTTAATAAAGCTGCTAATGATAATAAAAATAATAAAAGTAATAATAAGAGCAACCACCATTTATAAACTCCTACTTTAGCATCTACTACATTCAAAGGCATTTGATGTCTCTGTTCCTTACATCAACACTGAAATAATACTACTATTATTACATTTTTGCTGATGATAAAATTCAGACTAGTGGCAGTCAGGCAGCTTGTTGAAGGCCACATGTCAAAATTAGGATTCAGACCAGTTATCTCTGGCTCCAAAATCATGCTCTGACCGCTGTTTCCATTATATCATGCTGCCTCAATGGTTCCTCATCCATGGGTAACATAATGAGAGAACAGAGACAAACCACAATAAAAACAAAATTTGTGTTCCATTTGGGTTAATCACAGTATTCTATCAAAGTCACAGCAAATTATAGCAAATGGCTGCTATAATATTACTGGGGCAATTATGCATAAGATCCCCAAATTTAAAGCCTTAACAACAATTAGACTAATACAGAGAATAATCTTGGCCTTGGCAGGCCTAATTAATTCATGCAAAGTTTTAAATATCCTATAGTGAACAACCTTGTTAAAAAACAAACATCACTCAACATAGATTCAAGCAACTTAAATTTTTCTGTTAGGAAAGGACGTTTAAATTTTTTATTTCTCTCCCACTATTTGTTTAAAAGAGGGAAAGAAATGCTGTTAAAAACACATGGCATTCATTAGAACTTTTAAAAACTTACTAAGGCCATCTGACAAGCACATATGGCTTGCTATTTTGTGATACTCTTCTTTGCCATGACTATCAAAGTTTATGTGAAATCAGAATGTGATTTTCCAAACAATTCTGATGCTTCTCACCTACCTCAAAATAACCACCTACCTAAGAAATTAGAACCTGATCCACCCCAATGCTTGCAAATCCACTTTGTGCCAAGAATGAGGAGGAACAGATGGATGATTAAGAACTCCTTTGTATCTATTTTAGAGAGTATAAATTGACTACAAAAAGAGACTCTATGAGTCACCAAAACCGAGTAAATATGAGTGTAATCTGTTTCTTTTGATGTACATTCTTATGCTTAATGCAATTAACATGACCTTACAGAGATAAGGAAGAATTTCCTTGTGTTTCTTTCTCAACCAAAATTCACAAAGTTGACCAAAGTATATACAGGAATAAATCAAACTTCATTGCCAAGCAGGAGGAGGGAGAATACTCTGAAAAGAAGAAACTTATGTATTTGCAACTGAGAGACTATAATATATAAGTTCATGAATGGCTACAAATTTCATAATCATTGGCAGCATTCTAAGACTGTGAAATACAAAAATGTTGCAAAAGATATTCAATAGTTCTATTCATCTAGTAGTCTTTTGGTAGTCTATATTCTCCCATAATAAGCTTTTCAAAAAGTTCATTATTTGATTAAACCATTAATGAAAGAAGAAAACTTAGGATATCCATGATGGAAAAATCTTTCATGATCTCATGAACTGAGCAAGATCTACTATATTTAGAGTGTATACACCTACATAGAAACGCCTTTATAGTTTTCTTAAACATTTACCTCTTGTAGAACTGGGATAACAGGTGGTTTTCTCTGCTGCAGAAAGTACAGCACCATAAGGATATAAGCATATGAAGATAAACTTCCCCTGGAAGCATCTCCAATGTCACATCGCTAAAAAAAATAATGATTGAAAATAAAACTTCAGAATCTTATTCCATGCAGAAGTATTGACTACCTTAAGACACCATTTTTTAAACCCATCAAACCATCAAATACCCAAAAGTTCAATAACAAGCTGTTATAGAGGGTATGGGTAAACAGGTACTCATACATTAAAGAGTATACAGTAGCAAAAATTTCATGAAGAATAATTTGGCAATATCAAAATTATAAAAGCACATTTCCCTTAATGTATCAATTCTATTCTAAGAATTTATCCTGTAAATATGCCAAGAAACATGTGAAATGACTAAATAAAATTTCTATTGTAACACTATTTTAATAGTAAAATATGAGAAGGAACTTAAAGCTCATCAGTAAAGTACAGGTTTAAAAAACTGATGACTATCGACACAATGGAATAGTATGTAGCCATTAAAAAAAAAAAGGAAACTCTTAGTATACTAATAGGAAATAATCTCCAATATTTATTGCTCAGTTAAAAAAGCAAAGTATAAAACAGTGTTTTCAGTGTGTTTATACCTATAATAAAAAGAGGCAGGAAATTTATGCATTTGCTTGCACTGGAATAACATATTTCTGGAAGGATACAGAGGAACGTTTAACACTGTTTGCCTCTAAGAGGCAAAGGTTGGCTAGGAGACAAATGTGGAAGGAAGATTTTCTGCCATAAATCCCATTAGACCTTTTAATTTTTGAACCACATGAATACGTTGGCTATTCAAAAAAAATTTTTTTAATTAAAAAAAAAAACCCTGAAAGAATCCTCAGAGACTTCCCTTGAGTAAAGCTTTAGCTGATATTATATAAAGGGAGAGGAATAATTTTTCTGACATGAACCATTTGATTTCATTACCCAAACTCAATGAGAGTAAGGAACTGTCATGTTGGAGTTATTCTGTGAGGTGAATGTAGAAGACTAGCTGTATCAAATGATTTGTAGTATGTGGCTGGATGCCTTCCTTTTTTCTAAGATGATTCTGTCCATAAAGACATGTGTAGGAATATCTAAACAAATATGTCTCCCTTTTGGAAGAGTCGGCTTTATGAAATGAAAATGTAACCAAGTCACTCCCCTACTAAAACCCTTCCACCAACACATTCACAAAATTAACTATTTACTGAGCACCTACCATAAGGCAGGCACTACACTGAAATAAAGATACAGAGGCCTCAACCCTCATGGAGTTTACTCACTTAGCAAAACAACCAAGAAAACAGAATTCAGTATTTTAAGTGTTATAATAGGGGAAACATTAGGTTTTATTGGTATTGCTTTGTTTTCTTGGCCAGAAAAATTTACCACTAAACCCAAACACCAGATTTCCTAACCCAGAGCTTTTTAACTAGGATGGTATGCCAACTCCCATGCCTAGGGTTGGAAATCATTACTGCATTGAGAAATTATACTATGAGAAATTTACTAGAGTGTTACCTATGAGAGGAGAGCAAACACAGAAAAAAACTAAGAATCACCCTACTCTGAAAGGTATAACTTTAAACCATTTAATATTGACAGTTTCTTCTTAAAAGCTCAGGTAAACAAAACTGAGAAAACATTTGTCACAAGTCTGACATCAGCATGTTTTACTTTAATATCATGAGTATTATAACAAAGCAGATCATTAACTTTTTCATAAATACCTTAGCAAACACTTTCATAGTATATCCCAAGTACTGCACTCTAGGATCAATAGCTGCATATGTAGCTAGCATTCTTGTGTTATGCTGAGCCTGAAAAATAAATTACATATTTGAAAGCATTTCAAATTTATTAAAATTAAACTTACAGATCAGCTAAAAAGATAAACTCCACATAGAATATATATAAATGTTAAACTTAAAATACCTGTAAATGAGTCAAGCAAAAATTAACCGTCAATCTGAAGGAAATGTTAAGATGACTGATAAAATTTTTTTTCCCTATACTAACCACATTCGTAAGTTTTAAACATAAAGGTACAGTCAGTGATCTGTAAACTTTTAAAATGACAAAAATGACAACGGTAAACATACCTGGGTCTTTACAGACAGTGAAACTTACCAACGTATTATATAAACTGATATCGCCTTCTAAACCACTTCGTCTGTGTTCAAATTTTACTATAGGCACTTTGGCAGTAGTTATAGGCAAAATGTTTCTTAAACCTGATTTAAAAAAAAGAAAACTTCACTAGGTTAAATAATTTTCATAAAACTAAAAAAAATTTTCTGTTGTTTTAAAGTTCATACCTGGATGTCTCTTAAGAATTTTTGCCAAATTTTCAATTATTTCCTTACAATTTAATTTCTAAAAAACAAAAGAAATAAATAATAAATTAGTTTGTCTGACTCAACTTGGTCTTGTGCAAATTCTATTTTAATCTAGACATTTAATATTAGCACTTAAAATCTCTAGCCAGAAGGTCTATATAACCTTGCTAGTCAAAGAACATGGTCCATAGACCTGCAGTATCACCAACACCTGGAAACTTGATAGAAATGCAGAATCTCAGTCTCCACTCCGGTCTACTGAATCATAAACTGCACAGTAACAACATTCCCAGGTAATTCACATCCACATTAAAGTTTGAGAAGCACAAAAACAGGAGAATAATGTTTTCAAATACATGGATAAACAACTAGAGATGGGTTTGGTGAAGGGAAAACAGTATAGTGATTAAGAACATAGGCTGTGAATTTAGACAAACCTGGATTCAAATCTTGAACTAAGTACTGACTAGCTGTGTGACTCTGACCAGATCCTTAACCCCTCTGAGCCTCATACTACTTATAAAATCAAGATAATCATCAACTCCTACTCTTTTATAAAGGAGCTGGAAGGATTACATGAGACACCTATGTAAAGCATTCAGCAGCATACTTCATACAAAGTAGCACTTTAAGTCTGTCAGCTATTTATTATCATATGTTGATGAGGAAAAGAAGAAAAATCCTACTATTACCAGCACCTATTTCTTCAAAAAAAACCTCTTACCTCTGCAAATTTAAACGTGTTGGTTATTTAAAAACTAGGCAGCAAAGTTGATATGGTAACGATAACCTTAATATAAGGAACAAGGAAGATAACGGCATAAATTAACTGGATTAAGCTCAATGCCCACATCTACTACTAAAATCACTTTTGCATATCCCCAACATGCTCTTTTTAGCTACAAGAGAGCAGTAGTCATTGCAGCTTAACCTGGGGATTCCAAGGGAATCTTTAGAATTAACACATAATAAAGGAGGTTGTTTTTCTCTTTATTATACAAAGATACAATTTATGCTAAATTAAAAGTTTCCATTATGGCTCATCTGGAAGAAAATAATTTACTCATTTTCATTGTTTCAACTTCCCAGAGTGAATGGCACACGTAATATATAGTATACAAACCCTTGGTGATGAGACGTCTGATTATTAAATTTTACATAGAAGGGATCTAAAACCCTAACCTCCTTCCTGGGTAAAAACCACTTCCTATTCCCTCAATTCCTGCCCTCCAGAATGGAAAGGGGAAGCCTCTTTCCAAGGAGATGGCATTGAGTAGAAGTAGGTTAAGGAGAACTAAAAAATTTGTAACTTTTCATTTCCTTTATAGAACAAAAAGATATTAATTAACACCAGAAGCAATTTCTTGGAACCAGAAATAAGCATCTACCAGGTATCACTGCCATCTTTTCTTTGGTTCTAACAATTTAAAAAACACCTTTTGAAAAAACTATTTCAGAAATGCACAGGTACACTATTCTGCTGAATTCTTTTATATTACAACAGAGGCTATACTGACACCACTAAAGATGCCAGAAGCTTGGCCTCACCCCAATCTTGCAAGCAGTCCCTGATTTTGAAACGTAAATACCAACAGCTATGCTGTTAAAGAAACGAGCAACTACTGAGATACCCTCCTTTTCTAGTTGCTGCTAGGAAGGCCTGGGACACTTCTTCCCTGTCCATTCAGTCCCTTTCTTTACTGGAGCTCGGACAATCTCATTCCCACTGTTGAGGTGTGGTACACAAAAAAGGAAAACGTAAGTACCCACTCTCACTGCTGAGACTGCTCTGGGGGAAGGTTTGCTCCTGGCATCTCACGGTGGAACTCAGAAAGCTTTCAATTTCAGAAAGTAGGGGTTAGGTTCTACAGTACTATTAGTACTATATTTCAACTACATTATGGGTTAATTAAATTACAGAGAAGCAGTGGGATACAATGGAAAGAGCATGAACTCTGGAGTCAGACAGACCTGGGTACGAATCCCGGCTCCAACATTTACTAGCTGTGTGAACTTGAGCAAGTCAGTTTATCTCTCAAAGCCTCAGTTTCCTCATCTGTAAAATGGGGGAAATTATCTACCTCGAAGGTGGTTGTAAGAGTGAAATGAGATAATGTATGTAAAAGTGTATACTGGGGGCTCAAATGTTAGTTCCCCTCCCCACACAAAATGAGTTTCTAAAAGCTAGCCTAGAACACATAATTTATAACAATGCTTCTATGGAAAAAAATGTGTTTTGAGTACCCCCAAATTATAATCAACTTGTAGAATGCAATCCATTTATAAATTAAATGTCCACCTTTATTTTCTATCTTTAGTGATACAGAGACATCACCTAATGTAAGAGATATGAAAAGACAGAGTAAGTGAGATCAATGTTCACTACCAAACTGAAGCAACAGTTTTTCATTCGCTCTAATGAAAAAAATTCCAACTCTATGGTATATTTTTTCCACAAATTCATTAAAAAGCACTTGTAACTATCTGTGACATGGTTTTTGCATTATAAAATCACTGAAACAGTAAATTTACTTACTTAAATACTTGAATGTCTTCTAAAATGATAATGCTAATGCTTTTACATTTCAAACACTGCTACTGCTAATGTATTTATACAAAGAATGACACCTTACATTTTTATCAATTCTACATACAAAATTTAAAAAAGACTCATCACTAGAAGAAAATAAACTTCCACATCACTTTCCAAACACTCTTACCTCTGCATTTTCATGGCCTTCAAGGGTCATACAAATATCCAGATCACTATCACGAAATCCAAATCCATTCTTAGAAGAGCCAAATAAGCACAATCTTGCCTTTTCTAAGCAAAGGAAAACAAAAGTCAAAAGTTTTATAATTATCAGGAAAGAGGAGTCTTCTATTAACTACTAATGGCCTACCACAGGATAATCTTATCCAATTCCACGGCTTAAATTATCTACCATTAGCAGATACACTGAGAAATTCCAAAACACTCACCTAAAGCCCAGGTCTTCTCCCCAAAATCTCACACCCATGTATCTAACTGCTTTTCCCATTTTTCCACAGACATCATAAATTCAACAAGTCAAAACTAAACTAGCAACTTCACCTCAAACTTACTATTATTCAGAAATATACATGTGGTTCTTAACACCTCTCAACTTTCACATCCAAACACTTACCAAGTCCTTCACCTTCTTCCAACTTAACGACCTCATAAATTCATCTACTTTTATTCATTCTCAACACCAATACCAATAGTTAAGATCAATATTTAGAGATTTATCTCTTGGAAATAAACTAGTTTCTTCAGGGCACAATTCAAATAGTTTTACAAATATCATCTTCGTATATAGAATTAATTCTCCTCTAAAGTGAGGGATTAATCCATTTGATATAAATTATATACACAATTATTATATATATAGTTATATATATAATAATATTTATATATATATATATAATTAGGGTTATTCCTTCATGCTTATTAGTGTCACTCAATAAGCTGTGGCTTAACAAGATTGGATTATTCTCCCTATTAATTCTTGTAGCCTACATATTTAGATAACAAATTCTGTATTTTCAAACTTAATCCTCCTATTCAGTTCTGATGCCCTACTTGAAATCAATGACAACCGAGAGATATAAAAGAAGCTACATTCATCAGCAAATAAAAAGTGCATGGGTTTAATATAACAAGAACTTAGATTTGGTCAATACTTTATACACTAGCAAATATAATTAAAAATAGAATCCTGTACCACAAAACAGATCATATTTTAAAGGTGTAAGTTCATTCTGATCATAAATGAACTCTTTATCCTTTTCTAAAATATTTGGCCACAGAACTCTTGATTCTTTACCCCATGCCCAAAACCTGCCCCCTTCTGCTATTTTTTTGCCATCTCAATTAAACAGCACCACCCAACTAGTGAAGGAAAAATCCTGAAACCATCCTTGACTCCTTTCTTTTTGTCACATCTAACATGTAATGCATCAGCAAATCCTGTTGACTCTACATTCAAAATATATCCTCAATCTGACCACTTCTCACCTACTCCTCCAAATCACTATTATGTCTCATCTGAACTTATGCAACAGCTTCTTAAATGTTCTGCTTGCTTCTATTCTTATGGACCTGTACTCATTCTCTCAGATCATGTCACTTATGTGTTAAAACCCTCCAGAAGCCTTCTCATTAGACATTCAAAATAAAATTCAAAGTCCTTCTACCAACACCTATAAGAATCTAATGATCCAAACTCTAGGTTAACTCTCTGATCCCACCTTTCTATTACAGTCTACCTCACACACTCCACTCAAGCCACACTAACTTTCAAGCATGTCAAACATAATTGAGTCATGGGGTACTGTACTTGCTGCTCCTTCTCTCTCGAATGTTCTCTCCTTGAATATTCATAATAATTTGCTCCTTTATATTATTCACGGCTCTGCTCAAATGTCACCTTACCAGAGAGAACTACCATAACACCTCATCACTATCGTTCTAACTCCTGTACTTTAACAGTGTTTATTATTTCCTGATATATTATTTACTTGTCAGTTGACTATCTGTCACCCCTCTTAATATAAGCTTCATGAGAGCCGGTTTCACCTCTTTTATTAGCACTGTATCCCCAGCACCTACAATAGTACCTAACATATAACATGCAATAAACACTTTTTAAACAAATGAATGAAACTCAGACCAGGTAACTATAATAACAAAAGCAATCAATTTTGACATACAACATACCATCATATTCTTTTTGAATAAACTTTTCCAAGCCAATTAAAATTTGCTCCCTGTTGTGTTGTTCAGAAAAAGGTGGTGACAATTCATCTAAGTTAAAAAAAGAAAAGGAAAAAGAAAAGTAAGGAGAATGAAATCTGAAAATGTCTTCAATTTTTTACCCTAAAAACTTTACTTTTCTTCATTATTTGTTGACTCTCTGACATTAAAATCATAAATGTTACTGGGGAAGGAAGGAGCAGAGAAAGAACAGAAAAATAACTTTACAGATCTATGTATATTTCACATGATCATTTTCCCTGTGAAACAGCTACAAGATATACTTTCTTCTACAAATTACTTAATTTTTTTTTTCAGACAATCCACTCTCTGCCATATACATGCTGGTTTTTCCCCTCCTGTTAAGACTACTGTCATACTGTTACACTAGGTACCCAACTCAATCAAATCTAACAGTTCCCTCAAATGCCTGGTCAAGATTCATACCTTCCCTATAAGCTTCTTTGTCCAATCACAGCCTTTAATGACCTCTCCTTAATTGAATTTCCTTAGTTCTTCAAACCACTTGCCAGTGTTTATACTGTCCTTTCAGTTTTCTAGTTATTTCATTTATAGTCATCTTATTTTTCCAAATAAGACCATACACTACTTAAGAATAGTCTTTTTTTTTTCTATCTCCTCCTCCAGACTCATACCCAAGAGTTAATATGGTAAGGAATTAAATTAATATTCAGCTTTTGAAAAACAAATGCATCATTAGTGGTTGCAAGCTGAATAGCTGAAATACAGGTGATTTTTTTTTGGATTGGAGAAACTATTCTGTGTGATACTCTAATGGTAATATATGACATGATGCACTTGTAAACACCAACAGAACTCTGCAATATGAAGAGTCAACTTTATGATATGAAAATTTTTAAAAATCATCTAGGAGGTCAGGGGATCTCAGGATGGAATGCAGTCTATAACAAAGAATCCAGCTACATTATAAATGTATAAGAAAACTTCACTCAAGGGAGTGGGGGTGGGGGGAAAGGTGCTAATCTAACTTTGAAAATAAGTGGAGTCTGTAAGACTAAGGGTTAAAGGAACTGCACATAAGCACTGTACTCTAATTGATAAAGTTGCTTCCCATCAGGGTATAGGATAACAGTTCTGATAATGCTATACATGTGTACTTAAATGGAACAATTAAATAAATGCGTGGCACATGGTGGGAGCCAGGTTTCTCACTGTTGGAGTTGCACATTTACAGATAATCAGAAAGAGGAGGCTAGAAAGAGCCATGAGGTAATGTATTAGACTTGGACACATCAGTACAAAGACATGCTTAGCTTAATAAAGGTAAGATGGTCACATGGAAATATTTATAGGTACGTGTATATACATGGATTAGTATACACACATAAATTTTCTTGCTCAGAGAGGACCTAGAAACAACTATACCCAGTAACACCCAAGCACTCTAAACACATCTTGGTTTCTAACGCCATTCTCCAATAAAGGAACCAGGGCTCTTTGGGAAAATGTCTAATTCTAGGACTGAGACAGAAATTTTCATGATGATCCTGGAGTATCTTGCAGGGCCAGAAAGTAAGAAAGTGCTAAAATACAAAGGAACAAACTAACAACAACAACAAAAAGAAACCAAAAAACTCCACACACTGATGGGAATATATCAAAAGGTCACAGGAACCAAATGAAAGCACTCTCAACAGCCAAATCTGGAACAATTTGGGCAACAAAAATAGTACTATCGGATTATAACCCAAAGTATAATACATCTATGAGTCCATATTGAGATAAATATATGACTCAATAAATAAAAACAAATGTAGTGAATTATATCTTAATAAAGCTGCTAAAGAAGAATGTGCCATGGTCCAGCCATTCAACTCCTAGGTATTTACCCAAGAGAAATCAAAACATGTGTCCATACTCAGACTCATACATGAATGTACACAGTATATTTATTTATAATAGCCAAAATTTAGAAACAAACACAATATTTATCAACAAGTGAGTGGTAAACAAAATGTGATATAGCCACACAACAGAACACAACTCGGCAATAAAAAGAAATAAACCACTGATACACATCACAGCATAGATGAATCTCAAAATAATTAAGCCAAGTGAAAGAAGCCAGATCCCCTCATCAAAAAAAAAAAAAAAAGTACATTCCATGTGATTCTATTTACCTGGAACTCTAGAAAAATTCAAATTAATCTATAGTGACAAAAAGCAGATAAGTAGTTGCCTGGCAGGAGGTGAAGATAAGGAAGGGTAGAAGGAAGGGATTACAATGGAGAACTAATGTTATGACATCAGAAACTTTATCTTACCTGGGACACAGCAAGTAGTTAAAAAATGTTTGCTGAGTGAAGGTTTATTCCAGGTACACCATGAATGTTTATTGAAAAATGGTATGTAAGGCTTTACCCAAATCTTTATAACCTTATCTCCCTCTATTACCTTTCTTATACTCTACCAAATTTAAGGCAATTATTCTCTCAAACAAATACTACACCCTAAGCTTTTATGCATAATCTCTTATATCTGAAAATGCAGTCCATCTCAAATGCCACATCATTAATTCCAATTCCTCTGATCCACTCCAGTTAAAATTAATTGTGTCTGACTGAACTGCATTTTGTTTACCACTGCTATAGAATGTAACACATTCTCTGCTTCCAATTATGGCAAGTTTCATACATGTCTTATACAACCATTTAGAGTAACACTGTGCAAGAAAATTGCAGTGACGGTAATGTTCTCTATCCAGACTGTCCAATGCAGTAGCCACTAGCCACATGTAGCTACTCAATACTTGAGGTGTGACTAGTATAACTGAGTAACTTAATTTTTTATTTTATTTTAGCTAATTTAAATTTAAATAGACACATATATCTAGTGACCACCATATTAGACAGCACAAATCCAGAGTCCAAGCTCCTTAAAAGCAACACTACGGACTCTGCATTCCCCTTGGCATTTACCACTGTGCCTTGCACACAGTAGGCATTTAATAAATATATGTGGTTGGGTCTCTAAACTATTTAAAAACCTCTACCCAAACAAAATGTAAGCAAACTATTTTCAAATAAGAAAATAAATATTCAAAATCTAAGAAATAATCTAGTCTTAGGAAGTAGTTCTAGTAATAAAAGACTTACCAAAACATCTTTTACATACTAAATCAAGTATTTCCCGAAATCGATTTGTCATTGGTGGAAGAGGCTTTAGATCAATTTTCCTGAAATCCTCTGGGCAATCATTTTTTGAATGGCCATCCTTTTTGCAGATGCTGCATACTATTGTCGGCGGCTATACAAAGGTTAAAAAAAGAATCTAATAAATAAACTATTGAGGGACTTCATTATCACTTACAAAGCAGTACAAAAAGAAACTTTTATGCAACTCAGTCTGATAACCTGCACTTTCAAGAGGTTAAAAAAAAAAGCATGTTAATGAAATTCAGTATTAAATGTAAAAAAAAACACATTTTGAGCCAACCACTAATTTTCTTCTCCACTAAAATGATATTACCAAGAATTAGATTTACCTGAAGATGTAAGATAAAGGAAATACCAGGAGATACAAAAGGTATAGGTTAATTCAAACAGTGTGATCAGCTCCCAAAATGAAATGCATACCTCACATTTTAACCTATTAAGGTCTTTAACAAAGTAGATTATAAAGAAATTCCAAGTGGCACCTTTCATTTCACTTGAAACATTTTCTATCTTCAGAGTGAGTCATTTATAGAAACCATTGCTTGACTAGTTGGTTCAATTTCATTACATTAGCATGGTACTCAAGAAACCAAACTAAAGGGCTGAACTCTAAACGTGACTCAGCTTCATACAAGGAACAACTCTTATGCAATAGCCACAAACTTAACTTTCAAACTCTGCAACACCATTTCAAATGTATTCTAACAGACTACCAGACAGGTGGCCAAAACAGTAAAATTCATCCCAACTGCTTGAAAAAAAACCTCATACGGTTAAGGAAGAGCACTACTCTTTTCTTTATTGTAATATGCCTAGGAACTTAGCTTCTTCCTCCAGGGTTAGCCTGGACATTTACCTAGCCAAATATATACAGAAACCTCTCTTTGTGGGAATGCTGTGCTGTGGGCTAATTAACAGTACCACAGAAATTTTTATGAGCTTTTTAAAGCTTTTAAAAAATGACATATTTATCAGAAAATTCTAGAAAAGTGTTACAGATAACTAGAGAGAGAAATAAAATTGGAGAAATAGTTACCCTAAGATAAGGTTCCAGGAAAAAAAAGTATTAAGAAACGTAAACTGCAGTTATATTACTAAGAGGCTTTTCTAAGTATCTGCCATTTATTTCATCTTTTTTAGTAGTCCATATGCCCTAAATACTACAACCTAAACAAAATGGGACAGAGCATCCTTACAAAGGATGAAGAAACACAGCTTAGTAATTAGGTTAAAAATTCTAAAGCTTGTCAATAAACAATTATCGATAAATCAATAAAACTTGATGACTTTTCAGGGGTTTTTTTTTGTATTCTACTTGATTTACACATTATCTATATAATCATTTTTTCAACCTAGGTGCTGATACTATTTCAATTATGTACACTACACTTGAAGCAAAGTAACTTACCTAAAACTTTTATTAACAAAGTAATTATTTTCTGTTACAAAGTAGCTTATTTTCTGCTCTCTCAGGTTTTTATTTTCTATAATTTATCAAGTTAAAGTTCAGACTATCCCACTTTAAAAGTGGAAAAGTTAAGACTCCTATAACTCATAAGGGATATGCCAAAATCCAAAGAGAAGCTCAGTGGCAGACACAGGATCTGAATTCATTTTTTTTTTGGTTCCTGATCTTAGTTTTAACTCAACTATCTTTAGTTAAGTTTATATACCAACCTTTGACCCCCACCAAAAAAACTTTAAAACAGAATACTATTAAAGTTTACAGACACTGTATTCTCCTTTGTGGAAGTAAATATAATCATATGTAAAAAAAATGAGCAAAATTTAAAACATATGCTGCCTTTACCAAACTCACTTTCATTAAGATATCTGATGAATCCTTTCATATATGAGAAAGTTAAGCAAACCAACTAGTAATAGAGTGCTGAAACATTTCAGGTTTCATATACATTCATAAAAGACAACTACAGGCAAAAATACAAAAAGTAAAAGAAACATATACACCAAAATACCATTCCAAAACAATAGTCTACCATCATAGAAGCTATCTTTACATTTCTGAATCTAAAAACTATAAATACAGAGTCATACAACAACCACAAAACCTTACAGATTGTTTACGAACTGTATCCTACCTTGCCAGAGGTTAAAATAAATTTATCAAACACAAAATATAATTCCTGGGTGGGGTGGTTATCATCATCATTAAGGTCAGAAGCATCTTCTGTAGCTTTGCAGTTGCAAGAGGTAGCAGATGTGTCAGTGCATACAATGTGCTGTGAACTTTCTGTTTCTAAATTTGACCTGCAGTCTGTACCAGCAGATTCATCTGGTTCAGGGGGTTTACAATCAATGCAATTATACTGGGTGAGCTCCTTTTTATGACAAGTTTCTGAAGGTACTAAAACATCTTGTTTCTTAATTGATTTTGGCTCTAATTCACTGCTTTCATTGGTGGAAAGAGATGAAGATTCCTGTCCATGTTCAGCCAAATCTAGTTCATTTATCAACAAATTATCATCTTCAGTAATACATCTCTGTGATGTACATTCCATTTCTTCATATTTATCAGGCTGACCTCTTTCTGCACTTATTTTTTCTGTGCTTTCCCCAAGGAGAATGCAACAACTGGATGCCATATTTTCAGACTTCACTGGTTTCTTGCTTATTTTTCCCTTCTCTTTTTTAATGGAATCCACTGTAGATTTATTTCCACCCTTCCTCTGAGGACAGGCAAAATACCGATAAGCTGCCCTGAATCTCTCCACAACATATTCATAAACAAGCTGGCTGTTTAAGCTCCGTGCAACATTCCTCTTGATTGAAAATGGATCTAGTAAAAAAATAAAAAGGTCAATAGCTAAGTATCTATTAACAAACTACATTTCCAAGCTTATACGAACAGCTACATTGTCAGCAGAGTACATTTTCCCAAAATTTTTCTAAGGTAAACTCCCAATGAGAGTTCCTGCAAACTGAGTAGTGGAAATAAAATAGCAACATCTTTCCTTTGTTTCTGTCATAAAATAAAAAACTAAAAGAAAAAGAGAGAAAAGAATAAAATAAGGTAATTAATGAGAGGATGGCTGAGGAGGCCAACTCAGTAATTACAAAATTTCAATGATGAAATTGCTAGAAAAAGCTGTGCCAATATGCTTCCCTATACTGTCTTTGAATGAAATTTTTCAAGCTCCAGGACCTAGTAATAATTTTCATCTCTTGCCACAATATTCTTCAGTTATATATTCCTTGCAATTTAAACAAATAAAATATAGCCTAAAACTCTCCAGACTTCAAGTTATACTGATTTTAAGATTTAACTTCAGTAATATCAGAAAATTAAAGAGAGAAAGAAGGAGAAATAATAGAAAGAAAAGTAGAAAAATCCTAAGAAAGTAAAAATTAAACCAAAATTTAAATTCTGATCCGGTCTAAAATGGCTATGCTGAAAAGGCTTGCATCAACTGAATCCTCATTATTAAGAGCATAGAACAGAGTTCTGAAAATGTTTTCGGGTTTTTGGATTTTATAAGCCTTAAATACAAATATGCCCCAGGAAAAAAGAACAGTGCCACCCAAAAGACAACACACATTTTCTCCGCTACTGAAGATCATTAAGTGAAAGGATTAATAGGCCAGGTTTCAGATTAAGACTGGGGCATCTGTTACTTTTTACTGTTATCTAAATCCATAGGCTTTTAAAAGCTTTACTTAGCCTCTTTCCCTTTTCTAGAAGAAAAAGAAGAAAAAAAAAAAAGAAGGCAGAGAGAAATTATGATGGCTGCAGGCTTCAGAGCTCATTTATTTACCATATGTAAGCGAGTACAAGATGTGAGTACGGGTTTGAGTGTATGAGAATATTTGTAAGTCCAACTCACAGTAGAGAAGCCCTGCAGAGGACGGAGGGAAGAGAAGAATGCGTAGTCTAAACAGACTAAAATGATGGACAGAAATTCCATTTCCTATCTATAAAAAGTGAGCAAAATGTTGCGGAATTTAAATTTTTTATTAAGAATTTAGAAGCCATACTATTTATTTCTGTATCTCTAAAGATCTTAATGTTCTTGGGATTTGATGTGAAATCTTATTTGTCAGCATCAATTGTTCTTTTTTCCTTTAGCTTAGCCATATTCAATAAATGAGGTACTTCACAAGACAATGAAAAACTGGATTTTAAGATTATACTTTAACATAATTTTATGACACAAATATATTTAAAAATATCTTACAGTATTCATATAACTATTCTATTTTTCTGTATTTTTGAAATTTTCCACAATTAAAAAATAAAGGCATGTAAACAAGCTAATTACCCTAGCCATTATAATATTTACATATTGGAAACTTTTAAGTAAGCATTAATTCTATAAAGCTATCATGGACTTGATAAAGAATTTATCCAAAATATATAGTGACAACCTAGTGGCATATAGTGCTACAAAGCTAAGGGATAAAATTTATAACACTACATTAGAAATAGATTATGAGTGGCACACACAAAATTCTCCAAATGAAATATAACATATCATCTCACCTTCAATGGCTATTCGCCTTTTAGGCCAGTTTTTGTTTTCTCTTGTTAAAATATCTTGTATCCGTACACATATGACATATTCCTCCAAAGCAAAATCCAGTGTGTAAAATTTTAGCAGCTCTAACCATAACTGTCCCAGGGACACCTGATTTGGTGTTCCCAGTGTTAAAGGAGACTGGAAAAGAAAAAATACCTTTCATTTAAGCTTCACAAAACTATAGAATCGTTTAACTTTCAATTTAAAAAGACCTTAGAGATCACCTTTTCAAAAACTGAGGCATAAAAGAATAGGTTGCCAAAAAGCAATTTGTGGCACAGCTGGGAACAGAGTGTCCCAGATTACTGACTCCTAGAATTTTGTGTTCTTTCCACTAAACCAGTGATGCTCAACCTTGGCTGCACATTAGAATCACATTGAGAGCACTACAATTCACTAACACCTGAGCTTGACACCACTCCCATCTCCCATACCTTTCCCAAGACTGTGAATTAATGGACTGAGATTTTTAAAGCTTCCTAAGTGATTGTCCCGTGCTGTGCAGCCAAGGTTGCTAACCACTGTATAACAACTACTATAGCTCCTCCATTGCAGCAATTACTTTTAAAATCTATATAAATGCCCAGGGCTTTCAAAATCTAATTCCTTCATTCAACAAACATTTTAGAACCCACTGTGTCCCTGGCATTGTTCTGGGGATATAAAAAAATAATGGGAGCTCCCACTTAAACCATGCATCACCTACTCTTCTAAGTGCTGCACATATACAACTATTAATTCTAACTGCTATGAAGTAGATACTATAGGGCAAAGATTTGACTCAGGACCACCTGGCTACTGGGTCTGTGATGCTAATCATTATAGCATACTGTGACTCAAACAAGGTGAGGTCCTATTTCACAGACTATTAGGAGAGGAAGAGACCACTTAACAATTACAATGAAGGCTACATGCTAAAATGGGTCTCTGAATTGGGGGTGGGGGGGTCTTAACAGAAAAGGTAATACCTGAATTCTAAAGCAATTAGCTAGATGAATGCCTGCTTAAAGTGACCACTAAGACATATAAAGGCATAAAAATCATTTACTCATTCCATTCTACAACCAGTCACTGAGTGCCTACTATGTGCCAGGCACTTGGGATATATCCGTGAAAAAAAAACAAAGATCCTTGCTTTAGTGGAGCTTACATTCTAGGGGAAGAAGACAATAAGCAATGAACTTAATAAGTAAATTACACAGTAAGTTAGAAGAAGAAAAGTGCTGTGGAAATAAAAAGTTGAGTAGGTTTAGTAAAGGGGATGGGATATGGGAGCAGATTTCAGTGTTAAATATAGTCAGGATAGGACTTGTTGAGAAGGTATGATCTGAAGAAGAGGAAAACGGGTTCTAAGAATAGGAAACAGAGCAAACACACTAAAGTAGGAGTGTAAACAGCTTTAAAAAGAAAACTAGTGTGGCAGAGAGAGGAGAGGAAAAGAGGGAAACAAAGAGCTAACCAGTAAGAACTCTGGCTTTTATTCTAAATTAAATGAGGAGCCACTGAAGCATTTCAAGTGTGGGGAGGGAGAAGGGCATGATCTCACTTAAGTTCTAGAAGAGCCATTCTGATTGTTGTGTTGAGACTATAAAGGGGGCAAGGGTAAATGCAGGGAAACTTATTATGAGTCTGTGGTAGTAGTCCAGGCCAGAGATGATATGGCTAGGACCAGGATGGTAACAGGGGAAGTGGTCAAATTGTGGATATATTTTGAAGTAGAGATGACAGGATTTCCTGACAGACTTGGTATGGGGTATGAAAGAGAGAAGTAAAGGATGACTCCAAGGTTTCTGACTGAGCAACTGAAAGGATGAAGTGCCATCAACTGAGATGGGAAAACTGCATGTGGAGCAAGGGGAAGACTCAGAGTTCAGTTTTAGACACATTAAGATTAAGACATCTATTAGACATCTTAGTAGAAACATTAAATAGCAGGTTGGAAATACAATTATAGAGTTTAGGAGAGAGGTTTGGCCTAACATTTAAACTTGGGAGTCATCATCATATAGATGGTACTTAAAATCCATGGGATTGGATGAGATCACCAAGGGAGTGTAGATACAGAAAAAAGGCAGGGATCAAGGACTGAACCCTAGAATACTCCAACATTAAAGAGATTGGAGAGGAAAGGAAGAACCAACAAAGAGACTGAGAAGGAATAATCAGGCATGGGTGTGGTTCCTGAAAGTCAAGTTAAGAAATTTTTTAGAGAAGGAAATAATCAACTGCAAATGTTGCTGATAAGTCAAAAAAGATAAAAATTGTGAAATGACTATTGGATTTAGCCATGTGGAGGATACTGACACTGGCAAAACAAGTTTTGGCAGATTGATAGGGGTCAAAGCCTGAGTAGAGTGAGTTAAAAGGAAACAGAGAAATTGGAAATAGTGTATATAAACAATTCTTTCAAAGAAGTTTTCCTGCAAAAGGGAGCGAGGAAATAGCTGGGAGGGGAAATGGTGTCAAGATTTTTCTTTAAAGTGGGAGATATAAAAGCATGTATGATTCAGTAAAAAATGAAAAATTGGTAACCTAGGATGGAAAGAAAAGAACTGCTAGAGCAATGTTCTGGAATAGACAAGAAGGGATGGGACTAAACATACAAGTTAAGATAATGACTTTAGATAGCAACACAGGAACTTCCTTTATGAAAGCCGGCAGCAAGGCAGAGTATGTGAGTGCAGATAGTGGGAGATGGTGGTGGGAGTGGGAAGTTCTCTTTAGATTGCTTCAGTTTTCTCAGAGAAGTAATAATAAGCAAGATCATTAGCTGAGAGTATTGATGGTTTGAGAAGAGGATAGAAGGTAGTCTAGGAAAGTGGAAGAACTGAACATGTGTTTGGGAACTACATATACTTCAGTATAGCTAGAGCAATGATTTCTGTAATGTTCACATTTTTGTAATAATGTCTGTCTACTTCAGAAGACTACATGCTTCTGGAGGACATAATCCATGAATATACATCTTGGGTTCTCGAGCACTCAAGATAATGCCTGGCACATAGCTGGTCCTTAATAAATGAAGTTTGAATGATTAAATAAGCAAGCCACCCTCTAAAGGAGCACAAGGCCTTTATTTCTTCACCAGTCTGGCAACATAATCCCCATATGCTAAAGCTTTGGTCACAGCCCAACTCCTGAAGGAAATTTTTCTTATCTAAATGAAAAAGATACAAAGAATTACCTTGATATGATTCAAACAATACAAGCCTTTCAAAATGAGATATGTATTTATTAGGGAATCTTGGTACTGAAAAACTAAACCAGATCAACCCCTCACTTTACAGATGAGGAAAATGAGGCCAAGAGGCTTACTCAAGGTCAGTCAGTCAATCTACTATTAAAATAGCTTCAATTGAAGGCATCACAAATTCTACAGATAGAAAAGCCAAAAACAAAAACAAAAAGAGCTTACTTTGCCATGTTTTTCCTTCATGGCATTACTTTGGTTGTCTGTTTCTGTCTTCTTGGTATCATCTTTTGGTTGGTCTGCCTTAGCTTTGTTTTCCTCAGCAATTGAGTTTTTCTCAGTTGCACTACTTGAATTATATTCCCACTTCACAAACTTCTCTTCTACTATGCCCTTCAGCTGAAAGTCATCCATTCTTTTTGGGTCAAAGCCTTCAATCTATATAAAAAGGCATTCCAAATTGGTAGTGGAAAAATTATTAAAAGAAAAAAAAAAAGATGGACAAACAGACAAACCAGAATTCCAGCTTTAAATGTGTGAACAGAGCACTCTGTAAGAATGAACTACATATACACATGTGCATACATGTTACAAACTGATGCTTACCCAACTTCCAAGTAAGCAAGGAAGAAGAGGGGGTTTTCTTTGTTGTAGAAAAAACATCACCATTAAAGCAAAACAGTAAGAAGGGATTCCGCCATCAGTTTGGGAGTCAATATAGCACAACTGCAAAATGAAGGGGAAAAAAAGTACCACCATTTAACTTCCTTTCTGTTCTCAAAATAAAAGTAGCTTTTATTTTCCTACCATAATCATTGTTAAAAGTTCAAATAATGACAAATATAAGGAATGACCTGAAATCACACCACCCTGAAATAACTATTTATATATTGGTAACCATCTTTCCATTCATTTCCTTACTGCATATGAAGATACATATATATTTTAGTTAAATGGAATCATATCACACATAGTGCTTTTACTGTGGACATCTTTTTAAAATCTTATTTTCTTATCTTGCCTCTACTTCCACCTCGATGTTAACGATCTTCTATGTACTCTTTCATGCCTTTCTCTACACTCAAATAACCATATACAAATATACATACATTCCTATTTTCTATATAAATACAGGGATGATTTTATAGTTTTTGTCACTGTTTTACCAAAATAGACATCTCTCTGTATATTACTCTTCTCCCTTAACAATGCACCAAGAAAGTCCCTCTTAGTCAACACATTTTTTAAAATGGTTAAATTATAGCCTATGATCTGGATGGTTATTCAATAGTTCCCTCAGCCAAGGACTTCCACATTTTGTTCCCAATTTTGCCACTTTAAACAGTCCTGTAATATTTATCCTTATACATTTTCCTAAATACTGGTGGCTCATTTCTATGAGCTATATTCCCAGGAATGTGCTTGCTGGATTTTAAAATGTGATATATTTAAATTCTAACAAATATTATAAGATTGTTTTCCAAAATCAGTACAGAAATTTCTCTTTTCATAAGTAACAAGAATGTATACACATGCTTCCCAATACTAGGTGTTACAACCTTTTTTTTCTTTAAATATTTATTTTATTTACTTATTTATTTGGTTGTGCTGGGTCTTCGTTGCAGCTCGCCTGCTCCTTAGTTGCAGCACATGTGCTCCTTAGTTGCGGCCAGAGGGCTCCTTAGTTGCAGCATGTATGTGGAATCTAGTTTCCTGACCAGGGATCGAACGCAGGCACCCTGCATTGGGAGCGCAGAGTCTTAACCACTGCGCCACCAGGGAAGTCCCTATTTTTTTTATTTTTTCTTTTTAATTAAAGTATAGGTGATTTACAAAGTTGTGTTAGTTTCAGGTGTACAAGTGTTACCACTTTAAAAGAATTGTCAACAAGATGGGTGAGATATAATATCTAATAGTTACTTCAATTTGCATTTCCTTGATGCTAAGAGGTTATACAAATTTTCATGTATTTACTAACCATTTGGATTTGCTCTTTTCTGAACTATTAAATTTTTTGCCAGTTTTTCTATTTTAATCAATACATATCGATTTGTACGTGTTCTTTATGTTATAAATAATAACTCTTTATATCTGATATATGCATTTGAAAAATGTTATTTTTTCCTAATCTGCTTTGGCATCATTTATGGTACTTTTTATCATATAAAATGTATTGTTTATATAAATAGTTAAATATGCTTATATCGTCTAGGTTTCCTACCATGGTAAAGATGTTTCTCCAACCCACAGGTTACATATACATACTCTTACATTTTCTTCTAAAATTTTGAATTTTCATTTGAGTGGAATTTATTTTTGCATTTAGTGTGCTAAGCGTCCAACATTATTTTCTTCAAGTAAGATACAGTTCTGACAGAACCATTTATTAAATAAACCATTGTTTTCTCACTGAAATCTTTTATTCTTTTCATAGATTAAAATCTCATTTACACTAGGACCTACTTATGGGCTTTCTATTCTGTTCCACAGATCTACTTGTCTATTCCTATGCAATGGTATACACTTACTAAAGCAGTTTTATAGTGGTAAAGTATATCCTCCTTCACTAGTTTTCTTTTTCTGAATTATTTTGGCTTCTCTCAAACATTTATTCTTCCATACTAACTTTAAGATTACATTATAATTTTTTTCCCCAATTCTTGGTAATTCTAATTGAAATTATTGTACATTTGAAAATTAATTTAAGAAGACTTTACATTTTAGGGATATCATCTCCCTATCCAATAACTTGGTGTATTTGCGTTTTCCAAAAATTTAGGAGTTGTCATCAGTTACTCACTTTCCCTCACCTCTTGCATCCATTACCTCTCCAAGTCCTACTTCCAAAACTTATCCCAAATCTGTCTACTTGGCTTCATATCCATTCTAACCTAGCACAGATCATTATCCTCTCTAGCTGATCTACCACAACAGCCTGTTCACTGGGTTCCCTATTTCTACTCTTTACCCCCAAAAGACCTTTTCCAAGCATAAATCACGTCAAGTCATATACTGCTTTTAAAACTTATCCTGTGCTTTCCCAATGTAATTAAAATACAAGTTCCTTACCACTGGAAGTGTCTGTCTAACCTCATCCTCTACAACTTTCACTCTCACTCGCTTCATTCCAGTCACTCTTGCCTTTTTCTGCTCCTTAAGAGCTCATTCTCACCTTAGAGGCTTTTTACTAGCTATCGCTTGGATGCTATTCCCTGAGACGATCAAGTGGCTGGTTATGCTGGTCAGAGTTTATATATCACATCCTCAAAGAGACTTCCCTGACCATCCAGTGAAATGTCACTCACTTATCACATCACCTCATTTTAATGGCACTAAATTCTACCAGATATTGTGTTATTTATATATTTGTTTACTGTCTGATTCTTCCAAAAGTATGTAAGCTTCATGACAGTGGGACTCAGTACATCTTGTTAGATGTTTCCAACACCTAAGAACAGTATTTAGCACATAGGAAGCATTTAACAAATGTCTGCTCAATAAATAAATTTGTTCAGATTTTGTTTTCACCATTCAATAATACAATTTTCTTCCTGTACCCTTATTAAATTTATTCATTAGTATTTTATAATTTGTGTCACTGTCATGAAGATAATATTTTTCCCTGCTTCTATTCTATAAGATTATTTTTATGACAGAGAAAAGCTACTGATTTTTGTATGTTTATAGTATATTTAGTCATCACAAATTCTAGCACTTTTTAACTAGGGTTTTCTAGATATACAATCATATCATTAGCAAAGAGAACATCTTATTGTTTTTCTAATATTTACATTCATTACTTCATTTTCTTTCCTTGTTGCATTTTTTTTTAATATTCAATTTTTTTTACTTATTTATTTATTTTTGGCTGTGTTGGGTCTTCGTTTCTGTGCGAGGGCTCTCTCTAGTTGCGGCAAGCAGGGGCCACTCTTCATCGCGGCGCGTGGGCCTCTCACTATCGTGGCCTCTCTTGCTGCGGAGCACAGGCTCCAGATGCGCAGGCTCAGTAATTGTGACTCACGGGCCTAGTTGCTCCGCGGCATGTGGGATCTTCCCAAACCAGGACTTGAATCCATGTCCCCTGCATTAGCAGGCAGATTCTCAACCACTGCACCACCAGGGAAGCCCCTTGTTGCATTTTTTAAATCTCCAAAACAATGTATAACATAATTGATGAACATCTCTGTAATATTCCTTATTTTAACACATATGGCTTGAGCAATTCACTTTTTTTTTTAAAATAAATTTATTTATTTATTTTTGGTTGTGTTGGGTCTTCGTTTCTGTGCGAGGGCTTTCTCCAGTTGCGGCGAGCGGGGGTCACTCTTCATCGCAGTGCACGGGCCTCTCACTGTCGCGGCCTCTCCTGTTGCGGAGCACAGGCTCCAGACGCGCAGGCTCAGTAGTTGTGGCTCACGGGCCCAGCTGCTCCGCGGCATGTGGGATCCTCCCAGACCAGGGCTCGAACCCGCGTCCCCTGCATTAGCAGGCGGATTCTTAACCATTGCGCCACCAGGGAAGTCCCCACTTTCTTATATTTTATTTAGACTTTTGCATTTACTTAAGTAAGATCAGTCTGTAACTGGACTGTTATTATTTTCTTCTTTACATAATAAAGATGTAGCATAATCGCTAAAGCCTTCATGGCTTAGTAAATTTAAGAGTATAATTTGAAATAAAAGAGAATTAAAAAACACTTATAAAAAGAGCTTAGGACTTCCCTGGTGGCGCAGTGGTTAAGAATCCGCCTGCCAATGCAGGGGACAGGGGTTTGATCCCTGGTCTGGGAAGATCCCACATGCCATGGAGCAACTAAGCCCACACGCCACAACTACTGAAGCCTGTGCAGCTAGAGTCCGTGCTCCGCAGCAAAAGAAGCGACCACAGTGAGAAGCCCATGCACCGCAACGAAGAGTAGCCCCCACTTGCCGCAACTAGAGAAAGCCCGCGCACAGCAACGAAGACCCAACACAGCCATAAATAAATAAATAATAAATAAATTTAAATAAATAAATAAATTTGAAAAAGAGCTCGAAATATTCCACTAGAATAAATTCTCATTTATCCAGGGTATTAGGACAAAGGGTATGCTGCCTAATGAATAAGTCAAGTTAACCAGAAACTTCTTTGCAACTATAAGGAGCTGCTCATGTAAGCTGTTAACACTATCAGACATCTCACAGAGGACAAACACTGAGGTAGTTTAACAGACAGCTCTTAAAACACAGAAATCTCATAGCCAAGATATGGAAATAACCTAAATGTCTATAGACAGATAAATGGATAAAGGAAATGTGCTATATACACACAATGAAACATTATTTAGCCTTAAAAAAAGAAGGAAATTCTGCCATTTGCGACAATACAGATAGACCTAGAGGACATTATTTATGCTAAGTGAAATAAGACAGGCACAGAAAGACAAATGTTATATCTCACTTATATGTGGAATCTAAAATAGTCAAACTAATTAGAAGCGAAGAGATTGGTGGCTACTGGAGGCTGGGGTAGAGGGAAATGGGAAGATGTTGGTCAAGGGGTATAAAATTTCAGTTACACAAGATAAATAAGTTATGGTGATCTAATGTATAGCGTGGTGACTATAGTTAACCATACTGTACTATATACTTGAAATTTGTTAAGAAGTTAGATCTCAAGTGTTTTCTCACTACACACACAAAAAAGGTAACTAAAATGGTAACTATGTGAGGTAACAGATATGTTAATTAGCTTGACTGATTATTTCACAATGTATACATATATCAAATCACCAAGTTGTATACCTTAAATATATACAATAAAAAATAAAAATAAAGTAAAAACCCCAGGAATCTCTTTTAGATGTCAGATATTACTAAAATTAATTCTTATGTTAACCACAAAAAGTGGCTCTGATTCAGGAAACTTGACTATAATGGACTGATAAGGCTAAGAGTTTTGCTGCCCAGAGTATTATAGGCTTTCCCAGAAAACAATTTCTTATTAGTAGAATGCTAAGAATATAGCTACTTAAGAGTGGAGACAGCCAGAGAACAATCAACAGCAATCTCATGATATCAATTACAAGAATAAATTATATTCATATACTACAATTTTTCTGAACCCTCAAATCGTGGAAAATCTGTGCTTTACTAAATAACGTACAATGTGGATTAAAACTTCAAGATAAATAAAGCTGTTGGAAAAAAATCTTTGAGAGGAATTATTTGAGAGGAATCATTTCTAGGTTTCTTACAATAAACTCAGAAAATGAAAACCATTGGGAAAAGCTCTTTGCAACTAACACAGCTGCCAAAAATGAGACACATCCTTCTGTTGGAAACAGAAAGGAACCACTCTGCAACCAGCTTTGTAACACATTTTTTAGTGTCCTTCACTAATTGGTATGTTTAGAATCAATATAAATTTGAGTAACCTTTTCAAAGAGCCACTTTAGGAAACAAAGTTTATAGGCCACTTTTTTTTCCCCAAATGAAAATAAGCTGAATACCATTTATAGTCTTCTAACACAGTCTACTTACTTAAAAGAACAAAAGAAGTGTGTGAGAAAACTAAGACTATTTATGACCACCAAAAAATTAAGGCATAATTAAATAGTACAATCCCAGAGGCAGCTATTTATTCCTTCATTCCTTATGAAGCCACTAACCTTCCTGGAGTTGATAAACTTAGTTTCCTGAGTAATAGCTGGTCCTTGTCTACCAGTCTCATCCCATACTCTGAGAAACTTTAGTTACTAGGGTTGTCACACCAGTCCTGTCCTTGCTGACTTATCGTTGTTTAAATAATCTCACTTGCCAACTGAACAAAAAAGATTTGTGTAGCATTTTAGAATTCAAAGTATATTCTCATTCATTATCTCATACCACTTTTGAAATAATCTCTCCAGATTCACTTCCAAGGATTAACAATCTTTCTGAAGAACTGGGCCATGTATTCAACAAATATTTATTAAATGCCTACTCTGCACTGGCACAGTAAAATAAGAAGCACTAGGACCAGCCGTGAATAAATAAAACAGACTAAAATTCCTATCCTTGCAGGGTTTAAAATTTCATGGACGAAAACAGATCACAAACAAATATATGAATATGTATGGCAGGTGGCAGTAAGTGCTATGAACAAAATAAAGCAGGGTAAAGGCAGAGAGAGTGATGGAGGCAATGCTATTTTATACAGGGTGGTCCAGGAAACTCTGGTAAGATGAAATTTGAGCAGAAACTTGAAAAAAAGTAAAAGAGTGAAGCATTCTGGATATGTGGGGTAAGAACATTTTAGATGAAGGGAATAGCAAACACAAAGGTGTTAGGTATGAAGACACCCCAACTTAGGCTTTCTGACTGTTCCATACTTTTCAAGCTGTTCCTTACTCAGACAGCTGGTTCTGTCCCAACTATGGGGAGAATCAAAAGTCGAGACAAATTATTTCTAAAAGAATCCTCTGGCTGTTTTTGTTCTCAAGTTATCACTCCACCAGTATCCCTTTAATTCATCTTCTTTGTGTAAGACAGAGAATTTACTCATCATTAGTCTAACAATTAATGAATACTACACTGATGAATACTATATAAAAAAACTAAAATCTCTCTCTCTCTAGTCATTTGGACTGATATTTACAACTCCTCGCCACCTCCAAGGGGTAACCTGGAGCACAGGGGGAACCACAGCCTTTAATAATATGTTAATTCTAATTTAGGAAACTTAGATAACGGATTCTTAGCAGTTGGCCATTCAGAAATTGCTGCAGGTGGGATTTCCCTGGTGGCGCAGTGGTTAAGAATCCGCCTGCCAACGCAGGGGGCAGGGGTTCGAGCCCTGGTCCAGGAAGATCCCACATGCCACGAAGCAACTAAGCCCGTGTGCCACAACTACTGAGCCTGAGCTCTATAGCCCATGAGCCACAACTACTGAACCCATGCGCCTAGAGCCCATGTTCCGCAACAAGAGAAGCCACCGCAATGAGAAGCCCGCTCACCACAATGAAGAGGAGTCCCCACTCGCCGCAACTAGAGAAAGCCCGTGCGCAGCAACAAAAGACCCAACGCAGCCAAAAATAAGTAAATAAATTCATTAAAAAAAAAAAGAAAGAAATTGCTGCAGGTTACCAATAATTTAGAGGAAAGAGAATAATGTTCTAAGACAGAGACTGGGAAAAAATATGCTAACAAAAGAATCTTAACTTGCATAACCATATCTTACAACCTTACAACCTTACAATAAGAGTGAAAACTTGAGTCTCAAATACTAAGATGTGAAAGAGAATATTTCTACACTGCATAAAAGAGAATAAAGTATAATAATTAAACATTCTAAAACATATTAATAAACTCTACATGCCTATGAAACTTTATTTTCATGTCCATTATCAGAACCTGCCACACCACTTTCCGTCCACAGATAACTATTTTGTTCCCACATTATTATGATTTATGTTACATGTTAGTGCAAGAAAAAGCCTCAGTTATCTTAAATGTTAAGTACTTTTTTCCTCTGTTCCACTTACCTTAGCCCAATAGCGAAAGGCTAACACCAAGGGAGTAAAGACAGGTTCCATTTTGCCAAGAGCAGCAAGTAAATCAGTAGTGAGGCATGCCATATCATTTCCTGCACTCACTCTACAAAGTAAACCACTGTGAATGAGAAAGAAACAAATTTTCACTGTACTTATACCTTAAAAACCAGAATACTTCAAATCCTGTGGCTATCCTTTCCAGTCACCACAATTAACACCTAAGAAGTCATAATAAAAACAAATGTTTTAATAAACTTAGAGCTAATAGAAAACTATATTATCATTTCCATCACTAGAGTTCCATACAAATTAAAGATGTTTTAACTCTTCATTTATACTTCAGAAATAAATTTTAACCTCACTTAGTATTTAATATTTAAGTTCATGAAAAATTAATTTCAAAAGCAGCATTAAGAGTCACCAAAACTTGATTTATGTGAGGGGAAAGACATTGATATCATCAATGTCAAATAGTACAACATACCTTCCTAGTCCATTCTTTTTGCTTTGCACATGATAAAAACAAAAAATGAAATACTGAACTGACTAGCTATACTTCTTGACTCTAATTTTTCCTATCCAAGCTTTCATGACTTTATTGATATGCTATTTTCAGATTAGAGATCAGAAAGAATTTATCTATTAATCCACAAGTAATGCTTATATGTAAGTGAAAACAGGAGCTACCTTAAACAGAGTGACAGAATTGTAGAAGAAACATTTTTGTGGCAGGGAAAAGAATGTGACTGAGGTTGCCGCAGAGGCAATTTGACACAATGTGGTAGGAAAAACACTAGAAGTCAGAATACCTCTATTCCAATTCTGATTTTCCCCTGAATAATTTGAATTTGGACAAATCACTTAATCACTCCAGGTCTCAATTTTCTAATTTAGAAAATAAGGAAGTTGAACTAGATCTCCAAAGATTCTTCTAGCTTTGAATAAGAAAACAGAGTAATCTTAAAATGTAAGAAATAATAATTAATAATCAATAAAAGAATACATTATTATTTCTGTATTGTTTCCATCTCTCCCACATTGGTTTCAAATACAATTATTTTAGTTTCCTTTGTCAAAGGCATGTTGCTCTCTCAGTCCTATAAATATCTGAATAGAAAGCGAAGATCAATCTTCAATGACTCCTTGAATTTCAGTGAACTAAAAACTAGATTCTAATAGACAGATCCTTGAGAAGAGAGTCTATTTCTTATTTATGTTTGAAATAAGCAAAGCAGTACCTAACATATAGTAAATGCTCAATACTGTTGGGTGAATAAACAAATGAAAAGTTTTGCATTAGAATGTTTTATTTTTAACTCTCTAATAACTCCATTTCTTGTTCACATGCTTTTAGCAGGCTTGCTAATTTTAATAAATAGAAACTAGCTTAGTCAAATTAATTCAAGGAGAAATCTAAAACAAAACTCTTCTCTCTTACAGATATCCACTGCATACTTGGTTGTTGTTAATTTTTTTTTAAAAACTTTATTTTCTCTTCATTGTTACCAACCTTTTCCGATCTTTGCACACCACAACAGGAACTTTAGCGTGAAAATCAGATTCCACATCTACATATAATACTAATAAAGAAAAAAAATAAAACATGTAAGCTAATGTCAACATCTCTCAAATGTTTGCTCTATGGTAAACATTAAGTAATAGTTTCCTTCTAAAAATCACTCTCACTGCTTCTGTGGGATAATCCACTCTTCTCGTTACGAGCATCAACCCAACAGAATCTCTTACCTCTCTTGGTGTCATTTGCTGTATTATCACAAACCACAGACAGGCAGAGTCCCAAATACTGTCTGAACATTATAATTACCTTAAGAAGAAAGGTTTTAACATCCCGAAAAGTTTGAATATTTCCAAGTAAATATACAATCTAGTCAAAGTCGTTAAACCTTCATAGATACAGCAAACAGAGGGCACCACTTACTTCTGAAGGCTATTTCCACAGGAGTCACGAAATGAGAACCTACAATGCTTTGACAATATAGTTCTTTTAAATTATCCATGGCAGTAAAAGGCTAACTCTACTGGCCCTATTTCCTGTTAATATACGAAGAGTCTGCCAAAGCTCTTAAGGAAGGACTAACAGGTGAAGCACACTTCCACTCTGAAGTCTTTCTCTACATCTCCAAGGTAGGCCCCATGCCATAAAATATCTAATCTAAACAAAAATAGATGGATTAACATTATCTCATTTGAAGTTCAAAAAAAAATCTCTTAGTAGTACCTGTTGGAATTATTAATCTATCCAAAACAAACGTGCTGAAGAGCTTTATGTCAGGAGTTACATTATGCATGGTGGATATGACAATGAATAGATACAAAGAGCTCAATTAGGGATCTGGAAAACAAATATATAAACAAATAAATCCTGTAGATAACAGGATAGAGGTCTTTAAAGAGAAGAGAGGGCGTAAAGGAGGGAATAATCAATTTTACATTCAGACTGAATTTTAAAAACCTATGTTATGTGACTTAAGATGATCTATTCATGTATTTTAGTGGAAAACATACTTTTAAAATATTTTTGCTACGTTGATAGTGTCTAGTGAGTCTAAAGAGGTAAAAGCGCTTATCTATACTATGCCTTAGAGTTTTTGTGCAATGAGAGTCAACTATTTATTACAGAAGAAAACTCCCTTTACAGGTTAAACTAGACCAAAATCATCCCTTAAATATTAATATCCCAGGAAAATGGCCAAAAAGCTGATAAATAATGGAGAGCTGATAGGGCAGACAGAGAGAAGAAAAGAAGTTTAGAACTGACACTAGAGCCAATGAGAGGGTATGGCTAAAATCAATAAGCCTTCTCTTCTAAGCCAAAATGGAAATATTTTTGACAGGTAATTTTTTTTTTTTTTTAAATGGGCACCGGGGAGTCTGATTTTTCCAGTCCCAAGCCACAAGTTTCCAGTTAATTTTGAATAGCCAGAGTAGTTGGCTCTTTCAAGACCCATGCTCCACCCCCCATAATTTTACTTATTGCTTAATTATTTTTGCCTAGAAATGCTTTTCTAAATTCAATTCAAATTTTCATTAACTTGTACTGAGAAGCTCTTAGGTGTTGTGTATTGTTGTAAACTCTCTAATAAGCATGGATCTTTTTCAGTGTTCCCAACAACAGAGGCTCTGAGAGGTTAATTGCTCAGGTTCTCTTTGAATCTGATTTCTTTTTTTTTTTTTTTCCACACACACACACTGTATTTTATTTTTACAAGAGATAAATAGACTGACACCAAGCATTGTACATGGATGACCACAGCAAAAGCAACAATGATTGCAATTACCAAACATGAAACACACTAATACTATGTCATAATATTGACATTCAGTCCAGTAATCCTCCACTGTAACAGCTCCTTTACTTTGCAGTGAAAATTGATTTGTATATTCTTTGCCTCTGAGTCCTTGTTGGATTTTTTTTTTTTTAATTCAGACAGAAAGTCACAAAAATTATACTCATCCTCATCAGTTCACTCAGTCCCATGTAATTAATTTTTTTTTTATCTTGATCTTTTGTTAGCACTTTTATGAGTTCATCAGTTTTTCATTAGAGTTCTGAAAATGCTTATTCATTCAGTTCAGCAGTACAGTCAGTTACCAGAAACCTGTACTTGTCAGAGTCTTTTCCATGAACTTCCTGAAGATGAAACCCTTTTATAGGAACATATTTACAAAAGCATCAGAGTACACCCAGAACTGTCTGGAAATGACAAAAGACTTAAAAATGACCACAGTTAAAGATTTGATGAAAGTTCATAATAATGCAGTTGACAAGAAAATTAGTTATTTCTGAGATATACATTTTAAGGTAATAACTAGGATTATGACTTATAACATTATACCAGAACATATAAGATTTTTAGAAATTTCATGTAATGTCTGAAACACTTATATTAACATATTTCCATACAAATAACCCAATGAAAGTTTAGTATTAGTTGTTTTGTTTGTTTTTTTATACTGCAGGTTCTTATTAGGCATCAATTTTATACACATCAGTGTATACATGTCAATCCCAATCGCCCAATTCAGCACAACACCATCCCCACCCCTCCGCAGTTTTCCCCCCTTGGTGTCCATATGTCCGTTCTCTACACCTGTGTCTCAACTTCTGCCCTGCAAACCGGCTCATCTGTACCATTTTTCTAGGTTCCACATACATGCGTTAATATACGATATTTGTTTTTCTCTTTCTGACTTACTTCACTCTGTATGACAGTCTCTAGATCCATCCACGTCTCAACAAATGACTCAATTTTGTTCCTTTTTATGGCTGAGTAATATTCCATTGTATATATGTACCACACCTTCTTTATCCATTCGTCTGTTGATGGGCATTTAGGTTGCTTCCATGACCTGGCTATTGTAAATAGTGCTGCAATGAACATTCGGGTGCATGTGTCTTTTTGAATTACGGTTTTCTCTGGGTATATGCCCAGTAGTGGGATTGCTGGGTCATATGGTAATTCTATTTTTAGTTTTTTTTTTTTTTTTTTTAAATTGTTTATTTATTTATTTAGCTGCACCAGGTCTTAGTTGTGGCATGTGGGATCTTCGTTGTGGCATGTGAACTCTTAGTTGCGGCATGTGGACTCTTAGTTGCGTCATGTGGGATCTAGTTCCCTGACCAGGGATCGAACTTGGGCCCCCTGCATTGGGAGTGTGGAGCCTTAGCCACTGGACCACCAGGGAAGTCCCCTATTTTTAGTTTTTTAAGGAACCTCCATATTGTTCTCCATAGTGGCTGTATCACTTTACATTCCCACAAACAGTGCAAGAGGGTTCCCTTTTCTCCACACCCTCTCCAGCACTTGTTGTTTGTAGATTTTCTGATGATGCCCATTCTAACTGGTGTGAGGTGATACCTCATTGTAGTTTTGATTTGCATTTCTCTAATAATTAGTGATGTTGAACATCTTTTCATATGCTTCGTGGCCGTCTGTATGTCTTCTTTGGAGAAATGTCTATTTAGGTCTTCTGCCCATTTTTGGATTGGGGTGTTTGTTTCTTTAATATTGAGCTGAATGAGCTGTTTATATATTTTGGAGATTAATCCTTTGTCCGTTGATTTGTTTGCAAATATTTTCTCCCATTCTGAGGGTTGTCTTTTCGTCTTGTTTATGGTTTCCTTTGCTGTGCAAAAGCTTTGAAGTTTCATTAGGTCCCATTTGTTTATTTTTGTTTTTATTTGCATTACTCTAAGAGGTGGATCAAAAAAGATCTTGCTGTGATTTATGTCAAAGAGTGTTCTTCCTATGTTTTCCTCTAAGAGTTTTATAGTGTCCAGTCTTACATTTAGGTCTCGAATCCATTTTGAGTTTATTTTTGTGTATGGTGTTAGGGAGTATTCTAATTTCATTCTTTTACATGTAGCTGTCCAGTTTTCCCAGCACCACTTATTGAGGAGGCTGTCTTTTCTCCATTGTATATCTTTGCCTCCTTTGTCATAGATTAGTTTACCATAGGTGCGTGGGTTTATCTCTGGGCTTTCTATCTTGTTCCATTGGTCTATGTTTCTGTTTTTGTGCCAGTACCATATTGTCTTGATTACTGTAGCTTTGTAGTATAGTCTGAAGTCAGGGAGTCTGATTCCTCCAGCTCCGTTTTTTTCCCTCAAGACTGCTTTTGCTATTCGGGGTCTTTTGTGTCTCCATACAAATTTTAAGATGATTTGTTCTAGTTCCGTAAAAAATGCCATTGGTAATTTGATAGGGATTGCATTGAATCTGTAGATTGCTTTGGGTAGTATAGTCATTTTCACAATGTTGATTCTTCCAATCCAAGAACATGGTATATCTCTCCATCTGTTGGTATCATCTTTAATTTCTTTCATCAGTGTCTTTTGTCTCGCTAGGTAGGTTTATTCCTAGGTATTTTATTCTTTTTGTTGCAATGGTAAATCGGAGTGTTTCCATAATTTCTCTTTCAGATTTTTCATCATTAGTGTATAGGAATGCAAGAGATTTCTGTGCATTAATTTTGTATCCTGCAACTTTACCATATTCATTAATTAGCTCTAGCAGTTTTCTGGTGGCAGTTTTAGGATTCTCTATGTATAATATCATGTCATCCGCAAACAGTGACAGTTTTACTTCTTCTTTTCCAATTTGTATTCCTTTTATTTCTTTTTCTTCTCTGATTGCCATGGCTAGGACTTCCAGAACTATGTTGAATAACAGTGGTGAGAGTGGACATCCTTGTCTCGTTCCTGATATTAGAGGAAATGCTTTCAGTTTTTCACCATTGAGAATGATGTTTGCTGTGGGTTTGTCATATATGGCCTTTATTATGTTGCGGTAGGTTCCCTCTATGCGCACTTTCTGGAGAGTTTTTATCATAAATGGGTGTTGAATTTTGTCAAAAGCTTTTTCTGCATCTATTGAGATGATCATATGGTTTTTCTTCTTCAATTTGTTAATATGGTGTATCACATTGATTGATTTGCGTATATTGAAGAATCCTTGCATCCCTGTGATAAATCCCACTTGATCGTGGTGTATGATCCTTTTAATGTGTTGTTGGATTCTGTTTGCTAGTATTTTGTTGAGAATTTTTGCATCTATATTTATCAGTGATATTGGTCTGTAATTTTCTTTCTTTGTAGTGTCTTTGTCTGGTTTTGGTATCAGGGTGATGGTGGCCTCATAGAATGAGTTTGGGAGTGTTCCTTCCTCTGCAATTTTTTGGAAGAGTTTGAGAAGGATAGGTGTTAGCTCTTCTCTAAATGTTTGATAGAATTCACCTGTGAAGCCATCTGGTCCTGGACTTTTGTTTGTTGGAAGATTTTTAATCACAGTTTCAATTTCATTGCTTGTGATTGGTCTGTTCATATTTTCTGTTTCTTCCTGGTTCAGTCTTGGAAGGTTATATCTTTCTAAGAATTTGTCCATTTCTTCCAGGTTGTCCATTTTATTGGCATAAAGTTGCTTGTAGTAGTCTCTTAGGATGCTTTGTATTTCTGCAGACTGATGTTATCAGTCTGTTGTAACGTCTCCTTTTTCATTTCTGATTTTATTGATTTGAGTCCTCTCCCTCTTTTTCTTGATGAGTCTGGCTAATGGCTTATCAATTTTGTTTATCTTCTCAAAGAACCAGCTTTTAGTTTTATTGATCTTTGCTATTGTTTTCTTTGTTTCTATTTCATTTATTTCTGCTCTGATCTTTATGATTTCTTTCCTCCTGCTAACTTTGGGTTTTGTTTGTTCTTCTTTCTCTAGTTTCTTTAGGTGTAAGGTTAGATTGTTTACTTGAGATTTTTCTTGTTTCTTTAGGTAGGCTTGTATAGCTATAAACTTCCCTCTTAGAACTGCTTTTGCTGCATCCCATAGGTTTTGGGTCGTCGTGTTTTCATTGTCATTTGTCTCTAGGTATTTTTTGATTTCCTCTTTGATTTCTTCAGTGATCTCTTGGTTATTTAGTAACGTATTGTTTAGCCTCCATGTGTTTGTCTTTTTTACGTTTTTTCCCCTGTAATTCATTTCTAATCTCATAGCGTTGTGGTCAGAAAAGATGCTTGATATGATTTCAATTTTCTTAAATTTACTGAGGCTTGATTTGTGACCCAAGATGTGATCTATCCTGGAGAATGTTCCGTGCGCACTTGAGAAGAACGTGTAATCTGCTGTTTTTGGATGGAATGTCCTATAAATATCAATTAAATCTATCTGGTCTATTGTGTCATTTAAAGCTTCTGTTTCCTTATTTATTTTCATTTTGGATGATCTGTCCATTGGTGTAAGTGAGGTGTTAAAGTCCCCCACTATTATTGTGTTGCTGTCGATTTCCTCTTTTATGGCTGTTAGCAGTTGCCTTATGTATTGAGGTGCTCCTATGTTGGGTGCATATATATTTATAATTGTTATATCTTCTTCTTGGATTGATCCCTTGATCATTATGTAGTGTCCTTCTTTGTCTCTTGTAACATTCTTTACTTTAAAGTCTATTTTATCTGATATGAGTATAGCTACTCCAGCTTTCTTTTGATTTCCATTTGCATGGAATATCTTTTTCCATCCCCTCACTTTCAGTCTGTATGTGTCCCTAGGTCTAAAGTGGGTCTCTTGTAGACAGCATATATATGGGTCTTGTTTTTGTATCCATTCAGCAAGCCTGTGTCTTTTGGTTGGAGCATTTAATCCATTCACGTTTAAGGTAATTATCAATATGTATGTTCCTATGACCATTTTCTTAATTGTTTTGGGTTTGTTTTTGTAGGTCCTTTTCTTCTCTTGTGTTTCCCACTTAGAGAAGTTCCTTTAGCATTTGTTGTAGAGCTGGTTTGGTGGTGCTGAATTCTCTTAGCTTTTGCTTGTCTGTAAAGCTTTTGATTTCTCCATCAAATCTAAATGAGATCCTTGCCGGGTAGAGTAATTTTGGTTGTAGGTTCTTCCCTTTCATCACTTTAAGTATATCATGCCACTCCCTTCTGGCTTGTAGAGTTTCTGCTGAGAAATCAGCTGTTAACCTTATGGGAGTTCCCTTGTATGTTATTTGTCATTTTTCCCTTGCTGCCTTCAATAATTTTTCTTTGTCTTTAATTTTTGCCACTTTGATTACTATGTGTCTCGGCGTGTTTCTCCTTGGGTTTATCCTGTATGGGACTCTCTGCACTTCCTGGACTTGGGTGGCTATTTCCTTTCCCATGTTAGGGAAGTTTTCGACTATAATCTCTTCAAATATTTTCTCTGGTCCTTTCTCTCTCTCTTCTCCTTCTGGGACCCCTATAATGCGAATGTTGTTGCGTTTAATGTTGTCCCAGAGGTCTCTTAGGCTGTCTTCATTTCTTTTCATTCTTTTTTCTTTATTCTGTTCCGCAGCAGTGAATTCCACCATTCTGTCTTCCAGGTCACTTATCCGTTCTTCTGCCTCAGTTATTCTGCTATTGATTCCTTCTAGCGTAGTTTTCATTTCAGTTATTGTATTGGTCATCTCTGTTTGTTTGTTCTTTAATTCTTCTAGGTCTTTGTTAATCATTTCTTGCATCTTCTCAATCTTTGCTTCCATTCTTATTCCGAGGTCCTGGATCATCTTTACTATCATTATTCTGAATTCTTTTTCTGGAAGGTTGCCTATCTCCACTTCATTTAGTTGTTTTTCTGGGGTTTTTTCTTGTTCCTTCATCTGGTATATAGCCCTCTGCCTTTTTATCTTGTCAATCTTTCTGTAACTGTGGGTTTTGGTCCACAGGCTGCAGGATTGTAGTTTTTCTTGCTTCTGCTGTCTGTCCTCTGGTGGTTGAGGCTATCTAAGAGGCTTGATGGGAGGCTCTGGTGGTGGGTAGAGCTGACTGTTGCTCTTGACAGGTAATTTGGATTCATAAAATTTAAGATGACAATAGTAATAATAATAACAATCACAGCAGCAGAAATGTAATAAGAAGGTACTGTAAACCAGGTACTTTTCTAAGCTATGGCTTAACCCATTTCATCCTCATAAACAACCCTCTCATCAAAAAGATACTATATTATTGCCATTTTATAGATGAGAAAAGTGAAGCATTAACACTTAAGTAATTTGTCAAAGGACACACAACCAGTAAGCGGTACAACTAAAATTTGTGCCTGGAAAGTCTGGCTCCAGAGTCTGAGCTCCTAAGCATTTACTTTATGTAACAAAAAAAGCAGTAAATAAAACCAAGAAAATAATATTCCAGACTGTACTACATGACCTGGGACCTGCTTTGAGAAAGTTGTAATTTTTAAAATTTTTATTTAAAAAGTACTGTTACCTTTTTACAGGTAACAATACTTGTTACATAAATGAATGAATGTCCTTTTTACATAAAAATGTCCTTTTTACATAAAAATCAATCCAGACAGATGAGCCACATATGAAAGACTTACTAGGTATAATTTGGTTGATGTACTATAAATGATTAACATTGTTTTAAGTGGGGAAGAAACATATTTACTCAATGCATACACATTTTTCCCCCAAGTCTGTCCCTAAATCTTCCTTCATCAACAATCTCCTAATGATTACAGGTTTTCTGTCTCATTTTACACAAGAAGCATCCATAATACTCAAAGGCAACATTTTGAAATTACCCAAAAGGCAATCATTTTTAATATATCAATTTTAAATATGATACTTTTGATGTAACCAACATGTAAATGTTCTAGTACACCTATTAAATACATATGCAATACAATGATGCAAATATTCTAGCAGTTTTAGTTTAACTTGGTTAGGCACACATAAACAACACAATGCATATATATTTAAAGAACTTTCTTTAGAAAAACAACTTTAAAAAGAAACTCACCACTTTTTTTTAAAATCCCAAGCACTTGTATCAGAAGATCTGGATGATTCATCTAAAAGAAGTTTCAAATTAATAAATACACTAACTTCAAAGTTCAAGTTGCAGAACTTTAGAGATAATTCAATTTCACTAAATACAAGTAAAATCATGCTCTGTATTTTAAAATAATGAAAACAGAATAGTGTTCTACTTTTATGTTAAGAAATCTTGTTCATGGAGGAAGTAGAATCTAATAAATCATATAGTGCTATTATTCCAGCAACACTACTAGAATTAGTGAGTTCTTAGAGTGAGAAAAGATTCTGTAATTTCATATCAAAACAAATGAAAAAGAAATCAGTTTACCAAATGATTTCTAAAGAGAAGTTGTTGAGATAAGAAATTTAAGGGATATTGACAACTGGCAGCATGGCCAAAAGGCTTAGATTAAAATACTACTTTAAATAACAAGCATGTCAAATATTTAGCTTAAATGTGTACTTTGCTGCTATTTAAAAAGTATTTAATAATCATACCTTACTTGTAAGTTAATGACTATATCAGACTAGAAATTAAAACATCAAATTTTCACCCAAATCAAACCTCCTTGAGCATAAACTTATTATTCAAAAAATTAAAAACACATAAAATATCAACTGATTATTTTAAATGTTTGATATGTCAGTAAATAAGCAATGTTAGCAATGCTAAACAATATTGGTATTTTGCTAATGGTCCTAGCCACTACTTATTAAAAGTACCTATAATGTACCAGGTACTATACAAAAATACTTGGTATATATCACCTTATTTAATATTGAAGTTATTATTCCTATTTTGGAAATTAGAAACTGAGGCTCAAGAAGGTCAAGTAACTTGCTCATTGCAGCCAAGATTTGAACATCTACAGATGTATGATTTCAAAATTCTTTCCTCTTTCTAAACTGCTTACCATAAACAGTAACTGTTCAACATGTTCAAATACAAGCATTTTCCCTTTATTTTTGACCGCCTTCCTCTTCTTCCTTTTTTTTTTTCTCCCTTATTTTCTTTAATTCCACCTATGTCTGACACCTAGAAAGTACTTTCCAAAAGCACTGTTAAATCATGATGGTAACATTCTACAAGCCAGTGTTTTATATTCCCCTATATCTTCTCTAAAAAGATAATCAATAAACAATAGCAAGTACTAATTAAGAACCATACAGAAAAGGGTCTTGTCTAATTACTTACCTTGGGAGGAAATTTTATATCTATATTAACATCACTACTTTTCAGAGCAAACTTAGTCAGAGACGAGCCATACAACCTAAGTGAACACTCTGGAAATGAAGGAAAAATATCATAGCATGAAACAGCATGCAAATATGAGAACTTTAAAAAACAGTGATAGGAAAACTGCATATATTTCAATTCTGTGTCTTCCAATTCTAATACAGCAATTATAGAAGAATAATATCCTTTTCTAACTGATCTACAAAATAATAAAAATGGTTCTCAGTTATTGGGTTCAGGAAGAGAGAAATAACTCATTCAAGTTCAGTGTTTAAACAAAATTTTAGTAGTAATTCATTTAGGAATAACTAGAAGTATGTTTCACATTTAATATGTAACAGTAAAGAATGTACTAACCTAGCTATAGCTACTGTCACAAACTACATATTTCTTTAGATATTTATATTTACTTCAGAAATAGCTCTTTAAATGGGGAAGGGATCACAGACATTCAGCCAATGCTCTTTAAAAACACAAAGTGAAGCCAAGTCAATTGATACTGCAGACCTAAAACCAAAAAAAACTCTGGCTTTCAAGAGTTCACAGAACAAAATAAATAGGAATAATAACATGCTACCTACATCTTTTGCAAACTATCAAATATGTTATTTCAAAAATCATAATAAGGTAAATTTTTAAAGGATCTCAGCAGAGGGCAAGTTGAAAGATAACATGATTGGGACTGATCATGGGATGTTTAGTATGCTAGGAAGTGTTAAGTTTGTACTCAGTTGAATATATAAAAGTCTACTTTTCAAGTTCACAAAATGTCTGGAAGTCATCCAAGTCATTAAAATCATAAATATTTCACTTCTATTCTTATAATAGTAAGTAAATTATTCCTATGTATAATTTAAATTAGTATCAATGTGTTTTAGATAGAAAACTACATTATAGAAATAATAAAAATTAAAATTTCAATTTCAATTTTATATTCTTTCTTATAAATCTCACAATGGCTTGATATAAAATTATAATTTATCAACTGTCTAAAGTCCCTTTGGTGGTAAGAAACAAGTCTTACTTAATATCCATTTACCTAAATTCAGTATTAATTAAAAAAAATGCTGAGGGCTAAGCAAATAATCTATACATAATGTCTACAATAAACCTGACCCAACTCCCCCTTGTACCCAAAACAATAGCTTTCTGTAAAGAAAGATCAAGAGTCAAAAAAAGAAATAAAAGTGTAAATTTTACCTCTAACATCCTTAAAGTAAATTAATTTTCCCCACTATCAAGCAATAGGAATTTTATTCAGTAACTAGTTCAACTGTATATACCGAAATAAATATGACTAAAATGTCCATTCAGAAGTCAATGATACTGAAAATTTAATATAAAATATAATATTCAAGCACTAAGCAATTAATCTTGTATCTGACATTTTAAAAATCTTTTTTTCTTATTACAAAAATTATGCTGTGCCGTAATTCTCCATTTTCCTTTTCTGAAACATCTCCCCCCAAAAGTCATTTACAAATAATTAAATTAATCTACTTTTAAGATGGAGAAAAAAACAGAAAGAAAAACATTAAGAATTTACCCTAAGTTCAAGAGGAAGCAAGAGGAAGAGTTGTGTCATTTTAAAAATTAAGTATAAAATGAAGCTGTACCTGGTAAAAATGCTGTTATAACCTTTGACATCTCCTCCACAATTTCCTGACGAACTCTGAGGTCATCATCTGTTATTCCTTGTTCTTTTGCTAATTCAATAACTGCAACACTTAAAGCAGCCAAGTGGGCAAGGGAAGGAGGTGGCAGAGAACGAAGTTCACTTTCTTCCTGTTTTTCCTATTAGTGTGACGTTTAACAACAACAATATAAAAAAAGATTTCTATTTTAACGTCCTCGTATTTAGGAGAGAAGGACATAATCAACATATATGCACCTTCTATTGCCAGATTTAAGAAACCTAGGATATGGAACTGAACAAAAGAGACAGAGATCCCTGCCTCTGTGAAGCAGGACTGAAAGAATGAGAGGTGCTGTGGGGGAGGTTGCTATTAAACATTTTAAAAATAAAACCTGTTTTACTTTACTGTCTGCATAAATTCTGAAATGCTACATCAAAGCCAAGATTCCATAAGTAACAACATTTAGCTGATCATTTTGTTGCAGCCAAGAGAGACTGTCTTAGGTACAGCAGAAGGTCTTGAATGTCTCTGATCGGCATGTACAGTACCAGATTAAATGGTCACAGGAAAACATCCTAAACAATATCGCCATGTATTTGATACACTGCCTCCCATTTAAAACTGATTTCGTTGCTATTTTATACAAAACTAGGCAAAATGTTAAAAAAAACAAAACCTCTATTCTGCTAAAAGTTTGAAAGCAATTTAAAGCAAGGAGCTGAAGAGGGACTATATTATATATGCACAATGATTTTTTAAATTAATTGATTACTCTCATTTTAAAAACTACATGCTAACTGCAAAAGCTACATGAATTATAAGAAAAGAAGAAAATCACCCACCAGCTCACATCCTACTATTCCATACATTTTTCAACATAACAGACCATACCATTTCTTTAATATTATAACAAAAACATTTTCTATTATCACATTTCAGTCAACAAACAATCTCATATTTTTTTTGAGATATGGAGCTCCCAAAAGAATGATCAAAAGTAGTTTGTTCTTTCCCCCTCCCCCACTCAATATAGTAAAACAAAGACTTTGGTCTATTCCTAATTCTATTCTTTGTTACCGTATTCAGTCTTAATGTAAATCAAGTTTACCTATGGTACAGAATAATCAAACATAGGAAGTAAGACAACCTTGTTTTTATAAGTTTCTGAGATCATTTCTGCAACCTTAACTATAAACTACATCTTAGATGAGCATCTAAGTTTTCAGGACTACTTTTTTTTTAGGATTTATCCAAGGTATTAACAGCAATATACTTAATGAAAAAATGACACAAAATTAACATGCAACAAAATTATCTTTATTTCTAGATTAAAAATAAGAGGATAAAAGACAGTGAACACACTCTTCTATCTATGCTATCCCGCATGCTGCAATAAGAGCCTGTATGCTGCAACTAAAGATCCCGCATGCTGCAACAATCCTGCTTGCCGCAACGAAGACCTGGCGCAGCCAAATAAATAAAAATAAATAAATAAATTTTTTTTTGAAAAATAAGCCTATTCTACCTCCTTTAGGATACTGTTCAATCAAACATTCTCATTTATATCCTCATATTATTGCTCATCCTCATGTCAACCTGATATCTTCATATATCCTCTGTCATAAATATGATCAATTAAATCCCTACCCTTCTATAACTTACATTCTAGTTAGAGAAAATAGACAACAGATAAATAAATATATATTATGATGTCAGGTAGTGTTATTAAGAAAAATTAAACAGGGTAAGAGGCTACAGACTGTTGGGAAGATGGTATTATTTTAGAATAGAGTAGACAAAGAAAGCCACTCTAAACAGGTGAAGAGACCTGAAAGTGAAGAAGAGAGACATTTAAATTTCTGGAGGAAGAACATTCAAGACACAGAAAACAGTAAGTGCGAAGACTCAGAGGCAAAAAAGTACCTAATCTTATTTAAAGAGAGCAATATGTCTGAGGCTGAGTAACAAAGTGGTGACTGTGAAACATGATGAAACTGAAAAGTTAACTAGAAGCCAAATATTGTATAACCTCATGAAACTTGATAAGGGCTTAGAATTTTAAGTTGTGAAGCTACTGATGGGCTATAAGTAGGAAGTAACATGATATATTTTAAAAGAACAATTCTGGCTACTAAATGAAGAAGACTGGGTGGGGGGGTGGGGCGGGGCAAGAAGTGAGATAAGTTGGAAATAGTCCACATGAGAGATGGTGGTAGCTTAGACTACAGCAGAAAAAGTAGAGATGTGTGACAAATGGCTAAATTTGGAATACATATTTTGAAGGTAAATTCTATAGCATTTGCTAATGGTTTGAATGTGGGGTGTAAAAGAAAGAGATGAATCAAAGATGATTCAAATGTGCTTATCCTAAGCAACATGGTAAATGGTGGTGCCTTCTACTGAGATGAGGTAAATGCTGGAAAGAATTAGTTTAGGCTAGGAAAACTTGCCCAAAAGGCAAAAACCTCCTAATTACTCTCCCATTTCTAATCTCCGGCTCTTCATCCCATTCCCCATATTTCTACCAGTTATTCTCCTATTTAAAAACCTTCAATACATCTTCAACAAAACACTAGGAAACCGAATTCACAGAATATTAAAAGGATTATACACCATGACCAAATGTGATTTACTCCTAGAATGCAAGAATGGTTAAACATAAAATAATCAATGTAATATACCACCTTAAAAGCATGAAAAGGGAAAAATGACAGATAACCTCAACTGATGCAGAGAAACCATTTGACAAAATTCAACACCCCTTGCAGTAAAAACACTCAACAAACTAGGAATAAAATGAAACTACTGCTACATAATAAAGACCATATATGAAAAGCCTACAGCTAACATCATATCTGATAGTGAAAGACTGAAAGCTTTCCTCTAAGATCAGGAACCAGTAAAGAATGCCCATTTCACCACTTCTATTCAACATATTATTGGAAGGTCTAGCCAAAGGAATTAGGCAAGAAAAAGAAATAAAAGGCATCCAACTTGGAAAGGAATAAATAAAATTATCTCTATTCACAGATAACATAATCTAATATGTAGAAAACCCTTAAGAGTCTAAAAACAAATGTTAAAACTAATGAACAAATTCAGCAAACTAGCAGGATACAAATCAGCACACAAAAATCAGCTGCATTTCTATACACTAACAATGAACAACCTGAAAAAAAATAATTCCACTTAAAATAGCATCAAAAAGAATAAAAGATTTAAGAATTAACCAAGAAGACGAAAGAGGTGTACAGTGAAAAAGACAAAACATGGCTTAAAGAAATTAAAGAAGACATGAATAAAGAGAAAGATATTCCATGTTCATGGATTGGCAGACTTAATATTGTTAAGATGTCAACAGTACCCAAAGCAATCTACATATTCAATGCAATCCCTATCAATATCCCAATGACTTTTTTTTGCAGAAATAGGAAAAAAGATCCTAAAATTCACCTGGACTCTCAAGGGACCCCAAATAGCCAAAACAATCTTGAACAAGAGGAACAAAGCTAGGATACTAACATTTCCTGACTTCAAAACTTACTGCAAAGCCACAGTAACCAAAACAGTATGGCACTGGCGTAAATATAGACACAGAGGCCAATAAAATAAGAGAGCCCAGAAATAGATGTTCATATATAAGGTCAAATGATTTTTAATAAAAATGTTAAGAACATTCAATGGGAAAGAACTGCCTTTTCAAAACATGGTGCTAGGAAAGCTGGATATCCACATGCAATATGGATCCTTGTCTTACACCACATACAAAAATTAACTCAAAATGGATCAAAGATCTAAACGTAAGAGCAAAGTTATAAAACTCTTAGAAGAAAACAAAGAGAAAAAGCTTCATGACATTGGATTTGGAAATGATTTTTTGGATATTAAACAAAAACACAGGAAACAAAAGAAAAAATAGACAAATGGACTTCACAAAAATTAAATACTTTGTGTATCAAACAACACTACTAATAGAGTAAAAGGCAACTCATATAATGGAATAAAAAATTTGCAAGTCATGTGTCTGATACAGAATTAATATCCAGAAACATATGAAGAACTCCTAAACTCAACTACAAGAAAAATAACCCAATTCAAAAGTGGTCACGGACTTGAATAGACATTTCTCCAAAGAAGATATATGAATGGCTAACAAGGACATGAAGTGATACTCAGCATCACTAATCATTTGGGCAATGCAAATCAAAACCACAATGAGATACAAACTAGGATGATTATTATCAAAACAACAACAACAACAGAAAAAACAACAAACAAGATTTGTTGATATGAAGAAATGAACCCTTGTGTATCACTAGTGGTAATGTAAAATGGTACAGCCCTGCAGGAAAACAGCATGGCAGTCCTCAGAAATTAAACATAAATTTACCATTTGACTCAGCAATTCCACTTCTGGGTATATACACAAAGAAATGAAAGTAAAGATTCAAACAAGTATTTCTACACCATGTTCATACCAACATATTCACAATAGCAAAAGTAGAAGAAACAACCCAGATATCCATCCATGGATGAATGGACACACAAAAACATGGTATATATTACACAGAATGGGATATTATTCAACATTAAAAAAGAAATTCTGACACGTACTGTATACAATATGGTTGAAGCTTAAAGATGTTACGCTAAGTGAAATAAGCGAGAAAAGGACAAATATATATTCCAACTTATATGCAGCACCTACAATAGTCAAATACAGAGACAGAAAGTACAGCGGTGGTTACCAGGAGCAAGGGTGAGAGAGAAATGAGGAGTTATGTTTAATGGATACAGGGTTTCAATATAAGTTAATGAAAAAGTCTGGAAATGGATATTGCAGATCATTGTACCAACAATGTGACTGTACTTAATGTCACTGAACTATACACTTAAAGATGGTTTAAAATGGTAAATATTATGTCATATATATTTTACCACAATAAAAAAATTGTTTTAACCTTCAATGGCCACCAATAGGATAATGCACCACCTTCTTAACGGGAATATACAGCAAATTTACTTTCAGCATGCCTTTTAGGTCTCCTCCAACCATTCCCTCCCCATAACATCTGGGACAGATATCCATAGTTAAATAGTCAGCAGCTTCCAAAGACTATATGTGATATTGGGTCTCCACATCATTACTCACATCATGACATCTTTCTTGTATCCATCTGGTGAAACTCTAATCCCTGAAGTTGTACCTTAAATGTCAAATATTCAGTGAGGCTTCTTAATGTCTTTCCCTTTCCAACATAATGAAATGCTCCCTTTAATTCATGATTAATAACATGCTATGCATTCCATCACTCTTTACCTCCTGAGGTAATCAACTTATTCTCCTCATTTTAAACACGCCCTCTATACTGGCTTGTGTTTCCACAAGTAAGCACTCTCTATCTCTATAATAACAGCAACAACAACCACCATTTATTGAGTACCCACTATGGGCTTGGCATTGTGCCAGGGGTTTTAGAGATATTATGTCACTTAAGTCTTAAAATAACCTCTTAGGGAGCTATATCAAATCATTTTATAGGGGGCAGAGTCAAGATGGCATACTAGGAGAACGCGGATTCGCATCTCCTCACAACTAGGGTACTTACCAGGCACCAGTGCGGGACCACGGGCACCTAAGGGAACAGGGCGAACCCCCAGCGACCGGGTAGGATGTGGGGCGTGGGGGGAGTGATGGGGGAGGAGAAGTGGAGGTGGGATGGGGCTGGTGCCCCTGAGGGGTGGCTGGGGGAGGGGAAGCGATCCCACGACAGAAGGAGGATATTGGGGAACCACTGGGAGGGCAGAGGATCAAAAGGGAACATGGCCAGTCAGGTTTCACCTGCCCACTTGAGCCCCCAGGAACCTGCTGTGATTCATCCTGATCCTCTGCCCACTGAGGCCCCCTCCAGCCGAGCGGGTCCTGAGGGAGTGGGAGGGAGGGAAGGGGGAGCAAAAGTAAAGGCCGGACCTCAGGGACAAGCACCCCTGAGGGGTGGCTGGGGGAGGGGAGGAGTTCCTACACCCAGAGGGACCCACCCATGGTTAGGGGTCCAGCGGCAACGGTGAAGACCCTGGGGAAGATGGTGGGGAGGAGCACAAAGGAATGGAAGAGAACCGGGCCAGCACTCTCCCTGTCCACTTAGGCACCCCAGGCCTAATCCTCTGCCCTGGGAGCCTCCCTCCTGCCACTCAGAGCCCAAGCCCTGCCCCTACACCCCCATCCAGGGCCCTACCTCTACATTCGGAGACACCCTCCAATGCGCTGGGCCTAAATCCCACCCACACACCCTCACTCAGGGCCCTACCTCCAAACTCCAGAACTCCACACTCCAGAGGCCCTCCTTTCCAGGTGCTGCCCCTCCCCTTCAAAGCCCAGATCCTAAGCAGAGGTCCTGGGCCATGCCTGAACAGGGCCCTGCATAGGCCCTGCCCCACGCTCAAGCATCACCGCCCCCCCCACCCCACCCCACCCCACCCCACCCCCAGCTAGGTCCCTGCCTAACTCCACTTTCATAGCCAAGGCTTTTTTTTTTTTTTTTTTTACTTTTTTCCTCTTGTAGATTGGGGTTCTGTTTTACCTTGTTGATTCACTGTTCTTGATTCTTTTATATTATTATATTTCCTAATAAATCTTTTATTTTTCAAATTTTACTTTATTCTTTATACTTTGTTATTGATCTGCCCTTTTGGCTAGTTCCCCCCTCTTTATTTTATTTTTTTCTTTTTTCTGTTGTGGTTTTATTTTACCTTGTTGCAGTTGTTTTAATTACAGTTTTATTTTTTTCCTAATGTATTTTTTATCTTTCTAACTTTATTTTGTTTTTTATTCTTTGATATTGTACTGCTCCTTTTTTTTCTTTTTCTTTTTTTTTTTTTTACCACACCATGAAGCTTGCAAGATCTTGGTTCCAAGGCCGGAAGTCAGGCCCGAGTTCCTGTGGTGAGAGCTCTGAGACCAAACCATTGGACTAACAGAGAACCTCAAACCTCAGGGAATATTAATCAGAGTGAGGCCTCCCGTAGGTCCTCATCTCAGCACCAAGGCCCAGCTCTACCCAACTGCCTGAAAACTCCCGTGCTGGACGTCTCAGGCCAAACAACCAGTAAGACAGGAATACAGCACCACCCATAAAAAAGAGGAAAAAAAAATTTAACGACAGAAAAATACGTCACAGATGAAGGAGCAAGGTAAAAACCTACAAGACCAAATAAATGAAAACAAAATAGCAACCTACCTGAAAAAGAATTCAGAGTAATGATAGTAAAGATGATCCAAAATCTCAGAAACAGAATGGAGAAATACAAGAAACATTTAGCAAGGATCTAGAAGAAGTAAAGAGGAAACAAACAGTGATGAAGACAATCACTGAAATTAAAAATACTCTAGAAGGAATCAATAGCAGAATAACTGAGGCAGAAGAATGGATAAGTGAGCTGGAAGATAAAATGGTGGAAATAACTGCCAGAGAGCAGACTGAAGAAAAAACAATGAAAAGAATTGAGGACAATCTCAGAGACCTCTGGTACAACACTGAATGCACCAACATTCGAATTATAGGGGACCCAGAAGAAGAAGAGAAAAAGAAAGGGGCTGAGAAAATATTTGAAGAGATTATAGTCAAAAACTTCCTCAACATGGGAAAGGAAATAGTCAATCAAGTCCAGGAAGCACAGAGAGTACCATACAGGATAAACCCAAAGAGAAACACGCCAAGACACATATTAATGAAACTATCAAAAATTAAATACAAAGAAAAAATATTAAAAGCATCAAGGGAAAAGCAACAAATAACATACAAGGAAATCCCCATAAGATTAAGAGCTGATTTTCAGCAGAAACTCTGCAAGCCAGAAGGGAGTGGCAGGACATATTTAAAGTGATGAAAGGGAAAACCTACAACCCAAGATTACTCTACCCAGCAAGGATCTCATTCAGATTTCATGGAGAAATTAAAAACCTTTACAGATAAGCAAAAGTTAAGAGAATTCAACACCACCAAACCAGCTTTACAACAATGCTAAAAGGAACTTCTGTAAGTGGGAAACACAAGAGAAGGAAAAGACTTACAATAACAAACCCAAAACAATTAAGAAAATGGTACTAGGAACATACATATTGATAATTACCTTAAATGTAAATGGATTAAATGCTCCCACCAAAAGACATAGATTGGCTGAATGGATACAAAAACAAGACCCGTATATATGCTGTCTACAAGAGACCCACTTCAGACCTAGAGACACATACAGACTGAAAGTGAGGGGATGGAAAAAGATATTCCATGCAAATGGAATTCAAAAGAAAGCTGGAGTAGCAATCCTCATATCAGACAAAATAGACATTAAAACAAAGACTATTATAAGAGAAAAAGAAGGACACTACATAATGATCAAGGGATCAATCCAAGAAGAAGATATAACAATGTAAATATTTATGCACCCAACATAGGAGCACCTCAATACATAAGGCAAATGCTAACAGCCATAAAAGGGGGAAATCGACAGTAACACAATAATGGTAGGGGACTTTAAACACCCACTTTCACCAACGGACCAGATCATCCAAAATGAAATAAAAAAGGAAACACAAGCTTTAAATGATACATTAAACAAAATGGACTTAATTGATATTTATAGGACATTCCATCCAAAAACAACAGAATACACTTTCTTCTCAAGTGCTCAGGGAACATTCTCCAGGATAAACCACATTTTGAATCACAAATCAAGCCTTGGTAAACTTAAGAAAATTGAAATCATATCAAGTATCTTTTCTGACCACAATGCTATAAGACTAGATATCAATTACAGGAAAAAAACTGTAAAAAATACAAACACATGGAGGCTAAACAGTACACTACTAAATAACCTAGAGATCACTGAAGAAATCAAAGAGGAAACCAAAAAATACCTGGAAACAAATGACAGTGAAAACACAACAACCCAAAACCTATGGGATGCAGCAAAAGCAGCTCTAAGAGGGAAGTTTATAGCGATACAATCCTACCTCAAAAACAAGAAACATCTCAAACAAACAAACCTAACCTTACACCTAAAGCAATTAGAGAAAGAACAAAAAAAAAAACCAAAGTTAGCAGAAGGAAAGAAATCATAGAGTCAGATCAGAAATAAATGAAAAAGAAATGAAGGAAACAATAGCAAATATCAATAAAACTAAAAGCTGGTTTTTTGAGAGGATAAACAAAATTGATAAACCATTAGCCAGACTCATCAAGAGAAAAAAAGGGAGAGGACTCAAATCAACAGAATTAGAAATGAAAAGGGAGAAGTAACAACTAACACTGCAGAAATACAAAGGATCATGAGAGATCACTACAAGCAACCATATGCCAATAAAATGGACAACCTGGAAGAAATGGACAAATTCTTAGAAAAGCACAACCTCCCGAGACTGAACCAGGAAGAAATAGAAAATATAAACAGACCAATCACAAGCACTGAAATTGAGGTTGTGATTAAAAATCTTCCAACAAACAAAAGTCCAGGACCAGATGGCTTCACAGGTGAATTCTATCGAACATTTAGAGAAGAGCTAACACCCATCCTTCTCAAACTCTTCCAAAAAATTCCAGAGGAAGGAACACCCCCAAACTCATTCTATGAGGCCACCATCACCCTGATATGAAAACCAGACAAAGATGTCACAAAAAAAGAAAACTACAGGCCAATATCACTGATGAACACAAATGCAAAAATCCTCAACAAAATACTAGCAAACAGAATCCAACAGCACGTTAAAAGGATCATATACTATGATCAAGTGGGGTTTATCCAAGGAATGCAAGGATCCATCAATATATGCAAATCGATCAATGTGATAAACCATATTAACAAATTGAAGAAGAAAAACCATATGATCGTCTCAATACATGCAGAAAAAGCTTTCGACAAAATTCAACACCCATTTATGATAAAAGTCCTCCAGAAAGTAGGCATACAGGGAACTTAACATAATAAAGGCCATATATGACAAACCCACAGCCAACATCATTCTCAGTGGTGAAAAACTGAAACCATTTCCACTAAGATCAGGAACGAAACAAGGTTGCCCACTCTCACCACTTTTATTCAACATAGTTGTGGAAATTTTAGCCACAGCAATCAGAGAAGTAAAAGAAATAAAAGGAATCCAAATCGGAAAAGAAGAAGTAAAACTGTCACTGTTTGCAGATGACATGATACTATACATAGAGAATCCTAAAGATGCTACCAGAAAACTACTCAGGCTAATCAATGAATTTGGTAAAGTAGCAGGATACAAAATTAATGTACAGAAATCTCTTGCATTCCTATACACTAATGATGAAAAATCTGAAAGAGAAATTAAGGAAACACTCCCATTTACCACTGCAACAAAAAGAGTAAAATACCTAGGAATAAACCTACCTAAGGAGACTAAAGACCTGTATACAGAAAACTATAAGACAGTGATGAAAGACATTAAAGATGATACAAACAGATGTACAGATATACCATGTTCTTGGATTGGAAGAATCAACATTGTGAAATGACTATACTACCCAAAGCAATCTACAGATTCAATGCAATCCCTATCAAACTACCAATGGCATTTTTCACAGAACTAGAACAAAAAATTGTACAATTTGTATGGAAATACAAAAGACCCTGAATAGCCAAAGCAATCTTGAAAAAGAAAAACAGAGCTGGAGGAATCAGGCTCCCAGACTTCAGACTATACCACAAAGCTACAGTAATCAAGACAGTATGGTACTGGCACAAAAACAGAAATATAGATCAATGGAACAGGATAGAAAGCCCAGAGATAAACCCACCCACATATGGTCACCTTATCTTTGATAAAGGAGGCAAGAATATACAATGGAGAAAAGACAGCCTCTTCTATAAGTGGTGCTGGGAAAACTGGACAGCTACATGTAAAAGAATGAAATTAGAACACTCCCTAACACTATACACAAAAATAAACTCAAAATGGATTAAAGACCTAAATGTAAAACCAGACACTATAAAACTCTTAGAGGAAAACATAGGCAGAACACTCTATGACATAAATCATAGCAAGATCCTTTTTGACCCACCTCCTAGAGAAATGGAAATAAAAACAAAAATAAACAAATGGGACCTAATGAAACTTCAAAGCTTTTGCACAGCAAAGGAAACCATAAACAAGATGAAAAGACAACCCTCAGAATAGGAGAAAATATTTGCAAACGAATCAACTGACAAAGGATTAATATCCAAAATATACAAGCAGCTCATACAGCTCAATATCAAAAAACAAACAACCCAATCCAAAAATGGGCAGAAGACCTAAATAGACATTTCTCCAAAGATAAACAGATTGCCAACAAACACATGAAAAGATGCTCAACATCACTAATCATTAGAGAAATGCAAATCAAAACTACAATGAGGTATCTATCACCTCACACCAGTCAAAATGGCCATCATCAAAAAATCTACAAACAATAAATACTGGAGAGGGTGTGGAGAAAAGGGAACCCTCTTGCACTGTTGGTGGGAATGTAAATTGATACAGCCACTATGGAGAACAGTATGGAGGTTCCTGAAAAACTAAAAATAGAACTACCATATGACCCAGCAATCCCACTACTACGCATATACCCTGAGAAAACCGTAATTCAAAAAGAGTCATTACCACAATATTCATTTCAGCACTATTTACAATAGCCAGGACATGGAAGCAACCTAAGTGTCCATGGACAGATGAATGGATAAAGAAAGTGTGGCACATATATACAATGGAATATTACTCAGCCATAAAAAGAAACAAAATTGAGTTATTTGTAGTGAGGTGGATGGATCTAGAGTCTGTCATACAGAGTGAAGTAAGTCAGAAAGAGAAAAACAAATACCATATGCTAACACATATATATGGAATCTAAAAAAAAAAAAAAAAAACAAAGGTTCTCATGAACCTAGGGACAGGACAGGAATAAAGACACAGACGTAGAGAATGTACTTGAGGACACAGGGAGGGGAAGGGTAAGCTGGGACTAAGTGAGAGAGTAACACTGACACAGATACACTACCAAATGTAAAATAGATAGCTAGTGGGTAGCAGCTGCATAGCACAGGGAGATCAGCTCGGTGCTTTGCGACCACCTAGAGGGGTGGGATAAGGAGGGTGGGAGGGAGACACAAGAGGGAGGGGCTATGGGGATATACATATGCATATAGCTGATTCACTGTGTTATACAGCAGAAACTAACACAACATTGTAAAGCAATTATACTCCAATAAAGATGTTAAAGGAAAAAAGAAAAAATAATCATTTTATAGATAAGAAAACTGAGGCTCAGGGATGTTAAATATCTTTTCTAGAATCACACGGTGGAAATGAGAATTAAATTTAGGTCTAACTCCCATGTCTGTGCACTTTCCACTTCCAATGTAATAATTAGTCAACAAATATGATGGAGCATCTAAGTGTCAGGCACTGTGCTAGGCAATGGAGATACAACGGGGAAAAAAGAATGGATATAATCCCTGCCCTCATGGAATTTACAGTCAAGAGAGAGATAAGGATTAATTACACAATTATTGAAATTAATAAAAAATTAAAGCTGTGAACCATGATGAGAGTTCCACTATGCCATATGTGAAAAAAAAAAAAAAAAAAAGATCCTGTGTGACACTCCAGCAATCTTCCTTCCTCTTTTTTCACAACGAAGCTTACTGAAGGTTGAGTTCATACACCATTCCTTTAACCTGTTCACTCAAAACTATATCATTAGCTCTAAAACAGAAACTGCTCTTACAGGATTATCAAAACCTCCTTATTGCCAAGTCAAACATTTTTATGTTCTTAGATTATTTTTATCTATATTATCCAATACTTTGGACTATCCTCTTAAAACTCCTTATTTTTGGCTTCTGTGATATCTTTCTCCATTTTTCCTATTTTTCTGATCATTATCCAGTCTATTGGTTGCTCCTCCACTATTAGTCCCTTAAATGTTTGTGTTGTTTGATCTTCTCTCCTTCTCACTCCCTTGGGTGATCTCACCTAAATCTATGACTTAGATATGCTGAAGATTACCAAATATGATTCTCCAGCTCCTAATATAAATTCCAGATCTTTATATTCAACTGATGGGTGAACATCTCTTCTTGAAATGTCCTACAAGTGTATCAAACTGAGTATGTTCTAAAACATTTTTCTTTTAGTATTTCCTCTAAGTTAATGGTATCACAATCTATAATAACATCTCAAATCAGATACCTTATGATCATTTTAGACATCCTAGGCCTCTACTTCCACAATTCTATATCCTACATTGCTCTTAAAACTCTAACCTCAAGTCCATTCTCACTAACTACTACTTCATATCAAATGTTCCTCATTGCCTGACTAGATTATCATGAAAGACTAACTGGTGGGACGTCCCTGGAGGTCCAGTGGTTAAGATTCCGCGCTTCCAATGCAGGGGGCACGGGTTTGATCCCTGGTCGGGGAACTAAGATCCCACATGCCACAAGGCACGGCAAAAAAAAAAAAAAAAAAAAAAAGACTAACTGGTCTCCCCAACCTAGACCCTTCAAAGGCTTCTTTCACACTTATTCGAGGATGAGTAATGTTGCAAAAATATGTGTCATTAAGCTCCATAAACCTCAAAATAAAATCCAAACACTCTAACATAGTATACATATTCATTCATGATCAGGCTTTTGCCCAACTCTCCAACATCATATATTTCATCCCTCCCTTTGCCAGATTTCTTCAGTTATGCTAAGCTACTAGTTTTTTCCTGAACACAGTCTGCCGTTTCTTGCTTCAGTAACTCTGCACATGCTGGTTTCTCTTCTGTAAAGATGTATTCTTCTTTACCTAGCTAACATTTTTTTTTTTTTTTTGGCTGCCTTGGGTCTTCATTGCTGCACATAGGCTTTCTCTAGTTGTGATGCACAGGCTTCTCATTGTCATGGCTTCTCTTGTTGCGGAGCATGGGCTCTAGGCACAGGCTTTAGTAGCTGTGGTATGCAGGCTCAGCAGCTGTGGCCCATAGGCTCTAGAGCACAGGCTCTGTAGTTGCAGCGCACAGGCTTAGCTGCTCCACGGCATGTGGGATCTTCCTGGACCAGGGCTCGAACCCATGTCCCTTGCATTGGCAGGTGGATTATTAACCACTGTGCCACCAGGGAAGCCCCCTGGCTAACATTTTTAAGAACTAGGATCAGATTCTCTATTCACCATCTCTATTAAGCCTTCTCTGACTCACTACACACTTTATTACATAAGTCCCAATCTGCTGTCACAGCATATTCTAAAAACCATCTACTATCACACTTACCACACTCTTTCAACCCTTTGCTTATATGCCCGGTTCCCAATACCTGTGAACTCCCTACATCCACATGTTATAATGCTTTATTTTTTTAGATCTCTATACTATCAGTGCCGAAGACAGAAGCTGAAGGTACACAATAAATTATTTATAAATCAAAAATTTGTACCAGTCTTTTAACTGGAAAAATATAGCTCATTTATCTTTTTGGATAGGTGTAAGATAAATTTTGATTGAGCTTCTTTTTCATCTGCTTTTGCTGACACCCTCAGCCCACCACCCTACCCCACACACCTGCCCATTCTTTAGGATGGAGGCTTTTTCATTATCTTATTTAATCTTTCTTCCTATACTAGTTTGGAAGCTTTACTCTACCGCCCCTCTTTTACTGCTTACCTAGGTATTTCAACATATATACTTAACTTAAAAATATCTAAAAAATAAGCCAGTATCTTTATTCTCTTCCCAAACCAGAATTTTTTTAAAAGCTGTTAACACTGATAACCCTCTCCGAACTTACATCCTATTATTGTTGAGTACTTGAGTTCTACCTGCATTTTTGCCCCTGACAAATTGAATGCTGTTGTTACTGTTGCTGCTACTGTTATTTTATTCAACCAATATGTCTTTAATTCTCCATTCCTTCTCACATCTCTCATGTTTCCCTGAGGATCATTTTCCTTTAATCTAAAATACATCCTTTAGAATTTCCTTTACTGAGGGTCTTTTGGAGGTTAACTCTCTCATTTCATTTGTCCATCAATATATTCTGCTCTCAGTGGTGCTGGGAAAGTTGGACAGCTGCATGTAAATCAATGAAGTTAGAATACACCCTCACACCATACACAAAAGTAAACTCAAAATGGCTTAAATACTTAAACATAAGACATGACACCATAAAACTCTTAGAAGAGAACATAAGCAAAACATTCTCTGACATAAATCATACCAATGTTTTCTCAGGTCAGTCTCCCAAAGAAATAGAAATAAAAGCAAAAATAAACAAATGGAACCTAATCAAACTTATAAGCTTTTGTACAGCAAAGGAAACCATAAACAAAACAAAAAGATAACCTACGGACTGGGAGAAAATATTTGCACATGATGTGACCAACAAGGGCTTAATTCCAAAATAAACAAAGAGATCATACAACTCAACAATGACAAAAAACAACCCAATCGAAAAATGGGCAGACCAAAATAGACATTTCTCCAAAGACATACAGATGGCCAACAGGCACACAAAAAGATGTTCAACATCACTACTTATTAGAGAAATGCATACCAAAATTACAATGTACCACCTCACAACAGTCAGAATGGCCATCATTAAAAAGTCTACAAATAACAAATGTTGGAGAGGCTGAGGAGAAAAGGGAACCCTTCCCACTGCTGGTAGGAATGTAAATTGGTACAACCATTATGGAGAAAAGTATGGAGGTTCCTTAAAAAACTACAAATAGAACTACAAAAAGAATATGATCCAGCAATCCCACTCCTGGGTATATATCCAGAGAAAACTCTAATTCAAAAAAATACATGCAGCTCCGTTTTTCTTTCTCAGGATTGCTTTGGCTATTCAGGGGCTTTTGTGTTTCCATACAAATTGTGAAATTATTGGTTCCAGTTCTGTGAAAAATGCCATTGGTAGTTTGATAGGGATTGCATTGAATCTGTACATTGCTTTGGGTAGTATAGTCATTTTCACAATGTTGATTCTTCCAATCCAAGAACATGGTATATCTCTCCATCTGTTTGTATCATCTTTAATTTCTTTCATCAGTGTCTTATAGTTTTCTGTATACAGGTCTTTTGTCTCCTTAGGTAGGTTTATTCCTAGGTATTTTATTCTTTTTGTTGCAATGGTAAGTGGGAGTGTTTCCTTAATTTCTCTTTCAGATTTTTCATCATTAGTGTATAGGAATGCAAGAGATTTCTGTACATTAACTTTGTATCCTGCTACTTTACCAAATTCATTGATTAGCCTGAGTAGTTTTCTGGTAGCATCTTTAGGATTCTCTATGTATAGTATCATGTCATCTGCAAACAGTGACAGTTTTACTTCTTCTTTTCCGATTTGGATTCCTTTTATTTCTTTTACTTCTCTGATTGCTGTGGCTAAAATTTCCACAACTATGTTGAATAAAAGTGGTGAGAGTGGGCAACCTTGTTTCGTTCCTGATCTTAGTGGAAATGGTTTCAGTTTTTCACCACTGAGAATGATGTTGGCTGTGGGTTTGTCATATATGGCCTTTATTATGTTAAGTTCCCTGTATGCCTACTTTCTGGAGGACTTTTATCATAAATGGGTGTTGAATTTTGTCGAAAGCTTTTTCTGCATGTATTGAGACGATCATATGGTTTTTCTTCTTCAATTTGTTAATATGGTTTATCACATTGATCGATTTGCATATATTGATGAATCCCTGCATTCCTTGGATAAACCCCACTTGATCATAGTATATGATCCTTTTAATGTGCTGTTGGATTCTGTTTGCTAGTATTTTGTTCAGGATTTAGAGGAGCCAGGCTCCCTGACTTCAGACTATACTACAAAGCTACAGTAATCAAGACAGTATGGTACTGGCACAAAAACAGAAATATAGATCAATGGAACAGGATAGAAAGCCCAGAGATAAACCCATGCACATATGGTCACCTTATCTTTGATAAAGGAGGCAAGAATATACAATGGAGAAAAGACAGCCTCTTCAATAAGTGGTGCTGGGTAAACTGGACAGCTACATAGCTACATGTAAAAGAATGAAATTAGAACACTCCCTAACACCATACACAAAAATAAACTCAAAATGGATTAAAGACAAAAAAGGTAAAACCAGACACTATAAAACTCTTAGAGGAAAACATAGGCAGAACACTCTATGACATAAATCATAGCAAGATCCTTTTTGACCCACCTCCTAGAGAAATGGAAATAAAAACAAAAATAAATGGGACCTAATGAAACGTAAAAGCTTTTGCACAGCAAAGGAAACCATAAACAAGACAAAAAGACAACCCTCAGAATAGGAGAAAATATTTGAAAATGAAGCAACTGACAAAGGATTAATATCCAAAATATACAAGCAGCTCATGCAGGTCAATATCAAAAAACAAACAACCCAATCCAAAAATGGGCAGAAGACCTAAATAGACATTTCTCCAAAGAAGATAAACAGATTGCCAACAAACACATGAAAAGATGCTCAACATCACTAATCATTAGAGAAATGCAAATCAAAACTACAATGAGGTATCCCCTCACACCAGTCAGAATGGCTATCATCAAAAAATCTACAAACAATAAATACTGGAGAGGGTGTGGAGAAAAGGGAACCCTCCTGCACTGTTGGTGGCAATGTAAATTGATACAGCCACTATGGAGAACAGTATGGAGGTTCCTTAAAAAACTAAAAATAGAACTACCATATGATCTAGCAATCCCACTACTGGGCATATACCCTGAGAAAACCATAATTCAAAAAGACATGTACCACAATGTTCACTGCAGCACTATTTACAATAGCCAGGACATGGATGCAACCTAAGTGTCCATCAACAGATGAATAGATGAAGAAGATGTGGCACATATATACAATGGAATAATACTCAGCCATAAAAAGAAATGAAATTGAGTTATTTGTAGTGAGGTAGATGGACCTAGAGTCTGTTACACAGAGTGAAGTAAGTCAGAAAGAGGAAAACAAGTATCGTATGCTAACACATATATATGGAATCTAAAGATTAAAAAAAATTGGTTCTGATGAACCTAGGGGCAGGACTGGAATAAAGACACAGACGTTGAGAATGGACTTGAGGACATGGGATGGGGGAGGGGTAAGCTGGGGAGAAGTGAGAGAGTAGCACTGACATATATACACTACCAAATGTAAAATAGATAGCTAGTGGGAAGCAGCTGCATAGCACAGGGAGATCAGTTCGGTGCTTTGTGACCACCTAGAGGGGTGGGATAGGGAGGGTGGGGGGAGACACAAGAGGGAGGAATATGGGGATATATGTATAGCTGATTCATTTTGTTATAAAGCAGAAACTAACACACCATTGTAAAGCACTTATACCCCAATAAAAATGTTAAAAAATAAAATAAAATAAAATACCTGGCAAATTAAAAAAAAAATCACACACACACAAAGGAGAGTGGGTGGTTTGGAGACTGCTTGGGAGAAAACCATTTGTCTTTCCTACTCAATCCCTTTAATATGTCAGACTCACCATTAAGTTAAAGATTCTATTTCACAAATAAATCAGACACTGCCATCCTTATCTGGTTCTGAAGAACCTAGGGGCATGACAGGAATAAAGACGTAGACATAGAGAATGGACTTGAGGACATGGGGAGTGGGAAGGGTAAGGTGCGACGAAGTGAGAGAGTGGCATGGACATATATACACTACCAAATGTAAAATAAATAGCTAGTGGGAAGCAGCCGTATAGCACAAGGAGATCAGTTAGGTGCTTTGTGTCCCCCTAGAGGGGTGAGACAGGGAGGGTGGGAGGGAGACGCAAGAGGGAGGAGATATGGGGATGTATGTATATGTATAGTTGATTCACTTTGTTATACAGCAGAAACTAACACACCATTGTAAAGCAATTATACTCCAATAAAGATGTTAACATGCACCCTCTGTTCATAGTAGCACTAGTCACTGTAGCCAAGACATGGAAACAACCTAAATGTCCATCAACAGGATAAAGAAGACATGATACATATATACAATGGAATACTACTCAGCGATAAAAAAGAATGAAACAATGCCATTTGCAGCAACATGGATGAACCTAAGGATTATCATACTAAGTGAAGTAAGTCAGGAAGAATAAGACAAATACCATATAATATCACTTATATGTGGAATCCAAAATATGACACAAATGAACTTATTTTTGAAACAGAAACAGACTCACAGACAGAGAACAGATTTGTGGTTGCCAAAGGGGATGGGGGAGGGGGAGGGATGGATTGGGAGTTTGGGATTAGCAGATGCCAATTATTATATATAGAATGGCTTAACAACAAGGTTCTACTGTATAGCACAGGGAACTATATTCAATGTCTGGGATAAACCATAATGGAAAAAAATACTAAAAAGAATGTATATATATGTATAACTGAATCACTACTATAAAGCAGAAATTATAACATTGTAAATCAACTATACTTGAATAAAATAAATATAAAAAATAAATAAGTGTGTGTATGTGTGTGTGTGTGTGTATATATATATATTCTGTATTGATTATTGTTAGATAATTTCACTGAATATAGAAATAAAGGTTGACAGGAGGTTTTCCTCTCTCCAGAACTCTTAAGATACTATTCAACTGTCTTCTGGCTTCTATTGCTACTACTGGTAAGTCAGCCACATTCCCAACTTCCACACCTTTATGAATGACCTTAACTTTTCTTTCTGGCTGCTTTTCAAAAAGCAACTTTACTGAGATATAATTTATATACAACAAATTGCACATATTTAAGGTTTACAATTTGGTTCATTTTTGACATATGTATATAATAAAACCATCGCCACAGTCAAGATAATAAACATATCAATCAATCGCAAAAATTCCCTCATATCCCTTTGTAATCACTCCCTCCCTCTTCACACCCATACTCAGGCAACCACCAACCTGCTGTCTATGACTATAGCTTAGACTGCATTTTCTAGAATTTATATGCATGGAATCACACAGTATATAGTCATTTTTGTCTGGCTTTTTACACTCAGGATACTTATTTTGAGATTCATCTATGTTGTGCTGTTCATTCCTTTTTACACCAAATAGTATAACAAGGTATGGATATACCACAATTTGTATATCTGTTCACCTCTTTGGCTATTACACATAAAACTGCTATGAATACTCATATACAAGTAAATGTAGAGACATATACTTTCACTTATCTTGAATAAATCCATAGGGATTGAATGGCTGAATCATATATTAGGTATATGTTTAACTTTTTAAAAACTGCCAAAATGTTTTCAAAAGTGGATGTATTACCATATGATCCAATAATTCCACTTCTGGGTATTTATCCAAAGGAAATGAAAACACTAACAGGAAAAGAAATCTGCACCTCCATGTTCACTGCAGCATTATTTTCAATAGCCAAGACATGGAAACAACCTAAGTGTCCACTGATGGATGAATGAATAAAGAAAATGTGGTCCATATATATAACTGAATATTTTTCAGCCATAAAAATAAAGAAAATCTTGCCATGTGCCACAACATGGATGGACCCTAAGGGCATATTGCTAAATGAAATAAGTCTGACAGAGAAAGACAAATATTGTATGATCTCACACATGGAATCTAAAAACAACAACAAAACCTGAACTCATACAGAGAACAGATTGGTGGTTGCCAGAGGCAGGGGTGGGTGGTTGGGGGTGAGCGAAATGGGTGAAAGTAGTCAAAAGGTGCAAACTTTCAGTTATAAAATAAATTAGTCCTGGAGATATAATATGCTGTTTGACATTATAGGTAATAATACAGTATTGTATATTGAAAAGTTGCTGAGAGTAAATCTTAAAAGTTCTCACCTCAAGAAAAAAAAATTGTTATGTGTGGTGGTGGATATTAACTAGATTTACTGTGGTGATCATTTCACAAAATATACATATATTGAATCATTATGTTGTACACCTGAAACTAATATAATGTTATATGTCAACCAACTCTCAATTAAAAATAATTTTAAAATAAACCTTTAGGGACTTCCCTGGTGGTCCAGTGGTTAAGAATCCGCCTTCCACGCAGTGGTTGAGAATCTGCCTGCCAAGGCAGGGGACACGGGTTCGAGCCCTGGTCTGGGAAGATCCCACATGCCGCGGAGCAACTGGGCCCGTGAGCCACAACTACTGAGCCTGCGTGTCTGGAGCCTGTGCTCCGCAACAAGAGAGGCCGCGATAGTGAGAGGCCCGCGCACCGCGATGAGGAGTGGCCCCCACTTGCCGCAACTAGAGAAAGCCCTCACACAGAAACGAAGACCCAACACAGTCATAAATAAATAAGTAAATAAATACAATTTAAAAAAAAAGAATCCGCCTTCCAATGCAGAGGACGCGCGTTCGATCCCTGGTCGGGGAACTAAGATCCCATGTGCCACAGGGCAACTAAGCCCACAGGCCGCAACTACTAAGCCCGTGTGCTCTAGAGCCCACATGCCACAACTAGAGAGCCTGCATGCCTCAGCTACTGAGCCCATGAGCTCTGGAGCCCGTGTGCCGCAACTAGAGAAGCCCACACACCGCAACGAAAAGACCGTGCATGCCACAAAGAAGGTCCCACGTGCCGCAACTAAGACCCAATGCAGCAAAATAAATTTTAAAAAAAATTTTAATTAAAAAAGAAAAAAAATCTTTAAAAAGAAATAAGGGGACTTCCCTGGTGGTGCAGTGGATAAGATTCCGTGCTCCCAATGCTGGGGGCCCAGGTTCGATCCCTGGTCAGGGAACTAGATCCCACACGCGTGCCACAACTAAAGAGCCAGCGAGCCGCAACTAAGGAGCCAGTGAGCCACAACTAAGACCCAGTGCAACCACATAAATAAATATCTTTTTAAAGTTTAAAAAAATAAACAAAATAAAAAGAAAGTGGATGTAATAGTTCACATTTCCACCAGCCCTGTTTTAGACTTGCCATTCATTCACATCCTTGACAACGTTTGGCATAGTCAATCTTTTTAATTTTAGCTGTTCTAATAAGTGTAGTGATTTCCCTAATGACGAATAATGTTGAGCATCTTTTCATGTGTTTGACATCTGTATGTCTTCTTTAAAAAAGTGTTGGCTCTAACCTTTGGCCCATATTTTTATTTGGTTGTTTGTTTACAATAGTCCCCCCTTATCCTTGGAGGATATGTTACAACGCCTCCAGTGGAGGCCTGAAACCACAGATAGCACCAAACCCTGTAAATACTATTTTCTTTCTCTACATACATACCTATGATAAAGTTTTATTTATAAATTAAGCACATTAAGAGACTACCCAAATGGCCTGCATCACTACTCTTGCACTTTGGGGCCATTATTAAATAAAATAAGGATTACTCAAACACAAGCACTGTGATACCACCAACAGCCAATCTGATAACCAAGATGGCTACTAAGTGATTAACAGGCAGGTAGTATACACAGCGTGGACATGCTAAACAAAGGGATGTTTCACATCCCAGGCAGGATGAAGCTGAACAACATGAGATTTCACCACACTATTCAGAATGGCATGTAGCTTAAAACTGTTAAGTTGTTTATTTATGGAATTTCCCATTTGATATTGTCAGACATGGCTGACCAAGGGTAACTGAAACCACAGAAAGCAAAACCACGAGTAAGGGGGGATTACTATACTTATCATTGAGTTTTGAAAGTTTTTTATATCTTCTATATACAAATAATTTACCAGATATGATTTGCAAATATTTTTTCCCAGTCTGCAGCTAATATTGTTGTTCTTTAAAAAATATCTTTCAAAAAGCAGAAGTTTATAATTTTGAGGAAGTCCCATTAATCATTTATTTCCTCTGGTATCATACCTAAGAAATTATGCCTAATCCAAGGTCATAAAGATTTTATCTCATTTTTTATTCTGGAAATTTTATACTTTTAGGTTTTACGTTTAGGTCTGTAATCCAGTTTTGAGTTATTTTTTTACATAGTGCAAGGTATGGATCAAACGTCTTTCTTTGTACATGGATATCTAACTATTCATATGTTTAAGAGAATATCATTTCTCCACTGAATTACCTTTGAATGTCTGTCAAAAATCAGTTGTTCATAGAACTGTAGTCTTATTTGTAGACTCACTATTCTGCTTCACTGATCTACTTGTCTACTTGATGCCAATACCACACTGTCTTGATTACTGTAGCTTTATAAGTCTGGAAATCAGGTGTTGTTAGTCCTACAACTTTGGTCTTTTTCAAAGTTGTTTTAGATTTTCTAGGGCCTTTGCATTTACAGATGAATTTTAGCTTTTCTCTTCTTTTTTATCTTTTTTATTGAATTATAGTTGATTTACAATGTTTCAGGTGTACAACAAAGTGATTCAGTTATACAGACAGATTCTTTTTCAGATTCTTTTCCATTACAGCTTTTTTTTAAAGATTTATTTATTATTTATTTGTTTGTTTTTGGCTGTGTCGGGTCTTAGTTGCAGCATGTGGCATCTTCGTTGAGGCATGCGGGCTTCTCGAAGTTGTGGCATGCGGGTTTTCTCTTCTCTAGTTGTGGCGCGCAGGCTCCAGGGCATGTGGGCTCTGTAGTTTTGCAGCACGTAGGCTCTCTAGTTGAGGCACATGAGCTCATTAGTTGTGGCGCATGGGCTTAGTTGCCCCGTGGCATGTGGGAACCTAGTTCCCTAACCAGGGATCGAACCCACATCCCCTGCATTGCAGGAGGATTCTTTACCACTGGACCACCAGGGAAGTCCCTCCAGATGAATTTTAGAATCAGCTTTTCAATTTGGGATTTTGGTCAGTTTAGAAAGAAATTTAACAGTATCAATTTTTCCAACATATAAAAAAGGTTTATTTCTGCATTTCTTTAGCTCTTCTTTAATTTCTCTCATTAATGTTCTGTAATTTCAGTACATAAGTTTTGCATATTTTTGATGCTATTGTAAATAGCAGTTTTTTAAATTTCAATTTTATACTGTTTACCGTTAGTATATAAAAATATAATTGATTTTTGCATATTGAGCTTGTATTCTGCAACCTTGCTAAACTCACTCATTAATTCTAATGAATAACTCTTTTCTAGACTTCTGTATAAACAATCATATTACCTACAAATATAGTTTCACTTCTTCTTTTCCAATTTGGATAGCTTTCCTTTCTTTCTCTTGCCTGACTGCACTGTCTAGAACCTCTAATAAAATGCTGAATAAAAGTGGTAAGAGTGAACATATCTTTTTTTCCAATTTTTTTATTGTGATAAAATATATAACATAAAATTTACTATCTTAACTATTTTTACAAGTACAATTCAGTGGAATTAAGGACATTCATTTGTTGTGCAACTATCACCATCATTCAGCAGAATTCTTTTCATCTTGTAAAACCGAAACTCTACACCCATTAAGGATAGCTCCCCATTCCTCCATCTCTCCAGTCCCTGACAACCACCATTCTACTTTCTATCTCTATGATTCTGACTACTCTAAGTACCTCATATAAGTGGAATCATACAGTATTTGTCTTTTTATGACTGGCTTATTTCACTTAGCTTTAATTTACTCAAGGTTCTTCCATGTTGTAACATATCAGAATTGCCTTGCCTTTTTTTTTTTTAAAGATTATGTTTTTCTATGTGGACCATTTTCAAAGCCTGTATCGAATTTGTTACAATATTGCTTTTGTTTTACGTTTTGGTTTTTTGGCCAGGAGGCATGTCTGATCTTAGCTCCCCGACCAGGGATCGAACCCACATCCCCTGCATTGGAAGGCAAAGTCTTAACCACTGGACCACCAGGGAAGTCTCTGCCTTGCTTTTTTTTTTTCTTTTAAATATTTATTTATTTTGGCTGCACCAGGTCTTAGTTACAGCATGCGGATCTTTGCTGTGGCATGCTTAGTTGCGGCACGCATGATCTGTTTTAGTTGTGGCATGCAGGCTCTTAGTTGCAGCATGCAGACTTCTTAGTTGCACCATGCGGACTCTTAGTTGCGGCATGCAAACTCTTACTTGTGGCATGCATGTGGGATCTAGTTCCCTGGCCAGGGATCGCACCTGGGCCCCCTGCATTGGGAGCACAGAGTCTTACCCACTGGACCACCAGGGAAGTCCTCCCTGCCTTGCTTTTTAAGGCAGTATAATATTTCACTGTATGTATATGTGACATTTTATTTATCCATTCATCTGTTGATGGACAACTGAGCTGCTTCTGTGTTTAAGCTATTGTGAATAATGCTACGATGAACATGGCTGTACAAATATCACTTCAAGACCCTGCTTTCAATTCTTCTGAGTATATACTCAAAAGTGTAATTGCTGGATCACACGGTAATTCCATTTTTAACTTTTTGAGGAACTGCAACACAGTTTCCCACAGCAGCTATACCATTTTCATACCTGTCTTTTTTCCTAATCTTAGGGAGACAACGTTCAGTCTTTCATCAAGTATAACGTTAGCTGTAACTTCTTCACACATGTTCTTTATCATGTTGAGGAAGCTCCCTTCTAGTCCTAGTCTGCTGAGATTTTTTAATCAGGACTTTTAAATGCTTTTTCAGCATCTACTAAGATGATCATATAGTTTTCTTTTTTGGTTTGTTAGTATGATGAATTACATTGATTCATTTTCTAATGTTAAACCAACAATGCACTCCTGTAATAAATTCCTATTTGGTCATGATGTATTTCTTCCTTAAATATACTGTTGGATTCAATTTTCTAAAATAAGGTTTAGAATTTCTGCATTTATGTTAATGAGGGATATTGGTCTGAAGTTTTCTTTTATTGTAATGTCCTTTCCTGGTTTTGGTATTAGAGTAATGTGGGCCTCATAGACTGGGTTGGGAAGCATTCTTCCTCTTCAATGTTCTGGAAGAGTTTGTGTAGAACTGGTACATACATATCAATTATCCCAGAGCTCAATGATCCTCTTTTCTTTCTTTTTCCCAAGTTCTTTTTTCTTTCTGTTTCATTTTGGATAGTTTCCATTGCTTTATCTTCAAGTTCACTTACCTTTTTTTTTTAATATGAATTTATTTATTTTATTTATTTATTTTTGGCTGCACTGGGTCTTCATTGCTGCGCGTGGGCTTTCCCTAGTTGTGGCGAGCGGGAGCTACTCTTTGTTGCAGTGCATGGGCTTCTCATTTCGGTGGCTTCTCTTGTTGCAGAGCACAGGCTCTAGGCACGTGGGCTTCAGTAGTTGTGGCACATAGGCTAGTAGTTGTGGCTCGCGCGTTCCAGAGCGCAGGCTCAGCAGTTGTGGCACATGGGCTTAGTTGCTCCGCAGCATGTGGGATGTTCCCAGACCAGGGCTCGAACCTGTGTCCCCTGCACTGACAGGCAGATTCTTAACCACTGTGCCACCAGGGAAGCCCCTCACTAATCTTTTCTTTTGCAATATCTGATCTGCCATTAGTCCTACGCACTGTATTTTTCATCTTAGACATTGTAGTTTTCACTCCTATAAGTTCAATTTGAATCTTTTTTTATATCTTCCATGTCTCTATTTTTGGGAACATCAGGAATATAGTTATACTGACTGCCTTAATGTCCTTCTCTACTAATTCTACTGGGTCAGTTCAAGGTCAGTTTTGATTGGCTGATCTTTCTTCTCTTCATGGTTTGTATTTTCCTGCTTCCACGTATGCCTGATAATCTTTGACTGAATGGCAGACAATGTGAACTTTTTGGCAGTGATGGATATTTTGTATTCCTATAAATATTCTCAAGCTTCGTTCTATAATGACATGAAATACTTGGAAATAGTTTATTCTTTTGGATCTTGCCTTTAAAACTTTTTAGTTGGGACCAGACCACATTTAGTTTAGGGTTAAATATTCCCCATTACTAAAACAAGACCTTTCTGAGTACTCTACCCAATACCCCACAAAGTATGAGGCTTTTCAGTCTGGATAGTTGGAAAATACTATTCCCAGCTCTGTGTGAGCACCAAGCACTGTTTTAATCCCCAGATGGTTCTTTCCCTGGCTTCAGGAAGCTTTCCCACATGCATGCACCATAGTATTGTGCTGAATACTCTGAGGGGACTGTCCACAGATCTCTGGGTTTCTCTCTGTATAGCTTTCTCGTTTTTGTTATTCTGTCCTACAAACTCTAGCCACACTGTACTCCCTGGACTCGTCCATCTCCTCAACCCTGGGAGTCCACTGCATTCTACTCCCTATAATACCATCTAGAAACTCTCTCAAATTGGAGTAATCATTGAGCTCATCTCATTTGTTTTCCATTCACTGTTGGTCCTTTGTTGCCTAAAGAAGACATTATTAGTGATTTTTGTCTTTTTTTGTTTTTGTTTTTGTTTTTGTTTTGTTTTGTTGGTTATTTCGAGGAGAAGGTAAATCCAGTCCCTTTTATTCCAACTTCACCAAAAGTCCAGTACAGCTGCTTTTAAGGTTAGTTTGTTTTTTTGTAATATTCTAAAATTTCCCTATAATGTATATAATGTATAATGGCTTTCTTTTTAAGTCTGTTTGGAATTCCCTGAGCTTCCTGCAACTAATGATCAGCATCTTTGAACATTTCTTGAAATTTCTCAGTTATTATCTCCTAAACTACCACTTTGGCTCTGTTCTATTAAGTCTTCTGAAATGCTAATTAAATCAAAATAATAGGCTGATAAAATTTGAATGATTTCTTTTCCTTCTAAGTTCCTGAATTTTTTCAATGCATTCATTGTTTTCAATAAAAATGTGCTGAGCACCTACTATGTGTCAGACACTGTACTAAGCAACGCAGAAACAAAAATAAATAAGAAATTAAACCTGTCCTCGAAAATATTTGGATACTGAAGCCTAGAAGAAGAGAGAAGGCAGACATTTATAACACAGTGTATAAGGTTTTCTGATCAAGCCACTATGGGAGCACCAAGAAAGTGTACCTATAACACAGACTTGTTGGGAAGGTCAAGTAAAAGAGTATTTCTCAGAGAAGATATCTTAGAGATAAGTAAGAAGTTATATAGAATTAATATTATAACTTTGAAAAGAAAAAATTAAATAGCTAACATACTAATGAATTTTAAAAAGAAAACATTCTACTTATACTATGTCTATATGAAATGTTCTAATAAAAATCACTGAAAACTTATGAATTCCCAAAGGCTAAACCTTAAAAGGCCCCGCATGATCTGGGCTTCTCCAGCTTCATCTCATACCATTTTCCTCCTGGTTCTCTTTGCTCCAATCATGCTCTTTCAGCTCTTCATATGCCATGTCCTTTCATAACTTAGAGACCTTCATACTGCTTTTTTGTGTAAAATGCTCTCATCTCACCCTTCTATGCCACTCAACCTCTACCTTCAAGGTTCAACAAATGTCACTTTCTCAAAGAAACTATCCCTCCTCTAAATTAAGTAAAATATCCTTGTGCACTTCCTTAGCACCACAATTGCCCCTTTAATAAAACTCATCATACTTAAATCCTTATTCAATGTATGCCTTCACCAATACTTTAGAAACTCTGAGGACAAGAACCATGACTATCTTATTCACCACTCCCTAGACCTAACACATAAGAACTCAGTAAATACTGGTTGGACTAACTGATTGTACCTTTAAGCTTAGGAATCAACATACTTTAGGATGAGCAAACTGGTCTCTGAGAAGGTTCCCCTCCTGATCACCTAAGATAAGAAAGGCAATCACAGCTTTCAACGCTATCATTTCAGTTACTACTATATGACTAGACAAATACTTGATTTTTACTTTCATTAATAAAAAATATTTGATATAGTTTTACCATTCAATAAATAAATAAAATATTTTGTAAAAAGACTTACCAAAATGTTTTTCTTATGTCGTTTCTCTTTTATATGTTTATGAGCTCCCTGGATGTTTTCAATGTGAATTAAGCAAAGTTTGCACAGATATCGGCAATTGGTATATTCTGGTGAGCGCTAAAAAAAAAAGTTGAAAACATTTTTTCAGAAAACAAAAAAAAAGTAAAATTTTAACTATATACGTGAAGGATACAACTATGTAAATATATGAGACAAAAATAAGCAACAAATGAGTACTTTTCAATAAACAATTCAGTACTCATATACCCAAGAGATAGTTGTCCTTTTCAAAATAGTCATCATAGGAGATAATATACTAATTTCAAAAGATATGATAATCCTAAATATGTTTGATACTTATCTAATATAATATAGTCTTCAGAATCCAATGTAAGATAAGAAAGGCAGTATTATTATTTAGTCTTATTCCAACACTGTCTCAAAAACTGGTTTCAAAATTTCAGTCTTTTTGATTACCATAAAAAATAAAATTCACCCTCAAATTGGGAATTTCAAAAGAATGAATTGCAAATATGGAAGACAATTCCAAAAGCTGAGCTTTGAAAACACTCTACTCAATTACAATCACACGGGAATAAATGGATAACCTCTTGAGTTAACTACTCTGAAGGGAAAAACAATTATGACACATGAAAAGTATCAGTCACAATACTTAAATCATACTTTATACATGTATTCTTGAAATAATAAAAAATTAGTAATTCCAAGGGGCCTGTTATATGCTAGGCACTATGCTAGATGTTTGACATATAATTTGTCATTTTAACTCCCCTAATAATCCAACTAGATTGGCATTATCTTCATTTTATAGATGTGAAAAAAAAACTCGTAGACCTTGCGACTTTCACAAGGATACAACAATATTACATGGTAGATGCTGAATTTAATTTCATGTGTATCTGAATCCAAAGCCAAGACTCCACCCATAAGATGATACAAAAAAAATTTACAAAAACACAATACGAGGAACCAAGATGGCGGAATAGAAGGACGTGCTCTCACTCCCTCTTGTGAGAACACCAGAATCACAACTAGCTACTGGACAATCATCAACAGGAAGACACTGGAACTCACCAAATAAGATACCCCACACCCAAAGACAAAGGAGAAGCCACAATGAGACGGTAGGAAGGGCGCAATCACAGTAAAATCAAGTCCCATAACTGCTAGGTGGGTGACTCACAGACTGGAGAACACTTATACCACAGAAGTCCACCCACTGGAATGAAGGTTCTGAGCCCCACGTCAGGCTTCCCAACCTGGGGGTCCGGCAACGGGAGGAGGAATTCCTAGAGAATCAGACTTTGAAGCCTAGTGGGATTTGATTGCAGGACTTCAACAGGACTGGGAGAAACAGAGACTCCACTCTTGGAGGGCACACACAAAGTAGTGCGCACACTGGAACCCAGGGGAAGGAGCAGTGACCCCACAGAGACTGAACCAGACCTACCTGCTAGTGTTGGAGGGTCTGCTGCAGAGGCGGGGGGTGGCTGTGCCTCACCGTAGGGACAAGGACACTGGCAGCAGAAGTTCTGGGAAGTACTCCTTGGTGTGCGCCTTCCCAGAGTCTGTCATTAGCCCCACCAAAGAGCCCAGGTAGGCTCCAGTGTTGGGTTGCCTCAGGCCAAACAACCAACAGGCAGGGAACCCAGCCCCACCCAACAACATTCAAGCGGATTAAAGTTTTACTGAGCTCTGCCCACCAGAGCAACAGTCAGCTCTACCCACCACCAGTCCCTCCCATCAGGAAACTTACACAAGCCTCTTAGATAGCCTCATCCACCAAAGGGCAGACAGCAGAAGCAAGAAGAACTACAATCCTGCAGCCTGTGGAACAAAAACCATATTTACAGAAAGATAGACAAGATGAAAAGGCAGAGGGCTATATACCAGATGAAGGAACAAGAAAAAAAACCAGAAAAACAACTAAATGAAGTGGAGACAGGCAACCTTCCAGAAAAAGAATTCAGAATAATGATAGTGAAGATGATCCAGGACCTTGGAATAAGAATGGAGGCAAAGATTGAGAAGATGCAAGAAATGATTAACAAAGACCTAGAAGAATTAAAGAACAAACAAACAGAGATGACCAATACAATAACTGAAATGAAAACTACACTAGAAGGAATCAATAGCAGAATAACTGAGGCAGAAGAATGGATAAGTGACCTGGAAGACAGAATGGTGGAATTCACTGTTGTGGAACAGAATAAAGAAAAAAGAATGAAAAGAAATGAAGACAGCCTAAGAGACCTCTGGGACAACATTAAACGCAACAACATTCGCATTATAGGGGTCCCAGAAGGAGAAGAGAGAGAGAAAGGACCAGAGAAAATATCTGAAGAGATTATAGTCAAAAACTCCCCTAACACGGGAAAGGAAATAGCCACCCAAGTCCAGGAAGTGCAGAGAGTCCCATACAGGATAAACCCAAGGAGAAACACGCCGAGACACATAGTAATCAAAGTGGCAAAAATTAAAGACAAAGAAAAATTATTGAAGGCAGCAAGGGAAAAATGACAAATAACATACAAGGGAACTCCCATAAGGTTAACAGCTGATTTCTCAGCAGAAACTCTACAAGCCAGAAGGGAGTGGCATGATATACTTAAAGTGATGAAAGGGAAGAACCTACAACCAAAATTACTCTACCCAGCAAGGATCTCATTTAGATTTGATGGAGAAATCAAAAGCTTTACAGACAAGCAAAAGCTAAGAGAATTCAGCACCACCAAACCAGCTCTGCAACAAATGCTAAAGGAACTTCTCTAAGTGGGAAACACAAGAGAAGAAAAGGACCTACACAAACAAACCCAAAACAATTAAGAAAATGGTCATAGGAACATACATATTGATAATTACCTTAAACGTGAATGGATTAAATGCTCCAACCAAAAGACACAGGCTTGCTGAATGGATACAAAAACAAGACCCATATATATGTTGTCTACAAGAGACCCACTTCAGACCTAGGGACACATACAGACTGGAAGTGAGGGGATGGAAAAAGATATTCCATGCAAATGGAAATCAAAAGAAAGCTGGAGTAGCAATACTCATATCAGATAAAATAGACTTTAAACTAAAGAATGTTACAAGAGACAAGGAAGGACACTACATAACGATCAAGGGATCAATCCAAGAAGAAGATATAACAGTTATAAATATATATGCACCCAACATAGGAGCACCTCAATACATAAGGCAACTGCTAACAGCTATAAAAGAGGAAATCGACAGTAACACAAAAATAGTGGGGGACTTTAACACCTCACTTACACCAATGGACAGATCATCCAAAATGAAAATAAATAAGGAAACAGAAGCTTTAAATGACACAACAGACCAGACAGATTTAATTGATATTTATAGGACATTCCATCCAAAAACAACAGATTACACTTTCTTCTCAAGTGTGCATGGAACATTCTCCAGGATAGATCACATCTTGGGTCACAAATCAAGCCTCAGTAAATTTAAGAAAATTGAAATCATATCAAGCATCTTTTCTGACCACAACGTTATGAGATTAGAAATGAATTACAGGGAAAAAAAAGTAAAAAACACAAACACATGGAGGCTAAACAATACACTACTAAATAACTAAGACATCACTGAAGAAATCAAAGAGGAAATCAAACAATACCTAGAGACAAATGACAATGAAAAGACGACAATCCAAAACCTATGGGATGCAGCAAAAGCAGTTCTAAGAGGGAAGTTTATAGCTATACAAGCCTACCTAAAGAAACAAGAAAAATCTCAAATAAACAATCTAACCTTACACCTAAAGGAAGAGAAAGAAGAACAAACAAAACCCAAAATTAGCAGAAGGAAAGAAATCATAAAGATCAGAGCAGAAATAAATGAAATAGAAACTAAGAAAACAATAGCAAAGATCAATAAAACTAAAAGCTGGTTCTTTGAGAAGATAAACAAAATTGATAAACCATTAGCCAGACTCATCAAGAAAAAGAGGGAGAGGACTCAAATCAATAAAATTAGAAATGAAGAAGGAGAAGTTCCAACAGACACCACAGAAAAACAAAGCATCCTAAGAGACTACTACAAGCAACTCTATGCCAACAAAATGGACAACCTGGAAGAAACGGACAAATTCTTAGAGAGGTATAACCTTCCAAGACTGAACCAGGAAGAAACAGAAAATATGAACAGACCCATCACAAGTAATGAAATTGAAACTGTGATTAAAAATCTTCCAACAAATAAAGTCCAGGACCAGATGGCTTCACAGGTGAATTCTATCAAACGTTTAGAGAAGAGCTAACACCCATCCTTCTCAAACTCTTCCAAAAAATTGCAGAGGAAGAAACACTTCCAAACTCATTCTATGAGGCCACCATCACCATGATACCAAAACCAGACAAAGATACTACAAAAAAAGAAAATTACAGACCAATATCACTGAGGAATATAGATGCGAAAATCCTCAAAAAAATACTAGCAAACAGAAGCCAACAACACATTAAAAGGATCATACAACATGATCAAGTGGGATTTATCCCAGGGATGCAAGGATTCTTCAATATATGCAAATCAAACAATGTGACAGACCATATTAACAAACTGAAGAATAAAAACCATATGATCATCTCAATAGATGCAGAAAAAGCTTTTGACAAAATTCAACACCAATTTATGATAAAAACTCTCCAAAAAGTGGGCATAGAGGGAATCTACCTCAACATAATAAAGGTCATATACGACAAACCCACCGCAAACATCATTATGAATGGTGAAAAACTGAAAGCATTTCCTCTAGGATCAGGAACGAGACAAGGATGTCCACTCTCACCACTATTATTCAACATAGTTTTGGAAGTCCTAGCCACGGCAATCAGAGAAGAAAAAGAAATAAAAGGAATACAAATTGGAAAAGAAGAAGTAAAACTGTCACTGTTTGCAGATGACATGATACTATACATAGAGAATCCTAAAAATGCCACCAGAAAACTACTAGAGCTAATCAATGAATTTGGTAAAGTTGCAGGATACAAAATTAATGCACAGAAATCTCTTGTATTCCTATACACTAATGATGAAAAATCTGAAAGAGAAATTAAAGAAACACTCCCATTTACCACTGCAACAAAAAGAATAAAATACCTAGGAGTAAACCTACCCAGGGAGACAAAAGACCTGTATGCAGAAAACTATAAAACACTGATGAAAGAAATTAAAGATGATACCAACAGATGGAGAGATTAGAAGAATCAATATTGTGAAAATGACTATACTACCCAAAGCAATCTACAGATTCAATGCAATCCCTATCAAATTACCAATGGCATTTTTTACGGAACTAGAACAAATCATCTTAAAATTTGTATGGAGACACAAAAGACCCCGAATAGCCAGAGCAGTCTTGAGGGAAAAAAACGGAGCTGGAGGAATCAGACTCCCTGACTTCAGACTATACTACAAAGCTACAGTAATCAAGACAATATGGTACTGGCACAAAAACAGAAACATAGATCAATGGAACAAGATAGAAAGCCCAGAGATAAACCCACGCACCTATGGTCAACTAATCTATGACAAAGGAGGCAAGGATATACAATGGAGAAAAGACAGCCTCTTCAGTAAGTGGTGCTGGAAAAACTGGACAGCTACATATAAAAGAATGAAATTAGAACACTCCCTAACACTATACACAAAAATAAACTCAAAATGGATTCGAGGGCTTCCCTGGTGGCACAGTGGTTGAGAGTCCGCCTGCCGGTGCGGGGGACGCGGGTTCGAGCCCTGGTCTGGGGGGATCCCACGTGCCGCGGAGCAGCTGGGCCCGTGTGCCACGACTGCTGAGCCTGCGCTCTGGAGCCCACGAGCCACAACTACTGAAGCTCGCGTGCCTGGAGCCCCTGCTCCGCAACAAGAGAGGCCGCTGCAGTGGGAGGCCCGTGCACCGCAATGAAGAGTAGCCCCCCGCTCGCTGCAACTAGAGAGGGCCCGCGCGCAGCAACAAAGACCCAACAGCCAAAAATAAATAAATAAAAAAAAAAAAAAAAAAAAAAATGGATTCGAGACCTAAATGTAAGACTGGACACTATAAAACTCTTAGAGGAAAACATAGGAAGAACACTCTTTGACATAAATCACAGCAAGATCTTTTTTGATCCACCTCTTAGAGTAATGCAAATAAAAACAAAAATAAACAAATGGGACCTAATGAAACTTCAAAGCTTTTGCACAGCAAAGGAAACCATAAACAAGACGAAAAGACAACCCTCAGAATGGGAGAAAATATTTGCAAACGAATCAACAAAGGATTAATCTCCAAAATATATAAACAGCTCATGCAGCTCAATATTAAAGAAACAAACAACCCAATCCAAAATGGGCAGAAGACCTAAATAGACATTTCTCCAAAGAAGACATACAGATGGCCAAGAAGCACACGAAAAGCTGCTCAACATTACTAATTATTAGAGAAATGCAAATCAAAACTACAATGAGGTATCACCTCACACCAGTTAGAATGGGCATCATCAGAAAATCTACAAACAACAAATGCTGGAGAGGTTGTGAAGAAAAGGGAACCCTCTTGCACTGTTGGTGGGAATGTAAATTGATACAGCCCCTATGGAGAACAGTATGGAGGTTCCTTAAAAAACTAAAAATAGAATTACCATATGATCCAGCAATCCCACTACTGGGCATATACCCAGAGAAAACCATAATTCAAAAAGACACATGCACCCCAATGTTCATTGCAGCACTATTTACAATAGCCAGGTCATGGAAGCAACCTAAATGCCCATCGACAGACGAATGGATAAAGAAGTTGTGGTACATGTATACAATGGAATATTACTCAGCCATAAAAAGGAACGAAATTGAGTCATTCGTTGAGACGTGGATGGATCTAGAGACTGTCATACAGAGTGAAGTAAGTCAGAAAGAGAAAAACAAATATTGTATATTAACGCATGTATGTGGAACCTAGAAAAATGGTACAGATGAACCAGTTTGCAGGGAAGAAGTTGAGACACAGATGTAGAGAACAAATGTATGGACACCAAGGGGGGAAAGCCACAGGGGTGCGGGGATGGTGGTGTGCTGAATTGGGCGATTGGGATTGACATGTATACACTGATGTGTATAAAATTGATGACTAATAAGAACCTGCTGTATAAAAAAATAAATAAAATTCAAAAATTAAAAAAAATACAACAAATACATGTTGAATTTTAAAATATTGTTTCTAGTGTCTTACACTGAAATTGCAGCAATGCTTAACTTTTATCTCAGATTGACTTTCAATAGGCTGCAACTCCTAACAAAAAGATTCTCACTTCAGAATATAACATAATTTCCTTTAAATAGGAAACTTGCCCCAAATTTAGAAACAGTCCTGCCACAGACTAAAAATAAATACAGCCTTCATTTATAGAGTATCTATTAACCTTACAACATCCGTATGAGGATTCCCCATTTTACTAGCAAAGCAACTAAATCCCTAGAAGTAAATAATTTGCCCAAGGCAACAAGCAAATAAGAAAATTCAGCTCAATCTAGTCATTTCAATTCTTTAGTTTAAAACTATTTCAAATCTGTCCTTATTGCAGAATGAATTAAGCCCTCACAGACTTCTTTCTCTCAGTTTCCAACCACAGCTACTTCTTAATTCACCAAGTATTTTCTGAGCTCATACTATGTCAAACATTTTTCTAGGAGGTGAGGATAATAATGTAAACAAAACAAATGAAAATCCTTGTCTTCATGAATTGACATTCTACTGTAGGAAGACAGGTAATAAATAAACAAATGTACAAAGAAATAAATAAATAGGAATGTGGGGGAGGTGTTATCTCCTTTTTAAAAATAGTCATCACTTATTAATAAAATGACTTGAAGTGAAAGACTGAGCTGTGTGGATATATGAGAAGACATTCCAAGCAGAGATAAATGTGAATGCTAAGGCCCTGAGGCAGGAATGTGCCTAATTTGTTTGCAAAATCGCAAAAAGGCTACTATGACTGGAACAGAGACGTAATGGGGGTCAGATTACAAGACCCCTCATAAGGACTCCAAGTTTTATTCTAAGTGTGAGGGGAAGGTATTGAAGGCTTCTGAGCAAAGAATTACAAGATCTAATTTCAAAGGGATCACTTGCCTTCTATATTAAGAATAGAAACAAGATGAGTCTAATGCCATTATGAGCATACTACAATAATCCAGATGATGTTGGTTGGCTTGGTTCAAGGTAAGAGTGGTGTAAGTGGCAAGAAGGGTTGGATTCAGGAGTTGAAAGCATAAACACAGAATTCCTAAAGCCATGCATATTGATGAAGTCACTACAGCAGTCATGAGAGCACTCATTAGACAACTTTTTCAATTGTAAAATGTGAGCAGACAACGAAGCATCTGGAATCTTTTAGTAAGAAAAGCTTGGTATAACACTGAATGGGGAGCCAGAGGCCTGAAATGACATCTCAATTGATCTCGGAAAAATCTCTAACTCTTGAGCCTGCTTCTATATCCATAAAATGAAATAATAAAAACTGCCCTACTTGGTAAAATAATTCAATTCTACAAGTAGCTAATCTTTATTTTGTGCTTAGCACATACAAGGCACTGTGTTAAGAACTTTACTTGTATTATCTTATTTAATCGTCATAGCCCAATAAGCGAGGTGTCGTTATTTTTATCGACTCCATTTAAATGATAAAGAAACTGAGATTTGGGGCTTCCCTGGTGGCGCAGTGATTAAGAATCTGCCTTCCAGTGCAGGGGACATGGGTTCGATTCCTGGTCCGGGAAGATCCCACATGCCGCGGAGCAATTAAGCCTGTGTGCCACAACTACTGAGCCTGTGCTCTAGAGCCCGTGAGCCACAACTATTGAGCCCACGTGCCACAACTACTGAAGCCCGCACGCCTAGAGCCCATGCTCTGCAACAAGAGAAGCCACCGCAATGAGAAGCCCGTGCACCTCAACGAAGAGTAGCCCCCACTCGCCACAACTAGAGAAAGCCTGTGCACAGCCACGAAGACACAACGCAGCCATAAATAAATAAATAAATAGATAGATAGATAGATAGATAGATAGATAGAAACTGAGGTTTAAAGAGGTTAATAACTCATCCAATATCATCTAACCAGTAAGTGGCAGTGCTACACCTAGTGACTCCAAAAGCCCATACACTTAACCACTAAGCAAACTGTTATCTTTAATTACTGACCAACTACTATGTGCAAGGCACTGTATTAGGCACAACAGTAAATAAGACAAAAATGTCCTCAGTATCATGAAGTTTCTAGTTTCACAGAAGGGACACATGAAAAATGTTTAAGTATTCCTTTATTATAGTTAAAATATTTATTTTACCATGAAACAAACATATCGATAAGCCTTCTTTAAAGTTTCTGTAGACCAGCTAGAATAAAGATTTGTCTCCTGAACAACCAACAGATCAAAGAAAAAATTAAAGGGGAAATAAAAACGTTTCTTGAGACAAATAAAAATGGAAAAACAACATACCAGAACTTGTGGGATACAGCAAAAGCAGTTCTAAGAGGGAATTTCATAGCAATAAATGTCTACATTAAGAAGCAAGGAAGATCCCAAATAAACAACCTAATTCTACCGTAAGGAACTAGAAAAAGAAGAACAAACTGATCCCAAAGTCAGCAGAAGAAAGGAAATAATCAAAATCAGAGCAGAAATAAATGAATTAGAGATCAGACTCACAGTTATAGAGAACAAACCAGTGATTACCAGTGAGGAGAGGGAAGGGAGGAGGGGCAATAGAGGGGTAGGGGATAGAGAGGTACAAACTATTATGTATATAATAAGCTACAAGGACATACTGTACAACACGGGGAATATAACCAATATTTTTTAATAACTATAAATGGGGTATAACCTTTAAAAATTATAACTCACTATATCGCACACCTGAAACTTATATGACATAGAATACTATTCAGCCATAAAAAATGAGAAAATCCTACCATTTGCAATGACATAGACGGACCCTGAAGGCATTATGCTAAGTAAAATAAGTGAGACAGAGAATGACAAATACTGTACGATCACTTATATGAGGAATCTTAAAAAAAAAAAAAAAAAAAACCCTCATAGGAAAAGAAATCAGACTTGTGGTTACCAGAGGAGGGGAGGGGAGGGGAGGGGAAAACTGGAGGAATGTGGACAAAAGGTACCAGCTTCCAGTTATAAGATAAGTAAGTACTAGGAATGTATGAACACTGCTGAATGATACATAAGAAAGTTGTTAAGAGAGTAAATCCTAAAAGTTCTCATCCCAAGAATATTTATTCCTTTTTTTCTTTCTTTTCTTTTTATTTTACCTATATGAGAAGATGTTAGCTGAACCTACTGTGGTAATCATTTCACAATATATGTAAATCAAACCATCATGCTATACACCTTAAATTTATACAGTCATGTATGTCAATTATTTTTCAATAAAACTGGAAAAAAATAAAAGTAGTAACTTGAAATTTAAAAAAAAAAGATTCCTGGGCATGGAGATTCTAAGTATTTCCTAGTCAATACTTAACACTTGCTATAGGGAAATTTACTCTTCTGATCTAACAGTTTGGACTTATTCCTTCTTTAGCACAGGTTAAAAATCTACATCTTTACTCCTCAATTAGATAATCTGTAAGTAAACTGTGAACCAAATACTTGATGCAATCAAAAGCAAGTTGGTAAGAATATTCTTAACGAGTATTTTAAAATTGGTAAAGAAAAACTTTAATTAACAATATACTGGATTGAAAACAAGAGGTTTTGGATGGCACGAAAACCAAAAAGGATTCAGAAGAAAAAGAGATTATAGACATCTATGCTGGTACTGGCACACTGATTTTACATCATTGCTATCTAAATTCAACAACAAAATGTTTTCCATGCTTCCAAGTTTTCTTTCACCCCAGGCTATTCTTTCCTACTACTATCAAATATCCATTCCACCCCAACTTCTTCTTTCTCCCAAGAACTGACTTTTCCTGCTTCATATACTACATATCTTCCCAACCAGTCCCCTGCTTATATTCCCTGAAAATACATTTTTCACATTCCCTTTATACATGTCATACAATTTACCTACACCAACCATTCCCTAACCCAACTCCTAGCCATTCCTTCAGATTCAGTTCCAAAGTCACCTACTTATAAAGCATTCCCCAAACTGATGCCTCTATACCCCAACTCAAGTTGGTTACTCCTTTCTCTAAGATCCTATTTTCAAACAATATTGTTATTACTATTATTATTTGCTTACATGCCTTTCTCTGAAAGAAACTCCTAGAAAGGCAGTATGATGGTTTTTAAAAAACCACGCATGCCCCAATTCAACTTTTTATCACCAGATCATGGCACATGAAAGGTACTCAATATTTATCTTGATAATGCACAGATCCAGACTAATTTCAAACTTAGGAAAGGGAAAGTGAGAGGAAAGACAGAACTATGTAAAACAGCAAATTGCAGGCTTCCCTGGTGGTGCAGTGGTTAAGAATCCACCTGCTAATGCAGGGGACACAGGTTCCAGCCCTGGTCCAGGAAGATCCCACGTGCTGTGTGCCACAACTACTGAGGCTGTGTTCTAGAGCCTGCGAGCCACAACTACTGAGCCCACGGTCCACAACTACTGGAGCCCATGCACATAGAGCCCATGCTCCTCAACAAGAGAAGCCACTGCAATGAGAAGCCCTTGCACCGCAATGAAGAGTAGCCCCCGCTCGCCGCAACTAGAGAAAGCCCATGTGCAGCAATGAAGACCCAACACAGCCAAAAATAAATAAATGAATTTATAAAAAAATATAAAATAGCAAATTTCAAAAAAGACTTCCTTCTAACTAGGATCTTGTGAGACTAACTATATAATACAAACTCTTTCCTACATTATGGGCCTCTACTCCTTGATATTCCTTCCTACTTTCACAGGGTGACTACTCTGTCATAAATTCTATTAATGACTCAGGATTGCCTTCTTCAATTTAAATATAATCTTGTTTTTCTAAGCTATACAAAATCATACCATTTCTTTCTTTCCTTATTTATCAAGAATGATGACCTGGGCTTCCCTGGTGGTGCAGCGGTTGAGAATCTGCCTGCCAATGCAGGGGACACGGGTTCGAGCCCTGGTCTGGGATGATCCCACATGCCGCGGAGCAACTAGGCCCGTGAGCCACAACTACTGAGCCTGCGTGTCTGGAGCCTGTGCTCCGCAACAAGAGAGGCCGCGATAGTGAGAGCCCTGTGCACCGCGATGAAGAGTGGCCCCCGCTTGCCACAACTGGAGAAAGCCCTCGCACGGAAACGAAGACCCAACACAGCCAAAAATAAATAAATAATAAATAAATAAGCTCAAAAAAAAAAAAATCCTTTAAAAAAAAAAAAAAACAATGATGACCTATTTCCCTGTATGCATACTAACAAATATCCCAAGTACCTATTTAAGAACAGACTGATTTACGATTCTTTCCTTCAATATCTAGCAGTGTTTTTACCATTAAGGCTGGGAATGTGTATTTCTAGGTTAAGAAATTAATTAGTACTCAGCAACAAGATACCTATGGCTAGAACAGTTCCTAATACATAGGAGATATTCAGTAAATATGGGAGAAAGAAAGAGGAAAGAGAAAACCAAGGGGGAAAGGAGGAAGTCTGGTACATCCTGTATTATTTGCTAATTTATTTGTCACTCCAAATAGACCGTTAACTTCTAATCGGCAGAAACTGTGCCATTTTCACCAACATATATCCCCAGTGCCTAGCACAGTATCTAGAACATAACAAGCTCTCAGTATCTATTTGATAAATGAGTAAATCAGGGGTCAGCAAACTTCTTGTAAAGGGACAAAGTTATATTTCAGTAAATATTTTATGCTTTGGTAAACAGTAGATATTTCATGCTTTGTGGTCCACATACTCTCCGTAGCAACTTCTCAAAACTCAACTCTGCCATGGTAGCAAGAAAGCAGCTATAGATAATAAGGATGGCATGGTTGTGTTCCAATAAAACTCTGTTTATAAAAACATAAGGTATTTTACCACAATTTAAAAAAACAAAAACAAGGTGGTAGGCCACAGTTGGTCGAGCCTGGGATGAATGAATGAAGTCAGACTCACAGATGTAAGGATTTGCTGAACAAATGGAGGGAAAGAAGAGAGGGAGAGAAGAGGAAAGGAAATAGGGAAGGAAGGAAAGATGCATGATATCTCTGCCTAAGGAATATAATAAGAAAAATAAAAAGAGCTGTACTTGGGAAAGAAAAGCTATGAAACATGCATTTTCCCCCAAATAACTAAAACACATAGTATACTTTTTCAAGTCGAAAGATGTGATCTCTTTCTAAGCGTTCTTCTGCTTGTTTCAAGCCTAGCCTCTGCTCAGGTGTCAATGTAGATTCATCTATCACAGTGGCATTTTCTAAATAGTCCATCTCTGAAGAATTTTCTTTATTAGATTCATCGTTCTTCATTTTACCTAGAAAAGGAAGCAATCACTTAGTTACTATCATCAGAATTGGTAAATTAAAATTTTTTTAATAAAAAACAGACATTCAATTTATACACATACAGAAAAAATATTCTTCCTTTATGTTTTCCTTCATTGTGCATGTTGGTATACCTATGTAAAATATAAGTAAAAGATATACATGATATCAAAATTCACAAAGAAAACTCTACTTCATGGGTCAAATGCCTATCTTCTTCCAACCAATCTATATCAAAAAAGACAAATATGACTGAGACTCACTATACAAGGGTAACATAACATAACCATTTTGTCGAATCTCTGAAGTAAATATGATATAAAGCTACTTTAAGTCCCAAAGATGACTCACTGAACTGAAGTCACTTCAGTGACTTTATCACTATACAAAAGAAGCTAAAAGAACATATATACTCCAGACCACAGACTCACATGAGGCTCCTTCTTTGCTTTCACTGAACTCATGGATATCTCCACCACACCAATATTTTTTCTTTGCTTCTCTGCCTCCTAACTAGATTGTGATCTCTTTAAGGCACAGACTATGTGCTTTCTTTTCAATCTTTGCATTTCCAGCACCTACCAATATATACTTAGAATACAGTAGGTTGCACCACCAGTGTGATTTTTTTAAATACAAACTGAATCATGTTACTCTCTTGCTTAAAATACTTAACAGGCTCTCATGGAGTTCAGAATAAAGTTTAAACTCTTTAACATATAACACACAGTGCTTGCCCTCTTCAAGGCAGTCAACAGTTTAAATACAATAATCCCAAGTTGTAGTAAGTGCTATAAAGGAAAAAAACAAGCAACTGAGAGGGAAACAAACTTTAGATATGGGGGTCAGGGAAGGCTTTTCTGAGACTTTAAGCCAAGACCTCACAAAAAGAGAGCTAAGTTGTCTATATCTCTAATCTTATATCCTGCCCTAACACTTTTCACTTCATTCATACCAAATGTGCTAGAATGGATCACTGCTACTCCAAGTATCAATGACTGTACATGCCCTGTTCCCTCCACCATCAAGGCCCTTCCCACTTCAACTAGTTATGTTTACCTGTCCTGCAAAATTCAGTTTAAGCATCAACTGTTTCAGAAGACAGTCTGGGACTTCCCCGGTGGTGCAGTGGTTAAGAATCCGCCTGCCAATGCAAGGGACAAGGGTTCGATCCCTGGTTTGGGAAGATCCCACATGCCGCAGAGCAACTAAGCCATGTGCCACAACTACTGAGCCTGCACTCTAGAGCCCACAAGCCACAACTACTGAGCCCACGTGCCACAACTACTGAAGCCCGTGTGCCTAGAGCCTGTGCTCCGCAACAAGAGAAGCCACTGCAATGAGAAGCCCACACACCACAACAAAGAAGTAGCCCCACTCTCCACACTAGAGAAAGCCTGCGAGTAGCAATGAAGACCCAACGCAGCCAAAAATAAATTAATTTTAAAAAAAGAAGACAGGGCTTCCCTCGTGGTGCAGTGGTTGAGAATCTGCCTGCCAATGCAGGGGACACGGGTTCGAGCCCTGGTCTGGGAAGATCCCACATGCCACGGAGCAAGTGGGCCCGTGAGCCACAACTACTGACCTGCGCGTCTGGAGCCTGTGACTCTGCAATAAGAGAGGCTGTGACAGTGAGAGGCCCGCGCACCGCAATGAAGAGTGGCCCCCGCTCGCCGCAACTAAGAGAAAGCCCTCGCACAGAAACGAAAGACCCAACACAGCCAGAAATTAATTAATTAATTAATTTTTAAAAAAGACAGTCTGATATTCTTTATATTCTCATAGCACCCGCTATTATCTCACATTTTCACAGCAATGTAATTTGTATTTATTTATCTACCTCTTACAATTAGATAATGAATTCCTTGATGCTAATGACCAGATCTTATTCAACTTTGTACCTTCAGATTTTAATACAATGCCGAGACCAGAGATGACAATAGTGTGTTGAATAAAGAAATTGATTTGGATGTATTTAAAAGCACTTCTAAAAGTAAATGCTCATAGATAATCAATAAACCTCTCCTCTCTGCCCCCAAAAGCCACTCTAGGGCTTCCCTGGTGGCGCAGCGGTTGAGAATCTGCCTGCCAATGCAGGGGACACGGGTTCGAGCCCTGGTCTGGGAAGATCCCACATGCCGTGGAGCAACTAGGCCCGTGAGCCACAACTACTGAGGCTGCGCGTCTGGAGCCTGTGCCCCGCAACAAGAGAGGCCGCGACAGTGAAAGGCCTGTGCACTGCGATGAAGAGTGGCCCTCGCTCGCCGCAACTAGAGAAAGCCCTCGCACAGAAACGAAGACCCAACACAGCCATAAATAAATAAATAAATAAATAATTTAAAAACCCTGCTTCCTTAATTATTAAATTAAAAAAAAAAGCCACTCTACATGCCATCTACAAGAAACCCTGAAATTCACTTCTCTTTTGATAGCACTAATTTTCTGAATAAAAATAGTGTGCCTCTCTCTGGAGGTGATGTGTCTCCTACCACAAGAGGAGCACAAGAGGAATATTATTCAGCAATGAAAAAGAATGATGCACTGATACATGCTACAACATGGATGAATCTTAAAACATACTAAGTGAAAAAAGCCAGACACAAAAGGCCACATGTTGTATGATTTCATTCATATAAAATAGGCAAGTCTATAGAGACAGAAACTAAATTAGTGGTTGGCAGTGCCTAGGAGGAGAGGGTAATGAGTAGTGACTGCTAATGGGTATGGAGTTTATTTTGGGGGTGGTGAAAATATTCATGATTCAGACAGTGGTAATGTCTACACAACTTTGTAAATATACTAAAACCCACTAAATTGTATATTTTTAAATGGCAAATTTTATGGCATGTGAATATCTCAATAAAACTAATATAAAAAGGTAAATAAAAAATTTAAATATGACAGATGATAGTAAGAACTATGGAGAAAAATTAAAAAGGTAAAAGGAATAAGGAGTGCCAGAGGTGGAAGTGAGGTTTGTAAATTTTAGATAAGTGACCCAGCAAAAGGCTCACTGAGAAGGTGAAGGAGGTAAGAGAGCTAGCCATATGGACATCTGGGGGAAGAGTGTTCCAGGCAAAGGAAAAAGCAAATGCCAGAGCCATCAGGTGGACACTTGCCTTCATATTTGAGGAACTGCAAGGATATCATGCGGTTGGAACAGAGAGAAACGATGAGAAGTAGATAAATGAGGGCAGAGAAGTGGAGGGGGGGGGGGGAGTGCCGAAGATCACAAAGGCCACAGCAAGGACACTAGCTTTTACTCTGATATATGGGAAACCATTGAAACATGATGAACAGCAGTAACATGATCTGAATAATTTTAACAGGATCATTCTGGCTGCTATGTTGAAAACACAAGGAAGGATGGTATAAGTGAAAGTAAGAAGACGAGTTAGGTTCTGCTGCTCAAAAGCATGATCCTGACCAGCAGCATCAGCTTCATTCAGGAGCTTGTTAGAAATCCAGTATCTCAGACTCTAGATTTTCTAAATCAAAAATCTCGGAGAATGGAGCCCAAGAATCTGAATTTTAATACAATTCCCAATTGATTCATATGCACACTAAAGTTTGAGAAGCCCAGATCTAGTATATTCTCCCTTCAAATATTCACCAGGCTCACTCTCTCACCTCTTACCTTCAAATATTTGCTCTAATGTCACCTTCTCAGTGACAATTTAAATTTGAAACACCACCACCAGACACAGCTGTTATCATTCCTTATGACCTTTCCTGTTTTTTCTTATGAGATTTATCACTATCTAACTTATTATATACTTTTGTTATTTACTATGTTTGTTGTCTGTCTCCTCCCACTAGAATATTAACTCTATAAGTAAGTATAGTGTTATCTGTTTAGTTCATTGTTATATTCCTAGCAGCTAGATCAGTACCTGCACATAGCGGAGACCACCCAAAATATTTACTGAATGTACAAACGGCAAAAGGAAAAATGGTGGAAGTACTAGGTGGGAGCTAAAGTTGGACCTAATGGAGATTAATCCACTAATCTTTTGGCAGCACTACACGGTTTGTGGGATTTTAGTTCCCCGACCAGGGATTGAACCTGGGCCCTCAGCAGTGAGAGCCTGGAGTCCTAACCACCGGACCACCAGGGAATTCCCATATAAATCATTTTTTGGTTTTTTCGGTTTTTCTTTTTGTGGGCCACACCATGTGGCATGTGGGAATCTTAGTTCCCCGACCAGGGATCAAACCTGAGCCCCCATGCTGAAAGCGCCAGAGTTTTAACCACTGGACCGCCAGGGAAGTCCTAAAACATACTTACCTATTTGGTAACAAGTGTTTTTTTGTTTGTTTTATTTTGGCCACACAGCTTGCAGGATCTTAGTTCTTCAACCAGGGAACGAACCCATGCCCCCTGAAGTGAAAGCATGGAGTTCTAACCACTGGACCGCCAGGAAGTCCCTCATTCTTATAAGTTTGTTAAAACAAGTCTCCCGAAAGGACCTCTACTTGGTCTACTAGCTTCCTTAAGCTATTTCAACTTGTTCTCCATGTTAACAAATAACAAAACTGCATTTAATTGGAGAAATAATAAAAATAAAGGATATTCATTGCCATTGCCTGCCTACTGTGTCAGGGACTACATGAAACACTCGACTGAATTATTTCACTTAACCTTTACAACAAAGGCCGCCGCATCTCCACATTTTAAAAAATGAGCAAACTCAGACATATTTTAAAGGATAAGCAGCTTATCCAAGATTACAAAGTTATTAAGTGGGGAAGATAAGATTCAAAACCTATGAAATTTTACTCCAGAGCTCACAATCTTAACCACCTCACTCTGTCACCTTATTTTGTCACCTTTTTAAGAAAATAATCTTTAAATCATATTTTTCACTAATTCAAGTGACCAGACCCCTGTAGCTGATCTTATGCACCAGTACTTCCCAACTTCAATCACATACTGTCATGTTTAGATCTGCCATATCTAAACACTAGCAGTACTATTATTTATTTGATATTGTCTTTAAATTGACTTACTTTTTTGGGCCTTGTCCTAAACCATATCTATGAAATTATTAACATTTTTTCTTACATACAAAGGTACCTCTATTAAATTACAAAAAAGGTTTGTCAATAAACCATCTTCTGTGTACCACCAGAAATAAAAAGAAGCTATTTCTGAACTCTTTGTCAGTATTTCTCAAAGTGTGGTAAATAATGATTTAGAAATAGCTTTTTCTGTTTATACATCAAGAAAAGGTTTTATTCTTTTAGCCACAGAAACATCAGGAAAAAAGACTGCCAAGGAAAATTCATTAATTTAAACAAAATTAGGATTAAAGTACTCAAAAGACATGGACAATATTTATAAACAATTAAGTAACACTAAGATCAAGATCTCATAAGAAAATGAATTTTACAATGATAATTCTCAAGTAAATTGCAACAGTGTCCTATTGAATCTGTTTCCAGTTTTGCTCCTGTCAAAGAATTTGCTGAAAAGATAAACATATATATTTATATATATATATACATGATCACAGTGCTACCTTGGTTAAAACTCTTCAGTGGCTTCTCAAAACACTCATAATAAAGTCCACACTGTTTATCATATCCTAAAAGGCCCTTTACTTTCCAATTCTTGTGTGCCTTTTCAGCTGCATCTTTTGCCACATTCCCCCACAAGTCCCTGTTGCAGTCATACTGAATCTCAGTCACACTTGCAGTCTCACATTTATATCATGCATTTTCTCAACCCAAAGTCTAAATACCTCAATTAAATCATGTACTTTCTCGATTCTAAGTTTTTGGCGCTGAACTAAATTACCACCTTACTTATCTGTATCACCCTCACCTAACTAGAAGCTTCCTTGAGGTCTGGGGCTGTGTTTTTTTGGTTTTCCACTGTAAACACATGCGTGACATATAATGGGAACTCAGTACATACATGTTTGGTGAATGAATGAGCAATGTATTACCAGGACCATTTAAAAGAAGAGTGAGAGAGAGAGAGTGTGTGTGTGTGTGCGCGTGTGTGTGCGTGTGTGTGTGTGTACACATCAACTATAGGAGCCACTAAATTTGTATTTGCACAGGCTTTGTATCTCCCATAGTAAATGTTTTCAACCTAAGACCCATATTATTAATGTCCTTTTTGTAGTTAAAGTAGTTAAAATCAAACTAAGGACAATCTAAAGAACATTAATATTAAAAAATCTCTCCAAAAATGTGACTTGTGGAATAATCTAATTTGTACTTACTCAAATCATCCGATATGTCTTCAGTTCCTGAAGCACTATCATCAGAATCACCAGTATTATCTGTACATGTTTGTTGCTTCTGAGATTGTTGTGAGTTTTCCAGAGCAGATTTTTCTCCCTCTGCAACATCAATATTCACTTTGTCCAGAGAAGTAAAGGAGCTTGGAATTTTTTTTCCAATCTGCTGTAATTCTGTCTGTCTCATATTTTCTTTCAACAGTAAACTGGGTACCTTCTCAGCTTCTGCTGGTAAGCTGGGCACCTTTTCTGATTTCATCTGAGAACCAGGTGCTTTTTCTGCTCTCCTCTGTGAATTAAGTGTCTTTTCTGCTGCTGTTGCCTGTGAGCTGGGTGCCTTTTCTGTTTTCACTGGTGAATTAAGTGACTTTGGTGATTTTTCTGTTTTTGCCTGTAAACTGGGTGCCCTTTCTACTTTTGCCTGTGAAACAGGTACCTTTTCTGCTTTCACCGGTGAATTCGGTGATTTTTTTGCTTTGCAGTGACTTTGATCTCGAAGGACTAACCCCAAATCTTTAGGGCCTGGAACACTGGCAGCATTTACTTTACATGATTTAACTTCTGCTTTTTCTATACAAATATCATTTTGCTTATTTTTTTTACTACTATTCCTATTTGGAGAGTTGGTCCCAATTTCTTTTATGGATTTATCATTTCTAGCTTTCAAAGTTTGATTAGTTATAAATTTAACTGCTTTGCTTTCTTCAGAAAGAGCCCAAGCATTCTTCTTTGGTTCATGATTTTCATTTTCAGAGTTCTTAGACTCTTCCATTATCTGAAAACCTGCTTCCTTCCAATTGTGATATTGTAAAGTGGCAGATCTCCAGTAGTCTGAATTGCTTCAAATCCAGTTTAGGCAAGCAAACTATTGGATTAAAAAAAAAAAAAAATCTGTTATTTAAAATGCAAAACCCATTTCTAAAAAATTGGTTAGACACAAAAAAAACTTTTACAATTCATTCTCAAAACTGAATAGCGGGGCTTCCCTGGTGGCGCAGTGGTTAAGAATCTGCCTGACTATGCAGGGAACAAGGGTTCGAGCCCTGGTCCGGGAAGATCCCACATGTCGCGGCGCAACTAAGTCTGTGCACCACAACTACCAAGCCTGCATTCTAGAGCCCACGCGCCATAACTACTGAAGCCTGCGCACCTAGAGCCCGTGCTCTGCAACAAGAGAAGCCACCGCAAGGAGAAGCCCACGCACCACAACGAAGAGTAGCCCCCGCTCGCCGCAACTAGAGAAAGCCGCACAGCAACGAAGACCCAACACAGCCAAAAATAAATAAAAATAAAGTAAAAAGCTGAAGAGTAAAAAATAAAAAATTTTAAACTCTGAAAACTATATGAGAAGGAGTTAAAATCCACTTAGTAAATAACAGCGAAATCCCCATAAAGGAGGTTCTAACATAATTCTGGCACTATGACATCAAAACAAGGGAACTTCAGAAGTAAAATGCTGTTTTACATTACTCAATAAGAATTTCAACTAAAAGGGAAATAAAACCTGCAACTGATGTACCACAATTAACATAAAAGGAAATGGAAGAAAAATAACACAAGAATTCCAATCTATATGCAACATAGGGAACCAGCTTATAGAAGACTAAGTGGTAAAAATAACAGAAGAACTGCAATCGATATGCAACATAGGGAATCAGTTTATAGAAGGCTAAGTGGTAAGATCTTTCCCACATGACTTTCCTACTAAATACTACCTATTTATACCGCTAACCTACTTCTAACTTGACGCTCTAAACATGGGGAACCAACGTCAACAGACTTCCTCCAGCTCCAAAGTACAAAGCAGTTTAAATAAATTCTTCTGAGGTAAGAAAATTTTAAAAAACCAACAGGATCCCAGAGTTTAAAAGTTATAGTAATATTCTGTATGATGATACATGTCATTATACATTTGTCAAAACCCACAGCATGGATATCCCTAAGAGTGAACCCTAAGGTAAACTACGGACTTTGGATGATAATGACGTGTTAACGTAGGTGCATCGACTGTAACAAATGTAGCACTCTAGTGCAGGGATGTTGATAGTGAGAGAGGCTATTCCTGTGTGGGGGAAGGGAGTTACATGGGTACTCTGTACTTTCTGCCCAACTTTGCTGTGAAACTAAAACTGCTCTAAAAGAATAATAATGTTTAGAAAAAAGATAATAGAAAGAAAAAAAAATCAGAATCCGTTTTGTTCTAAAATATAATAGGAACTATTACACTTTTACCACAGAGCACAAACTATAAACAAATGAAAATACTACATTTTGTTAAATAATTTCTATACTAGAAATAGCTTGTATACTATATATTACGGAAATCAGGATTTTTTTTACTTTTCACTTTGTCCTATATGCCTTAAATTCATACTTAAATTCATGACTCTAAACAAAGATTAATAACATGAATAAAAATTAGAGTCAAAAAAGCAAACTGCATGTAGCATCTTTGATTTTACTTGGTTAAATCTGGGCAGTCAAACACCTCTAAATCATATAACTATATATCATACAAACACAAAAATATTATCTAAATTCAAAAGCTCAGAACACAATTCATTTACCCCTATCTATTTTATGCCAAAGCATATTTCCAAATAAAAGAAAAAAAGAAATTAAACTTACATAGTTATGTCTCCACTGAAATACCTTACTCTACTTGGACCTAGCTTTTATAATTCCTGTTGTAGTACAGTCCTCTACATTCTCTGCCTTGATCTCCGTCCAGATTAACATTATCTCTTATTTTAAAAAGCCTACTAGATAGATAAGCAACAAGGATATACTGTGCAGCACAGGAAATTATAGCCATTATTTTGTAATAACTTTTAATGGAGTATAATCTCTAAAAACACTGAATCACTATGCTGTACACCTGTAACTAAAATAATATTGTAAATTAACTATACTTCAATTAAAAAAATTTACTAGGTGCTTCTTCTAAATTATTTTACAAAATAATATTTAAAGAAATTATGATAATTAAAATTTAAGCCAAAACCATATTAGATTTTCACCATTTCTTTTTTTTTTTAATGTTTAGATTTAAATCTACTTTTTTTTAAAAAATTAATTTATTTATTTTTGGCTGTGTTGGGTCTTCGTTTCTGTGCGAGGGCTTTCTCTAGTTGTGGCGAGCAGGGGCCACTCTTCATTGCGGTGCGCGGGCCTCTCACTGTCGCGGCCTTTCTTATTGCGGAGCACAGGCTCCAGACGCGCAGGTTCAGTAGTTGTGGTTCACGGGCCTAGTTGCTCCGTGGTATGTGGGATCTTCCCAGACCAGGGCTCGAATCCGTGTCCCCTGCATTGGCAGGCAGATTCTCAACCACTGCGCTACCAGGCAAGCCCCATTTCTTTTTTGAGTAATATTATTTTCCAGTAAAAAGCTGTAGCACTTTTATCTATAAAAGAATGTTTTTGCTCCTGGTTTTTGGATATTTAAATGTATTTAATAGATTTTTCTTTCATTATTCTTGATAAAGTTTTTTTTTTTTTTACATAACTGTCAAAACAGTTGTCAAATACATCTAACTTCTTGTAGAAACTGCTGCAGGTTCCTAATTTTAAAAGTAATAATGGGTTCTATTCTAAAAGATTACTTTAACTTATCCAGTAACCAAAATATTTTAAATTTTCTAATGCTATTCTATGATAATGACTAGTAATTTTGTAGATGTCATCTCACTGACAAAAGCCTAAACAAAAAAGACTTGATACAGCAATGCTGATCCACAATTCTGTTTATAAAACTTTTTAGACATACTATTCCTCCATTCAAAAATAAAAAAAAAAAATCAATCTATTTAATACAGATAAATGCTAGTGAGGAGTTAGACTCAGAAAGTTGCCAGGTTTCACTTTGAGTAATTTGTTTCACATAACTGAAATTACATTTAAGTTTTTAATTGGAATAATGTGTTATGAAAAAAACAGACCATAGTTATTTTCTTTTTTTCTTTTAATTTATTTTCTTTGTTAATTTATTTTCTTTATTTGGTTGCACCAGGTCTTAGTTGCAGCAGGTGGGCTCCTTAGTTGCAGCATGCATGTGGGATCTAGTTCCCTGAGCAGAGATCAAACCCGGGCCCCCTGCATTGGGAGCATGGAGTCTTAACCAATGCGCCACCAGGGAAGTCCCTATATTTATTTTCTAATCTTCCCCATCTTTTCTTATATGAGTAGCAAATGTCCTCTTACTTCCAAAACAAAGTGTGGTAATTTCACAGCAAAATTGCTATTTTTAACTTTTTCTTTTAAGCTATCAACAGTATAAAATTTTCCCCAGGGGCTACCCTGGTGGCGCAGTGGTTGAGAATCCGCCTGCCAATGCAGGGGACACGGGTTCGAGCCCTGGTCTGGGAAGATCCCACATGCCGCGGAGCAACTAGGCCTGTAAGGCACAACTACTGAGCCTGCGCGTCTGGAGCCTGTGCTCCGCAACAAGAGAGGCCGCGACAGTGAGAGGCCCGCGCACCGCGATGAAGAGTGGGCCCCGCTTGCCGCAACTAGAGAAAGCCCTTGCACAGAAACGAAAACCCAACACAGCCAAAATTAAATAAATTAATTAATTAAAATTAAAAAAAATTTGTTTAAATTTTCCCCAAAAAGGTATGGTTCCTAGAAACGAAGTTTTCTCTGAGAAGATAGTGTTTTGAAAACAAGGTTCACTGCTTCCCAGTGCACACTCAGCAAAACTGGTTGAATCAAATAAAAATGTCAGACCTACTTTCTAGTTCCTGTTTATATTTTCAGAATGCAGAAAATACGTATTAAATGAGATTCTAACCTTATATAACCAATTATTAACAAGAAAATACAGAGAATTTTTAACAAATTTATTTTAAAAGTGTTTGAATATTGAAAACAATAGCATTTAGAATGTATTCCATTTCATTTTTAGTAAATCATTAAACATCAGTCCATTTTCTACTTCTAGGTCTAATCATGTCTTCTATCCTCCTTGAATCCTTACCATCAATGTCTACCACAATTCTAGGTACTTAGTAAACACTCAAAATCACTAGCAATTAAAAGAACATCTACTCCAGCCTGATGTCTTTACACCACTCTTTACCTGCTGCAAACTGAAGTCTTTAGCAGAAATTGGAATTGTTTCAAAGAGAAGTTTTTGATGTCCTTCTGTAATTATCCATCATTCAACTGGCAGACTGACCTACAAGGTTCGGGGCCTGAGTCTTGTAAGAGTTGTTTGGATACACTAGCTGAGAAAGTTTACCTGAAATAACTGTTGCATAACTAATGGAAAAGCTAGTCACAGAAAGAGTTACTGCTCAAGTAACCCTTCATAGGACAGACAAAGGAAGCTACTGTAAAGCATAATTATAGAAAGTTATCAGAAGCTCCTACTACTTTGGAAAAAAAAATTACATAATCAACCAATTTCAGCTAAGGCCTCCAACCCCTGAGGCCCACTAGCTACTTACTGAGTGACTTTAAACAAGAGACACTGACCCTCTCTGAGTCACAGATTTCTAAACTATAAAGTGAGTGGCTGAACCAGAGTCTACTCCATCTAAGATGTTATAATTCAATGCAAATCCTGAAACACAGTGATGCCAATGTTATATTGGTTCTGATAATTTTACAATTATAGAAAATTAGCAGGGACCTCTCAGGCCCCATGAAGACACAGCATTTGTATGGATGCTAACTAGACTTACGGTGGTGATCATTTCCCAATATATTCAAATATTGAATCATTATGTTGTACACCTGAAACTAATATAATATTGTGTGTCAATATTACCTCAATTAAAAAAAGAGAGAGGAAAAAAAAACCCAACATAATGCTCTCCTATAGGAAAAGAGCTTGCTAAGCAAAAGGAGTCCACATAAACTAGACTCCAGAGACTGAATTATTATACATGGTATGTGCTTAATAAATTCTAAATTAATTAAACATTTTCAAAATTACTAAATTCTTAATAATTATAAAATCTGGTATTTGCAGTTGGTTATTTCTAACACCGAAATACTAGCAGTAATAAACCAAGCTTAAAATATTGATTACCTTTAAGGCAATAGTTCTCAAATTTTATCATTCATTAGAATCACCTGGAAGGTCCCATTCCCAGAGTTTCTGATTGAACAGGTCTGGGATTGAGGCCTGAGAATTTGCATTTCTCACAAGTTCCCAGGTGATTCTCATGTGGCTAGACTGGGAACTACACTTGAAAAATCAATGCTCTAAGGAATGTTTCTGAAAGTAGAAGTGAAGGAAAACCAAACTCTTCTGTACAATCTTATACACAAGATTATAAGCTCCAAGAGGTAAGAAACCATTTCTCATTTTGCTTACCATTATATCTTCATCGCCTATTACAGTACCTAGTTCAAAGTAGACACTCAATAAATTTGTTAAATGGATTAATAAAAACTTAGCTGAAATTATTTTTAATTGTTCACACTTTAAAAACAAAATATAATAGATCCAAAAGATATTTAATTGCCTCATACTTTATATTGTCTACAATGTAACTAGAAAGTGTCTCGCTTCCCAATCCATCCCCTAGCCTCCTACCACCCAGGGTGGCCTGGATAAGTATGCCTCTTTCTATGGACTTTGTTCTTACCTTTCTCATAGTACTTAGCACTTAACACATTTCATGTGTTTACCTCCTATTTAGACTACAGGAATTTTTTTTTCCAATGTGCTTCTTATAAAACAAATACACTTACACAGTTGAAAAAGTAAATGGCAAGGCAAAACAGCATTCTCCTACCAACTACCAATCTCTCTCCTCAGAAGCAACTACTGTCAACTCTTTTAGCTGTTTCTTCTGAGATTTATCTCCATATTTCTAAATTACATGCTTAAGCTGATACTACCTATTTTGTTTTAGATTTAGGTACTATCTACTGACTTCCTACAGACAGAATTGTACACACACTTATGTTCCCATCCTACCACCATCCTCCCAGGATGACTATAATATAATATGCCAATATTATTTATGGCTGAGCCAAATATACCATTGCACAGAGTTTTCTAGATATCTATCAAAATTCATTTTCTCCTTTTTCCTAGGCACGTAGCTAAACTACATTTCCCAACCTTCTCTGCAGTTAGGTGTGTCCTTAAGATCAAGTTCTTACCTCCTCCATGCTCTCCCCTTCTCACTGGATAAAATTCTCAGTCACCCATCTTCAATCACATAGCCAACAATTAAATTCCAATCCAGACCAGTAGGTCTTAAACTTTTGTGCACAGGAATCAGCTAGTTCCTAAGTGCAGATTCCGATTCAGTAGGTTTGGAGTGAGGACTAACATTCTGCATTTAGTCTAACAAGCCCAGGTAAAGTCCACACTGTTAGCCCTTGGCCATACTTTTAACTGGACAAAAATCATCAGTGGAACTTGGTACTCCTGAATGACCACACACAATAAACTATTCATCTGGATCTGGTGACTACTCACCTAGCAACTATTACATGAGACAGAAATAAAACTGTTTCTTAGGTCACTGTACTATTGGATCTCTTTATCACAGGAGCCTAGACTTTTGACTTAAGCAACATATATACTATAATCACATTTCTCTTTTGGTATACTTTTCAGTTTTACCTGGAACTGTCTCACTTCTCTTAAGTTTTTTATATATCTGTCAATAATTCATTGACAGAACTGTAAATCTTCTCTCAATGTCTTCAAATACATCAAGCAACCCATGTGTTTGTTTTTATTGTCGTTTTTCTCTCCTTGGACATCCCATCTGGCACCTTCTGATCACTACTAGATTTCCACCACACTTGTCACCCTGAGACTTTCCTTTTGCTATCATCCTACCAATTCCCATCTACTCTCTCACGCTGACTGACTCTTCTATTTTCCTCTTCCATAAGTTACTCCCTCTTTTTTGGTGTAGCATATCCTCCAGTAGCTTTCTAAGAAAGAAAACAAGAAAGGCATTAAGAAAGTAATTATGCCCTACTTCTGACATTTCATTTCATGTAGAGGGACAACCATTATCACAACATTCCTGATTTCTTTCCACTCCACTCATTCCTTTCCTAAGGAGATGGGGTAACTTATTTCATCATTGAGTTTAGAAAAATGATCTGGGCAAAAGTTAGCACCTTCCTCTCTCCTTCCTCTTTGCATTCAGCTGTTCTCAGGAAAGAAAATTCCATTCTCTCATTCATACTCTAACATTACAGTTGCAAGCCCCACACAGGGCCTGTCACTGTTCAGCTCTGCCTATGCCTGAGTGGTTAAATCTGTCTATTTCTGGCATTGAGTATTAGCAAGCCACATGAAAATATAAGTCCCATTCTCCAATGTGAATCTTATCCATAATAAAAATAATATTCTGGTCTCCATATGCTTCCTTTATCTCTCCCAATTTGTTCAGAATTCAGGAAGGGAAAGAGAGTGCTATTTATTGGGCTCCCTTAAGCCCCAATAGGAGATAAGTTTTATAAGACTTTGTATGCCTGAAATGTCTTTATTCTTTCTTCATATTTTGTTTAATTATGTTTGAAATTCTAGGTTAAAAATCATTCACTCAAAATCTTACAGGTATTGTTTCAACAATTTCTAGTTTCTAGTGTTACTACTGAGAAAATTATGGCATTCTTATTCTCCATCTCTTTTACTGAACTGTTTTTTTTTCTTTATGGAAACTTTTAGGATATTCTCTTTGCCTCAGTGTTCTGTAATTTACAAGTGATAAGTCTTAGTATAGATATTTCTTTATTCATTTTGCTGTGCATTCAGCTGGCTCTTTTAATCTCTAACGCAAGTCCTTCACTTCTGGAAATTTTTTCCATATTATATCTTCCATAAACTTCCTCCCTTTCATCTTCTCTGCTCTTTTTCTAGAGCTCCTATTAATTGAACTTTAGGCCTCTTACACTGATCCTCCAATTATCTTTTCTCTCCATTTCCCATCTCTTTTTTGTCCTTCCTGGGTGACTTCCTCAAATTTATCTTCCAACCCTTCTATATTTGGAGGGGGGGCATGGAGGAAACCTTTCGTATTTTCACTTCTAAAAACTCTCTAATTCTCTGATTATTCCTTTTCATAGCACTCTGATCTTCATCTCTTATTTCTGAAAACACTAACAATTTTTCTGGAACTTTTTTCTGCTCCCTGTATTGTCTGGTTCCTGAGTTCCTCATGTGCTTTCCTTCTTCTCTACCATGCATACTAGCATATGCATAACAGGAGTCTCAGAAGGAAAAGAGAGAAGGGGAAAGAAAAAATACTTAAAGAGGGAATTCCCTAGTGGTCCAGTGGTTAGGACTCCCCGTGCTTTCACTGCCGTGAGCCCAGGTTCAATCCCTGGTTGGGGAACTAAGATCCCACAAGCCGTGCGGTGTGGCCAAAAAAAAAAAAAAATTGAAGAAATAATAGCCAAAAACTTCCCAAATCTGATGAAAGACACAACTACACACATCCAAGAAACTCAATGGACTCCAAGCTGAATAAACTCATAGGAATCCACACCAAGACACATAATTGTTAAATTGTTAAAGACAGAAGAAATTTTGAAAGCAACAAGAGGGAAGCAACTTCTCATACATGAAGAATCCACAATAAAATTAACAGCTGATTTCCCATCAGAAATCATGGAGGCCAGAAGGCAATGGGATGACATATTTAAAGTCCTGGATGAAAAACACTGTCAACCAAATATTCTCTAACCATGCAGAAAAACTATCCTTTACTAATGACAGAGAAAGTACGACACTTCCAGATAAACAAAAGCTAAGAAATTTCATTAGCAGACTTGAAGTCTAGCCCTACAAGAAATGCTAAAGGGAGTTCTTAAGGCTGAAATGAAAAGAAATTAGGCAGTAACTCAAAGCCATAAGAAATAAAGGACACTGGTAAAGGTAACTTAGCACCGGTAAACATAAAAGCCAGTATTATTGTACTGCTGGTTTGTAACTCTTCCTTTTTTCCTACATGATTTAAAAGGCAAATACATAAGAAGACAATTATAAACCTATGTTTATGGGCACACAATGTATAAAGATGTAATCTGTGACAATAACAATGAGAGAGAACAGAGACATATAGGATCAGAGTGTGTGTATACTATTGAAACTAAACTGGTATTACTCAAACTAGGCTGTTATAAATTTAAGATATTAGTTGCGCTGTTATCTGCAAGGCAACCCCTAAGAAAATAATGTTTAAAAATACAAAAAAGGAAAATAGGGAATTAAAATAGCACACTATAAAAAAGTCAACTAAATACATAAAAAGGCACTAATATAGAGAAATTGAGGAACAAAAAGCATGAGAGATACAGAAAAGAAAAAACTAAAGAGCACGAGTAAATCCTTCCTTATCAATAACTACTTTAAATGTATTGGGTTGGCCAAAAAGTTCCTTTGGTTTTTAAGTAAAAATAAAAGACACATTTTTCATTTTCACCAAGAACTTTATGAACAACGTATGCACCCTTTTGTTCCACTACCTTCTGCCATTTTTCAGGCAACTTCATAATTCCATCTTGCCAAAACTCTTTTATCTTTTTGACCAAAGAATTGTTCCAGGTGCCTTTTACAGTCTTCCAGGGAATTGAAATTTTTTCCATTAAGAGAATTTTGTAAAGACCGAAATAAATGGAAATCTGAAGGTGCAATGTCTGGTGAATACGGTGGATGAATCACAACTTCCCAGCCAAGCTGTAACAGTTTCTACCTGGTCATCAAAGAAACATGCACTCTTGCGGTATCCTGATGGAAGATTATGCATTTTCTGTTGACTAATTCCAGATGCTTTTCATCAAGTGCTGCTTTCAGCTGGTCTAATTGCAAGCAGTACTTGTTGGAATGAATCGTTTGGTTTTCTGGGAGGAGCTCATAATAGAGGACTTCCTTCCAATCCCACCATATACACAACATCATCTTCTTTGGTGTGGTTGGTGGTGATTTACCTCGTTTGCCTCATGATCTCTTCTGTTCCACATCATTGTACAGTATCCACTTTTCATCACCCATCACAAATTGTTTTAAAAACAAATGTTTTCATTACACTTAAGTAGAAAATCACATGCAGAAATATGGTCAAGAAGGTTTTTCTCACTTAACTTATGCGGAACCCAAACATCAAAGCGATTAACATAACCAAGCTGGTGCAAATGATTTTCAATGCTTGATTTGGATATTTTGAGTATGTCAGCTATCTCCTGTGTGGTATAATGTTGACTGTTCTCAATTCATGTCTCAATTTGATCACTATCAACTTCAACTGGTCTACTGGACCATGGAGCATTGTCCGGTGAGAAATCTCCAGCACAAAACTTTGCAAACCATTTTTGACACATCTGATCAGTCACAGCACCTTCTCCATACACTGCACAAATCTTTTTTTGCATTTCAGTTGTGTTTTTACCTTTCTTGAAATAATAAAGCATTATATGCCAAAAATGTTGCTTTTTTCTTCCACCTTCAACATTAAAATGGCTACACAAAAATTCACCAATTTTGATAAGTTTTTTTAAAGGCACACTAATAAGACAGCTGTCACAATACAATCTAACAAAATTGTTTCAAATGAAGTTAAAGACAACGAAGGACTACTAGAGCCATCTTATGGAAAAAACCGAACGAATTTTTTGGCCAATTCAAAAATGAATTAGACTCTCCAATTAAACGCAGAGATTGGAAAACTGGATTAAAAAACACATGATCCATCTATCATATTACCTACAAGAGATTCACTTTAGATACAAAGAAGCAAAGAGGTTGAAAATACAGGCTGGAAAAAGATATCAAGAGAGAACTGAGTTGGCTATATAATTGTCAGAAAAAAAATATACTTTAAGTCAAAAACAGTTACAAGAGACAAAGAAGAGCATTATATACTGATAAAAAGTTTAGTCCAACAAGAATATGTAACAATTATAAACATATATATACCTAATAACAGAGCCCCAAAAATAGGAAACAAAAATTAACAAAATTGAAAAGAGAAATAGATAATTCTATAATAATAGCTGGATCCCTATCAAATTACCCATGACATTTTTCACCAAACTAGAATAATCCTAAAATTCATATGGAACCATAAAAGACCCAGAACTGCCAAAGCAATCCTGAAGAAAAAGAACAAAGCAGGAGGCATAACCATCCCAGACTTCAGGCAATACTACAAAGCTACAGTAATCAAAACAGCATGGCACTGGCACAACAACAGACATATGGATCAATGGAACAAAATAGAGAACCCAGAAATAAACCCATACACCTATGGTCAATTAATTGTCAACAAAGGAGGCAAGAATATACAATGAGAAAAAGACAGTCTCTTCAGCAACTGGTGTTGGGAAAGTTGGACAGCCACATGTAAATCAATGAAGTTAGAACACACTCTCTCACCATACACACAAAAAAAACTCAAAATGGTTTAAAGACTTTAACATTAGACATCACACCATAAAACTCCTACAAGAAAACATAGATAAAACATTCTCTGACATAAACTGTACCAATGTTTTCTTAGGTCAGTCTCCCACGGCAATAGAAATAAAAACGAAAATAAACAAATGGGACCTAATCAAATTTACAAGCTTTTGCACAGCAAAGGAAATCATAAACAAAACAAAAAGACAACCTACAGAATGGGAGAAAATATTTGCAAACCATGAGACTGACAAGGGCTTAATTTCCAAAATATACAAACAGCTCATACAACTCAACAACAAAAAAAACCCAATCGAAAAATGGGCAGAAGATCTAAAGAGACATTTCTCCCAAGAAGACATACAGATGGCCAAGAGACACATGAAAAGATGCTCAACATCACTAATTATTAGATAAATGTAAATCAAAACTACAGTGAGGTACCACTTCACACCAGTCAAAATGGCCATCATCAAAAAGTCTACAAATAACAAATGCTGGAGTGGGTGTGGAGAAAAGGGAATCCTCCTACACTGTTGGTGGGAATATAAGTTGGTGCAGCCACAATAGAGAACAGTATGGAGGTTCCTCAGAAAACTAAAAACAGAGCTACCATAAGATCCAGCAATCCCACTCCGGGTCATATATCTGGACAAAACTACAATTAGAAAAGACACATGAATCCTATGTTAATAGCAGCACTATACACAATGCCCCCCCTCAAGACATGGAAACAACCTTAATGACCATCAACAGATGAATGGATAAAGAAGACATGGTACATATATACAATGGAATATTACTCAGCCATAAAAAAGAACATAATGCCATTTGCAGCAACATAGATGGACCCAGAGATTGTCATACTGAGTGAAGTAAGTCAGACACAGAAAGACATCTATCATATGATATCGCTTATATGTGGAATCTAAAAAAAAGGAGTACAAATAAATTTATTTACAAAACAGAAGTAGAGTCACAAATGTAGAAAACAAACTTATGGTTACCAGGAGATAAGGGGGGAAGGGATAAGTTGGGAGATTGGGACTGACATATACACACTACTATATATAAAACAGATAACTAATATGAACCTGCTATATAGCACAGGGAACTCTACTCAATACTTTGTAATGGCCTATATGGGAAAAGAATCTTAAAAAAAAAAAAGAGTGGATATATGTATATGTATAACTGATTCACTTTGCTGTACACCTGAAACTAACACAACATGGTAAATCAACTCTACTCCAATAAAAATTTTAAAAAAACAAAAAAAGATGTGGTACATACATACAGTGGAATACTACTCAGCCATAAAAAAGAACGAAATAATGCCATTTGCAGCAACATGGACGCAACTAGAGATTATCATACTAAGTGAAGTAAGTCAGAAAGAGAAAAACAAATACCATATGATATCACTTATATGTGGAATCTAAAGTATGACACAATGAACCTATCTATGAAGCAGAAACAGACACACAGACATAGAGAACAGACTTGTGGTTGCCAAGGGGGAGGGAGTGGGGAGGGGGGATGGACTGGGGTTTGGGGTTAGTAGATGCAAACTATTACATACAGAATGAATGGAAAACAAGGTCCTACTGTATAGCACAGAAAACTGTATTCAAAGTCCTGCGATAAACCACAATGGAAAAGAATATTAAACAGAATGTATACATATATTATATACATTATATAAAATATATATGTATCTGAGTCACTTTGCTGTACGGCAGAAATTAACACAACATTGTAAATCAACTACACTTCAATTAAATAAATAAATAAATAAAATAGTTGGAGACTTCAATACCTTTCTTTCAATAACGGTTAGAGCAACCAGACAGAAAACCAATAAGGAAATAGAGGACTTGAATAACACTATACACCAATGAGACCTAACAGATAAATCCAGAAGACTCAATCCAACATCAGCAGAATACATATTCCTCTCAAGTACACATGGAACATTCTCAACAATAGACTATTACGTTAGGCCACAAAACAAGTCTTAATAAATTTAAAAAGACTGAAATCATACAAATTATCTTTTCTTATCACAATAGATGGAAACTGGAAATCAAATCAATAACAGGAAAAAAACTGGAAAATTCACAAATATGTGAAAATTAAACAATGCACGCAAACAACCAATGGGTCAAAGAAGAAATCACAAGGGCAATCGGAAAATACCTTGAGACAAATGAAAACAACGTATTTTTTTAAGCAATGTATTATTTTAACACAATTTTGTAAATGGAGATAAAAGGATATTTGATATAATTTTTTAAAATAAGGATTATAAAAGAATACTATGAACAACTGTACATCAACAAATTGGATAACCTAGATGGAACGGACAAATTCCTACAAACACACAAATTACCAAAACTGAGTCAAGAACAAATATAAAATATGAATACACCTACAACAAATAAGTAGACTGAATCAGTAATCAAAAACCCCTCAACAAAAAAAGCTCAGAATCAAAAGGCTATACTGGAGAAGCTCACTCAACATGTAAAGAATTAATACCAATCCTTCTTAAACACTTCCAAAAAATTGAAAAGGAGGGAACACTTCCTAACTTATTCTATGAGGCCAGCATTACTCTGATACTCTGAATATATATGCAAAAAATCATCAACAAAGTACTAGCAAACCAAATTCAGCAGCATATTAAAAGGGTTATACACCAAGACCAAATGAGATTTATCTTCAGAATGTAAGAGTGATTGAACATATGAATTATCAATCAATGTGATAAACCACATTAATAGACTGAAGGAAAAGAAAAATACGTGATCATCTCAACTGATGCAGAAGAAAGCATTTGGCAAAATCCAGCACCTTTTCATGATAAAAACACTCAATAAACTAGTAATAGAAAGGAACTTCCTCAACATGATAAAGGCCATCTACAAAAAAAAAAAAAAAAAACACCCAAAACGAAAACAAAAACACAGCTAACATTATACTCATTAGTGAAAGACTTAAAAAAATTTCCCCTAAGATCCGCAATAAGACGAAGATGTCTGCTTTTGCCACTTCTATTTAACACAGTACTAGAAGTTCTAGCCAGAGCAATTAGCCAGGTAAAAGAAATAAAAGGCATCCAAACTGGAAAAGAAAAAGTAAAATTATCTGTTTGCAGATGACATGATCTTAAATGTAACAAAATCCTAAGAATACACACAAAAAAACAGAGCTAATAAACAAATTCAACAAGTTGCAGGATACAGAATCAACACACAGATTTCTTTACAGTAGCAATGAACAATCCATAAAGGAAATTAAAAAAAGGATTCCACTTACAATAGAATCAAGAAGAATAAAATACTTAAGAATAAATTTAACCAAGGAGGCAAAAAAATTTTTACCCTGAAAACATTACACTACAAAACATTACTGAAAGAAATTAAATACTTAAGTAAATGCAGCGACATCCCATGTTCATAGATTCCTTCCAGTCTACTTTCCCTACCTACCTCTTTCTTGCTCTTCCCTTTTCAGACTTTGGTCACTGCCTATGGGTAACTAAGGAATCAGGAAGTATTTTAAGTTCATATGACCTACAGCCGAAGGGAGTAGAACATTCGAAAACACACCTTTTACAATGTTTATCATTCACTTTAAAAGAATTAAGTACTCCACCCCTTGCTTATTGTTATCAATATCAAGAGTCCCCAAAACTATTTAGTCTGCTTTCCCAGTGCTGCCAAAAGCTGGAGACTGGGCAGAATTCATAAACTGCAGCCCACTGTGCACTCACCCATTTGTTTCCTTCACTTAAGTCATTGTCAATGACTTATATTGTTAACAATACTGTTAAGATGCCAATACTACCCAAAGTGATCTACAGACTCAATGCAATCACTATCAAAATCACAATGGCATTTTTTGCAGAAACAAAAACCCACCCTAAAAGTCATACGGAATTTCAAAGGACTCTAAATAGGCAAAACAATCTAAAAAAAGGAAAAAATTAGTTGGAAGAGTAACACTTTCTTATTTCAAAACTTACTACACAAAGCTACCATAACCAAAACAGTCTGGTAATAGCATAAAGAAAGACATATATCAATGGAACAGAATACAGAGCCCATAAATAAACCCTTACATACATGGTCATTCGATCTGACAACAGTGCTAAGAGTACTGAATGGGGGAAAGGACAGTCTTTTCAATAAATGGTGCTGGAAAACTGAACACACGTGTTCAAAAGAATGAAGCTGGACCCTGACCTTACACCAGTTGCAAAAATTAACTCAAAATGGATCAAATAAGACAAGACACTAATTGTAAAAGCAGCAGACAGGAAAAAAACTCAAATGACCATTTGAGTCTTTTGAAAAACTATAGAAAAACTGTCATAAAACAATAAAATATATTACCATACAGATGTAAACTAGACTGAGGAAATCTCTATTCTGTTATGGAGTGATAGTGAAGATACACTGTTAAGTGAAAAAAAGTAATATACACAGGCATGTGTAGTAAGCTAATTTTTTGTAAGAAAGAAGAGAATATATATACCTATATTTTCAGAAATAAACAATGTAAGGATAAAAACAAAAACAAAAGAACAAAGACCTAAATTTAATATCTATACTAAAACTATACCTTATACTCTAAACTACACAAACACACACATAAATATAACTGCATAAAAACTATAAATCTTCATGACCTCGGATTTGGCAACAGTTTCTTAAATATGACATCAAAAGCACAGATGACAAAAGAAAAAAATAGATAAATTGGTCTTCATCAAATTTAAAATTTCATCCTTGACATCTATCTTGACAATGATTTTTTTGGATTTGATACCAAAGGCAAAGGCAACCAAAGCAAAAAAACAAAAAACCAAGTGGGAATCCTCATGCAACTGCTGGTGGGAATAAAATGACGCAGTTGATGCAGGAAACAGTTTGGAAGTTCCTCAAAAAGTTAAACATGGAATTGCCATATGATCCAGCAATTCTACTCGTAGGCATATATCCAAAAGACTGAAAATAGGGACTCAAACAGATATTTGTACACCATGTTCACTGCAGCATTATTCACAATGGCCAAAAGGTAGATGCAACCAAGCATCTATCAACAGATGAATGGATAAACAAAATGTGGGATACACACAATGGAATATTACTCGGCCATTTAAAGGAAGGAAACTCTGACACATGCTACAACATGGATTAACCTTGAGGACATCATGCTAAATGAAATAAGTCACTCACAAAACGGCAGATATTGTATGATTCAATTATATAAGATATTGAGAATTGGTAAATTCATAGGGATAGAAAGTAGAACAGAAGTTATCAGGGGCTAGCGGGAGAGGGGAATGGGAAGTCATTGCTTAATGGGTACAGAGTTTCTGTTTGGGGTGATAAAAAAGTTTTGGAAATAAATAGTGGCGATGGTTACACAACATTGTGAATGTACTAATGCCATTGAATTGTACACTTAAAAAGGTTAAAACGATAAATTTAATGTGATGTATACTTTACCACAATAAAAAAACTTCTAACTCAAAAAATTTAATCGAAATAATGTGTATTAAGCTTATATAAAGTATCACAAACCTCAAATTTTAAATGTCAATCATTCTCTAAAATAGCTAAAGTTTTAAAAAAAAATAACTTTTTATATGGGTAAATCAACTGACAAGAGTTTTTATGATCAAAGCCAAGTAGAACTGTGCCCCCTTCTCTCAAATCCAGTTTTGTAAATAAATGGGATTTCCAAACTAAATTACCTAGATCCTCATCTAAAGCCCAATTAGCTAGGTTTTCTGGATTACTCAAGCCTTTTCCTTCTGTGTTCATCTGGTAAAGCTTTTTTGGCCACTGGTCAAAGAAGTTTAAGTCATGCTTCTTTTCACAAGCAATTTGTTGATTAAAACAGCCTGAGGTTGCCAACTGTTTTTTGGGCTTTTTTCTAATGAGATATGGAGATCATCTGGATCCCCTAATTATCCAAGCTACACTTTCCTCTTTTTCCTTATAAACAAATAATCAAGAACAAGCTCTATCTATATGAAGAGTCCTGTGATGCAAGATTCACTAGAAAGTTCTTGATTCTTCCAGTATCAGGCAGCTCTTTGGTATTTATGTATAACAATGTAGCTAACACTTTTTAAGTGTTACTTGTTTGTTGGGGAGACAAAGTTTGTCCCATAGTTCCAAAAATTGTGATATGTAACTGTGCTGGTCCTACAATGCTTGTGCTTCTAACACCACACTCATTTTGAAATTTCATATACTGTATCCCTTGGAATGGGCCAGGTTATGCTGCAATAACAACCTCTACAACTCAATGTTTATCACAACATAAATTGATTTAACAACTCATACAAAATCCTCTGTGAATTAAGGTGACTCTCTAAGGCAGCTGTCCTTTATGCATTGGCTCAGCATTCCAAGCTGCTTTAATCTTATGTTACCTCCCATATTAGCAAAACAGAGGGAAAAGGAATAGCACTGGTCACCTTTGCTCACATTTCATTTACCAAAAAAAGCCACATGGCTGCACCTAACTTCAAGGCAATAAGGAACACAACCCTCAGAATGCCTCAAAATAAAGGAGCAGTAACAAGGCTTATCACATTAGTACAAGATGAAATAAGGCAGTCTCTTTGTCTCGACCCATGTTACTATTTCCCTCCAATCCTTTTGTTCAGGGCTAATTTCATGGTCATGTGATCTGTGCAGTTACACAGGGCTCCATGCTCAGAAAGACGCTGTGCTTGGTTTAAAGATCTCCTGTCACCAACTTGAAATTCTTAATAATTTTATCTTTGAATTTGTGTTTTGTAGTGAAGTCTAATAGGACAATGGAACATGCACAGGAGCAGGAGATATATGCAAAATGTATACCTTGCCATTTGTTTCCACCTCATTCTCATATAGCTTTGGTGATACCTGTGAACACAGAATATCGGTGGATCCATGATGTGTGGGGAGTTCAGCAAGACTCAGTGTGACTATTAAGTAAGCATGTTGTCTACAACTAAGTAAGCAAGGGTACTAACAGCCCAAGAAGCCACATTTTGTTTGAACCATAACTTGCTTCAAACACAGAGGAAAGGCAATGGAATTCTAAGAAACATGAATGATCAAAAAGCCTATCATGTCTTTTCTTACTCATGTTACTTCCCTGTATTAACCAACCACTTATGCTAAAAGTGACAACACAGAAGGAAAGGGAAAGATAGAGCAAGCCACAGTTCCTTTTCCTTTCAGTCCTGCCAAATCAAAGGTAAAGACTGTTGGTAGAATGTGCAAGTATAAGAAATGAAATAAAAACAGCAAGTAAGTTTTGTGCAGTGTTTTCCCTGTTCTGGTAAGAATGAAATATATATGTACAAGCTATGAAATACTAGCAATTCCACATAAGAGTTAAATAATCATATATTTGCATTTAAAACTGGCATTGCACAATACAAAGTTGAACAGTAAAATTCATGCTTAATTAACAATTTCAATTGTTCTTTATGTACAATGACATTAAAAAGAAAATAAACACAACGAGCTGAGAGAAAGATCAAAGAAGAAAAAAACTTTGTTTTAGTAACTTTAACAGCACTTTTTTTCCTGCGTTTTGAACTAGAGACCCTGCATTTTTATTTTGCACTGGCCCTGCAAATTATGTAGCTGCGCTTTTATTTGCTCAGGTAAACAAATATAAATCAGGAATCAGTTTTAACAAAGATAATTTTCAATATTCACATATAAGGTGCTCAGTTAAAAGCTGGGGATACAAAGATAAATAATAGGCTCATGTCTAAAAGGGGAGATAGTCATATAAACAAATAATGACAATATTATGTGACACATGCTAAGGAAACCCTGAGGAAAGAGCCTAAGAAAAAGCCTTCTACATGGAGATAATATTGAGCTGAGAAAGAATTTCTCACTTAAGAGAAGGAGTAAGAAGGAGTAAGACAAGATTTGTATGTACTAGACAAAATATATTTCTAAAACTCTGACAAGTTTTTTAGGATGTAAAATAGCATGCATAATGATGAATACAGAAGATGAACTGGGAATGTAAATTGGTACACATATTTGCATACCAACTCAAGTTTAGACTTTAACAAAGAGAAGCCATAGATGATAAGCAGAAGAGTAGCACAATTTCTGCTTTAGATTAACTTCTGCAGAACAGGAAGACAGAGAAGAGAGGAAAAGGAGATGTCACTGAAGTAAACAAGAGTAGTTATCAATAATAGTAAAAAGTATTAAGAGGTTATTTAGGGCCTTAACACAAGCAATTTTAGTGGGATAGTGGAGAGGGAAAAGTTGTGTTAAAGTTAAATGGGTTTCTTCCCAGAAGATGCTTCAATATCCTAATAAGCACTGTAAATCTCTAAGAGTGAGATCTAATTTGCAACATTTCCCAGATTCATTTGACTAAAGAAACATTTTTTGCCAGGACCACCTATCAGTATCTCAAAGGACTGTGAGGAACACAAGTTTTATAATATTGTTCTATGAAACAGAAGGCCAACACTGACTGCAAAAGGCAGAGGGCAGTAGAGGGCTTAAGGCCAGGGTAAAACAATACTAAATGTGAGAAACAGGAAAGAAATCTGACTAAAATACTGCCCAGCTGTGTTAAAGACCTAACTACATATATAACACACCAGTCTACTAGTTTATACAATTTACAGATATTTAAATTCATACTGGGTAGAGGACTGACAGAATGAATAATTCAATAGAGTAAGTGAACACAACAGTAATGGTACTGGTGAGGGGGAAGGATAAAGCCCAAAAGAGGTTATATACAAAGAGATTAGGGATACATGAGAAAACTAAAGAAATGAGAAAGATGCACATATAGATATTAAGGAGATTTTGGTCAGAAGTAGAACCATTATTGAACCATATGAGTAGGTGTGTCAAGGAAAGTAGAGCTGAATACCACTGGAATACAGAAATTAAGGAAAAATAAAGTTAAGATGTTAGGTAACCTTCAGTATTATGCTTCCAACTGCCTGATATGATATCAAGAATTATACCAAAGTATCAGTGAACATAAGCGAGTGACACAGAGGTTCCTAGATTGAAATAACAAAGTCAGGTAAGAAACAGCCAGTAGGGCACCAGTCTTTTTTTTTTTTGAATTTTTGAATTTTATTTATTTTTTTATACAGCAGGTTCTATTAGTCATCAGTTTTATACACATCAGTGTATACATGTCAATACCAATCGCCCAATTCATCACGCCACCACCCGAACCCCCCAGTCGCTTTCCCCCCTTGGCAGTAGGGCACCAGTCTTAGAAGAAGAAGAATTTTAGTGGAGAATAGAAGAATAAACAGACACTATATAGAAAAACATGGGTCTGGTTTTCTGGCTTTGAGGAAGGAGGTATGAAGGGAACAAGATACAAACCCCCTTAGAGGGTTCAGAATAATGGTTCTCAATCATTTTTCTAACCCATCTGAGAAACAGAATACACGGCCAACAGAAATAAAGAGGAACACAAGAATGGGGGGTGGGAGAGGGTAGCTGTGAGTGGTTTAAAAGACCTTCCAAAGTGATTATGAAACACCTTCCTAAGGAGGTGTACCTCTCATATAATGAAAATCACTGGTTTAAAACTGGTACTATCACAGAAAGCTTAAATACAAGTTCCAAACACAAACTAACAAATTTTTACCTGTATGACACAATTCAAGACACTGTCTCATAACAATACCATAAGTTCCTACAAAAAGTCCTGGAGCCCTTACAAATTTTTCAGTTTAAAAAAAAGATTTGTTTAAATAGACATTCCTCCAAAGAACACATACAGATGGCCAAGAAGCACATGAAAAGCTGCTCAACATCACTAATTATTAGAGAAAAGCAAATCACAACTACAATGAGGTATCACCTCACACCAGTTAGAATGGGCAGCATCAGAAAATCTACAAACAACAAATGCTGGAGAGGGTGTGGAGAAAAGGGAACCCTCTTGCCCTGTTGGTGGGAATGTAAATTGATACAGCCACTATGGAGAACAGTATGGAGGTTCCTTAAAAAACTAAAAATAGAATTACCATATGACCCAGCAATCCCATTACTGGGCATATACCCAGAGAAAACCATAATTCAAAAAGACACATGCACCCCAATGTACACTGCAGCACTACTTACAACAGCCAGGTCACAGAAGCAACCAAAATGCCCATCGACAGATGAATGGATAAAGAAAATGTGGTACATATACACAATGGAATATTACTCAGCCATAAAAAGGAACGAAATTGGATCATTCGTAGAGACGTGGATGGATCTAGAGACTGTCATACAAAACAAGTCAGAAAAAGAAAAACAAATATCGTATATTAACGCATATATGTGGAACCTAGAAAAATGGTACAGATGAACCAGTTTGCAGGGCAGAAATAGAGACACAGATGTAGAGAACAAATGTATGGACACCGAGGGGGGAAAGTGGCGGGGGGGGGATGGTGGTGTGATGAATTGGGAGACTGGGATTGACCTATATACACTAATATGCATAGAATAGATAACTAATAAGAACCTGCTGTATAAAAAAATAAAATAAAATTTTAAAAAAACAGGTTTGTTTTGAAGATACAGTATCAGCTAATATATGCCTAACATGCCCATTCATTTATCTTTTCACATCTGTAAAGTTAACAGTCTTGCAGTATTTCCACTTTATATATTAATGAGGTACACTGAGTGTATGACTTGCCTAAAATGACACAAATGGGATTGGTTTATGACAAGAAAGAAGAGACATATTTTTTGGTTCAATGCTTAGGCACTAAGGTATGTCCTTAGCCTAAACCAGCAGTTCTCAAACTTTTTGACCTCAGGATGCATTTATACTCTTAAAAATTAACAAGAATCCCAAGAACTTTTGTTTTTGTGAGTTATAGCTATTGACACTTACATCATTAGATATTAAAACTGAGAAATTTTTCAAATACAAGAATACACTATTAACTCATTCTATGAGGCCAGTATTGCCTCAATACCAAAACCAGACAACGACGTTACAAGAAAACTATACACCAATGTGCCTTATGAATACAGATGCAAAATCCTCAACAAAATACTAGCAAGCCAAATCCAGCAACAAAAAGTTATACACCAGGGCTTCCCTGGTGGCGCAGTGGTTGAGAATCTGCCTGCCAATGCAGGGGACACGGGTTCGAGCCCTGGGCTGGGAGGATCCCACATGCCGCGGAGTAACTAGGCCCGTGAGCCACAGCTGCTGAGCCTGCGCGTCTGGAGCCTGTGCTCCGCAACAAGAGAGGCCGCGATAGTGAAGAGGCCCGTGCACCGCGATGAAGAGTGGCCCCCACTTGCCGCAACTGAAGGAAGCCCTCGCACAGAAACGAAGACCCAACACAGCCAAAAATAAATAAATAAATAAAAGAACCTTCCCTAAAAAAAAAAAAAAAAAAAAAAAAAGTTATACACCAGGATCAAGTGTATTCTATCCCAGGAATGCAAGGTTGGTTCAATATGAAAATCAATCAATGTAATACACCATACTAATAAAATAAAGGACAAACACCACACAGTCATCTCAAGTGACACAAAAAAAAGCATTTGATAAAATCTAACGCCCTTTTACAATAAAAACACTCAACAAATTAGGAATCAAAAGAAACTTTCCTCAATCTGACAAAAAACCCACGTGTGACATCATACTTAATGGTGAAAGACTAAATGTTTTCTCCCTTAAGAACAGAAACAAGGATGTTGTCTTCACTTTTTTTTTACATTTATCTATCTATTTATTTATTTATTTTGGCCGCGTGGCTTGCAAGTTCTTAGTTCCCTGACCAGGGATTGAACGCAGGCCGCAGAAGTGAAAGCACCGAGTCCTAACCACTGGACCTCCAGGGAATTCCCTGTTGTCTTCACTTCTCTTCGACACTGTACCAGCCAGGGCAATTAGGCAAGAAAAAGAAATAAAAAGCATCCAGACTGGAAAGGAAGAAGTAAAACTATCTATATTTGCAGATGACATGATCCCATATATAAAAAATCCTAAGGAATCCTCAAAAAAACTGTTAGAGCTAATAAATTAGTCCAGCAACATTACCATCCAAGATCAATAAACAAAAATCAATTGTATTTCTATATACTAGCAATGAACAGTCTGAAAGTGAAGTTAAGAAAACAATTCCATTTACAATTGGTACTGTAAATTATATCTCAAAGAAAAAGAAGAATACACTATTACACATTCCAATACCATCAAAGAAGTACAAGATTTTCTTCAAAAATTGACAAGTGGATCCTAAAATGCACACGGAAATGCAAGGGACTCAGAACAGCCAAAACAATCTTGAAAAAGAAAAGTTAAGTTGGAGAACTCACAACTTCAACTTCGATTTCCCAATTTCAAAACCTTCTACAAAGCTACAGTAATCAAGACTGGGTGGTGGGACTTCCCTGGCGGTGCAGTGGTTAAGAATCCTCCTGCCAATGCAGGGGACACGGGTTCGAGCCCTGGTCCAGGAAGATCCCACATGCCATGGAGCAAATAAGCCCGTGCGCCACAACTACTGAGCCTGCGCTCTAGAGCCCACAAGCCACAACTACTGAGCCGTGTGCCACAACTACTGAAGCCCTCGCGCCTAGAGCCTGTGCTCCACAACAAGAGATGCCACCGCAACGAGAAGCCCGCGCACCACAAGGAAGAGGAGCCCCCACTCGCCACAAACAGAGAAAGCCCGCGCACAGCAACAAAGACCCAACGCAGCCAAAAAGAAAGAAAGAAAGAAAGAAATAGAAGAAAAAAGACTGGGTGGTACTGGCATAAGGACAGACATACAAATCAATGGAGAATCCAGAATCAATTGAGAAGCCAGAAATAAACAGAGACATTTATGGTCAATTGATTTTCAACAATGACACCAAGATCATTCAACAAGGGAAAGAATAGTCTTGTCAATAAATGGTGCTGGGACAATTGGATAGCCACATGCAAAAGTATGAAGTTGGACCTCTGCCTCACAACACATTCAAAAATTAACTAAAAATGGATCAAAGACCTAAATGTAAAAGCTAAAACTATAAAACTTAGAAAAAAACACAGGTGTAGATCTTTATAATTTTGGCTTATATTTCTTAGATATGACTCCCAAAGCGCAAGAAGAAATAGATAAATAGGACTTTATCAAAATCTAAAATTTGGGTGCTTAAAAAAACATACTCAAGAAAATGAAAAGAATTAAATGTCAGTTCCTCAAAAACTAAACATAGATTTACCACATGATCCAGCAATTCCACTTCTGGGTATATTTCCAAAGAACAGAAAGCAGGGACTCAAACAGATATTTGTACACCCACATCCACAGCAGCAGTATTCACAATAGCCAAAAGGCAGAAGCAACCAAAGTGTCTATCAACGGATGAATGGATAAACAAAATATGGTATATAAATACAAGAAAACATTATTCAGCCTTAAAAAGGAAGGAAATTCCGACACATGCTAAAACATGGAAGAACCTTGAAGACACTGTGTTAAATGAAATAAGTCACAAAAGAACAAATATTATATGACTCTAATTACATACAGTAGTCAAATTCATAGAGACAGAAAGTAGAATGATGGTTGCTAGGGGCTGAGGGGAGGAGGGAATAAGGAGTTATTGCTTAAGGGCACAGAGTGTTAGTTTGGGAAAAAGGAAAAAGTTCTGGACATGGATGGTGGTGATGGTTGCACAACACTGTGAATATACACTTAAAAATGGTTAACATGGTAAATTTTATGTTATATATATATTTTGCCAAAATTTTTAAATTTAAAAAAAGAAAATGAAAAGACAACCCACAAAATGGGAGAACATTTTTGCATATCATTTATCTGATAAGGATCTAGTATGCAGAATATATAAAGAACTCTTATAATTCAACAATAAAAATAATCCAATTTTTTTTAATGAACAAAGGATTTAAATAGACGTTTCTCCAAATAAGATATACAAATAGCCAACAGACACATGAAGAGATGCTTAACATCATTAGTCATTAGGGAACTGCAAATCAAAATCACAATGAGATACCACTTCACCAGCTAGGATGGCTATAATTTAAAAGATGGACAATAACAAGTGTTGGTGAGGATGTGGAGAAATTAGAACCCTTGTACATTACTAGCGAAAATATAAGATGGTGCAGCCTCTCAGGAAAATAGTTTTGGCAGTTCCTCCATAAAGTTAAACATAAATGTATCAGAACACTCAGCAATTCCACTCCTGGGTATATATCCAAGAGAAATGAAAACATACATCCTCACAAAAACTTTTACATGAATGTTCAAAGAAACATTATTCGTAATAGCCAAAAAGTGGAAATAACCCAAATGTCTATCAAATGATGAATGGATAAACAAAATGTGGTATCTCTATAGAATACATTCCACAGAATGTAGTATTATTCAGCCATAAAAAGGAATGAAGTGCTAATACATGACGTATTATGGACGAACCTTGAAAACATTATGCTTAGTGAAAGAAGCCAGGCACAAAAAGCCACATGTTATATGACTCTATTCACATGAAATATCCAGAATAGGCAATTCCAAAGACAGAAAGAGACAGAAAGCAGTTTAGTGGTTGCCAAAAGCTTGAGGTGGGGGGGATGCAGGGTGATTGCTAATGGGCACAGGGTTTCTTTTGGTAAGATGAAAATGTTCTGGAATTAAACAGTAGTGATGATTACATAACCTTACGAATATACACTAAACTGCATGCTTTTTTTTTTTTTTTTTTTTGGTCATGCAACACAGCATATGGGATCCTAGTTCCCCAACCAGGGATCAAACCCGTGTCCCCTGCATTGGAAGCACGGAGTCTTAACCGCCAGACTGCCAGGGAAGTCCCTGAACTGCATGCTTTAAAAAGGTGAGTTTTGGGCTTCCCTGGTGGCGCAGTGGTTGAGAGTCTGCCTGCCAATGCAGAGGACACGGGTTCGAGCCCTGGTCTGGGAGGATCCCACATGCCGCGGAGCGACTAGGCCCGTGAGCCACAGTTGCTGAGCCTGCGCGTCTGGAGCCTGTGCTCCGCTACAGGAGAGGCCGCGATAGTGAGAGGTCCGCGCACCGCGATGAAGAGTGGCCCCCACTCGCCACAACTAGAGAAAGCCCTCGCACAGAAACGAAGACCCAACACAGCCATAAATAAATAAATAAAAAGGTGAGTTTTATGGTACTGTAAATTATATCTCAAAGAAAAAGAAAAAAAGAATACACTATTACACATTCCAGTACCATCAAAGTAATAACGTTTTCACATGTATCTATCACTGTACATTCCAGATGAGAAAATGAAAGGGGAAAAGGTAAATATCTTCTTAATATTACTATGAAAACAGTTACAACTCAGAGACCCCCAAAAGGTCCCCAAACATAGTTTGAATACCGCTGACCTAAACTAACCCTCAGCACAAGACTGGAGCTATTTGTAGTTAATGACCAATCAATTTTAATGTTAATTAAATTATTTAAACTACAGTGTACAGCTGAGACTGACAAAATGCAATCAGATTTCATTATCATCTAAATTCATACTTTATGTTCTTAACAAAACATTTTTTGACAACCTATGCGACTATACTGAATTTAACATCCTCTGCATACTAAATTTTGACAACCTAAGCTTGAGGTGCAACATAGTATAGTGGTTAAGAGCTCTAACTCTAGACTCAGACATCCTGAGTTCAAATCCTGGCTCAGCAGCAAACTAGCTCTGAGATCTTAGCCAAAGTATCTAGTCTTTCTGCAGCTACTTTCCTCACCTATAAATACTGATAATATAAAAGTTGTTGCGAGGACCGGTGAATACTTCTAAGATCTTTAGCAATAAATTAACACATAGTAACTATGCAGTAAGTTACCTATTATCATTGTAAATCAAATACCCATTTAAAAAGACCAGATTATTGTGTGCCTTACAAAATACCTAATTTTTGAAAATACAGATTGCTTTGTATAAAGATCAGTAGGACTTTGCTCATCTTTACTGATGAACACCGAGCTTGTATGAATCCTGCCTCTGCTTTCCAGACCACACTCCCCAATGCCCTATGCTATTGCTTTCCAATGGTAAACTAGAAAGCAGTCAACCAACCCAAGCCAAGGAGTGAAAACACTTCCTGTGTAACGATAACAAGGTGATTTCTCCCAGAGGTATTTTTACCTCAAAAGACTCCTCTAAGAAATTAAACATTCTTAGACAATAAGACTTGGATCACAGGATCCTCAAAGAACCAGTCTGGACTACAGCAACTAGAGAGAGGAGAAGAGAGCAGCATGCAAAAGATGACTTGACTATCCAATGAAAACAAGGGTAAATCTATCCAATGAAAACAAGGGTAAATCTATTGATGGAGAAGCCAAGGAGAAAGAAATACTAAAATAGGAATCAAAAACCATAATTTTAATTACAGCTCAACCACTATCCCACTTGGTGATCTCACTTTACAAGATAAAAATCCAAAGGTCTTCATTTAACATACACAATAATCTTCACAATCTGCCAGGTACTTCAAACCATTTCTCTCACCACTCTATCCATAATTCAATTCATACCACACTGAATTTCTCACTCTCCCCTAAACACCAAGCCCTATTACAACTTATCACCTTCACACACATTATTCCTTTACTTTGGAATGGCCTCCAGTCTATCCCCTTCTCCATCTGGAAAACTCCTACTCATCCCTCAAGAGCCAGCTTCTTCCCTCCGAACTCCCATAATCTAGTGTGTTGCAATTTATCTGTACGTATTATATGACTGAGTTCCCTGAAGCAACAGATTGTCTTCAATAATTTTATATCTCTAAAACCTAGCAATGTCTAGCATAAAGTACAAATGCAAATGTTTGAAGAAATAAATGATTCAATGATGAATGAACGAGCAACCTTAGGCAGTTTCTCCTATAAAATTGGGAGAACACTTGATACATCTGAGAAGCAACATGACATATATAATAGGAAGAACACACAGAGCTGCTTTCAATCTTTCTAACTCTATGATCTTATGCAAATTAACCTCTGAGTCAGAGAGTCCTCATTTATAAAACAGGTTTCATAGGGTTGTTACACTGAACAAGTGAATAAAAATACATAAACATGGCTAGCACAATGCCTGAAACAAAACAGGTAAAACTTAGTTTAGTGTAAAAAAATTCTAATTTACTTATTAGTTCAGTGTAATTAATCTTAATTCCTCTAAGAAGAAAAAAGTCTATATATCCTGCTTTACTCCCCTTGCCTATTTGTCTTTCTAGAACTGTTCTTTTTTAGAACATATTTCTATCTGCAGTAACAATCAACTGAATTCAAGCATTTGTAGTTTACGTTAGGAAGTAACACATCTCACTGAATTTGTTATATCAAAATGGTCTTTTTTTTTTAAGGGTAAACAAAATTTACTGGCATCAGCATTTACAGGTAAGTCTTACTTATAGTTTCTCTGAAACCAGAAACTTACTGCAGAAATAAAATTCATACACCTTTGTCTACCCAAAGATCCTGATTTGACATTATATGAAGAACACAACATAATTAATCCTGCTTATTGTGCATGTCAAGGTTAACTTTGAGGTCAAAAAGTTATCCAATTACTCTTACTAAAATGACTCTAAGAACTAATAAAAATTCTCTTTAAACAGCTTTTTATTAATCAGACATTTATAATTACAAATAAAAATTTTTATTTTAAAAGGTCTGAAATTATAATGTAGACACTATACTGTTCCAGCTACATTAACTAAAAATAAATGTAATTCTAGATGTGATTTAGGATTTACAATATTGAACTAAACTTACGTGCATCATAACATCTTGTTAGTTTATCTGTATTACTAACAACTTGACCTAGGACAATGAGAAGACTTTAATTTCCTTTCTGTATTTAGATATTTGCTAGACTTAAAACATTAAATGTCAATAACTTTCACTTCCGCTTCTGTATTATTTCAAGGAAGCTTTATTTTTTCATTTTCCACACAAGTCAAATGAAAAATTACAACCAGCAGGAAAATTTATCTAAAATAGCTTTTTTAAAAAGTAACTCTTTTGTTTGTATTAAATATCATCTTTTTAAAGCATAAAGCAACTTAAAATTCTTATCTTCCCCAAAGTATACGGTTTTTAAGAAGCACTCTTTAAAATTTGTTTATACAAGGATCATAGTACACTAGACACTAGTAAATTCATTAATTATCTTAAGCACAGTTTTCTAAATGAATCAATATTTCATAATTTTATAAGTTGTGACTAATCAGTACTAGGATGCAATGTAGTGAAGCAATTTCTAAGGAGACATACAAGCGTTCTGAGCCTAAAAAAAATTTCAGCGTACATTTTACTCATATACAGAACACGCTGACTGATAGTAACAACAACAAAAAAAAACTTTTTAAAAAAGCCATCCTACAATTCACCACCTTGATATGGCATTCTCTCTAAATTATCATAAGCAGTTGCGATTATCCAATTTTATTAGCTAATAGTTCTCATTATTTTAAAAACAGAAAAAGGATATGTTCCGTTTCACCAAGTGTTACACATTTCGCTACTACAAGACTGGATGGGGGGGCGATCTTTGGAAACAAAAGGTAACCTGATCCGCTCCAGCTAATTATTAAATGCATGCCAACAATACACAATTCGAATTGCACTTCTGGACACTAAGGAGATCACAAAAGGGAGTAGAACGTCAAATGTGCAAGGAACTACTTTTGTATAAAAAATATATCGAAACGAAGAAACATGGTATACCGAAACTAAGATCTCGCGCAAGGTACAAAATTCATCTTATTAAATATCTGATAATCTTCTAAAAAGAAAGTATTTAATCAACGTTGTTAAAATAACAGTAATTCACCACATTCAGGTACAACTTTAAATCCCGATGATATCTTTCTTTCAGGTCTAAATATATCATTCTTTTGCAATCCGTATACCAAAAGGACCTGAAACCTCTCGCGGAGGCGTACATCACACTCGGCGAGTGCTGTCTGTTTACAAATACGAATCTCAGTTTCCCACGTCAAAAGCGTTCATTACCACCATTCGACCGGGGGGCGGGGGAGAGAGAAGGCGGGCGAGCAAGAAGCGATATCCTCACAGACACCTCTACGTTCTCTCCTCCCGACAAGGGCGAGCCCGGAAAAAAATGTTTATTATGTATTATATGCGTGTTTGTGTATTTACGTGTTATATACGTACGTCTATATCTAAGCAGGGGTGAAAGAAAAGGCACACATGACAAGGAATCATACTGGACCCCAGAAAATGTTCACTCCTATCCCGTTAACTCAAAATCCGCTGCCCGGGTCTACAGGTCTCAGCTCGGGGGCCGAGTGCCCCAGCCTCGCTGTGGAGTTCGGCCCCAAAGCTCCCCGATGCCCTCCTCAGGAAGCCCAGGCCGCCGCCCCTACCTCCCTTATCTCTGCCTTCCCCTGGGACACCCGAAGCGCATTCCGGCAAAGAAAGAAGTGTCAGGCCCCAAGAGGGCGGCTGACACGCGCTCGGGCCGGGCCCGCGACACCTGCGAGCCACGGCACCTGAGGGGGAAGAGGGGGCCGCCCGGCCTGCCCCGAGCACACCCCCTTGGGCGCCGGGTGCTGCGCCGCGGCCGGAACCTCCGTACCTGCGAGGCCCGCAAGCTACAGGCGCGCGCGGCGCCTCCTCATCTCAGTGGCTCCCGCTCCCCCTCCGCCTCCCGCTGCCGCCGTCACTGCCGCCGCCGCTGGAGGCCAGGACACGACGAGCTCAGGGTTCCACCGCCATGTCCGCCGCGCCGCGAACTGCATTGTGGGGGGGAAGGGATGGGGAGGGGGAGGAGAGAGGGGGAGAGAAAGAGGAGGACCCGCTGAGGGGAGGGGGCCGAGGGAGAAGGGGAGCCGGGGGAGAAGGGGGAGGGGAGAGAGGGACGGAGCCCCGAATGGAGTCCTGACCCGGGCGGGGGTAGGGAATAGATGCGCAGGAGACCCCGGAGAAGAGGCGCAGAGGGAAGAGTTTGGGGGTGCCCCCTCCCTCCGTTCTGGGGTCCCCTGGGCACTGGTTAAACGGGGGTGGGGGGTAGTAAACACCAATGGGGGAGGGGCTACGTTCGGGGCCTTGTGGTAGAGACGGGAAACAATGGGGAGGAGGGAAACAACGCCGAGGTGAGAGGACAGCGCACTCACACTCACGCTGAGAGAAGGGGTGAGCGCGCGAGGACGCTCTTTAGCCCGCGGGGAGGGGGCGGGGCCCTCTAGCGTTGGGGGAAGGTTGAAGTCACAACGGGCTCGCGGGGAGGGGAGGGGCGGGGCTACCGAACGGGGGTCGCGAAGTCCATCTCCCCCGCTGGGCCCCCATGGGGAGCGGCGCGAGGACGCTGGAGTGCTTGAGAAGGCCGGGGTCGCGGGCACTGCCGCGCCGCTCAGGTCTGCTTCCTGGGCTGTGGACCTCCCTACGGAGGCCCCCAAGCGGGGAGAGGGCCCGAAAGCCGTCCTCCAGGGAAAGGAAGCCCCGGCCTTGAACGTGCATCTCTGAGAGCCTGGCTTACGGACATGACCTGGCCCGCGCCTCCGCGGACCCTTGTTGGCTAGAGCGGGCTTCTGAACACCAGCGAGTAGGTAGACAGAGGAATCCTCCCGGGTCGCCCCACCATTCCCCGCCTATTCACTTTGCCACCAGCCCACCGAAGCTGGAATCCTTTTCTTTTAAAATGCAGCCAATTCTGGAGTTAAGGAGCTCGAGAGAAATCACAAGAGTATCCCACCCTCCACCCCGGTAAAAGATTTAAGAAATCATTTATTTAGTTTCACGTGGGTTTGGAATCAACTACCATCCATGAGCCTTCTCCCCCTCTTGCTTTTAATGTAGGTTCCTCCACGTAGTAATTAAAAGTCCCGATCGGAAAGGATGGTTTGGTTAATTTTTTTTAAGATCCCAGCCTTGGAGATTATTCAACCACCCTCTAACCTCAAAGCTGGACAAGTCACACAAGTACAGTCCTTGCATTTGACACATCCTAAGGCAGGAAAAGGATATGATAGGTTGGATGTGAGGGAAAATGCAAAATCTTAAGTCTTTACAAGATGCTGCCTTATAAAATTTCTCATGACGTGACTCAGGGGCTGAGACCTGTAAAAGTTTACAGAAGGCCTCTCTACGGAATCCGTCTTCTTTGCACCCCAGAACTGGATATTTCTTATTTGTTTATTTATGCCTACATGAATCTGAAGCTTGGTGAGAAGGGGCCACTAAGTGCTAGTCATTGAGCTAGGGAGTTCACATATTTTACCATTTAATTCTTATAACAGGGAATTCCCTGCCGGTCCAGTGGTTAGAGCTCCGTGCTTCCACTGCAGGGGGCTCGGGTTCCATCCCTAGTCAGGGAACTGGGATCCCAAAAGCGGTGCGGCCAAAAAAGTAATTATAATAATCCCATGAGGTCCGTGCTACTGCTCCCATTTATAAATGAGAAAATTAGAGCTCTGAGAATTAAGTATCAATACATTTTACTCCACCTGTCTCATGCCAGGGCGCTCCAGTGTAGTGCGTACAGTAGTGGATTTGAAATCAAAAGCGCTCTACCTGGCTTCAGCACTTATCAGTTGTTTGACTTTGGCCAAATACACCCTCTGAGTTTATTTATCTGTAAGTTTTCAACGGCAGAATACCTACTTGACAGAGAGGATGTAAGGAAAGTAGCAGGTCCCAAATTTAAAGCCTGTAGAGACATTAAGATGATACTAACATCTTAGTTGCAGAGGAGAGCATGATAAATTCCACTTGGGTGAGGGTTTAAGGGAAGAGGTAGAAGCTGAACCTTGGAAGTTTGCCTATTATATGCCGGACACAAGTCTGTGATTCGGAGAACATTTTGTCTGGTGTGTGCAGAAGATAATGAGTCTGAAAACAAAGGCTGGGGCCAGACTGAGAATCCCAGTGCCTCTCTGCTCTTATCCCTTCCAGCTAACTCTGTTCTACCACCTTTCCTATTCCTCAAGATCCAGCTCAACTACCTCCTTTATTAAATCATCTTGATCACCACCCCCGCACACATCACTGAATGTGATTCCTCCATTCTCTGAATCCGTACACATTACTTTTATGAGTCTGACTCCAATAAATTATCAACTTGAGTGCAAATACTTAACATTTGTATTCCTTATAATGCCTACATACTCGTTGAATGGAAAATTTTGGCAACTATACTCTTGCTTATCATCACAATAGAACACGTATAGAGCAAGTATTTCTACGCGAAAAACGAGGGAACTTAGGGTATAAGAGACTTAATTAGTGGCCAGGGTCATACAGTAAGTCACAGGCAGGCCTAGAATACCAGTTCTGTGTTCTTTCCATTGAATCACCAACAGCTTAATGAGAAATTAAATGGTAAATATCTGACAGCTCTGTATAAATACACTAAGGACTTGTATCTGATACTGCTCTGTATATATATATACTAAGGACTTATATCTGATACTTGCAAGGAAGACCTCATGATTGTGGTTAAGTCTCCAAATTTAGCCTTCCAGTTCAGAAGTTCGGGGAGCTCAATTTCACCCAAACTCAGGTGAAAATTACTTACAGCAAAAATCTTATTTCATCATATGTAATGAGGAATATAATTGCCCAATGGATCAGTATGCATATTCCATTCTCTTCCTTGGTGATAGGAAAACCCAATCCAAAAATCATCATATTGGATGAAAAGGTGATTTGGTGAGTAAATTAAATCAGAACAAGAAAGGTACCTTAGAGATAAGTCTGCTGAAACCAAGATCTACTGGTAAATCATAAAGGGAACAAATCATAAAGGGCCATGTATGTTATTCAAAAAAACAGGTTTTATCCTGTAGTTAATGGGGAGTTACTGAACATTCATAAGTAAGGGAGAGATATGATCAGATCTGCTAAAGTTTTTTTTCTGAGGCTCCTTTTTTTCTATATACCTGATTTCTTCAAGGAGAGAGACTTCAGTGGTTGGTAACCTTTTTTTTTTTTTTTTTTTTTAAATTAGAGAGAAATTCAGGAATTACAACACTGAATTTTTTTTTAATTTATTTATTTATTTATTTATTTTTAGCTGTGTTGGGTCTTCGTTTCTGTGCGAGGGCTTTCTCTAGTTGTGGCAAGTGGGGGCCCCTCTTCATTGCGGTGCGCGGGCCTTTCAGTGTCGCGGCCTCTCTTGTTGCGGAGCACGGGCTCCAGACGCTCAGGCTCAGCAGCTGTGGCTCACGGGCCTAGCTGCTCCGCGGCATGTGAGATCTTCCCAGCCCAGGGCTCGAACCTGTGTCCCCTGCATTGGCAGGCAGATTCTCAACCACTGCACCACCAGGGAAGCCCGGTTGGTAACCTTTTACAGCCCCTGGCTGATGATGAGCTCCAGTCAAAAAGAGCCCCATGATGTGGTCCTAACCATGTCTTCTTCACCTGTGTATTCCCAGCACCCAGAACAATTCTGATGCTCAGAAAGTACCTAGAAATTGCTTGTTAACACTCTTAAGTTGTCTGTAAAGCAGATAAGTTCAAAGCTTAAAATTATTGTGATTCTTAAAAATAGCATGCAATACCAGAGCCTCTAAGGCTCACCTCAAAGATAGTGTAAAGGATCGATTTCTTTTTGTCTTTTTACACTCTTAAAATTAAATAAGCTAAAATATGTTTAAATGCCTATTTCGTAGTAAACATTCAACAAAAATTAATTCCCTTTCTCCTTAAAATCAAGTTTCTTCTCAGCTGCCCCAGTTTGGATTTTATGTGCCCACAGACTCACACTAGCACATGTGAGTACTTGCTACCCATTGATTCCATTTAATTTGTTCTGAGGATTCATTGTGTGGAATTTTTAACTACAGCCGTACCCTTTAGTGTACTTCCTTGAAGTGTTAAAAACGGTCTGGTTTTTTTTTCAAGGAGGCTTTTTCTTTAATGTGAATAAGATCTGAGAGTTAGAAAAGACATTAGAGTTCATATAGTTGGATATATCAAGAACATAGGTACAGGCCAGGAGATGATGCTTTAATTGTAGCCTAGGACCACATTATAAGGGCCATGTATGCCATTTTAAAAAGTGGCCTTTTTCCTGAAGTTAATGTCACAGAACATTTGCAAGCAAGGCAGAGAGATGACCAGACCTGCTTTCTACAGCAAAATTTACATGCTATGCAGCCCAGGCCCCAGGCACAGAAACTGTTGTTTTTTTGTTTTGTTATTTTTATTTTTATTTTTATTTTTTAACCGTACAAGCTAGTTGTATTTTATCAACAGGATGCCACAAAGGACCACGATAAAACCAGACTGAAAAGGCTAGATCCAAGATGGCAGGCAAAGTAGGCTAAAGGTCACTGCTTTCCTTGCCTTGATTTATCTCTGTGTTTCCATACCAACCCCTGAGAGCTGAAATACACTTGCCCTGATTTATCTCTGTGTTTGTTTCAAAATACCTCCTGGTATTGGCAGAGATGCTTTGCAGCTGTACTTTAAGAGATACATGCTTTGAGAGATATACAGTGGTCAACTGCTCCTAACCAGCTCTGACTTGATCACAGGAATGTTCCTGCTCAGATGAAACCTGGAGGTATCTGAAAGTTACCTTCGCTTCATTACGATGCTAAGATCTCCACCCAAAGGGGGATTTGTACTATGCTAGGGACAGTTGGTGCATGAAAAGGAAGATGAAAGACTGTGCATGCCCCGGCTGCCCATGAAAATCTCTGCTCCTTTCCTAGAGCTCTGTTGACCTGTTTGCTTAAAATTCCCTTACTCCTCTCCCTTTGGGGACGGGTGCTTTTAGAGCATGAGCTCCCCTTCTCAATTCTCTGGCCATTGAATAAAAGCCTGTCTTGCTTGTACCAAACTCAGTTTCATTATTGGCAGTGTGCAGCTGAGTGAGAAAGAGCTCCCTGATTGAGCCAGGGGATCTTCAGTTCAGCTAGGGCCCCAAGAGGGGGGCCTCGAATCTAATTCGGTAACACAATTTCTGTTTGAATATTTGTACTTAATAGCTCATTTCTTCCCACATTTATCTATGCTAGATGTTAGAAGTTCTTCCTTTACTGAGCTGAAATCTTTCTACTATAATGTCTGTTTTTTGGTAATTCTTACCTCAAGAGTAACACCATGTCTTTTTTTCTTCATATATAAAAATAAGCATGTGAACTAGATGAACTAGGGCAGGAAAAGGGTCTAAAGGTCTATAATTCTGACATGAACTCCCTTTAAGTCAGCTATTTTACTTTCTCTAAATCAAATCTTCTCCCCCCTTTTTCTCCAAAACAAAAATGAGATCCAACTCCATTCTAACAATCTCCTTATAACCAATTCTAATGTGTTAGGACAATCTGCACTCTGATTCATCTTTGTATCCTATAAAATGTCATGCATTCTGTCCAGAAATAAATCTTCACATATATGGTGAAATGATTTTTGATAATGGTGCTGATACCATTCAATGGGAAAAAGTCTTTTTGACTGGGAAAATGGTGCATGGATAGTCACATTGCAAAAGAATGAAGTTGGACCCTTACCTAATACCATATGAAAAAATTAACTCAAAATGGATCTGAGACCTAAGTGTAAGACGTAAAATAATAAAACTGTTACATAAAAATATAGGGCAAAAACTTCACAGCATTGGATTTGGCAATGACTTCTTGGATATGACACCAAAGGCACAGGCAACAAACAAAATATGGACAAATTGGACTTCAAGAAAATTAAATTTTTGTGCACAAAAGACAGTATCAACAGAGTAAAAAGGCAACCACAGAATGAGAGAAAATATTTGCAAATCATATATCTGATAAGGAATTAGTATCTACAATATAGAGAGAACTAAAACTCAACAACAAAAAAACAAACAACCCGATTCAAAAACGGGCAAAGGACCTGAATACACATTTCTCTGAAGAAGATATACAAATGACCGGTATGCACATGAGAAGATGTTCAACATTGTCAATCATTAGGGAAATGCAAATCAAACCTATAATGAGATACCATTGTATCTCACACCCATTAGGATGGCTACTATCATAAAACAAAAAACAAAAAAACTAGAAAATAACAAGTGTTGGTGAGTATGTAGAGAAATGAGAAGCCTGTGCACTGTTGGTTGGAATGTAAAAAGATACAGCTGCTGTGGAAAACAGTATAGTGGTTCCTCAAAAAATTAAAAATATAATTACCATATAGGAACTTCCCTGGTAGTGCAGTGGTTAAGACTCTGCCTGCCAATGCAGGAGACACGGGTTCAAGCCCTGGTCTGGGAAGATCCCACATGCCATGGAGCAACTAAGCCCGTGTGCCACAACTACTGAGGCTGCACTCTAGAGCCCGTGAGCCACAACTACTGAGCCTGTGTGCCACAGCTACTGAAGCCTGCGTGCCTAGAGCCCGTGCTCCACAACAAGAGAAGCCACTGCAATGAGAAGCCCGCGCTCCGCAACAAAGAGTAGCCCCCGCTCGCCACAACTAGAGAAAGCCCACATGCAGCAACGAGGACCCAATGCAGCCAAAAATAAAGAAATAAATTAAAAAAAAAAAAAGACTCCATGCTCCCAATGCAGGGGGCCTGGGTTCAATCCCTGGTCAGGGAACTAGATCCCACATGCATGCCACAACTATGGAGCTGGCAAGCCTCAACTAAGGAGCCCACCTTCCACAACTAAGACCAGCACAACCAAAAAAAAAAATTCTACAAACACTGACTCCTTCTTTTTAAAAAAAAAAAAAAAAAGAATTACCATATAATTCAGCAATTACACTTCTGGGTATATACTCCAAAGACTTGAAAACTGGGTACCAAAGAGGTATTTTACACCGATATTCATAGCAGCATTATTCACAATAGCTAAAAAGTGAAAGCAATCCAAGTATTCATTGACAGATGAATGGATAAGCAAATGTGGTATATACATGTAATGGAATATTATTCAGCCTTAAAAAGAAAGGAAATGCATACCTAGGAATAAACCTACCTAAAGAGGAAAAGACATATACTCAGAAAACTATAAAACACTCATGAGGGGCTTCCCTGGTGGCGCAGTGGTTGAGAATCTGCCTGCCAATGCAGGGGACATGGATTCGAGCCCTGGTCTGGGAAGATCCCGCATGCCGCGGAGCAACTGGGCCCATGCACCACAACTACTGAGCCTGCGCGTCTGGAGCCTGTGCTCCGCAACAAGAGAGGCCACGATAGTGAGAGGCCTGCGCACCACGATGAAGAGTGGCCCCTGCTTGCTGCAACTAGAGAAAGCCCTCGCACAGAAACGAAGACCCAAAACAGCCAAAAATAAAATAACTAAATAAATAAATTTTTAAAAAAAACAAACACTGATGAAAGAAATCAAAGATGACATAAACAGATGGAGAAATATACCATGTTCTTGGATTGGAAGAATCAATATTGAGACAATGACTATACTATGCAAAGCAATCTACAGATTTAATGCAATCCCTATCAAATTACCAATGGCATTCTTCACAGAATTAGAACAAAAAGTTTTACAATTTGTACGGAAACACAAACGACCCCAAACAGCCAAAGCAATCTTGAGAAAGAAAAACGGAGCTGGAGGAATCAGCCTCCCTGACTTCAAACTATACTACAAAGCTACAGTAATCAAAACAGTATGGTACTGGCACAAAAAGAGAAATATAGATTAATGGTACAGGATAGAAAGCCCAGAGATAAACCCACACACATATGATCACCTAATTTATGACAAAGGAGGCAAGAACATACAATGGAGAAAAGACAGCCTCTTCAATAAGTGGTGCTGGGAAAACTGGACAGCTACATGTAAAAGAATGAAATTAGAACACTCCCTAACACCATACACAAAAGTAAACTCAAAATGGATTAAAGACCTAAATGTAAGACCAGACACTATAAAACTCTTAGAGGAAAACATAGGAAAAACACTCTTTGACATAAACCACAGCAAGATCTTTTTTGGCCCACCTCCTAGAGTAATGAAAATAAAAACAAAAATAAACAAGTGGGACGTAATTAAACTTAAAAGCTTTTGCACAGCAAAGGAAACCATAAACAAGATGAAAAGACAACCCTCAGAATGAGAGAAAATATTTGCAAACGAAGCAACAGACAAAGGATTAATCTCCAAAATATACAAACCACTCACGCAGCTCAATATTGAAAAAACAACCCAATCCAAAAATGGGCAGAAGACCTAAATAGACATTTCACCAAAGAAGACATACAGATGGCCAAGAGGCACATGAAAAGATGCTCGACATCACTAATTATTAGAGAAATGCAAATCACAACTACAATGAGGTATCACCTCACACCGGTCAGAATGGCCATCATCAAAAAATCTACAAACAATAAATGCTGGAGAGGGTGTGGAGAAAAGGGAACCCTCTTGCACTGTTGGTGGGAATGTAAATTGATACTGTAGAGAACAGTATGGAGGTTCCTTAAAAAACTAAAAATAGAACTACCATATGACCCAGTCATCCCACTACTGGGCATATACCCTGAGAAAACCATAATTCAAAGAGTCATGTACCCCAATGTTCACTGCAGCACTATTTACAATAGCCAGGACATGGAAACAACCTAAATGTCCATCAACAGATGAATGGATAAAGAAGATGTGATACATATATACAACGGAATATTACTCAGCCATAAAAAGGTATGAAATTGGGTCATTTGTAGAGATTTGGATGGACCTAGAGTCTGTCATACAGAGTGAAGTAAGCCAGAAAGGAAAAACAAATATCATATATTAAGGCGTATATGTGGAATCTAGAAAAATGGTACAGATGAACCTACTTGCAGGGCAAGAATAGAGGCATAGACATAGAGAACGGACATGTGGACATGGGGGGGAAGGGAAGGGTGGGACAAACTGGGAGATTAAGATTGTCATATATACACTACCATGCGTAAAATATATAGCTAGCGGGAACGTGCTGTAAAGCACAGGAAGTTCAACTCGGTGCTCTGGGATGACCTAGATGGGTGGGATGGTGGGAAGGGGGGACAGGAGGTCCAAGAGGGAGGGGATATATGTATACATATAGCTGATTCACTTCATTGTACAGCAGAAACTAACACAATATTGTAAAGCAATTATACTCCAATTAAAAAAAAAAAAGGAAATTCTACATATGCTACAACATGGATGAACCTTAATGACACTGTGCTAAATGAAATAAGTCAGTCACAAAAAGACAAATACTGTGTGATTCTACTTACATAACGTACTTAGAATAGACAAAATCATAGACAGAAAGTAAAATGGTGGTTGCCAGGGGCTGGGGAGAGGGGAGAATGAGGAATTACTGTTTAATAAGTATAGCGTTTCAATTTTTCAAGATGAAAAAAGTTCTGGAGATGAATGGTGGTGATGGTTGCACAACAATATGAATGTATTTAATGCTACTGAACTGTACACTTAAAAATGGTAAAGATAGTACATTTTATGTTATGTGTATTTTACCAGAACTTTAAAAAATTGTTAAAAAAAAAAATGACATGCACTCTGATGAGTTCTGGAGCTTCAAAGCTCTTTTCCCTCAAGGGGCTCTCAGAAATGTAAACAGATACTGATAGAACATGATAATTGCCATAATAAGGTTATGTATGAGAACACAAATAAGGGATAACTAATTTTGTCTGGGAGGGAATAATCTTTTGTTAGGAAAGAATGATCAACAAAAGTTTGGATAATAAATATTCTTGAGATATCCTTGAAGGGTGAGTGAAACAGCCATCTAAAGGAGAGGAGGAGCATTCAAGATGTAGAGAAGGAAAAGGGCAGGACATGTTTCAGGAATCTGCAAGCAGCTGGCATACAGGAGGGAAGGGTACAGGAGATGATACTGGAGAGATGGGCAGGGCCAGATCATGAGGCCTGCAATACCATGCTAAGCACCTGGTCTTAACCTGAAAGGTAGTCCTTAAAGAGTTTCAACCAGGAGAATGATGTAGTCATATTTCAATGTTAAAAAAATTAATTAGCAGTGGGTAGATAAGAATAGAGGAGCCAAAACTGAAGGCAGGGAAAACAGTAAGGGGATATTGTAGAAAATCAGGTGAGGGATTATGAAAGCTTGAAATAAGCAGAAGCAGTAGGAATATAAAGAAGGGACAGATCAGAGAGATGTTACAGTGATAGGATAACGAGACTTAAATGACTTATTAACTGTGTTGTGAATGGTAGAGATAAAAGTTCTCATGTAGAAGAGGTTATTCTTACCCAGGGAGGTTTCACTAGTGCCAACTCGGAACAACCAGTAGTGACTGCTGGTATGCAGTTTAGTAAAGGAGCCTAAAACTCAATCTAGGCACAATAAGAAGGAATGATGAATTAGTAATGTCTGCCATGGATGCTGAATGGGAGAACACTAGCACATGACAGATATTTAACATTCCTATTCTCAGAGGAAACATTAAGATATACTGTGTGTTTTAAGGAATGTATATGGTGTGTTTCCATTTTTGTAAATTCAAGAACAGAAAATTAATTTTTGTTGATGGAAGACAGAATAGTTGTAATCTCTGGGTGGGGATGTAGATACAGACTGGAAAGTGGTACAGGGGAGTCTTTTAGAGTACTAGAAATTTTCTAGAGCTTGATCTGGGTGGTGGTCACACATGTATACATCTGCGAACAACCATTGAGTTGTGCACTTAAGTTTTGTGCTTCTTGCTATATGAATCTTATATATCAATTTTAAAAAGTGAAAAATGTTAATATGTGTTAAAGGAATGGCAAGTAGTCTGATGTAGCATAGGGTAAGGAAGAAAGAAAAAGGTTAGCAGATTACTGGGAGATAAAAGTTGGAGAAGTAGAATGGCAATAGATTGTGAAGGGTTTGGGGAGCCACATTAAAGAGTTTGGACTTGTTCCTACAGCTGTTGGAGAGTATCTAAAGTTTTAGATAATCCCATATCTCTGTTTTGGCTGTGCAGAGTCTGCTTTGGAGAGAAAAAGGTGAAGAACAGTTTCTCTGACCCAGCTAGGATCTCAGACCCAGTATCTTCTTAGTTAAAGATTTATCAATTTTATATCCATCCTTGGAAATCACGAAAGGGAGGGGAATTCAATAATTACCTATGAAAGTACTTGGCAAGTGGCTTTAATTCAAACTTTAAATAATAAACCTAACATAACCACATTGCAAAAATCTCAAACCTAAAGAAAAGTGGCATAAACTATGGATAATCCTACTACAGTACTATTAGCATTTTGGTATACTGGACTTCCTACCAGTCTTTCTCCTTTTTTAAAAAAAACAGTTCACTCTTCAAGATAAGGTAGCTGGCCTATGCTGATAGCAGAGTACCAGGGACTAGGTCAGATATGGAGAAGCATAACTAAAAGTAGTCTCTGAACATATTTTGGCAGGAGCAAGGCAGAATCTAAAAGAAAACCAAGTCAGAAATACGCGTCTAAAATGCGGAGGCAAAGGGCAAGAGTGCAAAGGGTGGAAAGGTTCAAGTGCTAGCCGCTGTAGGAGGGCAGTATGTATACAGAAGTCCCTTTTACTGGGTGCCTACTGTATATTGTGAGCTGAAGGTAGTTGCTTACAGTGTTGGACTTATTTTCATTTAACCTTAAATCATATGCATTTCTCATGTTGTTATATAGTTTTCATAACCACTTGCATTTTAAGTTTTATTTTTAATAAAAAAATTTAAAATTAATATTTTTAAATAAAAGTTTCATTTTATTCCTTTTAACAATTTTGCTTTATTTCCTTTAACATTTTTTTACAACTTCTAAATTTTTTGTAAAATTATTTTTGACTAAATGACTTATGTTTGTAAATATTTAGTTCCCTGTTTTCTTAAACTTTTAAAACTAAATTTTTATTTTTTCTGATTATAATAGAATTACATACCCCTTGCAGAAAATCTGGAAAATTTAGGAAAACATAAAGAAGAAAATAACAATAACAATAGACCATACCCCACTGTCTTAAGACAATCAATCTAAACAACTTTTTGGCATATTTCCTTTCAGTCTTTTTTTTTTAATGCATTTTAGCATAGTTGAGATCACACTTAGCACATAATATATTTTTACTTAATATTTTATCATAAGTATTTCTCCCCATCATTAAGAATTCTTTGTAAATACAATTTTAGCAACTGCAAAATATTATATAAGAGAAGGTGCCAGAGTTTGTTAACCAGTCCCATATTGTTAGGCATTTAAGTTACTTCTAATTTTTTTCTATTCTAAATAATGCTTTTTGCATAAATGTATAAAGCACTATAAGATTATTTCCTCAGAGAAAATTCTCAGATGTGGGATTTCTATATCAAGTAGTGTGAAATTTTTAAAGGTTCCTGATGTGTACTGCCAAATTGATTTAAAAGGTTTGTCCTAAATTCCGCTTCCACTATTATATGGGAGAGAAAACCAACCAAATATTTTCAAGCTTTAAAAATGATAGGCTTCTCAGAATCTCTGAGCAAAGGCTATAGCATCTACAGATATATTTTCCTTCAAAAAAAATACTGACTGGAAACATAGAAGTGCCAGATTTGGGGAGAGGGGAGACTTGCCACACTTCACTTACTTTGCTGTCTCTGAGAGCCTGAGAAACACACCTTCTAAATAGCTAAGTACCCCCACCTTGCAAGACAACAATATTTTAGAGAGAGATTTCCTTAAGGTTAGACAACATCAATGGAAAATCTTGCTGTGTCGCCAAAGTTCCCCAGAGAAAATGACCCAAGATCACGTACTGCTTTGGAGGGTAGGCTGTCAAAGGGATCCTTGGAGGGATCACCAGTTCATCTTATATGCAGCTCTGATTTTTCTTGTTTAGACAGCCCTTGGTCCAGTTCCAGAATCCTTGCCCTGCCTTAGATCTCTCCCAACACTCCTCCGGGGGCCCTCCAGACTTCTACAACCTTGAGAGAAACCTCAAGGTTCCCCTTTGTCTCTCTGACCCATGAAGGCTTACTTGCTGTAGCTCTCCTCTGCACATTCTCACTCCCTTTTCTCCTCTTGTTCTCCCTAGTCTTTCTTCTTTTCCTCCTCTCTCCTCACTTTCACTCTCCTGAGTCTTTTAAGTTTCTCTCTAAGCTTCTCTTTTAATGCTATCTTCTCCTTCTCCCTCTCCCTCTCCCAGTTTTCTCAAACTTTCAGCCCTTTCTTCCTCTTCAACAGGGACACAGCTGACCTTCACTAGGAGCCGCCTCTCTCTATTTTGTCCCCAGACTTCTCTCCCCCGGACTTTTCTATCCTCTCCAAATGGCACACACATCCTCAGTTTTGCAGGAGTTTCTCCCAGCATTTTTCACACATAAGACAGCTTTCGTACACCCTGTTACCAAGGAATACTCTTAGAAGAGCACTGTTACCCCTCTAACCCAAACATGACTTCCTTCTGGTACTTATCCTTATCATAAAGTCCAAGAAAGGATCACTTATATTACGCCCATGTTTTCCTCTCTATCCAAATTAGGATACGCAAGAGCACAGGTTTATGAGCCTACTTATAGTTACAAGATACAATGTTTGAAATCTGAGCTGTCCTCAAAAATCTGGGACATAATGTTGCTATAAATTCCACCTATCCAGAATCCAGCTCTCAAGCAGTTTCACACGCAAGAAGAACTCTGAACATCCTCAGAGCTGTCAGGAAGTTTGTGTTCTATATATTACACTCAGACTAAAAAAGAAGCGTTCTCCTCTTTTCGTCCACTCTGGAAAACAGAATTTTGACTACATATCGAGTTAGGTCTAGCTTTCCAGATTGCTATCTATAGGTCATACATAGAGTGATTCTTTCACTGGAGCTTTTAGGAAGGTCACAAAAGGGTTCACTGAGAAAGACTGAGCCCACTCTCTGAAATGAGAATGTATAGTTGACCACCCATTGACTTACACATAAATCTGTATAAAGATCTTCAAAGGTGGTTTATTAGGTTCTGGTTTAAACTTTCAGTTCTTTCTTTCTAAAAAACTTAGGGAAAGCTCTTAACCAATGTGAATTCCTCAGGTCCAATTTGGACTTTCCTTTTTGCGCTATGCAATTTCTATAAATTCTCTTCTGCCTGGAGCCCTTAATCTAAATCTCCATGGATGTATTTGCTCAAGGTTCACTTTAGGTACAGTCTTAAACTATCACAGTTCTGTGGAAGTTTGCTTCCTCTAATAAGCCTGCAAAACTCTCTCTTCTTATTCCTGATTGTCCCCTGAAATGTTACTCTTTGTGAATTAGTATGGCTCTGCCTAGCTCTAGATAAAATCCTAACTTTTTATCGCGTGTCTTGTCTGTGTTGCATTTTCTGCCCACTTTTGTCCTCCCCTATAGTGAAGGGAGTATTTTAAACTTTTTTTGTTTCTAGAGAGAGCAACTTGCTGGTTGGAGGATCCAAGTTTAAAATGGACCCCCAGAGAAATATGTGTGGCTTGAGACATCCTGTGTAATCCAATAAATATCCACCCTACCCCCAACCCACACTTGCTGGCTAAAGCAAATGCGAGAGTCAGAGAGGGGAAGGAGTTATGTTCAAGCATTTTTATGTACAGTTTTGTGCAGTCTGCACATGCTGGAGAGTTCATGCACTTTTCTCCCAGAAGTGACTTTCAACTCTTACTTTACACGCAGTTCCAACAAGTTTGGATATCTAGTTTCCATAACTATAGCAGATCAAAATCAACAACTAGTGGGTGGGAGTCGGGGGTGAAGAATAAGTTAGTAGTGGTTAAGACCACAGATTCTGGAGTCAAACTACAGGTTTGAATTTTGGCTCTGCCACCTCCTAGCTGTATGACTTTGAATAAGGTACTTCACCTTTTTTGCCTCATTTTCCTCATCTGCAAAATGGGAATAATAATAGTACCTATTTCATACAGTTGTCATAAGGATTGAGTTAATATATACAAGGTGACTGCAACAGTAAGTACTATATAAGTGTCAAGTAGACTGGGTACATGCAACAGTTCTTATGAAAAGTAAAAGAAATAACTTTTTTAAAATGCCTAACATAGACCCTGGAACATAAAAGATTTCTAGTGTCCCTTGTCATTTGCTAAACATGCCTTAGGCTTGCATGCTACTAAACCTTTGCAACATGGTGCTTCCTTGGCCTGATAAGCTCTATTGCCTTTCTTTGCTGGCAAACTGTTCATTCTTCTTCACCCAGCTTAAATGCATCCTTCCCTCTGTATTCTCCCTTGGCTTCTTCAGAGAAAATGAGTCACTCCCTCTTCTTTAATTCTGTAGCACTTACTGCTATCATCACCCTGCTTGATCATGTAGTGTTGTAATTACTTATTTATGAATCTTCTCCCTCACCAGACTTTATGGTCCTCCTCCATGGCTCGAGCCACATCTTATTTTCACAGCTGTCACGGTACTTGTCCCTCAATAAATGTTTTGATGAATGGAGGAATAATAATAGCAAACATACAGTGCTTAGTTCTAGGCTCTGTTCTAATGCTTTACATATATTAACTTAATCTATAATCTTGACAACAATCCTATGTAGTATTATTATCATCTCTAACTTACAGATAAGGTAAATGACACAAAAGCATTTATGTAATTTGTCTAGGTCACCTCAGCTACTAATTGTCAAAGCCAGGATTCAAATCTAAGTAGTTGGTATCAGAAACCAGACTTTTAACCAACCCAATATAAACGCCTTCCAGAGAACAAACAACTGCACACAAACTTGGCTTTCCCAAAGGTCTCACTTCCTCAGGTAAATGAGCCATTCATCCAACAAATATTTACATAGTGCTTTCTACGTGCACACCACCATGTCAAACACTGATCTCTAATTGCTCCCCGCTTTCTCCCATCACCCCTCCACCCAATCGCTACTACCTCCCCCCAAACTCCACTGCTCTGTGAACTTCTTTCAGTTTCTTTAATGTGCTGTGCTCTTGCTCAGCTCTGGAACCTCGACTGCTGGTTTGCCCCGCCAACTCATGCTTATCCTTCAGTTCTCAGCTTAAATTACTTCTTTCTGCAAGCCTTACATTATCCCCCTCAAGTAAGTTATGTGCCCCTGCTCTGGGCTCCCCATGGCACTTTACACTTTCCTTATCATAGCATTTGTCATACTTACTGTTCTTGCCCATTTACTTGTTTGCCTTCTGCACTAGACTATAAGCTCTGTGAGAGCAAGGACTGAATCTTATCTGGGTTATCACTGAATCTGCAGCACCTAACTTGATGACCATCACATAGTAAGTGCTTGATAAATATTTGTTGAATGACTTGACTGAAGGATGAGCATGATGAAATCTCTATGCTTAAGAAGTCTATATTTGTATTTGTATGGAAATATGTATGGAAATATGTTAATATAAATGTTTCAGACATTACATGAAATTTCTAAAAATCTTAAAAAAAAAAAAAGAAGTCTAGTTGGGGGGGAGAAAAGGTCTTGTGGGGATACAGAAAATAAAAATAGTGTATTATAAATGCTATAATAGGGACACAGAGGGGAAGATTTCTAACTCTATCTGGAGTAAAATGGGAAGTGGACAGTTCAGCAGAGTCTTAAAGGGTAAGTGAGAGTTTATGAAAAGGAAAGAAAAGGTCATAAGCAAGAACTATACTAGAAATTGCTTGGTTGCCTAAGTGGCTAAACCATTTTTCTGTGTGTCTAAAAAGAACGTTAATCTGAACTTAATCCTACAACTGATTGAGCTAATATGAGTTTGGAGGCAATATGCAATAACTCAAAAGGCAACATGATGAAATAATTTTATTCTTTAAGTACCTCTTCTGTGAATTCCCGTGAAAATCTCTTCTTACCTCTATCATCATATTTGTCGTGCTGCACAGCCATTGTCAGAGTGGTTCTACCCCACCTGATGAGCTATTTAAGGCCTGGGGTTAAAGTACTTTAAAGTCTGGTTCAATTCTGTATATCCCTGGTACCCAGAACAAAACCAGTCCCAGCGAGAGGATCTATGAGTATTCTAACATGACCATAAAGTCTTAAATGAGCTGACCTCCAGCAGTCTCTCAGCTTTGTCTCACGTCCCATACTGTATGCTCCAGTCAATATGCACTTTTTAGTTTCCTGAATAACATTTGGCTCCTAAAGCCTGTGGGCCTTTCCACGTGCCAATGCCATTCCAATTGTCTCTTCCTGTTCATATCCCCAGCTCATCATCCAGCTCTTTTTTTTTTTTAGCAAGTCCATTTTAGAAGTTATTTAATGAATAATTTGCATATGTTTTCTCATGTAGAAATGAGTACAGGTTTCACATTTGAATTTATCAATTCATAGAGTCTAATATTAACATTATCTAACTGTTCGGTACATTTAAAAATCACTAATCATATATCTTAAGTTGAAATTGAGCTGTAAAATAATATATATGTTTTTTAAGTATGAAAACTTTACTACAAGGAAAATAGCACATATATTTTGCAATACATCCAGCTAACTCTTATTCATTTATTTATTTATCTGGTTGTGCCAGGTCTTAGTTGCAGCACACGGGATTTTCGTTGCCGCGTGCGGGATCTTTATTTGCGGCATGCAAGATCTTTTTTCTTTTAGTTGCAGCATGCGAAATCTAATTCCCTGACCAGGTATCGAACCTGGGCCCCTGAATTGGGAGTCTTAACCGCTGGACCACCAGGGAAGTCCCTGCGTGTATCCTTTCGAACTAGTGTTTCTGGTTTTTTTGGATTGTTTTCGGACTGTTTTTGTTTCTTTCAGGAGTGGAATTGCTGGGTCATATGGCAGTTCTATTTTCAGTTTTTGGAGAAATCTCCATACTGTTTTCCACAGTGGCTGCACCAATTTACATTCCCACCAACAGTGTTTGAGGGTTCCCTTTTCTCCACAACCTCTCCAACATTTGTTATTTGTGTTCTTTTTAATGATGGCCATTCTAACAGGTGTGAGGTGATATCTCATTGTTTTTTTGTTTTCTATTTCCCTGATGATTAGCGATGTTGAGCACCCTTTCATGTTCTTATTGGCCATCTGCATGTCCTTTTTGGAGAAATGTCTGTTCAGGTCTTCTGCCCATTTTTTAAGCGGGTTGGGGTTTTTTTAATGTTGAGTTGTATGAGCTGTTTATATATTTTGGATATTAACCCCTTATTGGTTATATCATTTGCAAATATTTTCTCTCCTTCAGTAGCTTGTCTTTTCATTTTATTTATGGTTTCCTTTACTGTGCAAAAGGTTTTAAGTTTAATTAGATCCCATTTGTTTATTTTTGCTTGTATTTCCTTTGCTTTAGGAGACCAATACAAAAAAATACTGCTACAATCTGTGTCAGAGTGTTCTGCCTATGTTTTCCTCTAGAACTTTTATGGTTTCCAGTCTTACATTTAGGTCTTTACTCCATTTTGGGTTTATTTTTGTGTGTGGTGTTAGAGAATGTTCTTACTTCATTCTTTTACATGTAGTTGTCCAGTTTTCCCAGAACTACTTATTGAAGAGACTTTCTTTTCTCCATTGTATATTCTTGCCTCCTTTGTCATAGATGAATTGATCATAAGTTCGTGGGTTTATTTCTGGGTTCTCTATTCTGTTCCATTGATCTATATGTCTGTCTTGTGCCAGTACCATACTGTTTTGATTACCGTAGCTTTGTGGTATAGTCTGAAGTTAGGGACCATAATTCCTCCAGCTCTGTTCTTCTTTCTCAAGATTGCTTTTGGCTATTCAGGGTCTTTTGTGTTTCCATACAAATTTTTTAATTATTTGTTCTAGTTCTGTAAAAATGCTATTGGTATTTTTTTTAAGATTTATTATTTATTTATTTAATTTATTTTTGGCTGCATCAGGTCTTAGTTGTGGCATGCAGGATCTTCATTGAGGCATGTGGGATCTTTCATTGTGGCATGCAGGCTCTTGTTGTGGTGTGTGGGCTTCTCTCTAGTTGTGGCATGCGGGTTTTTCTCTCCTCTAGTTGTGGCACGCAGGCTCCAGGGCACATGGACTCTGTAGTTTGTGGCCCGCGGGCTCTAGTTGAAGTGCGCAAGCTCAGTAGTTGTGGCACACAGGCTTAGTTGCCCCGCGGCATGTGGGATCTTAGTTCCCTCACCAGGGATCGAACCCATGTCCCCTGCATTGTAAGGTGTATTCTTTACCACTGGACCACGAGGGAAGTCCCCGCTATTGGTATTTTGATAGGGATTGCATTGAATCTGTAAATTGCCTTGTGTAGTATGGCCATTTTAACAATATTCATTTTTCCAATCCAAGAACACAGTATATCTTTCCATCTGTTTATATCACCTTCAATTTCTTTCATCAGTGTCTTACAGTTTTCTGAGTACATGCCTCTTACCTCCTTAGGTAGGTTTATTTCTAGGTATTTTATTCTTTTTGATGCAATGGTAAATGGGATTGTTTCCTTAATTTCTTTTTCTGATAGTTCACTGTTAGTGTATAGAAATGAAACAGATTTCTGTATGTTAATTTTTCATCCTGCAACTTTACTGAATTCATTGATGAGCTCTAGTAGTTTTCTGGTGGCATCTTTAGGATTTTCTCTGTATAGTATCATGTCACCTGCAAACAGTGACAATTTTAATTCTTCCTTTCCAATTTGGATTCCTTTTATTCCTTTTTTACTTTGGATTCTTTTTATCGTCTGATTGTGGTGGCTAGGACTTCCAATATGATATTGAATAAAAGTGGCATGAGTGGGCATCCTTGTCTTGTTCCTGATCTTAGAGGAAATGATTTCAGCTTTTCAGCATTGAGTATGATGTTAGCTGTGGGTTTGTCATATATGGCCTTTATTATGTTGAGGTATATTCCCTCTATGCCCACTTCCTGTAGAGTTTTTATCATAAATGGATGTTGAATTTTGTCAAAAGCTTTTTCAGCATCTATTGAGATGATCATATGGTTTTTATTCTTTAATTTGTTAATGTTGTGTATCACATCAGAGTTGTATTCATAAAACACATGTGACCACATCTCTCTCCTGCTGAAAACCTTTTAACAGCTTCTCTTTACTCCAGGATAAAGTGCAAGCATTAAAGGTCCTTTACGATCTGCCCCCAACTCACATTTCTGCCCTTAAATCAAAGGCAGGAGCAAGGGAAGGGTAGCTCAAGTTTTGGCTATTGTTCAGTGCAAAGGAAGAGGGTAAGGCCTTATCACAAATGTTCATTTTGGCATTGAACTATATATTCCATTTTTAATGAAATATTTCAAATATACAAAAAATTATACAAAATAATATACCCAAATTTCCATAATATTAACATACTACACAATCATGGTATCATTATCAAAACTAAGAAATTAACATAAATGCCATACTATTAATTAAACTAAAGTCTTTATTCAGACTTTATCAGGTTTTCCACTAATGTCCTTTTTCTATTCTAGAATCCAATCTAGGACCCTACAGGCATTTAGTTATCATCGTGTCTCCTTAGTCTCCTTCAATCTGTAACAGTTCCTTAGTCTTTCCTCTTCTATCATGACTCTGAGAATAATGAAGAGTACTTGTCTTGGTAGAATGTCCCTCAATTTGGGTTTGTCTAAGGTTTTCTCATGATTCAATTAAGGCTATGTATTTTGGGGAAGAGTATCACAAAAGCTATGTGCCCTTTTCAGTGCATCCAATCAGGCATACACAATACTGATACATCTTATTACTTGTGATATTTATCTTGATCACTTGGTTAACATGGAGCTGCCAGGTTTCTCCATTGTAAACTTACTATTTTTCCTTTTCTAAAAAAAATATTTGGGGAGATATAATTTGAAGTTATGCAGTTACCTTGTTTCATCTTAAATTTTAACCCACTAATTACAGTATTTATTAGTGGACCTTGCTTGATGCAGTTAATACTTTGATGTTCTAATGTGATTTTCTAATTCCCTAATTCCTTCTACTTTTATTTATCGAAATTCTTCTGTAAGGGAGACTTTTTCCTTCTCCCTCATTTGTTTATTTATTCAATCATTTATTTATATCAGTAAGGACTTAGTGATTTTATTTCATTCTTTGGGTTATAATCCAAACTATGATTATTTATTTTGTTGCTCAAATTATTCAAGTTTTGGCCATTGGGAACTCTTTTGGTTGGCTTCTGTGTCTTTTTGACATGTCTCTATCCTAGCACCACAAGATGCTCCAGGCTCATCTTGTATTTTCCCAGCCCTGGAATCAATCACTTCTCCAAGGAGCACTGATTCTTTTTATTGAAAACAGGTAATTAGAAACCAAGATCTGGGTACTAGATGTGATCATTGCTACTGGGGTATTACTGCTTCTAGGTGCTCTAGGCAGACAGAGCTAGGAAATATTTATACGTATACTAACCCACATATACTTACACATCTATATTTATTTCTACATGTATTTGATAGAGATTTTTCAAAACAAGAGTTGATACTGATAACTTGCATTTTTTAAACTTTATATAAATGGTTTCGTATGTAAATATATTTTTACAACTTGAGTTTTTTTGTTCAGCATTTATTTTTGTGATGTAACCATATTGATACATATAGTTCTGGTTTGTTCACTTTAACAGTTATCTTACTAGTAGCCTTTTGTGTGATAAATCCTCTGTATTTTTTTCTACGAGTCATAGAGCTGCCAACTGTAAAGATTATTGTTAGTCACTCTAGTTATTTATAGGTTGCAGGCAGTTTCCCTACAAAAAGCAAAGTTGGTTGCCCAGCTCATACTTTAGGGACACTGTAACTGTAGGAGAGTATTACTGAACAGCCAACCACTCAATTCCTCTATTAGCAGTTCTTTGTGAATTATTCCTGCATATTGTATAGCTGCATCAACATGGTAAGTTGTCTTCTTTTAGTTTCTTTGTTCCAGTTTTATGTTTCTTAATTTCTAGTCTGCTTCATAATAATTGTCCTTTGCAGTTACTTACTTTCTTTATAGTTTCATTTCCACTGTATGTATTTTTATGTGGGTGTTTTTGTTTGTTTGTTTGTTTGTTTTTTGCCACTCCATGCAGCTTGTGGGATATTAGTTTCCAGATCAGGGATTGAACCTGGGCCCCAGCAGTGAAAGCGCCGAGTCCTAACCACCGGAATGCCAGGGAATTCCCTGTAGCTACTTACTTTTAAGGTCATTTTGTAATCTCTTAATATCCCTACAGATTTATTTGCCATTTGCTATTTTTCAAATTCACTCTGAATTTTCTAAATTTAGACCTATTCAGGAAATAATTTAGGTAAAACAATAAGTCTAGTAAACATTGTAGAAATTTAAGTGCTACAGTTTAACATTTTTTCTATTCATACCCATTTTATGATTTGTCACTTTACTGTTTATTAAAAAATTTACCCCTAATTCTAACTAAAATCCATCACCATAAGTGAGGATGAGAGTAGCTGTGAGAAGCTTCAAAGTGAAAAACTGGCCAGGTTGCTTTGGGAGTCTTGAGGGCCTGTTTATCGCACTGCATCATATTTGCCTTTATTCCTGCCCTGGTAGCTCCATGAAAGTGTAGACATGACTGATTCATTGATGAGTCCCCAGCTAATAGCCTTGCACAAAGATGTTCAGTGAGTAGTTGTCAAGTAAATGGATGACTGGTTGGATGGATGGATGAATGGATGGATGGAGAGGTAGGCAAGATCTCCTCAAACTCTGGCATCAGAAGGCTTCATAGAGGACATGGAAACTGCCATTATAAGGATGGGTAGGACTTGAAAGGAATTAATGAAAGAGGAGGGCATCTGTCTACTTTCATCCTTTCTCCTCACCACCACTTGAAATGTCCAGAGGTTCCCACTAAAAAGATAGATGACCCATTGGTGTCAGTTAACAATGGCAAGGCAGAGTCAAGCTAATGGGCTCATCTGGGGTCTAGATCTGTTCTAAGTCTCATCATCATACTGCACTGCAGAGGAGAAAGTGTAGGTTGAGAATTATAAAGTCTGAATTCCAGTCCTTGCTGTGCCACTAACTCACTGTGTGACCTTGTACAAGCCATACCCCCTCTCTGAGCATCCAGTTGCTAATGTGTACAATGATAAACATTGGGTTAGAAGGGCTGAAAGATACATTCCTATTCTAAACTTCTATGAAACATCAGACTTTAGCCAACTGGGCCCCCCATCACAGAAACATATCAAAGCATCGTTATTCAAGATTCACTCTAGGGATGGAAAAGGACCTTGTACATGGCTGCTCTAGTCCACTTTCCCACAAGAACTTGAAGTCCTGCAATAACCTCCATAAGCAGCTCTTCAAACTCAGTTCTTACATATTTTTTGCTAACAACCCATAAAAGGAAAACTACCTGCTTGCTCATTCACGAATCCAATCAGAGGAGCATAGATTGACAAAGCTGAAAGGACTCAATATCTCCCCCATTGTACATTTGGGGAAAATGAGGCCCAGAGAGTGACAGGGTCTTAACCTAAGGTCACTCAGCAAATTACAGGCAAATAATAAATTCTCTAGTGATACTATCAAAAGAGAGATTAATCCTGGTCAAATTGTTGAATTTCACAGATGAAGAAAGAATTCTTTTTTCAAACAGAAAAAGCAAGTTATCTATAAAAAGGAATAAAATCAGATTCACATCAGACTTCTCCACAGCAAAAGTTTACGTCATTCTGAGGGAAAGTGTAACCTATGAATATTTTACCCAACTATGTTGTCAGCTAAATTAAAAAGCAACAGGTGCTTTAACAATTTAAAATTCTTAAAACTATTATTAAAATTAAAAAAATTTAAAGAATCCAGCATCCTTCTTGAAAAAAATTTCTTGATGCTGCAATCTAGCTAATCAAGACACGAATGTAAATAAAGAAAAGAAACTATCATGAAGCACTGGTGATGAAGATTGCACCTATTTTTTTTTAATACTTTTTAAAATAGATTTATTTATTTATTTTTGGCTGCGTTGGGTCTTCATTTCTGCTCGCAGGCTTTCTGGCGAGCGGGCGCTGCTCTTCGTTGCAGTGCGCGGGCTTCTCATTGGGGTGGCTTCTCTTGTTGCGGAGCACAGGCTCTAGGCGTGTGGGCTTCAGTAGTTGTGGCTCGCAGGCTCCAGAGCGCAGGCTCAGTAGTTGTGGCGCACGGGCTTAGTTCCTCCGCGGCATGTGGGATCTTCCTGAATCAAGGCTCGAACCCGTGTCCCCTTCTTTAGCAGGTGGATTCTTTTTTTTTTTTTTTAATTTAATTTAATTTTATTTATTTATTTATTTATTTATTTATGGCTGTGTTGGGTCCTCGTTTCTGTGCGAGGGCTTTCTCCAGCTGCGGCAAGTGGGGGCCACTCCCCATCGCGGTGCGCGGGCCTCTCACTATCACGGCCTCTCGTTTTGGAGCACAGGCTCCAGACGCGCAGGCTCAGCAATTGTGGCTCACGGGCCCAGCCGCTCCACCGCATGTGGGATCCTCCCAGACCAGGGCCCGAACCCGCGTCCCCTGCATTGGCAGGCAGACTTTCAACCACTGCGCCACCAGGGAAGCCCAGCAGGTGGATTCTTAACCACTGTGTCACCAGGGAAGTCCCAAAGATTGCATCTATTTAAATCTAGAACTTAGCCTAAACAACTTGAGGAATTAGTGTAAACATTATGAATATTGGCAAAGTAAAAATAATAACAAAAATTAGACAGTAGGAGAGGAGATGGGAGAAGTATAGAGTATTAATCATCCTTATGATAGACAATAGTCAATATCGTCTAACATTAAAATGTGTAGTTTAAAAAAAAATGACAACTCCAATTATTTTCATAATCTTTTTCATAACTTATCATTCATCAATCCTTTCATCATTTTTTATTTGTTAAATTAACTTCAATAAGGCTTTTTAATTAAATATTTTATTTGAAACATCTTGCTCAGTGTGAGCCCTTTAAAATTACTTCTCTGTGTCAGTTATCCTGTATAAATACATATAGAGATGTTCAGAATGATTTTCACCATATGTTAAAGATGTTATTTTGAGTGTTAGAATTAAGAGTGATCTGTTACTTTCTTCCTTGTGTTTTTCTGTACTGCTTGAATTTTTTATGAGCATGTATTACTATTTTTAAAGCATGATAAAATTACTATTCTAAAAAACTAAAGAGAGAAGGAGTTTGGTTCTGAGAAAATACTCCCTAACTTTTGAAAAACAGATTCCTTCAATAATATCAATACTAAAAGTTATTTTCATTGAGGGCTTACATCATGCCAAGGATTTTTCATACGGTATCTTTACTGCTCACCACAACTCTAAAGCCTAGGCATGATAGGACTTCCCTGGTGGAGCAGTGGTTAAGAATCCGCCTGCCAATGCAGGGGACACAGGTTCGAGCCCTGGTCCGGGAAGATCCCACATGCCGCAGAGCAACTAAGCCTGTGTGCCACAACTACTGAGCCTGCGCTCTAGAGCCCACGTGCCACAATTACTGAAGCTGACACGCCTAGAGCCCGCGCTCCACCACAAGAGAAGCCACTGCAGTGAGAAGCCCGTGCACCGCAGCGAAGAGTAGCCCCCACTCACCGCAACTAGAGAAAGCCCGCACACAGCAACGAAGACCCAACGCAGCCAAAATATATATATATAAAATAAAAGCCTAGGCATGATAATCCACAGGTTACAAATGAAGCTCAGGGTAATAAAGCCTTTGCCCAAGGTCACATACCCCGAAAAGGTCAAAACCTCTCTATTATGGACATAGTGGTGGCTCAATTGAGCCACCACTATGTCCATAATAGTCAGAGTTAACTCGTAATTAAACTTTCTCTTTGAATTTCCACAGCCTCAGATTAATCTCTGGATGCTTGATGGCAAACAGTGGGACATCCTCAAAAAGACTGAGAATAAGGTTGCCCCTGAAATAAAATCCACTCTCCATAAATGAAATTAACCATCTGTAGGAAGCTAAGAGCCCCTGTGTAAAACTGTCAGAGAAGTTTGGGAACACTCAAAACTCTCACCAAGTGGCCAAGGTGATCTGGAAGTACTCTCAAAGCTGCAGACCTAGAAACTGACTGTGATTTAATGAGTAGAAACCATATCAATTGTAACATATTCTGTTTGGAGAACATCTGTGTGAATAGAAAAAGGAGGATGGTCAGCCATGGAAACTTGAAAAGGGAAAGTCATAGGTATCTCTCCAGACACTGCCCTGGGATGAGAAGTCTTAGCTAAGTAACATTAACATCATGATTTCCTTGACAAGACCTAGAAAGTAGCCCTTTGCTTCATGTTAGACTTGCCTCAGCTACTTTTTTTAAAATTAATTAATGAATTAATTTGGCTGCGCTGGGTCTTTGTTGCGGCATGCGGCATCTTTTAGTTGTAGCATGTGGGCTCTTAGTTGCAGCATACAGAATCTAGTTCCCTGACCAGGGTTCGAACCCGGGCCCCCTGCATAGGGAGCATGAAGTCTTAACCACTGGACCACCAGGGAAGTCCCAGTCTCAGCTACTTTTAAAGTAAGATTCCCATTTGGGCTTTGCTGTGACCAACTAAATCAGAACCTCGAAGAGAGAGCCCAAGCATGAGCGCTTAAGAAATCTCCCCAGATGCTTCTAATGTGCAATCAGGGTTGAGAAACAGCTGAAGTGAGTAGAGTGTCTAAGTTCACTGATGGAGAGGTCTCTCTTGAGATTGACTCACACCCCTTGCTCTGATTCCAGGCCTACCAGGCTACCCCCAGATACTTGGCTTCCCATGAGAAAATGCACAGATCTTCTGATGTGTGTTCTGGTCTGCTTTGGGAATTAAACTGGCGTTGCAAATAGTGCTTCTTTTTTGCAAATTAATAAATGGACTTCTGGTTTATGCATCAGTCACAGTGATCTTTGTTAATGTGAGTCTGAGGATATGTCTCTAATCAGAGAGATGCAGCCACTTTTCATGTGCCACAAAAATCAAAATTCTGAGCCTGTCAGGATGCTGGATCATGGTAATGTACCAGTCTGTGGGAATGAGTCCGAGTGACCAGCAGACCTTCCCCAGGACCACATCCTTAGCCCCACTGCAGGCCTGTTTTTCTCTACAGCCATGGTTTCTCTTTTTTCATCTCCTACCTCTGCCTAGCAGACCATGGCTTCTCTTTTTTCATCTCCTACCTCTGCCTAGTACAGGGCTGGACAGTTCTAGAAACTTCCAAAAGAGATTGAGAATATTAATGAAGGAATGAATGAATTCAGTGCATATGGGGGTATGTCTCTGTATTGTGGAAACTTGTGTCCAATCTCTGTCCTTAGATCAGGAGGCTGGGGTACCTGGCCAATAGTGTCTACAGCTCTAGATTGGATGCTAATGCCAAGCAGTGTCTCATATCAGAGGCTTTGAAAACAGGCACCTGGAATAGTAGGAGGGAGATGTACTTCTTAGCTAGCTAGCACTCCTTTGTCCTTCAGGTCTCAGATGCCATCATCTTTCCCAGAATATCTTCCCTGATTTCTCCTGATGTGAGTCATTTCCTCTTCTCTGTAATTCAACAGCCCCCTCCTGCTTTCCTCCATCATGACCATTATCGCAGTGTATTCAAATTGCCCATTTACTCATCTGTCTCCCACCATACTAGACTTGGAACTCTTGAAGGCAGATGCTGGTCACCTTTGTATTCCCAAGGCATGATATTAAAAGTTCAATAAATGTTTGTTAAGTGTAGTGGACACTTGTAATTCTGAGTGCCCCAGCTCTGAATCTTCTTATGTTGAGAGACTTCTTGAGTCTTGGTGGAAGGCAGAGCCTTATAGAGAAGCAGGAAACAAAAGATGATTGCTTTTCCAGCCTCCCTTGCAAGTAAGCAAGGGCATGTGTCCTCATCAGATACAGCCACCCCAAATTTGAATCAGGAGCTGGTGACCCAGAGGAGTAGGGGCCATAGAGAATGCATTCTAGTGGCAAAGTGGGAGCAGCAGCAGGCATGCTGAGTTGCCAGTGGGGCAGTGGCAGCATGCAGGATCCAGAGACAGCAGTTCCACTGGTCACAGCAGCAATGCCCTCACCAGACTGGTTTGGTGATGTGATTTGAGTTGTGGTCTAGTTACTCACTGCCTCACCTCTCTCATTCCTGCCTATTTTCCAAGGCTTCCCTGTGATTCTGTGAAATCCTCAGTGCCCTTTTAATATTTTTTTTTCCTGCTAAAATCAATGAGTCAATTTCTGTTGCTTACTACTTAGAACCCTGTTATGGGCTGAATTGTGTCTCCTTCCATCAAAATCCATACGTTGAAGCCCGAACCCCCAGTGCCTCAGAATGTGACTATATTCGGATATGGGGCCTTTAAGGAGGTGATTAAGTTAAAATGAGGCCATTAGGATGGGCCTAATTCAATCTAACTAGTGTCCTTATGAAAGGAGGAAATTTGGACACACAGTCACTGGGGGCATATGTGGACAGAGGGATGACCATGTAAGGATACAATGAGAAGGTGGCCACATGTAAGCCAAGGAGAGAGGCCTCAGGAGAAACCAAACCTGAAGACACCTTGATCTCAGACTTCTAGCCTCCAGAACTGAGAGAAAATAAATTTCTATTCTTGAAGCCACCCAGTCTGTGGTGTTTTGTTATGACAGCCCTAGCAAACTAATACAAACCCTGATTGCATTTAGTGATTGATCAAATATTTTCTGGTCAGTTACAAACCAGGCATTGGAACAAAATTACTATAGGCAGACAGAGCAAGATGAGAAGGAAGAGTCAAGATGCGAAGCCAAGCAGGACCCCAGGAAAGAGTGGACTAGGTGGTGCAAAGCAGCAGGTAGGAAGGGAAGCCTAGAGGAATTCCCTAGCTCCAGTGCAAGTGTTTATATGGAAACCAACTGAGCCTCTGGTTCCAAGGTATAACACTAATAATGGTTATAATTTATTAGGGATTACTATGTGCCAGGTTCTTTCACATGCCTATTCTCTCTACCTCATAACAATCCTTGGAGGTGGAAACTGTTATTTCAAAACAAAATTTATTTCCTCAAAAGAAATTGAGTTTCAGAGATAGTTAGGCAACTTGTCTAAAACTATACAGTCAATAAGTGGTAGGGCCAGGAGTCTGACATATTTCAAAGTTTGCCTGCTGAAGAAGAGATTTTAAATTGTTGGTAATGTGAAGAAATTTCTAAGAAGGAATTTTCTAATATTACAACAGATCACTTACAAGCACAATATACCTCCTAGGATCTCTATATGCGGCCCAGCTTCAGACCTTTGATACTTCTACCAGAAACTCATATAACAGAGGGCAGCCCTGTAGAATATTTTCCACAGGAAACATCTGCCCAAATATTTCGAAGGCTGCAAAGTGTCCCAAGAGGGAGGAGGGAAAGCTGAGGCCAATCATAAGCGTGGTGATAAGTCCAGGTACCAGGTGGACTGAAGCAGAGAGAAAATGCAGGCTTCCTGCTTTCCGCTCCCTCTGGAAGCATGCTCTGGTAAAATAAACTCTTTCCGAGACTCAGGTTCCCAGGTTAGTGGTCTGGTTTTCTTCTAATGCGAAGTGAGCTGTCTCTCAATCAGGGAGTGGGGGAAGGGGAAATTATTGCCAATTACACTCAATATGTAGTAGGGGAGGTTCAGACATTCCGCGTTCTTACAATTAAGAGACCTCCACTTTATTCTTTAGAGTCAATCACAGTCCAGCCACAGGACAGACATTCTTTCTTTGAGTGTTTAGAAGAGAATCAATTAAAAAAGGTTTTTTAAATCCTTTTTTGTTTAAAGAAACTGACATAATAGAAAGGACTGAGTCCCTGCCAAGAAAAGGCTTTCTGAACCTTCTTTGGCTCACATCGACAGCACTTTAAGGTCTCTCAATAAACCAAGTCACTGGCCCCAAATAGAAAATTGCTACCAGGAAAGAAGAATTTTTTTAATGGGATGTCTTTGAGTTAAATTAGAGTCTATAATCACCCTGAATGTATTATTCAACTCATTGTTCTTTATATTTCTCCTTCACATGTGATTAATGAGAAGCACTCCCTGTGTGCCAGGCATTGTACTAGGCACTGAGGAGCCAAGGTATTAATCCACCCTGATCCTTACTCTCCAAGGACTTCCAGCCTGAGGAGGAGATGGACAGGTACAGATGGTACAAGGCAGTGAGCAAGAGGATGGGGAAAATGGGAAGGTCTAAGGGAAACTGAGCATGTAACACTGAGTCAGTAGGTTGTAAATTGGAATCTGGGGTCCCTGAGTAGGAGGGACAGCACTCCAGTCTTCTCCCAGTGATGAGTGGAAAAAATCCCCTTTCATTTGGGGATATAAAGGGATAGTACCACTGTTTACTAGTTGCTGTCACAAAGCAGAATCAGGCATAATTCCCTGCCTCCAGGGAACGTATGGTCTTTAGGAGAAAAGACAAGTACAAAATATTACAATCCAGATAAATGACAATATAATGTAATGAATCCGCTAAGAAAAGACATTGTAAGTCTTCAGGGAACAGGAGAGGATGCAAGTCTCCTTGGAATAACTGGGAACAGCTCCACAAGGAGAAGGCACATGTTTGAGTGGAAACTTGAAGAATGTGTAAGAATTTGCCGTGAGAAGCTTCTTCCGATTGTCCATGCTGTCTTGCCTTTGAACCTTTGCATATGTTGTTCCTCTACCTAAACCAGTTCCCTGTTCCCCTTTCCTGACCTGGTTAACAATACACATCTTTCTGGTAACAGTTTGGAAGACACTTCCTCCTGGAAGCCTTCCTTCACATGCCCTTTCTCCATCCCACATCTAGACTGACTTACTGCCATGGTGTCCCATAGAACTGTGTACATATGCAAAGGTTGGAGAGGCATAGAGCTTTTGTTTATTGTATTAGGAGCAGTGAGTTCAGTATGACTAAAGCCTAGGGTACATGGCTCAACCAAGAAATATTTGTGGAATGGATGAATGAATGAATGCTTGAAAGAACTTTAACTTCACCTAGGAAAGTAGGCTTCAACCAGATTATTAAATCTCTCCTAAACTCATACATCTAGACATTTGAACTGCCTTCATCACATTCCCCTTGTACCTACCTGATCTCTTACTCATTGTTCAAAATTAATCCCTTTGTCCTAGAATCCTTTCCTGGCAGCCCTACTCTGTTCTTCCAGTATGGGTCAAGTGCTTACCACTATGTTATGCCTTTCCGGGGTCAGTGAGGTTAGGCAGAGAAGCCCTGGTGTCCTGATGCTGCTGTTCTCTGGATCAAAGCCCACCAATTGGAACCCCAGATACCAAGTTGTAGGGAACCATCAAGGTCATCCTTCTCCCACACAGAACTGGTCTCCCAGCCTTCTCGTTCTTGCTTATTGCTGAAGTACCTACCCCATTGAAGACTTTGATGGGGAGGGCATCAATGTGACCCACGAACTCCTGAATCACTCCACCTAATGACCTGTGGGCACCCCAGATCCAACTTGTTCAAAATCAAATTACTGGAAAGGGCTTGGGCTTTAAAGCTCTTTTTTTGTTTGTTTGTGTTTTAAATTTATTTATTTATTTATTTTTGGCTGCATTGGGTCTTCGTTGCTGCGCGCGGGCTTTCTCTAGTTGCGGCGAGCGGGGGCTACTCTTCGTTGCGGTGCGCGGGCTTCTCATTGTGGTGGCTTCTCTTGTTGCGGAGCAGGGGCTCTAGGCGCACGGGCTTCAGTAGTTGCGGCTCGCAGGCTTTAGAGTACAGGCTCAGTAACTGTGGCGCACGGGCTTAGTTGCTCCACGGCATGTGGGATCTTCCTGGGCAGGGCTCAAACCCGTGTCCCCTGCATTGGCAGGCGGATTCTTAACCACTGCGCCACCAGGGAAGTCCAGGGCTTGGGCTTTAAAATCAGACAAACCTGGGTTTAGCTCTGCACTTGACTTGTTCTGTGGACATTGGACAAGTTATTTCAAATCTCAGAACCTTAGTTCCCTCAACTGAGAGCTCAAAGGTTTTGGAATAGAGCATGCTGTGTCCGATGCCTGTTTTAGAAAGATCCCTCCTGCAGCTGTGTGGGGGATGGGCTGGAGGGGAGAAACCAGAGGCAGTTCAGAGGCTGCTGAATAGAAATGTTTCCAATTACCTCGGCCTCAGCCTCCTCCGCAGCATACTCTCCACTGTGACCCCGGAGCCAACCTCATGCTGTTGCCTAGCAACTCACCTGCATCACCCAGGGCTCTGAAGCTGGGGCCCCACCAAGGATGAGGAAGTGACCAGTTTAATTACAAAGTCTCAGGGGAATTATGCATCAGTTCATTCCTCAAATACTCATTGGGCTCCCACCAAGTGCCAGGCCCTGTGCTAGGTCCTGGGGACTTAAAGATTAATAAAATCCAGTCTCTTTCCTCAAGAAATACAAAATGTAGCAGAATGGACAGATTTCTTCATTTATTCAAGAAATAGTTATTGAGTGCCCATCAACAGTAGAATGGATAAATTTATAGCATATTCATACAACTTAATAGTATACACACAGTAGGAGAATGAACAATCTACAACTATACACAAAAATATGAAATATTGAAGACTGAGTGAAACATAAGATGAGTGAAAGAACCTCGATAGAAAAGAGTACATTCTACATGATTACATTTAGATAAAGTACAAAAACAGGCAGAAGTAATCTATGCTGCAAAAGTCAGGACTGGGGACTTGGGAGGTAGTGACTAGAAGGCGGCATGAGGAGGGCTTCCAGAGTCCTGGAAATGTTCTGTTTATAGATGTGGGTGCAGGTTATATGGTGTGTGCAGTTTTCAAAAATTTATTAAGGCTGTATGCTTAAGATATATTAATTTTGCTGTACATATACTATTCATCAATAAAAAGTTTTTAAAAAGAAATGTTTACTGAATACCTATAATGTGCCAGGCTCTACGTGTTTGGCAAACAGACACTTGAAGAGAAATTTACAACACGACAGGGATAAATACACAGGGGTCTGAGGAGCACAGAGAAAGGACTCCCCATCAACTGCACCCCATCTGAGGCAAGGGAACTGAAGCATGACTTCCCGGAGAAAGGGACTTCTAATCAAGTGGGAGTCTACCAGGCAAGGGAGAGGAAGCAAGGCCTTCCAGGCATCAGAAACTAGAAGGAAGAGGCAGGATGTGAGACTGAAGGGTTACATGCGACCCAAACAGTTAAGAGCCTGGGAATAACAATCATGATATCTAAATGTTTGTGGTGTAACAGGCATTGTTTGAAATACTTTACATTTATTTAACCTGCCAACCACAAAATGAGTAGGTGCCTATTATTCCTATTCTATAGATGAGGAAATTGAGGCACAGTAGGGTTAATTAACTTGCTTAAAATCCCACAGAACATGGCAGAACTGGGCTACACACCCACTCGGACAACTCCAGCATGCTCGATCACTGCTCCACGCTGCCTAGGTCATTTTGTTACAAAGTCACTGAAGGTATTTAAACCATGGAGAACCAGGATCAGATTTTTGTGTGACAAAGATTATTCTGGTTCCTCTATGGAAAATTGCATTGGATTGGATGGAGCAAGGGTGCAGGTAGGGAGATCAAGGGGAAAGCTGCTCCAGGAGTCCCAGTGAGAGAAGCTGAGGCCTAAATGAGGGTAGAGGTCAGGGAGAGGAGGGAGATTTTTAGAAATCAATGACGGAGCCTGTGTGCTTTGCATTTTACACATACTGCTAGAAATAAAATCCACGAGAAAGCAGAGGTTATTTTATTTTATTTTAGTTTTTGACTTCAAGTGCAGAGAGTTGAGTTAAACATATTATTCAGTTGTCTTCTCTGGTCTTCCGTCTTATCTACTTATTTATTCCCTTCTACCCTCTTTCTTCTCCCGACCCCTACAGATAACTCTTTAATGTATTTATTGTGTAACTTTATATTGTTCTTGTAAATGTGTGTTTTCATACTGTGTACACACAGTTTACATTTATGTAAATGGTGCCAGATTATGGTTCTCATTCTGTAACTTACTTTGTACACTTGTGTACATATTTTTTAAGATCTATCCCTGCTACTATGTGTATCTTTAGTTTGTTGTCTCTGTTTCCTAGAATTAAAGAATTGGATTGACAATACAATGCCGTAGAAAGTGCCTTACTATGGAGTGGAGAGACTTCAGCTATAGCCCCTGCCTCTCTACTAACTTGTGGTGTGAACTTGGGCAAGTCCGTTTTCCTAGTTGAGTCTTAGCTTCCCCACTTATAAAATCAGAGGTGCCTTCTACCTCTAACCTTCCATGCAATCTCCCTTACTTTACACACAGGAAGCTCCGGGCCAGAGAGTGGGAGTGACTTGATGAAAGTCACACAACAGTTATCAATAGTTCAATTCAATTTAGCCCAAATTTATTGAGTGCCAGGCAGGCATGCTGCTAAGTGCTTTGGGTACTTAAATAAGTAAGCCCTGCTGAGTCCCTCCTCCCGGGGCCTCTAAACAGAGCTGTGTTAATTTTCCAAGAGCAGGTGCAGAGATAGCCTGTGGGCACTGGTCATTTGCGGTGGAGATATTAATAGGACAGAGCCTCAGATAGAATCTAAGGCAGTACCTCCACTGCCCCAATCAGGCCCCACAACGTTCCTGGCCTCAAGAAAAGGAAAGAGCTTGGGTACACAGCTTCCTATTTGTAAAAGGTTATTTATTGCCATAGCATTTACTAACAATAACTGATCTGAAATAGTAAGACAAGAAGCCCTTATCTATCTGTATGCCTAATATTATACAGCAGTAATCACAGGATAAACAAAATTTTATATTCTGCTTTTTTAAAATGTTTTTGTTGTTGAACAATAAAACAGCTGCTGTTGATTATTTACTCTGTGCTAGACACCAAGCACTTTATATATGTTAGCTTATTTCATCTTCATTACAATCCCATGAGGTAGGAGGTACTATTATTAGCCCCATTTTAAAGATAACAAAACAGAAGCAAAGGGAGTTATATTACTTGTCCTAGGTCAGTGGATTTCAAGCATTTTGAATGCAACCCATAGTAGAAACATTGTTTACATTATAGTTTGGATCACACATACCTGTTTCACAATATTATACTAATCCTTGCTATACAGGACCCACTCAGTATTTTCTATTCTATTCTTTTTTTTTTTTTCAATGCTGCTCCAAGCCACTAAATTGATTCTATGACGTACTAATGGATTGCAGCACACAGTTTGAAAAACAAGGCCCTAGGCAACGTATATACCACAATCCTAATAAAATTACACAAAATGTGAAGTCATCATACTCTTTAATGCCCTGTATCAGGTTCTGTGCTGCATGTTAAAGACACAGGCTTGAATTAGACATAGTCCTGCCCTCAAAGCACTCACAGACTCCTTAAGGAAGCACAGGTAGATAGGGAATGAAAGCACAGCAGTAGTTCTCAATTCTGACTGCATCTTAGAATCACCCGGAGGATTTTTTTTTTTTTAAAGCACTAGTTAATGTTGAGGCTCTATTCCCCGACTTCCTGATTCAATTGGCCTGGGATGGGGCCTGGATATCAGTATTTTTTAAAAGCTCCCCAGGTGACTCTAAGGTGCACTTGGGACTGAGGATCACTGCAGTACAGCATAAGTGCTACGTTAAAGGGAAGCATAATATAGGGGCATCTAACTACCTAAAGGTATTGAGAAAAGCCTCAAAGAGAAGTTGTTTTTTGAGCTGAGTTTGTGTGCTGAATACCTTCTGTTTGGTCCTTTAGATCCACTGTCCACTCACTGTCTTCCCAGTACACTGAAGCTGAACAGAGTAAGTCAATGGGCTCCTTTGCTCCCTGGGTTCCACTTAGGTATGGGCCCACACCCTTGCAGGAGATTGGTGAGAGGGAGGGGAGGAAGGGCCAGGTAGTAATTCCCTGGCTACCTCCCTGTAAGTTTGCCTTGGGCTGGCTGTGAACCTCCTCTGAATGTAATTGCCCCTTTCAAGATGGCTTGATAAACAAGACTCTTTCCAGATTCTGTAATTTCTCCCCCCTTCCCCACCCATTCAGGTCAAGGGGTGTTAACAGCCCAGATAGGTTCCTGAACTATCCCTTGTCTTCCTCTACACCCCAACCACAAGTTTTAAATTAGTCCCCTTGTAAATAAACCTTTGTCTAATTATTCCAATCTCAGTGTGTCATGTTTCCTTCTGACACTCTGACTGATAAAGCCTAGAAGCAGTAAGGGAGCTTGCTAAGGATAAGGAAGGAAAAAAAAAACAAACCCAGGCAGAGGGAGCAGCATGAATAACGGCAAAGAGGCATGAAAACACTGTATTTTTGTTTGTTTAATTCCCTTTACTGGTGGAGGACAAATTGCTAAATCCAATGCTCTGTTCTCAGTCCTATTCTTACTGGATTTATCAGCAGCATTTAACCAATTTATCGCTCTCTCCTTCTTGGGACAAATTTGTCACTTGGCCTCCATGACATTGCACTCTTTTGGTTCTTGTTCTTCCTATGGCTACTCTTGTTCAGTGTCCTCTGCTGGTTCCCTCTCATTTTCCTGATGTCTTCATCTCCCTGAAGCTGAATGTTGGAGTCCCAAGGACTGTCTTTACACTAACTCTCCATCATCATCCAGTGTCATGGTTTTAAATACTCAGTGCTGTCCACTCCCAAATTTCTATCTTTGACCTAGATCTCTCCTCCAAATCCAGACTCATATATCCAACCTAACTAGAGATAAGCGTGGTGTCTGGAGCTGACTCCTAGAGCCAACTGTTACATTTCCAGGAATTTTTTCAGCCTCTTGTTAAACACAGCTATTACTGAAAAGGGCGAAAAACTCATACGATCTGAAGAGGAACCAGAGTATTAAACACAGCCACTACTGAAAATTAAATTATGTAAACTTTAAAGATAAAATAAATTATATTAAAAGCAAAAGTAATATTAAAAACATCACTTTCTAATTATTTTACTATATTTTATTATTTTTATACTCTTGGGGTTATTTACATCATTCTGTCTGTATTATGGAAATACTATACAACGGTGTGCTACTCTTGCATGCCTTGCTAACTCCGTGTTCAGTGACATCATGTTGGCAGCTTGAAATCAACCATGGTGAGAGTATTACACCACAGAAATTGGCAAATGCTACCCGTGAGAGCTTGATTTATTGTTTTGTTGACTGCTTAGACTTAAGAAAGTGATGGAAAAATATTAATAATGCAGAATAAATTTACAGTGTATTGTGTCTATAGCTATTACACTGTAAATAACATTAAAAACTTGAGGAAATATTCTTCTAGTATTGGAAAACTACTATCCAATTCAGCAAAGAAGACACTTGTGTCATTGACTAGTGAAGTTCCAACATGTCTTTATTGTTTCACTTTCATCTTACGATTAATGCAAATGAAAATATCAACAAACGTTCATCCTAGAACTATCCTTGTTCAGCAGTTGCAGCCATTGGTTGGCTGCCAATACAAGTTTGGCAAAAATCGATTAAAGCATTCTGTGAGAATAAATTGGCCATGTGGAATTCACAGTAAGGAGTATTGTATATTTTATTATTATTTGTGAATTATTTGCTATGCATCATTTATATGAGTAAACTTTATAATAAACGTCTATGGGTACACACACGCACGCGCGTGCGCGCACACACACACACACACCTTTTTTCCCCTAGGGAGCCAGTCATTAAACATTTACCAGCAAAGCACTGCTAATAGGCAACTCAAACTTAACATGTCCAAAACTGAACTCCTGATGTCCCATTGCAAACCAGTTGTCCCTGCTGAATGAAGATGGTGTCTTCATCTCAATTAATGGCAACTTCATCCTTCCAGTCGCTCTGACCAAAAACTTTGAAATGATCCATGACTCTTCTGTTTCTCTCATACCCTACATCCAACCTATTAGGAAATCCTTTTGCCTCTACTTTCACAATACATTCAGAATCTGACTACATCCCACCACTTCCACTGCCATCACTTTGATCTAAGCCTCCATGCTCCCCCATGTGGATGATTGCAATAGCCTTCTGACTGGTCTCCTTATTTCAATACTGCAGTCAGAGCGATTCTGTTAAAATAGAAATATCATTCCCCTGCTTAAAACTCTTCAATGGCTTCCCACCTCACTCAGATTCCAAGCCTATGTCTTTAAAATGCCTTATAAGTCTCTGCCCCCACTCCTATCCCATTACCTCTCTAACCTCATCTCCTGCTACGGTTCCCCTCCCTCACTCCACTGCAGCTACACTAGCCTCCTTGCTGTTCTCCAAACACATCACTTCCTGTCTCAGGGCCTTTTACTTGTTTCCTCTACCTAGCATGTTAATTTTCTTCCAGTTTTCCCCATTGTTTGCTCTCTTTCTTTGATCTTTGCTCAAATGCCACTTTCCCAGTGAGGATCCCTGATCCCTTGAATTAAAGTTGCAATCCCTTCCCACCCCACCACCACATTCTCTATCCCTCTCTCTTGCTTATCACCATCTCATGTACTATATGTTCCATATTATAAATTTAGTTATTATCCTTTCCTGTTCCCACTAGAATGTAAGTTCAAGAATTTTTTGTCTGTTTTATTAACTACTATATTCCTGGCCCTTAAACTAGTGTCTTGTACATAGTAGGTGCTCAACAATTTGTTGAACAAACAAAACATTAATAGGTATTCTGAATACCCATAAAAAGCTTGTTTGAGCTTATTATGGGAAAGAGGAATATGGGGGGATCCACAATTGAGTCCTCTACTCCTCCAGGTGCTCAGCTGAGACTGTGTGTGCATTTGTCTGTGCCTGTAGGTCTCCTGTTTGTATAGATGGACCACCTAGAAATAGCTGTGCTCTTTCAGGAACACCAAAAATTCATAGTGGACTGAAAATAAAATGATAAAATATACACTGATGGCTAAAATCAACATTTCATATTAGATTCCAACATAGCCAAGTAGTAAAAGTCTCCAGAAGGTTTAAGAAAAATGAGTATTTACCGAGTAGCTAGCACGTGCCAGGGAGCACAAAGATGATTTAGGTACAATCCTGCCGGCCCCCAAGGAGCTCACAGTCTGATGGGGAAGGCAAGCCATGGAAACAGACAACTATACAATATTATCATCAACCCACTAACAGGAAAATGTCCTAAGTACAAAGGCGACAGAGAGGAGAGAATGATTACTTGTAGTAGCAGAGGGGGATGATATCTGAGCTAGGTTCTGAAGCATGATTAGGGAGGAGGGAAAAGCCCAGAGAGAAATTTACAAGTGAGAGACATTTCATTATAATTTTTTTTCCCCCTCTGCTTACTAGAAATGCCTACCTATCTGGACTTTAACAGGAAATAGCCTGGCCAAGCTTGCAAAACTCCAAGTTGTGTGGAGCAGAATTTGAGAACTCCTGGTTATTGGGACACCCAAGGGAAGGAGACCAAAATGTTCACAAGGGCAAAGCAGAGAAGAGGGGACCATTTAACTCCACAGGACCCATGAGAGGCTCAAGACTCCCACAAGAAGGGTGTGAGGAAGGAGTATGAAGGGCGGAAGTACTTTATTTCTGCCTTGGCCCTTGCCTAGAGTACCCTTTTTCCTATTCTCCACCTCTCCGTATAATGTTACCTGCTTCTGAAGAGAGAGGTTGCCTTGGTAGTACAGAAAGACCTCATGTTCTGAATCTGAAGTCCCGGGTTTGAGTCCTATTAACTGTATAATCTTGTGCCCAGCTTCAAAATCTTTGCATGCCGCAGTCTAGAGCAGGGGTCCCCAAGGCCCGGGCCACGGACTGGTACCAGTCTGTGGCCTGTCAGGAACCGGGCCGCACAGCAGGAGGTGAGCGAGCGGCGGTCGAGTGAGTGAAGCTTCATCTGTATTTACAGCCACTCTCCATCCCTCACATTACCGCCCGTGCTCCGCCTCCTATCAGATCAGCGGCGGCATTAGATTCCCATAGGAGCTCGAACCCTATTGTGAACTGAGCATGCGAAGGATCTAGGTTGTGCGCTCCTTATGAGAATCTAATGCCTGATGATCTGAGGTGGAGCTGAGGCAGTGATGCCAGCACTGGGGAGCGGCTGCAAATACAGATTAACATTAGCAGAGAGGTTTGACTGCACAGAGACTATAATAAATCAATTGCTTGCAGGCTCATATCAAAACCCTATCAGTGAGTGGCAAGTGAAAACAAGCTCAGGGTTCCCACTGATTCTGCATTATGGTGAGTTGTATAATTATTTCATTATATATTACAATGTAATAATAATAGAAATAAAGTGCACAATAAATGTAATGTACTTGAATCATCCCGAAACCATCCCCTGCCCCACCCCCAGTCCGTGGAAAAATTGTCTTCCACAAAACCAGTCCCTGGTGCCAAAAAGGTTGAGGACCGCTGGTCTAGAGAGTGAAGTCCAAGCTCCTTGGCTTGGCTCTCAAGACCCTTCTCCATCTGGCCCCTGATGATCCCTCCAGCCTCATCTACCCCAAACCCCTTCTCAGCCAACAGCCAAGCACTTCTCTTGGGCTTTGTGTCTTCACAGACACTGTTCCCTCAGCTGACATCTTTCCCCTCCCCCTTCCCAAACTGGAGAATTCCCATTCCTCTTTCAAGACATGATTCTGGTGTTACTACCCCCAGGAGGCTTTTCCTGACGGCTAGTTTAGCAATGGCCACAAAACCCCAGAGCTTCCTCTATCCCAGCATGTGGAGCACATCTGCTCTTGCCCCTTACCATCCAGAGGAATCTTTCTACAACATAGGACTCACTGCCTCTCCCCTGCTTAAAAAAGGAAAGAAGTTTCATTTCCTGGCTTAAAGACCATAATCTTCACTGTGGCCTGCCAGGTCTGTGTGACCTCACCCCTGCGCTGCCTCTCCACCTTTCTCTTCTCACCCTTTGCTCTCTCTGCTCCAGCCAAACTAGTCTTTGTTTCTCAATGCACCATGTTTCTCTCTCAGGACCTTTGCACTTGCTTTACCCTGGCTAATTTCTACTCATTCTTCAGAGCTCACCTCAAAACTTCTTTCCTCTGGAAAGCCCTCCTTGTACCCCCTCCCCAGGCTAGTTTAGGTGGCACTTACCACAATAGTAATTTTAGAGCTATTTATGAATGATTTGATAACTGTCTCCCCCATGCTGTCTTGTTTATCACTGCATGAGGCACACCTAGAACAGAAGCTGGTGTAGAATGGGTGCTCAAGAAGTGTTTGTTGAATGACTGTGTAAGTGCTTAGCCTGTACCGCATTACATGAAAGCTCCAGTTTTCTCAAGCCAGCCTGTGAGCTCCTGGAGAACTAGTACAGTGTCAGCACCCAGCACCGTGCTTGGCACTTAGTGGGGCTCCATAAGGGTTTTCCAAGTTTGGGAGACACTGTGAAGTCCTGCCCAGATCCCCCATCAGTGAAGACTTGTAACACCAGCTATTGGGAATTCTGTCAGTGAAGAGCCTTTAACTGTCAGCCCCCCAGGGACAGGGCCCCCTTGGCTCCTGTCATAGCCCTTCCCAGATGGCCCCACATCCCATAAAAGATGAAGGCAGGGATATTAGAGGCCCGGTCTGGTCATCTTAGCTCATCTGGGGACAACTCTGATGGGCCATTCTAGTTCCAGAGCCCCTGTGGGGTCAGCCATGACTGTCCTTGGGCCTGCGTGGACCTCTGGACTTCTGCCCACTCCTGTTCCCTCCCCCTCCCTTCCACAGGTGTGGATCCCAAGGGCACTCCCTCATAAACACCCTGCACTGCAATCTCCATCTCAGAATCTGCTTCCCAGGAACCCAAACTGAAATAGGCCCTCTCTCTTCTCTTCTCCTCTCTCATCCCTTTCAGGGGACGTCCATTCATTCACCTAAAGTTCGTAGGCACCATTCAGCTGACAAAAAGTTTCACATCCATTTTTCTATTACTCTCATTCTGTACTGTCTAAGGGCGTCAGGAAGGCAACAGATGGAGAAACTGGGGCCCAGAGAGGTGCAGCGACCAGCCTAAGGGCACTGCACTAATTAAAAACTAGCTGAGCTCCCAGATGCAGTTTTCCACCTCCATTTCCCTACCTAGTCGCTGCATCCTGGAGCAAGAGGGAACCTCATTGAAACGAATTCCGGTCTCAGTGGGCAGAATCCTGAAACCATGGCTCTAGGGTCCGGGAAGGGGCGCGGACTCCAACGCTCCCGCAGTACAGATGGGGAGACTGAGGTCCAGAGCCCGGCGGTCCACCGCCCGCGGAGAAGAAGGGGGCGCGTCCTGCCCGGCTAGCCGCTTGGAGCCGGGGCCGCCTCCTCCCGCCCCCCGCGCCCGTGACCCCAGCCCTGCCTTTGCCTTTGCCACGCCGCCTGCTTGGGAGCGAGTCATGGTGGCGGCACTGGCGGCAGGGTGGCTGCTGCTGGCGGCTGCGGCCTGCGCGCAGCGGGATCAGGACTTCTACGACTTCAAGGCGGTCAACATCCGGGGCAAGTTGGTGTCTCTGGAGAAGTACCGCGGCTCGGTGAGTGTCCGCCCGCCGGGCCTCGGCGCCGCCCAGCCGGGGCCTGACGGGGGCGCCCGGCGGCCCGGGACCCTGCCGGGTGTGGCTCCGAGGGGCTCTGGCCGCCCGGCCACCCCGCCCTGGCTCCCCACCCCCACCCAGGCATCCCCCCGGGCGCGGCGCCCCCGGATCCTGCGCCGGGTCTGTCCCTCGACTACGTGGCATGGCCCGGCGCACGGTGAAACCCGAAACTCTCGCTGCTGCCGCCGATTTCCCTCCCAGCGATTTTGGGCAGCGGGGCCCAGCCTCTCACGCACTGGTCTAAAAAGTAACCCTAGCATCCTACGGCCTTTGTCTCTCCCATCCCCAGTTTCCACGTCCGGAACAGAGGGAGCTGGTGATATTAAGTCCAGTGAGAACATTGTGGAAATGAAAGCTCGGTGCAGAGGGAGTTATCATTTCAGACGCACGGGGACCTTACACAGATCATCCTTTAGAGAGTAGTACATACACTAAGGCCCAGAGAGGGAAGGTCACACAGCGCTAGAAAGCACGGAGCCTGGAGGAGAACCGCTTATCCATCCGTGGCCTACTCTAGGCAAACTTTTAAGCTGGCAGCTCAGGCTGAGATTTAAGTGTTATCCAGTATAACTGCTACCTCCTTACCGAAAGGGAATCTCAGCTCAGAGAGGACTTGAGAGAGGAAGTGTGCTTGGGTGAGTCTTTGAAACAAGAGTGAGTTTTAGCAAGACCAAGAAGAGCATTCCAGGCAAAGACAACTGTCAAATGCCAAGACTCAGAACTAAACAGCAAGAATGGTGATGCGGGTGGGGAGGTCTTCAAGCAGTTGTGCTTGAAGGAGTATAAAGCATGAGGGTGAAAGATGAGGCTGAAGAGGGTAGGGAGGGACCAAGAGGGGCCTTGAACGCTACATTCAGAGACCGAAATGTTGCACTGTGTGTAATGAAGAGCCCTCCAAGTTCACTTCTCAAGGTGGACCTGAGGCTGTGGTGTGGAAAGGGTGGGGAGTTGGTTTCTAATGGACAGGGAGACCCAGCATCCAGATTTGGACGGACCACACACACACACACACACACACACACACACACACATGGCTGTTAGCATTCTTCTCCCAGGAGCAAGGGCATCCTTAGTGAAGAAAGTACTCTCTAAGCCTTGGAATTCTCAATTATCCTGGGAGTACTGGGGATAGTAGTCCTTGTCCTGATTGCCTCCCCCCCGCCCAAGGTATTGTGAGTTTCAAATGAGGTGACAATGTGGAAGCACTTGGTAGAGTGCTCTGTGCTTGTGTTTGTTTGTTGAGCCCCAGCAGGAACCTCATCCAAGACTCAGGGCAAAGGGCCAGTAAGAGCAGGGCCCATTCCCATTCAGGCCTTCCCTTCCCTCTGGTGCAGCTCACCAGAGAGCCCCAGGTTTAGCACTTGACCAGCTCTGCTACTCACTAATTCATTATTTATTATTGAGCACCTACTGTATACTAAGTACTGTGCCAGCCCTGGGGATACAACGGTGAACCAAACAGCTAAGTTTCCCCTTTAACAGAGCTTATATGAGGTGGAGAGGAGAGAGGCAATAAACAAGGAACAGAGAAATGAACAATGTAATTCCTAATAGTAAGAGATGCTAAGACAAAAACAGACAAAGGCTATTTGTTTTCAGAAGTAATGAGGCATCCAGAATGTGAGGAACAGAAATCCTGGAGAAAAATTACCTGGAAAGTAGTCCCAGACTTCTGAGTGTTTTCATCCTTTAGGTCATTGGTAAATCCTAAAAAGCACTGGAGCAAGAGGCCTAGAAATCAATCAGAAAGAAACTGAAAAAAAAAAAAAAAAAACGAAGTCACACACCTGCTACGAGGTAGAGTTAGAATTTGAACCCAGGCAGTCCAGTTCCAGAGCCCATGTCTTAATTTCCAGCTTATTTCCAGCTTTAGAGGGAAACCAGGAACAGTTAGTCAGTCCAGGGAAACTGTAAATGAAACTGTGTGTTAACCCAAGCTTGGTTTGCCACTTGGGCAATATGGTCATTCATTCACCTGCAAATAGCTACTGGCTCATTATGTGTATTTTACCATGGGTTTTTTAAAAATTGGAAGCAAAAAACACTGGCTTCTTTATAGGCACTACATGCCTGCCACTGGGTCCAGCCCTGAAGACATAGCCATGAGCAAAATTGTATGGTTTGTGCCCTCACGCTAACTGGGAAGACAGTCATTTAGACCAGTGTTGAGTGTAGATAAATGGGTGACACTCAGGAATGCCCTTGCCTACACTGTGAGGTTATGTACATATAGGCCTGAGTGTAGTGTGTATGTGAATGGTTTATTTGTTTGCTTGCTTCTGTGTACTCATCTGAGTCTGCATCTGTGTTTGTATACGTATATGTAAATTTACTGTGTGTATTTAGGTGTATCTGTCTGTGTTTTGTTCACTTTAAAGATAAGCTTTTTGGATTCAGGCACGGAAATAGAAATAGGATTTCCCTCCTTCCAAAAGTATGGGCAGACACACAAGATGCAGGTTAGAAATAAACAACCTTTAATGCTCGCAATGCCCAAGGATCCAGTAGAGAAGAAAGAGGAAGACCTCTGACTAGTGAAGGGAGCTAAGAGTCCCGGTTTCTCACCACCACAGGCGCAATATGGCATATGCTGACAAAATGGGGGAGGTTGTTCTAACAGCCTGTGGCCCCAAGGAATGGGTGAGGGAGATACAGCACAGTGGTTCTCATCGCCTAGCTCAGTGGTTCTCAGCTGGTGGCGATCTTTTTCCCCAGGGGACATTCGGCAATGTCTGGAGACATTTTTGATTGTTAAGACTAGGCATCTAGTGGGTGGAGGCCAGGGACGCTGCTAAACATTCTACAATGAACAGGAGAGCCTCCTCACAACAAAGATTATCCAGCCCCAAGTGTCAGTAGTGCTGAGGTTGAGAAACCCTATCCAGCCTCAGCAGTCTGTGCCAGAGCATGTCCAGTGCCCCAGGCTGCCCCTGGAAGGTGGCCCTCTTTATGGAGCCAGCTGGTATAATCCTGCCTCTTCTAAAAAGTGGCCAGGACTTCCCTGGTGGCGCAGTGGTTAAGAATCCGCCTGCCAATGCAGGGGTCACGGGTTCGATCCCTGGTCCGGGAAGATCCCACATGCCGTGTAGTAACTAAGCCTGTGTGCCACAAATACTGAGCCTCCGCTCTAGAGCCTGTGAGCCACAACTACTGAGCCTGCGTGCTGCAACTACTGAAGCCTGCGTGCCTAGAGCCTGTGCTCCGCAACAAGAGAAACCACAGCAATAAGAAGCCTATGCACTGCAGCAAAGAGTAGCCCCCGCTTGCCGCAACTAGAGAAAGCCCACGCACAGCAACAAAGACCCAACGCAGCCAAAAATCAATCAATCAATAAATAAAATTTTAAAAATAATAATAAAATAAAAAGTGGCCAGAGAGATAGGGCTTGGCTACCTAAACACAGGGTGAGAATTTAAATCCTTTAATAATATATAACTAGAAGCTAAAAACATAGCATTGGTGCCAAAATTGTAACTGCAGTAATATAATCAAGTTCCATCAGCCAGATTTACATTTATCACCGAACGGCAATAAATAAATATAAGGCAATCATAAATTTAAGGGTTAGTCTAGTGATAGAAGAAAGTGGTATTTGTTTTGCTGGAGGGAGAGGGGCAAAAAGGGATTGCCCTGAGGTTCTTGGGATCCTTTTATCAAGAAAACCATGCCTGTCTATGTACCCATTCAGGTGATCATATATATGTGCACACTTACTTATTCATTCAGCACATACTTTCTGAGACTTTTCCATGTGTCAGGCCCAGTAATGAAGTGAACATAGCTCCTGCCCTCAGTGGGTTCACATTCTAGAAGGAAGACCAACACATGTATAGGCAACTACAGTGTAGAATGATGAGCGCTAGTTGACTGAGCCAGAAATTGAACCCAGGTCTGCCTTTTCTCTCTCCTGTATCACCTCCTGATGTGAGTTCACCAGTATGTGTGCCTCTCTCTGTGATGGTGTTCTGTGTGTTTGTGGGCATGTGTGATGTGTGCTAATGTATCTTTGTGTCGTGGGGCACAGGCATACCCATTCATGTGTATTGTGTACTTATTCTCATGAATGTTTATGTATGTGTTTCACACATGTCTGTAAGACCCTGCATGTTTATGAGAGAGAGCATTAATTGTTGAGGGGGCATCACATACGTGGGCATGTCAGGCCATGTACAAGTGTGTGCCTCTTCACTGGTTTGTGTATGTGTCTGGGTTTTGCTTTTGCCACCCAGGTGTCCCTGGTGGTGAACGTGGCTAGCGAGTGTGGCTTCACAGACCAGCACTACCGGGCCCTGCAACAGCTACAGCGGGACCTGGGGCCTCACCACTTCAACGTGCTTGCCTTTCCCTGCAACCAGTTTGGCCAGCAGGAGCCCAACAGCAACAAGGAGATTGAGAGCTTTGCCCGCCGCACCTACAGTGTCTCTTTCCCCATGTTTAGCAAGATCACAGTCACCGGCACTGGTGCCCACCCTGCCTTCAAGTACCTGATCCGTGAGTCCTGAGCCTTTCCCTCACCTTCCCTCAGCTGGCTGAGGCTGTGGCTCCCTGGGCAGCAGAAGCTACTGTCTGGCTGGGTGACCTGGGGCCCCTTAGACCCGCACAGGTGGGTTGACGGTTTGTTCTAGCACTAATCTTTGAGGATGAGCTGAGCAGTATTCCTGCCTAAGAATATCCCCGCCCCTGCTGCCTTGCAGTTCTCCCTCAGAGTCACTCTTGCAGACTTCTCTGGGTGCCTGTTTCCATCTGCAGGGGCTCCTAGAAGGAGACTGGACCCTCAGATTTTAGTCAGTGTGAATTAGTTGAGCTTATGGACTTAGCTGCAGGCAGGGGACGCCACATGCCTGGAGAAGGCTGGCCCGTATCTCCTGTCCTGAGTCAGAGGCAAAGTGTGTAGGCCACAGGAGAGAAACCTTCTGAGCTAAAATACCAGATCTTGGGAATTCCCTGGCAGTGCAGCAGTTAGGACTCGGCACTTCCACTACCCGGCCTGGGTTCAGCCGCTGGTTGGGAAACTAAGATCCCGAGCAAGCTGTGTGGCGCAGCCATAGAAAAACCAAACAGATCTTAATATTTGAGAAATAGATTCCTTCTGCAGAAGCCTCAGAACCACAAAATGGGGTCATTAGCCAAGCTTGTCATTAAGTCCTGTTTCCTTTCTCAGGCCTTTCCCTTCCTTTGGGGGCTCCATTTTTGCCTTCTCCCACCTCCTATTCCATGCTTCTGGTTGCCTTCATATCCCTCACTACCACCCCCCGCCAATCCATTCACCTGGAAGAGTAAATAACAAACAACAGTGTAGCAAACAAAAGGTCCCTTACTGAGGCAATTTGAATTTTGCTTTGTGGGTCAATCCTAATATTTGTTTTTTTCCCCTGTGTGTTTTTATTAGTTCCTTCTCAGTTCCCATAGTTATAGATCAAACCTGGCTGTGCTTTAGAAGCACCTGGGGAGCTCTTAAAAATGCATTAGCCTGAGACCTACTGAAGCAGAGCCCAAGAATCTGTTTATATTAAGCCCCCCTCCTCCACCACCACCACCACCATGATTCAGATGCAGAGAGTCCATGGACTAACATTTGGAAACCATTGAGATTTAATCAGAAAATAGGATATAGACTGTGTAGTAGTTTGAGGTCATTAATAAAGGAAGATCTGACATTGCCTTACCCAGCACTTCACAGAATCATAAAGCACTAGTTCTCAACCTGGGCACCAGATTGCAATCTCCTGGAAAGCTTTTGAAAAATACTGATGCCTGAGTCTCACCCCCAGATATTCTTTTTTTTTTTTTTTTTTTTTTAAGATTTTTAGAAATTTCATGTAATGTCTGAAACATTTATATTAACATATTTCCATACAAATAACCCAATGAAAGTTTAGTATTAGTTGTTTTGTTTGTTTTTTTATACTGCAGGTTCTTATTAGGCATCAATTTTATACACATCAGTGTATACATGTCAATCCCAATCGCCCAATTCAGCACACCACCATCCCCACCTCACCGCAGTTTTCCCCCCTTGGTGTCCATATGTCCATTCTCTACATCTGTGTCTCAACTTCTGCCCTGCAAACTGGCTCATCTGTACCATTTTTCTAGGTTCCACATACATGCATTAATATACAATATTTGTTTTTCTCTTTCTGACTTACTTCACTCTGTATGACAGTCTCTAGATCCATCCACGTCTCAACAAATGACTCAATTTCGTTCCTTTTTATGACTGAGTAATATTCCATTGTATATATGTACCACACCTTCTTTATCCATTCATCTGTTGATGGGCATTTAGGTTGTTTCCATGACCTGGCTATTGTAAATAGTGCTGCAATGAACATTCGGGTGCATATGTCTTTTTGAATTACGGTTTTCTCAGGGTATATGCCCAGTAGTGGGATTGCTGGGTCATATGGTAATTCTATTTTTAGTTTTTTAAGGAACCTCCATATTGTTCTCCATAGTGGCTGTATCAATTTACATTCCCACCAACAGTGCAAGAGGGTTCCCTTTTCTCCACACCCTCTCCAGCATTTGTTGTTTGTAGATTTTCTGATGATGCCCATTCTAACAGGAGTGAGGTGATACCTCATTGTAGTTTTGATTTGCATTTCTCTAATAATTAGTGATGTTGAGCATCTTTTCATGTGCTTTGTGGCCGTCTATATGTCTTCTTTGGAGAAATGTCTATTTAGGTCTTCTGCCCATTTTTGGATTGGGGTGTTTTCTTCTTTAATATTGAGCTGAATGAGCTGTTTATATATTTTGGAGATTAATCCTTTGTCCGTTGATTCATTTGCAAATATTTTCTCCCATTCTGAGGGTTGTCTTTTCGTCTTGTTTATGGTTTCCTTTGCTGTGCAAAAGCTTTGAAGTTTCATTAGGTCCCACTTGTTTATTTTTGTTTTTATTTCCATTACTCTAGGAGGTGGATCAAAAAAGATCTTGCTGTGATTTATGTCAAAGAGTGTTCTTCCTATGTTTTCCTCTAAGAGTTTTATAGTGTCCAGTCTTATATTTAGGTCTCTAATCCATTTTGAGTTTATTTTTGTGTATGGTGTTAGGGAGTATTCTAATTTCATTCTTTTACATGTAGCTGTCCAGTTTTCCCAGCACCACTTATTGAAGAGACTGTCTTTTCTCCATTGTATATCTTTGCCTCCTTTGTCATAGATTAGTTGACCATAGGTGCGTGGGTTAATCTCTGGGCTTTCTATCTTGTTCCATTGATCTATGTTTCTGTTTTTGTGCCAGTACCATATTGTCTTGATTACTGTAGCTTTGTAGTATAGTCTGAAGTCAGGGAGTCTGATTCCTCCAGCTCCATTTTTTTCCCTCAAGACTGCTTTGGCTATTCGGGGTCTTTTGTGTCTCCATACAAATTTTAAGATGATTTGTTCTAGCTCTGTAAAAAATGCCATTGGTAATTTGATAGGGATTGCATTGAATCTGTAGATTGCTTTGGGTAGTATAGTCATTTTCACAATGTTGATTCTTCCAATCCAAGAACATGGTATATCTCTCCATCTGTTGGTATCATCTTTAATTTCTTTCATCAGTGTCTTATAGTTTTCTGCATACAGGTCTTTTGTCTCCCTAGGTAGGTTTATTCCTAGGTATTTTATTCTTTTTGTTGCAATGGTAAATGGGAGTGTTTCCATAATTTCTCTTTCAGATTTTTCATCATTAGTGTATAGGAATGCAAGAGATTTCTGTGCATTAATTTTGTATCCTGCAACTTTACCATATTCATTAATTAGCTCTAGCAGTTTTCTGGTGGCAGTTTTAGGATTCTCTATGTATAGTATCATGTCATCCGCAAACAGTGACAGTTTTACTTCTTCTTTTCCAATTTGTATTCCTTTTATTTCTTTTTCTTCTCTGATTGCCGTGGCTAGGACTTCCAGAACTATGTTGAATAATAGTGGTGAGAGTGGACATCCTTGTCTCGTTCCTGATCTTAGAGGAAATGCTTTCAGTTTTTCACCATTGAGAATGATGTTTGCTGTGGGTTTGTCATATATGGCCTTTATTATGTTGAGGTAGGTTCCCTCTATGCCCACTTTCTGGAGAGTTTTTATCAGAAATGGGTGTTGAATTTTGTCAAAAGCTTTTTCTGCATCTATTGAGATGATCATATGGTTTTTATTTTTCAATTTGTTAATATGGTGTATCACATTGATTGATTTGCATATATTGAAGAATCCTTGCATCCCTGGGATAAATCCCACTTGATCGTGGTGTATGATCCTTTTAATGTGTTGTTGGATTCTGTTTGCTAGTATTTTGTTGAGGATTTTTGCATCTATATTCATCAGTGATATTGGTCTGTAATTTTCTTTTTTTGTAGTGTCTTTGTCTGGTTTTGGTATCAGGGTGATGGTGGCCTCATAGAATGAGTTTGGGGGTGTTCCTTCCTCTGCAATTTTTTGGAAGAGTTTGAGAAGGATGGGTGTTAGCTCTTCTCTAAATGTTTGATAGAATTCACGTGTGAAGCCATCTGGTCCTGGACTTTTGTTTGTTGGAAGATTTTTAATCACAGTTTCAATTTCATTACTTGTGATTGGTCTGTTCATATTTTCTGTTTCTTCCTGGTTCAGTCTTGGAAGGTTATACCTTTCTAAGAATTTGTCCATTTCTTCCAGGTTGTCCATTTTATTGGCATAAAGTTGCTTGTAGTAGTCTCTTAGGATGCTTTGTATTTCTGCAGTGTCTGTTGTAACTTCTCCTTTTTCATTTCTGATTTTATTGATTTGAGTCCTCTCCCTCTTTTTCTTGATGAGTCTGGCTAATGGCTTATCAATTTTGTTTATCTTCTCAAAGAACCAACTTTTAGTTTTATTGATCTTTGCTATTGTTTTCTTTGTTTCTATTTCATTTATTTCTACTCTGATCTTTATGATTTCTTTCCTTCTGCTAACTTTGGGTTTTGTTTGTTCTTCTTTCTCTAGTTTCTTTAGGTGTAAGGTTAGATTGTTTACTTGAGATTTTTCTTGTTTCTTTAGGTAGGCTTGTATAGCTATAAACTTCCCTCTTAGAACTGCTTTTGCTGCATCCCATAGGTTTTGGGTCGTCGTGTTTTCATTGTCATTTGTCTCTAGGTATTTTTTGATTTCCTCTTTGATTTCTTCAGTGATCTCTTGGTTATTTAGTAACGTATTGTTTAGCCTCCATGTGTTTGTCTTTTTTACGTTTTTTTCCCTGTAATTCATTTCTAATCTCATAGCGTTGTGGTCAGAGAAGATGCTTGATATAATTTCAATTTTCTTAAATTTACTGAGGCTTGATTTGTGACCCAAGATGTGATCTATCCTGGAGAATGTTCCGTGCGCACTTGAGAAGAACGTGTAATCTGCTGTTTTTGGATGGAATGCCCTATATATATCAATTGAATCTATCTGGTCTATTGTGTCATTTAAAGCTTCTGTTTCCTTATTTATTTTCATTTTGGATGATCTGTCCATTGGTGTAAGTGAGGTGTTAAAGTCCCCCACTATGATTGTGTTACTGTCGATTTCCTCTTTTATAGCTGTTAGCAGTTGCCTTATGTATTGAGGTGCTCCTATGTTGGGTGCATATATATTTATAATTGTTATATCTTCTTCTTGGATTGATCCCTGGATCATTATGTAGTGTCCTTCCTTGTCTCTTGTAACATTCTTTATTTTAAAGTCTATTTTATCTGATATGAGTATAGCTACTCCAGCTTTCTTTTGACTTCCATTTGCATGGAATATCTTTTTCCATCCCCTCACTTTCAGTCTGTATGTGTCCCTAGGTCTAAAATGGGTCTCTTGTAGACAGCATATATATGGGTCTTGTTTTTGTATCCATTCAGCCAGTCTATGTCTTTTGGTTGGGGCATTTAATCCATTCACGTTTAAGGTAATTATCGATATGTACGTTCCTATGACCATTTTCTTAATTGTTTTGGGTTTGTTTTTGTAGGTCCTTTTCTTCTCTTGTGATTCCCACTTAGAGAAGTTCCTTTAGCATTTGTTGTAGAGCTGGTTTGGTGGTGCTGAATTCTCGTAGCTTTTGCTTGTCTGTAAAGCTTTTGATTTCTCCATCAAATCTAAATGAGATCCTTGCCGGGTAGAGTAATCTTGGTTGTAGGTTCTTCCCTTTCATCACTTTAAGTATATCATGCCACTCCCTTCTGGCTTGTAGAGTTTCTGCTGAGAAATCAGCTGTTAACCTTATGGGAGTTCCCTTGTATGTTATTTGTCGTTTTTCCCTTGCTGCTTTCAATAATTTTTCTTTGTCTTTAATTTTTGCCACTTTGATTACTATGTGTCTCGGCGTGTTTCTCCTTGGGTTTATTCTGTATGGTACTCTCTGCGCTTCCTGGACTTGGGTGGCTATTTCCTTTCCCATGTTAGGGAAGTTTTCAACTATAATCTCTTCAAATATTTTCTCTGGTCCTTTCTCTCTCTCTTCTCCTTCTGGGACCCCTATAATGTGAATGTTGTTGCGTTTAATGTTGTCCCAGAGGTCTCTTAGGCTGTCTTCATTTCTTTTCATTCTTTTTTCTTTAGTCTGTTCCGCAGCAGTGAATTCCACCATTCTGTCTTCCACGTCACTTATCCGTTCTTCTGCCTCAGTTATTCTGCTATTGATTCCTTCTAGTGTAGTTTTCATTTCAGTTATTGTATTGGTCATCTCTGTTTGTTTGTTCTTTAATTCTTCTAGGTCTTTGTTAATCATTTCTTGCATCTTCTCAATCTTTGCCTCCATTCTTATTCCGAGGTCCTGGATCATCTTCACTATCATTATTCTGAATTCTTTTTCTGGAAGGTTGCCTATCTCCACTTCATTTAGTTGTTTTTCTGGGTTTTTTTCTTGTTCCTTCATCTGGTACATAGCCCTCTGCCTTTTCATCTTGTCTATCTTTCTGTAACTGTGGTTTTTGGTCCACAGGCTGCAGGATTGTAGTTTTTCTTGCTTCTGCTGTCTGCCCTCTGGTGGTTGAGGCTATCTAAGAGCCTTGATGGGAGGCTCTCCAGATATTCTTACTTAAGTGGTATGGGGTTATGGACTGGGCATCAGGATTTTTAAAAGCTTTCCAGTTCATTCTAACTAATAGAACCACTACTTCAAGGGAGAGATGGACACCAATAGTGGAATTCCAGGAGATGGGACACAGGGAAGCACACTTTGCTCCTTCTTCTTTTGCTCTAGAGACTTCTGGAAAGGAGCCCACCTGGAACTTCTGGAAGTACCTAGTGGCCCCAGATGGAAAGGTGATAGAGGCTTGGGACCCAACCGTGTCGGTGGAGGAGATAAGGCCCCAGATTACAGCGCTTGTAAGGAAGCTCATCCTGAAGAAACGAGAAGACTTATAACTACTTTCCCTCCTCTCCCACTGTCCCCTCCCCTCACTGTTCACGAGTGACCAAAGCAAACTCAAATGGTGCTACAAGGGAGAGACTACTGACTCTCCTTCCTCCACTCTTATCCCACCTACCCCATCACTCCTGTCTGGGGAAAATTCTAGTAGTTTGATTATTTGAAACTTAGAGCAACCTGTAAGAACCCCTGACCAGTGACAGCTCTTGACCAATGACTCACCAACCAATAAGAACCTCTAGCCCATGAAAACATGTGGCAAATAGAGGTACAAGCAATAATCTCCTACCTGTTATGAACTCTGTAAAATGAGGCCAATTCCTACCTCACAGGGCTGTTGTGGGGATGAGGATGAAAGGCCTATGAAAGTGCCTAGGGCAGTGCCAGCTAACTAGGAGGCGTTCAATAAATGTTTTTTGCATATGAACCAAAAAATAAGTTGTGATCAATAAAAACTTGAACCCAACATGAATTTCCAGCCGTGAGAATCCAGGCCAAACATTTGTTGTTGTTGTTGTTGTTGTTGTTATTGTTTTCCTATGTATTTTTTTCAATTACCAAAGTAATACAAATTCATTGTAAAATAAGACGTTACAAAATAAAAATGAAATTGTCCCCCTCATTTCCTATATGGTCACTCCCTGGAGGTAAACACTGTTAGCAGTTTGGTACCAAGTCTTCCCAGACTTTTTTTTATCAAGCCTATCATTATTGCCCAATAAGAATTCACTGACCAAAAGTACACTACAATTGCAAACAGGCAAAGAATAAGAACAGATAATTCACAGAAAAATAGAGATGGATAATGAGGATATGAAAAGATGTTCAGCCTCATTCAAGTTGGAAAGATTTTGTTAAATGATAATACCTGTCATTGGTGAGGATGTGGGGAAATGGGCATTCGCATAAGCTGTTGGTGGGACAACAAACTGGCACAAGTTTTTAGAGGATGACTTGTCAATATCTTTTTTTTTTTTTTTTTTTTTTAAAAACTCCCTGTGCTGGGCTTCCCTGGTGGCACAGTGGTTGAGAATCTGCCTGCTAATGCAGGGGACACGGGTTTGAGCCCTGGTCTGGGAAGATCCCACATGCCGTGGAGCAACTAGGCCCGTGAGCCACAACTACTGAGCCTGCGCGTCTGGAGCCTGTGCTCCGCAACAAGAGAGGCCGCGATAGTGAGAGGCCCGCACACCGCGATGAAGAGTGGCCCCCGCTTGCCACAACTAGAGAAAGCCCTCGCACAGAAACGAAGACCCAACACAGCCATACATACATACATACATACATACATAAAAAAAAAAAAGAATGTAAGCAGACAAGAATAGCATTAAAAAAAAAAAAGTGAGTAATTTAAAAAAAAAACAAAAAACTCCCTGTGCTGTTTTTTTGTTTTGTTTTTTTTTTAATTTATTTATTTATTTATTTATTTTATTTTTGGCTGTGTTGGGTCTTCGTTTCTGTGCGAGGGCTTTCTCTACTTGCAGCAAGCAGGGGCCACTCTTCATTGCGGTGCGCGGGCCTCTCACTATCGTGGCCTCTCTTGTTGCGGAGTACAGGCTCCAGATGCGCAGGCTCAGTAGTTGTGGCTCACGGGTCCAGTTGCTCCGTGGCATGTGGGATCTTCCCAGACCAGGGCTCGAACCCATGTCCCCTGCATTAGCAGGCAGATTCTCAACCACTGAGCCACCAGGGAAGCCCCATCAATATCTTTTAAAACAAAATGTTTATATGCTTTGATCCGCCATTTCTCCTTTTAAAAGACTCCCAAACTGTGCAAATATGTGTGTACAATAATATGTGTGTACATTATTCATAATGGTGAAAATTCGATGCAATCCTTGTGTCCATCAGTATGGTTTGGTAACAAATTATGGTACAAATCCAAATGATAATAATAACTAATACAGGGCTTCCCTGGTGGCGCAGTGGTTAAGAATCTGCCTGCCAATGCAGGGGACACAGGTTCGAGCCCTGGTCTGGGAAGATCCCACATGCCACGGAGCAACTAAGCCCATGCGCCACAACTACTAAGCCTGCAGTCCAGAGCCCGTGAGCCACAACTGCTGAGTCCGCATGCCACAACTACCGAAGCCTGTGCACCTAGAGCCTGTGCTCCGCAACAAGAGAAGCCACCACAATGAGAAGCCCGCACACCACAACGAAGAGTAGCCCCCGCTCGCCGCAACTAGAGGAAGTCTGTGCACAGCAACGAAGACCCAACACAGCCAAAAATAAATAAATAAAATAAATAAATTTTTTAAAGGGAAATAACAATAAAAATATATATATAAATAATAATAACTAATACAGTTATTCAAATGAATGAATTAATTTCTATGCTACCATAGAAAGTTGTCCAAAAGTGAAAAAATGGCAAGTTGTAATGAACACATGCACACACAAGAAAACATCCAGTACAAACAAGAATAATATTTTTATTAAAAATTTACAATGTTAAGTGTGAGAGAGAGAGGGAGGGAAGGAGGGAGGGAGGGATGTAGACCAAACTGTTAATGGTGGTTGTCCGTGAGGGCGTGGGGCGGGATAACAGGAGTCATTCACTTTCTTTGTTAAGTATTTTTGTAATGTTTGAATTTTGTATGTAAAAATACGTATTTCACTTTTATATAAATATAGAAAAGAAGTGATGAGCAGAGTCACTGATCGATAATTTATTGGCCAATGAGAATTTCATGTCTACTTCTCCCAAAGTCACTCTTCTAGAAGAAGGAAACTCAGATTCAAGTCTTGGCTGTGCCCTTGACTCACAGACTGAGCAAATTGTTCCCTCTCTGCTGTCTTCCACTTTCCCACTGGACAATGAAAGGGTTGAACTGTGCTCAAAGCCTCCCTTAATGATCCTTCCCAGAAGCTGCAAGAGTAAATGAAGGCTTTCTGTGGGCTGACCACACACCACCCTGTCGTGGCCTCCAGCCTGTCCTTACACACCCTCCTCCAACCTCTGGCTCTGCACATGGTCATTTCCGCGTGTGCGCAGGCACACACACACACACACACACACACACACACACACAGTGAAATCCAGCTATCACAGAAATTTTTGTGATGAACACCTCAGAACCACATTCTCGATGGACATCTCTCTGACCTCACCCTACTTGACCTGTCAGCCACTTCTGACATTGCTGATTGTACGACTCTTCTCCCTGACACATTCTCTTCCCTTCTTAGTTTTCCTGCCCCTGCCTTCTCTTGGTTTTCCCCCATCTCTCTGAGTGCTCCTTCCTTCTCAGTGTCTGTCCATGACTCTTCCTCCTCTGCCCACTCCTTCCCTGTTGGTCTTCCTTAGGCTTCTAGGCGGGTCCCTTTTCTCACTTCGTATACTCTTCCGCAACCATCTCATTTTTTCTCATGGTTTTGACCACCATCTACACCCTGATGATACCTAAATCTCTACCTTGTATCTATGCTGGACTCATACCCACCTGCCTACTGGGCATGACTAGAGACACCTCAATTCAGTGTCTCCAGAACTAAACTCATCACTTCTCCCTGACACACCCACTCTCCCTTATCCCCAGCCTTCACAAACCCCCTAAGCCTTTCCTTCCACACACCACTCACTCGCTCACTCACCACATTCTCATTGTTTACGCAACTGCCTTCCTTTCTCTCCTCAGCACAGTGCTTGGCCCTTAGCAGATTAAATTTAATTATATGGGAAGCATTTTGAGCACTGGCTCCATGCTGTCCCTGCCTAGACCCTATCTGGAAAACCAAAGACAAGCAAACAGTTCCCCCCAGCAGTTTAGAGTCCAGCTGAGGATTTTGCACTCCAAATCAGACCTTCATTCCTAGGCTTTGTCAGCTTTCTGCTGTTCCCAAGTCCCCTCTAATGTGCAAGAGTCCTCCTAGGAAAAATCTCATTTTATGTTGTTATCAACTGTTACCTCAGTCATTGGTTAAGCAATATCTGCTAACAACTTAGTTTTAAATTAATCCCTCGGTAATCATCTAACACCTGAATAGTTAATATTTGATTTTCTACTGATGCCTTAATTATCTTCTAACACTTTACTTATAAGCCAAATATTTTATTTATTAGGTTATGTCTTAGCACTTAGCAGTTTAGCTATTTGCCAATACTTAATTATTAATCAATATTTTAGTTGTCTGCTTAAATCATATTACCAATCACTAAGCTCTCTGCTATTAGTTTAGAGGTGATTAGCAAGCCTGGGACCACCAGTTAGGAGTTTGGGGAAGGGCTCATTTCTGGCTGCCGATACGATAATAACCTCTGTCTTTTGTTGAGCTCTCTTGTCACCCTCAGATGATTCTCATTCACTATCAACTGGTCCCAGGTCCTCAAAGAGAGGGTGGACCCATTCTAATTGCTTATTTATTTCTCTGAGCTGGGCTGGAGTGTGGAGGGAGGAGAGCGTGACTATGAGGGGAATCTCTGGAAAATTATGGTTGGAAGGGACTTTCATTCATCAACAAATATTTCTTGAGCATTGCCTGTGTGTCAAGTTCTGCATTAGGTTCTAGGGATACATCAGTGAGCAAAACACCCGTGTTCCCAGCTGTCATGGTGCTCAGAGAATAGTGGGAAAGCCAAACATTAAACAAATAATTACACCAATTATTATACAATTACAATTATGATAAGCACCAGAAAGAAGTACAAGGAACCATGAGCATGTATAAAAGTGGCATTGGACATATTCTGGAGTTCAGTGGAGGCTTCCCTGAGAAATAACATTTAAGCTGAGAGCTGAAATTTTAATAAGAGTTAGGGCAAAGAAGTAGAGGGGAGGATTTGTAAACAGAAGCAGTGGCTGGAGCAAAGACCCTAATGAGGGAAGATGCTCAATAGAATGGAGCCAGTGCTGCTTGGAGCGAAGTGATAGGGAGAAGGGTCAGAGAGGTAGGCAGGGGCCAGATCATTCAAGGTCTTGTGGGATCCAGGTAAGAAATGTTAGTGACTTGACTTAGCATCACAGAGCCTGTCTTCAGTCCCAAACCTGAAGGTCAGAAATAAACCCTTGGTGCAGAGGCAGACACTGAACTACAGATAGGAGAAGTAGATGGCTCTGGGGCTACCCAGAGCACCAGTCAGCATGGAGACACCTGTGGAAGGCAGGCAGATCTGAAACCTCCCAGCTCCAGCAGGGCCAGCCTGGTGTTTGCTGGAGGGAATTGCTGAGGCCTGGATCGCTACAAATCACCAAACTTCTTGCATAGATTCCTGGGCCCCAGAGGGATTACATTGCAGGTGGTCAATAGGCTACATTTCAAGAAAGAAACACTGCCTTGGGTATAACAAAAAAAAACTCTGCAGCTTCCTCTCCTCCCCACATCTCCTTCAGTCCCTACATCTTAGCCCTTACCTGTGACTTTTACCACTTTGTGTTGGGATAGAGATTTGGCAGCTACAACAAGAACCCAAAGTAAACACAGTCTCAAAAAAAGTAGAAGTTTTTTCTATACCATGTAAAAATTGGACCTTTACCCTGCTCCATGAATTAGTCAGGGGCCTGGGTTTATGGCTCTGGCATCCCTAGGACGTTGTCATCAGCGGCATGACCCAGACATAATTTATTTTCACTAGGAAATAAAGTTTTTATTCTGTATGGCCATGTGCCCATATGAAAATTGAGTTCCATTAACATAAAAGAAGGGGGGAACAGATGTTGCAGGGGTCAGGGACAAATAGCCATCTCTGCGCTATATCTTAACATTTTTCAAATCTCTCTCCTCTCCTTTTTCCTGCTACGACTATCCTAACTCAGGATTTATCATCTTTCTGGCTCATATCCTTGGCCCCAATTCCCTCCTTCAATCCATCCTTCATGTCACAAGCTGAATGATGTTCCAAAAAGCAGACCTGAGCATATCACCTCTCTGCTTCAGTGTGCCGCCCAACCCTTATCCTTGGAATAAAGGCTTTGTTCTTTAAACTGTCGTTCAAAGTCCTTGTGCCTCATCTACCTCAATTTCTAACCTTTGGTGTTGCTACAGCACCAAACTGCTTGCTATATTGTCTCTCATTTCTTCCTCCCATTGCACAGGTAGAAATTCTTTTCCTTTCCCTGATACTGCTGTGCACCTTATCTCTGCTGTATTCTTTGAATGTAAGAAATGCCTGGCCCATAGTAGGTGTTCAAAAGTCATATATTGACTGACTACCTCATTGTCATCATCTGTGTCTGTTTCTAAGTGTCCTAGAGACTGTCTCAGCCCCTGCATTGGCTAGGTTCCCCCTAAAAGGCTCAAATCCTCCCGTGGAAGGGGTGACCAATCTCAGTAAAATGGGAAAGCCCAGTCAGAAGGCCCCTTCTTCTAATCTCTTGGAATATGAGTGCTCCCCTCTGAGCACATGACCAATTATGCCCTGCTGGTCATTCTCCAGAGGGGGTCCCAGGGCCACAATCGTCCCTGGTGTTAGTGACGATTGCATGGGAAAAACTTGTATTTTAGAAGTTACTCGTTTTTCATATGACATTCAGATTTAACCAGCCGTCTTGCATCTTATCTGGCAACACTAATCCAGGGTTGAATACCATGCAGTAGGAAGTTGAACTAGATAGCCTCTAGGATCCTTTCAACTCTAGGAAGCAAAGATTCTAACTCTTCTGATTCACCTTGTAACTCCCAATGAAAGCAGAAACTCAGGATTAAAGTCAAAGAGCTGAGAACATAGTTAATAGGCTAATCAACATAACAAATGACAATATCCCCTTACTAGATGTGTAACATTGGGACAGTCACTTAATCTACCTCAACCTCCATTGCTTCATCTAGCCAATAAAAGGAAACCAAGATTTTACCTAATAAATGCTGGGCACTGTGCTAGACACTTCTATGTGCTGCCTCTGCTGGAATGTTCAGACAAACTAATGTGTGAAAAGGCCCTTTGTAAGTGGAAGTGGGCTGTAACAAATGTGAAACAGTATTAGCATTAGTGTAGCACCTATCTCTAGCTGATTTCCTTTACTGAAACCTTCAGGGGAAAGAAGTTTCGCTAGTTTGGTCATATTGTAGGGGAAAAACATTGTCTAGGACTCTAGTGTCTAGAGCAGTGATTCTTAACTAAGGGTGATTTTGCTCACCAGGGGACATTTGGCAATGTCTGGAGACATTTTGGTTGTCACAGCTGGGTAATGGATACTACTGGCATCTAGAGTGTAGAAGCCAGGGATGCTGCTACACATCCTACAGTACACAGGACTGTCCCCTACAGCAAAGAATTACCTGGCTTAAAATGTCAGGAGGTTGAGAAATCATGGTCTAGAGTACTGCCAAGCAGAATTTATATCCCAGCTCTACCACTTAGCAGCTGGGTGACTCATGGACTTTTCCTCTCTGTGCCTCAGTGTCCTCTTCTGGGACATCTGGGATATTAATAGCACTTACCTCATAGGCCTATTTTGATGATTAAATAAAAATACACCCATAAAGCACTGGAGTACCTGATACATAGTAAACATTCAGTAAATGATAGTTCTTCTTATAGTTATTTAAGTATTACTGTCCCCTCTTAAAAGATAGGAAATTGAGACTCAGAGAGGGGAACAGACTTGACCAAGGTCAAGAGAAAAAGCAATTCTAGTCATGGGGTTGACAAACGTCACCAAGAATCTTCTGTAGACAAAGGCTGCAGTTTTCTTGTGTGCGGACCTAACATGAGACACCATCCTTGCTCTCAGTAAAGTGGAAGGAAAAGGAGAACTAACCTTTACTGAGTGCTCACATAACCTATATCTCATCTCTTAAGGTAGGTATTATGATTTCCATTTTACAGATATGACTAAGTGAGGAGTCTAAAGTCTCCCAGCAAGTCAATTGCCAAGTAGCAATTGATATCCAGGCTGACCCACTACCAAAGTCCCTGCCTCTCCCTCTGTTCTCTGCTCCCTAGACTCTGGTAACACTCCAGCAGGGACAGGGAGGGTTTAGGTTTGGAGATTTTGATTCTGGGAGAAGGCCATTCACTCCAGGGTGCAGCAGTCTTGGAGTAAATTGCAGAAGTGGCTGATCTCAGACTGAAAAAGAACTGTGAATATGAAAAATGCTTAATAACAAATAAAGTGCTGGACTCATGTTGAGACCAAAGAAGGAGGTAGACAAAAGCAGTGTTTGTTTCCTTGAACTTTGGGGATTGGCAAACCCAGGACAAATCCTAGTTTCTGCCATTCCTGGCTGTTTCCTTGGGTGAGAACTTAACCTCTTTGAAGCTCAATATCTTTATATATAAAATACCCATTCAGAATCATTCGTTCATTTATTTTATTTTATCTTTTTAACATCTTTATTGGCGTATAATTGCTTTACAATGGTGTGTTAGTTTCTGCTGTATAACAAAGTGAATCAGCTATATGCATACGTACATCCCCATATCCCCTCCCTCTTGCGTCACCCTCCCACCCTCCCTATCCCACCCCTCTAGGTGGTCACAAAGCACCCAGCTGATCTCCCTGTGCTATGCGGCTGCTTCCCACTAGCTATCTATTTTACATTTGGTAGTGTATATATGTCCATGCCACTCTCTCACTGCGTCCCAGCTTCCCCTTCCCCCTCCCCGTGTCCTCAAGTCCATTCTCTACGTCTGTGTCTTTATTCCTGTCCTGCCCCTAGGTTCATGAGAACCATTCTTTCATTCATTTATTAGTTCTTCCTCCTCCCTTAACCTATATGGCTATGCAGATTTTGAAGGTGGCCAGCAGAAAGGACAATTAGGAGTTGAAATCTAGCCTGAACTCTACTTACCCAGCCTTGCCTTTGGCATAGAGCTATATAAAACCAGAGGAAGGGACACTTTTTTTAAAAAAAATTTACTTATTTATTTAGGCTGCACCGGGTCTTAGTTGAGGCACTTGGGATCTTTGTTGACACATGTGGGATCGTTTGTTGTAGCATGTGGGATCTTTTAGTTGCAGCATGCAGGCTCATAGTTGTGGCATGCAGCCTTCTTAGTTGTGGCATGCAGGCTTCTTATTTGCAGCATGCAGGCTCATGGTTGAGGCATGCATGCGGGATCTAGTTCCCTGACCAGGGATCGAACCAGTGCCCCCTGCACTGGGAGCTTGGAGTCTTACCCACTGGACCACCAGGGAAGTCCCAAGGGGCACTTTTTTCTGATTTGCACAAAAGCGCACAAAAGAACAAAGGTGGCACAAAGCAACAGCTTGAGAACCAGCCCTAGACTAAGTGTGGTGAAACCAGCACCGAGCAGGTATAACTTTTGTCCTAGAGGAGCCCATAGTCTGAAGCTGTGGTTCCTAAGTGAGATGATGGCACATGGAAGTGTTCAATGAATGGTACACATAGACAGAACAGCAGATGCTGCAATAAAGAATGGTGCTTTCGGGGGCGGCGAGTCTTCAAGATGGACCTTGGAGAGTGTAGAGGATTTAGATAAGAAAAGAAGGGAACTACATAGGCAAAAACTTGGGAGACGAGGCTCCCTTCCCAGGTCAGATTGGCTGAAACAGAGGCTTCCTGTAGGAGAGAAGAGGCAGGTATAGTTGGAGAGGTATGGAGAGTTCAAATTTTAGAGGTCAGACTAGAACCACTGGGGCTACTTCAACAGCTCAGGTCAAGCCTTCAGAGGACCTCTCTGTTGATAAGTGTGTGATGGGAGAGAATCAAATGCAGAGAAAAAAGAATCACATAACTCTGCCTCAAAAGTCAAAAGAATTCTCTTCAGCATTGTACTGGAAATCCTAGACAGTGTAACAAAACAAGAAAAAAATAAAATGCATCAACTGGAAAGGAAAAGTAAAACTGCCTTTATTCACAAGCAACATAATATGTTGCCTGTGAGGAAATCATATTTTTTTCATGTTAACATAAAAAAATCCTTAGTCTATAAAAAAGCTACTAGAACTAATAACTGAATTTAACAAGATCTCAGAATACAAGGTGAATATAGGAAAATAAGTTGTATTTCTATAAATTGGCAACAAACAATTGGAATATCACATTAAAAATGTCATTTACAATAGCATCAAAAATAAGAAAAAGGGAAAAATTTTATAAAATGTGTACAAGACCTGTACATGGAATAGTATAAAACATTGCTGAGAGAAACTAAGAACTAAATAAATGAAGAGATATATACCATGTTCATGGATTGGGAAACTCAATATTAAGATGTTAATTTTCTCCAAATTGATCTATTGATTCAATGCAATCCTAAACAAAATTCAAGCATGATTTTTGGGGGCAGAAATTGACAAGCAGATTCTAAAATTTATATGGAAATGCAAAGGACCCAGAATCACGAAAACAATTTTGAAAAATAAGGACAAAGTTAGAGGACTTATACTACCTGATTTTAAGACTCACTTATAAAGCTACAGTAATTAAGACAGAGTGGAATTGGCATAAGGATAGATCCAGATCAGGTCAATGAAATAGAATAGAGAATTCAGAAATAAATCCACACATACATGGTTAATTGAGTTTTGCCAAAGGTGTCAAATTAATTCAATAGAGAAAGGATAGTCCTTTCAAAGGATGGTTTTGAAACTACTTTTACTTCATATTTGGCACATAAATTAACTCAAAAAATTCAGAGGCATAAGTGTAAAAGCTAAAGCTATAAAACTTTTGGAAGAAAACATAGGAGAAAATCTTTGTTATCATGGGGTCTGCAAAGATCTTTTTTTTTTGCCCCCCCCCCCACGTCATGTGGGATCTTAGTTCTCTGACCAGGGATTGAACCTGCACACCCTGCATTGGAAGTGTGGAGTCTTAACCACTAGACCACCAGGGACGTCCTGGCAAAGATCTTTTTTAGATAGAACACAGAAAACACAAATCTTAATAGAAAAAAAAGTGATAAATTGAACTATCAAAATTCTTAATTTTGGCTTTTCAAAAAACACCATTAAGAAAAATGAGAGGGCTTCCCTGGTGGCACAGTGGTTAAGAATCTGCCTGCCAATGCAGGGGACACAGGTTCATGTCCTGGTCCGGGAAGATCCCACATGCCGCGGAGCAACTAAGCCCGTGTGCCACAACTACTGAGCCTGCGCTCTAGAGCCCGTGGGCCACAACTACTGGGGCCGCATGCCACAACTACTGAATCCCGTGCACCTAGAGCCCGTGCTCCGCAACAAGAGAAGCCACTGCAATGAGAAGTCCACACACAGCAACGAAGAGTAGCCCCCGCTTGCCACAACTAGAGAAAGCCCGTGCGCAGTAACGAAGCCCCGGTTCAGCCAAAAATAAAAAACTAAAGAAATTTAAAAAAAAAAAAAAAGAAAAGAAAAATGAGAAAGAACACAACATTGTAAATCAACTATACTTTAATAAAAGAAAAATTTAATGAGAAGTCAAGCTACAGATTGGGAAAGAATATTTACAATAATATATTGATAAAGGATTTGTATCCAGAATATATAAGAACTGTTACAGTTCAATAAGAAGACAACCCAATTTAAAAATAGGCAAAACTTACATTTTGCCAAAGAAGATACATGAATGGTTAATGAGCACATGAGAAGTTATTCATCATTAGCCATTAGGAAAAAACAAATTAAACCCACGATGAGATGCTACTTCACGTCTACAAGCATAACCAAAATAAAAAATACTGACAATACCAAGTTCTGGTGAGGATGTAGAGCCCTGACTCTCTCTCATACATTGCTGGTGGGGATGCAAAATGGTTCCAACCACACTCTGGAAGACAGTTTGGCAACTTCTTATAAAGTTAAACATACATCCACCCTATTACCACAAAACTCCACTTCTAGGATTCACCCAAGGGAAATGAAAACATAGCCCCCCCCCCCAAAAAGCATATATGCAAAAAATTTTATAGCAACTTTATTCATGATAGTACCCAGCCGGAAACAACTCTAATGCCTATGAACAGTTGAATGGACTAATTGCAGTATTTCATATAATGAGTATATTTCCAGGTACTCGGCAATAAAAGGAAGGAACTACTCCTACATGCAACAATTTCTGTGTATCTCAAAGGCACTGTGGTGAGCAAAATAGGTCAGGCACAAAAGAGGACATACTATCGGATTCCATTAAGACAAAAATTCAAGAACAGGCAGAACTATTCTATAGGAAGGGAGAGCAGAGCAGTGGTTGTCTAAGGCAAGGCTAGGGGTGGGGGGGAGGGCTGACTGCAAAGTGGCACAATGGATGGTGACAAGTGATGGAAATGTGCTGTATCCTGACTGTGGTGGTAGTTACATGAGTATAAAGTCACCAAGCTGTACACTTACAATGGGTATATTTTACTGTTTGTAAAATATACCTCAGTAAAATTGATTTTAAAAATAAAAAATCACAAGAGAAACAGCATTATATAGTAATAAAAGAAATTGGAAGGAATCTGAACTTTGAAGAAAATGGATAATAAATTATCATATATTCACTAAGTGGAAAACTATCTAGCAGTAAAAATGAATGAGCCAGATTGAGCATACACATCAATATAGACAAAACTCAAAAACATAAGACTGAGTGAAAAAAAGCAGGCTCCAGAAGAATACATGCAATGTGATGCTATTTATTTAAGATGTAATCACATGTAAAGCAATTTCATACATTGTTCAAAGATCCATACATATGTGATAAATGTGTGAATAAGAGCATGGGGATGATAAACACTGAATTCAGGAGAATACTTATGTGGGGAAGGAGGAGTGTGCAGGGCAGGAGTGGGGCTTCAAACAGGATTGATCAAATTTTTTTTTTTTTTTTTTTTTTTAAGGAATTCCTTTTATTTTATTTATTTATTTATTTAGTTAGTTAGTTAGTTAGTTAGTTAGTTAGTTAGTTTTTTGGCTGTGTTGGGTCTTCGTTTCTGTGTGAGGGCTCTCCCTAGTTGCGGCAAGCGGGGGCCACTCCTCATCACGGTGCGCGGGCCCGTCACCGTCGCGGCCTCTCCCGTTGCGGAGCACAGGCTCCAGCCGCGCAGGCTCAGTAATTGTGGCTCACGGGCCTAGTTGCTCCGCGGCATGTGGGACCCTCCCAGACCAGGGCTCGAACCCGTGTCCCCTGCACGGGCAGGCAGACTCTCAACCACTGCGCCACCAGGGAAGCCCTGATCAAATTTTTTATTTCTTAAATTTGAGTAGTACATGGGTGGTTCTTGTATTATTCTTTATGTTGTTTGTGTGTTTTAACGATTTCATAGGAAGACAAACAAACAGCAGACTAACGAAAACCTAAACCCAAAGAATGACCACTTAGAGTTGGGGGAAAGCCTAGCTGGTATCAGGAGATCTGAGCCTCAGTCCGGTTTGTCCCTGGATTTCATGTTCCAACGTGGCAAAGCCACTTCTCTCAGGATGAGACGCAAGAGCCTCATTCTGGAAAAGAAGGGAAAGAATCAGTCTTGGGCATCAGGGGAGTGGTCGTGCGAGGAACTGGCACTTGCGCTTAATGCACGTCAGCGTCCTTTCTTTGCTTCTCCAGCTGCGGTGACCTGCAAGCTGGCACCGGAGCCGAGCCGGGTCGGGGATGGGGAGAGCCATCGGGGAGGGGCATCGGGCGGTTACAGCTGGAGGCAGTAGGGCAAGAGGAGAGAGGGGTGCTCCGCTGCGTCCAGAGTCCAAGGACTCCGGGCAGACCACCCAGTGAGCGAGCCAAGCCCTCACCGCGGGTTGTGCCCGGGTTCTCAGCCTCCGTGGACTTCGGTCACCGAGCTGTGCGGCCCACGACAGCGAGGGGCGTTTCTTTCCGGACCCCTGAGGACCGGGCTCCAGAGCAACGCTGCCAGGTCTAGAGCGCATTGTTTTGAGAACCACGCAGAAGGGGCTTCCAGTTACTGTGGCTCGCTGGGTGCCAGGCTTCATGCTCTTCCATCTTCACTACTGCCCTAATGCAGGGAGGGAAAGTGACCTGCCGAAGGTCACACCGCAGGTGATTGTAGCTTATTACTTGCATATCCTTAAGCAAGTTACTTAACCTCTCTGGGTCCAGTTTTCCTATGGGTAGAGTGGGTGCAAAATTATGTGTGTATGTGTGTATCTGGAAGACTCCATACCAAAGTATTAATAGATATTTCTACCTGGTGAGGTAATGGGTGATATTTTTTCTTTTGGTTTATCTATATTTTCTAATTTGTTGTTTTATAATAAATATGTACATATTTAATTATTTTTATTTTTATTAAGAGAGTAACACTGCACAGAGTTGTGAGGACTGAAGGAGACTATGAAAAGCACAGAGCACAATTTCTAGTTCACAGTGTGTTCTCCATAAATGTGAGTTCTCCCTGCTCACTCTTCCCTCCTACACTTTCCTTCCCCTCTGGTTGGAGACTCTGGCCCCCAGACCTCAGGTTGGGAGGAAGGAAGGGTCTATTTACTAGCCGTGTGGCTTTGGATAAATCACTTGACCTCTCTGAGTCTCAGTTACCTTCCCTGCAGAATGGGAAGAAAAACACCTACCTCAACGAAAGTTTTCAAGGACTACATGACATGCAAGATGGGAAACTGCCTGACACGTAGTAGGTCTGCAGTAAGTGTCTGTAGGAAGAAACATGATGCACATGATGAAGGAACAAGCATTAGAGTAGGTTCTAGACTAGAAAAGGTAGAAGATTTTAGCATAGATTCCAAAGAGCCCAAGGGCTCCATTGATAGAGTTCAGCATGGGAGAGGTCCATGAACTTGGATTGAAAAAGATTACATCCTTGTTTTCACTACCTCTAAGTCAAATTTAGCATTTCCTTCTATCATGCATGTAAGCAACAAATCACAGTGTTATTAGCAGAACCTGTGACTTTGTCACCAATAGAAATCAGTTATTTTTGTATTGCATTACAGTAGCAATATCTTGAAATACTGTTTACACTCATTCACCATCTCAAAGTTACAATAGTTAACAGATGAACCTCTCTATCTCATTATTTAATATGTTAAAAAAGAACTAATTCACGAAATAACTATTTTGATAATGATTCTACATAATTGATATCCTCTGTAATCCTAAGTAATTTACTTTTTGTAGTTAAAAATATTCTTCTGAATAGGGGACCATAGTCTTCATCAGACTGCCAGAGAGGACCCTTGGCTAGACAGACATGGATACTAGTCCTGCCTGGGCCACTGGCTGCTTTGTGACATTGGCCTTGTTATTTCTCTCAGGGGCACGATCATCCCTGCTTGGCTCACTCCACAGGGTTGCTGGAGGAACAAATTAATTCTTGGCTGGAAAAGGGCTTTGGAAACTGTTGATAGCTTCCCAATTTTGCCAAAAGCCAGAGCAGAGTGCTTTGCACCTCATAGCTGAATCCCATGTCTCCAGGAGACCTCGATCCTTCCACAGGACTCCACCCTTTCTCTTTGCTCTCCATCTGATAAAGAGGCCAAAGTGCACCTCCATTAGAGTAGTCATCCAGTTCCCAGTTTCCAGAGATTCACAGCTGAGGGGAGGAATTTTCTGGAGGATAATAACAATTCCTTCCAGTTTTCATGTTTGACCTTACAGTGACCCTTGAAGACACTACCCCCTCAAAACTCTTCCCTTCTCCTTCAGATGGTGATCCCTCTGTGGCCATGGTCCCTGAATTTCCCCCTTCACTGCCGTGTCCTGTGATCATCTGTCCGACTCCCCCACTATACTGTGTTTCTCAAGGGCAGACCCAGATCTGATCTCTCTCAGGGGCCCCAGAGCCCAGGTCAAGGCATGGCACACATCAGTATCTGAGGAGCTGACCTGGATGAAGAAAAGGAACCTGAAGCACAGAGAGAAAAAGCAGAGAAGGGGTAGAGCTAGGGCTTGAGCCCAGATCCCCTGATGCCCATGATTTATCCCATACACACTGAAAGCAAGGGATGGAGGAATAGGGACTCCCAAGGCATCACATTAGCTATTTCCTACTCTACCCACTGCTGTGAGAAATGAGGAGAGCTAAGTATTTTGTAATCTTGAGTGAGTCCCTGCCCATCTGTACAATGGGAGGTGTCAGATTCAGTGGCTTTCAAACCTTTTTGACCTGACTCAAAATAAGAAATGCATTTTACATTGTGATCTGGACCACAGTACACAGAGACACATGTAAATGAAACAAACATTTTATGAAGGAATACTTAACTTTGCTATTTGCAGTACACATTTTCTATTCCATTAAATTTTTTTTTTTTTAATGCCAGCTGTAACTCAGCAACTGATTACATGACCCATAGGTCCTTTTCAGCCCCAACACTCTGTGATTGGCTGAATGGGAAGTATTGACAACTAAAGTTCAGCAGTCCCTAGTCCTGGTTCAGTGTAATTGGGCCATACTGTGCACCTCTCAGAGCCTGGGTTTCCCCAGTGTACCCTGAGAGGACAGACAGGCAGTCTCCAAAGGCTTCATACAATTCTTTCAGACTGTGGTTCTCTGATCCTAGTGAGAACACTGACCCTGTGATCTGGAAATGGTGTGAGAATGGAGAGGTGTGTTGGCTTTGCTCCCTGCTGGGTGGAGTTACCATCTGGACATCCACTAGCCCCCCTTGTCCTAGGCCAGTGTGGCAGAGAGTATGAACAGGGGAGCGTGACCAGGTCAGTGCATGAGTTAGCTGCTCAGGGAAAGGAAGTGGCAGGCAAGGAAGCCAGAGGATGACAACATATAAAAGTCACTGGAAAAGAGGCGCTGCGAGAACCCCAGAAAGAGCAAGGGCTTGGGAACAAGACAGACCCACGTTAAAATCCCGTGGGCTTAAGAGCCCCGGAAAATGACTTTTATTTGACCCTAAGCTCTCATTTATAAAATAAGTATGAAAATCCCTGGTCCTCTGGGTTGTTGTGAAGGTTAAATGAGGTCGTGTATTGATCATCCCTATACTGACCCTACTGTGTGGTCGATGGCAGGTCCCCTGTTTGTGTCCTGCACTAGCCTGGGACTGCGCCGCACAGCGCCTAGCACAAGGGCGGGTGCTCAGCGCAGGTGTGGAATCCGAGCCGGTGGCTTCGATTCTCGCTCTGCCACCCCGGACATGGGCTGTCTCTCTGAGCACCCAACGCCCTAGTGCATAAACTGGGAACGTAGTGGGGCCGGTGGGGGACGCTGGCAGAGACGCGGGCGGCTCCCTCCTCCCGGCTCCGTGGGTCGCCCCCCGCCCCGCGCTCGAGCGCCGGCTCCCGGCCGCCTTCCCGCCGCTCTGCACGCCCTCCTCCTCCCTCCCTCTCCCTCCTCCATCTCCCCTCCTGCCGAGCCCTGTCGGCGTACCTGGTCGCCTCCCTCCGTCCTCGGGGACTCTAGGTCTCTAACCGCTGCGTCGCCGCGCCCCTCGCTGTGTCTTCCTCGTCTCTGCGTCAATCTCTTTCTCTCTGCTTATCTCTGCCTCTCTCCTTGTATCTTTCTCGGGCTCAGTTCTGTCTCCGTCCGTCCGTCTCTCGGCGGCCGTCTTCTGCTGCGGCTTCCGCGACCACAAGTACTGCTGCGACGACCCGCACGGCTTCTTCCCCTGCGAGCATAGCTGCATGTGGTGGCTCAGGTACTGGCCCTGGCCCTAACCCCACCTAGAACCCCACTCCAGTCTTAGCCCCCTTGCTCCATGCTCGGCCCAGCCGCCTGCTAAAGCCTCAGTCGTTACCCCCTCAGGCTCTCGCCCTGTCACCAACCCAGCTCCCCCTGCGGCCGCTTCTCCGCTCCATTCCCCCATTTTGACCCAACCATTATTTAGACCCATCCTTGAATCTCACACCAACTCCACCGTGAAAAACCTTCACTTCATCCCCACTCCAGACGTCATCATCCACCACCCTCAACCCAACCTCAAATTACATAACAAGCCCCAGCCTAACAGCAAACTCCCATCTTGCAGCCTTCACAGGATACCCAGACTCCTCCCTTATCCAAGTACCCACCAGGGTCCCCTCCCTAATGCCATCATCAGCCTCACCCCTGACCTTACCCACTCCCCAGTACTTACTCTATCAGCAGCCCTAACCTCCGCCTCAGTCCTCCCTGCAACCCCACCTCAGCTCTCCTTCCCCACCCCACTCCAAACATTACCTAGACCTACATTCAAACCTCACTCTCAAGCCTTAATACCTCACCTGATGCTACACCCCAACTCAACCCGAGCCTCAGCCCAACCTCAATTCTTTTGTTCCCCCTCATATTGAGTCATTCTTTCAGCCACCCCTTCCTGAGACCTTAGCAATGCCAGACCCTGTGGTGAGTTCTGAGCTAAGGCAGAAGACCAGAGACTCAGAGTTGCCTCCAAGTTCATAATGAGACAATGACATAATGCCACAGCAGAAGCCAGATTAGTGTAATTTGGGTGAATCCCCACCACAGGACCTCAGTTTCCCCACTAGTTCAGAGAAGCAGGTGGTTAGGCCAGTGCTGACATTCCTGGAACCTAAGTGTGGGACTGAGAGGGCAACAGGTCTCAATCTCTGTGGGTCTCCAAAGGCCTCACCCAGAGAATAGGACCTGACCCTGAGCCTGCTCTGGGAAACAGGCATCAACAAAAATGGAGTGGGCTGCCTCAGTAGACAGTGATCTTCCTGTCTCTGGAGGTATGTGACCAGAGGCCGTATGCCTGCTGGGTGGGAAAGGACAGTCTGCCTCTAAAACCTCTCTGAGCCTCTGTCTTTTCATCTATCAGATGGGGAGGATGATTTCTGACTAGGGCAAGGACCAAATGAGATCAAGAGGTAAAATCAACTTGGCATATGCCACTAACAATTACAGATATTATTGGTTTTCTAGACTGCTCAATCTGTAATTCCAAAGGATTTTCAGATGGCCAGGTTTTCAGATCCTGCACATTTGGCTGCTGTCACCTGGGGAATTATATTCATATATTCTCTGTTCATCCATATTTTCATTCATTCATTACAGCCTTTGCTTTGTGCCAGGTGCTAGGCTAGGCACTAGAGACACAGAAGTCAACGATTCCCTCTCTGAAGTGCTCACAGTCCATTTAAAGAGATATGACGTGCAACTATAGTATAACAATGGAGTATTTGTTGAAGACCCACTGTGTACTTAGCACTGAGCTGAGTATTGAAATATGACAGCGCTGACCTCCCTTTGAGGTATGGAAGCAGTGTGGAGCTTTGGGGCTGGTTAGAACCTGGTCCAAACTTTGGCTCTGTCCCTTATTAGCTATGTGAATTTGGGCAAATTATCTCCGAGTCTCTTTTGTCATCTTTAAAATGGCAATAGTAATACCTGTCTCATGGAATTGTTGTGAGGATTAAGTACAATAATGCATGTGAAAGTGACTAGTGCATATAGTAGGTGCTCAATAAAAGGGAGTTCCCTTTCCCTGGTTCATAGGTGGGGAAAGTGAAGCTCAGAATATGAAAGTGAATTGTCCGAGATCTTCCAGCAATGTCATGGTAGACTGAGATTTAAAGAACATTACCTAACACCATCCAAGGGCTAGATGCATTCACACATTCACAACCCTGGCACATCTTCTCTCCATCTTACAGATGAGAAAACTTGAAAGAGGTTAAGTTACTATCTTAGAGTACCCCAGTGAGAGGAAGTGGCAGAACTAGGATGAAAACTCAGGCCTGTCTGGTCCCAAGCCCAGGCTTGACCTGCTGCACAAATGTCTAAATCTAGCCTGGCTCTCATAACCTGCTCTACTCAGATCACTTGAAAAGATACTCACTGACCCTCTGCTGTCTTCTGGACACTGTTGTAGCACTTGGAGACACAGAGATGAGTAAACCCCTCAGCACCCAGCCAAGATCCCATCCCACTACTACCACCCCCTTTCCTATACACCCCTTGTGGTCCCTCTCCTTGCCTTGGACCCTCCTGAGACATAGAGTGCTTTAGTGGCTCAGACAATGAACTAGAGGGTTGGATGGGGTGATCTCTGAGGTCACTTTGCATGTTGTGTGCTTCCATTCTATGACCCCAAGGGCAGCTGAAAGGTTCTAGCCTGCAGGGCTGACTCTTCCTAGGCATGGCTATAATATGGTTCATAAACATCACAGACAATTGCAAAGTGGAGGAGGGGAACTGGGGTCCTCAGGACATTAGGTGATCAGTGTACTTCAAACCCTGTAACAACCCTTCCGGCATGGGATGTCAGAGCCCTGCCATTGCAGGGTGGAGACCTTGTTTTGTTCTGGACTCCATTTGGCCCTTTTCATGAAAGCTGGCCCTTAAAAACATGAAAATCAGCAGGTAAACACTGTTTCCTTGGATAGTGCTCAAGGAGAATTGCTGTCTTTAAAAGCATGTCTCAGGACTTCCCTGGTGGCACAGTGGTTAGGAATCCGCCTGCCAATGCAGGGGACACGGGTTCGAGCCCTGGTCCAGGAAGATCCCACATGCCGCAGAGCAACTAAGCACGTGCGCCACAACTACTGAGCCCACATGCCACAACTACTGAAGCCCGCGCGCATAGAGCCCGTGCTCCGCAACGAGAGAAGCCACTGCAATGAGAAGCCCACACACCGCATCGAAGAGTAGCCCTCGCTCGCCACAACCAGAGAAAGCCCATGTGCAGCAATGAAGACCCAACGCAGCCAAAAATAAATAAATAAAATAAATAAATTTATTTAAAAAAAAGCATGTCTCAGGAAATGAAGACTCCCTGTGGAGAAGCAGCTGGTGCTATCACATGTCTGGCTGACTTTCCAAACATCCTTTATCAGTAGTTCTGTTTTTTATCAGGATGTGAGCCAAAGGCAGCAGCCTTGCTGGAGGGCAGAACTGGCGGTCAGGCACTGTACATACACTATCTCATTTAATCTTTATGGACACTTGGTGATATAGTAACTTTTATGAATGAAGAAAATGAAGCTCAAAAGGTGAAGGATTTCTCAGCTTATATGTGAGAGAACCAGGATTCACACTTAGAACTGTCTGACACAAAAACCCTAACAAATGTTAGACCATCCCTCCAGTTCTTTCCTAGAAGTCACGGTGGGTTACCTATCTTTCAGAGTCATAGATCTGTGAAATCCTAGAAGGCTAGCAGCTCTTCAATCCAATTTCCCACCATAGGCAGGAATCTCTAACTTCATTGAAAGGTGGATTCATCCAGGTCTTGCGCAAACCTGTCCGACAATAGGAAACTTACCACCTCTTGAGGCAGTACATTCACCATGGGACAACTCTGATCATTTGAAGTTCATCTTATACTGAATACAGATTTTCCCCCTTGGACCCTCCCTTGTTGTTCCCAGCTCTGTCCTTGGGAGCTGGTTCCTCCGTTCCCAGACAGACCATCAGAGCAGTGCCCACTACCTGACTGACCGCTGATCTGGAATATATCCCCCCAGCTTGCTCACCCACTCCTCAAAGGATCCTACTTTTACAGGGCTTTTTCCAGCTAGCTGCCCATGGATGTCCCTTGTAAAGGGTGTGGTCCCAACCTGAGCACGAGTCTTCCAGATAACAGCCTTATAAACAGTGAGTATATCTCAAGAAAGGAAATAATACTTAGTTAAATACTAAACTAAAAAGTAGTAAACTAGTACTAAAGAACTAAAAAGTACTATATGCTCAACGTGGAAAATGTGGAAAGGACAGGAGAAACAAAAAAGGAAAGCAACCGTGAGAGATCCAGTGTCTTAGCTTGGACTCCCCAGAACACTTGGAGACAAGGATTTGAGGGCAGGTAGTTTATATGACAAGCAATCCTAGAAAATACTGGTACAGGGTGGGGAAGTTAGATGGGAAAGGGAAGGAGCTAATGATTGTGTGTTACCAAGCAAGTCACCACCAAGGGCCACCAGGGCTTAAACTGCTGAACTCTGCCATCCAGTGTAGAACATACTTTCAGAGTCATCCCATCTGAGGGCCAGGAAGCTGGGTATTTACATACCAATTTCTGTCAGTCATTGGCTGTGTGCTGGTGGGAGAAGGGAGGCATTAATTTTCCTGTACTTTTGACCTGTTCAACGTGCAGACAGAGACTGTTCTGGGCCCAAGAAAGCCCTCAGACAAAGAGATACATTTGTGGGCTTTTGAAACCCTGGCCAGAATATTCCACAACTGTAAGACCCAATGGGACACAGACAGGACATCACAGCCTGTACTACTCCCAGAGACAGCCCCTTAGCATTTTAGTGTATTTCCATCCAAACTTACCTATGTTATGTTATGCATGTATATGTTATGTTTATGTTTATTTATTTAAGTTAGGACTACACTATATAATTAGTAGTGGGTCCTGCTTTTTTCACTTAACATTATCTCATCAGAATTTATCCTTGATCTTAAATATTATTTGAAAACATGTTGTTAATGGCTCTATACTAGTCCATTGCAGGGATATCCAATAATTTATTTAGCCTTGGGAAAACAGACTCTCCAAAGCTCTAAGGTGTTTCTGTTTAGTGGAAGTTAGCCATCAGCTAGCTGGGAGTGAGATCCAACAGAAATGGCAAAGGCAGGAATCTGAGGCTGGGGTCAGGGCTGGGGGTGGGGGTGTGGGCAGAAAAGCTGCAGGAATCACAGGCAGAAAGCGCACACAAACAATGCTGGTGCTACCTATCCCTTACTATTGGGAGAACATCCCACAGTGTTTGACACAAAGTAGGTACTCAATAATAGTTACTAAGTGCCTACTATGTGCTGGAGCTTGTACAAGGAGAGAACAAAGCCAGTTAAACATGGTCTCAGTCTCCCTACAAAGAACACATGAGGAATATGTTGAACTTCTATGCACCAAGAATATTATGTATATCATTCATCCTCACTACCACCTGTGAGGTGCTGTGTTTTGATCATTCTCACTTTTCAGACAAAGAAGCTGAGGCTCAAAAGGCTAAGTAATTTCATCAAGATCTCACATCGAGTTAGGTACAGACCTGGGTCCTAAACCAGGTGCGTCTGTAAGAGTTCCAAAGCTCTTTGTTCTTTCCCTACCACATTGGGCTGCCTGACCAAGTAGGAAGTGCTAAAGGTCCAGAGTAGGTGTACTGGCTGGGTGGGCCTGGCCTGGAAGAAGAAAGGAGAGAGAAAGAGCACCAAGGAAAGCATTGAGAAGGAGACATTTGAGATGGGCCTTCAAGGACAGATAAAATTCTGATGTGGGGAGATGATGGGAGAGATCATGTGAAACAGGAAAGACAGTGGCCCCCCCAAAATGAGCCAGAAGGTAGTTGTCTGGAGACCAGGTGACCAAGGCCTGACTTGGGGCAGAGGCGGTGAGGTTGCCGGGTGAGGGACCAGCAGCAGGGAGGTGTTCTAGGCATGGAGTCCACACTGGTGCGATGACCCACTAGAGACTGCGTCAGAAATTACCTTGAGGCTGGAAGGACAGCGGGTATTGAACTAAGGCCTGCTATGTGTCTTGATTTTTGATAAATTTATTTATTTTTGGCTGCGTTGGGTCTTTGTTGCTGCGTGCAGGCTTTCTCTAGTTGCGGCGAGCAGGGGCTACTCTTCGTTGCAGTATGCAGGCTTCTCATTGCGGTGGCTTCTCTTGTTGTGGAGCATGGGCTCTAGGCACACGGGCTTCAGTAGTTGTGGCACATGGGCTCAGTAGTTGTAGCGCACGGGCTTAAGTGCTCTGGGGCATGTGGGATCTTCCTGGACCAGAGCTTGAACCAGTGTCCCCTGCATTGGCAGGCAGATTCTTAACCACTGTGCCACCAGGGAAGTCCTTTGATTTTTAAGAAACAGCAGTGTGGGGAGGGCTCTTTAAGATCATCTCTAGCTTCCTGGGGTGGGAGCAGGTTGAGGAAAGGAGAGGAGAAGAAAGGGAACACATACTGAGTCCTAACTACATGGTGACACTGAGCCATGTCAAGTTATGTATGTGGTGAGTACTTGCCACATACTTGATGCTCTTTCCCATGCTTAGGCCCAGAAAGCCTGTTTAAGGCAAGGAGAGACAGAACAAAAGTTAAAGTTGGCTGATTCCTATAACACCTACAATACTTCTCGTATAACATGCTGCTTCCCAAGTCCTTTCCTGACCCTCTGTTCCCTTATGGTTTTCTCTCCCCAGTATTGGTGCTCTTGTGGGCCTGTCCATAGCAGCAGTGGTCCTCCTGGCCCTCGTTGTCACCGCCTGTGTGCTTTGTTACCTGTTCATCAGCTCAAAACCCCACACAAAGTTGGACCCAGGATTAAGCTTACAGGCTACAGGTAAGAAAGAGGTCACATGATTTCCTTGTATTCAGCAGGTTAGCACCTTTGCAGAGGGGAGATATTTAGAAATGATGTTTGGAACATTTGCCTCATAAGTGTTTCTGGAATATTCTGAAGCAGCAGCACATTTCTCAGGAAGTTCATGATATGAACATTTCCATCCCAAACTCTTCCATGTGCTCCTTGTTAATCAAAATCATTTGATTATAGTCAGCATCCTATTTGTTACAGGAAGATGTTATTAAACATCCTACAATATATAGGACAGCACCCTACAATAAAGAATTATCTGACCCAGAATGTCAATAGTGCTGATGTTGAGAAACCCTAGAATAGAAAGAGGCTCCAGAAACAGACTAATTAAAGAATATAATAACATGAATAAAATGTTTAATTTTAAAAATAAGGGAAATATTGACAAATTTGCCTACATCAAATACAAATAATACAAAAGATACTGTACATAAAGTTAAAAAACAAGTGGACTGCAAAGATATAAATACATACACGGTCAATCCTAATTATTTGCAGTTTCCATACTTGTGAATTTGCCTACTTGCTAGAATTAATTTGTAACCTCAAAAATCAATACTTTCAGTGTTTTTGAGGTCATGTGCAGATGTGGATGTGCACAGAGCAACAAAAAATTTGAGCTGCCCTATCACACACATTCTCAGCTGAGATTGAACAAGGAAGGCCAGGCTCTGCCTTCTTGTTTCTGCTCTTATACAGTAAACAAGTGTCCTTTTCGTGGTATATTTAGTGCCACATATTTGCATTTTTATGATTTTTGTTGGTGGTTTCGCTGTTGAAAATGACCCCCAAATTAACGCTGAAGTTCTGTCTAGTATTCCTCAGCACAAGGCTGTCATGTGCCTTATGGAAAAAATACATGTGTTCAGTACACTTTGCTCAGACAGGAGGTATAGTGCTGTTCGCCATGAGTTAAATGTTAATGAATTAGCAATATATATTAAATAAGGTGTTTTTAAACAGAAACACACACAAAACAAAGTTATATATTGATTGACTGACAAAAATGTGACCAGAGGCTCACAGGAACCTAACTTTGTATTTCCCCAAGGAGCAATAATTCAGTATTCGCTAATTCAGTGTTTGTGGTGACTTTTTAGAACATAACTACAACGACTAATGAGAATCAACTGTATCTAAAATAGAGACAGGATTGATATCCAGAATATATAAGCATATCTTTGAATAAGTGAGAAAAACATAATCCACTAAAAAATACAAATGCCCAACACACATGAAAAGATGCTCAACCTTACTAATAATCAGGAGAATGCAATTTAAGAATGACATACCTTTTTAAAAATGATTACATTGGCAAAAATCCAAAAATGGATCACATTAATAGTGAGAAGGTTACATGGGGGGAATGGATACTCTCATATACCACTGATAAGAATAAATTGGTAAAACTACTTTGTAGAGCAATTTGGCACTGTCCATTTAAATTAAAAATGTACATACCCTATAACTCAGTAATTCCACTTTTCTAATTATCTGCCTTAGAGATATAGTTGCACTAGGAGAGGACTTGTAAAGATGGATTCCATGACAGCTTGTCACACTGGAAACAAACTAAATGTCCATCAGTAGAGGAATAATAAAATATGATACTGCAGTTAAAAGGAATGAATTAGCTCTAAATAGACCATCTCATTTGCTCTTCACAATAACCAGGCAGAGTACAGAACTTATTACTATCCATTTTACAGATCAGGAAACCGAGGCCTCGGTCACCTAGTGAGTGAGTGACAGAGCCAACTCCATCTCCACCTTCCTTCCTCTCCTTATCCCTGTGCTGAGAAAGGGAAGTCCCTACTTTATACCAGATACCATTTGAAACTTTACATGCACTATCTTGTCCAATTTTCCCAACTACCCCAGTGAGGTAGGTGTTATTATCACCCATGTTACAGATGTGAAAACCAGGTTCCAGAGAGGTCAGACGACTTGCCCAAGGGGTCACAGTTTGTAAATTGTGGAGCTGGAATTCAAATATGTGTGTTTTTCTGCCTCCAAAGTCCTACTCTTTCTGCCTCACCAGGCCAGGGGTGTGGGGTGCTCCTGCTGTGCCCTGCTCCCCTCATCTCCCCCCACCCTATCCCCTGGAGCCTTTCTAACTCAGGGGAACACAGTTCACCCGTGCGTCTGTCCTGTGAATGAAAACCAACCTCCTGCTTTTCACTGCTCAGCCACCAGCTGGATTATTCAATTATTCAGTCACCAGGGTTTGACACAGCTTGTGTTCTTGCTTTTTGCTTCTTACTTTTCAGATGGAAAATGCATTTCCTGACTGTTCACTAAATGACAGTTTTTGGCTCTCTCTGCCTTTTGCCCAAACTCAGCTCTTAGTTCCTCCCTTTCTTCTTCATTAAGTGCTGTCCTCTCCTTCCTCTGAACCCACAGCATCAACCCAGGAGCCTCTTGTCCCTCCTGCATCTGAGATGTTTACAGGCCGCTACCTTACACTCATCAGAGCTTGCCCCCTTACACAGACTTTCATCTTTTTCTGTCTCCTTCTCTAGTAGGACATGTAGAGAGATCATTAGCCCCATTTTACAGGAGAGGAAATCAAGGCTCAACCAAGGGAAGTGAATGGCCAAGTCTACACAGCTGGTGAGCATGTATTGCTGGGATGTCAACCCCGATCTCCGGACTCTAAAGCCCACACTCATTGCACATGGTACCTGGGGTCCTGATCTCTGAGTCTGGGGGCAAGGACGGGATGGGGAGTTCCTTGGCAAGAGCAGCGTGGAAATAGAACAGAGCTTCTGAAAATAGGCTCCTTCTGCTGCCCAGATGTTCTGTACTGTCCCATTACACCCACTCTACCCCATCCCTCAAACTTGGGATGCAACAAAGACCATAAACTTCTTTATTCTTGTACTTTGTGAGGAACTAGCTTGATCAGAAGGCTGACCGAGCTTCTACGTTTGTGCTAGGCACTATGCCCCAAGGACTTTAAACATATTATCCCATTTAACCCGTTCAACTACTCTACCAGGTGGTTATTATCAATCCTATTTTACAGATGAGGTGAGTGAGGTAAGTGTGGAATTGATATTCCAACCTAGGTACCTTTAATAAGAGACAAAACGGGGGGGAAAAAAAAAAAGAAAGACAAGAGTTCAGTTCTCATCCTCCTCTGAAAAGTGTTGGTGGGGATATCATTCATCAGCCATTCTCACTAGCTCATAGGGCTCCTAGAAATCAAGTCTGATGTTCTCACTGTATCAATGGGTTGCTGAGGCCCAGAAAGGGACATTCATGTGCCCAAGGTCACCCAGGCAACTGGCCAAGCCTTTGCCTCCTTGGCCAAAGATCTTTTCCCGTACCAGGCCCTCTTACTTTCCAGGAAGGGTTCCACTTCCTCAGAGCCCACTGCTTTTTAATTAACCACACTTGGGGAGGTAGTACCTATGACCCAAACAAGCCTCAGTGATGGGTCAGTCTTGACTCATCTCCAAGCAGGGAGAGAATCTGAGAACTCCTTTCCTGGCTGGTCACTACAGGCTAATACCCCAGGTAATGGGAGGACTGGCCGAAAGGTCCCTGGAGAAAGGTGGGAAAGCACAACCCTGGGCTGGGGTGTCAGAGAACCTGGCTCTAATCCTGGCTTTGTCACTCTCATTGTGTGGCCTTAGGCAAGTCACTTCTCTCTGGGCCTCAGTTTACTCTGTAAAATGTGTACAATAATACCCACTAAGAAAGCTGTAAACCTAGAGGTGATGCTTACATAGGAGCTACTTAGTCTCCGATTCATGGTAGACTTTTAACAATGAGTAACCCTCATTTTTATTATTATTAGGCACTAGATTTTTACATGTTAGTCTCCTCAACCTGTCTGTTAATATCTCAAATATAGGAACCATGTCTTAAGTGCCTTTGTATCCCCAGCACCTAACAGAGTTCCTAACCTATACTAAGGGTATGCCTGCTCTGTGGAAAGAGCCCAAGCTTTGGAATCAAGCAGAATGGAAAGTGTATCCTGGATCCAATACTTAATACCTGTGTCAGTGCTAACCTTCTCTGTCTGGGCCTCAGTTATTTATCTATAACATGGAATAAAAACACCCACCTCAGAGAGTTGTTAGGAGAATCAGATAAGATTGTTGTACCCGCGTGTTTTAGCCAAACATGGATCTTATTGTAACTTGAAAATTGAACTTTTTATATTTGCCTTTAGGCATCCTCCTCTCCAAGTGCCTCTTGGCTAGCACCTTTATAAGATAGAACTCCCTCCCCCAGGCTTCAGGCACCACTAAGGGTCTTCAATAACTTTCATTATATATTAGCCAGAGGAAGAGGCAGAAATATATATGTGTACTCAAGAGTTGGACCATTGCCTATTCTGCTGGTTTCCCTGGAAGGGAATTGAAGTGTTGTGGAACTGAAGACCCTGGGATTCCCTCACATATGTGAGGGAATCCGTGGGATCTGGGAAAGATAATCATATAAAAAAGACATGCTGGGTCCATAAGTTCAGTATGAATCTGCATTGTGATGTATCTGCCAAAAAAGTGTGAGTGGAAGCTCAGATTACATTAACAGAATTATAGAGTCTGGAAGCAAGAGAATGATGGTCCTTCTTTACTCCCAGTTGAATAGAATGCATCAGCCGTCACAGCTCAGAGGTAACATTTTAGCATCCACTCCACAGGTTCCCAACTTTGGGTTCCAAATATATCACCCAAGGGTCCCCAAATATAGCAATGAGGATTCTTGAGCAATTTCCAATATTTCAAAGGTTTTACTGGGACCAAGTTTCTTTGTTTTGAGCTAGAATTATATTAGTCCAAGGAGGGTAATTAGTACGCACTCTTTCCTGCTAATCAGAACTCTTTAATAGAAAATGGGAGGGGGGCAGATAGTACCTAATAAAGGCAGTCTATTATACAGACAGAATCCTTTACAATTTGGAATTCCAGGGAAAAGAAAGAGAAAAACAAGACCAGCCCTACTTTCTACCCCATTTTATAGACTAGTAACTGAGATCCAGAGAGGAGAAGAAGTTAGCCCAAGGTAGCACAATGATTTAATATCAGAATGAGGATTTGAGCCAAGGTTTTATAGCTCCTAGAAGCCCAAGGATTCCCCCTGAACCCTGACTGCCAGCTGCTCAGAGACCCACAATTTCAGAGGAACTTTGACCAATCAGAAGGTGATCAGAGACAGGTGACCAGCTTGGTCTGAGAACCAGATTATGTGAGTATCGGCTGAAGAGCTGGGGCCATTTGGCCTCAAGCAAAGGAGTCTCAGGGTTCACAGCCTAGGACCTCCAGTCTCTGCAAGGCTACCCTGGGGCGCGAGGAAGAGACATTTTGAGAGAAGCCAGAGAACAGAGTTGGGATCAGTGGGGGAAGCCATAGGAAGGCAGATGTTGATTCAATAAAGCTGGGTCTTTCTTAGAATAAGACCTGAAATACTTTTGTAAAGCGCACCCTCATCACCGTGGGTCATATTTAGTTCATCAATTGTAACTCTCGGTTTAAAAAAAAAAGAGCATCCCCAAGCCTGGAAGGTAACCAGGAAAAGGCTAAATGTGGGATTCAGTGAAAGAGATTTTTGCATTGAATAGAAGATTGAACTAAATCCCTGTACCAAATGGAATGCCTTAAAATGCAAGCTTAAATAACAAAGGACCCCAAAGAATCTGCAAAACAGACACAGAGAGATGCACAAAACAACCTCCTAGACCTAATAAGTGCATTCAGCATGGTCATAGTATGTAAGGTCAGACCCAAACATCAATTGTATTTATATATACCAGCAACAAACAACTGGAGACCAAAATTTTAAATATAATATCATCTCTAGTCACTCCGAAAAAAAAGAAATACTCTGGTATAAAACTAACAAAACATGTACAGGAGCTATACGATAAAAAATACAAAATGCTAATGAAGAAAAGCAAAGAAGACTTAAATAAATGGAGCTAGAACACATATTAAAGCCACAATGAGACACCACTTCTCATCTATCAGAACCCTAAAATAAAAACATTGACAATCCAAAGTGAGGATATGGAACAACTGGATCTCTTATATACTTCTAGTGGGAATTACAATGGTATAGCCACTTCAGAAGACAGTTTGGTGTTTTCATAAAGTTAAACATACTTACTATATGTATTAGTTTCCTATGGCCACTGTAACAAATTACCACAAACTTGGTGGCTTAACATAATAGACATGTATTCTCTCACAGTTCCGAGGGCCAGAAATTCAAAATCAGTTTTGCTGGGCTGAAATCAAAGGCTCCATGGGCGAATCTGTTCCTTACCTCTTCCAGTTTCTGGTGACTGCCAGCATTCCTTTGCTTGTAGCTGTATCACTTCAATCTCTACCTCTGTCTTTACATCACTGTCTGTGAGTGTCTATCTCCCTCTGCCTTTCTCTCTCTTTTTAAAAAATATTTATTTATTTATTTATTTATTTGGTTGCTCCGGGTCTTAGATGCAGCTCACGGGCTCCTTAGTTGTGGCTCGTGGGCTCCTTAGTTGCGGCATGCATGTGGGATCTAGTTCCCTGACCAGGGATCAAACCCAGGCCCCTCTGCATTGGGAGTGTGGAGTCTTATCCACTGCACCACCAGGGAAATCCCTGCCTTTCTCTTATAAGGGCACTTGTGGTGGCATTTAGGGTCCATCCAGATAATTGAGGATAATCTCATCTCAAAAACCTTAATTTCATCACATCTGCAAAAACCATATAAGGTAACGTTCACAGATTCCAGAGGTTGGGATCTGATATCTTTGGGGGTCACCATTCAATCCACTATACCATACAAAACAGCAATCACACTCCTAAGTGGTCCTAGAGAAATGAAAATGTATGTCTGCACAAAAACCTATATACAACTGTTCATAACGAATGAACTGTCAATACACATAACAACTTGAGTGGATTGCAAGGTATTAAACAGAGTGAAAAAAGCCAATCTCAAAAGTTGTACACTGCATAATTCATCTATATAACACTTCTTAAATGACAAAATTATAGTGTGGAGAAGGGGTTAGTGGTTACCAGAGTTAGGTTTAGGAGGAAGGTATGACTATAAAGGGGTAGCATGAGAAGGTTTCTTGGTGGTGATGGAACAGTTCTTAATCCTGATTGTGGTAGTGATTATATAAATCTACACATGTGGTAAGCTTCCATAGTACTATACACCAAAAAATAAGTCCATATAAAAATGGGTAAAATTGAATAGGATCTGTAGTTTAGTCAATTGTACTATGTCAATGGCAGTCTCCTAGTTTTGAAATTACTCCATGGTTATGTAAGATGTTATCATTGGGGAAAGCTAGGTGAAGGGTACAATGGAACTCTCCACTATTTTTGTAACTTTTTGTGAGCCTTAAATTATTAAAAATAGAAAGTTCAAAACAAAACAAAACAAAAAAGGAATTGTTTGGCTCTGTAGATGAGAAGTCCAAAAGTAGGATGAGCTTTAGGAATGGTTTCAATAGAAGTTCACAACGTCCTCATGCTTGTGGCTTTGTCCTCTGAGATTCTCTCAGCTCTGCCCTCTATCTTGTGTTGGCTTTCTCCTCAGACTGATTTTTTCCCATGGTAGTAAGTTGGCTGCCAGCAGTCCCTGGGACTGTGTGCTTTTTGTTCCCGTCTAGCCAGGAGGAGAAAGAGGGAGCTATCTCTTCCTTCAACCAGGAGGGAAAAAAAAGGCCTGAGCTCTACCCTGATTGGACTACCTCAGGTCCTGTGCCCACCCTAAACCAATCACTGAACCCAGGGAAATGCTATGCACTGATTTCTCATCCCTGTAGCAAAGGAACAGGATTACTTGATGGGCTCGGATCAATCAGGCCCCCCTGCTGGAGCTGAGATGGGGCCAATCCTACCCAAACATAATTGCTATTACTGGGTGGGAAGAGGTGGAATGGATGTTGTGTAGCCAACTCCAATGTCCCATACAGCCTCCTTCTTTTTTTTCTTTTTTTAAAATTTTATTTATTTATTTATTTTTGGCTGTGCTGGGTCTTCATTGCTGCATGAGGGCTTTTCTCTAGTTGTGGCGAGCGGGGGCTACTCTTCGTTGCAGTGCGCGGGCTTCTCATTGCGGTGGCTTCTCTTGTTGCAGAGCACAGGCTCTAGGCACGTGGGCTTCAGTAGTTGTGGCACGTGGGCTCAGTAGTTGTGGCTCACGGGCTCTAGAGCACAGGCTCAGTAGTTGTGGCACATGGGCTTAGTTTCTCTGCGGCATGTGGGATCTTCCCGGACCAGGGCTCGAACCCATGTCCCCTGCATTGGCAGGCGGATTCTTAACCACTGCACCACCAGGGAAGCCCTACAGCCTCCTTCTTGAAATTCACTCTTCCCTTGGTTTCAGAGGCACCATTCATCCTCGGTCTCTTCCATCAATGGGTTTTAAAGCACAGGAGTTTTCTAGACAAAGAAGGTATAAAATGTCATTCCAGGCAGAAGAAACAGTAAAAGCGGAGAACCAGAGATGTGAAGGAATGGACCCATTCAGGGAACAATGAAATTTTGGTATAATAAAGCATAGAGTTCTTGAGGGAAGAGTAGTAGTAAAAAAGCTACAGAAGGGATGATGGGGCTAGTACATGAAGAACCTTGAATGCACCTCAAGGATCATGGGTAATGGGAAGATGTTGAATGCTTTTGAGAAAGAGCAGTACATGAACTCACTTCACCTTAGAAAGATCTCTTTGGACTTCCCTGGTGATGCAGTGGTTAAGAATCAGCCTGCCAATGCAGGGGACATGGGTTCGAGCCCTGGTCCGGGAAGATCTCACATGCCGTGGAGCAGCAAAGCCCATGTGCCACAACTACTGAGCCCGTGTGCCACAACTACTGAAGCCCGCGTGCCTAGAGTCCGTGCTCGGCAACAAGAGAAGCCACCGCAATGAGAAGCCCACGCACTGCAACAAAGAGTAGTCCCCGCTCGCCACAACTAGAGAAAGCCCACGCGCAGCAACAAAGGCCCAACACAGCCAAAAAAATAAAATAAAATAAATAAAAAGATCTCTCCGGCTATAGCCTGGAAGGTGGACTGGAGGGGACCCAACCGAAGGCTATTTTGCCTGGGCAGAAGAAAATGAAAGCCTGACCTAGTGTGGTGGCCTTGAGGATGGAGAGAATGGGTGGAAATGGCAGATAGTGATTTGGTGGAATCAACAGGACCTGGTGAATTGCTTGACTTTGGAAAGGGGTAGGGGGAGAAGGCGTGAGAGTTGACTCACATTTCTGGCTTGAACACTTGATATACTTTTTTTTATCCAAGAAGGCAGGAATGCTTAATTGTGTCAAATGCTCCCGATAAGCCAAGGGAGACAATAACTTATAAGTAACCATGGGATTTAGTGACAAAAAGTTTCAAGTTCTGTTGAGGGCAGAAACCAAGCAAGCTGCAGCAGAATAAGTCATGAATGGGAAGTGGGATATAATAAGGCCAAGTGAGCTTCCTATCAAGCTCAGGTATAAAAGGAGGAGAGGATTAAGCAGCCAGTGAAGAGACTCAAGAAATCTGTTCTTAAAGCAGAGAATAATGTATGTTTTTAAAATTTCCAGCACTTCCCTGCAGGCTAGCTGTGTAGTAAGCCTGTATCTTCACCTATAAAATTTTTAATAGTACCTACCACACAGGTTTTTAATAGTTTAATAGTACCTACCACACAGGTTTATGGTGAAGGTGAAGTCTTCACATGTCCTAACAATTGTTTATTGTCTGTCTCCCCCATTAAACGTTAAGTTCATGAGAAACATTGACAGTTCCTAGTTCATGATGTGGTATATTGTTAATGAATATTTGTTAAATGAATGATGCATTTAAGACTCTGAGCACAGTCCTGCCCAAGGTAAGCACTCAGGGAAGTTCAGCGTGTATGATCCTGATGGAAAGGAAGGGCTGCAGGAGGAAGCCCCACGCCCTCGGCTTGCTGTTTTCCAGACCCTGACAAGGTACCGCCTGACTGCCAAGGTGGGAACATGGGCAATTCAGTGGAGGTGCCAGGAGTGAACCCTCTCGGGCAGAGTCACCCTTCCTGAACCCATGGCCGGACTGCAATGAAGAGCAGGCCATGGACCCCAAACGCCTCCTCCGGCACTGCTTCATGGCTACAGTGACGGCCGGTGACATTCCGGGCAGCCCAGAGGAGGACCCTGTCCCCAGTCTAGACCAGCTCCATAAACACCCAGTAAATGTCTCTGCACCATCCTCTTCTGGAGTCTCTCTTCTTGGTAAAAAGGTGGGGCTGGGGATAATCAAAGGGACTTTGGAACCTAGAGGCATAAATGAGGGCTTTTCCTAGCAAACCCACTCAGGTCTTACTGTGGATCCAGCCATAGTGCTCTGCCTGGCCCACTGTGGGCCGAAGGGAGTTTAGACATGGGTCCCCGGTAAAATGGTCGTAACAGCTGCAGGAGATCAAGGAGAAGCCTGGGGCCTGTGGAGACTCAGAGGAGCCCCTCGCCTAACCTAGGGAGTCAGAGAATTCGGACTTGGTCTTCCTGCCACAGAGCAGATGTACTTAGGAAGCCCAGGGAAGATGACCAGGACCCTGGGGCAGGTGACTCGTGCCCCTCCAGCAGCTCTGTGTCGCTCCTGGAGTGAGTCCCTTGCCAAGGAACAGAAGGAGAGGGAGTGTAGAGTACATACACAGGGCCCAGCCGTGTTTAATATCATTCAGTTCCTCAGGTGAATGAAAGAGTGAATGATCGCGTGAGGGAGGGAACGAATGGTTAATAGGCTCCACAGTGTGGCCTGGATAAAGTCCCTTAGTCTAGCTGAGCCTCAGTTCCCTTGCAGGGTCACGGTGAGTGTCCAATGAGTTGATGGATATGAACTCTCTTCCTAAACATGAAAGTGCTACAAAAACTCCAAAAATTACAGGTGAGTGTTTTTCAATATAACTTAGTAATTAAGAGCAGGGACTCTGGGGCCAAATGCCTGCTTTAAATCTGGTCCCTGCCCTTACTTGCTAAATAACATTTGTGCCTAATCATCTGTACAAGCAGGGATAACAGCAATATCTACCTCGTAAGGCTTGGGGGGAGGATTAAACTACTTAGTCCATGCAAAGCATCACACTTAGAACAGTGTTGGCTAACGGAAAGCACTGTGTTAGTTATTATTATTGGGTTTTTAAATATTATTAGACTGATAGCAAAGGAATCTTAGGGCAGGATGCTGACTGCCTCCCCTCTCTCCCAGCTGCTCTCCTTATTTTAATTTTGGCAATGGCTTTAGGCTTTGCCTTGGGGGCGCGAGGCAAAGATGGGGAGACTCAGTAGCCACTGAAGGCAGTTCTTGACATTTCTGACAGTGATATGACTCACTACTGGATTTGGCAACAGTGAAATGGTCACTCTTAGATATCTGTGCATGGGGCCTGAACCAGCCAAGGGTATATGATGGGCAGCAAGGCAGGGTGAGTCACCTCAGAAGTGCCCTAGGCTGCAAATCAAGAGATTTTGGTTCTGGTCTTGCTTTTTTTGTGGTCTTGTGTGTGTGTGTGTGTGTGTGTGTTATTCTCAGCACTCTAAACCCAGCACCTTTGTCCCCTTATTGTACATTCCGTGGTGTCTATCCTGTGCCAGGACCTGTGCAGGTTACCAGAAACAACAGGGAATCAGCCACAGCTCCTGCCCTCAGGGGGTTCATATGGAGGGTGAGGTGGGCACACAAAAGGGCAGTGGGCCCACTGGTGGCCCTTTATGCAGCTGGAGGGAGGAATAAGTGATGTCTGAGCTGAATCATCAAAGATGAGTCAAAGTTCCCAGGTGAGACAGAGTCAGAAGAAATTATGGCCAGAGTACAGCCTGTTCAAAAACAGTGAGAGAGAGCCTAGCACAGCCCAGGAATTGCAAGTTATTTGTTGTAGAGAGAGCTTAGGGTACCTGTGTGTGTGTGTGTGTGTGTGTGTGTGTGTGTGTGTGTGTGTGGCAGGAATGGGTGATAGGTGGGAGATTTAGTCACTGATGCTCTACGTGACCTTTCACAGCACAGATCCTGTCTCTCTCCTCTGTACCCCCATTAGGAAAATTCAGTTTTTCTCAGAACACTTTCTGTGCTGGCCTTCTGGCAGGTTACAAGGAAGAATCCTATAAAGACCTTATTTTTAGGCTGTTGATGGTCTGTTAGGGGGAGATGATCTGTAAATTCTAAAAACTCAAGTGGTCATCAGTGGCCTAAGCCCATGGTTCTCAAACTTCAGCCTGCATCAGAATCAGCTGGAGGGCTTGTTTAAAACACAGATTGTTGCTCCCTGCCCCAACCCTGCCCTCGGAGTGTCTGATTGGGTAGGTCTGGAGTAAGCCCTCAGAATTTGCATTTCTAACTTGTTCCAGGTGCTGCTGCTGCTGGGCTGGGACCACCCTTTGAGCTCCACCGGCCAGGAAGAATAAAGAGAATTGGAGCTGCGGAGGCTAGGAGGAGATCTCACACTGAGCAGGGCTGAAGGCCTGGTAGGTTTTCCCCAGCCAGAGCCTCTGTGGATGGGGTGGGGATAGGTGGAAAATAGATTTCTGTGCTGCCTCTGCTGACCTACACATCCCAGGCCCCATAAAACTCCTCCCCCACCCCCCTCCAGTGCTCCTCCTCATTGCCCTTGTTCAGCTTCTCTGGTTTGAATTCAATCAGCCCCAGAGCTGGGTCACAATGGGGTTGGCTTGCCTCAGTCCTAGGTTGGAAACAAACTGCCCAACCGGTGGTGCAGGAACCCCCTCCCCCAAGGCAGCCAAGGAGGAAGGAAGCCGGGTGGGCTGACGCACAGACAGAAATAGTCTGAGCTCACTGCCGCTCCTAAGCACACATTGACCGGCAATTATTTCTTGTAAATTGCTTTCCTGGTTATGTTCAGAACATGTGCGTGTGCCTGCCTGAGAACAAACACTCAGAGGGCAGGGGGTGGAGGTGGCTCACTGCGGAGAGGGCTCTAGATGGAGTGGAGCCCAAGTCTCAATCTTCGGCCAAGAATTAGGGAACTCTTGGATCTTAGAAATTGGAAATATTAGAACTTTGAAATATTAGAACTTTCCACTCACCTTTATGGCACTCCTGTCAGGTGGTTTTCTAGCCTCTCCTCAAATAATGCACATTTGTTTGTTCCTTCAACATTGATTGACAGTGATTCTCTGCCACAATCTGGGCTAAATGAAATCCCAGTCCCCATCCTCAAGGAGTTCATGGCTATGGCATCTATGGGAGATCCCTAACCCAGCCAAAAGCTTCAGGGAAGGCCTCCTGGAGAAAGTGATGCCCGAATTAAGGCTTGAAGGATCCACTGATGGGGGAACGGGAGTTTGTGGTACAAGACGGAGAATAGCATTCAAGGCAGAGGGAACTGATACACAAAGACCCAGAGCTAAGAGACAGCATATGATGATTTCAAGGAACAAGAAGTAGTTGAGTTTGGTGAACACTACAGTCAAGGTGAGGGATGGTGAGATATAAAGCTGGAGGGATATACGGGCCAAGTCCTGAAGTCTTTGCCACATCAAGGGGCTTGGGCTTCATCCTCCTGGCAAGGAGGAGCCATAGGAAAGAGTTTAAAGCATTGGAAGGAACTTGGCACTTTATGCGATAGTTTTTTATGTTCTTTATGACACTGAAGTAAAATTTGCCACCAGGAGCTCTGCTTTCAGGGCCTGTTCAACAGCTGCCCCTGTGGTTCCTGAAATGTCAGAAGTCTGATGGACAGTGATGGATCGTGTGCCCACAAGAAATGGCTCAAGCCTTGGACATCTCTCCTCTTGTCAGGAGGAGGCCATGCCACTGCCATTTGGGACACTGCTCCTCCTGGTCTGTGTCCAGTTAGCTCAGGGGCCAGAGTATAGGCAACCAAAGCCCAGGGCACAGGCCAGAGCCCAGGGGAGCAACATGCCTTGCTCTGTCCCAGAGACCTGAGATGCTTTCATGTGTGGAACACTCACAAGGGTGTGAGTGGCTCCCTGCACACCTTCTACGTACCTCACAGGATCAAGGCCATCCAGAGTGGGTGGTCCACTCAGGGAGTGGTTTTTGTTGTTGTTATTTTTGTGTTTTTTTGTCTGCACCATGCAGCATGTAGGATCTTAGTTCCCCCACCAGGGATCGAACCTGAGCCCCCTGCATTGGAAGCATGGAGTCTTAACCACTGGACCACCAGGGAAGTCCCAGGGAGTGTTGATTGAGGATGTACTGTGAGCCCAGCACTGTGACAAGCCTTAACGGATAGAGGATGCAGCCCTGCCCTTAGGGGATTACTCACTAGGGATGAAAAGTAGGTTTGACCCATGAAATCCCTAGAGAGTAATAAGATTTCAAAAGCAAATGCCAAGCTGTGGGGTAAAAGGCCATTAGAGTTGCAGAGATTCTAAAACAGGAGAAAAGAAGTAGTTTGGACACCTTTGTGGAGGAAGAGGGGGTTGAATTTGACCTTGATGGACCATAGCAATATTTGAAGGGTCTCAGTGAGGTAGAGGAAGTGTTCTATAATGTCAACTTTATATTTAAAGAGGGTCACTTGTGGCTCCAAGGGCTTTGGACGAGTAGACTATGTACCACCCCACCCCCAGCCATAGTCATTCAATAAACTACACTTAATATGTTTTGTGTGCCTTGCCCTGAGCTCTAGGAACAAAGAAATGAATCAGTCATAATTCCTGCTCTTGGGGAGTTCTCAGGCTATTGGGGAAAGACTGATAGATTAATACACAATTACAATAGTTTGGAAAGTGCTATGATTTCTTCATTCATCGTTTGAAAGATGGCTTACCACTAAGATAGGTTATACAAGCCTACATGGCGTTGCATTAGTGCAATGAAACTTTGCCACCCCTCCCATCCAGTAGTGGAATGTATTTTTCCATCCTTTGTTTCTGTGCCGACTTTGTGACTTGCTTTGACAGACAGCAAATGGCAGAAGTGACACTGTGCTATTTTGAGTCTAGGCCTCAAAAGACCTTGCAGCTTCCTCTCTCACCCTCTTGGAATGCAGTGTCACCATGTAAGGAAGCCTGGGCTAGCCTGCTGGCAGATGAGACCATGTAGAATATACATGAGCTCTCCACTGAGGCCCCCAGGCCAACCAGCTCCCAGCTGAGCTACCAGATTACTGCAACTACTGAGTGACCCCAGGTGAGATCAGCAGAAGAACCGCCAGCTAAGCCTAGCCCAAAGTGCCAATCCACAGACTCATTAGCAAATAAGTGGTTACTGTTTTAAGCCATATGTTTTGGGGTAGTTTTTTACACAGCAACAGATTACTGGTATAATTCTTTTTTCATATTTCATTACAACTGTGAATATACCTGTCTTCTCCATTTTTTGATAAGCCCCTCATTAGAGGAAAGAAACGTCTTTGTGCCATCTTCTGTTTGTCACTCCAGACCCACTCTCCATATCTTAGAAGGATGATTTGCATGATTTACATTAAGCCACTACTGTGCCCTTTGGATTCTGTTAGGGTTTGGTCAACTAAAGTCCCAGCAGAGTATAAATTCCCCTAGCTTCCTCCCTGAAGTTACATCATGGGCTGGCTGCATCTCTATACCAAGGACATAGCTCCTGTCACACTGTCCTTACCACAGCTCTCTTTGAGAGAGATTCTTGTAATTGCTACCTCCTTGCTCCTTTAGGCCTAAGGGTAGTAACTAGTGCCCTAACATTACTTGCCCTATTCCTTGTCCCTGTATTACATAATCCCTTTATTAAACTCTTCTCAAATTACCCAATTTGAGAAATGCCATCTATTTCCTCCTGACACCCTGATTGATAGTGTTGTATTAATTAATCTATCCCAGCTGCCAGCTCTCTCATGGTATATGCTCAATAAATGTTATTTGGTGAAGGAATAAAAATTCCAAGGGATCTGCTGTTAGAGTTATACTTCGGTCAGAAAGACTTGGGTCTGGATCTTGGCTCTGTGGCTTCCTAGCTGTGTAGCCTCGGCCAAATTTCTTCACTCCTCTGAGCCTCAGTTTCCTCATATGTTAAATAACAAGTAGCAACACTGCAGGATTGTTGCTCAGATTGTATTGATAATGTTTGTAAAATCTGTGGATCACAGTAAATGATAAATATGACTTTGGTGAGGAGGTAGGAAGGATTTCATAACCATTTTCCCATTTGATTTTCACTACACCACTATGAAGATCACTATCCCCATATTTTTTTAGCAAAGTAAGACCAAGGAACCAAAAACAACCTGCCCAAGGCCACACATTGAGCTGGAGGTAGAGTCAGAATTTGAATCCAGGTCTCTGACTCCCAGTTCGGTGCTGTTTTTGCCATACCAGCTGAGGAAGAGGCATGACCTCAACACACCTTCCGTCCTATAAGCCAGCTGGGAAAGCAAACAAAAACAAAGTGGGCCCTCCTGGGAGAAGCCAGCAGGGGCCACCTGCCCCACCCTCTTCTTCAACAGAATTTTTTCACCTTTTCCAAGAAAAGGTCTTGGCCCCGCTGCCTGCGTCGCTGCCCAGCAGGAGCCTTGAGAATGAAATCATCCTTCTGGAGACTGGAGATGGAGAGAAATCATGCTTGGCTGGTAAGCCCCAGGACATGAATGCAGGGCATTTTGTAGGGCAGCTCGAGGCACCAGAGTCTTCTCCCTCACCTGCGCCCACTTGGGCGCCCTTTTCCTCACCTTTCCCTCACCCAGGGCTTCCTTCTCCAGCAAGCCTTCAGCCCTCAGTGAGTGAGCCCTTCTCTGAACTATCACAGTACCTGGCACATAGTAGGTGCTCTTTAAACCTTCTGGAACAAAAGAATGAATGTGTCCATTTGCATAAACATTCATTCCACAAATACCAGATGTCTCCTCTGTGCCTCCGCATGTATTGGGGTGGAGGACGCAAAGACAAATCAGCCCACGCCTCACAGACTGCATGATCCTCCTCTTAGTATTCACCACCTCCGGTGTGTTTACTAATAGTTTGATCAAACACTGTCAGAGCTCAAAGGGCCCTTGGAAACCTACCCTTTCAACTGTCTCATTGTATAGACGGGGAGACCAAGGTTCAGAGAAACAACATTCTGGTACAGAGAAGAGCAAGGATCAGAGGTCGGCACAGCTGGGTTCGAATGCCCGCCCTGCCAGTGACTTGCTGGTGACACTCGACCTCTCTCTGGACCTGTCTGTAACATGAGCAAAGAAGCAACGTGCACTCGGCACAGAGGGCTGCTCGAGTGCAGAGCTCTGTCTCCGAGAAGGCCTTTCTCCAGGGAGGAGGGAGCTTTCTTTGTCAAACCTTCATTTTCAAAACCTCCTGCTCCGGGTTCTCAAGCCCCGCCTCCTCTCCTGGCTGCCGTGCGTTACCATGGAGACCGTAAGCCCCGCGCAACACCCTGCTGTTCCGCACCCCTCCCCCTTCACCCTCTCTTTAAGCTGTTTCTCCTGTGGCTGCACATCTCCCCCAGGGCTGATAAACTCCCGAACTTTCCCAAGACAGGAATTATTATCCCCATTTGAAATCGAGGGAAACTGAGACCCAGAGAAGGGCAGGGATTTGCCGCAGGTTACCAGCAGCCTGTTACTGGCAGAATCATAAACACAGCTTTGCTCCACGAGGGGCACCCCTTCCTCACCACAACCATCCCTCTGTGTGGCCGTATGTGCTCCTAATCAGGGAGGATTGTTTTCCCTTTTTTCTTCTTTCTGCATTTTTGGTAGTTTAACTTTTTATTCTAAGAAGATCAGAACGTGTTCTGACTAAACCTAGAGTGATTTGAAGTTCAGTCTTTACATTAGTGACTTTAAATCTATTCTTGGATATGTTGTTTCAGTCCTTTGTTCACTGAAAATAGTGCTGGATGATAAAAGCTGCCAAAAAGCTATCGCAGAATGTACCAGCCCTGATTATGCTGATGCAACAAGGATAATCACATTTTAGAGCACTGCGGTATGCCAGAATGCATTAAGAAAAATGGTACATGACCGTGCAGAATTTACACAACAAACATCCAAAAATTTGGACACATTATACCAAGTAGTTAAAAGTGTTTTCACAACTCTGGAAGACAAGGGTATCAAAACTTTGGCATATGAAAAATAGAATTTATTCTGCAAAGCTGGGTTCCAGTCCCAACTGGCTCATTTTGATCTTCTGCACATTACTTAATCTGAAGGTAGAATACCACCCACTCCAGTGTGATGCAGTGATGTGAAAGGACTTTGGAAGTTGGGATATGTTCAACAGATGTTATTTATTGTTATTAAAAGAAGGCTGGAGAAGGATCTCCTAAATTTTTCCCAAGGGTCTCCAATTGTCAAACGATTAGGTTCCAAAATTTTCTATGACTAACATATGTGATGCTAAAGTCTGTGATTCTAGAATCCTGAGCCTGATTCTAATCCCAGAACCCCGTGAGTCTGACATGTTCGGATTCCATACAAGTGTGAAGTCAAGGTCTGAAGGCCAGGGCAGGATGGAGACCCAGGTGAGCAGTATGGTCCTAGGCCCCTGGGGCAGGGCAGCTGTCCCTGCTGTTCACCTTCTGGGCTCACGCATGGAGCCTTAGCCTAATTCCCATCAGACCTGTCTTCAGTTCATCAGTCTTCTTCCAGCCAGCTTTTGTTGGGGCCTCATTTCCTGTGTTATCCACGTCCATCACACATTTTCTCCCATTAGGTCCAATTAAGCCATTTCGCCAACACTGCAGGAATCAAAACCCCTTGATTAGGAGGCCCAGCAGAGGAGGCCCCAGTTTAGGATGACTCCACCTCCCACCTCCCCACCCCCATCCGGTACCCCAAACACCCTTATTCCCTCACACCCCAGATCAGCATAGTGGCTTAAGGAGCATTCCTTTCTGTAGGTCTGGTACATGATGTTCCCTCCCTGCTGGCCTCTCAGGCAGCTTCTGACTCACCCCAGGTCTCTAATGTACCAGGGATCCATGTATTCAGATGGGTCTGCTTCACAGAATGCAGCAGCATATGTACATGTGACCCCACATGCGTGGACACCACCAGAGCACCAGTCCTGGGCTGCACACTTGAGACCCGAGTTCCAGGCCACTACTGTTTATAGGGTTACCTTGAGGTAGTACCTTCCTCTCTATCTAAAGAAAGGATTCTGGTCCTATGGGCCTCATGGGGTGTTTTGAGGCTTTTGAACCAGCGTATCAACAATGAACTGTTCAACAATAATGTGTGATGGAAAGTGATATAAAAATACACTGTACTACTAAGATGTTCATGGTCAGTCCCATACCAGCACCGCAGCCTTGCTGTGTGACCTCAGGCAGGTTACTTTACTTCTGGTTTTTTTTTTTGACCGCGCCATGTGGCTTGTGAGATCTTAGTTCCCCAACCAGGGATCGAACCCGTGCCCCTCTGCAGTGGAAGCGTGGAGTCCTAACCACTGGACCGCCAGGGAATTTTCTTATTTTACTTTTCTGAACCTTAGTTTCTGTGTGCGTGTGTGTGTGTGTGTGTGTGTGTGTGTGTAGTTTTTTTGAGTGCTTACTATATGCTAGGCACTGTGTCTGGCATGTTACATGATTTACTCCATACCAGTTAAGGTTCTCAGTTGCAAACAATTTAAACCATCTCTGGCAAAACTAAGCAAAAAAGAGCTTTATCAGAAGGCTACTGGATGGCTCACTGAAATGATGGGGAGACTGGAGACCTAGACATGCATCAGGGGCAGCTGGGCACAGCCCAAGTTCTGCCATAGGCACTGTTTAGGGCAGATTCCACCCCAAGCCACACAGCCTCTTGCTGCTCACAACCGCAATGTTGGGCTCTGGTCCCCACTGCAGCCTCCTCCTGAAGTAATCTCTGACGGTCCTCACCCCTCTAACTCCCACCAGATTCAAGGCCCAGCTGGGGCACCAACCTGGCCCAGCCCAGACCCTCAGGGATCAGGTGAAGAGCAGCTGCCCCCTTCAGCTTCCATGTAGCTTGGAATTCCTCCAAGTAGGCCAAGTGTTTGGATTCAGAGCAGCCAAAAGTAGGCAGTGTCCACTACAGGTGTCAGCAATCTTGAGTCAGGTAATATTACACTTTACACATGAAGAGACTGAGTCCCTGAAGGGTTTATCTACTGGTCACCCAGCTAGTAAGTGGGTACACTAACACCCACCTCGTAGGAATGGGAAAAAAATATGGATATGGGTCGTTAGCAAAGATTAATCCCCCTTTCCTCCTCAGTAGTAGCTCAGCCATGGGAAGAATTTTTTTTTTCTTTTTATTATTTATTTATTTTGGCTGCACCGGGTCATAGTTGTGGCACGCATGCGGGATCTAGCTCCTGGACCAGGGATTGAACCCGGGCCCCCTGCCTTGGGAGCACAGAGTCTTACCCACTGGACCACCAGGGAAGTCCCAGGGAAGGTTTTTAAAACCTTGTTCATATTCCCTATGACTCTGGAGCCGTCCCCTAACTTTCTGGCTATGTGCACAATTGTAATTTATTCCAAGAGATTGACTGCTATGCAGACAGATCATCATCACCATCCTCATCGTCACCACTACCACCACCATCATCATCATAGTCCTTTTAGCTCATTGGAGCCTCACAAAACCCTGTGTAGTAGGTATTACCTCAGTTTACCAAACGAGAAAACCGGGGCTCAGAGAGGTTTAGTGATTGTCCCAAGCTCACAAAGCAAGTCAGAACCCAAATCACGTCTAGGTCTCCTGTCTCCAGAGTCTGCTCTGTCACACGGCCTTTATTTCAAAGGAGCAGGCTGAAAGCAGGACATCCAGGATTCAACAGAGACACAGAATGTCAGGGCAGGAAGAGGTCTTAGCAATCTTTGCATCCTTTCCCTCTTTTCATTGATGGCAAAGCCGAGGCCTAGAGAGAGGAAGTGCCCTCCCCAACCTCACACAGTGCCATCTATGAAGCCTCATTCAAGAGCCAGGGTTTGAATGCAGTTCCCTTGCCTCCCCGTTTAGTGAGCATTCCCCACACCACTCTGGAGCTCATTTTAAAGTTGCTGTAACTGAGATGGACAGCAGGAGAATACGTGGCCCACGCAGCTGTTGGGATGAGGGCCTGGCTAAGGTGTGGGCCAGGAAGAAAGGGCGTGGCAGCAGGATGGCCGGGAGGTAGGAGGCTTTGCACCTCCAGAACATCCTGTTCTCTCGTAACCAGGAAATGTCTCCAGACATTAGAGCCAATTATCTTCTCCTGGTTGGAAATGATTGCAAGAGACTTAAATTTGTCAGTTATTGGAATAGCTGGGGAGAGGGGTCTGAAGGCAATTATATTAGACCTGGACAGATCAAACTCATGGGCCCAAAGAACTGGACAGTCTGCAATTGTTAGCACCTTGATCTGAGGCCCCCACCTAGATGCTAGGGAATTTCCATGTGCTTTGGCCCTTGAGGCTGCCTTCCCACCACACACGTGTCCCGCAACTGCATCCTGATTCCAGAGTCAGCTCAGACAGCATTCCTCTAGGAACACTTCTGAACTTCCACAGCCCCTACAACTTCCCTACGTCGCAGCCCTCACCACGCTGGGCTGTCAGTGTCCGTGCTGGTCTCTTCCGTTACAGACTGTCAACTCCAGGGCATGGAGTTGACATGGTCTGCCACTGAGGGGCCTCAGCAAATGTTAGCTAATTGAATGAATGGATGGAGAAAAGGAGGAGAGAACATCCAAGAAGCCAGCCCTCACCCCAACTCCTTCTCCATTTCCAGTCTAAACTCCAGGCTAAGGGCAGCAGTCTCTGTCCTAACCCAACTCCTGAATTTGGCCTTTAGATCAAGTTCCTCTGGTAATGAAGCCTCAACTCCCCCGCAACTTATTCTGACCTGGCTTCCCCTTCTCATGATCAACTCCAAGGATCCTGAGTTGCCTTCAGCCTAACATCCCCAGAAGCTGAACTCCAGCCCTGAGAGCCCCATCTGCAGGTGGCCCACTGGCCAGCAGCTATGCATGCCCTAGAGTAGCCATAAACTGGGCATGCCCCCTGGGCAGGCCCTGAGACAAGCACTGAAGACAGAGAAATGGACAAGGTGGTCTACTGGGGTCCTGAGTCTGCAAGGTATTTGAGATATATCTCAAAGAAGAACAGGCAAAGTCAGAAAGGAATAGGCATCTCCGTGTGAAATTGACAGAAGCCCATGGGCCAGCCTGGTGCCCATTGGCACAAGGCTCCAGCAACCAGTCTTCGCTGGGCTCTTAATAGGACACTGAGTAGGAGATGTGGAAGATATAGAGGCTGAATCAGATAGAAGCCCAACCCTAAGGTAAAACTAAGCAAGGAGGATGTCAGGACATCTAGAAGGAGGTGTTCTAGGAACCCAGTCACACCAACATTCCAGAAATACTAATATTCTAACAAAATAATATCCCAGCACACCACATTCCTTCACCTTGCCATTCCATTATGGGGGGCCACTCCACCCCACCAGCCTTCCTCTCTCTGCCATTCCAATGTTCTGCCCTACCAACATTCCTTCATACCATCACTCCAACATTTTAAAAGACCATTATGTACTACAATTGAAACTTTCAACCTTCCAACTTCCTTTGACCTAAAGCATTTATTTGTTTTTTGGTTCACTTATACCAATGGCTCTTAATATTTTGGGGAATACAGACTCCTTTGAAACATTAAAATCCATGGCTCCTTCTCCCCAGAAAAACAATATATGTACACATAAATTTTGCAGATCATTGCAGATTTTCAATGACTATGGGCAAGATAGTCTAGACTCTAAATTAAGAACTGTTTACTTTTACCCTATCTTAATCCAGAAAGACATTTAAGTAAAACAAGATCATTAAGTTTACGACAGGACAAGATAAGTTTGACAAAAACAAAATAGGGATGAAGTGGAGCCTGGAATGATGCAAAAAGTACAGAACATAGTGACAGGCACAGCTAAATTTGCGTCCCACGTTTTTAGCTCTAAGACTTCCAGCAGCCAAGGCAAAAAGGGAAAGCTGTTCACTTACACAGTTCACTGTGTACATGAGATAAAAACAAAGCACTTACTCCTCAGGAGACACACAACTATTCTTGGTCTGAAGATCAGACAAGAATTTCTCCTGAGAGCCTCACAAAGAATGACAGAATGGACCATGACCTCAACAGGGCTCTCACGCAGCCCCAGAGATGTGTTACGCAATAGAGAGACCAACTCATCCCGGTTTGCCTGGGACTTGCTCAGTTTTAGCACTGAAAGTCTCGCGTCCCAGGAACCCTTTAGTCCCAGGCACACTGAGATGGGTTGGTCACCTTATTTGTGAGTTAAAGGTCAGTCAAAGCTTACCTGGGCTAAGGTTCTACAGAATTGTGTGTAGTCAAGATTATTCTTGGAGAGCCTTTCAATCACCCATCAAGCAGGAGTATAGAACCATCTCTGAACAGCACAGCCAATTTGTCCTCTAGCAATGGAACAGGTTGCTGTTTCTTTGGGGAGGTTTCTGATGAAGAGATTGGCTTGCTTGGGGGCAAGAAATACTAGAATCGCACTCAGTGTGGTGAAATGTGCACACACCGTGGATTGTACGGGGCATGTAGGAACTGATATCAACAGAAGGAACAGCAGATTTACCTCTCCCATGACACAGTCATCCTGCGGCATATGCTGAGTGGGTGAAATACTTAATATATTATTGGGCTTTCTCTTTCCATCTCTCTTTTTATTCACAGCAAGTAAAGTTGAATTTCTGTCAGTTAAATAAAAACAGTACCCACCCCATGGGGTTTGTGTGAGAATTAAAAGAGTTAATATTTACAAAGCACTTAGAACAGTACCTGACACAGAGTGAGTGTTTGCTCTTATTATTAATATAGATACGGTGGCACTTCACTGTGTGTCCTACAGCAATCCTCGATATAAGTTGACAGCAATTTGGGAAAAAGATATTCTGTGGCAGGGACCAGTTTTAGGGCCCCAGCCCTCTGTAGTTGGAACTTCACGAAGGGATAATGTCTAAACTTCCAGAGGAGCTGAGGGCTGCCTGCCTTCAGACAATCTTCCCTGAGCACTGGTTCTGAATCCAAGATCTTAAGCGTGAGTGACGGTGAACACTGGTGAGGGCCTTGCCCCTTTCAGTCCACTCCTTGCCTTAGAAGATCCCCAAATAACCACCCAGAGAGCAGCAACTCACCAAGCTCCCCCATGGTCCAGACTGCACACTGCTCTCATGCAGTCTGCTCTGGTCCTAGGGCAGGTAGCCCTGGCTGGCTGGGATCTGTTCAGAGGCCTGCACGATGCGAAATGCTATGCAGATGTGAGAGACCAGGGTTAGTATACAGTGGTGCTAAGTTCAGAGTCCAGAGGGATAATGAGACTGGAGCTTGGGCAATGCCCATAGGGAGGAAAGGAGGGAACACCTAGGCAATTAATTCAGAAGGCGTAGCGTGGGTCATACTTGATATTTAATTATGTGGAGGTCAACAATTGGTAAGAAATCCCAAGACAGCTGGGTTCCTGAATCCTCCTCCAGCAGAGCACACATTCCCCAGAGGCTTAGCATCTCAGAGATGAAAGAAATAATGACTAACTGATTAATTTAACAAAGAGTAGATGCTTACTCTGGTCTAAACAGTGGGCTAATTGTCATGAAGTCTGACCTAAGTCCTAAGGTGGAAGGTGAAACTTCCTTGACTGCTGGCCAAATCCCAGCTCTACCACTTACCAACTCTGTGATTAGCAAATACTGACCTTTTCTAAGGCTCAGTTTACGTATCTATTAAATGGGAATAATGCTAAATAATAGCTACACCACAGGATTGTCTTGAAGATTAAATAAAACAATAACTAACAAACACTTAGATACAAGTATATGTCAAACACTGTTCTGCTTTCCATATGTAAACTTATTTTTTTTTTTTTTAGAAAACTGAATATTTTTTCCCTTTACTGTTAATTGTAGTTGATTTACAATGTTGTGTTAGTTTCAGGTGTACAGCAAAGTGATTCAGTTATACATACATATATATACATATATTACATATATATGTGTGTGAGTGTATATATATAAATCTATTTTTTTTCAGGTTCTTCTTTTTTTGGTTTTTGTTTTTGTTTTTTGGGGGGATTTTTTTTTTTTAATTCAAACTGTAAACTCATTGAATAACAATAATGCCAGGACGTTGGTACCATTCTTATTACCATTTTCCAGATGATGAAACGGAGGCACAGAGAGGTCAATTAAGTTGCTCCAAGTCACACAGCTAATAAGTGGTGGAGCCAGGACTGAAAGAAGGCAGTATGGCTCCAGAGCCTGCGTTCACGACCACTCTGCTGTCCTCTATGTTTTCAGTGGAGTGCTTAGCACAACTCCTTGCACATATGTAAGCACCCAATCAATGTTAGCTGCCAGTATTATGATTATATTTTTAACAGTTTTTATTGAGGTATGCTTTATATACTGGGGTATATTTGACTATTAGAAAAAGCCCTTCTCACACTGAGCAGAAACCCCCCTCAGATCATGCCTCTTCTCTGTGGGTTCCTGTTGTACCCCCAGAGCCTCCTTAGAGCCTGTCTTTCCCTTGCCCGGTTACAGCCTCTTAGAGATTTGCAGTCACAGGTCAGACCCATTACGGTGGGACTTGGTCTGGCTTCTTTCCTGTCTGTTGGTGACTCAGCCATTGGCCCATAGGATTTGATGAGCCTCTGACAAGTCCCAGGACCACAGCAGGTTGGGGGCGGTTGCCTCCCACCCCAGAGCACAGCACCTACACAAATAAACTACAAAATGTGTGGGGTCCAGTGGAATAAAAATGAAAATGCAGGGCCCCTTGTTCAAAAATTATTAAGAATTTCAAGACGGTGACGGCAGAGCATTAAACTGAGCATGGGGCCCTGTGCAAATGCATGGGTGGCACCTCCATGAAGCTGGCCCTGGAAAGCACCCTGCATCTTCAGCTCTTCATCGCCCCACCCCACCCTCAGCCCGTCCTACCATATGCGCATGTGGAGGCAGGGCCTGGGAAGCTCCTGGCACACCTGAGAAACACAGGAAGAATTTGGCACCAAGAGAGTTAAAGCCCACTTGGGCTCTGGAGTCTATCAGTTAGTTAAACGCCTACCTTGAACCTCACTGGCTATAAGTCTCAGTCTTCCCCCCACCCTCCTTGGCTCCTTGTCAGAGACAGCCCTCTTGGTGTAGGGGAGGGTGGTACAAACACCAGACTAGGAGTTGGGAACTTACCATTGCCTTTGCTCGACCACTAGAGGCATGTCAGGCCCTCTCGGGTGTCAGTTCTTACCTATTAAATTAAATGTTAAATTCAGTATCAAATGAAATGTTTTTTCACTGAGCACTGACCAGCAAGTTCGCATTATAATAATCAGATCATTAAACTACCTCTTATTATTTGCCAGACACCATTACATACCAGACATATGACACCACTGTACATTTCTCCATTTAATCCCCATGACAATCCTGAGGTATTTTCCAGAACTCTAAATATGAACTTGACAGGGGTAGTGATTTTTGTCTGCTTTTTTCATTGATGTATCCCCAGCTACTAGAACAATGCCTGGCACACAGTAGGTGCTCAAAAGCTATTTGTGGAACCAATGAATGAGGAAACAGGCTCAGAGAGGCAGCGATGTGATTTGTCTAAGGCCTTATCATTAGGAAACGCCAGAGACAGGACTCTAATCCTGCCTGGCTCCAAAGTCTATGCTTATGCTTATTCACCTGACATGTGGGTGTGATTCTCATTTTATAGATGAGGAAATAGGCTCAAGTGAATGGGGATCTCTGCTGCCTCTCAAATCCTGTGTTTCTAAGCACACGGGCCCCACTTTGCAGGAATAACATCCCTTTGAAAACTGATGTCATTTGTCTCCTCTGCCTAGGACTCTTCAGGGGTCTAGAGAGTACTCTTCTCTTCTCACAGAAGCAGGGTCACTGGCAAAGGCACACCAGGCTCAAATCCTGCTCTGCTACATACTCACTGTGACCTTGGGCAAGTTCTCAACATTTGTGAGCCACAACATATTCATCTGTAAAATGGGTTCCATACTTCCTAGACCTTCCTCCAAGGATGTCCCCTCCTCCAGGAGATGCCCTGCACACAGTGGGCCCTTAATAAACGTGGCTGTTATTACCCCACCCCAGAGCAGCTTCAGCTCGCTGCCACTGATGGCCGGAGTCCGCTGGGGCCTCCTGGAACCTGATCAGAGGCCACCGGCCTGGGGAGAGTAGGGTCAGCTGCTATTCTTGGAGTTGATGGAACCCAGCCGGGTTTCAAGTTCCCTCAAGGAGCCCTGACCCAGGCGGCTCAGCTGGTCATGTGAGCAGTGAGCTCTAACCTCAGCATGTTCTCCCGGGCCCTCCACATGGCCCAGGCTGGAGAGAACCCTGGGGCACAGAGCATGCTGCAGGGAGACCATGTCCTCCTAAAGCTGACCTCAGCCTTTTAACTATGTTCATTAGCATCTACTTGGTGCCCAAAAGGGTGCTGTTTGGGGAATCTCCCAGAGACTGAAAAGAATTTTCAACATCTGGATGACAAGCAGGCTTAGACAGAGGAAAGAGGGATTAGGAGACAGGCAGGACTAAATTTTAACCCCAGCTGCACTACTTTCTGGGTTTGTGTGTCTCTTTGAAGCCACTTTTTCGTCTGGGCTTCGTTGTCTGAAAAATGGTGAGAATAAAACTTCCTTGGAGGGTTGTTGAGAGGATGAGAGCATCTGGCACATAGTAGATGCTCAGTAAATGATCATTATTTAGACTGTGAGCTCCTAAATGATGGGTAACTTGTCAGATTCAGCTATGTCTCCAGTGCCCAACCTAGGGCCCAACCAAGAGGACACTCTCAGTGTTGGCTGAATGAATAATGAGTTACAGAGGCACTGAATGGCAATGCCTCATGGGGATCCCATCTTTCACCACACTCAAACCCACCCCCACCCCAAACCTCATGTAGAATCAGTCACCTCTGCATCAGCCCTGACAGGTGAGCATCTACCCTCGGCTTGCACACTCCTATGATGGGAAGTTCACCTCTTCCCATGTCTTCCCATTCTGTCAAGTAAAAAGTTCTTCCTTCTATTCAGACCTCTATGAACTGAAGTCTGTCTCCTTGCAGCCTCCATCCACGGGGCCTAGTTTTGCTCTCTGGAGCTGTACGGAGTAAGCCTAGTTCTACTTCCAGAAGAGGTCCCTCAGCGACTTATACACCAATTAGAATGTGCCAGGCATTGAGCTAAGCACCTCACTTAACTTTATCTCATTTAACCCTTTAACCCACTCATTAGCCCTGAAAGTAATATTATCCTACTCAGAGGTGAGAAAAATGAGGCTCAGAGAGGTACGTAACACATTTATATTGGCAGAGAAATGATTTAATCCAGATCCTTCTCCAAAGCACTACCTTTTCAATGCTCAATGGACCCACTGGAAAATAAGATTTATTCCCAGAGTCCCTTCCCTTCCCTTTCCTTCAATAAAGATTTATTTAGTACCTTATCTGTGAGGTCCTGAGCTAGGCCCTGGGAATAGAGATGAGTCAGACATAATCCATGTGCTTGACACACTTACAGCCTATTCCAAACCATGTGAAAAGAACTAGAGTCAGAAGTACAAGGACTGTCAGAGCATCACAGACCTTGGAAGTCCAGGAGGGCTTCCTGGAGGTTTTGTGACATCTGGGCTGAGTTTTGAAGGGCTATTAGGAGTTGGCCAGGCTTGTCCCAAGTAGGGCAAGAAAGCAGGATGTTTTGGTGGAAAGAGCTGAAGCTGTGGAGCCCAGACTGCGCAGGGGACCTGATGCCAAGAAGCTCAGACTATATACCACTTGAGCGGGTGCATAAGAATCTCCTGGGACTTGCTTATTTAGAATCCTGATTTTCGGGAATTCCCTGGTGGTCCAGTGGTTAGGACTCTGCACTTCCACTGCAGGGGGCCTGGGTCTGATCCCTGGTCAGGGAACTAAGATCCCACAAGCCACGTGGTGCAGCCAAAAAAAAAAAATCCTTATTTTCTTTTAGTACGTCTAGGTGGACCCAAGAATCTCTGTTTTAAGTAGGTGCCCCAAGAGATTGAGGGGTAGGGGGTCACCGCTGCTGTAAGAGCCCAAAAGTCTTTGAAGGATTTCAAAGAGGACAGAATTCTTGGTCCCTATCTTTGGAACCTCATAGACTAACCAGGGAGACGAACAGGAAAATAAGTAATTATAATGAGGAGCAAAGACCATTAATTCTTAGAATTTCAAGAAAGATATTCTTAGTATTCCAAGAGAAAAGTGTGGCATACTTGGACTTGTGATTCTTTAGCCATGAGGATATTAATATTGGTTTGCTGGCATTAAGTTACTGAGCATGTACTTTAGGGTGCCAGGGTGGCCCTGTGTTGGGTCCTTTTCCTTCATTGTTTCAAAACATTCTTTTTTTAAGACATCTTCCTGAATAGAAGCCAAGAAAGAGTACCGATCCATTCATGTGCCAGCTCCGGCTTAGACAGGAGCTTTTCTTGATAAGCAGTTAGTTTCAAAACCAGCACAGTCCTGCAGCTTACACCGGTTCTTTGATGTGCACAGAGGAGCCTGAGCCTGATTTGTCTTGGAGTGGTTGGGAGGCTAAGATGCCACTCTGTGCTGTTCATCTCAGCAAGCAGCCGCTGTTGGCCTAGCATGTACCCAGGCTCAAGTCCCTGTTCTCCAGGAACTCAGAGTCTTGTTGGACGTGGAGACCATAAATACACAAATAACACAGTGTGATCAGCACTGTGACAGATGGAAACTCCGGGCACTAGTGGGTAGAGAAAACCTCTATCCTGGCCTGGGGGATGAAGGGAATGCTTCCAGAACCTTAAAAGATGAAAGGCATTCTACTTAAAAGGTAGAAGGGCATTCCAGACAGAGGAACCAGCAAAACAAAAAGCACAGCAGTAAAAAACCAGCCTGGGTGTTTTTGTTATTACTTGTTTTTTTGGCTGGGGGGTGTGGGGGGCAGTGCAGAAAGTACAAGCAGTTAATTCCCTGTTGCAGAAGCCTGTTAGGAACAAGATGGGGCTAAATACAGAGGAGGGACTGTATCATGGGGGTGGGGACACATGTGTTGGAGAAAGAATTTTGGCCTTTCCCCTTTAGACAGTGGGGAGGCCTGATTTATAAACTGTAACACAATCACCATTCCTCAAGCCTGGGGAGGGACACCAGCTGGGAATAGTTTCCACTCTGGGCCCCCAGCAGGTGCAAGTCTTCTCAGGGACTCTGTCTCCACTGGGGCAGCAAGAGAAGGGAGGAGGCAAGGCAGGGCCCACCCCAGCCCCTCATCAGGCCTGCCTCCTGCAGCTGTTTGATGCCTGCACACCCCTAGAGAGCTGAGGCCCATCAGCTCCCTGGATGTGAAAAGAATGGCAGCAAAGGCAGACTGTTTTAGAAGCTAGACTACCTCACAAGCAAACACTGCCACTTGGAGAGAAAACAATTATCTAATTGTAAAATCTGGTCCCATAAAAATCTTTCTAAAGGAACAGTTATCATTCTGTGATAAGAGCTACTATTTAATCTTAACAACCCTAGTAGAAGGCACTGTTATCCCCATGTGAGAGGTGACAAAATTGAGACCCAGAAGGTTGGGTAACTTGCCCAGGGTGGCATAGCCAATAAAAGGCAAAACCCACATTGGTACCCAGGTTAAGACCTTTAGACCTAGGAACTGGAAAGAGTCTGGTGCCACCAACCTCAATGTAGAATTCAAAATAAGAGATCTAAACTGCAAAACGAATATCAGGAAGCCAAGGCAGTTTTTTTTTTCCCCCAAAGTGATTACTTAATGCTTTTTAAATACATAAAATTATTTTTTAATTTGTATTTTCTCATTCTTTAACACTTGCACTTAGTAATTCTTTGACTAAGCCAGAGTTGCCCACATCTGTAGGGCCTGAAGTCTAGGCCTTTTCCCTCTGCCATGCTCCCTCTCACAAAATTTTTCAAGCAATTTCATAAAACTTTGACAAATTAAAATGTAAAGTATTTCTAAATTTTTTTAAAAATTAGCAAACAGCTCAAAAAAGTTTTTCTGTTCCCCTCGATCTCAAAGGCTCCAAATCAATACAGGTGGCTCCCCTATCCATCCATGTGCCCAGGCTAGAAATCTGGTTTTTCTTTAACCCCATGCTTGACTCCACCCTCCTCCTACTCCCACAGGCTCTTTAATCCATTTTCCACACTACAGTGATCTAATTTCCAAATGTCATCATCTCATTCTCCCGCTCAAAACCCGTCAGTGACTCTGTATGACAAACCAAATCTCAAGACCCCCCAGCCTCTCCTCTCTCTCTGGGACTCCTGATTCCCTTTCTCACAGTCCTGAGCACTACACTGAGATTTTAGTGAGAACACTAACGAGAACACAAACCACTGGTCAATTATGAAACTTCTTCCCCATTACACCATCCAGCTCAAGCCTGGGATGGAGGAAAAATGTTGGATATAGTTGCCTGCTGGCCAGAAGACAGAGTAACGATCTTGTCTGCTGAGACCAGAGTGTGAAAACCCATTTTCAAACCTTACCTCAAAGGTTGCACAGAAGTGAGAACTCAACCATGCTGGCTCTTATCAACCTATTCCTTCCCATAGCAACCTGGATATGAAATGGCCTTGGACCCTGCTGGACAATATATTATTATTCTTTGCATTTTTTAAAAATACATGTATTTATTTTATTTATTTTTGGCTGCGTTGGGTCTTTGTTGCTGCACATGGGCTTTCTCTAGTTGCGGCAAGCAGGGGCTACTCTTCGTTGTGGTGCACGGGCTTCTCAATGCGGTGGCTTCTCTTGTTACGGAGCATGGGCTCTAGGCGCGCGGGCTTCAGTAGTTGTGGCATGCGGGCTTAGTTGCTCCGCGGCATGTGGGATCTTCCCGGACCAGGGCTCGAACCCGTGTCCCCTGCACTGGCAGGTGGATTCTTAACCACTGCGCCACCAGGGAAGTCCCTGTTTCCACCTTTTGGCTTTTGTGAATGCTGCTATGAACATGGGTGTATAAATACTTCTTGGAGACCCTGCTATCAATTCTTTTGGATATATACCCAGAAGTAGAATTACTAGACCATATGGTAATTCTGTTTAATTTTTTGAGGAATCGCCATATTGTTTTCCATAGTGGCTGCACCATTTTACATTCCTACCAACAACGTATAAGGCTTTCAGTTTCTCCACATCCTCTCCAATACACGTTGCAAAACCGAAAGCCCGAAAACATTAAGTGATGACAGAAATAATGATCATGTCATCAGCAGGCAAATGACAAGCTCGCCCCCTAGTGTCAAGTAAGGAAGATAACAGAAAAAGCAAACATTCTTAAAAGGCACAACCACCACAAAGAACATAATCTCTACCTTACCAAGAATCTGGAGCGAACACTAATAACACAAACTACTAATCAATCAAAATAGTTTATTCACAGGGACAGTTAAAAAAGGTTCAGTTCTGAGGGACAAAACGTATCACCAACCCTTGCATACAAATCCCTAGCTGAAGTTACCTTATTAGCTGTGCCAGATGAGTAGCCTGGGGATGTTAATTTTTAACATGTGAATGTCTCCACTAAAGGAAGGCTTATGTTGTATCCTCTTTAGCAACCCTGAAGCATAACAGCCTTTAACTTTTATGTCACACGTAACTCCCAATCTATGAATTTGTTGAAAGATCTGACTCTAAAGGCAAAAAGGAAGCCCACACCCAATGATTAAGTCAGAGGGTGGCAGTCATGACTATTTAACTGTTCTTAGCTCCTTAAACCCGCTATTATGTAAATCAAGATACTTTCTGATTTTTTAAGCCCTCCCAACTAAAATAATGGTGATAATGATGATGATGTCTGATTCTTTCAGGCCCTGTGGCTGCTAATTTTTCCAACTCCCTGCTCTGTCTCTCCTGCCCACCCCTCCAATCTCTATGGCTCACTGGTTTGCTGTTTTTCACAGAGCTGCAAGAGTTTGAGAACCAAGATCCCATAAATGTGGATCACACCAGATAAAGGAATACTGATTGAAATACACATTTCAGACTACATCCAGTAGGTGACACTCTGGGGCAATGGGTCTATACAATCAGAGTTACTGATATTAAATCCCAAGTCTTTCTGCTCCAGCAGGTCGACCTCCAAGGGCTGCATCAGAAATAGGAGGTGCCAGCCTCAAGCTGACTGTTACCTAGGAGGGTGGGCCACACTACCCAAACGTTAAAGGCTGGACATTTTTCTGCTGCTCTTTGTGCAGCTGCCGGGCCCGATTTTTTAGCTCTTCAGCCTTAGCTTCGTCCTTATCGACACCATCACCCAGCTTGTACATGCGGCTGGCATTGGCACAGGCCCAGACATGGCCTAGGTCACAGGCTTTCATTGAGTATTTGCATGCCAGGCCCATGTCCTTGGGAAAGCCGGGGGCACCCTGCAGGAACATGGTACTGAGGTTGAAGCAGCTAGATGCATAGCTGCCATCACAGGCCCTTGTGTAGTAGTCTCTGGCCCTCTCCAGATCGGGCTGGCCATCCTCATTGACCTGTCCATCATGTGCCAGGAGACCAACGTTGTGGCATGCCTCCAAGGACTTCTTTCCAGGCTTCTCACATGCCATCAGAAAGCAGCTGAAGGCAGCTTTCAGATCCTGGGTTAGTCCACCTGGGAGGAAGGAAAAAAAAGTCAACCTAAGCCAGGGCAGAACCTGAATGTCTCAGGCCAAAGTCAGGGAGCAATTCCTGAATAAAGTTTATATAGTTTGAGCTAAGGCAGTATGAAAAGAAGATGGCCTGGTATACTGCACACTTTCCAGCTTTTTTAGCCATGGAATCTTCTGTTCAAATGGTATCTTATAAGGAAGCTTAAACAGGTAAAAAGGGTGAAATGATAATATCTACCTCTGAGGGTAACAGCAAGATCACAGCATCTTATAAGCACTTCATTAAACATTTAATTTTAATATATACTGAATGTGTATTATTTGCCAATTAATATGCTAGGTTCTAAGGAACAGATACTGTCCCTGCCTTTGTGAATCTTGTGGTCTAATGAGACAGACATTAAACAAGCACACAAGTAAATGTATGATTATAAGTGTGACAAACATATGGAGAAAAAGTACAGAATGCTATGAGAATGTATCAGGGCTCTGAACTAGGAGGGAGGGTCAAGGAAAGCTTCCCCAGGGGCTTCCCTGATGGTGCAGTGGTTAAGAATCCTCCTGCCAATGCAGGGGACACGGGTTTGAGCCCTGGTCTGGGAAGATCCCACATGCCTCGGAGCAACTAAGCCCGTGCGCCACAACTACTGAGCCTGCGCTCTGGAGCCTGCGAGCCAAAACTACTGAGCCCGTGAGCCACAACTACTGAAGCCCGAGCACCTAGAGCCCGTGCTCGGCAACAAGAGAAGCCACCACGGGGAGCAGCCCCCACACAGCAACGAAGAGTAGCCCCCGCTCGCCGCAGTTAGAGAAAGCCCACGCAGAGCAACGAAGACCCAACGCAGCCAAAAACAAAATTAAATTTAAAAAAAGGAAAGCTTCCCCAAAGAAGGGACGTTTGAGCTGTGATGTAATAGAAAAAAGAAGGAAAATAAAATAAAATATGGAGTAGAAAAAAAAAAAAAAAAAGAAAAGAAAAAGGCAAAGAAAATTGTTCCAGGCAGCAGGAATAGGATACAAAGAGAAGAGGAGCCCATGTGGCTAGAACCCAGAAATCACTACGGAAGGGAGGCTGGAGAGGCAGGCAGGGCCAGATCATGCAGTGTCTGATGGGTCTCCTTAAGGGCCTTGCACTTAATCCTAGGAGCAATGGGAAACTGCTAATGGGTCACTTGAAGGAGAGGTGGTGACAGGGTTCACTTTTTTCTTTGTCTTTTGTTTTGTTTGTTTTGTTTTTTAATGGAACATTTCAAATCTCCATTCTCAAAAAGAGAAACATTTTAAGTAACTCAACATTTAGTTTTTAAAATCACTCCAAACATACCACCTAGAAATAACCATCATTATCATTAAGAGGACACTATTCCAGTCATCTTTATAGCATGTGTTCGAGTTAAATGTCGGCTGGCTGAATGGACAGCTAGACAGAAGTACAGTTGACCCTTGAATGATATGGGGGTTAGGGGCACCCACTCTCCACACAGCCAAAAATCCAAGAATAACTTAGAGTCAGCCCTCCCTAAATGTGGCTCCTCCACATCAGCAGACTCAACCAACAGAGGACTGTGTAGTATACTACTGTAGTATTAATTATTGAAAAAAAATCTACCTGTAAGTGGACCTGCATAGTTCAAACCCGTGTTGTTCAAGGATCAGGTGTAATTTGAAAAACTGGATTACACATGCTACTTGTAAATAAAAAATTTAACTTCGATTTTACTTGCATTTATCGTTAAGACAACCAAACTGGAGTGAAGCTGAAGAAACTGCTAACTTCAAATGAATATTTCAACAGAGAAATTTCCTAAATGAGCCCCTAGAGTTATAGATTATTAAAAGGTTAGCATCACTGTTTTGTTTTGTTTTGTTTTTTAACCAAATTTCAGACAGTATTGACTCATGAGGATGTTGTCACCTCACACTTCTCCCTACCTCTCTTGCCCTGCCTTCTATTTTTTGTTAGATATGTTATTTCAACTTCGGGAGACACAGAGCACAGTGGTTACCAAAGCCTGGGCTCTGTAGCCAGAAAACCTAGGCGCCAGTCCTGGCTCCATTACTTGCTGGCAGTGTGACCTTAGACAAGCTACCTAAACTCTACAAAGCCTCAGTTTTCCTCATCTGTAAAATAAGGACAACAGTATCTACTTCATATTCTGGAAGCTTAAATGTGTCATTACAAAGAGCCTAGTACATAATAAGTGCTCAGTAAATGCTGTAGTATTTTTATGCCATAAAGGTTTATATTATTTACATTCTATTCAGTAACCCTAATTAGCCCAACATTCATTCTAAATGGGATTCTGCTCATCACCAGTCTTTTCATCAGAGCTCCTCCATTCCTGAATTATTTCTCTTGATTCACCTACTTACTGGTTATCAGATAGTTTTTTCTAGAAAAGCATATAGATTCTACAGCCTCTGAGTTCTTTCAGTTTTGAGAATGCATTCTTGCCACCTTTCTATTTAAACAGTATATAATTAGGTCTTGCTTTTATATCCAGCCTGATAAATCTATGCCTTTTACTGGAGTGTTTACTTAGATTTAATGCAATTCTTGATATAGCTGAGTTTAAGTCTACAACCTTATTTGTTTCCCATTTGTCCCAAATGTTTTTTGTTCCTTTTTTCCCTTTCTTACAATTCTTTTGAATTGTATATTTCTAATAGTCCATTTCATTCTCATCATTGGCTTTTTAGTAATACTTCTTTTATCAGTGGTTTACCTAGTGAAAATACTATATATACTTAATCACAATCTACCAAGAATTAATATTAAGCACTTCACGTATAATGTAAGAACCTTACAATAGTACACTTTCATTTACCACATTTCTATCCTTTGTACTACTGCTGTCATGTTTTACTTCTAAATATATTATTTATTTGTTTGACTTCTATATAGTGTAAGCCCCATAACATATAACTATTATTTTTGCTTCAGTTTTTTAAAGACATTAAGAAATGAGGAAAAAATTCTTACATTTACATGTATAGTCCAGTGCGCTTTCTTCTTTTGTATGGATCCTAGTGTCCACCTTTTTATCATTTTCCTTCTACCCAAACTTTTAACTTTTCTTGTAGTGTAGGTCTGCCAGCAACTCATTCACTCAGCTTTTATCTGTAAATGAATTTATTTCATTTCATTTATTTATTTATCTTTTTGGCTGTGCCACACAGATTGTGGGATTTAGTTCCCTGACCGGGGATTGAACCTGGGCCCTCGGCAGTGAGAGCGTGGAGTCCTAACCCTTGGACCGCCAGGGAATTCCCCATCTTCATTTAAAAAAATATTTTCAATAAAGTAGAATTCAAGTTTGACAGTTTTTTTCTTTCAGCATTTAAAAGATGTTGTTCTTTTGTCTTCTGGCTTAATTACTTCTGATGAGAAGTCAGTGATTATTCTCACCAATGTTCCCCACAATGTGTTTTTTTCTCTGACTGCTTTTAAGATTTTCTCTTTACCTTTGGCTTTCAGCAAATGGTAATAATGTGTCTAGGTATGATTTCATTGGTTACCCTGTTTGGATCCACTAAGCTTCATGGATCTGTGGAGTGATATTTTTCATCAAATTTGGAAATTTTATACTGTTATTTCTTCAAATACTTTTTTCTGCCCCAACCTCTTCTCTTTCTGGACTCCAATACATGTTATGTTAGATTAAGGGATAGTGAACCCCACAGGTTGAGGCTCTGTGTTGTTGTTGTTTTGCTTTTTCTCTCTCAGTGCTTCAGTTTACATAACATCTTCAATCCTGTCTTCAAGTTCACTGATCTTTCAAATTCACTGATTATTTCCTTCTGATGTGTCCAATTTGCTATTAAGCCTGTCCAGTGAATTTTTCATTTCAAATAGTACGTTTTTCAATTGCAGGATTTCATTTGGTTCTTTTTAATAGTTTCAATTTCTGTGATGAGATCTCCCATCTGTTCATTCATTGTGTCCATCTTTTATTTAAACCCTTTAATAAATTTATTTTCCTTGTTTAAAAATATTTGACTGCTAATTCCAACATCCCTGTCACATCTGGGTCTGTTTCTATTGACTGCTTTTTTTCTGTTTAGCAATTTCTTACTTTATGCTGGACATTGTAGATGCTACTTTGTTCACTCTGGTTTTGTTGTATTCATTTAAAGACTGTTATACTCTGGTTTCTCTTCAGATCACGTAAATCTTTCACCTTTTACTAAAGACTGTTGAGTTTTGTTCTCACAAGTAACTAATTCACTGGTGAATCAGCCTGATCCTTTTGAGGCTTGTTTCTAAGTTTTGGAACCTTTCTGCAGTCTGTATTCAATGAGGTCTCTCCACCCTGGCTGGTGGAATTCAAACAACTCCCAACACTGTGAAACCTCTGGAGTCTCTTTTCAGTTCACACCTCCCCAGTAGCTTTTCACTGCAAGGTCTCTCAGAGTCTCCTCCTATGCATGTGCAGCTTAACACTGAGCCAAAGACTTAAGAGCACCCCTATGTGGCTATCTGGAGCTCCTTCTCTGTGTAGCTCCTTCTTCTCTGGTATCCTGTCCTGCAAACTCTGGCAGCCTCAGTGGCCAGAAACTCTGACCTCTGCCTCATCGGTTCAGTAAGACTATCATACTCTACTTGGCTTCCACCTCTTTGTGCCTAGTCTGAAAAGTACCTCCAGGCAAAAAGCCAAAGCAATCATTCATGGGGCTCATCCTGCGTGTTTCCCTTTTCTCAGGAATCACTGTACTGCACTGCCTATTTTCCAATGTCTGAAAATAGTTGCTTCATATATTTTATTGAATCCATGGTTTATATCCTTAAAAGTTCATTTTAGTTGCCTTATGGAAAGAAGATTAGATACCTGCATTAATGAAGCAGGAGAGGAAGGTGGCTTGGATAAATATGGTAGCAGGAAAGGGAGAGACAGGACAGATTTGAAACATATTTTAGAGCTAAACTGGCCACAAGCTACTAGGCAGGGATCTCTCTACCACTGGCTAAACTGGAAGACAACAGGGGTGCAATATTTGGGAGAAAAAGAAAACAATTAAGAATTCTATATTGGATTTGTTAAGTTTGCAATGCCTGTAAGAACTCCAAGTCAAATTTTCCAGTAAACAGTCAACTATATGCAGTCTGGAGTGGTTTTGCCTAGAGATAAAGGTTTGTTTGCAATTATCATCACTAACTTATCATTCATCGCCACATCCTAGAGACCACCACTATTAACTTTTGGTGTATTTCCTCCTACTACCTTTTCAATGTAGTTTGGTCTTGTTTTTACATGTTGTAATCATGTGTTCTTCACTCCCCATTAGAAACCCATCTTCATATATTTTATTAAGAATATTTCATCAAAGAGATATATCAGAGTTACTTTCCACTTCCTTTCATAAGACATTTAAATGGCTTCACAAAAATAGTTCAAAGCTGATTTCACTGATGACAACACCTGGGCAAAATATTCCTTGGGTCACTCTAAGTGTCCAATCCAAGGTAACTTCTGCAGCAACCAACATAAACCAGACCTGTTCACACTGATAGAATGTTTTACAATTTAACAAAGCAGTCACATGTGAGTTCATTTGATGCTCAGAAAAATCCTATGAATAAGGTGTGAGCTGACCTTATTACTCCAATTTTGTCAGTGAGGTATTTGTAGCTCAGGTAAGGAAAATGCCTTGCCTGATACCACACTGTCAATTAGTGCTCAGGATGAAAAGTGACCTCCCACTCTTCCCCACTGCCCCAAGCTATCCTTGATAAAAGGAGAGTTATTAACCAGTCTTTGTCAAGAAAGGACACTGGGTGTGTTTTCAGAACAGAGGGCAAATTCTCAGGCTCAGAACTAGGCAGGGGGGTCAACAGTATTGGTTTTTAGGCATGGCAGGGCCCAAGGTCTCCTAACCAACAATCTAAAAGAGTCTGAGGAGCAAAGATCAGCTAATGGGATCTCCTGTGATGACACCTGACCTCGAGGAAATTATTTAACAATGTCAGCTTAACAGAGGATCAAGTATTATTCTCTAAACACTCTGTGTTCTTTCACCTGCTTACCTGCTCTCTATTCTGAAGAGAAGACATAACTCTATTCTACCTCCAGCAAATAAAATCTGCTCTGTCCTTTAAGAACCAGTTTCAATGCCTCCTCCTTTCAGCACCCCCTGATGATGACATGCTCCCAGAACTGAACCCCCAAAGTACTTTACATGTCTCTCTATAAAGACACTTATCAAGCTCTCCCAGGTTAACAGGTATTAGTATAAATACTTCTTCCCTGGGGAGGGGGTAAAAAAAAAAAGATTTCTTCCCCACACTGGTCCATCTTTGCTTCACTGTACAGAGTAAATACTAAAAATTTGCTCAACAAAGGAGCACTTAAGAAAAAAAAAAGTCTCAGTGCACAATCATTAATCATATAAGTTTGTCAAAGAGAAGGGAAAATAATTTCACAACCTCCACAATCTCTTTTGTTCTCCTTAATTCAATAAGGAACTCAAAGTCCCTGTGGAAAATGTAGTAAAATATGATATAAAGACAAAAGGAACCCAAAACTTTACCAAGACACAAATTCAGAGACTAAACAGCTAGGAATATTTTTATTTTTGCACAGCGTATTATATAGCTGAGTTCACATCATACGTAATTTTGTGTTCAGCTTTCTTCACTGAACATTATATCATAAACCTTTCCTGATGTCAACAAAAATTATTTTAAAACATTATTTTTTTCTTTTTTCACATCTTTATTGGAGTATAATTGCTTTACAATGGTGTGTTAGTTTCTGCTGTACAACAAAGTGAATCAGCTATACATATACATATATCCCCATATCCCCTCCCTCTTGAGCCTCCCTCCCACCCTCCCTATCCCACCCCTCTAGGTCGTCACAAGGCATCAAGTTGATCTCCTTGTGCTATGCAGCAGCTTCCCACTAGCCATTCATTTTACATTTGGTTGTGTACATATGTCAATGCTACTCTCTCACTTCATCCCAGCTTCCCCTTCCCCACCTCAAGTCCGTTCTCTACGTCTGCGTCTTTATTCCTGTCCTGCCACTAGGTTCATCAGTACCAGTTTTTTAGATTCCATATATATGTGTTAGCATACGGTATTTGTTTTGCTCTGACTTACTTCACTCTGTATGACAGATTCTGGGTCCATCCACCTCACTACAAATAACTCAATTTCATTCCTTTTTATGGCTGAGTAATATTCCATTGTATGTATGTGCCATATCTTCTTTATCCATTCATCCGTTGATGGACATTCTGGTTGCTTCCATGTCCTGGCTGTTGTAAACAGTGCTGCAATGAACATCATGGTACATGTCTCTTTTTGAATTATGGTTTTCTCAGGGTATATGCCCAGTAGTGGGATTGCTGGGTCGTACAGTAGTTCTATTTTTAGTTTTTTAAGGAACCTCCATACTGTTCTCCATAGTGGCTGTATCAATTTACATTCCCACCAACAGTGCAAGAGAGTTCCCTTTTCTCCACACCCTCTCCAGCATTTATTGTTTGTAGATTTTTTGATGATGGCCATTCTGACCGGTGTGAGGTGATACCTCATTGTGGTTTTGATTTGCATTTCTCTAATGATTAGTGATGTTGAGCATCGTTTCATGTATTTGTTGGCAATCTGTATATCTTCTTTGGAGAAATGTCTATTTAGGCCTTCTGCCCATTTTTGGATTGGATTGTTTGTTTTTTTGATATTGAGCTGCATGAGCTGCTTGTATATTTTGGAGATTAATCCTTTGCCGGTCATTTTGTTTGCAAATATTTTCTCCCATTCTGAGGGTTGTCTTTTCATATTGTTTATGGTTTCCTTTGCTGTGCAAAAGCTTTTAACTTTCATTAGGTCCTATTTGTTTATTTTTGCTTTTATTTCCCTTACTTTAGGAGGTGGGGCAAAAAGGATCTTGTGATTTATGTCAGCAGAGTGTTCTGCTTATGTAGAAACATTATTTTTTTATTATTTTTTTAAAATAAATTTATTTATTTGTTTATTTATTTTTGGCTGCATTGGGTCTTCATTGCTGAGCACGGGCTTTCTCTAGTTGCGGCGAGCAGGGGCTACTCTTTGTTGCAGTGCGTGGGCTTCTCACTGCAGTGGCTTCTCTTGTTGCGGAGCACAGGCTCTAGGCGTGCGAGTTCAGTAGTTGTGGCACGTGGGCTCAGTAGTTGTGGCTCGCAGGCTCTAGAGCACAGGCTTAGTAGTTGTGGTGCACAGGCTTAGTTGCTCCGCGGCATGTGGGATCTTCCCAGACCAGGGCTCGAACCTGTGTCCTCTGCATTGGCAGGCAGATTCTTAACCACTGCGCCACGAGGGAAGTCCCAAAACATTATTTTTTAATGGGCTAAATAACATTCCAGCTGCTGGAGGTAAATTATTTATTTAACTAAACTGCTACTGTTGGCACATAGATTTTTTTAAAAAAATAACTAATATAATGCAGTTATATATTACTTATAAATTATAAATTAATGAAAATAAAATTCTGCCAGATAGATAATGCTGGGGTGAGAATCTTTGCATATAATCTTTATTTGCATTTCCAGTTATTTCCTTAGGAAAAGATACTAGGAGAGTTACTAAGCCAAAGAAATGCTCCTCTGCTCAAGCAAGGGAACCTGATATTCCTATTAATGCTAAACTTTCTTCAATTTTGAGACTACCGCAGACCCCATGTCCCATGTGAAGGCAGAAATAGCGCACACAGCCCTAGAGATTTAAAAAGACATCCTCTTCATCAAACTTTCACTGAACATCCTTCTAACCAGGCTTCACTGGGTACTGGGAACAAGGGATCATCCTCAAGAAGCTCATGCTCTAGTGAGCAAAAACAGAGTTCCCTGTCTAAAGTCATATTCCCTATTTGTGGTGGTTTTAAAATATACCCATAAATTCTTTTTCTTTTTAATTTATTTAATTCATTTATTTAAATAAATTTATTTTTGGCTGCGTTGGGTCTTCGTTGCTGTGCGCGGGCTTTCTCTAGTTGTGGCGGCGAGCAGGGGCTACTCTTCACTGTGGTGTGCAGGCCTCTCATTGCGGTGGCTTCTCTTGTTGCGGAACACGGGATCTAGGCGTGTGGGCTTCAGTAGTTGCGGCATGCAGGTTCAGTAGTTGTAGTTCGTGGGCTCTAGAGCACAGGCTCAGTAGTTGTGGTGCAAGGCTTAGTTGCTCCACGGCACGTGGGATCTTCCTGGACCAGGGCTCGAACCCGTGTCCCCTGCATTGGCAGGCAGATTCTTAACCACTGTGCCACCAGGGAAGTCCCAACCCATAAATTCTTGATATTCCTTCCTTCAACAGGTGGAATTTAAGTTTTCTCCAATTAGTGTAAGCTAAACTTACTGACTCATTTCTAATAAACAGAGTGGGGTAGAAATGAAAAGTATGTGACTTCCAAGGGTATAGTATAAAAGACACTGTGGATTCCATCTTGCTCCCTCTTTGGATCACTCACTCTGGAGGAAGCCAGATGCCATGTCACCAGGACATACAAGTAGCCCATGAAGAGATCCATGTGACAAGGAACTGAGGTCTCCTGACAACAGCTGGCAAGGAACAGAAGCTTTCACCAACAGCCATGTGAGTGAGCCAGCTTAGGATTGGAAACTCTGGTTCCAGTCTAACCTTCAAAGGACTACAGCCCTGGCTCCCTGGCTAATGTCTTGACTGCAACCTCACTGAGAGACCCTGAGGCACACAGCTCAGCCACTCCCAAATTCCTGACCCACAGAAACTATGTGAAATGATAGGTTTGTTGGGATAATTTGTTATTTAGCAATAGATAACTTAAACACTACTGAATACCAACTGCAATTAGGTCATGAGGAGAAAAGCAGATGGAAAGGAATTAATTATTGGTCCCTTCCTCTGTGCCAGGCACATGCTGATGCCTTTACCTACATTACCTTATTTAATCCTGACAACAACCCTATGAAGCAAGTACTATTTTTTTTCTCCATTTTACAGGTGATATAACTGATGCACAGAGTTAACGTGACCAGCTCAAGGTCCCACTACTTGCAAACAGCATTCCTTAAGGTCTGCCTGACTTGAAAGGCTGTGCTCGTCCCTCCATCACTTTGCTAAACTCTTGACTCCAAATTTTCCTACAACATGCTTCCCCAATGCCTGTGAGGACCCTTCTGTAAAGAGGGCTCAGTATGAGCCTCAGGATGTGATGTCAGCACTACCATCAATGATAAGGACCAAAGAAAGCAGGCCCCTCCTTACCTTTCCCAGTCACATAATAGGCCCCCAGTTTGTAGCAGCTATCACTGTGTTTGTTCTCTTCACAGTTGAACTTCAACACCTTGGCAGCCTCATCAAAATTCTTCTGGATCCCTTCCAAATAGTCCACCAGACGATAGCAACCTGTGAGGAAAGGGCAAAAGCTGCTGTTCAAGTCTGGGGCAGTGGGGAGGGTCCAGGTGTGGCAGGCCAGATGTGCCTTTTATTTAGGACCAGCCTCTCTCCTCCTGAGGTGTGGCAAGGTGAACTCGCCACAAAGAATGCAGGTCGTGTTCAGCCACTCCTACAAATGGCACTGCCTGCCCTCAGCCTAGGACAGAGCAATGTACAGACTGGGGAGACCTTGGCCCCGCACTGGCTCCACCACTCACCAACCCTCTGTTCCCTGTCAGCGAGGCCCAAAGACGCACTGGCTTGCATAATGAAACTTTGCTAGCTTTAGAACTTCTCAGGAAGTTCAGCAGTAAAACACTGAGAACCAACAGGGTCCATGAGCTAGTCTTCATAGCTGCAAGAAAGGGATGCTTTGATGACTATACCTTAATCCTTGGCCAGGCTGGGTACATTAAGAAGAAAGAGTCGAAATGGCAGCTACCAAAGGAGTTGGAAATAGACTCCCTCTCCTTGGCAGTCTCTAGTCCCAGCAAGCCTCTCCTTAAACATCTCTCTCCTCTGTCCCTTTTTTTTCATCCACAATAACACCCATCTCTTGTTCATTTTCATTCAACAAATATTTGAGCATCTATCTGCATCAATGTACAAGACACTGCTTTAATTGCTGGGAATACAGTCACTTGCCTGCCTAAAAATTACATTGTAGAGGAGGAAATACAATAAATAAGTAAATAGGTTAGCAAGATGCATTCAAACCTTAATAAACAAATATGACTGAACTAAAACAGGATAAGATAGTTCGTTGTGCATGTTGGGGGAATGGTTAACATAGACTGGGCGATCAGGGAGGGCCTTATTGGGGACTTCGATGTGTAAGCTGAGATGTGAATAACATGAATGAACTAGCTATTTAAAGACAATGAAATGGGAAGGAGGCAGAAAGTCTCAGGCACAAGGAACAGTAAATAAAAAGACCCAAAAGAGGGAATAAGCTTGGCACAAGTAAGGTATAATGTGGCTGGATCCAGGAAGAAAGAGGCAGGAAGTGAGGAGAAGGCAGGGACCAATCACAGGGCCTTGTAGAAGATAGGAAGAAATTGGGATTTTACTCCAAGTCAATGGCAAACCACTGGAGGGTTTTAAGAAGGGAAGCAATATGATTCGATTTGCATTTTTAAAAGGTCATTCTAATATATATGTTTGTATGTGTCTGGATGAATATGGAGGAAGTTAAGTGTGAAGGGACACACTTCAACACTGATAGTAACAAAAATGTGTTACTTTGTCATTTAAAAATCTAATAAACATTTAAAATAACAAAATAAAAATTTAATTATCAGTCTGTGAGTGGAGGATAGATTTTAAGGGAGTGACGGTGCAAATGGAGAGTCAAGTTAGAAGGCTATTTCAGTAACCCAGGTGAGAAATGATGATTTTGAAGACTAATATAGAAGTAGCTATAGTAACTACAGCCTCCTCTCGGGCTCTCCTTCTAAAGTGCTGCAGCCTGCCCTTCTTATATGCCCACCCTCCCCTACTTCACTGCTCCGTACATCTCCAGAGTACAAAAACATGTATGGCTTTCCACTGCCTACAGAATAAAGTCTAAAAGCCTTTCCGTAGCATTCAAGGTCTGACACACTCCATAAACAAGACGAAAAGACAACCCTCAGAATGGGAGAAAATATTTGCAAACAAAACGGCCGACAAAGGATTAATCTCCAAAATTTACAAGCAGCTCATGCAGCTCAATATCAAAAAAACAAACAACCCAATCCAAAAATGGGCAGAAGATCTAAGTAGACATTTCTCCAAAGAAGATACACAGATTGCCAACAAACACATGAAAGAATGCTCAACATCACTAATTGTTAGAGAAATGCAAATCAAAACTACAATGAGGTATCACCTCACACCAGTCAGAATGGCCATCATCAAAAAATCTACAAACAATAAATGCTGGAGAGGGTGTGGAGAAAAGGGAACCCTCTTGCACTGTTGGTGGGAATGTAAATTGATACAGCCACTATGGAGAACAGTATGGAGGTTCCTTAAAAAACTAAAAATAGAACTACTGTACGACCCAGCAATCCCACTACTGGGCATATACCCTGAGAAAACCATAATTCAAAAAGAGTCATGTACCACAATGTTCACTGCAGCTCTATTTACAATAGCCAGGACATGGAAGCAACCTAAGTGTCCATGGACAGATGAATGGATAAAGAAGATGTGGCACATATATACAATGGAATATTACTCAGCCATATAAAGAAATGAAATTGAGTTATTTGTAGTGAGGTGGATGGACCTAGAGTCTGTCATACAGAGTGAAGTAAGTCAGAAAGAGAAAAACAAATACCGAATACTAACACATATATATGGAATCTAAGAAAAAAAAATGGGTTCTGAAGAATCTAGGGGCAGGACAGGAATAAAGACACAGATGTAGAGAATGGACTTGAGGACACGGGGAGGGGGAAGGGTGAGCTGGGACGAAGTAAGAGACTGGCATGGACTTATATACATTACCAAATGTAAAACAGATAGCTAGTGGGAAGCAGCCGCCTAGCACAGGGAGATCAGCTGGGTGCTTTGTGACCACCTAGAGGGGTGGGATAGGGAGGGTGGGAGGGAGACGCAAGAGGGAGGAGATATGGGGATATATGTATATGTACAGCTGATTCACTTTGTTATACAGCAGAAACTAACACACCATTGTAAAGCAATTATACTCCAATAAAGATGTTAAAAAAAAAAAAAAGGTCTGACACACTGTGGCCCAGGGTCCCCGTCAATCTTATTTCTGACTACATTCTGACTTCAACCTTCCAAAAGAGCATTTTCTTCTCTTCCTCTGCTCCATTTTATCAACACTACTTGCCTATCCCTCCTGACCTCTTCCAGAAGTCTTCCCCAACCATTCTGCTCTTCAGTGACTCCAACTCCTGTGAAATCTCCCTACACTCAGGACATAGCCCAGCCCTCAAAGAACAACCCTGGGTTCTTTTTAAGCCATCATACACTGCAGAGCAACTCTGTAGTTGGTCAGCTTCAAGCTAGACTGCAAGCTATTTGAAGGTAGGGCCAGTGCCATTTTTTCCCCCCCTTTATAAAAATGAAGTAAGAAGAAGAAAACCACCCAAAGATACTGACTGCTCTGCGTGGCCCCTTCTGGACATCACCATCCACCCACACACTGAAGTCAACTCAATGTTCCCAGAACACACGGGGCACATTCACGCCTCAGAGCCTTTTCACTAGCTGTTACCTCTGCCTGGCATGATTCTCCCTTACCTTCTTCAACACTGTTCAAATGCCACTCTCCCAATGATTCTCCCTGACCACTCAATTTAAAATTGCCCTCCTGAACTCCTGATACCTCTCAGTCAGTTCTTTTTCCCACTGCACTTACTACCTTCTAACACACTATCTCATTTATTTTCTTATGTTTATTGTCCAATACCCCCCACTAGAACATAAGCTCCACGAGGACGGGACGTTTTATCAGTTGACTGATGTAGCCCCAGTCCCTCTACTCCAAAGGCCCGCGCGCTTCTCTTCCTTCCAGCCCGGCCTCCAGGCTCGGTGCCGCCGGCAGAGTAAGCCCCGGCTGCGAGCCCCGCAGGTCACGTGGAACCCATCCCGCCCCTCCCCAACACACAAAGAGCCGTCCGCGTCCTACAGACCCCGCGTCTCCGGCCCGCGGCCCCTTCCAGATCCTCTCAGAGGTCGCTCGCGTGACCCGTCCAGCCCCCCGTCCCTGCGCACCGAGCCCTCACGTGTCCTTAAGGCCGTGCAGGCGGCGCTCACCGTCCGGGTCCTTCTCGCGGTAGCACTGGTAGTTGCACTCCACCTCCATGTTCTCCAGAAAGGACTTCACCTGCTCCTCGTCCTGGAAGTCCACCACGCCCGCCATGGCTCTTGCTCGCCCAGCCAAAATCACCCAGCCAGTCTGCTCATGGCCACGCCGCCCGCCCGCCCCACGGTCACGTGAGCCGGAGGAGGGGCGGGGCCTGGGAGGGGCGTGCCGCCGAGGTCCGCGGTCACCCGGGCGTCCGGAAGGCACCGTGCCCGGACGGAGCCTAGGCTCTCCTCGGTCCTCATGCTGTTAGTCCTTGGCTGTCCCATCTTTCCCTCTGGTCAGCCCACTCCTGAAAGTGGTAGCAGTCTTTCTGCAGCACTTTGTGCCAGCCTTGTGGTCTTAATGCTTCTCTGCCTGCAGTCATTTATTCCATTCATTCGTTAATTCGGTGTTCCCTAAGCGCCTCTGTGTGCGTCACCAAGCGCTTGGCTTTAGTAATACAACAGCTAGGAAGTATGGTCCCTGCCTTTAAAGAGCTTGCAGTTTAGTAGGAAAGCATTTGTTTATTCATTCAGCAAGTATTTTGAGCACCTACTATGTGCCAGGTGTAGCTAGACAAACCAGTGTTCATAAGTCTGTACAAGTGCAATGAAAAATCTGGTTCATCTCTGCTTTCCTAAGCAGAGCTTTATACTAATACTATACTAATTCTCATGGCACTCATTGTGACCCTATGGGGTAGGAATTATTGTTATCCACATTCTCCCAATGAGGAAACTGAGGTACAGAGAGGTTAACTTGTCCAAGGTCACACAGGAAGTGAGAGAGTTGTGCCGTAAATCTTTTTTAAATAAAAGAATGAGGTACAAGAGGAACATGTCAAAGACATAGGAAGGAGGAGAGGAACTTCAGCTGGTTTTTGCTTTTTCTCCTGCTCAGAATCATTGGTTCCATAAAGCCTAGACTGAAAGTTCTCCAAAGACAGTCAGTTCCTATTCATCTTTGAGTCCCAGCCATTCCTCCTCTAGAGCCCTCAGTGGAGCTCAGTCCATGGTTTCCCATCACCTATAGCAATGCTTCCCAAATGGCTTCATTATTAACCTATCCCTAACGGCATCAGAGAGTGGACTACTTCCAACCACGTCCTTATTGTAGAGCAGCTGACTGTACGTGGGAAATGTCTTTGAAATCCCAATTTTATTTTAAAAGTTCATTTGTTTTTACATTCAATTCCATAATACATCCTTCGTAGCATAACACATTCCAGTTGCTATGCCACATTTACTAGTGGTTTCTCAAACCCCCGATCACCTTGGGAGGTTCCCTCAGTACACATGTCTCAGATAGAGAAGCCCTGACCTTTGATTTTGAGTTCACCTTCCTTTGGCTGGCCTCCAAAGCCCTGTACAATCTAATTCTAGCCTCATCTCCTGCCTCTCCTCCCCCATATCCCACCCAACTTTCTGTTCTTTGGATGGGCCCCAGGTTTGTGTCCCTGTTTACTATTGCTCTTGATGCGTGGACCACCCTTCTCAAATCAGAGAACTTCTCCTCTGTAATGTCTTCCCAGATGCAACAACCATACACTCCTAGAGTAGATTTAGATCCTCTGACTTCAGTGTTCCACCCCACTTGGTCTATTCTGACATAATGTAGTAGGGGATGACTGGCTTTGGAGGGCAGACAGATCTCAGTCAGAGTCTATGTCCCATGTTTACTAAATTGTGACCTTGACCCAATCACATTTGTGAGCCTGATTCCTCTTCTGTAAATGAAGATCCCTTGTGGGCTTCCCTGGTGGTGCAGTGGTTAAGAATCCACCTGCCAATGTAGGGGACATGGGTTTGAGCCCTGGTCGGGGAAGATCCCACATGCCGCAGAGCAACTAAGCCCTTGTGCCACAGCTACTGAGCCCGCATGCCACAACTACTGAAGCCCGCGTGCCTAGAGCCCGTGCTCCGCAACAAGAGAAGCCACCACAAAGAGAAGCCTGCGCACTGCAACGAAGAGTAGCCCCTGCTCACCAAAATTAGAGAAAACCCACACACAGCAATGAAGACCCAACGCAGCCAAAAATAAATTAAATAAATTAAAAGAAAAAAAAGAAGATCCCTTGTATGGCTGTCAGTAGGACTAAAATTGCATGTATGCAGTATGCTTAGCACAGTGCCTAGCTCAGAGTCATTCCTGTTCTAGAAATGTTTCTTGTCAAGCCCCAAAAGTCATGAAAGTCTGTGTCCCAACCAGACTGTGAGCTCTATATCTGTGTGCTGGACACAGGACCAAAAATAGAGCAGAACTTGGTTGAGGGTGATGTAGATAACTAAAGTCAGGGACTGGGCCACAAATATGTAATACTTTTTCCTTAATCATATTTGCTGAGTTGAACTGCATTGAAATGAGACAGCCTAAACAGTAGAGGGCGATAGAGAGTTGGAGAAAAGATGGAAGAGAGGCTGGGCCAACTCGGTCACATATTTTTAAATGAAATATAAGGTCATCAAGAGGGCAGCTAGCTTCTTTTTTTAGGCCTGTCCTTATCTCTGTAGTTTTATTCCCCTCTATTATAAATGCTTGCATTTACTTTTAAAAATATTTATTTTAATTATTGAAGTGATACATGAATATATGTTTATTGTAAATTAATCTTATGTTTTTCACCTAATAACCCTTTTTGATAAGCATGATACAGCTTGTAGACTGTTGCAGACAAACTGAAGGTCTGAGAAGTTAAGTGATTTACCCTAAAACACAGAGTGAGAGGACCAGGAGAAACCAGGCCTCTTGGAATCCTAGCAACCATCCCAGATCCTAGAGGAAAGAATTCAAGGGCATTATAGTTCTCACTTCCTGACTCCAGACTTAGATTCAACTAATAATATTAATTGGTCACTAATTATGAGTTTAGTACTTTAGATATATTATCTCATTTATTCTTCACAACATTACACTTCATTCGTTCAACAAACATTCCCTGGATGTTTAATAATGACTAGGTCTTAAGGGATGCAAAATTGAAGAATGCAAGATTTCAACAAGAACATGCAATTCTTAGAAGAGCAAAAGCACTTGTCAACAAATATATGGTGAGATGCTCCTCGTAATCATTAAAGGAAGGCAAAGTTAAAACAGTGCAATGGTTTTCATCTCAGATTAACAAAGATTGGCATCCTGTGTTTGTGGTGGTGCTGAGAAACCAGCATTGCCATACGCTGTTGGTGGGAATATAAATTGATGCCTCCTCTTCGGAGAGCAATTTGGTAATATTTATTAACATTTAAAATGTGATTATAGGACTTCCCTGGTGGTGCAGTGGTTGAGAATCCGCCTGCCAATGCAGGAGACACAGGTTTGATCCCCGGTCCTGGAAGATCCCACATGCCGTGGAGCAATTAAGCCCGTGCACCACAACTACTGAGCCCACGAGCCACAACTACTGAAGCCTTAGCTCCCTAGAGCCTGTGCGCCGCGACTACTGAGCCTGTGTGCTGCAATTACTGAAGCCCGTGTGTCTAGAGCCCGTGTTCTGCAACAAGAGAAGCCACTGCAATGAGAAGCCTGCGCACCGCAATGAAGACCCAATGCCGCCAAAAATAAAAATAAAATGTTAAAAAAAAAAATTTTTTTTAAATGTGCTTATATATTTTGGGGAGGGTGGGAGAAAATATTTGCAAGCTGTCTTTACCACAATGGACTTGTATCCAGAACATATAGAGAACACCTACAGCTCAACAATAAGAAGATAACATTTAAGAAAATGGGCAATGTATTTGAGTAGACATTTCACCAAAGAAGACATATAGATAGGTAACGAGCACGCAAAAAGACACCCAGCATGGGGAAATGCAAATAAAAATCCACAATGAAATACCACTATAAAATTACTAGAATGGCTGTAATCAACAAGACAAACAATAGCAAGTGTTCATGAGGATGCAGAAAAAACCTGGAACCCTTATATGTTTCTGGTCAGAATGTAAAATGCTGCAGTCAATTTGTATTTTTGTTTGTTTGAATTTTACTTTGTTTAAGGACACTTAAAATGAGATCTACCCTCTTAACAAATTTTTAAGTATAGAAATATATTATCGTTGACTATGTGTACAATGTACAGTGTTGTACAGCAGATTTCTAAGAGCTTGTTAATCTTGCTTAACTGAAACTTTATGTCCTTGATTAGTAACTCCCAGTTTCCTCTTCTGCCCAGCCCCTGGCAACCATCATTCCTCTCCTAGATTCTATGAATTTGACAATTTTAGGTACCTCATATAAGTGAAATCATGCAGTATTTGTCTTTCTATAACTAGTTCATTTCACTTAGCATAATGTCCTCAAAGTTCATCCATGTTGGGACTTCCCTGGTGGTCCAGTGGTTGAGAATCCGTCTTGCAATGCAGGGGGCGCTGGTTCGATTCCTGGTCAGGGAACTAAGATCCCACATACTGCAGGGCAACTAAGCCTGCGTGCTGCAGCGAAAGATCCTGCGTGCTGCAACTAAGACCTGACACAGCCAATCAATCAATCAATCAATATTTTTTAAAAAAAAGTTCATCCATGTTGTAGCATATTGCAGAATTTCCTTCTTAAGGCTGAGTAATATCCCATATATATATATGTATATAAAAAACACTTTCTTTATCCATTCACCTGTCAATGACATTTAAGGTGTTTCCACATCTTGGTTAGTGTTGTGGAACCAAACTAAAATGAGTCACTTATGTCAGGGACAAAATGGAGATGGTCAAAGCAAGCACATACGGAAAACTTAATCTAACCTTACTGGAACTTACAACTCTTTTCAAAAATCAGCAGAGGATACCACCCAATCCTCAAACACCAAGTCTGTTCACACTATTTCTAGACTTTGTTCACCTGACTCAGCTGCCTTGATGCAAATAAGAAAGAAGACCACTAGGCAATCAATCAGCTGAAAAAAACCAAATAACTTCCACACTGACACCATAAAAATTCCTTAATCTGTGAGCAACTCAGAACTCATTGCTCCTTGTAGCCTTGAGTTTCCTCACTTGTAGGTTGAAAGCCTTGCAATAAACTCATCTTTCTGCCTTGTTTTATTCAGTATGCAGGGTTTGATCTTTGACACTGTGAATAGTCAAAACCAAACTCTGTGAACAGTGCTGCAATGAACATGGGGAGGTGCTAATATTTCTTCAAGAGGCTGATTTCAGTTCTTTTGGATAAATGCCCAGAAGTGGGAACGCTGGATCATATGATAATTCTATGTTTAAATTTTGGGGGAATCTCCATGCTGTTTTTCATAATGGCTGCACCATTTTGCATTTCCATCAACAGTGTTCAAGGGTTCCAATTTCTCCATATCCTCGATGTCACTTGTTGTCTTTTGTTATTTTTCATAACAGCCATCCCAATAGGTGTGAGGCAATATCTCACAATACTTCATTGTGGTTCTGATTTGCATTTTCCTGATGAGTAGTGACTTCTGAGGCATCTTTTCATATACCTGTCGACCATTTGCACATCTTTGTGAGCTAGGGACCACTCAAGTCCCTAGCTCATTTTAAAATCATGTTATAAGTTTTTTGCTATTGAGATGTAGGAGTTCCCCACATATCCGGGAGATTAACCCCTTATCAGATATCTGGTTTGCAAACATTCCCTCCCATTCCATAGGTTGCCTTTTCATTCTGTTGGCTGTTTCCTTTGCTGTGCAGATGCTTTTCAGTTTAATGTAGTCCCGTGTGTTTATTTTTGGTTTTGTTGCCAGTGCTTTTTGTGTCATTAAAATGTGCTTACATTTTTGACCCAGAAATTCAACTTCCAAAAATGTATCCTACAGAAATTCTTACACAAATAAATAAATAAAATTTGCTGCAGGTTTTGTTGTTGCTGCTGCCGTTATAATAGAAACAACAAATATCCAAGGATAAGGGCTTTGACTACAATGTAGACATTTTAAAAAAATGAGAAAGGTCTTTTCTACCAACCTTGAAAGATGTTCAAATATATTATTAAGTGAGAAAAAAGTTGTATAGAATAACTTAATTTTTGTTTAAAAATAATCTTTTTATATTCATAGAAAAAAACCTGAGAGAAAATACACTGAACTGTTAATAGTTAACTTTGAGCTGGGAGAAAGGGAGGAAATAGTGTACAAGGAACTTCCAGTGTTTGTATTCTATCTTTATTTTTATAATGTTACTTTTGTAAGCAGAAGAAAACAATAAAAGAAAATTTTATGGAGATGATGTCTTTTCTGGACATGTTCACTGTCTTATGGGTCATTTCAGGATAGCTATTAATATATCCATTTTATAAACGAGGTTCAGAGAAGTAAAGTGATTTCTTCAAGGTCACACAACCCGCCAGTTCTCCCCCAGAGGTCAGTTGACAGTGAGCTGACAGGACGCGCCCGGTGCTGAGAGAGAACCAATCACATTTGCTGTGAGGTCACTTTGAAGGCCTGGGATTGGCGCTGGTGTCTAAACTGAGCCGGCAGTCAGCAGCCCATGCAACTGCGGGTGGCAGGAGGCTCAGGATGATTATGCTTTCCTGGGGTTGTTCCGGGGGCACTAGTTCTGTCCTCTATAGGTCCCCTGGGGACCCTCAGCATTGGGTGGGCTAGCCGTGGAGACGCCCTGCCCTTCTTGCTGTTGCCAGTCAACCCCTCAAGCCCGTGCCGGCCTAGCCTGCAGCTGATCTCCCTGCATCTCTCCCACTGAACACAGGAAAAGGCCGTGACAGGTGCCAGTCCTGCTCAGACTCCCGTTTCAGCAGCGGTGGTTGCATATCATAAAGTCCCCGCTTGACCTGCCTGGAGCCAGCACAAGCGATCAGAGACAGGCTTTATGCAACCTCTACTTCCCTGCCTGTCTTTGAGGGTCCCAGGCTGTGCTGCAAGCTGGAGAGGGCCCTGCTTTATAGAGAAAAAGAAGGAGGGAGGTCCAGAGAGAGGAAGGGGTTTGGCCCAGAGTACACAGCAAGTTAATGACAGAGCCACAGACCCCTCCTTCAGGACAGTAAATTGGATGGTAAACTTTCCAACTTTACCTTCACCTCCTCCTAACAAATACCTTCACTCTTCTCTGCCTCTGGCTTCCTCTGTGTCTCATGCCTGTAAAGCATCATCTGAAGCAGCAAGGTTTATCAAGAATGATAAGGACTTTAGAATCACGCTAACCTTGGAATCCCACACTTGCTGTAACACCTTGGACTTACCTGGCCTTATTTTCCTCTCTGCCATGGGATGTTAATCTCTACTCTACTTTAAGAATAAATGAGAAATTGGGAGGCAGTTTGGTAACTTAGTGGTTTTCAAAGTATGATCCCTGGACCATCAGCATCAGAATCACCTGGAAATTTGTTAGAAATGAATATTCTCCAACCCTACTCCAGATCTGCTGAATCAGAAACTTTGGGGCCCAGCAATCTATATTTTAACAAACTCTCCAGGTGATTCTGATACATGCTAAAGTGTGAGAACCACCAGTATACAAAGGGTAAGACTCTTGGGGTTGGAGTCGGGCAGTTATGTGTTCTTCTAAAAGTGTCTTTGTTCTGCCTGTTACTATTTGGGAGTCCTCAAGGAAAGCATTTCACCTACGTGCTCCTTAGTTTACTCATCTGGGAAATGGAGGTAATGGTTCTATCTACATAACAGTGTTGTTTATTTATTCATTCAACAAAATTATTTTGAGTGCCTATTATGTGACAATCATTCTAGGTTCTAGAGATACAACAGTGAACAAAACAGACAAAAATCTCCGACCTCATGTAATGTACATTCTAACGAGACTTTGAGGATTAATTAAAATAATTATAATAATGTATAAAGCTTAGTACAACATGGGCACATGTTAAGCATTCAGCAAATGGCAGCTATTATAAATGATGGAGAAATTGCTTGTAAGCAGTGAAATGCTCTATTAGACTAAATTGTGAACTCCTAAGAATTGTCTGCTTCATGCCTGTGTCATCAAAATCTAACATAGGGTGCTCGCCTCGGTAGCACATATATTAAAATTGGAATGATACAGAGAAGATTAGCATGGCCCTTGTGCAAGGATGACACGGAAATTTGCGAAGCGTTCCATATTTCTCAGAAACTAACACACCATTGTAGAGCAATTATACTCCAATAAAGATGTTAAAAAAAATTTTTTTTTTTAAATCTAACATAGGACCTGGTGCTGAGTAGGGCTTGGTAAATATTTGATGAATGTATGTACAAAAGTCAGAGATTAATGATATCTCTCTTGTCTGAATGGGTTTCTTTTATAATCCTTTAGAGTTGACGGCTCACCAGTAAGCCATACCCTCCATAAACCTTCCTCTCTCCCTATATTTGTATATTTCACTTGGTCCAGTTATTGAAAGGTAATGCTTTCCACATTAACATGTTGTGATGGGTCTGAAATGTAGTTGTTGTATGATAAATCTGTATAGAGTGAATGAGTGGATGCCGGAAGAAGCATAGAATTATATTGGAAATAGCACTGAAATAGGAGTCAGGAGGCTTCAATTATAATTCCAGTTCTGCCACTTCTATAGTGTTTGGTCTTAGCTAAATCCATTTTCTTTTCAGATCCCCAGTCTCTCCATCTGTAAAGTGGGGCTTACAATCCCTACCCCACCACGATGCTGGAAGAAGACAGACTAACTTTGGTACCTAAGTTTTAAGGATGTCTCACACAACCGTGAATGTGCTGTCTCCTTATCGTACCTCTTAAGAAGAATTGCTGAAAGCAGTAAAGGAGATAATGTATATCTCTTTGCAAACCTTAAAACACTGTAAAAATTAAATAAGATACTATTTCAAATCAGATAATCTACAATTTATAGATTATAGGTTGGAAACATCTCCTAATCCTTGATACTGAAAGTGTGATCTGCAGCATTGGCACCATTTGAGATCTTGGTAGAAATGCAGACTCTTGGGCCCCAGCCACACCAACTGAACCGGAATCTTCATTTTAACATCCCCAGGTGATTCAAATGCACAATAAAGTTTGAGAAGCACTGCTCTAAATCAGACTCATAGGACATACGCATTGAAAAGATTTTGAAGATCATCTTCAACTCCCTCATTTTACAGATGAGTACACTGGAGCCCTACAATGAAAGGGATTTTTTCTAAAAGGCAGATCTAACTGTGTCACCCCCCACGTTGGAAACCAATGGCTCCACGTTGCCCACATCCTTAGCTCAGCAATTAAGGTCCTCTCATCTCGCTGCTGCTGACCACTCCACTTAATAGTTCCCCACAGATGCTAGACAAACCAATCACTCTGATCCCCGCTCCTCTGCTCTGAACTCCTCAGGCTATTTTCTCAGTGTGGGCTGCCCTTCCCACTTCTCTCCAGCTTCTTGACACCAGCTCAGACTATGACACCCCCAGTCCTTATTTAGGACACTGGTTGACAGTGGGCATGGTTAGCCAGCTGAGATCTCCTCTACCTCCTGAAGCACTGTGGCCATTATCTATTTTTACATTACTTGTTTTACCAGTCTGCGAGCTCCTTAACGGTAGAAACCAGGTTTCAGGTCCCAACACAGAGTCAGGCACTTTGTAAGAGCTCAATTTATCCCGTATGACTAATGATCTCTAACGTGTCTTCCAGGTCTAACTTTCTGCATTTTTAGACTGTGAAAACCCAGACAGCAGGGACTTGATACTCTCTTCCTTTTCCATCTCGCTCATGAGGCTCCATGTGCGTGAGCACAGCAGGCACTGATTCACCACCCAGGCTGACTGGTTCAGCTGTTGCAATAGTAGTCATTCCCACGATGTGCCCCACGACCTGGTTCACTGCAGCGTGTTCAGGGAAGCCCAAGTGACCCAACGGGTTGCAACACCAAGGGCAGGGAAGGGATCAGGTTTCAGAGTAAATCATTTCAACTCTGGGCTGAGATTTAGTGCCTTCTAAAAATGCTCACAAGGGCTTTTCTGGTGGCACAGCGGTTGGGAATCCGCCTGCCAATGCAGGGTACACGGGTTCGAGCCCTGGCCTGGGAGGATCCCACATGCCACGGAGCAACTGGGCATGTGCGCCACAACTATTGAGCCTGCACTCTAGAGCCCACGTGCCACAACTACTGAAGCCCGAGTGCCTAGAGCCCATGCTTCGCAACAAGAGAAGCCACCACAATGAGAAGCCTGCACACCGCAATGAAGAGCAACCCCCGCTCACTGCAACTAGAGAAAGCCCGTGCACAGCAACGAAGACCCAACACAGCCAAAAATAAATAAATAAAGTAAATAAATTTTTTTTTAATGAAATAAAAATGCTCACAAGAAAAGGGAACCCTCCTACACTGTTGGTTGGAATGTAAATTGGTGCAGCCACTGTGGAAAACAGAATGGAGGTTCCTTAAAAAACTAAAAATAGATTTGCCATACGATCCAGCAATCCCACACCTAGGCATATATCTGGAGAAAACTATAATTCATAAAGATACATGCACCCCAGTGTTCATTGCAGCGCTATTTACAATAACCAAGACATGGAAGCAAACTAAATGTCCACTGACAGCTGAATGGATTAAGAAGATGTAGTATATTTACACAATGAAATATTACTCAGCCATTAAAAAGAATGAAATAATGCCATTTGCAGCAACATGGATTATCATACTAAGTGAAGTAAGCCAGAAACAGAAAGACAAATACCATATGATATCACTTATATGTGGAATCTAAAATATGACACAAGGGACTTCCCTGGCAGTCCAGTGGTTAAGACTCCATGCTCCCAATGCAGGGGGCACAGGTTCAATCTCTGGTCGGGGAAATAAGATCCTGCATGTCTCGCAGTGCAGCCTAAAAAAAAAAATCAAATATCACACAAATGAACTTATTTTCAAAACAGAAACAGACTCACAGACATAGAAAAATTTACAGTGCCCAAAGGGGAAAGGGGGTGGGGGAGGGATAAATCGGGAGTTTGGGATTTGCAGACATAAACTATTATATATAAAAATAGATAAACAGCAAGGTCCTACTGTATAGCACAGGGAACTATATTCAATATCCTATAATAAACCATAATGGAAAAGAATATGAAAAAGAATATGTATATATATGTATAACTGAATCACTTTGCTGTACACCAGAAACTAACACAACATTGTAAATCAACTATACTTCAATTAGAAAAGTAAAATAAAAAAGTAAATGTACAAAATAAAATTATTTACTTTACAAAAATAAATAAATACAATAAAAAATACAAACGCTCACAAAATTTCAAGCTGTGTCCCAAAAGTCAATTCCTGAGGCCTCCTGTCTCTACATACGGACTGATACAAGTAGGTGCTCAGTACATGTTGATAAGTGAATAAATGAATGAATGGGTAAATTGTTCTGGACTTCTAAACATAACCAAATGCTCTCAAAAAAAAACCAGTTGTGCAGGGAGAGAGTTATAACCAAATGTCACATAGCATTAAAGATGAAGTATAAGTTCCTTACCTTTGCCCACAAGCCCTGGTGTAATCTGGCCTAGCCTGCCTTGCCAGCTTTGCCTCTTCGCCTCCCATACATACTCTTTTTGCCTCATCCCAAACGATTTGTAGACCCTAAACATGTCATCTGGTTTCATGCTCCAGTGCCTTTGCATGCATGTTTCTCTATACCTAGAGTACTTTTTTCCCCCCTCTTAATTTAGGTAATTCTTATTTGTCTTTCAAAGACCAGGTTAAGTTGTACCTCTTCTAGGAAGCCTGCTCTCACCCCTCAAATGGGCTAGATGCCTCTGCTGTGCTCTGGTAGGTGCCCTGCTTCTTTTTATGAGTACTGATCATAGTCTTTTGCTGTTGTCTACCTTTTCCCCCCAAAGACTTGAGCACCTTGAGGACAGGGACTAGGTCTTATTTATTTCTGTGTCCTCAGTGTCCAGCATATGACATGATACAAAGGAGAGATATTTACTGGGTACATTATCCACTCTCCAGAATGGAGAGTAAAAGAGTTATCATTAGTCAGGAGATTTGCCACCCACAGAATTCCAGGTTTAAGAAGGGCTTTGCAAAGTCTCATTATTTAATATTTGTTAAAGAATAAATTATTTACATGCATATGACCTCCTAGAAAAGGGCTAAGACAGCGAATAGTAAATGACAGGCAGGGATGCCTGGGGAAGTGGAATTTGACCACCACCACCCACCCCCCCATGTCCATGGTAGATGCAGGAGTAGAAAGACATGGACAAATGACCGCTACAGAAAGATACAGTGGAGACAGGCCCCAGCAGTCTGACTGGAGTGACTCTTCCAAACTAGCTGCCACTTTTTCCTTTCTCCTACCCTGCCCTGGCAGAGAGTGGCAGAAAGGTTAAAGACAAGAAAATGTGCACCTAAAGTATGATATCTGGATCAGTTACCAGACCCGGGAAGCAAGTTAGTTCTATAACCTGGGGAAATTCACTCGTCTAAGCTTCAGTTTCCTCACTGTAAAATAGGAATAATAATATCTAGCTTGCAGAATTGGCAGGAAGATTTTATAATAATAGTTAATACTTATATAACACATATCATGCCAAGTCCTATTCTAATACATATACATTACGGCATATTATATATATGTATGTATATATACACATATATAGTAACTCAATGAATCTGGAACTCTATGAGGTAAGTACAACTTTCATGCAAACTTTATAAATAAATAAACTGAGACACAGAAATGTCACATAACTTTTCCAAGGTCATACAGCTAGTAAGTATGGAGCCAGGAGTAAAACCAAGGCATACTGGCTTGCTCCAGAGTCTGTGCTCTTAACAAGTACTGTACTCTATTTGCCTCTTCAGTAAGATAATTGTGTGAGAGTGAAGGTGTCTGGCCCATAATAGTACATAAGAAACAATGACAATAAGCAAAGTAATCCAGTACCTGTAGTTGATGAGATAGCATAAAATGGATTAATATTAAGAGGTACAATATTACCTTATTACTCTTTTAAAAAATGTCTTATCTTCAAACTGTTACATACTCCTGAGATTGGAAGAAGGTTTTCTGTATGAACAGTCTGGGCTATTTTAAGATGCCCTAAAGGTAAGGTGGCTTTGCCTTCTCCTGAGGAACTGGAACAAGTTCTTAGCACTTCAGCCAGAGGGCATTTGAGGGACATGAAGATCCCATGAAATTAATTCCTCCAGTCAGACCCTGAAGACAGAGACAAATTGAATCCAGTCTATGCTCTCAAGGAACTCACAACTAAATTAGGAAGGCAAACAAAAGAGACCATCTCAGTATAGCACTGCTGTGGGGGGAAGCTCATAAAGGACATGTAACTTAATTATGGACACAGCAATCAGGAAAGGCTTTTCGGAGGAGGAGGAGACACATGAATCTAGTATCAAAGGGCAAGTGGAAAACATATTTGAAGAAAGCAAGAAGGGGTTTCTTGGCAGAGGGAGTGCTATGAACAAATGCACAGGGGCTTGAAATAGCACTCTATATTCCAAGAACTACAAGTAGTTCAGTATGGTTAGAACAGAGTAGGAGACACGAAATGGTAGTGCCAAGACATAGGCAGAAGCAAGATGGGGAAGTGCCTTACTTGACAAATTAAGGAGTTTAACCCTTATCTTATAGGTGATGTAGAGCCACTGACTCAAGTTCCAAACAAGAGTATAATATGGTTTAAAAGATAATCTTGGTAGCAAAAGGGGGTTAAATTAGAGGTTTAAGACTAGAGACAGCTTTTAAGCACATGAAAAGATACTCAATATCAGTAGTCATCAGAGAAATGCAAAATTAAACCACAATGGATACAATTTCACACATTGGGATGCCTGTAATGAAAAAAGATGAACAACAACAAGTGTTGGCAAGGATGTGGAGAATTTGCAACCCTTACACATTGCTGGTAGGAATGTAAAATGGCGCAGCTGCTTTGGAAGACAGTTTGGCAGATCATCAAAAGTTAAATACAGAGTTACCATATGACTCAGCAATTCTACTCCTAGTTATATACACAAGAGAAATGAAGACATACATTTACATAAAAACTTTTACATACAGTTTCTTTTTTCTTTTAAATTTATTTATTTATTTATTTATTTTATTTTTGGCTGCGTTGGGTCTTCGTTGCTGTGTGTGGGCTTTCTCTGGTTGCAGCAAGCGGGGGCTACTCTTCATTGCAGTGCGTGGGCTTCTCATTGCAGTGGCTTCTCTTGTTGCGGAGCATGGGCTCTAGGCGCACAGGCTTCAGTAGTTGTGGCATGTGGGCTCAGTAGTTGTGGCACACGAGCTCTAGAGCGCAGGCTCGGTAGTTGTGGCGCATGGGCTTAGTTGCTCTGCGACATGTGGGATGTGGGATCTTCCCCGGGCCAGGGCTCGAACCCATGTCCCCTGCATTGGCAGGCGGATTCTTAACCACTGCGCCACCAGGGAAGCCCCTACATACAGTTTTATCTCAGCATTATTCATAATAGCCAAAAAGTGGAAACAATCCAAATGTCCATCAGCTGATGAATAGATAAACAAAATATGCTACACCCATATGGAATACGTAATAGAATACTATTCAGCCATAAAAGGGAATGAAGTTCTGATACATGCTACAACATAGATAAGCCTTGAAAACATAATGTTAAGAGGAAGGAGCCAGACAAAAGAGCCACATATCATATGATTCCATTTATATGAAATGTCCAGAAACCCAAGTCCATAGAGATATAGATTAGTGGTTGCCAGAGGTTGGGGGTAGGAAGGAATGCGGAATGACTGCTATTGAGTGCAGGTCTCTGGAATTAGTGGTGATGGTTGTACAAGTTTCTGAATATACTAAAAGCCACTGAGTTGTATAAAAAAAGGGTAAGTTTTATGGCATGTGAATTATAGAAAAAAAAAAAAAAAGACTGGTGGCAGAGTGACCGGTGAGGCTACTGAAATGGCCTAAGCAGCAGACTTCAAACAGGGGAATCTACACCCCTGGAGGTTCATGAAGACTTTCCAGGGGCCACACAAGCATAAATAATTCCTACATCCCCAACTTTTATGTGTACATTCTTTTCTAAAACTAATCTGCCTGATAATGTGCCTTTTATTTCTCCTCTTTCACAATAGCTATTCTCTCATCTTCAAAGGAAAGAAATGCCACTGAACTATCTTGACTATTACTATGAGAGTATTGCCCTGGGAGTAAAAATGTCTGGAGCATCATTGAAAGGATGATTTGAATATACAGGGCTTCTGATGGAGAATCCCAGGACAGCAAAGCAAGAGTGTTCAGTAAGCAATAATTAAACTGATACTAAAAATGTAGATGTCAAATTAAAAATGTGTGAGGAGGACCATAGTTTCTCAAAATTCTTCTGGAGAGTACCAAAGGATAAAATCTAGAATTAGCTTTACCTTAGGATCCCCTGGGGTGCTTAACATTCAAAACTCCAGTTTTGTGGTATATCCAGGCAATGGAACATTACTTAGCATTAAAAGAAATGAGCCATTAAGTCATGAAAAGACATGGAGGAAATGTAAATACTTATCATTTTCATCAAGTAAAAGAAGCCAACCTTAAAAGGCTATATATACTGTATGATTCCAACTATACAACATTCTGGAGACAGTTTATCCAACAAAACTGTGGAGAGAGTAAAAAGATAAGTTGTTGTCAGGGGTTGAGGAGAGGGAGGGACAAATAGAGCACAGAGGATTTTTAGGACAGTGAAACTACTCTGTATAATACTATAAGGGTCCATACATCTAATTATACATTTGTCCAAATCCATAGAATGTACAGCACCAAGAGTGAAATTCTAATATAAACGATGGACTTTTAGTGATTATGATGTGTCAGTGTAGGTTTGATCATTGGTGAGGCCATGCATATGCAGAGGCAGTGGGTATTTGTGAAATCTCTGTACTTTTCTCTCAATTTTACTGTCAATCTAAAACTTCCCTAAACAAAAAAAGTCTTAAAATAAAAAAAAAGTCTCCTGTTCTGGAGGCCCATCCCAATCCAGTTAAATCAGATTATTTAGGTGGTGAGCAAAGGCCTTATAGTTTTGAAACCCTCCTAGGTGATTCTGAAGTGAAGTCAGGGTTGAGAACCACATAGCACTTGTGATAGGGATATCAAGGAGGTGGGAACAGGTTTGAGAAATCACCCATGGAATTCTTGGTCTGGGAAGGGCCTTACAAAGCCTCAATATTCATTGAAGAATAAATTGATAATTTACGTATGACCCCGTAGGAGCTAAATTGGTGGAATTTGGGTGATTGCTTGGTTGCAAGGGGTGAAGGAGAGGAAGGTGTCCAGGATGACTCCCAGATCACTCTTAAAAACTCATTTGTGAGCATCTGCTCCTGATATAGGGAGCACAAGAAGGGGAATAAGATTTTGGGAAAGACAGGGAATTAACCTTTGAGCCTGAGGCTATGAGATATCAGTGGGATATCCAAGAGGAGTGTGCGTTTGGCATTAGATGTGGAAGCCTGGAGCTTGGAAAAAAGATTTGGGAGAAAAATTTTGGACTCATCAGAATACAGGGCTGGCCTCCTTGTCTGCATAAAGCCATTGGAGAGTTTGTCACCATTCAAGAAAAGCATAGAGATGTACAAAGATAAAGAGATTGTGATGCATGTATAGGATGTTTTCAGACTTCACACATGAAGGAATTTTGAATTTGACAAGGTTCAGGGTGCAGCCATAGGAGTGGGTGACTGAAGTGGAAGGGGGTGTCATTAGGACTGAGGTGGTCAAGGAGTAGAGAGGCCAGAGAGCTGGATGGGTCATGAAGGTGAATGTTGAAGTCACCCATGTTGTAGGATTGCAATAGCCTAGTGGATTTCAAACTTTAGTGTGGATCAGAATCAGTTGGAAGCCTTGATAAAACATAGACTTCTGGGTCCCACACCCTGAGTTTCTGATTTAGTTGGTCTTGGTGGCCCAAGAATTTGCATTTATAACAAGTTCCCAGGTGAGGTCGATACTGGTGTCTGGGGACCACACTTTGACAATTACTGCAATAGAGTGAAGACTGGGTCAAGTGTCAAGGTCTTCTATGAATGTGTTTGGTTGGTGAGAGCAATGAAGAGGGAGTGATACCAACCCTAAACAGTTGATTTAGAATGTGGTCCTGACACTTGGACACTTCACCTGATGGTCAGTCCTTTGCCCATCTTGGGCATATATTTCTCCCTACCACCTATACCAGAAGTTTGGGCAGCCTTCATCTCCCCTTCTTCGCTTAAAGTTTTAACCTCTACCTCCTAGGGCTTTGATTTCTTGTTTGAATCAAACAAGTGCATTGAATACATTTCACCTTGATGTTTGAATCAGAAATAGCTAGAGGTACCTTGACTCTAACACCAGCAACTTCAAGGGAAAAAAAGAAGACTGAACTGCCAAGCTGCTTTCTAACCCCAGAGGTTTCACTATGTGTTGGGGAATGAAGAAAAGAAAAGGAAAAGAAAACACTACAGAGGCCATTTATAGATTACATTAATAATAGCTGGCATATTTCTTAAACTAATGCTCTTTCTTACAATAAACATGTTTTGTGCCTTTATGCAACTCTCTGAAACATATTTTACAAGCTTTAGAAGTTAATCTTATCTATTCACATTAAAGGTCAGGAAACTACAGGAAGGACTCATAACTTCTAATAGAAGAGAATGGTAGGGAATTCCTTGGTGGTCCAGTGGTTAGGACACTGCGTTCTCACTGCTGAGGGCAGTTCAATTCCTGGTCGGGGAACTAAGATCCCACAAGCCATGTGGCAAGGCCAAAAAAAAAAAAAGAAGAATGAAAGAGAAAGAAATGTAATCTTACTGGTTAGTCACATAAGAAAGCTTATTTTACATCATTGTACTTATAGGTCCAAGGAGTTTGTTTCCTTTCTGAACAAAAACCTCTGTTCATTGTTCCTTTTTAATTAAGACAAGGCAAGAAATACTTAATTGATTTTTCATCCACATTTCTCTTCTCTGGAGACATAATTTCTGATTCCACAGTCAGAAATGCTCACCAGTTCTCCCATGAGGGCTTGGAGCATCATGTGAAGAGGATTTCTCATGTACATTCTAATTTTTCAGAGTTCCTGTGGCCCATTAAATACTACCTACTCTTTGTCCACCCTGGAGGCATAGGTATCTAGGGAAATCAAGACTCTGGCTGGGTAAGTTCGGAGCCAGAATGTTAGAACTGGTAGAGGGACCTGGGAGGTCACCCTTCCTGACCATGTACCCCCTCAGGACATTTTACAGATGATCACATTGAGCCCCAGAGAGAGGAAAGATTTGCCCAAGGCCTCAGCATTTCAGGGTTCCAAATGAAATGATAAACTGGGATTTGATAAAGGTATCAAATCCCACCTCCCCGGTGTCAGAGCCAAGGACTGGAAATCAACCCTTCCGACTTCTGGCATAGTGTTCCTCAGTCTTATCCTGAGCGTACACTTGTGTCTCAGCAGCACAGAGAGAGCTATAAAATCATTCTGTTTTTCTCCTCAAATAACCCTCATTTGCCTTCTGGCATCTGACAGAAGATACCAGGAAAGAAGGATAGAGTGGGAGAGTGACTTTCCCAGTGTCTTCCTGGACCAGTATCATCAGCATCTCCTGGGAACATGCTAGTGATGCAAAATCTTGAGCCCCAACCCAGACCTAATGGATCAGAAACTCTGGGGGAGACACATAGCAAACTACTTTAACAAGTGCTCCAGCTGATTCTAATAGACACTAAAGTTTACAATGGATTCTAATAGAAAATTAATTCCACATTAGAAAGACCTCCTGTTCACCAGGTCCTTCCTGTCCTAGAGAGAAATTCCAAGTCTTTTTTTTTTAATTTTTATGTATTGATTTATTTATTTTTGGCTGTGTTGGGTCTTCGTCTCTGTGCGAGGGCTTTCTCTAGTTGCGGCAAGCGGGGGCCACTCTTCATCGCGGTGCGCGGGCCTCTCACTACCGCGGCCTCTCTTGTTGCGGAGCACAGGCTCCAGACGCGCAGGCTCAGTAGTTGTGGCTCACGGGCACAGTTGCTCCGCGGCATGTGGGATCTTCCCAGACCAGGGCTCGAACCCGTGTCCCCTGCATTAGCAGGCAGATTCTCAACCACTGCGCCACCAGAGAAGCCCAGAAATTCCAATTCTTTCCAAGGCTCTGAGGTAGTGGAATGAGCTCTGGGGTCAGAATTAGTTCTTACATGGCTGACTTGTGAGGTTTCCTATCTCTGAGCCTGTGTTTTCTCACCTATCAAATGAGATAGTCACCGCTTTTACCAGCCCCAGGGGATTGTTGTGAGGCTTGAATGTGAGGCTGGCTGATAAACTGCTTTCTAAAACACTGCTGTGACTTTTTAAGAGATTGCTAGAGTTAATATTTGGATTGCTACTTTCAGTTTGAAAAAAAATCCCTTTGATATAGCCTAGCTCTACACAGAGAATAGCCAGCCCACCAACTAGGGTGGATTTCTCTTAATAGATAATGCTTATTGGAAACTTCTGCCCTGAGTCTTGGGTTCTGATGAGTGGTTGGAATGGAGCTCAGCACCTCATGCTCAGGAGTAACCAGCTGAAATTTCATCATACCCAATAAGTTTGTTTTCTCCCATATTGTTAAGGAGGAACTTGTTTATTTCTAACTGGGAGTCTTTTTCATTATCCAACGGAGTAGTACAAAAGGCAGTAGACCTTTAGAATGGTCCCCTCCCTTAAAGATTCAGGGCACTGACTATTAAAAATAACAGGAAGTACTGCCTTGGAAATAAGTGAGTTGTAATGAAATTCCTATTCTTTGCTTTTGTCGTTTCCCATTTAACTTTCTTGAACCACTGACTTTCAGAATTAGGAGGAAACTGAACAATCATCAAATCCACTTTAAAACTCATTACAGAACTCCCGTCTATTATATCCGCAATATTTTGTCTCTTAGCCCCTTTTTGTACACCTCTGGTGACTGAGAGTTTACTGCCTCACAAGTACACAGCCCATTCCATGTGAGACAGTTCTTGCTCTTAGAATGTTCTTCCCTTTTTTGAGCTAAAAATCTACCTTTCAATAGTTTCCCATCCTCTCTTTGCTTCTAGCTTTGCCTTCTAGAGCAAAATTGATATTCTCCTCATAATAATAATTACAGTTATCATTTAAGAATAAAGGAATCTTCCAAATTCTGTAAACAATTGACTTTCTAGAGAAATAAATTATCATAAACCCTGAATACCTTAGATTCAGCCTTGATTATAGTCAGAGACCAAAGGCCACAAGCTTCAATAGCAGGAATTTTTAAAGGATACAAGTGTTTCTGAGAGGGTGAAGCACTCACTGAATTAACTATTAACTTCTGTTTACATAGATAAGAGGAAAGAACAGTGTTTAATTATGTGCCATTTATCACTGAATTTAAGTTAAAGCTATACTTAGTCTGAATCTTTTCCCATGAAATTGAATTTCTATGTTTATAAAAGGAACAGACCTTCCCAATAATATCAAAAGGTTTATTTTGATAGTTCCAAAGACTCTTGATTTGTAATCTTGAGATTACGAGTTGTTATAGGAAACTACTCTGTTGTAGAAGATGATGTTTGTTCACTTAGTTATAAACTCTGTTTGCCAAAGGAGGTTGATTATATTCACCAAACATGATGAGTAACTACTGATCTAGTTCTGATTAACTCGACAATAATAAAAGATTGTACAGAATCTCTTAAAATTAACATTGATAAAGTCATTCCTCATTGTAAAAAAAATTGTTTTAATTGTAAAATAAATAAGCAGCTCTAAGTCTTTTAAATTTTATTTATTTACTTTTAGAATAGGTAACACATTCTCATGATTAAGAAAATCATAAGATACGAAAGGCTAGTCTATGAAGAGTCTCTCTTCTACCTGTGTCCTGCCGTCCACTTGTCCTCCCTAGCAGCAATCAGACAATCAGGGATGTCAGTTTCTGTTAAATTCTTCCAGGGATATTTTCTGCATATACAAGCAATCATGAATACATATTACTACCACCACTTCTTACAGGAAAAATAGTATGCAATATACATTGTTTAGGACCTTGCTTTTTCACTTAACAATAGATCTTGAAGATCATTCTATATCAAAAAACTTTCTTGTTCTTTTTTATGGCTGCAGAGTAAGCTTTGTAGGAATACACTATTACTGTATTTAACCAGTTTATTAATAAACTCAATGTTTATGAATAAACATTTAAGTTGTTTCCACTCTTTTGCTATTACAAACAAAACTTGTACATATGCTTCAGCATATGTGTAGATTAAATTTTTAGAAGTAGAGGGAATTCCCTGGCAGTCCAGTGGTTAGGACTCCGCACTTCCACTGCAGGGGGCACGGGTTGGATCCCTGGTAGGGGAAGTAAGATCCTATATGCCTCACTGCGAAAAATAAATAAATAAATAAATTTTAAAATTAATAATAAAAAAAAAAGTCCTTGTGACTTAAACATTCTAAAAAACAATTTTTTTTAGAAGTAGAATTGCTGGGTCAAAGGGAATGTACATTTAAAAATTTGATAAATACCACCTCCGAACTGTCCTCCATAAAAGTTGTTCAAATTTACACTCCCACCAACAAAATGTGAGACTACCTGTTAAAACCACCACCACACAGTGTCTTATCAGTCTTACAAATCCTTGTCAATCTGACAGGTAAAAAATAGTATTTCAAAGAAATTCTAATTTGCATTTCTCTTATCTTGGGTAAGAGTGAGCATTTAAGAGCCATTGCTATTTCTTTTTCTGTGAACTATTAGTTCATGTCTTTTGCACTTTTTCCCTGTGGATTTTTGTTCTTAGAGATTTCAACTCTGTTTATAAATATGACAATTACCCATTTTCCTATGATACAAAATGCAAATATATATATATATTATATATATATATATATATATATATGTATAGTCATTTTCATCTGACTCTTCTTATGGTGGCTTTTGCTTGACAGATATTTTTTATTTCCACATAGTTGAATTTATCAGTCTTTTATAGCATCTAAGTTTTGTTTTGTACTTTAAAAGACCTTCCTCACTTTGAGATTATAGAAACTCCCGTGGTTCCTTCAAGAAGTTTTATTTATTTTTTAACATTTAAATCTTTGATGTATTTGAAATTTCTCTTGGTGAACAGTGTGATGTGTAGATCCTCGTTAAATTTTTCTAGAATAACTGGCTATCCAGTTATTCTAACACCAAATGTAATGCCACATTTTTTACTGATTTGATACCTTTATTATACAAAATTCTCATGTATATTTGGATGTATTTTTGGCCTTTCTATTCTATTTCATTGATTACAGGTCAACTGTGTCTCCATTCTTTCTTGATGGCAGAGTCCTGATTTTTTTATGGTGATTTTCCTCCAATACCACCAGGTCCTCAGGGGAGGTGATTCTCAGATCGTACACAGACAGTAAATCATTATTGGTCTAAGCTAATATTAGTGGTCTTATTCCCTTTGCTATTTGCTGGTTTATTCATGGCCAGTAGACTTGAGGGGAACTCTATTGAATGGCTACTAGGAATAATAAAAATCTATTAGACATACAAAGGGGGATGTTTACAAGTTGGCAGTTGGATATATAAGTCTGAAATTCAGAAGAGAGGTCTGGAGTAGAGGTGTAATTTGGGGAATTGTCATTACATAGATCGTATTTAAAGTAATGTGATAGGATAAAATCATTAAGGAGTGAGTATAAATGGAAAAGGTAAGAGGTCAAAGTATTGAGCCCTGGGGCACTGCAGTATTTAGTGTTTTTTTCTTTTTTTGGCTGCACTGAGAGATCTTAGTTCCCCTGACCCGTGCCCCCTGCAGTGGAAGCACAGAGTCTTAACCACCAGACCACCAGGGAATTCCTGGCACTGCAGTATTTAGAGGTCAGAGAAATGTGGAGAGACCAAGAGCAGCCAGTAAGACAGAAGAACCAGGGCAGTGGAGTGTCATAGTAGGCAAGGAGGAGGAATTGATAAGCTGTGTCTAGTCCTCTTGGTAGGTCAAGTAACACTGATTACTGATCGTTGTGAGTAAATGGACATCACTGCTGACCTTGACAAGAGCATTTCAGTGGAGTGGTGAGGGGAAAGCTCAACTGGACAGGGTTCCACAGGAAATGGGAAAAAGGAAGTGAAGACATCAACTACAGTACAGACCACCTTTGTGAGACATTTTGCTGTAAAAAAGAGCAGAGAAATGGGGGCTGAAAGGTCAAGCTCAGTCAAGAGAGGTTTTGTTATGTTTTAAGATGGAAGAAATACATTCATTTTGATATGCCAATGGGAAAGAAAAACAGAAAAATCATGACGTAGAAGAGAGAATTGCTGGATAGGTGTCTTTGAGAAAGTGAAATGGTAGGAACCTAGCACTGTGCTACTCAAAGTGTGACCTGTATACTAGTGATGGTCCACAAAACTTTGTCACCAGTTTGTGACAGAAATCAAGAGTAAATATTCAGAAACTTTTATAGCAATTTGACAGAAAAATTTTATGTCTATTGGATCTAATAAAAAACAAAAAATCTGACTGGCATAGTCAAATTCATAGAGACAGAAAGTATTATAGAATGGTTGTTGTCAGGATCTTGGGGGAGGAAGGAATGAGGAGTTATTGTTTAATAGATACAGAGTTTCAGTTTTGCAGGATGACAAGAGCTCTGGAGCTGGATGGTGGTTATGGTAGCACAACAATGTGAATGTAGTTAATGCCACTGAACTGTACACTTAAGAATGGTTAGGAGGGTAAAAAATCTATATCTATATCTATATCTATACTTGGGCTTGCATTTTGTATGTCTTTTTAAATTTAATTTTCTAGTAATTTTTATTGCATTTTACAAAAATATAGGTTTATGGCTAATTGCGGGGAGAAAACAAATCCTTTTGCACAGATAGTTTGAGAAGAATTGAGGAGAGTTTGACCTTAGCTAAAAGGCAAATAGTTCGTTTGTAGTAAGGAAAGGAAGGCAGAGTATAGGAGCAGAGTTACAAGCAGAGCAGAGTTATAGGTAGGTTGCAAGTTGTGGTGGTGGTAGTGGTGGTGGGAACTTATAGACGTTCTCTTTTGTTTGCTTCATTTCACAGTAAACTGGAAGCGAAATCATCAGGTAAGTGAGAAGTATTGGGGGCTTCCCTGGTGGTGCAGTGGTTAAGAATCTGCCTGCCAATGCTGAGTACACGGGTTCCAGCGCTGGTATGGGAAGATCCCACATGCCACGGAGCAACTAAGCCCGTGCACCGCAACTACTGAGCCTGTGCTCTAGAGCCCGCAAGCCACAACTACTGAGCCCACGTGTCACGACTACTGAAGCCTGCGTGCCTAGAGCCCGTGTTCTGCAACAAGAGAAGCCACCGCAGTGAGAAGCCCACGCACTGCAACGAAGACCCAACGCAACCAAAAATAAATAAAATAGATAAATTTATTTTAAAAAAAAAGAAGTATTGGAAGTTTGAAGAGAGAAATATGAAATAGTTATCTAGTGGGGTAGAGGAGTGATGAAACTGGAGAAATGTAGTAGGATAGTCAAGCATTAAGGGCTTATTTGATGATAATGATATCAAATGTAGGTGGAGGCCAGTGAGTATGATTTTGCATTTTTCTCCACTCTACCCCCTTTTGCTACAGGATTACAGTTTCCTCAGGTGAGTACAGGGAAAGGAAAGAAGGACTGGAGAAATGAAGGTGAATACCTAGGACTGATTTTCATAATGGACATAGAAGCTAAGCTGTTCATGAAAGGAAATGAGGACATAGGATAGTGTGAAGAATAGTGAAAAGGTAGTAGGATTCTGAGTCTTGGTGGAGTTGAAGAATTTTTGGAGTTGGGTATTAGAGGAAGTGAGCTAGAAAGGAAGGAGGTTGAGGTGGGAGAGTTGGGTGATTAAAACTGAGATTATAGAGGAGTTACAGTTACTGGAAATGTGAAGACCTAAAGTATGAGCAAGGAAATGAGAGGCTGAGGCAAGGGTGATCCCTAGAGGAGAGGAACCTGAGAAGTTAGGGCATTGGAGGAATCATCTAAAACAACTGAAATCACCAAGAATTATGACAATAAGAATGAATGACAATGAACCAGAGCACGGGGGTCTATAGGTGACCGAAAGGAGTGACAGCTCTAATCTCCTGTTACGTCGTATATATATATATTTTTTTTTACGTCGTATATTTAAAGCTCTTGTTTATAAGCTCTAGTTATTTGAGTAAGTGTGTCTCCTTTAAGGGCTTGGTAGGGGGAGAAGCCAGAAAGCGGAGGCGGGGCAGCTGGTGGGGGTTATTGTTGGGACTCCTCCGCCGAGTCTGCGCAGTGAGAGAGAGGAGGCGGGGCCAAGCTCCTGCTGGCGGGCGAGGGCGGGGCCTCGGGGGCGGAGTCTGCGCTCCGGGTCGGGCTGCGGCTGCGGCTGCTGTCCTTCCAGCTTGTGAAGCAGGGAGGCCGAGGCCTGGGCCAAGCCCGGAGCCGCCGTTCGTCGGAGCCTCCTGGAGCCCCCGCGCAGGTTCAGCCTGGGGGCGGGCTCAGGCCCGGCCCGCCGCGGAACCCAGGACAGAGGCTGCATGCCCGAGGACCAGGCCGGCGCAGCCATGGTGAGGGAGCGAGGCCTGCCTGAGCCGCAGCCGCCAGCCACCCTGGCCCCCGCGGCCCTGCCCTCTCCAGCTGTGATACCCCGTCTGCTCCTGCCTTTACCTCCCCACCTTGTTACCTCCCCCTCGGTGACCGACTCCTTCTTCCCCTTGGTCCCCGGCCACCTACTGGGTTGACAACCCTCCTCCCCCTTAATCTCTCTCCACTCGGTGACACCCTTTTTTTAAATCACCCCCAGTGACAGCTTCTTTCGCGTTCCCCTTTGCCTATTCCTCCTCGTCCTTTAACCCGACCTTCCTTTTCTCCTCTACCATTTTGCCTTGTTCTCTCGGGAAGTCTGCGCCGTCCTTCTTTTTCCTCCCTCTTTTTCGCTCCTGCTCTTTGCTCTCGCTTCTTACCCCCTTTCACCATTTTATTTCCACTGCCCTCTCCTCTCTGTATCCTTTCTCCTTTTCGTCCTCCACCATCCACATTTCCTCTCCCCCTTATCGGATGTCCTCTCTTCCCCGCTCTCACAGCTGTCCCCATTTCCTTCTACGGGATTCAAGGGTCTAAGCAGGAACAATTTGAGGACGATTGCTTCCCTGGAGCTGTAGGGCGGGCAGATAGGGGGTCGCAGGCTTTCTTCTTCCTTTTCTTTTTTGTAGAGGGAAGAGGGAGATTGGAGGTGTTGGAGAGAGCCTGCAAGCCTTATTACCTAATGTCAGTGCAAAACCTGAGTGATAGTGTGTTTTGGAGTGATGGAGTGAGGCTTGGGGTGAGGGCCGGCATGCATACTATGGCCTTATGAGATATCTAGCCTTTTGACAGAAATAACTTAAAATGTTTTAAAATGAATGGTTTTTTTTGAGTATCTTTTAATGTGGAGGTACAGTTTGGGAAATTTAAAAATATTTATTTACAAGCTTTACTATTACTCAGAACAAATGGTTTTTGTTTGGAGGCAGAGACCAGAGCATCTGGAGACCGAAAATCAGCTTGGCAGTCAGATTGTGACAGTCTCTTTAATACCTTGTATTATCTTCATTTGTTTTGCCCTCTCTGCTTTTAGTTGGGAGAGCCTTACATTTGCAAATTTTCTCTCTCCTTCCTGTTTCTCTTGCCTGTTTGAAGCTTCAGTGGGTTTTTCATTGAGTTGGGTTACACATGGTTTGCAGTTCATTTAATGAACCCATTGCTCCATTATATGCAGCAATCTAAATTTTGATCTCTGGGAGGAATAAGACATTCTAGTCAAAACGAAGTCCTGATAATTATGTTCTCCTAGGAGGTTAGTTAATTTCTGTTTTTTCCCCATCTGCTTTTTTGGAAAGTGGTTTATTATAAAGTTATTTAATCGGTGAACTTTCCCTAACTCACTGACTCTGCATTTTTAGGTTGTCATTCTCGTGTCTGCCTCCACAACAACCCTTCACATTCACAACTCATCACACTGTCATTGTATGTTAACCTGTTTCTTCCCCTGAAATGTGAGTTCTTCTAGGCAGTGACTATGCCTTACTTAACTCCTGCTGTTACCAGTGCCCATGCCAAGTAGGTGCTTGAATGATTTCACTTTATGGTCTCATTTTCCTATCTGACAAATATAATCTTGAACTGAAATCTGAGGCAACTAGTGGACTACACAGAAAGAGTGAGTTTGAGAATCTTATTTTTGATGCAAAAAGGAAATTTAGTAAGATGTGATGATCTTTTCAGAATAAAGAGCTGTCCCATCAGATACACCAAATGGCTAGATTTTTGGAAGTGTTAGCCTTCCCACTGAGAATGAATGTATGAGTACAGAGGGAGTTATGAACTCCTTTTTGGGTATTTAGGATCCAAAAGTGCCGTTTGAGCTGGGCCTGAAAGGTGAATAGGATTTATATAGATCATTTTGGGTAGGGGAAGAATGCTTTGTTGTGCATGTGAGTAGAAAGTAATTAGGATGTATTGTAGGTGGCAGGATTACCTTTATGTGACATGAAGAATGCAGGAATGAGGATGTGTAGTAGGAAATGAGACTAGAAAGACATTAGACATGGTTATGGTTTAGACTTTGTCTCCAACTAACTGGATTTTTCCTTACTTGTTAAAACACATACACACAGTGTAAAAGTATATGTATGGGAGAGGTGAAGAGAAGGCAAAATATTAGCTTATTATGAGCTAGGAATTATTCGTAGAGGCTACTTTAAAAAACTTCCCTGTGTAACAGGTGTAGTAGGCACTCAATAAATACAACCAAACATTATTATAAAGCTTCGTACTTTATATTTTTCAAAATTTTCATTGTTATGTTGTGTTTTGAATAGTTAGGGATGGCTTCCCAAAGGATCCTACTTTCAGGAAGAAACGTAAAGGATTAAATTACAGGAGTTGTGTTGTGGAAAACTAGATAGAACAAATAGCACATGTGAATGACCTGTGATAGTACTCTCTCTTGCCTGTTAACCCTGCATATCCAGGAGTTCTCAGCTCAAGGAAGTCAGGGAAACCCCAACTGCCCTGCCTACTCATCAGAAAAAACTCCCAAACAACCCTAAGTCACACCTCCATTATGTAACTCTCTTTCATAGAGTACACATCAATTGTAATTTTGTATTTCTTGCTATGACTTTTCGGTTAATGTCTGTCTCTACCCCCAGACCATAAAAATCATTGATACAGAAGTGGCTTTTGACTAGCTTCTGAGGGCCAGGTAATGTTCTAGGCATTGTGGTTACAGTGGTTTAAAAAAAAAGACATGGTCCCTTGGGGTAAGGAAGATAGACAGTAAACAAATGTATAATGAGAATAGTTATAAATGCTAAGAAGAAATGAATCAGGGTAAGGTATAAAGTGACATCTATTTGTGTATGGCAACTATTTTAAATAGTATGGTTAGGCAGCAACACTAATAGCTAATATTTATTGAACATGACTGTGTATAGGCCCTGTTTTAAGTGCTTTACATATTTTATCTCATTTAATCCTCATAGCAACCCAATGAGGTAAGTATTAGCTCTTTGAAGGTAGAGACAGTGTTTGTTTGGCTCATATTGTACCTTTAACACCTACATAGTGCCTGGTGCATAGTAAGTGCTTAATAAGTATTTGTTGAATGGATGGATGACTTCGGGGAGGATCAGAAAAAGTCAGGGAGGCTTTGTTGAGAAGGGACATTTGAATTGGAGTTTTAACTTCTGGATTTTATTGGGTAAGAGCTTGGAAAGGAAAGCCATTCTTGGCAAAGGGACTAGCTTGAGCATAGAAGCTGAAACTGAAGGATGTATGCAGGGAAATGTATGATTCTAGCATTAAGGGTGTGATAGGATGCAAGACTAGGTGAGCCTAGGGTCAAATTATGGAGGACCTTGAATCATAGGCTCAGGAGTTTGGGCCTCATTGTAAAAACCTTGGGTACCTTGAAAGATGTGAAGGAATTATCATAAGAGATTTTTGAGGATGATCACTCCAAACCAATATGAAACATGATTTGGAGTGGCAAGAGCTGTTGCACTAGTCTGGGTGAAAAAGAAGTGCGTGAACTTTCACCCTTGTGGTGGTGGTGGTGATGATTTAAATTGGAGGAAGGAGAGTATAGGGAAATGAAATAGGAAGATCTGGCACACCACTTTTTGGCTAAGTGAATTTTCCACAGAGGCATTACTAAGGAGTTATAGAATCACTAACAGCTTTGCAATTTTGCTCTCTGGGCCTCGGTTTTCATATTTGCTGCCTTTAGGGATTTATGAGAATATGAAAACAAGGTAAATTTACCATACCAAAGTCCTTAATTTACAAACAGTAAGTCTCCCAAAGGTCAGGTGTTAGGTCATATAGAGGGAGAATTAGCACTTCCCAACCTTATTTAATTTTTTAAAATAGTTTTTGTGTGATATGAGAAAGGAGTAATTTTAATATTTATGTGTTTAATGTATATATTTTATTTTTGAATTATATATATAGGTTATTTAATAATATACTGAACAAAATACCTTAAAACAAATTTCAGCCATTAGTGTTCAACAAATGACACATTAACATAAGATAAAGCGTATTTTTAAATGAATATCTATTACAGTGTAGATTGAAATTAATTATGCTTATGGCATCAAAATAGATAAGAACTGACTTTTTAACCTTAAATTAGGAATTCTTGCTTTTTTTGTACTTTAAAAATCAGTGGGTTTTTTTAAAATTAATTTTTATTGGACTATAGTTGATTTACAATGTTGTGTTAGTTTCTGGTGTACAACAAAGTGAATCAGTTATACATACATGTATCCACTCTTTTTAAAATTCTTTTCCCATATAGGTCATTACAGAGTATTGAGTAGAGTTCCCTGTGCTATACAGTAGGTCCTTATTAGTTATCTATTTTATATATGGTAGTGTGTATATGTCAACCCCAATCTCCCAACCCCCTACCCTGCTTCCCCCTTAGTAACCATAAGTTTGTTTTCTACAGCTATGACTCTATTTCTCTTTTGTAAATAAGTTCATTTGTACCATTTTTTAAGATTCTACTTATAAGCGATATTATACGATATTTGTCTTTCTCTGTCTGACTTACTTCACTCAGTATGACAATCTCTAGGTCCATGCATGTTGCTGCAGATGACATTATTTCATTCTTTTTTACGGCTAAGTAATATTCCATTTTATCTATGTACCACATCTTCTTTATCCATTCCTTCGTCAATGGACATTTAGGTTGCTTCCATGTTCTGGCTATTGTAAATAGTGCTGCAATGAACATTGGGGTGCATGTACCTTTTTGAATTATGGTTTTCTCTGGATATATGCCCAGGAGTGGGATTGCTGGATCATATGGCAACTCTATTTTTAGTTTTTTAAGGAACCTCCATACTGTTCTCCATAGTGGCTGTACCAATTTACATTCCCACCAACAGTGAGGAGGGTTCCCTTTTCTCCACACCCTCTCCAGCATTTATTGTTTGTAGATTTTTTGATGATGGTCGTTCTGACTGGTGTGAGGTGATACCTCATTGTAGTTTTGATTTGCATTTCTTTAATAATTAGACATGTTGAGCATCTTTTCATGTGCTTTTTGGTTGTCTGTATGTCTTGTTTGGAGAAATGTCTGTTTAGATCTTCTGCCCATTTTTTGATTGGGTTGTTTGTTTTTTTTGATATTGAGCTGCATGAGCTGTTTGTATATTTTGGAGATTAATCCCTTGTCAGTTGCTTCATTTGCAAATATTTTCTCCCATTCTGTGGGTTGTCTTTTTGTTTTGTTTATGGTTTCCTTTGCTGTGCAAAAGCTTTTAAGTTTAATTAGGTCCCATTTGTTTACTTTTGTTTTTATTTTCATTACTCTAGGAGGTGGATCAATAAAAATCAGTAGGTTTTTATAATTTTTCTGTTTTGTTTCTAAATGACAAAATAAAAAGAATGGTTCTAGGCTGTTGCTTGCAAGCTTGTCTCCACAAATAAAACATTGGTGGTATGGATAGTTTATTTCTAATATTGAAAATCCAGGTTGGATATAACTATCATCACATTTCTTTTTTTAATACTTAAAAAAAATACTGAGATATCTTGATGTACCATTTAAGAATCCTGAGAAGATAAATGCACTCATTTACTCTTATTTCATCATCAGTGCAGCTTGTGTTTCCTGTCTTTAACCAACAGTTCATTCTAAGAATAAAAATAATTTAAAATTACTGTGTTGTTCTGTGTTCAGATGAAGTTATAACAACTGCGTGACTATAATATGATGAGTCAGTTTTCTCATTTCCACTAATTCACACATGTTCAGTGGATAAATTTTTGGATACTCTCAACTATTCTGTTTTTACAGGAGAAAAATTTAAATAATTATTTTATTAGATGGTCAAAAATATACAAATCGATGTTTACATGTGTATAACTGAATTACTTTGCTGTACAGCAGAGATTGGTACAACATTGTAAATTAACTATACTTCAATTAAAAAATATTTTTAAATATACAAAATGAAATAGATACCAATGTTGAATTTAATGATTGAATCATCTGTGAATTAGGAAATGCTGGCTAGAACACTACCTTTTGCATAGATTCTAAAGCTAACCATTAAAAACATATAACCAATAAGTAGCAGATATAGTCATTATCTGCAATAGAATAAAAGACATTTTTAATGCTAATAATTAAAATGGGAAAATAATGTTAAAACAAAATTCTTTTTCTTTTTACAGAACTTTTTTTTGTTTTTGTTTTTTTATTTTTGGCTGTGTTAGGTCTTCGTTGCTGTGCACGGGCTTTCTCTAGTTGCGGCGAGCGGGGGCTACTCTTCGTTGTGGTGTGCGGCCTTCTCATTGTGGTGACTTCTCTTGTTGCAGAGCACAGGCTCTAGGCACACGGGCTTCAGTAGTTGTGGCATGCGGGCTCCGGAGCGCAGGCTCAGTAGTTGTGGTGCACGGGCTTAGTTGCTCCACGGTGTGTGGGATCTTCCCGGTCCAGGGATCGAACTCGTGTCCCCTGTGTTGGCAGGCAGGTTCTTAACCACTGTGCCACCAGGGAAGCCCAAAACAAAATTCTTGAATGCTGGGACATTTATTTTAGAGAGCATGATCTCAAACATTTAGTGAGCACACAATGTATCAGATGATGTACTAATTAATCTTTACAGTTCCATGAGGTTGATGATGCTTTCTCATTGAACAGTTAAGAAAACTGAGGCTTTGAGAAATCAGGTAACTTTCCTATAGTCATATACCTAATAAGTGACAGAACAGGATTCAAGCACAGGTTTGTCCAACCCCTAAGTCTGTGCTATTTCAAACACCTTCCCTGTGCTCTATGAGACTGTAGGAATCTAAACTGAATTCAGGCATTTAAAATATTTGTACTATTGTTTCCATTATAAAAGTAATTCATATTTATTGAATATGTCAAAGGGTGTATATAATTTTATGGTTCTTGATCCATATTGCCAAATCGTCTTTCTACAAAGCATTTGGAGAGTATCAGATGTTGGTGGCATTCTGTGTTTAGCATTTAGATACCTTTTTAACACTGAAAAGCTTGAGACACATGACGGGAATATGCTTTTAGAATACATCAATTGGGGGAAAAAACCAAAAGGCTGGTAGAAATTAAGTATTATTTTAAAGTGATACTGCACTCTTAATTCTAACAGCATCTACTGTGCACTGAAAGTGTACATTTCAAGATATTATTGTGGACAGAGCATACATGGTATGCATGTAAATTTGTGGACTCTTCACTATGCTTAAGGAACCTACAGTTTAGGCCCCGCTAGTTTATAGTGGTCTTATAGCACTGCTGCAGCCACATGGATTGTACTGCACAACTCAGGTGGCAGCTGTACATACGGCCAGCAATGGGTCTACAAAGATCTGTATCCTGTGTACTTGGCAGCATCTAACACATAGTGGGGGCTCAGCAAATAGTTTTACATAGTATACTAGGATTCTTAAGATCTAATTCTTTAATGAGCTAATCATTTTATGAGAAAAAGTCGTTGCATTTCCTGCTCAGTAATACTGAGCACACATGCTGTTTATCGTGCCTCTAGTTTTGCTTACACTGTTCCTTTATCCTAGAATGCTGTGCCCTTCTTGATTATTTAACCTTCAGGTGTCCCCTTAAACTCTACCTCCTTGTGAAGCCTTCATTTACCCTCAGGCAACCTTGGGTTCCTCCTTTCTTGTTTGCCTCCCCTGTACATTGTATGTGCTTTGGTTACAGCAGTTACCCGGTGGTGGTGGTATTTTTGTTAAGGAGGCTGGCTCTCTCTCCAGATTATGAGGTCTCTGAGGGTAAGCACAGAGTTGTATTTTTTCAGCTTCGTGTCTTAAGCACATGGCATAATGCATGAGACACAGTAAGTAAATAAATATTTGTTCAATGAAAGAATGTGTGTATTTTGTAGAGAAGTGCATAAGATGATGTTAACTGAGATGTGAATCATGAAAAAGGGGAAAAAAAGGTGAACACTCTGTACAGGTCCCCTGAGGGGAAAAAGAGTTTTGATGGGTAAGAAATTTTGGATCAGATAGTTTCTCTTACTAGCGTTAAGTGATACTTTTGACCTAGGATGAACATTTCTGTCCAGAAGAGTTCATCAGAAAGAGTTGGGGAAGAAGCCAAGTGATTTCAAGATGAATTGCAAAGCAATATCCCTTTGTATAAAAATTTGCAAATTATTTGTCTATAATTTGTGGAGGTATCCTTCCGGAGAACAGAATATTTAAATACAGATAGTAAAGAATCAGTGACTGGTAAATGCAGAGGGGTGGTTAATTATTTAAACATTTTGTTAGCTCTGTATAAAGATCTTTTTTCTTTTTTCCTATCTCCAGTTCTCCCTCGTATAAACACTTTTCTTAGCTCTCAAAAGCATCTTAATGCCTGTTCAATGTCATATTCTCCTTTTCTAAGGGCATTTTAAAAAAGTTTCAATGTTCTTAGTTACGTAATATCAGTTATATTCTTTTCATAGGCCTTTTAACCTATGGCAAATCGTTTTACCTCTCTGTGCCTCCATTTTTAAATCTCTAAAGTGAAAAGGTTGTATTAAATCCTCTCTGTGATCCCTTCCACCTCTTAAAAAAATGTAGTAAGATTCTAGCATGTTGAAGGTAAATATTTTAGTAAAGTAGATATATTCTATTACCTATAGTACTATGGAATCAGGGCATGCCGCTTTTTTTTTTTCTTTCTTCTTTATAAATTTATTTGTTTTATTTTTGGCTGCATTGGGTGTTCGTTGCGTTGGGTCTTTGTTGCTGCGCGCAGGCTTTCTCTAGTTGTGGTGAGCGGGGGCTACTCTTCGTTGCGGTGCTCGGGCATTTCATTGCAGTGGCTTCTCTTGCTGTGGAGCACAGGCTCTAGGTGCACGGGCTTCAGTAGTTGTGGCACATGGGCTCAGTAGTTGTGGCTCGTGGGCTCTAGAGTGCAGGCTCAGTAGTTGTGGCAGACGGGCTTAGTTGCTCCGGGGGCATGTGGGATCTTCCCGGCCCAGGGCTCGAACCCATGTCCCCTGCATTGGCAGGCGGATTCTTAACCACTGCACCACCAGGGAAGTCCCAAGCTGCTTTTATAGGTTTTAATTTTGTGTAAACTCCATTAATATATTACCCAATTTTTCACACCAGAAACCCTTCATTCAATTATGTTAATATTCCCATGGTACTTTAGTATTTTAAAGACACGTTCATACACATCCCATTTATTCTTCACCGCCATTTTGTGAGGTAGTCAAGATAGAGGTTTAGCATTGGTTTTACAGATAAGAAAACTGAGAAGTTAATTTATTTGCCTAAGGACACACAGCTACTAAGTAGCAGAGCCAGGACTGACTGCAAGCCCAGTGCTCTTTTCATTATTAACTGAGCTTCTCTGTTTACCGTATTATATTTCAAAACTAATGCTAGTAGTTTAGAGGAAAATAATGCTAAAGTATATCTTTGAGTTGTTGATTCCTATGATCTGCTCATCTGCTCAGTGATTACTGACCTGAATTTTTGTTTTGTTTCTTAGAATAGCTTTATTACATGAGCTAAGATGGAAGGGAAGGGGATTTATTTACCTTTGCAGGCCTTGATCTTTTTTAGATAGAAATCTAGCTCCTTGCCCTTTAACACACAGCCATTTGCCACACTGCCCAAGCCTTGAAGTGGTACATGCAAGGAGCTTGCCTTACCTGCATTTTTATTTGGTGTCTAGGGATCTCTGAAGAGTAGTTGGTGGGTTTTTTTTGGTTGTTGTTGTTTTTTCTGGCTGTGCCACATGGCATGTGGAATCTTGTTTCCCTGACCACGGATCGAACCCACGCCCCCTGCAGTGGAAGTGCAGAGTCCTAACCACTGGACCGTCAAGGAATTCCCTAGTTGGTGGTTTTTTTTAAAAAGAAAAATAATTCCCCTCAGTCCATGCCAAATAATTCAAAAGATCTGTACCCTTGAGCACAATATATCTGTGCCTTTGGTACTACCTTCTTGACCTCTTCTTCCTCATTCGTAAAATGATTGTATTTGGGGAAAGAGAAGGTAAAGGGATTAGATCAAATCTAAGGTTACATTAGGTGTTTATTCCTGGAAGTCTAACTTGGTTGAATCAGTAGTAAAAAATACAAGGGGGAAAAAAAACCCCATAAACTAAAAAGAGATTTCCCATGGAATACTACTAAAATGAGGAATCAAAGATTGTTCCAATATCTGAAGTTTCTTATATCCAAATGAACTCAAATGACATTTATCTGCTTTTCAATCCCATTGTTTAATTTCAAGGCTAGACTTGGGACTTAATATTTCTCTCTAGACATATAGTCTCTTTCTCTAGGAGCAAATAAGCATTTTAAGTACACCTAATAATAAATTTGTGCTTGACTGTTCATTCATTCAACAAACATGTAGTGCCTACTATGTAGTAGGCATTATTGTTGGCTCTGGGAATACAGCAGTGAACAAAACATAGTGTTTGTTCGATGGAGTTTATATTGTATAGTAGTAGCTAACATTTATTGAGCATTTAATATATGCCAATCACTGTTCTAAGTGTCTTTCACCTAAAATTTATTTAATTCTGACAACTATCCTGTGATGTAGGTACTGTTATTGTCTGTATTTTACAGATCAGGAAACTGAGGTATGGGGAGATTAAGTACTTATGCCTAAAGTTATATTGTTTTGTAAGTGGTAGAGCTGGCATTTTAATCCAGGCAGTCTGACTCCCAAGCCCATGCTTTTCACTGCAGTGTTACATAGTCCTTCAGAGAGATGTCAGTAAAAAAATTTATTTCTAATACTGAAATTGTCAAGTTTGTAATCTTTGTAGTCACCTGGTATCTGGTCCAATCTTTAGGAAAAAATCATCCAGGGTTACAAAAAAAAGGAGCACTGTCAGAGCCATTGCCTTCTATTGGAGGATCTGTCAGTCCTAGGAGTCTTTCAGGTAGGAGATGAGATTTTTGAGCCTGTCATATGAGTCGGAACTGAGACAACTACATAAAGCCAGGACCCTAACACCTAACAAAAAGCCCACACCGTTGGTGAAAATGTAGACTAAAAAATATCTGCCTGATGGTGTAGGGAAACAAAGGAACTTATTTATCTTGACATGGTCTCTGGATGGGAAAATTCTCTCTTGAGAATTTACAATCATGAACCTTCTGCCCTGTGTGTCTGAAACTTGAATTTATATAACTTGTGCAAGATGATGACTATTAAGTGAGAAGGGGACATTTACTGAGTAATTATTCTGTTAGGCATTGTGCTGGGGGCTTTAAACACATTTTTGCCCTTCATCCTGACAATAGCATCATGAGATAAGTACTAATATTATCCCCATTCTACAAAGGACAGGACTGAGGATCAGAAGAGCTAGGTAATTTGCAGTCTAACAGCACTGAATTCAAATCTTGGTCCAGTATTCTTCCTGCTAAGCACAACCCCTCTGGAAGCATCACTTCATTTTTGTGCCTCAGCTTCCTTAACTATAAAATGAAATTTGTAATATATTTCCTTTTACTTCCTTTTGCTTCATAAAGTTCCTTTTTTACTTCATAAAGTTATCAAATGAAATAAAGGATGTGAATTTGCTTTATTCACTGTAAGCTACTGTTACTGGCATCATCTGTAAGGTGTATTTTTCCTTTTAATTAAGCAAAAGAGAGACCTCATTATTCAGCAGTTTTGAAGTCCACAAGGTCTGTCTTGAGAAATTAAGGCAATCTTAATACTTTTTGTGTCAGATATTTCCTGAAGGAGTTTCATGAGGAGAAATAAAATGAATTTTGAGATAAGTTACCATCTAGTAACTTACTAATTCATTCAACTATTAATTTATTGGATGCATTTTTGAGGACTTTAGTTCCCAGATATAAAAGATGCCTGATCTATGAGGATCTATTTCATTTTTTATCATACCAGCAGCAGTGGAAGCCCCAGTCTCCTCCAACAGTAGACTACAATTGCAATATGTAGTCAATTCTCAGTGTCCCCCACCTCCCCACTTGCTAGAAATAAGTAGCCCACTGCTCAGAATGCTGAAATGCTTCTTTGTCATGACCCTGGCAATATAGTCACAGAATGAAGCTTTTAAATATATAAAACAAAGCAACCAACAAATTATATAACTAAGTCACAGGGACGTGACTGAGTATACCTCTAGCTGAGTATTGCATAGACGACTAAATACTTCAAGGAAGGAGAGTATAAGAAAGAAAATTTAAAATTTAGGAAGATTAAAAGAAAGCCATGAGAAGGTTAGTAAGCGCTAATGAGTATCAATGTGTGATTCCTCAGAGACTCCTTATGAAGAAGTCTGTCTGATACTTGGAAGTGTTGCAAAGCTCCTACTAAATATGTACAATACAAATGTAGCTTGTTGGAATTCCAGTAATTTCTTGGAAGAGAGCTTTGTAATCAGTGCCTCAGCAATGTTGTCTTGAGTTGATAGTAGTTTTTTTTATTGTTACTAGTTTTGTATCTTAATTATGAATTATCATTGATTTAACTTTATTATTAATCTAGTGTGTGGTGATATAAATTTGCATTAATAGAACTTTTGACGTAAAAATTTCCAAATTTAGACTTTGACAATGTATTGTTATTCAAATAGGAAACATTCATTTTATTGTTAAAGCAGATGTCTATAAAAGTCCCCTGTGGTGATACTTCTTTGTTGATATGGTTCTCCACTGGAACTTGGGAACCAAGAGGGATGGGTAGGCGGTGAGGTTTTTTGCCCCACTTAAGTGGGCCATAGACAAAAAGCATTTGAAAACTACTAACTTTCCTTGAATTCATAGTCTTGAGGGGGAGACGGCCATCTAAACAAATAAGTTATACAGTGGCTAATTGTAATAGAACTATATACAAAATGTAGTGTGATTAAATCTGTGTTTTGGGATATGAGGGACAGCTTCATGGAGGAGTGGACATATATACTGGCTCTTGTAGTGTGAGTAGGAATTTGATAGAAGGACAGGTGGGGAAGGGCACTCTGAGGAGAGGGGACAGCATATATAAAGAAGGGGAGGTATGACTACCACTGGTAACATTCCTTCTCTGAACCTCAGCTTCCTCAACAAAAATAATCTCTTTTCCCCTTACTTCATAGAATCATAATGATTGTTTTGAAAAGGCTTTATAAATTGAAGTGCTAGATGTTTAATGATGAAGGTTCTCATTATTTCTTACTTTTTTTTTTCTTTTCTTCAACATTTGAAAGCCTTCTGTGTCTCCCCTAGGTGGTGTCATTTCAAGACCTCTCCTAACCTCCTTTAAGCTTAGTTGTTCTTTTCTTCAATGTTCTTTGTTTTTTTCTTTTGTTTTGTTTTGTTGTTACTTCAAGGTTCTGCTTTGTGACATCTAAAGACAGGAGCAGAAGAGCAGATATATGTGTATATACCTAGCTTTAATAGCAGGAGAAATTCTTTAATTGCTTATGTATAACTATTTAAGCTGTGATCCATGTAGTTTAGTCTCAGAGTAGTGTCATAATCCATGGAACATAATCCTGCAGCCAAAAAGTCATTTTGTAGTAACTCAAAGTCTTTATTTGCAGATGTTTGAACATTGTAAAATAGAATAGAGTTCACAGATATGCTTCTTAAAATTCCCTTTTTATTTCCTATCTACTTCCCTTTATACATCATAGCTGGTCCCTTGCCTTTCCCCTGAAAACCCTGCCAAGACTCCTTTTCCAACCCAATCCACCATTATTAGATGGTAAAACCTCTGGAGAATGTAAGACTGGGAAAGGGTATAGGAGCAGTGGTAAGAAGTTACATTATGGCCAATTTAGGAAAAATAAAAGTGTGTGTATATGTGTGTATATAAATACACAAGCACATGTTTTCATTCAAAATTAAGATAGTTTTATTGAGTCTAATAAAAAATGTCTGTTTTTACTAGTTTGAATACATATATTATTGAAAAGTATGGCTATCATTGATTCAATTGACACTGATTTTTGGTTATCCTGTAATATTTGAAAAGCAGAAACATGAATATAGCTTTATTTACATTTCCACAAATTTTTACTTTTGTCTTTTTTCATTTTTAATAATTTGATAATTTAGAAAACTATATGAAACATTTATGTAAGCCATGGAACATGGTAAACAAATATCTAAAGACCAGCATCCAACTTAAGAAATAGAAGGTAACCACTGCCATTTTTTCCCTTGTGTGCCCCATTCTTCTATGCCACTTCCACCCACCGCCAAGGTATCCAAGGTATTCACTATCCGTTTTGTTTTGTTTTTTTTGGGCCTTGCCAAACCTACGCCCCCTGCATTGGAAGGTCGGACTCTTTAACTGCTGGACCGCCAGGGAAGTCCTGTCAACCATCCTTTTTTATTTTAAATCTTTCCCTTGCTCTTTTCTATAGATTTATCATAACATATTTTTTAGTTTAGAGGTAGCTTTATAATCTTCTGAAATAACTTTTCAGGCAATATCATTTCCTATGCCTGTATAGATGTTTAAGTGAAATCCTGCTGCATGTAGTTTTTATTTTGCTTAGACTAACTTTATTCTTAGCATTTTACTGTCTTTAAAAGTTATTTAGAAACATACATATTGCTATGTAATTATGTATGGAGTTGATATACCATAATTTGCTTGCCATTTCCCCCCTGTTTTAGACATTTCTATATGTGGGTTTATTTTAGGGGGGGTCAGAAAAACTGATTAATCCCTTTGTGTAAATACCTTTGTTAATATCTCTGATTATTTCCCTTTTCTTGTTTTTTTTGGGTTTTTTTGGTAAATTCTTAGAATAAGTACTGGATTCAGAGACTGGGTGTTTTTAAGATTGTAATTAAGTCTTTTCTATCCAGAAAAATTGTGCCAATTTATACTTTGACGAGCAGTATTTGAGAGGACTAATCTGGTTACACTTGATTTGAATGATTCACAATGTCAGGATTATATCCTGTTCTAGAAAACACTGTGTTAACCAAAAAAATTAAATAAAGGGCTGTGTTGTTCTTTCAGACTGGTGGTGTTTTTGCTCTTTTCCATAGGATATTTTTTCAGCCATTGTTCAGGGACCATGTCATTCTGCCTGCTGTACATGTGATAGTTAATTACAGGGCTTAGTTATCGCTTCTGATCACTTCCCCTGAGAATTTATCTATTCTTATGACTCCACTGTCACCAGTAGGGGATGATATTTTAATCTGTATATTCAGCTGAATTCTCTCACAGAAGCATTATTAGTTCCTTTTCTGTACTTGCCTAAGCAGGCAGACTCTCCACGGCCTTAACAAATTCCCCTGAAGAAATAATTCCTTGCCTTGTCTTCTTATCAGTCTTGTCAGTGACCTCATGGGAGTATTAATTACTATTTCATTTTTTTTTTTTATTTTCTAACTTTTTATTTTGACAATTTCAGACTTATAAAAAGTTGCAAAAATAACACGAAGAATTCTTATGTAGACATTCACCCAAATTCCCCGAATGTTAGCATTTTATCCTGTGTGCTTAACTGTACTCTTTACACACACACACACACACACACACACACACACACACACACACACACACACACACACGTATTTACCCCTGGTTAACTACTACTTTAAATCATGGAGGTTTGGTTTTGTTTTTTTTTAAATCTCGACTTTTCCTTCCTCTACCCTTTTCCCTCCTTCATCTGAGTGGCCTATATGGGATAGGAAAAAGGACATGGTATTTGGAATTAAATACTTTGGTTCAAAGGCCCAATTCTGCCACATTTTTAACTAGATGAACTTGGGTACACTGTTCTTTCTGATCTCCAGTATCCTCATATACAAAATGGTGTCTATTATACCAGCTCCACAAAACTGTTGTGAGGGCTAAATGAGCTAATGTATGTCAAAAGTATGCTGTATGAATGCTGGTCAGTCCTTCAGAGAATACTCGTGTATCTAGTACAGTGCCAGGCTTTGTGCTAAGTGCTGGGGATTCAGAAAAAATCAGCATCTATTTCCTATTTGGTCACTTACTGTATTTTGTCAATTGTTCCTTCGAATTATTTTTCACTTTTGATTTTTTTTCCATTTTCTTTGCTTCTACCCTAATCTATAGCATTATTGCCTCATGTGTGAGTCACTGCAACAACCAACAGGTCTCCAAGTTGTTTTTTGGCATTTATGTCACTGACAAACTAATAATTGTCCTGAGGTATGGTACAGTATAGTGGAAAAGATATGGACTTCATAATCAGTAGACCTAGGTTTGCATCTTTGCCCCAGTTCTTACAAATACTGTGACTCTGGACAAGTATCTTTACCACTATTCTAATTTGAACTCGTTCTTTTTTTCTTTTAACAGGTAAATATCAGGGAGTGTTTTGGCTGCTAAGGATATACAGAAAGGGTTAATATGTTCCTTGAACTTGAACAGCATCATGGTCTAGTGGGGGAGACAGATACAGTCATAAGTAACTATGGTGTAACATAGAATTATAAAAGAAAACTAGCTTTGGAGTCAGATATAAAGGGCAGCTTATGTAGTGGTAAAAGCACAGACTTAACTCTAGAATCAGATTGCCTGGGGTCTAATCCTGGCTCTGGCACTTATTAGCTGTATCATCTTGGGCAAATTAATAAACCCCTTAAAGCCTCAGTGTCTTCATCTTCATAGAATGGGGATACTGATAGAACTTACAGAATTTTAATGAGAAGTAAATGAAATTATATATGTAATGTACTTAGCATAGTTTATTGCATATAGCACATAGCATATGTTAACAAATAATGAGCCCAATAATTATGATTATGATATTATTATAGTATAGTGGCTTAAGAGCTTAAAAACACAAGTTTTGGCCTCATTTTTGAGTTGGAGTTCCAGTTTATCAACGTGCTAGCCATGTGTATATGGGGAAGATATTTAACCTAAACCTCAGTTTCCTCATTAAAATGCATATTGTAATGGTGCTTGATTCATAGAATCTAGAAATTGAAAGAGCTCGTGTATCTAAAGAGCTCTGACCCAGGACCTGAGACATAGTGTTTCATGAATGATAACTCTTGTAATTTTTATTCTTGCTCTGCCATCTGCTGGCTGTGTTATCTTTCATAGTAAATTAATCTTTCTGAGCCTTAGTTTACCTACTTTGTTCAAAACAAGGTTGTCTGGAAGATTGCAAGTATATATAAAGTTGCTGGATTGGTGCCTGGTACCACACAACTGTCATTCAGTACATAATAGCTAATAGTTAATGGTGCAGATTAATTACCCAGGTGCTGAGGGTCAAATTAATTCTGCCCTGGAAATTAGGAAAGATATTCACAGAACTGAATGTTGAAGGATGTGTGAGATTTTGCCACATAGAAGGACTAATCTAAAAAAAGGCTCAGAGGTGTGAAAGTGCCTGTTACAGTGCTTAGGAAGTGATGGTAAATAGTAGGTTGCTTTAGGGAACACTCAGTTTAGTGTATCTAGTAGGTAGCATGTTTGGAGGGAGAAAGGAAAAGTGGAAAATGCAGCTAGAAAGGAAGGTTGGAGCCAGTTAGTAAAACGTTTTGAATACCTTACTAAATTGTTTACACTTTATTCTTTAGGTCTCTCTTTTTCCAACTTCTAACAGCAGAGGTAACTAAATTTGCTGTGGGATAGAAAAGGGAATTACTTGAAACCAGTGTTACAAACAGGAATTTCTTGGTAATCTTGTGTTTTATCTTAAAATTCATGTAGTGTTTACCTTTTACATAATATATTTGTTTCAGTACAAAAATATTTTAAGTTATTTACTGGTTGCATAACTTGATTCCCTCTCCCCCAACCTCCCATACTCTCATCCCCTCAAATAAGCTTCTAGTGTGTTTGCTATTCTAAAATGTGCGAAGTTAATACTGTAGCTTTAGTCCCCTGGCACACCTCTGCTAGGAACCCCTTGAATGTGTTCCCAGCATGAGAACTGTGCTTCTAGATGATATGCAGCCTTTGAAATTTTTTTTAGGAGAGTGTTAGGATAAAAGCTATGCAGTGAAGAGCTGGGTTGGTCCAGATTGAGTAGAAACCATTTCAATTAATTAGAAAGAACTTTCCTGTTTGTTCTTCCTAGAAATTGTTTAGTCTTTGAACTGTGTGGATTTCCTTATGATCCGAATGAAATCAGACTTGACCTTCTCTCCCTTCTGCTTTTTTTAGTAGGAACTTTGTTTTTACTTTGCCTAGGGTATGCCTAATTGGTGAAGGGAAAAATCTCTCTGAGCAGGAATTTCCAAGAGATGAATTGTTTAGACACGGAATTCCAGCTTCTGCTTTATCCTTTCTTTGTTAGTCCTCCTGTGCTGCTGCTATGTGTTTAAAAATAAGGGGAATTCCCTGGCAGTCCAGTTGTTAGGACTCGGCACTTTCACTGCCATGGCCCGGGTTCAACCCCTAGTTAGGGAACTAAGATCCTGCAAGCTGCAGCACGGCTTCTACTACTACTACTACTAAAATAGGAAATACTGATCTCTCAATACTTCTGTATTAGCTTAAAGTACTGGAATTTGGAGAGTCACAGATGGCAGTATAGTTTTTGGAGTAGCTCTCAGATAATCTGAGTACAGTTCTAGTCCTGTCCTTGGCTTGATATATAATGTCTCTGTTTTCTTCTTTAAATGGAGATGATTATCCTTGTTCACATCACAGACCTTTGAGTATCAGGTGAGATAACATATTTAGAATTTGTATATAAAGTTGAAAAGGTAGTATATTATGGTGGATAAGGGCATAAGCTCTTGGAGCTACATTTCCTGGGTTTGAATCCTGCCTCTGACCCTTACAAGCTCTGTGTTTCCAGACGCACTGCCATTATTCTAAGTTCTTTGATTCCTGTTTTATCTCATTGAATCCTCACAGCAACTTTATGAAGTAGGTATTATTATTATCTACATTATAAGATGAGAAAACTTAGGAGCAGAAAGGATAGGTAACTTGTGTAATGTCACACAGTTAGTAAATGAAAAGTTGGGATTTGCACTCTAGCTCCAAAGCCCAGGTGGATTAACTATTAGGCACATGTACTTCCCCGTAGAAGAGCAGCTGACTAGAAAAGTCTTATGCTTACTAATAGGAATTAACATAGAGATAAGGGGAAGTTTTCTTTGAAAAGGAAAAATTTGTGGGGTCTAAAAACCTGTTTTTGTTTGTGGACATTTTATCAATTGGAAAAAATTTTTTTAGAATGATTAATTAAATATTATAAATGTCCATATGTTACTACCTGGGTTTGTTCTGTTAAAATGACTTCTAAAAATTATGTACTCAGAAGGTTTAGATGTCTCCCCTCTGATAGTTACCCAACTTTCATTTATTTTCTCTTTTGTAAAATAAATAGATCATTTTGAAACTTACCAACGGAGGTCAAAGGGCATCTTGTTTCATCTGGGTGATGAATTTTAGACATTTAGAAAGATGGTACAATGAAGAGTAGAAAAAGCAGAAAGAATTCATACTTAGAACACAGGAAATAAGACAGAATAGACAAAGTTCTGTGATGCAGAAGTTGAATTTGAAGAATTACTTCCTCTGAACTTTTTCTTATGTGTCCTAGCTACACCTAGCTGCAGAGGATACAGAGATATATAGTCTTTGTTACAAGTGGTCCTGTGCCCAGGTAAAAATAAAAGGTTTTATTAACATGGAAGAAAAGAAGAACAAGTTTTAGGGTTGGCAGCTCACAGTCTCTGCTTCATTGGGCCAACCATTTAACTTTTGTGAAGTCTGTTTCCTCATCTTAAAAAATAATATCTTTGTTGTCCATCTTCCTCAGTTATTACAATATCAAATGTGTCAATGTGAAAGCGCTTTGTAAACTGTAAAGTATGTAACCATTTTAATAACTTAAAAAATTTATTTATTTATTTATTTATTGGCTGCATTGGGCCTTCGTTGCTGCACGCGGGCTTTCTCTAGTTGTGGCGAGCGGGGGCTTCTCTTTCTTGCGGTGCACAGGCTTCTCATTGCAGTGGCTTCTCTTGTTGGGGACCATAGGCTCTAGGCATGCGGGCTTCAGTAATTGTGGCACATGGGCTCAGTAGTCATGGCACACAAGCTCTAGAGCACAGGCTCAGTAGTTGTGGCTCACGGACTTAGTTGCTCCGCAGAATGTGGGATCTTCCCGGGCCAAGGATCGAGCCCATGTCCCCTGCTTGGCAGGTGGTGGATTCTTAACCACTGCGCCACCAGGGAAGTCCCAATGCTATTTTAAATGGAATTGTTTCCTTAATTTCATTTTCATATTTTTCATTGTAAGTGAATAGAAATATAGGTATTTTTATATATTGATCTTATATTCCTATAACCATGATGAACTTGTTTTTGGTTTTTCTTTTTCAGATCTGATAGTTTTTTTGGTGTGAATTCCTTAGGATTTTCTTTTGCAAAATTATGTTACCTGCAAATAGAGACAGTTTTACTTTTCCTTTCCAATCTGTATGCTTTTTATTTCTTTCTTTCTTTTTCTTTCTTTTTGGTTTTCTTTTTCTTTTTTTTTGCCTAATTCTAGGACCTTTAGTACAATGTTGAATTGAAGTGGTGAGAGCAGATTTCTTTGTCTTATTCCTGATTTTAGGGGGAAAGTATTCAGACTTTCAACATTAAGTATGATACTAATTGGGTTTTTCATGGATGACCTTTATCAGGTTGAGGAAGTTCTATAAACTATGTATTTTTTAAAACTTTTAAAAAAACTTTTGTTTATTTATTTATTTATTTTGTTGCTCCAGGTCTTAGTTGTGGCTCGTGGGCTCCTTAGTTGCAGCTCACAGGCTCCTTAGTTGCAGCTTGCTGGCTCCTTAGTAGCTGCTCCAGGGCTCCTTGGTTGTGGCTCGCCAGCTCCTCAGTTGTGGCAGGCGAGCTTCTTAGTTGCGGCTCATGGGCTCCTTAGTTGTGGCATGTGAACTCTTAGTTGCGACATGAATGTGGGATCTAGTTCCCTGACCAGGGATCGAACCCAGGCCCTCTGCATTGGGAGTGCGGAGTCTTACCCACTGGACCACCAGGGAAGGCCCAAAACTTACTTTTTATTATAAGTATTTTTCTATTGATTAATGTATCTTTGAACTATAATTTTTAATGGCTGCATATTATTCAGCCATTAAAATGTCACATGTGTAGTATAATATGATTAAGAGTTGTGTTCCTGAGTCAGATTTTAATTTGAAGCTACACTTTGTCACTTACTGTGTGTAGAATACTGAGAAAGATGTTAGTTTTCTGAGCCAGTTTTCAGTTATGCAAAAATGAAGATAATCCTTCACTGCTTTGTAAAGTAGGGGTGAGGAATAAATGAAATAATGGATAATCATGTTAAACACTCAGCAGAGTCATATAGAAAGCACCTAACGGATGGTAGCTACTATAATTATATTTTAGTTATATTATTGTTGTTGGGGACACTTAGAGTGTTTATTTCTGTAATTAAAACCCTTATACTTAATCTTTTTGCTTATTTGATTAGTTCTTTATTCCTCAGATTGGAATAACTGTGTTAACCTTTTTCTTTTTTGAGGATAACACCTATAGCACATTCTTTTACCCAAATAAACTGATCATATTTGAACTATTAGGTTGGGATAGGAATTTTGTGGGAGATTAAGTTGGAAAGTAAATTGGGGCTAGATTTTGGAGGGACTCAGGCATCATCATTCTAACAATCTAAGAATTCTGTCTTTTGTCTTCAGCCCCATGAAGTCCATTGACATTTTGAGCAGTAGAGGGTAATTTAGGGCTGGTAATTTAGGAAGATTAATCTGCTGTGCCTCTGAGGTCTTCCCTGACCATCCTGGACTGATTAGGGTACTCTGCTATGTGCTTATGTGACTACCCAATATATCCTCTATATTTAGTATTTAATAGATTTTATGTAAATATTTGTTTAAATGTTTCTCTTTTCCTGCTTCTTGAGAACATAGACCACATGTTGTATTCCCACTGCCTAACATGGTATCTAGCACAAGGTAGACATTTGAATAAAAGTACTTGCTGAACAAGGAAATGAATATTTTGTTCTCCACTTCTCTGGAAACTAACTTGTTGGCTTTTGTTTTCCCTTTGTTTCTTGCTGGGATCCAAGGAGGAGGCATCTCCTTATTCCTTACTTGATATCTGCTTGAATTTCCTGACTACTCACCTTGAGAAGTTCTGCTCAGCAAGGCAAGATGGAACACTGTGTCTGCAGGAACCTGGAGTATTCCCACAGGAGGTGGCTGATCGGCTGCTTCAGACCATGGCTTTTCATGGTAAGAAATGAAATAAACAGAGGAAACAGAAATTGTGTGCTGTTAATTGGCATTGGATTTTGAAATTCTACTGTGGCCATTTAATGATTTTTGTGGAAATAACAGAAAATCCTAATTCTAGGAAAAGGAATTCATTTATTTTTGCCAATCCTGCCACTTTATAATTTGTGATAAGCATTTTTCTTTTCTAATGTGGCAAATCATTTTTTTGTTTGTTTCTTCTATTTTGTTGTTTTGAGAAGCCATTCTCAGGGCAAAAATAACTTCTCTTCCAAAATAGCAGTTTAGAAGTCTGCTGGTCTAAAACACCTTACATTACCATTTGGCAGCAGGAAAATCAATAAATAAATACTACTATGGAAAAACTAGTTTCTGCTTTTGACCTTTGAAATGGGAATCATAGCTAATTTATTACTTCTCTTTTCAAAAACAAATTCTGAAAATAAATTATGAAAGATTTATCTGTGAAATTCTGGTTATGTATATTGATAATTTTTGTTACCTCTATATAAATTTTAAGCTGAAAGAGATATAATGCCTTTATATATTTAGGGTGTATAAACTCTTACAAGTAAGAAACACAATTTTCCCACAACTATAAAATAGAATGAAAATGTGGCAGTAATGATAATTATCATTTATTGATTGCCTCTTGCATGTAATAATGGCAGGTATTTTATATGCTTTTCTTGAATTTGACTTTTCTCAAAAACCTATAACGTAGCTATTTTTATCCAATTTATTTACAGGTAAGGAAACTGAGGTTCAGAGATGTAACTTGTTAAGAGTCACAGTGTTAATCAATGTCGTGGTTCAAATGCAGATCTGTTTGATCCTAAATCTATGCTCTTTTCACTGCCACACAACCTTCCTACACCTACATTAGAGGTATTCCTGCTCCTAGATGCCTGATGACAGTATACACTTTTGTTGTGACTTTAAATATGTATATACACACAGACACATACACATCTATTGGGTTGGCCAAAACATCTTACGGAAAAACCCGAACGAACTTTTTGGACAATCCAATAACAGAAATATATTTATAAATATTATATTTTATTAAATATTAAATATAAGTATATAAATTTATTATGTATACTTAAAGTCACAGCAAAAGTGTATACCATTATCTGGCGCATATATATATAGAGAGAGAGAGAGAGAGGGAGGGAGGGAGGGAGGGAAGGAAGGAGGAGAGCGAACACAAATGCAGATAATGCATTCCAAGGAAAGGTGGGAGAAATAAGGCTGTAATTGAGGTATTTTGGAGTAATTTAGGGAAGAAGAAGACATCTACATTCCTTGGTTTTCACTAAGCTGCTCAAGTCTGTAGTGTCTTTGAATTCTTCCAACCTGCCAAAGGAACTAGGGTAAATTTCAATAGATATTATCCATGTTAAAGTTAAAGGTCCCTTACAAAGCTGCACAACAGTTTAAGAGATCATGCCAGTGTTAACATTTCTTTCTGGTCTCAATTTAATGATTACACTTACCAAGCTCAATTTAAATATTTATATATATAACTAGTCTTGTCAATCAAAAGAATAAATGTTAACTGAAGTTTTAACTTTGCCAGATTCCTTTTGAAATATGACTACTATTGGTTAATAATAGCAGCTAACATTTATTGAATGCTTATTATATACCAGGGACTGTGGCAAATGCTTTATATGGATAAAATAATGAAAGTAGTTTTTAAGTAAATGTAACTAAATAATTGTCCTCCAGAGTAATGTCTTGGGGAGGTTATATGCTTGATCAAAATGTGTTTTCTACCTCTTTTTTTCAAACTGCCTTCAGATGAGGAAAGTGAGAGTCAGAGAAACAATGTGCTGCCCCCATTTGTGTTTCCCCAATGTGATTACCTGCCTTTTTCACCAAAAAGTGTTCTGAATTATTTAATCTCTTTGTAAAAATCATATCCACCTTCAGTCAGGAGTGGATACTGCTAATATGCAAAAGAACAAATTTTTGTCACAATTTAAGAAAGTTGTTTGATAAATGTGTGTGTGTTTGAAAATTTTCATAATAAAATGGGAAAAAAGTTCTGTGAATTTCTTTTTTCTTTTTTTTTGCTGTGCCACGCGGCTTGTGGGATCCTAGTTTCCTGACCAGGGATCAAACCCAGGCCCCCTGCAGTGAGAGCGTGGAGTCCTAACCACTGGACTGCCAGGGAATTCCCTATGAATGCTTTTAAAATTGATAATATATTTTTTCTAATAGCATAATGATTTTAAATAATAATTTATTTACATTAAAAATTTTTTACTTATTTACCTGATTCAAAGGATTAATGATATTGGTGGCAATCCTTATTAAAATAAGACTGATACTAAAGAGTTTTACTTATTTGGTTCTGTGATTCTCTTGTCATAATCTTTGTTCATTGTGTCTGTTGTCTCAAAGCTAAAAATCTTCCAGGAAATGTGTGGATAAAAGCTAGGAATCAGAATAAGAATTTTACCACCTAATGATAATGCTACTTAGCTATTATGAATATAATATCTAACTATTAGCTATTATGAATATAATATCTATTAGCTATTGTGAATATAATATCTAATATTATGAATATTATAATGCTGTAATCATCCATGTACAGATCTTATGTGAACATAAGTTTTAATTTCTTTGGGATAAATATCCAGGAGTGCTACTGTTGGGTTCTATGGTAGTTGCATGTTTAGGTTTTAAAAAACTGCCAAACTGTTTCCAAAGTGGCTTTGCCATTTTACACTCCTACCAATATAAGACTGACCCAGTTTCTCTGCATTTTGCCAGCATTTGGTGTTATTACTATTTTTTATTTCAGTCATTTTGATAGGTATGTAGCCATTATTTCTTCAAATACTTTTTCAACCCTACCCTATTTCTCCTCTCTTTCTGGGACAAATAGCTCTGTTCAATTTTTTTTTTTTAGTCTATTTTTTTTTCTTGTTCTTTAGGTTTGGATAATTTCTATTTTTTTATCTTTTAGTTCACTGATTCTTTCCTCTGTTCCTTCTGTTCTGTTGTTTAGCCCAACCATTACTGTATTTTTCAATTCTAAAATTTTCCTTTGTTTATTTTATTTATTTATTTTTGGCTGCATTGGGTCTTTGTTGCTGCACGTGGGCTTTCTCTAGTTGCGGTGAGTGGGGGCCACTGTTAGTTGCGGTGCGTGGGCTTCTCATTGCAGTGGCTTCTCTTTGTTGCAGAGCACGGGCTCTGGGCACACGGGCTTCAGTAGTTGTGGCATGCGGGCTCAGTAGTTGCGGCTCATGGGCTCTAGAGTGCAGGCTCAGTAGTTGTGGCACAAGGGCTTACTTGCTCCGCTGCACGTGGGATCTTCCCAGACTAGGGCTCAAACCCATGTCCCCTGCATTGACATGCGGATTCTTAACCACTGCACCACCAGGGAAGCCCTCCCTTTGGTTCTTTATATCTTCTATTTCTTTTTTGAGGCTTTTTGTTTTCCATTTGTTTCAAGCATGTTTGTAATTGTACACTTTAGCATTTTTCTGATGGCTCCTTTAAGATCTTCATAAAATAATTTTAACATTTGTGTTATTTCAGCGTTGACATCTATAGATTGTCTTTTTTCAGTTTGAGATCTTACTGGTCCTTTGTATGATGAGTGAATTTTTATTGAAATCGGGACATTTTGGGTATTATGTTATGAGACTACTGTTTTAGTCTGTGTCTCTGACACCACTTTAGCAGTGGAAGGTGGAGGCACTGCCTTGTTATTGCCGGATTGGGATAATGTTCTGGTTCCCCGCTTGACTTCTGTTGACACCCAAGACTTGGGGCTCCACATTATTGCTGTGCAGGGGATTGGCGTTCTGTTTCCCCACTAGGTGTCTACTGATACTGCCCTAGCTGAGGGAGGTATGAGTACCTCATTTCTCTTCTTCAGTTGGCCTCCACTGACAGCATGTTGGGGTGAGGTGACCTCATTGCTTACTGTTGGGCAGTGATGAAGTCTTGACTCTCTACTAGGCTTCCTTTGACACCACTCCAGCATGGAGGGGGAGGAGCACCTCATTACTGCCAGATGGACATGAAAGTCCTGGCTCCCTACTCAGCCTTCTGTAACACCTCCCTGTGGGGAGACTGGGGCAACTAGTTACAGCAAGATTGAAAGTCTAGGTTCCCCTCTTGGCATTTGCTGGTGTGGGTGAGGGTGTGGCCACAGTTTTTTCTTTGGTGTTTGACTGAAGTAAAGTAGTTACTGTCTAAAAGTTGCCCGCCTTGCTAGGCTGCCCCATTCCTGATACTTTGGCTAGAGTGAGCAGATTTTGGGGGGGAGCTACTTTTGTGTGTGCTTGTTGGTATTTCCCAATTGCCCACTTCTTTGACTTTAAGCCTGGGATGTATGGTGCAAGGAAAAAACCCAGTATCCAACGTATTGTTCTTTGTGTCCCAAGACCCCTAGCTGGTCTGGTTTCTTCTCTTCACCTTTCAGAGTGATCTAGCCTCATTTCTTGTCTCTTCCCACTTCCATACTTAAATTTCCAGAAATGTACCATGTTCTCACTCATATCTAGGTTTTCCCCTATATTCTTTTTCCTCTCTTTACCAGGGAGACACCTTATAGCTCTAGCTGTTTCTTATGTTCAAGCAGTGTAGAGCTACTTGTTGTTTTCTAACTGTGTGCTGGGCTTTCACATCTCTAAGGCTGGGTTTTTTTTCCCATTTTTTAAATTGAGATATAATTGACACGTAACATTATATTAGTTTCAGGTGTACAGCATAATGATTTGCCATAGGTATTCTAAGGCTTTGTTGATGCTGTTTATTCTTCCTTTAATTCCCCTCACCTTCTTTCTCCGTCTTTGAACTTTTCCTTCATCTTTGAAGGACTTTCTCAAAGATCACCTTTTCCATGAAAAGATCTTTTTCAGATTCCAGGCATCATGGATTATTTCCTTTTCTTTGCTTTCATGATACTTTGTACTTGGCTCTGGTATACCATTGGCTAGATCTAGGCACATAGCCCCATCTAAGTCCAAGGGTAGGTTGGGAAACGTAGTTGTCCATGTGTCCAGTAAGGGGAGGAGAACCAGATGTTAGTAAATATCAATAGTGTCTACCACAGTCCTGATTCTGCCATGTGCTATTTCTGTGCTCTTGTAAGGCCACTTTTTTGAACCCCAGTTTACTCATCTATAAATTGTAGATAATCATATTCTTACCTCACTGAATTGTTATGTCAATTAAATGAAATATTGTTACATGGGAGTGCTTTGGAAATTTTAGCTATCCTTTAACCGTTTTTTGAAGTTAAAATGCTGCTTGTTTTTTCCTAGGTCTCCTGAATGATGCAACTGTAGGTATTTTTAGGGGCAACCAGATGCGCTTAAAACGAGCTTGCATTCGCAAAGCCAAGATCTCTGCCGTTGCGTTCCGGAAAGCCTTCTGCCACCACAAGTTAGTGGAACTTGATGCCACAGGTGTGAATGCTGATATCACAATTACAGACATTATCAGTGGGCTTGGCAGTAACAAATGGATCCAGCAAAATCTCCAGTGCCTAGTGCTGAACTCATTAACTCTCTCACTCGAAGATCCTTATGAGCGGTGCTTTAGCCGGCTTTCTGGCCTTCGAGCATTAAGCATCACCAACGTTCTCTTTTATAATGAAGACCTGGCTGAAGTTGCCTCATTGCCAAGATTAGAGAGCCTGGATATTTCTAACACCTCGATCACAGACATCACGGCTCTGCTGGCCTGCAAAGACCGACTCAAGTCTCTAACCATGCATCACTTGAAATGTTTAAAAATGACAACTACCCAGATACTGGATGTTGTTCGGGAACTAAGACATCTGAATCATCTTGATATTTCAGATGATAAACAGTTTACATCAGACATAGCTCTTCGATTACTAGAACAAAAGGACATCCTGCCCAACCTCGTCTCCCTGGATGTCTCTGGGAGGAAGCATGTGACAGATAAAGCTGTTGAAGCCTTTATACAACAACGGCCCAGCATGCAGTTTGTAGGTTTGCTGGCCACTGATGCTGGCTACTCTGAATTCCTCACAGGCGAAGGACATTTGAAGGTTAGACTTTAAAAATATATTCCTTTGTCAGGCTGACCAGTGTTTTAGTTGCATAAGACTCCATTAAGGTGAATGTCTAATAACATATGGAACATGTTCATGAAACAGGACATTATATAGTGGAAAGGGCTTGCTTTAGAGTTAGGGTCCTAATTAAAATCCCAGCTTACTTGCTTCACAACGCAGAGCAAGCTATGATGTAACTTTTTTGAATTTACATTTATTTATAAAATAGATATGATTCGTACCTTGCAAAATTCTTCTGAAGATTAATAATTATATATGTAAAGTGGAAGTCATATAGTAGGCCCTGGATAAATGATTGTTGACATGATGATAATGTTTAGATATTTTGAACCACTTAAACATACCATTTCTAAAAGATCACTTCAAAGAAACTAGGGATGCCCCTTGTTGAATTGAGTATCTGAGGGGAGAGCAAGTTCTCCAAGGAGATCTCTATTGTAGAAATGGTAAAATTTTGCTTTTCTTAAGGTTTCTCATGCCTAATGGTTTAAATTCAGTTCAGGAAACATCTGTTGGACTTGGTACAGCTTGGGATTCAAAGATGAAAAAGATATAGGATTTGCCTCCAAGGAGCCCGATAGTAGTAGTGATGTTATAACTATAAAGCCAAGGATCAGTGTAGTTGCTGTAAGAAAGTAGGAGAAATTTTTTCTAGCTGGAGAATTTTAGACTTGATGGAAGATGGTATCTGAATCAGACTTTGAAGGATAGAATTATAACACGTTAAGGAAAACTAGTATTCTTCTAACATACATTGTATCCTATAGGTGCTTTATATTGTATATGCCAATATCTATAGATAGGTATTAACTCCATTTTATAGGTGAGAAACAGAGTCATAGAAATTATATGATTTACTATTAGTTAGAACCAACATTTGGATCTACATCTGTCTAATTCCAGAGCCCCATTTTTTTTCCCCTACTTCCTACACCGCTTAAGCAGAAGTATCATTTGATCCTACCGGGGGCAGAGTCAGGGATGGCCTAGAAATGAATACTGTGACCAAAATGACAAGGTATCTTTTTTGAGCAACCATTATTTTATTTATTTTTTATAGAAGTATAGTTGATTTACAGTGTTGTATTAGTTTCTTGTGTACAGCAAAGTGATTTTTTCATATTCTTTTCCATTATGGTTTATTACAGGGTATTGAATATAGTTCCCTGTGTTATATAATAGGACCTTGTTGTTTATCTATTTTATATATAGTAGTTTGTATCTGCTAATCCCAAACTCTTAATTTATCCCTCCCTCTTTCCCCTTTGAAAACCATAAGTTTGTTTTCTATGTCTGTGAGTCTGTTTCTGTTTTATACATAAGTTCATTTTTCTCATACTTTATTTTTTTTTAATAAATTTATTTTATTTATTTTATTTTTTGGCTGCGTTGGGTCTTCATTGCTGCGTGCAGGCTTTCTCTAGTTGCAGCAAGCGAGGGCTACTCTTCACTGCTGTGCACGGGCTTCTCATTGCAGTGGCTTCTCTTGTTGGGGAGCATGGGCTCTAGGCACGTGGGCTTCAGTAGTTGTGGCACGTGGGCTCAGTAGTTGTGATTCGCAGGCTCTAGAGTGCAGGGTCAGTAGTTGTGGTGCACAGGCTTAGTTGCTCTGTAGCATGTGGTATCTTCCCGGACCAGGGCTCGAACCCGTGTCCCCCGCATTGAGAGTTGGATTCTTAACCACTGCACCACCAGGGAAGCCCCTGTCTCATAGTTTAGATTCCACATATAAGTGATATATGGTATTTGCCTTTGTCTGTCTGACTTACTTCACTTAGTATAATAATCTCTAGGTCCATCCATGTTGCTGCAAATGGCAATATTTCTTTCTTTTTTATGGCTGAGTAGTATTCCATCGTGTATATATACTACATCTTCTTAATCCATTCTTCTGTTGATGGACATTTAGATTGCTTCCATATCTTGGCTATTGTAAAATAGTGCTGCTGTGAGCATTGTGGTGCATGTATCTTTTCGAATTATAGTTTTCTCCAGTTATATGCCCAGGAGTGAGATTGCTGGATCATATGGTAACACTATTTTTAGTATTTTAAGGAACCTCCATACTGTTTTCCATAGTGACTGCACCAATTTACATTCCTACCAACAGTGTAGTAGGGATCCTTTTTTTGTGCAACCATTATTGATCTCAAAAAAGGAGAAGGAAAGTTTAGTTATAAACATTTTAAAACATTTCAGTTCTTAGATTATTTGTAAATGTAGACTTTAAAAAATAGAATGTAAGAAATTATTTTGAGTCATTCTTTTTTATTCATTCAATAAATATTTTATTAAGTGCATACTCTGTATTGTGCTGGACATGGGGATTTGATGGTGAGGCAAAACAGGCATGCTCTTGCCCTCATGGAGCTTGTAATTTAGTGAGGGAGTCAAACAATGAAGTTTCATATGTCATGGGTATATGCTTTAAATACATATATTTATATTTCATATACATATTTTTTAATATTTTATTATTTATTTATTCATTTATTTGTTTATTGGCTGCATTGGGTCTTCGTTGCTGCACGCAGGCTTTCTCTAGTTGTGGCAAGCGGGGGCTACTGTTCGTTGCAGTGCACGGGCTTCTCATTGCGGTGGCTTCTGTTGTTGTGGAGCATGGGCTCTAGGTGCGTGGGCTTCAGTAGTTGTGGCTCACGGGCTCTAGAGTGCAGACTCAGTGGTTGTGGCACATGGGCTTAGTTGCTCCACGGCATGTGGGATCTTCCCGGACGAGGGCTCGAACCCGTGTGCCCTGCATTGGCAGGCGGATTCTTAACCACTGAGCCACCAGGGAAGTCCTCATATACATATATTAACATATAATATGCATGCATACATACGCTTTAAACTGCATAGTGCTGAGAATCTAGAAGATATACAATACTACATTTGAGAATGTTTAACAGAGAGACTCGACTTAGTTTAAGGCTTCTCTGAGGACTTGATGAATAAGTGAAGATCTTATGGATGAGTAGCTTGGTAGAGGAAATTCCAGGCAGCGAGAATGATATATGCAAAAGATGTGTGGTAGGAAGGAGCATGGTACATCCAAGGAACTGCAAGAAGGCCACTGTGGCTAGAGTTCCAGAGTAAGAAGTTGCAGAGCGATGAAGTGAGGCTGGAGAAGTAGGTGCCAGGGTCAGATTTCACCAGGTCACATAAGCCAGGTGCAGGGCAGCAAGAAGTTTGAGGAACTTACATACAACTTGTTATGGAACAAGATAGATTTCTAGCACAGGGCTTGTTGGTAAAGGAAATATAAACATGTAAATTACTATTTTAGTGTTACTTAACTCCCTAAGAAGTGGGTCAGACAGTAAAGAACTGTAAAAATCAAAGGAGAAGAATTCTTATCTCTGTGTACTGGGAGTTTCGGAAGGATTTCCCAGAAGATGTGAGCTTGACCTGTGTCCTGAAGGATGAAAGGAATGTGTCCCTAGTACACTACACTAAATAATCTTCTCAAGGCAAAGATCCTCTAATAGTTGTGATTCCTGAGCAGTACAGTTTTTGCTGATTGTTCTTACCACCAACAGACCCTAGAGTGAATTAGCCTAAGTTTTTCAGTTGAGGCTAGTAGGACATCTGTGTTCCACAATGCCTCTGTGAAACAAGTTTGATTTCACATATGGAACTGTTATTACTTCGAAATCTTGGCTCTAGGAAACACCTACTTTATTTGCTATCATCTAGTTTCCACCTCTGTAAACACTGAAACAGTGATTCTCAGCCTTGACTGTAATTAAAATTACCTGGAGTGTAATTATTTGAGATGAAGGATGTGTTAACTAACCATATCATGCTAATCATTTTGCAATATTTACAAGTATCAACTCATCATATTTTACGCATTAAACTTACATGATGTATTTGTGATATATGCATGTATAATATTATATATCTTGATAAAGCTGGAAAAAATTTTTAATTAAAAAAATTCATTTGAGGAACTTGAGCAATTAAATCAGAACCACAGGGAGGTGGGACCCAGGCATCAGTATTTTTTAAAGCTCCTTGGGTGATTGTAATATGCAGCTAAAGTGGAGAACCATTGTTTTAAAATAATTTTTAAAAAATAGAGATCATTGGAACTTTGCCCTTTATTCAACTATACACAAAAGTTGATGTTTCTTTTTTTTTCATTAGTTATCTGTTTTATATATATTAGTGTATATATGTCAATCCCAATCTCCCAATTCATCTCACCCCTCCTTTCCCACCTTGGTGTCCATACGTTTGTTCTCTACATCTGTGTCTCTATTTCTGCCTTGCAGACAGGTTCATCTGTACCATTTTTCTAGATTCCACATATATGCGTTAATATACAATATTTGTTTTTCTCTTTCTGACTTACTTCACTCTGTATGACAGTCTCTAGGTCCATCCACGTCTCTACAAATGACCCAATTTCGTTCCTTTTTATGGCTGAGTAACATTCCATTGTATGTATGTACCACATCTTCTTTATCCATTTGTCTGTCGATGGGCATTTAGGTTGCTTCCGTGACCTGGCTATTGTAAATAGTGCTGCAGTGAACATTGTGGTGCATGTGTCTTTCTGAATTAATGGTTTTCTCAGGGTATATGCCCAGTAGTGGGATTGCTGGGTCATATGGTAATTCTATTTTTAGTTTTTTAAGGAACCTCCATACTGTTCTCCATAGTGGCTGTATCAATTTACATTCCTACCAACAGTGCAAGAGGGTTCCCTTTTCTCCACACCCTCTCTGGCATTTATTGTTTGTAGATTTTTTGATGATGCCCATTCTGACTGGTCTGAGGTAATACCTCATTGTAGTTTTGATTTGCATTTCTCTAATAATTAGTAATGTTGAGCATCTTTTCATGTACCTCTTGGCCAAAAAATTGATGTTTCTTTTAAATTATTTGTTTGACTACTAATTTGAGAGCTGAAAAATAATAGGTCATGTTAAGGGAAGAGAGCTGAGATTGCTCTGTCTCCTTTTTTAGAATTTTCCAAGTTAGCAAAGTTGATGAAAAACTTGTCTGAAATGATTGTCTTAGTATTGTGATGCTTTAAACTAGTTTAGGTTGACATTTTTGGATTTACATGTTTTTTAGACCGCACTGAAAGATGCAGGAAATAGAGACAGTGTGACTCCCCAGTATTCCTTATGAGGCATTATATGGTGCTCTTAGTGGGTGGTTATAAGAACAAAAGTTTTGTTTTTTCCACTTTCATATATATTATTTATTTTGATCTCTTGACTCTGTGTGGGAGGTATTGTCCTCAGTGGGAGGGAATGGATTTCTTAAGGGTCACAGCCAGCTGATGAGCCTGGTATGTGTCCTTTCTACTACATCTCATTGCCTGTATTTGAGAATCTTAGTTCTTTCCTTTCCTCTCTGTTTCTAGTCCCAACACAGATGGTTTTCTTACCACAGAATTACCAACTCTGTCATCTCTGTTTCCCTATCCAATTTATTCGTCTGTAAGCATCAGTTTCTTGAACCTTCCACTTCTCCACAATTAGGACTCTTATGTTTTTTGGCTGCCTCATTCCTAGACTCTGGGGTTATTTACCAAGCTGTGGTTCCCAGTTCCTGAGAATCACTGGTTGTGTGCTAAAAACCCGATATTCTCAGTTGTCATCTTATTTGATCTAAAGTGGCATTTGACACAGTTGATCTTGTCCTCCTTCTTGAAATACTTTTTTTTACTTAGTTTCTAGGATATCAGACTTGTCTTGTTTTTTCCCTGCTTTTTGGACTCACCCTTGATTTCCTTTATTGGTTCTTCCTAATCTCCCAGGCCCTAAACCTATATGCTGATGACTCCTAAATTTATATCTCTAGCCTAGACTTCTCCCTTGAGAACTAAGACTCCTATATTAAACTGCAGTAATCAACATCCAGTGAAGGTACATATAAGTCTTTTTAAGCAAAGGAGTCGATCCATTTTAAAAAACACTAAGTACTTTTTAAAGATGTCTGAGCTAGGGCCTCTGCCCTTGAGGAATTCTAGTCTCGTGGAGAGGAGGCAGACCAATTTAAAAATAGCTTTAATCCATTGTAAGAAATGCTATAATAGAGTTATATACTGAGTGCTATAAGAAAGTTTTTCCTTAGAATATACATTTTAGTTTTAATCCATATATTAAATATTAATAAGGCTTAATTTAGTGGTTAGGGGTATTTTCTCTGTTTTAAATTGTTTGCAGAAACTAGTGCATACAGCCACTTGTTTGTTTTGTTTTGTTCGTTGTTTTTTTTTTGATCTAGCATACGGAATTGATTGAATTGAAGATGCGTATAGTTTGAGGAGCCAGATTGCTTGATTTGAGGGTTTATCACTGGCTAGAGAAGTGTTGATCACTGAATAAACATACAGGCAATGAAATTTGGTTTAGAGTATTTACATTCAAGTAACAAAAATTCTTTAATTTTATATTTAAAGGTAACTTGAGGTTACATTTCATGTAAGTTAATATAAAGCTGTTGGAATCAACCAAATGTGGACTGATGAAGTCTGATGAAGATTATCGTTAATGTGTTTTCCGTCATACAATCTTTTTTATCTCACATAATAATTCAGTGTCTTTCCAAATCTAAGAAAATCTAAGAAAAAGTACGGGATGATTCCAAAAGAACTGAATACTTGGAAAGTTTTTATTATTCAATAACTGCTTATATATGTGAATACATAGTCAAGACCAATGTTTATGTATGTATATTATACATAAATAGTTTAAAAAGCATTTTGTAAAGAAACTTCCACTGTTATTCCTACAATCTTACAAATGCTCAAAACGTGCCTTTGTGTCACTTGGTACACATCTGTACTGTAGTCTAATTCTTATTAGACCTTTGTAGCATATCCTATCAGTGTTTGAAATGTCAGCCATGATGCAGCCCTTCATTTCCTCAAAGCTGCATATTCCCGCCTGAATACTCTATGTTCATATAAAACCTAGTTACTGAGTAATATATTTTAAAAGTGTTTATTTTTGTCACCTTTTATAATGGTACTGCCAAAAAAAGACAGTCTTCCACCTTAATGAGAAGATTATCTCTCTCTGAACAGCAGGGTTTTGGGTTTTGGGTTTTGGTTTTGTTTTGTTTTTTTGCGTTTTTTTACCTTTCTGTAAAATAAGACAGATGCAAAGACCATAAATAACAAATGTATACCTTAATGAGTGAAAATAAGATGAACACACTTGAAACCATCACTCAGGTTAATAAATAGAACTTGTCAGCTACAAGTTGATCACAACTCCCTCCTTCCCCACAAAAGTAATCTCTGTCCAGACTTTAATGATAATCATGTCCTTGCTCTTTTAAATAGTTTATCATCCAACTGTTTACCTCTAGGCACTTAGTTAATCTTACCCATTTTTCAAAATTATATGTCTTTTGAGTATCTTTTGTAATTTCCCTCTCCATCCCTTTCTTTTCCTTATAATTTGTGTATTAACGAATCCAGCCCTTTGATTTGTAGAGTCTCCCTCAACCTGGGTTTTCTTGATTGTGTGCTTGTAGTGCATATTTCACTGACTTTGTATTTTCTGCAAATTGGTAGTTGGATTTAGTGACTTAATCAAACTCATGTTTGATCCCTTTGGCAGGACCCTCAGGTGTTGTGCTCTTTCATTAAGGAAGTACATAATGTCTGGTTGTTTTTCTTTCTGTGATTTTTAGCAGTTGTTGACACTCAACACCTAGTTATTCATTGGGGATCATGGTGATAGTCTAGAAGTTTCTTTTTTTTTTTTTAAGTTTTGTTTATTTATTTTTGGCTGCATGGGTTTCTTTAGTTGTGGCGAGCAGGGGCTACTCTTCGTTGCAGTGCACAGGCTTCTCATTGCAGTGGCTTCTCTTGTTGCGGAGCACGGGCTGTAGGCACGCAGGCTTCAGTAGTTGTGGCATGCAGGCTCAGTAGTTGTGGCTCATGGGATCTAGAGCTCAGGCTCAGTAGTTGTAGTGCACGGGCTTAGTTGTTCTGCCTCATTTGGGATCTTCCCAGACCAGGGCTCGAACCCATGTCCCCTGCATTGGCAGGCAGATTCTTAACCACTGCGCCACCAGGGAAGCCCTCTTTTTTTACTCATTAGTTGGATTACTTTTCTAAAAAGCCACTTCCTGTTAATATACATTTCATTACCCAATGGTATATGAACCACAGTTTAAGGATATTAACCTGTATAAATGGGAAATTCCTAGATAAACTTACTTTTGAACAGCACCTCTTGATGCTGAGTGGGAGCTTGATAAATCTGGGAAAATTAATTAATACATTTATTTGATAAGTATTTATTGAGTGCTTATTATGAGCACACACAATGCTCCCTGTTGAGGTACAGTGGTGAATAGGTCAGTCTACTAGGGGGGTTATGATAATGGCTATGAAGGAGGTGTTTCAGGGAGACCTGATTTAGATTGGTGGGTCAGAGATGGCCTTTCTAGAGAAGTGTCATTTAACTTGAAATGGGAAGGATGAATAGAAATTAGGTAGAGAAAGAGAGGAAGATTTCACTCAGAGAGGATATTATATTTAGTAGCCTTTTCCTGGGAAAGAGCTTGGCTTATTGAAAGATCAGAAAGAAAGGCCACTGTAGGGTGCGGGGGAGGGATAGATTGGGAGTTTGGGATTGACAGGTACACACTGCTATAAAAATAAAAAAAAATAAAAGAAAGGCCACTGTAGTTACAACATTGTGAGTTAGGGGGAGAGGGTTACCTTAAGAGGCAGGTAGGAGCCTAATCATGGGTAGTAAGACCTTATAAATAGTGTTACATATCTTGAGATTTATTTTAGGTACAGTACAGAAAATTTTACCCATAGACTTATAGTAGAGTCTGAGCCTATCTAATATACATCTCTTTAGCATATGTACACCTCCATAGGATGACTTTTCTGGAGGGATTGGAAAGTGATCATTCCCATTTGTTTCAGGCTTTGCAAAGCTACCCTGGATGCCATCCACACAAATGATGTTTGGATAGAGACAGTTAGAGGGTTGAAAAGAATCCTAAAAACTCATCTTCTGTCTATGTTCAAAGGTGTCTGGAGAAGCCAATGAAACTCAGATTGCAGAAGCATTGAAGCGGTACAGTGAACGGGCATTCTTTGTCCGGGAAGCTCTATTTCACCTTTTTAGCCTGACTCATGTGATGGAAAAAACAAAACCAGAAATTTTAAAGGTAAGAATAAGAAACTGCATATGAGAAATCTGAAATTGTCTTCCTAGATAGATGATAGTTTTGTGAAGAAAATTAGTGAAAATTTGCATTTAGTCTTTGGTTTTTTATAATGGGATTGATAATGTATAATTTCAGTTATTAGCCATAAATGAGAATGAGAGGAGATAGTTGCATAGTGTTACTGAAGTTTTATAGTAGTCTCATTTAAGCAATATAAATGCCTTCAAGTTCATATTTAACTGTCTAAAACCAATAATCACTGTGATATGTTTTCACCAGCTGTAGTAGAAAATGGAATATATGACTGGAATCAGGACACTGCTTTGTATATTACCCCTGTATTGCTTCCATATAGGCTTTTTTAAGAAATACAATATTGGAATTTTATAAGGCACTTTTCCATGCAATTTATGAACCTCCTGTGCTTTTGTAACTAATCTGCGTTATTCCTCAATTAAGATATTTTAACCAAGACAGCTTTTGAAAGGCAAGAAAGGAGGATTCTTAATTTTGTTGATTACTTAGGACATTGTTTGTCAGAATGTGGTCCTCTATCCATCAGAAGTCTGGGATACTGCTTATTTTAAGAAGCATATTCGTGAGAGGCTTCCCTGGCGGTCCAGTGGCTGAGACTTTGCCTTCCAATGCAGTGGGTGCGGGTTCAATCCCTGGTTGGGGAGCTAAGATCCCACGTGCCTCGTGGCCAAAAAACCAAAACATAAAACAGAAGCAATATTGTAACAAATTCAGTAAAGACTTTGAAAATGGTCCACATAAAAAAAAAAATCTTTAAAAGGGGCTTCCCTGGTGGTGCAGTGGTTAAGAATCCACCTGCCAATGCAGGGGACAAGGGTTCGAGCCCTGGTCCGGGAAGATCCCACATGCCACAGAGCAATTAAGCCCGTGTGCCACAACTACTGAGCCTGCGCTCTAGAGCCCGCGAGTCACAACTACTGAAGCCTGCATGCCTAGAGCCTGTGCTCCACAACAAGAGAAGCCCCCGCTCACTGCAACTAGAGAAAGCCAGCGCGCAGCAACGAAGACCCAACGCAGCCAAAAAATACATAAATAAATAAATAAATAAATAAATTAAATCTTTAAAAAAATAAAATAAAAAAAAATAAAAAGCATATTTGTGAACCTCCAAGAAATTTAGATTCAATAGGGCTGGGTACAGGAATTATAAGGAAAATTAAGAGTACCTCAGGAATTCGTGAGGTACAGGAATCTGCATTTTAATAATCCCCCAAGATAATCCTTATGCACATTCAGTTTAGAAACCAATGAGTATAGGACTATATTATATTTGATACCTCATTTAGTGGGCACGACAATCCCAAGAGATAAGTTTTATCTCCTGTTTTACAGATTATGTACCTGAGGGTCTGTGAGGTTAAGTAACAGAAAGTTAGTGTCAGAGCCAGAAATGCGTTAACCTCCCAGTTTCTTAGATTTTGAGAATGGGGTGTTTGGAAAGGAACCAGTAACAAACATTTAAGTCCTAAGGTGTTACCCCCAACATCTGTCACCTCCTATGTACATACCAGAGGATGTTGGCACTTGGTATATGCATTATCATTTTTTGGTTTTGGTTACTGTGAACCTGAGTAACAAAGGACCAGACCTCTAGTCCTGATCTGAAATATTTACTCATTCATTCATTCATTCATTCAGAGAATGATGCAGAGAGAAATGTGATTCTTGCAAAGGAGAGCAAAGAAAAAGGTGGTAGTTGGCTGAAGAAGTGTGTGTTGTTTTTTTTTTTTCTTTTTTTGGATGGGAGAAAAAAATAGCTTGTTTGTATGCTGATATTAATGATCCAGTACAGAATAAAAAACTGATAACAGGAGTGAAAGGGGAGAACAGCTGAAGCAGTGTCCTTGAGTAGACAAGAAGGGAAGAATCTAGCATATAAGTGGAGGGATTACCTTTAGAGAGGAGCCCCAAAAGGTCATTTATGGTAACAGGCAGGAAGACAGCATATGCACATGTGTATGCTGGTAAGGAGGTACATGTGGAAGTGAGAATCTGAAGTTCTTTATGATTGCTTCAGTTTTCTCAGGGTAACTGGAAGCAAGGTCTTCAGCCAGTAGTGAGGAATGGGGAGGATTTGTTGGGGATTTGAGGAGAGAGGAAAAGGAGAGAAGTAGTTACGTCAGCCAGAGGGAAGTGAATGGATTTTATGGTACTCTAACTTTAACAGTGTTCTTAAGGAACTGAATGTTGGGATTTGAAAGTGAAGTTTGCTTCTGGTTTACTGTCTTCAAGTCAGTAAGAATTTGTTTAGTGCTTAGCATATAATAGGCCCTGAACTAGGTCTTGGAAATACAAAGATGTTTTCCCTAAATAGAAAAGATTCTTTAGCCTTACAGAAAAATCTCTGGACATGAACAACTTGATACCTACCTTGACCAGGTGGACAGGAACTAAATATTGGTGAGTAACTGCTATGTCCTAGGCTCTGCACGTGAGGATAAAAAAGATACTTAAGACATCTTAGAAATTATTATAGATCAACAAAGTAATGTTGCTATATGAAGAGAGCTTATATTTATAAGTTGGATCAAAAGAGCTAATTTTTTTTTTCCAGCTTGTGGTTACTGGGATGAGAAACCACCCTATGAATTTGCCAGTGCAACTTGCTGCAAGTGCCTGTGTGTTTAACTTAACGAAGCAGGATCTTGCTGCAGGAATGCCTGTGCGACTCCTGGCTGATGTGACCCATTTGCTGCTCAAAGCCATGGAACATTTTCCCAATCACCAGCAGGTAAGCATATGGGAACTCCCATTCAAATAGTCCTTTTAGTGTCTCTTACCCATCTCCCACCTCCATACAGTTCATTTTAGTAGACCAAGCCTGGAAATTCAAATGCCTTTGGAGGCTGTGAAGTAATAAATTTATGGTGTGACTGAGTGCAGGACAATAGAGAAGTAGAAAACTAGAGAATGCTTTCCTTGCCTAAAAGTATTTCAGTCCAAATGTTGAGGGAAATAAAGCAAGCCATACAAAACATCTTGCACCTAGACCTTGAGTTAGTGATAATTTCAGCAAACAGACATAGGCGTAGAGCTTTTGTTCTGAGCCAGGCACTGGTTCATTACTCAAGTACTCAGTACTTAAGTACTGGGATAGAGAAATGAGTAAGACATGGATATTCTATTTCTAGCAGTATAGGTAGACTACAAAACCTGTCCTGTCCTCAGGATGAAAACTAAAAATGCTGCTTGAATTACATTTTTAACTCTTAAAATTTAACAGTGAGTTGGCAAGTTAGTAAAAAATACTCAAAGGTGCAAAACCAAGTAAAAATGGCAACCCAGATAGGTGAGTGGGTCATTAAAGCCAGCTTCCCTCATTGAGAGCAATTGCCAAACTAGATGAACTTTAAGCTTTGGTGTTCATGGACTCTGGAAGCCAGGTGAACAGAAGACAAAATAAGACCCACCCAAAGGCCACCAGAAGGGAGGGAGATTAGCTGGAGTTATCCTATTTATTACCCTATTTCTCATGTAATAGAAAAGATTAAAAAAAATGTGCAAGTAAACTTATATGGGCCCAGTGGAAGTCAGTCTTTGAACAGTAGGTGGGCAGAATAAAGGTTTTAAGAAATAAGTGGTGTTTTATCAATCTTTCTTTTTTTATAGAGTCTACCCCTATTTAAAAAATAAAATAATATTTTATTCAGGATTTTTTTTCTCCCTTTGGTTCTTTAGTTACAGAAGAATTGCCTCCTTTCACTTTGCAGTGACCGAATTCTTCAAGATGTTCCATTTAACAGGCAAGTGATAGCACTAGAACTTAAAATGGGGCAAAATGGAATTTTAGAAATATGTCTTGGGTCATTTCTTACCATTCAGGATATTCCTGGTGTACAATTAGTCAAGTGGGTGGGATTGTGCGTTGCCTTATAGAATGCTAAATCTACTTTCTCTAATTTAGTGCTTTGACATTCATGATAACAGATTGGCCCCTGTTTTCATAGCCCTTTGCATAAGAATTTATATTGATTATAGTTTTTAGAATATCTGCACAATATTGTGGGCTGAAGAAATTGAGGCATATAGAAATTCAGTGTCTTGCCCGTGGTTTTGTGACTAGTAACTGCTAACCTAGAAAGACTCAAGTCTTCTAGGCCCAGTGTTCTTTTCTCTGTATCATACCTCATTATTATTGTTATTTGATATTTAATTATAGAAGAAACTTTTTAAGCAGAGGTTAAGGGAGACCATATAGCTGGATTCCAGTAAGTATAAAGGGTTTCCTTGTTTTCTAAGATGTGATTTGGGAGCTAAACAGGTTTTTTTTTTTTTCCTTTTACTATTTTAAAATATAATTTTTTAATGATGGTATTTTGAAGAAGAAATTTATACTTTATGATTTAATGAGAAATGTCTTTCTCAAGCAGTAATTTTACTGTGAATTACTTTTATTTGGGTAACAGTACACTGTTAACTGGCATGGCTGAGGCAATGAAGTATTCCATTTACTATTTGAAATAAATAGTTTGGATAAAAATATAACTACATATATCTCATGTAGATTGCTAATTTTATTTTATAAATATATTGAGCATCTGTATTGATCCCATGAAGTCATAGGTAGAAAAGACATAATCTCCTAAAGAAAATTATAAACTACCCCAGGGTTGGCAAACTTTTTCTTAAAGGGCCAGATAATAAATGTTCTAGGTTTGTGAGCCATTGGGTCTCTGTTGGACCTACTTAACTCTGCCGTTGTACCTCCAAAGCAGCCATAGACACTTTATAAACAAATGGGGATAACTATGTTCCAATAAAACTTTAGAAAACAGGCAGCTGGGCCCACAGCTATTAAGATCACTCAAGGTAGGCTATCATTTGCCCTTGATGTAGCCTGTGCACTCTGCTAGAATTGAGCTTCTTTGTGGTAAGAGACGGTGATTGGTTCATCTTGCCCCTAGTACTTAGTACTTAGTACTTAAGTGGATGTTTAATGGATGGATGGATGAATGAATGAATTATGAGTATAATAGAAGACAATCATTCATAGAAGAGGATGACAGACTGTACTGGGCCCCCAAGCAGAGGGAAAGATTCCATCTGCTTGGTGATCATTAAAGATTTCATGTTAGTGATGGTATTTAAGATAATAAAGATAACAACTAATGTATGAAGCACTTACCAGGCACTGTGCTAAGTGTTTTACATATGCTTATTCAGTCCTTACAGCAGCCCTGTGAAATTGTTACTCTTGTAATCTTCATTTTACAGATGAGGAAACAGAGGCACAGAGAAGTTTAGTAACTTGCTCAAGGTGATAAGATAGTAAGTAGCAGAATTTAGATTTAAATCCAGACTGACTCCAGAGCTTCTACTTTTTATATCCATGCCATATTGCCTTGAAAATGAAAGCTGGTTGAGTTGATTGTTTTGTGTTTTGGGAACTACACAGATAAAGGCACAGAGGAAGACAATACTAGTAAAAAATTAACCTTTATCAAAAGTTTGGAATGTGCCAAGTTCTGTACTAAGTCTTAAGCTTTATGTGTGATATCATATACAGCAGTCCTATGGAATAGATCATATTATTTTACAGACAAGAAAATTGAAGTTCAGAGAGATTAAGGAAGTTGCCCAGGGTCCCAAAGTTAGTAAATGGTGAAGGTGATATTTGAATGCAGGCTGATTCCAAAGTGTATCATGTTCTTAATGACCTGACTGCATTGCCTCACATGATAAAATAGTTTATTTTATTATTGTCATTAACATTAGATAGAGCTAGAATTCCAACCCCAAAATTCAAAGAACTTTGGAATCTGCTCTTAACTACCAGGCTATATTACCTCATAATTATGGGCATGTTTGGGGACTAGTAAAGTTTCCACATGTCATATCCTCTCTTTTCTTGCTTTCTTTTTTTCTCTATAGCATATGTCAGTACCTAAGCAAACCATATATTTTACTTATTTATTTATTATCTGTCTTCCCACTATCTGTAAGCTCTAATGAGAGTAGAGGTATTTTCTGTTTTGTTCACTACCCTCTCTCCAGCACCAAGAACAGTATCTAGCAAAAAACAGGAGCTCAATAAATGTTTCGGAGTGAATGAATGAATGTTCCCATTGTGCTAGGTACTGGGAGGAACCCAGAAAATACTTTAAATTATTGCTATAGTATAGAAATCACTACAGAATAGAAATATGTTGTAATTCTAGAAGATGAATGCCAGATATTTTTGACCATATTTTCCAAACTCTTGTTCCTTTACAAAGTGTTGTCAGAATTAATAATGACACCATCCCACAACACTAAGTGCACTTGTTATTCTCTTATCAATTAGGAGGAATTTTCCCCTTCCTTCTCACCTACCTAAATTGTAGCATCAGTTCCCAGCTGGAGCTTTGAAACTATGCCTGGGGCCTCCAGGATTAATTCATGAAACTCTGTGTGTTTTCAGGTTTGAAGCAGCCAAGCTTGTCATGCAGTGGCTCTGCAACCACGAGGATCAAAACATGCAAAGGATGGCAGTTGCAATCATTTCCATCCTGGCTGCCAAGGTGCCTGAACTCTTGTTGAATAATTTTCTGTAGGAAACTATTTCCCATGACAGTTACTATTTTTCCCCAAATCTGTGTGCCAGTGAGGTTTTGGTAAGCCAGGTAACTTACACAAGCTGTATTCGGTATTGTGGAATTCCAGGTTGATCAGAGATTTTAGTCTGACCTTTGGAGTCTGTTACAGTGAATGATATAAAACTCACACTGGTGAATTCTTGGACATTTACTTTGTCTTCTGCTTGCTTGCAGCTTTCTACAGAACAAACTGCACAGCTTGGTGCTGAACTCTTCATTGTCAGGGTAAGTCTGTACAGACTCCTAAACAGTTTTCATTTGCATTATTTTCAGGCAGTGTTGTGTATCTTCTGACATTTTATATTTTAAAAGATTATTTTTGTTACTTCTAAGTGAGTGAATTAATTTCTCTTCATTGAGGCAGCTTTACTCCTTAACAGAGATGGAAAGAGCCCTGAACTAGGAGTCAGATGACCTGGGATCTAACTTGTAAACTCACTTTGTGAATTTAGATAAATTACCTGGACCATTGGGGCCTGAATAAACCTTAAGATCCTATCTAGTTCTAAAATTCTGTGATTTTGTTATTTATGAAGAAAATGTAGAGTCTCTATTTTAGGCATAAGGTTGTGCTAGATGCTTTAGGGAAGAAGATAATGTAAATAGCTGATATATGATTTTACTTGCTTCAGTTGAGGACTTAATGTAGTGAACAGTGAAAGGTTAAAAGCTTTAAAGAGAATAAATTTAAACCATGCCTTAGGGAGGACTGAAGGAAAAAGTCCACTTAGGAGCTGCTTGTTACAATCCTGGCGTGAGATGTTTGAATAATAATAGTAGATGGAAAAGTCAAATGAGAGACTCCCTTTTTCTATAACTTACAAATTATGTATGTAATGAGAAAGTAAGTCACTCATTGGTAAATATGTATAGGATACTCATCAGGTACCTACCACCTTACTAGGTGTTAGGGATCTACACTGAATTATATCTATAATTCCTGCCCATAAGAAATTCACAGTATAGTAGAGAAAATAGCTATGTAGACCTGGTCGTAATACAGTAATGCAGTCTAATAAATATATAATAATAAGAGTGATATGAGTGAAAAAAGCAGTGTAAAAAGAGGTAAAGGCTGTGATGGTATTAAGGAAGGAGTAGTCAATATATCTGGGCTTATTCCCAGTTCTATCACTTACTAGCTGTGTGATTTAAGACACGTCACCTAAATTTTCTTAGGGATGATAAAATGCTTTATACAGTTGTTATGAAGATTAAATAAAAAGGAAAAAAAGATTAATTGAAGGAATATGCTAAGTGCCTAGCACAAAATACGATACGTATGTTAGATGAGTAGAAAAGGATGCTGATTTTATTTATTTTTACTCTTTTCAGGGATGACATTTTAGTTTTAAAAATGGCTTTTTATTGCTGTACATGTGTTTCAGTAATTTTGGCAGGAGGTGTACTCAAAGATATTAAGGAAGTAGTACACTCATATGCTTTGGGAGAAAATTGTTTAGTTTAAGTAGGAATTAGCGGGAATTAATAGTAGTAGTAATGATGATGCTACCTAACTTTTTTTTTAAGCCCTTAATTATCACCCGCAATTTACAGATGAGGAAACAGAGTTAAATTGGCAAACAAGGTTACACAGTTAGTCAGATGCAGAGATTATATTTAAGCTCAGGTAGCCCAATTCTAGTGCCACACTCTTAGCCACTATGCTATTAAGTTACATAATTGCAACTAGATGTTTGTGTTTCTTAAAAATTTTTTCCTGAATTGTACATAACTTTAAGTAATAGTGTTCGTTAATGTTACTTGTATCTGTTGTTGCAGAGCTCCCTTTTACCCTCAAAAGTGTAAACTAAAAATGGAATTATGTATGCCCCATGTAGGTCTTAAAATATTTCTTTTTCAAGCTTAAATTTCTTAGGTTAAAGCTATGATAGAAATAATTTACAAATGGAATTTCAAAGCTATTACCTTATTTAAATCCAATTTAGACTTTAATTCTCTTACTATTGTATGTAGTTTGTCCTTTCTTTTTTTCTTAAGGAAAACTTGGAGTTAGAGAGAATTAGGTCTTCCAGTTCTTACTTTCTCTTACTAAGTTGACTCTGATCAAATTACTTAACATTTCTTGGACTCAATTTCCTCTCCTGAAAAATGGGGATGACAATATTACAATATAGGATATGATTTGCTGATGTGTAGTAAATATTAGATTCATTCCCTCTTCACCCCCTCCACCTTTTTTTTTTTTTTTTTTTTTCCCTCCACCTTTTTTATCCCAGGATCTGAAATGAGTATATGTTGTGACCCGTTGGGTAAGATAGTTGGTCCTAAGCTTTAATCATCTTGCTTTTCATTTCATTTACAGGCGATTAGATTATAGGTATGATCAGAATATTTTAAAAGTATTTATGAAAATCCTCTATTTTTTTCTTGTTGAAGGAAAAGTCTGATCCAAGAGGCTGTTTGTTGTCCTTTTAAGAACCTTTATAGGAAATGTTTGAAGCCATGAAACTAATCCTCATGGACTTGTTAGTCACTGTTATTACCAGTAATTAGAAATTAATTCTATTTTCCTCCTTTCAGCAACTTCTTCAAATAGTGAAGCAGAAAACCAATCAAAATTCAGTGGACACTACTTTGAAGTTTACTTTGAGTGCACTTTGGAACCTCACAGATGAATCTCCAACCACTTGCAGACACTTTATTGAAAATCAAGGGTTGGAACTCTTCATGAGGGTTCTAGAGGTTAGAATGGGAATTTAGCCTACAGTTTTTGACATTCATTTATTGATAGATTTGAGCATTTATTTATTATATTTGGTTCTTTAGTTATAGGTTTCTCGTTCTTTTTACAGTCATTCCCAACTGAGTCATCCATTCAACAGAAAGTCCTAGGACTTTTGGTAAGATATAAGCATTTCCTGCTAATTTCAAGCTGTAATTATTTTCCATCTGAGGTAATACATAGAAAGATGCTACTCTATTTGTAAACACTTAATGACATTAGAAAATATATATAATATAATTAAGTGAAAAAAGCAGACTACAAAACTATATATACATATTAAGATTTTCACCACACTAAAAGGAAAGATATAAATTACATACTTTTTTAAATGTATTTTGGTGTAGTACAAAGCTTCACTGTGAGCATATTTTACTTGTATAATCAGAAAAAAAATGAAAATGAAAAATGTGACATGAAAAATGTCACTAACCTACAAGTGTTCTTAGATTCTATGTTTGGTAATTGATAATTACTGCTTAAACAACTGTTTAACAAATCAGATATTCCATAAATATACTGGATATATGTTAAAGTGAGCCCTCTAGGATTTTTAGACAAAGGTGAAGATCAGATATTTTATCACCTTTAATCACTGCAACAGGAAAAGTACCCATATGGTAAAGCCCATTTCAAAGCAGACCTCTGCTCTTGAGGGATTAGATCACAGGAGGCATAGATTAGTGTTTGTTTTCTAGATGCAGGAGTATGAAAGATGGATTTTTGGGAAAACTGAGGGCTGGCATTTAAGGAAGACTATTTACTGTAGTTTTAGTTATATAAAGCAGAAAATGTAAAACTACCTAAATGCCCAGTAATGGAGAAGTATTAAGTAAATTATAGTATTTGATTGTTTTATTCTGGGTTTGTAGATTATTAGATACACAATTTGACTCAAGTCATTATAAAAGGAAAAAGGGAATTGATTTTAAATATTCAGAGAGATCTTATAGGGCTTAAAAAATGCTTTTTAAAAAAATTTCATGAAGAATACATGCTGGGGACTTCCCTGGTGGTGCACTGGTTAAAAATCCACCTGCCAATGCAGGGGACACGGGTTTGAGCCCTGGTCCGGGAAGATCCCACATGCCGCAGAGCAACTAAGCCTGTGCGCCACAACTACTGAGCCTGCGCTCTAGAGTCCGCACGCCACAACTACTGAAGCCCACATGCCTAGAGCCCATGCTCTGCAACAAGAGAAGCCACCGCAGTGAGAAGCTCGTGCACCTCAATGAAGAGTAGCCCCCGCTTACCTCAACTAGAGAAAGCCCGTGCGCAGCAACAAAGACCCAACACAGCCACAAATAAATAAATAAATAAATATTTTTAAAAAAATAAGAAAAGAATACATGCTTATTGTAGCTAGTGAAACAGTGCAAAATGTATTTAAAAAGTTTAAGGTTTTGTCCCCAACATTTCTTTATTTTCATCTCTGTGAGGTAATTAATATTAATACAACTTGGTGTGCTTCCTTCCATATCTTTCTCCATTACTTTGTGATTGAATTTTTTTCAATAATTTATTTTGAGATATAGATTCTAATTTAATTTTTCATGGTCAGAGAACATACTTTGTATTGAGTCCTTTTGAATTTATTGAGACTTGTGTGTGGCCCAGGATATGGTCTATCCTGGTAAGTCTTCTCTGTGCACTTGATAAGAATGTATATTCTGCTATTGTTAAGAGTGTTCTATAAATGTCAGTTGGGTCTAGTAGGTTGATATTATTCAAGTCTACCACAGGCTTACTGATTTTCTGCCTACTTGTTCTAGCAATTATCATCTTCTATCAGTTTCTGCTTCCTGTATTTTGAAGTTCTGTTATTAGCTTCATAAACAGAATTGCTATGCCCTCTTAATTTTTTTTTCTTTTTAATGATCGATTTTCTTTTTTTTTTAATTAACTAATTAATTTACTTATTTATTTATGGGTGTGTTGGGTCTTCGTTTCTGTGTGAGGGCTTTCTCTAGTTGTGGCAAGCGGGGGCCACTCTTCATCGCGGTGCGCGGGCCTCTCACTGTAGCGGCCTCTCTTGTTGCGGAGCACAGGCTCCAGACGCATAGGCTCAGTAGTTGTGGCTCACGGGCCTAGTCGCTCCACAGCATGTGGGGTCTTCCCAGACCAGGACTCGAGCCTGTGTCCCCTGCATTGGCAGGTAGATTCTCAACCACTGCTCCACCAGGGAAGCCCTATGCCCTCTTAATTAATTGACCCGTTTATCATTATGAAATGACCTGGTATATTCTTTACTTTGAAATCTCCTTTGTCTCCTTAATATAGCTATTCCAGCTTTCTTTTGAATAATGTTACCATGGTTTATCTTTTTCCGTCCTTTTACTTTTAACCTATATTTGTCTTTATATTTAAAGTGTGTTTCTTATAGACAGCATATACTTTGCACCCTGCTTTTTTATCCAATATGAGAATCTCTCCTTTTTATTTGGACTGTTTGGATTATTTACATTTAATGTAATTATTGGTGTGGTTAGATTTGAATTCATCAACTTGGTATTTGTTTTCTCTTTGTCCTATCTGTTCTTTGTTTTTTCCTCTTTTTCTGCCTTAAAAAAAAGGCTTAATTGAGTATTTTTTTATAATTCTGCTTGATCCCCTTTCTTGGTTTATTAGCTATTACTGTAATTTGTTGTGTTAATGATTGTTATGGGTTTATAGTGTACATCTTTAATCACAGTCTCCCTTTAAGAGGTTTTATATAATTTCATATAGAGTATAAGAACCTTATAATGGTAGATGTCCATTTCTGCTCTTCTTTCCTTTATGTCATCATTGTCATGCATTTTATTTTATATATGTAATAAACCACATAAACATTTTTTTTAGTATCAGTTATCTTTTAAGGAGATTTAAATAATTTTTAAAAATTTGTATGTTCACCCAAATAGTTACTATTTCTGATGCTCTTCTTTCCTTTGTGTAGATCCACATTTCCAACTGCTCACATTTTCCTTCTACCTAAAAAACATCCTTTAACATATTTCGTAGTGTGGGTCTGCTGCTGATGAATTCTTCAGCTTTTGTATGTCTGCAAACATCTTTATTTATTTAACGTTCATTTTTGAAAGATTTTTTTGCCAGGTGTAGAATTCTAGGTTGACAGTACTTTAAAGGTGTTTGTTACCTTTTTTCTGATTTGCATCTTTCCAGTGAGAAATCTGATGTCATTGTTATCTTTATTCCTCTATATGATTTTTTCCTCTGGCTACTTTTAAGATTTAGGATTAGCAACAACAGTCCTGAGTAATTTGATTATGATGTATTTTAGTGTAATTTACTTAATGCTTCCTGTGTTTGGGATTCATTGAACTTCTTGGTTTATAGTTTTAAAGTTTGAAAAGTTTTTGGCCATTATTTCTTCAAAAAAAAGTTTTGCACCCCCTTCCCCCCAACCCATTGGAGACCTTTGGAGACTTCAATTTCTCATATATTAAGCTGCTTGAAATTCACAACTTATTGGTGCTTTTAAATTTTTCTTTGTTCTATTCTCTATGTACATTTCAGTTTGAATTGTTTCCATTGCTATGCCTTCTAATTCAGTAATTGTTTCTTCTGCAGTGTCTAATCTGCTGTTAATCCCAGCTAGTGTAGTTTTTATCTTTAGACATTGTCATTTTCTCCTCTAGAACTTCATTTTGGGTCTTTTTTATATCTTCCATATTTTTACTTAACTTTTTGAACATATGAAATATATTTGTAATAACTGTTTTACTGTCCTTCTGTGCTAATTTTAACGTCCTTGTTAGTTCTGGGTAAATTTCAAATGATTGATTATTCCCCTCCTTTAGAGTTGCATTTTCCTGCCACTTTGCATGCCAGGTAGTTTTTGATTGGATGCCAAACATTGTGAAATTTACCTTGTTGGATGCTGGATATTTTTATTTTCCTATTAAATATTCTTGAATTTTGTTCTGGGATTAATTGACTTACTTTTAAACAGTTTGATCCTATTTGATCTTGCTTTTTTTTTATTATTAAAAGTTTGCTTTATTTTTCTGTTGAATCAAGTACTACCTCCCAATTACAGTTAGATTTTATGCATTACAAAGGTTAACACAGTTACCATCACCTCACTGACAACCGAATAATAAATCAAACTAGGTCCCAGTGGTTATGTCCACATCTAGGTTGTTAGGGTGATCAGAACTCTTTGTTTGCTTTAGCTTTTAATCCTTGGTTATATCTCCAAATACGAAAGAGCTGAGAGGCTCCTGCTGTCCCAACAAAGAAATTAACAGCAAACAGACTCCAGTTTTGGGGAATAATTACAAGTGAGTATCTTGACCAAATAAACCTTGTAGCCATCAGAACAGCAGATTGGGCTGTGCTGAGTTTTTCTGTAGGTCTGACCATGTCAGCCAATCCAGCACACACCAACCCCCATTTCATAATTGGAGCCCAGAAAAATACTGTTCTGGGACCTGCTGGTTGGTTGTACAATGGCCTCAATTTCTCAGGCAGCAGGAGCTCCACTTTATCAAGTACCCGGTGGTAGGTGGCCTGCAGGCCCCGGGCGCCAGCGGCTGACATTTCTGCAGACGAGTGATCGTGGGCAGCCGGGTGGGGCAGCGAGCGGCCGCGTGCTCATCCCTAGCTGGCAATGAAGGGCAGCTGGTCACTTTCCCCTGCCTCAATGCCTCGTGCCCTCCTCTTCCCCAGGGTGCCCTTCCCGCAGCTCAGCCTGCTCCCCTGTGAACCACCCCGTGGCCCGCGCCCAGAGAAGTTTGTGAGGGTGGAGCTGATCTTGCTTTTATGATATATTAGGAGGATCCAGAGTAGTGCTGAGGCTAAGGCTGATTATTCTGTACTACTGAAACAAGACCTTCCTGAGTACTCTGCTCAATGCCCTGTGAATGAAGAGTTTTTCCAGAATGGATGGTGAGAACAAGCACTATTCCTGGCCCTTTGTGAGTGCTGGGAACTTTTCTCTAATCTTTTTGGTGGCTCTTTTTCTTCCCTCAAATAGTTTTCTCACAGTCATGCTCTGATCAGTACTCTGCTGAATAGAGTGCTACTCCCTGCAGCTCTCCAGATTCTCTCCATGTACATTGTCTTCTCTCTGGTACTGTGTCCTATGAATTGCCTTCGTCTCCCTGGACTCTCAGCTCCATCTCTTCAACTCCATGAGCCCACTGGCCTCTGCTTTTAGTTCTGTATCCCTGTGCCACAGCCTGGAAACTCTCTCAAGGCAGCATCTCACCTTGTTTGTTTTCCATCTCTAAAGGTCACTGTTCTTTATTACCTAATGTCTAGTATCTTGAAAACTGTTGTTTCATGTTGTGTTTTTTCAGTTGTTTTAGAATGGAGAGTAAATCTGGCCCCTTTTAGTCCATCTTGGCCAGAAGCAAGAGTCCTCATCAATCTTTCATTAAATAGATTTAAGAATGAGAAATTTGTCTTTTATACTTAGCCACGTATTTCCCATACTACTCTTTTTTTTTTTTTTTTAACATTTCTTTTAGTGTAGGTAAGCTGGCAATGAATTTTCATTTAGGTTTTGTTTATGTGAAAAAGTCTTTTATTTCGATTTAATTTTCAAAAGATAACATTTTGCTCACTATTGAAGTCCAAGTGGATATTTTTCTGTTGGGTTTTGAGGTTTATAATTTTCATAAATTTGAAAAAATTTTGGCCATTATTTCTTCAAATATATTTTTCTGTACCCTCTCTTATCGCCTCTCTTTCTGAGACTCCAATTACAAGTATGTTAGATTGCTTAAAATTGTGTCAAAAGTCACAGAAGTACTCTGCTGGCTTTTTTGGCAGGTTTTTTTCCTTTTTTCTTTCTGTGTTTTGACTTTGCTGTTTTCTATTACTGTTTTTTAGTTCACTGATTATTTTTTTCCTGCAGCGTATCATCTGCTGTTAATCTCATCCAGTATATTTTTCATTTCAGGTACATGTATATATTATTTCTAGAAGTCGCATTTAGATCTTTTTTATATCTTCATTTTTTTTCTCCTCAGGCTTATATTTTTCTTTCATTCGTATCATATTTGTAACATTTATAATAGCTGTGTTTTTTAATTAATTAATTAATTTTATTTTTTTGGCTGCATTGGGTCTTCGTTGCTGTGCATGGGCTTTCCCTAGTCGCGGTGAGTGGGGGCTACTCTTTGTTGCAGTGCTTGGGCTTCTCATTGCTGTGGCTTCTCTTGTTGCGGAGCATAGGCTCTAGGCATGTGGGCTTCAGTAGTTGTGGCATGCAGCCTCAGTAGTTGTGGCTTGCGGGCTCTAGAGCACAGGCTCAGTAGTTGTGGTGCACGGGTTTAGTTTCTCCGTGGCATGTGGGATCTTCCCGGACCAGGGCTCAAACCCATGTCCCCTGCATTGGCAGGCAGATTCTTAACCAGTGTGCCACCAGGGAAGTCCCTATAATAACTGTTTTAAATCCTTGTCTACTGATTCTACTATCCCTGTCATTTCTGGGTCTGTTTTTATTGATTGACTTTTCTCCTGTTTAAGGATCGTGTTTTTCTGACTCTTTGTATGCCTGGTAATTTTTAATTGGTTGCAGTCATTGTGAAATTTAATTTACTTTGTTGATTAGTACTTTTGTTGTTTTCCTTTAAAGAATCTTGGACTTTGTGCTGGCATTCAGTTAAGCTACTCACAGATCAAGTTGTTCCATTCAAAGCTTATTTACAGGCATACCTCATTTTATGCACTTCACAAATACTGTGTTTTTTACAAATTGAAGGTTCCTGGCAACTCTGTGTCGAACAAGTCTGTTGGCACCATTTTTCCAACAGCATTAACTCACTTTGTGTTTCTGTGTCACATTTTGATAATTCTTGCAACATTTCAGAATTTTTCATTATGATTATATTTGTTATGGTGATCTCTGATCAGTGATGTTTGACGTTACTACTGTCACTTGCTGAAGGGCTCAGATAATGGTTAGAATTTTTTAGCAATAAATATTTTTTAATTAAGGTATTTACATTGTTTTTTTTAAGACATTATGCTTTTGCACACTTAATAGACTACAATATAGTATAAACATAACTTTTTATGCACTGGAAACCAAGAAATTTGTGTGGCTCACTTGATTGCAATATTTGCTTTATTGTGGTTGTCTGAAATCAAAGCCACAGTATCTCCAAGATATGCCTATATTTGCTTTGTTAAAGTGGCTTCAGATCAGCCTTTACCCTACTACTTTATCCTAGTTACCCCACTACTATCAAATGTTTTGTTTATTATGAGATCTCTTCACTCTGGCTGGTGAGAATGTGAACTATTCCTAACCCTGCGTGACTTTGGGATTTGTTCACGTACTGCTTTCTGGTGGTTCTTTCCCTGGCCTCATGGAGTTTCTCTCCGTATCAGTACTCAGCTAAAGATTTTAGGGGATCTCTTTCTCTTTCTTTGGAACTTTTTCCTCTACATTGCTCTGTTCTACAAATTTTTGCTGCCTTGGCCACCCTGAAGACTGATCTCTGTCTCCTCAACTCAGCAAAACTGCCAACTCTTTAGGTTCCCCTTATATGCGTAGCAATCTAGAAACTGCCCCATTTGAATATCTTCTCTCAGGGATCACATTCCTGTATAGCTAGTTGTCTGCTGTCTGAAAACAGTTCTCTCATATATTTTGTCTGATTTTCCAGTAACTTGTTTATGGCAAGAAAGAATGGCCATAATTCTTTTGATGCTCTATTCCAAATCTTTCCTTATCTGTTGTTTTTTGTTTTAATGGTGCTGTCTTTTGCATTTTCGTGTGTATGTGTACGTGTGTGTGTTTAACTTTTTAAAATCAGGTACTATCTTATATTACATGAGGTTCTTGGGAGAGTCTAATTTTCTACTGTATTTGATGATTTCACTCATTATGGATTGTTTTCATTGTGAATTGTAATTTATCACCATCTGTGGGGCTTTGAGTACAAAGTGTGTCCTTCTCAGAGGGTCTTTATATTTCTTTCTATCAAGCTTCCCCAAGCTTGAAGGAGACAGAGGACTATCTTTTTTTAATTTGTTTATTTTAAAAGGCATATATATCTTTCCTTTTCTTGTCACTATAAAATGATACATGCTGTGTTAAAAAACATAAATAAGGAAGAGTATAAAAAATGAATGTGAGGGCTTCACTGGTGGTGCAGTGGATAAGAATCTGCCTGCCAATGCAGGGGACACAGCTTCAATCCCCGGTCCGGGAAGATCCCACATGCCGCGGAGCAACTAAGCCTGTGCGCCACAACTACTGAGCCTGTGCTCTAGAGCCCGCGAGCCGCAACTACTGAAGCCCGCGTGCCACAACTACTGAAGCCCGTGTGCCTAGAGCCCATGCTCCACAAGAGAAGCCACCACAATGAGAAGCCCGAGCACCACAACGAAGAGTAGCCCCTGCTCGCCGCAACTAGAGAAAGCCCGCATGCAGCAACGAAGACCCAACGCAGCCAAAAATAAATAAATTAATTAATTTTAGAAAAATGAATGTGAAATGCCTTTTCTTGTTTGAATATGTGAGATTAGAGAGGGGCATAGGAGACATTGATCTATCACTAATGCTGATTGAAAGGTACAGGATCATACACATTCATGTAGTGAGTAAAGTTACACTTGTCCCTTCCATCCTCTCTCTTCCATGATTGGAAAAGAAAACTTGTTAGTTGTTACAGAGAATACATTTGGACACGATAGCTTTCATTTTCATTTGTTATAGAATGACTTAAGCTAGGGAGTGAATAGTTTCTTACCAACGAAAAGGCCAGGGTTTTTGGTTCCTAAGAAATGGAATCAATGTGTTAGGAAGAGAATTATGATTTCATAGTAGATCAAATGAAGTTTTAAGAATGAGGATTAGGGACTTCCCTGGTGGTCCAGTGGTTAAGAATCTGCCTTCCAGTGCATGGGATACAGGTTCGATCCCTGGTCGGGGAACTAGGATCCCACATGCCATGGGACAACTAAGCCCATGCGCCACAACTACTGAGCTCGCGCGCCTCAATGAGAGAGCCCGCATGCTGCAAACTACAGAGCCCACGCACTCTGGAGCCTGCACCCCACAGCTACAGAGCCCACGTGCTCTGGAGCCCGCGTGCCGCAACTAGAGAGCCCGTGCACTGCAACTACTGAGCCCACTCACCAGAACTAGAGAGAGATGCCTAGGCGCTGCAACAAAGAGCCCGTACGCCACAATGAAAGATCCCACGTGCCTCAATGAAGATCCTGCATGCTGCAACTAAAACCTGACACAGCCAAAAATAAATAAATTAATTAATTAAATGTAAAAAAAAAAAAAAAAAGAATGAGGATTAATCTTCAGAGTAGTGAGATAAGTTGAATCTTAGATTGTTTTGGAGAAGATCAAGCACAATCTAAATTGGCCAGAGCCCAGGTTACTTCTTTTTTATGTATCTGTGTCAATCCACTCTTTTACTGAGGTGTAATGCTTTGAAAGTTCTTGCCTTGTATTAGTTCCAATCTCTGGCCCTTACTTTTGCCCTTGCATGTCTATTAAAACCCAGTTCTCTTGCCCCTGCAGGCCAGTGATAGCCTGTTATGCTCTAGTTTGATTCCCTGTTTACATTTTGTCCCACCAAAAAAGTTACATATTTAAAGTTTGTTTGCCAGTTTTTACCCAGCACTGCTAGATATTTTATAGCAGGAAATTTTTAGGTTATCTAGTTTACTATTTTACCTGAAACGGAACTCGCTACTGTTTCTTTATTATTTTATTGTTTGGGGAGGAGAGGAATAAAATCACCTGTAATCCCACTGTGCTAACATAGCAACAATATTCGCTTTTGTCCATACATATTTAAATCATTGCAGTGTCATTTAGCCATTTATTATACATATTATTTTAATTTTTATATCTTCTTTTTTTTCCAGAACAATATAGCTGAAGTACAAGAATTGCATTCTGAATTAATGTGGAAGGATTTTATAGACCACATCAGTAGCCTTCTACATAGTGTTGAAGTGGAAGTCAGTTACTTTGCAGCTGGGATTATTGCCCACTTAATATCTAGAGGAGAACAAGCTTGGACATTGAGTCGTACCCAGAGGAATTCTCTTCTGGATGATCTGGTACGGTAATTTGGTGTATTTTGGAAGCATGCAAACAACATTCATAATGGTGAGACTGTCAAACCCTCATAATGCAATGCTAAATAAATATTGTAACCCTTTCTTGTGTGCTTTGTGTCTTTCAGCATTCAGCGATTTTGAAATGGCCAACTCCAGAGTGTGAGATGGTAGCATACAGGTAACTAGCAAGATAATTAATATTAAGCCGGTAATCTAGTCATTTTGCTTGTGTAGAAATCATTCCTATTAGATGTAGATTTTACCCTTTGGCATCTATCTTCGTACTGGCTTTAAAATAAAGTATTTTTAATTTATTTTGCTACCTATCATTCATCAGTCCTTCCTTCATTCTACATTTATTGAAAACAGGTGCCAAGGTCTTGTTCTATGCTCTTGAAATTCAAAGATGAGTAAGATATAGTGCCTCCATACAAGAACTTTACAGTCTAGTGATGGAAACCAATTGTAAATCAGAAATAATTCACTCCTATGCTAGTTATGTACATAGAATGCTCTGAACGTGCACTGGAAAATGGTAAAAAGCTTCCAGAGGAAGTAGATTGTGAGCTGAGTTTTGAGAGATCATTAAGTAGATACAGAAGATTTAGGAAGAGTATTAATGCAAGGAGGTCTAAAACGAGAACACATTTAGAGAACTAGAAGTAGCACCTGATTTGTTCAGGGAAACAGTTTATAATAATTTATTAAAGGGCATACTGGATTCTAACTCTATTTATGACAGTTAGGTGACTTGATAGATAAGTTGCTAATATACCAGAAATATTCCAGATTGCTGCATAAATATTATTATTGCAACTTATTTTGTTGTCTACTTTATAAATGCTGATGCTGCCAACACTTTTGATTCCAACTTATGTTCTATACATTTTTGGGCAGAAAACTTGTAGAAATAGAAAGACTAATTCTAGAGCTCCGTCATGGTGGTGTTCTGGTTAGTTATCAACTAACTTCTCCTTATCTAAGTTTCCAAACCAAAGTCTGCTATTCTTCAAATGTGTATCTTCAAGACCAACAGGTGCTTTTGAGAAAAAGTATGTTGTTCTGATCGCCTTCCATCTTCTGTACCAAGACTTTTGTCTGAATATACTCGTTTATCAAATGGCTAAGACAAAGAAAAGATGTTCTATAGAAGCTCATTTATATTATATAGTTTAAAAATAACAGGATGAAATTTCTGGAGCAAAAAGCTCAGGAAGCATTGCTTTAGAAAATGACACTAAGTATAGGATGTAATTTATATTCTTTTCTTTTGAACTTTTAGGTCCTTTAATCCATTTTTCCCATTACTTGGCTGTTTCACAACACCAGGAGTCCAGCTATGGGCAGTTTGGGCCATGCAGCATGTCTGCAGCAAGAATCGTATGTACCGAAAAGAGAACTGTGTTTTTCTTTTTCAAGTGAAATTCTCCTTGCACAGGAAAGCCATTTCTAAATTGTGTTTGATTTTTAAGGACACAGACTTTTAAAAATACAGTGTAAGAGAATCTTAAGTTATGAACTAAGTTTATACTTTCAGAATGAGCTTGGCAATATTAGAAATCAATGACAGTAGTGAATGAGACTTACACTGTTCTAAGAAAGAACTTCAGAAATCTTCATAGGAGTTTCTTGAGTCTTAGGCTGTGCATGCCTAGGGTGAGACTTCCGGAGGCCTGAGAGAGAACAAATACCAAGGAGCTGCTAACTGAACAACACATGGAGCTTACACAGGTTAGAAAATATTCAAATTCCAAACAGTGGAAAGAACTTGGTACCCAGGACATTCACTACAGATGCCAGAAAAGATTAAACTAGCCCTAAATTAAAGGTTTCTCTAAGGCAACCCTGTGAAGCTTAAAAGCAAGTCTTGAAATGATCAAGCTGCTCTGCAAGTAAACTGTCAGGGAAAAACTAAGCACTCTTTTAAAACAGACAACAAAATCTATACACTCAACAACATGTTTAGTTATATGGTAAGAGCTGCTAGATGAAAGATGAAGCAGAAAAATATGACCCATAACCAGGAGAAAAATTAGACAATTGAAACAGACCCAGAAATGGTAGTAATGATGGAATTAGCAGGAAAAAAATTTGAACTTTTTTTATAGATATGATCCAAGATTTTAAAGAAAACATGAAATTAAGAGGGGAAAAGTAATGTTTAAAAAAACTAAAATTTGACATGAAAAATATTTGGGTGAGCTTAAAAGTAGATACAAATAAGAAGAGGTTGGTGAAATTGAATACACAGCAATAGAAAATATCCAAACTGAAAGAAAGCTGGTTTAAAAAAAATTAGAAAGCAAGAACACCAGAATTATCCTGATATCAATACCAGGCAAAGACATAAGAAAAGAAAATTACTGAACAATATCTCTCATGAGCATAGATGAGGAAATTCTTTTTTTAACAAATGGAACCCGGCAGTATATAAAAAGGACCAAGGAGGTTATTCCAGGAATGCAAAGTTGGTTTAACATTTGAAAATCAATGTGTTTCATCCTATTACCAGACCAGGAAAGAAAAACAATCTGATCATCTCAGTAGATGCAGAAAGAGCATCTAAGGATATCCTACGGCTAACATCAAAATTAATAGTGAAAAATTAAATGTGACTGTTTCCCCTCTAAGATCAGGAACAAGGCAAGGATGTCCAACCTCACTGCTATTGAACATTGTAATGAAGGTTCTGTCCAGTGTGATCAGGAAAGAAACAGAAGGCATCCAGATTGGAAAGAATGAAGTAAAACTGTTTTTATTCACAGGTGACGTGATATCTATGTAGAAAAATCCCATGAAATCTACAAGAGGGCAACTAGACTTAATAAATGAGTTTAGCAAGGTTCCAGGATACAAGATCAATATACACAAATCAGTTGCACTTCTTTATATTAGCCGCAACCAATGTAAATGAAAAAATGACATATACAGTTTTACCAAAAACTATGAAATACTTAAGGATATATCTGACAAAGATGCGCAAGACCTGTACACTGAGAAAAACAAAGCATTGCTGAGAGACATTAGAGAAGGGCTAACCAAATAGAAGGACAGCACTTATGAGTTAGAAGTTACTGTTGTTAAAATGGCAATTCTCTCCAAATGTATTGTAGATTTATATAGTCCCATTCAAAATCTTAGCAGTCTTAGCAGAAGAGAAATTCACAGGCTGATTCTAAAATTCATACAGAAATGCAAAGGACCTAGAATATTGAAACAACTTAGAAAAACGAAGAACAAAATTGGAGGAGTTATACTACCTGACTTAAAGACATACTATAGAGCTACAGTAATCAAGACAGGTGTTTTGTGGCTCCAAATGTGTGTTTTTTCCATACCTCATCAAGCAGTTCTCTAATTCTCAGCAGACACTGACTGAGTGTCCAACAAATTTAACTCAATTCTGACACTGTCTACCTGGAGATAGTGTCAGATCCCACAGGTTAAGGGCTCAATCCCACAATACTGCTGTCCCCACTTGAGATGCCAATCCCAAGTTTATGTTGGTACCTGTGCTTCTGACTGACTAGCTGTAGATCTGAGGTTCCCACGACCCCCCTCCTCTGGTTCAATTAATTTGCTAGAGCAGCTCACAGAACTCAGAAAAACATTTAATTATATTTACCAGTTTATTATAAAGGATGCAGATGAGCAGCCAGATCAAGAGATACCTAGGGCAGGGTTCTGAAGGATTCTGAGCACAGGAGCTTCTGTCCCCATGGAACTAGGCTGTGCCGCCATCCAGGCATGTGAGTGCATTCAGATCCCTTGCCCTGGGAGACATTTTTATATGATTAATGACTGAATGGGACTCTAGTGATGTGGTAGTATCTGTTAACTGTTACAATCATTTTGTTTTAAGGGATCTGTCATCAAAGACCAGAAGATACAATAAGAACTATATTTGGTCTTTGTTCCTGGTTCCTAGCACAGAACTCCTCAAACCTTTATAATTTCCTGAGTGATAGGAGTGTCTTTTGTCATTCATAAGGATCCCCTTTTGACATACGGTAATGAGGTGACAGAGTGGGATGTCTCCCAGGGCAAGGCCACTGAGGTTTGCAGGCTTCTAGTAGATTTTGTAAGGCTCCAAAAGCAGAAGTGGTCTTAGGGTGAAGCCATATATTGCTTTTAAACTAAGAGATAATATCATCTCTTGCTCTGAGCCTTTTTTGATGTGTTAATGTCATATTGAATTTCTCTTATTACATAGCCTATTTATTCATTCCTGTACCCTCAGCTCCTATTCCTCCTTCTCTTCATGTACACTCAAACTTTTCCACCTTTGGAAGGGACATTAATTTTGGCCACTGTGTTGGTGTAGATTGCCGACAGCAATACTAGTCTAGCAAGTGTCTCCCCCTCAGTCCCCTGTCATTCAGATAGGGTAAGATTACATAGGTGCAGAACTAGTGGGCTGTTTTTACCACGAGGCAATATAGTTGCATTCAGTGTTATTCCCAATTTTGCCAGATGGAGTTAAGGCATAACCCAACCCATTAGGCCCTTGGGAATCCTGACAAAAAGATTTTACAACATAGTTACAGTGTCTTGCTTAAGAATCATCCCTGCTTCCAGCATTTGTAGTTGCAGCCCTGGTTCTGTGACCACTGCACCAGGTAGGGGAATTAAAAAACGTTGTGATATGGGGAAGAAGAAGAAGAAAGTATAATCATTATACCAGTATCCTACCTTAGCAAGAATCACATAATCATATCAACATCCTTTCCCACTCCCTCTTCCCCAGGTTCCCCAGAAAAACAGGAGAATATCTAGTGGGGACATTCTTTTTTAAAAAATTATCTATCTATCTATCTAGTTGTGCCGGGTCTTAATTGCAGCTCACCAGCTCCTTGGTTGCAGCTCCAGGGCTTCTTAGTTGCGGCATGTGGGCTCCTTAGTTGTGGCATGCATGTAGGACCTAGTTCCCTGACCAGGGATCAAACCCGGGCCCCCTGCATTGGAAGTGCAGAGTCTTATCCACTGCTCCACCAGGGAAGTCCTTAGTGGGGACATTCTTTTAGCTCCACTCATATTGAGTGTGAGCATACATATACTCGTGAAGGTGTGAAAGCTAGCCCTTCAGGCCTATATCTCCCCCCTCCCTCCCACCTCCGATTTTAGATAACTAATGTTTTAATTGCCCATTCCAATTCTCTATCAAACTATTACTCTGAGGAGGATATCTCTCTGCCCATTGTTGGACACTGTAGGGATAGAAAACGTTTTCCTTGACTCTGGCACTTTGTGCCTCAAAATGCAAGAGGAATATGTCTAGATTCAGTCCATTTCTGCATTGCTGCAGTTCCTCCATATCCACTCATTTCGTGGACTCAGGTGGCCACCTCAAGCAAGCACATTGGGGTATCTGCTTGTCAGTTCCAGTCAGCTTCTGAACATGGAAGAGAATTCTTCTGATGGGCACAGATATGTCCTGCCTTAATGACCAGGTTTCCATTGCCCTTGTATCCACCCACACAGCTAGACCATTGGCCACTGCCCATGAAAAAACCCAAACAGAGGCTTTTACCACTATTCAATTTTTCATCCTTGCTGGGAACACAGCATGCTGTTCAGTCCACAGGGCTGTTTTGGTTTTACCTTTTTCAATCAGAGTGGTGGCCTTCCAAACAGGATGTTGTCTGTTTACCTTGGAACTGCTATCCACAAACCAAGCAGCAGTTTGTTGGTTGTTGGAGAGCTGTTTATAGGGCACTGTCCAAGTGACTATAGAATCTGGCAGCTCCTTGTGCAGTTCCAAAGTCAATCCTAGGGACTGACTAGGGAGAAAGAGGCTCCCTGCGTATGAGTATCTCCTCCTTGCATTCTCCAGGTAGCACGATCCTATATAAACCAATTCCGTTTTATTATGGAACTCCTCTGGGCACTGCCATCCCCAGTAGAGTGTTTCTCTGACATCACTCAAAACGTCTTGGGTATTTCAGGTTTGAAGATCATTTTTTGTCCTTCAGTCATGAGGCTAGCTTCAATTAATGCCAAATAGCAAGGTAGTAAATGCCCCTCAAATGGAAATTCTCAAGTCCAAAGTCCCAGTAATCATCTCTGGTAGGCACTCACAGGCTTTTGCCATAAACCCCAGTCAGTTCTTCACATAGGGCTATGGCACAGAGAATTTGTCCCTGCCAGCACTCCAGCTTCTATTCTACATTGCATTGGCTTGGGCAATCTTACTGGTTCCCATTTAGCATGTCCAATTAACATTGCTTGAAAGGTGGATTTACATGCTTTCTGTTTTATGATGTTAGGTAGTGGAAACATTTCCCAGTCAATAAAATGTTCATCCTCATAATACCATCAGGTAAAAGAAATGTAACCACTTCACATAAAGTCTCTTCAACCATACCAATTCCCCTACAGACTTTTACCTTAGTTCTGTTAACCCTTATATTCCTAACTGTAATCATCCACAGATTTTGATCTTACAGTACTAGATAAGAGAGTGTTCCCCAGCCAGACATAATACTCATTTCCATAAAATATTGAGGCAAAGGAGACACAACTTCTTTACATAAAGTCTGTTTAAACATTCCAACTTTCAGGACTTCCCTGGTGATCCAGTGGTTAAGTATCTGCCTACCAATGCAGGGGACGTGGGTTCAGTCCCTGGTCGGGTAACTAAGATCCCACATGCCTCGGGGCAACTAAGCCCGCAGGCTCTAGAGCCCATGGGCCGTAACTAAGACTTGATGCAGCCAAATAAATACATAAATAAATAAATAAATATTTTTTAAAAAACACTCCCAACTTTCATAATCCTATCAATCCTTACATTATTTTTTTTAACTCTCTAATTGTAGCCCACATCAGGACTTTACCAGGAACTTCTCCACTTCCTGACTAAGTTACTCACTCTTGTGCAAAAGGCTTTAAGTCCCCAGTAAGGAGTCAAGTCAAGGAATCCTGGCCTTTTGTCAATCTTTGCCTTGATTAGATAAAGCAGTTGCTGGTCAGGTTTGAATTCATCTCTAAATTCCATTGGTTGGGACTTCCCTGGTGGCGCAGTGGTTGAGACTCCGTGCCCCCAGTGCAGGGGGCCTGGGTTCGATCCCTGGTTGGGGAACTAGATCCCACATGCATGCTGCAACTGGGAGTTTGCATGCCGCAACTAAGGGGCCTGCCTGCTGCAACTAAGACCCAGCGCAGCCAAATAAATAAATAAATATTTTTTTTAAAAAAACAAACATATAACAAAACTCTTAAAAACGTAAATAAATACAAAAATAAATTCCATTGGTAACTTTTACCATTAGTAACAGATTGCAGCACAGCTGCTACTCCACATCATGGAGTAGCCACCCAAGAACCAAAGGTTCCTTGTCCCTCACCTTTTTATCCTTTCTCTTCCCTAACCACATGTTTCCGTAAGCCAGGACCAGGATAGCAAATCCCACTTCTGACACCAATTCTGATATGTGTTTTTTCCACATCCCACCAAAAAGTTCTCCATTTCTCAGCCGACACTGACTGGGTGTCCTACAAATTTAGTTCAATTCTGACACTATTTACCTGGAGATAGTGTCAGATTCCACAAGTTAAGGGCTCAGTCCCACAAAACTGCCCTCACTTCAGACACCAATTGGAAGTCCAGGCATAAACATAGACAAAGAATGTTCAAAGGACCAGAATAGAGAGTACAGAAACAGACCTATACACATATGGTTGGTTGGTTTTTGACATAAGTTCAAAGCAATTCAATAGAGAAATAATAGTTTTTTCAACAAACAGTACGGCATCAAGTGTATCTCTATCTGCAAAAAAAAAAAAAGAACTTTGATTCATACCTTGTATACAAAAATTAACTCTTGGGACTTCCCTGGTGGTCCATTGGCTAAGACTCCAAGCTCCCAATGCAGGGGGCCCAGGTTTGATCCCTGACTGGAGAAATAGATCCTGCATGCATGCTGCAACTAAGAGTCCACACGCCACAACTAAGAAGCCCACATGCCACAACTAAAGATCCCTCATGCCACAACAAAGATCCTGCATGCCGCACCTAAGACCTGGCACAGCCAAAATAAATAAATAAATAATTTAAAAAATTTTAACTCTTAATTGATCATAAGTCTAAATGCGAAACCAAAAACTATTACAAGAAAATGTGGCAAAATATTTGTAACCTTGTCTTAGGCAGATTTTTTTTTTTTAAACATCTTTATTGGAGTGTAATTGCTTTACAATGGTGTGTTAGTTTCTGCTCTATAACAAAGTGAATCAGCTATACATATACATATATTCCTATATCTCCTCCCTCTTGTGTCTCCCTCCTACCCTCCCTATCTCACCCCTCTAGATGGACACAACACAAAGCATGGAGCTGATCTCCCTGTGCTATGCGGCTGCTTCCCACTAGCTATCTTTTTTGCATTTGGTAGTGTATATATGTCCATGCCACTCTCTCACTTCGTCCCAGCTTACCCTTCCCCCTCCCCATGTCCTAAAGTCCATTCTCTATGTCTGCATCTTTATCCTGTCCTGCCCCTAGGTTCTTCAGAACCACTTTTTTTTTTTTTTTTTAAGATTCCATATATATGTCTTGGCATACGGTATTTGTTTTTCTTTCTGACTTACTTCACTCTGTATGACAGTCTCTAGGTCCATCCACCTCACTACAAATAACTCAGTTTCATTTCTTTTTATGGCTGAGTAATATTCCATTGTATATATGTGCCACATTTTCTTTATCCATTCATCTGTCGATGGACACTTAGGTTGCTTCCATGTCCTGGCTATTGTAAATAGAGCTGCAGTGAACATTGTGATACATGACTCTTTTTGAATTATGATTTTCTCAGGGTATATGCCCAGTAGTGGGATTGCTGGGTCGTATGGTAGTTCTATTTTTAGTTTTTTAAGGAACCTCCATACTGTTCTCCATAGTGGCTGTGTCAATTTACATTGCCACCAACAGTGCAAGAGGGTTCCCTTTACTCCACACCCTCTCCAGCATTTACTGTTTGTAGATTTTTTGATGATGGCCATTCTGACTGATGTGAGGTGATACCTCATTGTAGTTTTGATTTGCATTTCTCTAATGATTAGTGATGTTGAGCGTCCTTTCATGTGTTTGTTGGCAATCTGTATATCTTCTTTGGAGAAATGTCTATTTAGGTCTTCTGCCCATTTTTGGATTGGGTTGTTTGTTTTTTTGATACTGAGCTGCATGAGCTGCTTGTAAATTTTGGAGATTAACCCTTTGTCAGGTGCTTTGTTTGCAAATGTTTTCTCCCATTCTGAGGGTTGTCTTTTCGTCTTGTGTATGGTTTCCTTTGCTGTGCAAAAGCTTTTAAGTTTCATTAGGTCCCATTTGTTTATTTTTGTTTTTACTTCCATTTCTCTAGGAGGTGGGTCAAAAAGGATCTTGCTGTGATTTGTGTCATAGAGTGTTCTGCCTATGTTTTCCTCTAAGAGTTTGATAGTGTCTGGCCTTACATTTATGTCATTAATCCATTTTGAGTTTACTTTTGTGTATGGTGTTAGGGAGTGTTCTAATTTCATTCTTTTACATGTAGCTGTCCAGTTTTCCCAGCACCACTTATTGAAGAGACTGTCTTTTTTCCAGTGTATATTCTTGCCTCCTTTATCAAAGATAAGGTGACCATAGGTGTGTGGGTTTACCTCTGGGCTTTCTATCCTGTTCTACTGATCTATATTTCTGTTTTTGTGCCAGTACCATACTGTCTTGACTATTGTGGCTTTGCAGTATAGTCTGAAGTTCAGGAGCCTGATTCCTCCAGCTCTGTTTTTCTTTCTCAAGATAGCTTTGGCTATTCGGGGTCTTTTGTGTTTCCATACAAATTGTGCAAATTTTTGTTCTAGTTCTGTGAAAAATGCCATTGGTAGTTTGATAGGGATTACATTGAATCTGTAGAATGCTTTGGGTAGTATAGTCATTTTCACAATGTTGATTCTTCCAATCCAAGAACATGATATATCTCTCCATCTGTTTGTGTCATCTTTAATTTCTTTCATCAGTGTCTTATAGTTTTCTGCATACAGGTCTTCAGTCTCCTTAGGTAGGTTTATTCCTAGGTATTTTATTCTTTTTGTTGCAATGGTAAATGGGAGTGTTTCCTTAATTTCTCTTTCAGATTTTTCATCATTAGTGTATAGGAATGCAAGAGATTTCTGTGCATTAATTTTGTATCCTGCTGCTTTACCAAATTCATTGATTAGCTCTAGTAGTTTTCTGGTAGCATGTTTAGGATTCTCTATGTATAGTATCATGTCATGTGCAAACAGTGACAGTTTTACTTCTTCTTTTCCGATTTGGATTCCTTTTATTTCTTTTTCTTCTCTGATTGCTGTGGCTAAAACTTCCAAAACTATGTTGAATAATGGTGAGAGTGGGCAACCTTTTCTTGTTCCTGATCTTAGTGGAAATGGTTTCAGTTTTTCACCATTGAGAATGATGTTGGCTGTGGGTTTGTCATATATGGCCTTTATTATGTTGAGGAAAGTTCCCTGTATGCCTACTTTCTGGAGGGTTTTTATCATAAATGGGTGTTGAATTTTGTCGAAAGCTTTTTCTGCATCTGTTGAGATCAAATTCTTAAATATGCACAAAAGTATGATCTACAAAAGAAAAAACTAGGGACTTCCCTGGAAGTCCAGTGGTTAAGACTCCATACTTCCACTGTAGGGGGTGCGGGTTTGATCCCTGATTGGGGAACTAAGATCCCGCAAGCCACACAGAGCAGCCAAAAAAAAAAAGAAAAAGAAAAACCTGCTAAATTGGATGTGAACAAATCAAACTTAAGGACTTCAGCTTTTTGAAAGACATTGTCAAGAACATGAAAAGTCAGTGCACATACTGGGTCAAAATTTTCAAATCACATGTCTGATAAAGCGTTTGTGTTCAAAATATACCATGTACTCTCAAAACTTAATGATAAGAAAACAATACAAGGAAATGGACAAAAGAGTTGAACAGACTTCTCACCAAAGATTTACAGATGGCAAATAAGCACCTGAAAAGATGCTCAATATCATTAGGATAGATGTATAGATCAATGCAATAGAATTGAGAGTCCAAAAATAACCATGCATCTATGTTTAACTGATTTTTGACAAGGGTGTCAAGACACTTCAGTGGGGAAAGAACAGGTTTTTAAACAAATGGTGCTGGGAAAACTGAGTAGGCACATGTAAAAGAAAGAACTTTGACCCTTACCTCATACCATATACAAAAATTAACTCAAAAATGGATTACAGGCCTAAGTATAAGAACTACATTTACATATACATAAGCATATAAAACTTTTAAAAGAAAACATAGGTATAAATCTTTATGATGTTGGATTAAGCAATGATTTCTTATATAGGATACCAAAAGCATGTGACAAAAGAAAACTAGTCTAATTGGATTTAATAAAAAATTTTAAAACTTCTGTGCTTTGAAGGACACCATCAAGAAAGTGAAAAGACGACTCCCAGAATGGTTGAAAATATTTGCAAATTATATACCTGATGAGAGATTTGTTTTCAGAATATATAAACACAATAGTAAAAAGGAAAATAACCCAGTTTAAAAATTGGCAAAGGATCCAAATAGACATTTCTTCAAAGAAAATATACAAATGGCCAATAAGCACATTAAAAGACGTTCAGGACTTCCCTGGTGGTCCAGTGGTTAAGACTCCACGCTTCCCCTGCAGGGGGCAGGGGTTTGATCCCCGGTCGGGGAACTTAAGATCCTGCATGCCACAGGGCGTGGCCAAAAAAATAAATAAATAAAATAAAAAAAATAAAGATACTGTCATGATGGCAAAAAAAAAAGTTCAGCATCATTAGTCATTAGAAAAATGTAAATTAAAGCCACAATGAGGTGTAAGCCACTTTATACCTGCTAGGAAGGCTGCCTATAATCAAAAAGACGGACAATGACAAGTGTTGATGAGGACATGAAGCAACTTTCTCATTCATTGCTGATGGGAATGAAAAACTATACAACCATTTCAGAAAACAATTTGGTGATTTCTTATAAAGTTAAACATACATTTATGGATGGATCTAGAGACTGTCATACAGAGTGAAGTAAGTCAGAAAGAGAAAAACAAATATCGTATATTAACGCATGTATGTGGAACCTAGAAAAATGGTACAGATGAACCGGTTTGCAGGGCAGAAATTGAGACACAGATGTAGAGAACAAATGTATGGACACCAAGGGGGGAAAGTGGTCGGGGGGAGGATAGGCGTGTGATGAATTGGGAGATTGGGATTGACATGTATACACTGATGTGTATAAAATGGACAACTAATAAGAACCTGCTGTATAAAAAAATAAAATAAAATTTGAAAATAAAATAAAAAAATAAACAAAAATAAACATACATTTAGCATTTGCCCATCATTTTAGGTATTTTCTCAAGATCCAGGAAATGAAAAGTTCCCAAAAAACTTGTGAAAGAATGATTATAGCATTTTTAGTCATTGTAATGAAATGCTCAGGGAGAGAGAACATCCAACAAATGTCCATCAGTACAATAACATTAAAACATGTGACGTACTTAATGCAGTGGAATACTTCTCAGCTTAAAACAACAAAAAAAGATTACATACAGGTAACAACTTGGAAACATCTCGAAAACATCATGCTGAGCAAAAGTAGACAGACACAAAAGGTTATATACTATCCATTTATATGAAGTTCTAGGCAAAAGTCCATATCACAGAAATTAGAACAGTGGTTACCTGGGATGAGGGGTTCAGGGGAGACTGACTTCAAAGGTGCACAAGGAAACTTTTTAATTGTTGAAAATATTCCATATCCTGATTGTGTTGGTGGTTACACAAGTGTGTACATTTGGCAAAACTCATAAAACTATAGATTAAATTAGGTGTGTTTTACTGTGTGTAAATTAGACTTTAATAAATATGACTAAAACTAAAAAAATAAACTTTAAAAGGCATGTGTAAAAAAAAGGCAAAAGGAAAAAATATTTAAAAATAATGAATACTGCATGTACAGTATGACTGCTATTAAATTTTTATTTATTTATTTATTTTTGGCTGCGTTGGGTCTTCGTTGCTGCATGCAGGCTTTCTCTAGTTTCAGCGAGTGGGGGCTACTCTTCGTTGTGGTGCGTGGGCTTCTTGTTGCAGTGGCTTCTCTTGTTGCGGAGCACGGGCTCTAGGCGTGTGGGCTCAGTAGTGTGGCTCACGGGCTCTAGAGCGCAGGCTCAGTAGTTGTGGCACACGGGCTTAGTTGCTCCGTGGCATGTGGGATCTTCCTGGACCAGGGCTTGAACCCGTGTCCCCTGCATTGGCCGGCAGATTCTTAACCACTGCGCCACCAGGGAAGCCCTAAATTTTTTTTTTAACGTAGGAAATGCATAAAAGTGTAACAGTACCCATCTTACTCATGATTTGGGGTCAAAGAAGATTGTCTATGTCTTATGGTTATGATTTTTATATATATTATATATATAATATATATATATATAAAATGGTATGTGTATTATCTATGAACTATGTGTGGGCCTTGTAGTGTAGGCATAACATCATTACAGAGATATTTTTCAGGCTCTAACTTATGTTAGTGAGCAATAACAAAACAGCTTAAATTTAAGCAAAACATAAAAATTATTCCACAAAAAAACAAATTAAGTTTTTTAAGGAAAGCTCTTTCTCCTGTTTTCTTTCAGCCTCAAGGTATTGCAGCATGCTGATTGAGGAAGGAGGATTGCAGCATTTATACAACATCAAAGAACATGAACAGACTGATCCTCATGTCCAACAGATTGCTGTGGCTATTCTGGACAGCTTAGAGAAACACATTGTACGCCATGGAAGACCACCTCCCTGTAAAAAGCAGCCCCAGGCCAGACTAAATTGATAGCTATAGGTAATTGGATAATTGAATCACAGAAATTCTTTTTTGTGATAGGTTCACTTGGAATATCTTACCCTCTCTGATGTTTTGGGGGTTTCTACAACAAGAGTCATAAAGTGAGTATGGGATTGATAATGTACAGTACTGCCCATGTGAACAGTCTCTGATTTGTTTTGTGATTTTTAACTTATTAGATGAGAAGAGTCTCTTCCTTCATTGCCTTTTAGGAAAATTTCCACATCCTTCAGTGTTTGAACTTAACTGTGCTTAAAATTCTACAGTTTTATGGGGAAGTTTGCACGGACCCTTAGGCCAGACTTTTCTGATCTTAAAGTCCCTTCAGTCAATATGCAGCTTCAGATAAGCTGTTAACCTGATTTCTGGCACTGCTTCGATTGTAAATTTTATATTGCTTCTGTATAAAATGCCTTTATTCTCTGTCTGTGTATCTTTTATAAGATGTCCTTCTTAGTGTGAAAGAATGGAAATCTGAGTCCTCTCCTTGTGAAAGCTACTCACTGGCTGGTGCCCGGATGGCTGGCAGAAAATATATTGAAAAGAAAAACTACTAAGGGAAAATAGAGTTTAGGAACTGGGAAAAGGTCTGCTCTTGTGGTATATAGTTTTTAAACTGGGACTGGCTCATCTTCTGGAGCCCACCTCTCCTGAGGCATTGCGCAGCAGCTTGTTCTTCATATTTATTCCTGGAGGCATGGGCTGCTGCTTCCTACACAGACTGCTGGTTACTCTCTAGAAATATTTCCCCAAGCACCACAGTATAAAATATTACAGCATTCTGCGTTAGAGTTTAACTGTCTGAATTTCTTTATGTCATATTGTTGTGAAAATGTGAATTTTACAAAAATCGTCTGTTGCTCAAACAGACCATCCTTTTCCCTCTATTTCAAAGTCATTCTGTTCAGTGGAATAGAGACTACCCATGGTATTACCTGCTCACTTTAAATACAGTTAACAACAGTACATTTTGCCATGAGAAGTTAATTTTCTTTTGTTTCAGACTAATGTATCTTAATATTTTCATGTTGGGGAAGGATATCCACATCTCACTGCCAAAAGTAAACAAGAAGAATTAGACTATTGTTAAATGTAATGATTCTAGTTGCAGTGCATAAAAGGAAATATTTTGAGATGGGTTATTTTTTAGACAGTTGCCTTTCCTTTAAGAGAGTTGTTACAGTAGAGTAAAGAATCAGTTATCAATAATGGCAGTTGGGAGGCAGCAAGTCACCAAGAGAGTTATTTTCCATTTTTAAAAAAAAAGGCGAAAGATTTATACAATCTGAAGAGAAACCAGAGTATCCATCTTAAATTTTAGTTTGTGAATAAAGTTAAGCTGCAGTCTTAGATGACTGCGTTTTTTTCATAGATGGCCAAAATGTTTTCAATAGAGATTTTAAATAATACGTTTAAAATCATGATGATTATTCAGAAGCACTTTTATTTAGAAAGGAGCTGGCTTATTAGTATGCTGATAACATTTTTGACATACACATTTCATACCACTATCGCAGTAGTCATACTTGAATTATTTGGTACTCCTTCACAGGAGTGAAAGCTTAAACTAAATGAAAATAGATGTTTAGAATCATTAAAAACCATATTAATTCTGACTTAACCGGTTTAAGGAATTTTTATAGGTGTGAGATAAATTTTCACAGATTAATTCTATTTCAGAGGAAATGGAAAATTCTTTTAAAAATTTCCCCCTTTTTCTGGGTTTTAAATATCTAAGGCAAAATGTAGAAAATAGGATGGCCTACAAATGCTTGGAGTCGCTAGCTATGTAGACCATTTCTAGGTCTTCTAGCTTGTGTAGTTAAGGAAAAGCCTATTTGAGAAGTTTGGCTTCAAGTTTCTATTGTATCCTATTCAAGACAAAAGTACATGTTTCTTCTAGGCTAATCCTAGGTTTTTGTCTTTATAAATTGTTTTCAAAAATGGCTAAAAATGTATGGAAAACAATAAATCCCTTCATTACTCAGAATAACTTGTTGATAGATGAAGACTCAAACATATTTAAATTTAAATTGAAATTTACTACTTTGAGCACTGGTAATGGCCAGATACTTTTGAGTCTTAAAAGCAAAATAATTAGGCACATCCCAAATATATAAAAATTTTAGTGCCTCTGTGGTTGGGATGGCTCTTAAAATTGTATATCTAATTACGGCACAGAATTGTCTATAAGGTCTTGAATCTGGCTACAGTACAGTATATATGTGTATGTATATATACATATATACATATGTGTGTGTATATATATATATATACACACACACACACATATATATATATATATATAAATTGAAATTATGAGGTGTAACTGGCCTGTCTCTACAGAAAGACTCTATTAGGCCTCCCGTTTGCATTTGTACACTAGAATGTAACAGAACTTGGTGCCTTCAAGGGTTACCTCTTCAGTGGCTTAGAGGTGCTGTTTCAAGCACAATTTAGACTAGGGTTGAACCACTCATTGCTCAAATCATTGGTGTGCTCAGATATTGCAAATTATCACTACATCAGTCCACAAGCAACAGCAAGGTTTAGATCTACTAAAGGAAAAAGGAAATGGAATTAGACTTTTTAAACTATAATGATGCATGTAGGTATTATTGAGTAAAACAAGAACAGTCTGAAATTAAAGCAAAAATAATTAAGGTATCTCATTCTTGCCATCAAGTTTTGCTGTTCTCTTTATACTCTAAAAAATCATTTTTTCCTTTTGCAGTTGAAAAGAAACATAAATCAAGTAGTAATAAGGGGTTAATTTACTCTCTGGCCAAGGACTCAGTTGTTACTGATCTTAGTTGAGAATTTAAAAAATCATATCAGACTCACAGATCCAGGAATTGACCTTAGATATTGCTGCTCCTCACCCTTGGACAGAAATGCCGTTTAGTGGCACTAGTCAATTTAAGTGAATTACCCAAGGTGGAGATGAATCCCACAAAGCAACTATGGGAATTTAATTTCATGATATCTTTTGTTTGCAAGCCTCCAAAGAATCAAGGATTCATGTTTTAAAATATCAGTGCTGTATATCCAGCCTAGGAAGTTGATCTTGCTAGTGGGACCTTTTGAGTTGGCCCTTTTTCTCCCCAGTCACTTTCATTTGGCTATATTTTAAATTATGCCATGGTCAAGATAGTATTGGGCCATCTTCTAGACCTTTGGAGCACATTTTGATGAAAACATATTTTATTATAGTTCATTATGTGCTAAATTAGGGTAGAATCGATTAATGAACCGTGGTTTGTGCTTAGTGCTTTAAAATGCCTGACACCCACCCTGTCCCCCCATAGAACAAGGTGCAGCAGTACCCAAGATTGAAAAGAGGTCATGAGTAGCCAGGAAAATAAACTTACGGTATTGTATATGTTGAAACCCACCCCTCTCCTGCCCTCTAATGGTATGTTTACATTATTTGGTTATTGTGCAACTTTTATCTTGAGATAAACAGTATTATTAAACTGAAGGTGTAAGTTAAAGGCAGTATCATACTGTTGGCTGACGTGGGCAGTTTTATCTGTATGTTACTTATTTGGGGGCTTTATATGGCTAGGGCTTCAGAGTAGTGTTCCGAGATAGCTTACAGAGAGGTTTGCGAACTTATGGTTTCCCTCTCAAATCCATTGTAGCAGTTTCAAATGACTGTGTGGATATTGGATATTTAAATTTTACCATTTGCTTTGTATTGACACATTTTTCATTTTTTGTATTAATTCACGAACTGTTTATTTAAGTAATAATGCAAATCCAGACTTCATCCAGTGATGAAAACAGCGGTATGATAGGAAATTTTGCTGAGTGTGCTTTAAATGAGTAATTGCTTTATCTTTTTTTAGTATTTCATAGATTTTGTGTGACATGTACACTCCTAATTATGCATTCTTCGGTTTCCAAATCTTAACCTAACACATTCTTATGTTAACTGATTGATAGCCTAAGAGAGAACTTTCTCTGCCTGTTTCTCCCCTCCCCCAATTTTTTTTTGGTAAATTATGGGAAAATCAATGCTATTTCTCATTTCTCTGGATGAAGCAAAGCTCCTTTGGACAGCACAACCTAACTTCATAGCTAGACAGAATGGCTATCGAGAATATTTAGAAAATCCAAATTTATCAAATTATGAGAAATCATAAATGTAGTTCATTAATAATATGTGCTTAATTTTGAACTTATTTTGGAAAATTGTTCAAATTGGGTTCTTTTAAGCTTACTTTAATCAGCTTAGAAGCAAGAAGCTACTTTGCTAATGAAAGCTGAGACATACTTTCATAAAAGCAGGAAATTCTTGAGAGCATTTAAAAATGGGAGGATGTTATGTCAAGATTTATACTCAGATAATCTGTAAGAATAAAATTTTTAAATCCCTGACTTTTGTACAATTCCCACTGTCAAATTCTCACTGACTTGTGAGTATGGAAAAAGCTATCTTTTGCTTGAATTCTGATGGAAGAGTTTAACTCCTTTCAAAGGTTATGAAAAATTCATTGGAAAGTGTAATGTGTATACATTTCAAAGGCTGTCGATTGTCTGGACTGAAGGCACTGTTCTTACTGTGGCCAGATGAATGGGAGTGTCCTGTACATGAATCATGCTGTGTTTTAAATCAGGACATCACTTAGGTATTAATGTTGTGTATACAGATTTTTGTTTTGGGGATTTTTTTTTTTTTTTTTTTGCCTAAATAAATGTTACAAATTTTATGTAAAGTGTGTCTTGTCTATATTTATTCTGGGCATTTGGTTTAAAATTTAAAACTAATGCTGCAAGATTCAGATTCCTTGGTCATCCATTTGTAACAGTTGCTTTCTGGAAAAGGCCAGTGGTTTCACTGCAGAAATTTCTAATTTTTTTGCAGGACCTGGAACTCCATTCATTCATTTCATTAAATACCTATGCTAGGTACTATTTATGTGTTGGAACTTGCATAATTTATAAATCCTTCAGAGAACTTAAGAGTTTTGTGGAGAAGAGGAAGTGTCAAATAAACAGATAAATATTACATAACATTGTATTACAGACCAGTCCATGGTACTTGTTATAAAGCCACAGAGACTATACCTAATCCAGACTGGGCACCCATCAGACAGCCCAAGAACACTTCCTAGAGAGCTGATCTGGGTTGACAGTCATTCACACAACTATTGAGATAATTAACTGATATAATAGATATTGTATAAGTGCATTTAGTGAGGGAGATTACCAAAAAACAAAGTATAAGAACCCCATGACCAGGAAGAATTCTTAGTGACTTTAGTTTCAGAAACGTCATTTTATAGTTGAAGAAACTAAGTCTTAGGTAAAATGACCTTGCCCAAATCACACAGCAAGTCAGTAACAGACTCTGCATTACAATTCTTATTTCCAAATTTACAATCCAATGGGTCCCCTCTCCCCCTATTATTGCATAATCGCATGAGATTGCTTAGCTCTTAGGCAGTATGTGATTAAACATCAAATGAATGGTACAGAAAAGAATGTGCACCAGATGGTCAGAAGTGGAGGTTGACCATCCTTACAGATGGTGTAGGGCAGCATTAGTGTTTAGATGCTATAGAATTGTTAATGAATGGTCACTACAAATACTACTGCTTCACTAATACACAGACATGAGATTAGATGTGTTAGAGTGATAGGGTTTTTAATAGTTTTATTATTTTTATAATAATTATTAGCTTTTCTTAACCTTTTATTGTCTCCAATAATTCACTCAATACTAACATGGTATTACTATGGGCCATACATACTGAGGAAGATAAATACCTTTGGCCAATATTTAACCAAACAAGTTGTTGAGCTGTGTTGTCTATAGCCTATCTTCAAAAAGAAAAAATCAAACCTTCCTCCATTCTTCCCCTCCCCCACCCTTTCTCACAGTTTTTATTATGTAGATCAACCCAGTCTCTTGGCTAAATTTAAATTTCTTCCTTTCCTCCTGATTATCTTTCCACCTCCTATTCCCCATTCTTAATCTGCATCATAAGACTCCAGTGCACAGCTCTGAGTAACTGCATAACTCCTCAAATTGAGAGGAGTAGGTGAATGGCAGAAACCATGAGCACTCACATTAATCATTTTTGTCTTTTTATAATTTAAGATTCTAATGCAGTCTGAAAATTCAGCCTATAAAAGAGCAAGTCATAGGGTGGGCGTATTGACACTGAGCTCTTGGCTTCCAGAAGCCAGACTTCACAGCAGGTTTGGGAAGATGACACCAGTGGCCAGATGTTGCAGATGAATGGCTTACTCCTGTGCATTCATTATGACAGCTGTTTAAAATCATCTTGCAATGACTCAGTCAAGGACTGTCACTAAAGAGTGTCTCTCCTAGACTGTGATGAGGCAATAAGAGCTAAGAACAAAAAAACAAACAAAAAAAAAACCCTCAGCTCTCCTGTTACTTTACATCAAAACACATTATAAAAGGAACTATTTTCAATGACATACCTAGAGTGTGATTGTCATATTTGAATGTGGAGATTAAGGAGTTACCAAACACATTTTCTACCTAATTCTTGGTCTCATCAATTCAGTCTTAAATAAAGCCCTTCGAAACTGGATATATTATGAGTAATGAGCCAAGTGCTGTATTTAACCCTCAAACATCTTGTAAGGGAAGATAATTATCCCCTATTTTACAAATGAGGGGAAGCCTAGTGAGGTCAAATGACTTGCCTCACATCACACAGATAGTAGAGGAATTTGTAGATTAAACCTAGATACTGTTTTAACACCAGTATCCCCACTCAGAAGAATCTTTGCTGCTTTGTACAATCTCAGTAGTGATGTCTTTGAATTAAGACAAATGTATAATCAAAAGCCCTCTGAAACTGGTTCATGAAATAAACCACATTATTGTTTGTGAGTACTAGCAATGGATTTAGAGTCTTCTCTTCTAAAGACCTATAGGAACAGATCAACTATAGTTTAGGATTTGGGGTCAATTACCACTATGAGCCAAATTCTATTGTAAGGGGTCTATAATTTCAAATAGCATTAGTTATTCAGTACACTCCAATGCAGTCAGAAAATACATCGAGGCAAGCACTATGCTAAGCATTTTTTTTTAATGTATATTTTTTCAACTAAGCCTTGCAACAGCCTTGTAAAGAAGATAATCATTACATTTTATGGATAAGAAAATTGTGAGGTATTAAATAGCTTTGTCAAGGTCACAAGTTATTAGGTTTCAGAGTCACACATGAGACTTAGGTCTGTCAGACTCTGAAATCTATGCTCTTAATCACTGTGCTATAAAGGGGAAAAACCAATTTTACCATTAAGGACAATCCCGAATCCAATTTAACCATTAAGGCCATTCCCATGCACACTTTTGGCCTGTCTCAAAGAATGGAGACCATTGACAGCTTTCCAAGTTTATGATTTTCAACCTCACTGGCCCTCAGTGTCATTATTGTAGTGGCTCCTAAAATAAAACATAAGATTTTACAAATTTGGGGAGAAGACTTCCTCCCCAAAATAATGGGGCTAATGAGACCAACAACCCATGAAACTGATATAGATAGAGATTACTTCAATGTGAAAACATCTAAACATGGCTTATCTAACTAGTATAGAGCTTTAGGAGAGTCAGCTGCCACAAACCCCATTTCTAGGGAGGTCTCCAATCAGAGAGGCACTGACCTTGGGCATCAGGACATTTCCAAATAATTGTTCAAACAAACTCATAACTTTCCATCCTTTGAAGCCCTAAACCAACTCCCCTGTCTTACTAAGCCAGTATGTAAACCTTTCCCCATAGCTGTTCAAGGAGTTACTTTCTATGTAGGATATTCCACTGTGTGTAATAAATTTTTCTCCAGTTTATCTGTTGTCCATTAATTTACAGGTCTCCTTCCACTTCCAACAATCGGACCTAAGTTGGTAGAGGAGTTTTTCCTCCCAACAGGGTTCACAGTAAGTTCATTAAAAAAAAAAGAAAAAAAAAATCGTTAAAACCAATAAATAGGAAGACATAATGTCAGACTAAAGGACAGTACTTTAAATGGAGGCATGTAGTTTTATATGTATCACTTGTCCTTATTTTACTCATTTTTCTGCCCACCTGTGATAAAGACAACAAGAGTCTTTGGATCAGCCTTAGGGAACCATTTCCTAAATTAATCTGGCTCCCCAGGAGTGGTTTCTTTTTCTTCAGGTTCACTACTTCAGTGTGTTACCTTTTACTAATTAAGTTAGTAAAGAAGGAGACTAGTCAAGAGGGAGCTCTCTGAACTCTAGGCTGCCCCTCCCTAAATAGAGGCAACCTTTTCTTTAGGGCCATTGATTTGTACTCCTCTGTGGTTCCAGTTTCTTTATTTCCTAAGCAGTCTCTTTCTATGATAATACAGGTTTTACTGCTGATCACTACAGCAGGAGAAGTAAACCAAAGCTACAGACATAGATAAAACAAAGACTTAGTAGCTAGTCTTTGTGTTTCTGATGCCCAGAAAGAGACAAAGACTTGCTCAAAGTCACAGAGCTTCAAATGACCCTTAGAAATCATCCTGTCTACTTGAGAACACAAAAATAACACATGGGGTGTTAGAAAATCTCTTAGTTTTTGAAATTCTGCAAGTTTGGTATTATTCTTTATTTACCTCACTTTCCAGAAGAGGAAACTGAGGCTCATAGGTTAAGTAACTACCCAAAGGTAAGGTGGAGATGGAATCTGAATTCAGGCTTTTTTGACATCAGAGCTCATGATCTTTCCCCTATACTTCATGCCAACAAAGCGAAAGAAATTTTACAAAGTCCTTAAAGAAATCCAACCATGATTTAAAGAAATCTTGACTATGGTTTTCTTTTTTCTTTTTAATTTACTTATTTATTTATTTATTTTTGGCTGTGTTGGGTCTTCGTTTCTGTGCGAGGGCTTTCTCTAGTTGTGGTGAGCGGGGGCCACTCTTCATCGCGGTGCGCGGGCCTCTCACTATCATGGCCTCTCTTGTTGGGAGCACAGGCTCCAGACGCGCAGGCTCAGCAGTTGTGGCTCACGGGCCCAGTTGCTCCGCGGCATGTGGGATCTTCCCAGACCAGGGCTCGAACCCGTGTCCGCTGCATTGGCAGGCAGATTCTCAACCACTGCACCACCAGGGAAGCCCATTGACTATGGTTTTCTAATTTCATTTCAGAAGTTTAATTTCTTGAAACTTCCCAATTTCTATGTTTCTGCACTATCCTTCCCCTACCTATTCTTCAGAGTTTTCAGGAAAAGGGTGGGGCATGTCAGTGAAGGCTCTCTAAAGGAAGTGACATCTCAGTGAGATCTGAAGGATTAATAGGAATTACTTATTGGGGGAGGTGGCATGGACAACAATGAATGTGCAAAGGTACATTTCTAGAACTGAAACAATTTCAGTACCTAATTTTTTTTTTTTAATTTATTTTTGGCTGCATTGGGTCTTTGTTGCTGTGTGCGGGCTTTCTTTAGTTGTAGCGAGTGGGGGCTACTCTTTGTTGTGGTGTGCGGGCTTCTCATCGCGGTGGCTTCTCTTTGGTGCAGAGCACAGGCTCTAGGTGCGTGGGCTCAGTAGTTGTGGCTCACGGGCTCTAGAGCGCAGGCTCAGTAGTTGTGGCGCATGGGCTTAGTTGCTCCGTGGCATGTGGGATCTTCCCGGACCAGGGATTGAACCCGTGTCCCCTGCAATGGCAGGCGGATTCTCAACCACTGCTCCACCAGGGAAGCCCAGTACATAATTTTTTTTTTAAATTATTTATTTATTTATTTTGGCTGCACCGGGTCTTAGTTGCGGCATGAGGAATCTTTAGTTGCGGCATGTGGACTTCTTAGTTGGGCATGCATGCAGGATCTAGTTCCCCAACCAGGGATCAAACCCAGGCCCCCTGCATTGGGAGTGTGGAGTCTTACCCACTGGACCACCAGGCAAGTTCCAGTACATAATGTTATAATGAGAATACTGAGGGTTTAAACTAGAGATGTAACCAGGAGCCAGATCATGAAGGACCATCTAAAACCATCCTAAGACGTTTGGATTTTATTCTGAGGAAAATGGGGATCCATGGAAGTGTTTCAAACTGGGGAGAAATGTGATCAGATTTGTGTTTTAGGTAGAATACTCATTTTAGGTGGGTAAAAGACTGGAAGGGATGAGTCTGGTAATGGGTCAATTAGGAGCATGAACTAAATCCTCAGAAACTGTTAAATTGAAGTGGGAAACTGGAGAATAAGTAGCGGATGGGCATAGAGGAGTTAGGGGAAGAAGAGTTGGAGGCAAAGTTTGTCACAAAAATTTGCCCTTCTCTGAATAGCTGCAACCTTGCCTCTGATTTTGGAGACAAACTTCCTTTTACAACTACAATTCATTTTTTGCAGGTAGCCATTTCATGTATTTTTTTCAACAAATATTATTGACCACCTTCTATAAGGTAGGCACTGTTTTAGGCCTGGGGATAACAAAGTCCTTGCCCTCATGTGGCTTATATTTTTTTCCTAGTGGGAGGGAGCAGAAGATAAACAGAAACAAAATAAATGTATAGCATGACAACGTTAAATATAAAAGCAGAACAAAAGGGGCAAGAAGTATGGGGAGGGTGTGGTGATGGTGGTGAGGATTGCTGTTTAATGTAAGTCCTGAGCAAAAACTTGGCAACATTTGAGCAAAAACTTGAAGGAAGTAAGAGAGACATCCATGAGGGTAACAGGGAGTCCAATAGTGCTGGAGTAGAATAAACAAAGGAGAGAGTGGCAGAAGATGAGGTGAGAGAAGGGCGTGGAAAGAACAGATTATATAGAACCTCGTAGAGCACCATCCTTACGAATTTTTAAATTCTGCCTGAGATGGGAAGCTATTGGAGATAGCTTTTGGGTAGAAGGGTGACATGATTGTTTAAAGTGATCACTCTAGCTGCTATGTTGAGAATAGATTTTAATGAAACAAGGCTGGAAGCTGGGAAACCAGATAGGAGGATATCGTAAGAATCCAAGTGGGTTATGACAGGGGCTTGGACCAGGGTAGCAGTAGAAGAGATAAGACATAGAGAGTCTCTGGATATATTTTGAAGACACAGTCAATAGGATTTCCTAAGAGATAGGATATGGGATATAAGAATAAAAGAGGAGTTAAAAATTATTTCCAATGTTTTTGTCACGAGCAACTGAAAGGAAGGAGTTGCCATATACTGAAAAAGGAAAGACTGGCAGGAAAAGCAGGTTAGGGGGAGGACAACAGGAGTTTACTTTTGGACACATGAAGGCTATTTTGATAACCAGATGAATATGTTGAATAGACAGCTGGATGTATCAGTCTGAAGTTCAAAAGCAAGGTACAGGATAGACATATAAAATAGGGATATATCAGCATATAGATTTCTTTTAGTTATGAAACTAGATGAAATTACCACAAGTAAGAGAGAATGGATAGAGAAGAGGTATATAAGTACTGCGTCTTGGGGGTACACAAAGATTTAGAACTCTGGGTGATGAGAAATCAAGAGGATGAGAAGGAGCAGACAATGAGGTAGGAGGAGAAGAGAAAGAAAGAAGAAGGAAGAAGGCAAGGAGGAGGAGGAGGCGGAGAAGATGCATCCTGGAAGCCAAATGAAGGAAGTATTTTGGGGAAGAAGAAATGATCACTTGGGTCAAATGCTGCTGAACAAATAAGATGAGAGAGGAGTGACAACTGAATTTAGCAACTTTGAAGTTGACAAGAACGGTTAGTAGAGTGGCAGAGGTGAAAGAAAATGGTAAGAGAAAAATTGGAGAGAGCAAGTGCAGACCACATTTTGGATAAGTTTTGCTCTAAAGGATGGAAGAGATGTGAGGGCAATACCTGAATAGGGAAATTAGGTCAAAAGAAGTGTTTTTTGTTTTTTTTTAATTATGGGGAAAATATCAGCTGGTGGCAATGATCCAAGAAGGAGGGGGAAAAAATGATAATTCAGGAGAAAGAAAGGATGTTGCTGGATGATATCTTTGACTAAGCAAGAGGAGATGAGATCTATTGCACAAGTCCAGAGTTGGCCTTAGATAAGGGTATAAATAGTTCATAGTAATAGGAGGGAATGCAAAGACAGAGAGTCTATACTGGTAGGTGGGTAGATGTGATGGTGGGAGCTTGGAATGTTCTTTTTGATTCTTTTCTTTTTTCAGTGAAAGAGGAAACTGACAGTATGGTTGGGGGGAGAGGTGTTGGAGAGTTGAGGATAGAAGTTAGGAAATAGTCCATTTAATGTACTCTAATATAAAATAAAAATTAAGTTTAAAAAAGTATACCTGAAACTAACACAACATTGTAAATCAACTATAGTCCAAACTAAAATAAAAATTAAATTAAAAAAAGAATATTGATTGGATTTGGATTTAGAAAACTCAATTTTGATTCCCAGGTTTTCCACTCATCAGGTAGGTAAAATTTAACTTGTCTGTTCAATCCCTCAGGTTTCTCTGTGGGTAAAATGGAGATACCGAAGGCCTGGGATTTCTGTTTGTATGAGGATTAAATAAAAGAATAAATGTGAAAGGAAAGCATTTTGCAGTTATTTGAACTTGAAAAATAACTTTAACATTTGAATCCACTTATCAAGGACTTGTTCCATTACTCATTTTCATGTGTTTTACATAATCTTTTTTTTTCTATTTTTATTTTTTTTTGCCGTGCAGCTGAGGGATCTCAGTTCCCCTACCAGGGATTGAACCTGGACCATGGCAGTGAAAGCGTGGAATCCTAACCACTAGACCACCAGGGAACTCTCTACATACATTATCTTATTTAATCCTTATATTAACCCTGTGAGATAAGGCATTCTCATCCCATTTTACCAATGGGTAAGTTGAGCTTCAGAGAAATTAAAAACCTTGTCCAAGGTTCACAAGTTAGTAGGTGGCTGAGCAGGCATTCCAAAGCAGGATTCCAATCCAAGCCTCCTATTCTTAATAACCATCCTTTTCCAAGACATATTTTCTCTTAAATTAGCTAAAGTGTACTAATTCACTGCTCTCTCTCAGGGTTTCTTTCTTGGAGCAGGTTAGAAGGGTCTTCTCCATACTTTTTAGGTCACAAGAAAGCTGAGTAGTTCAGTTTGTATACTTACTAGATCAGAAGTGGTTTTGACATTTGATTCATCCAATGTCAGTAGAAGTTGAAACAGAGGTCTGATATAAGAGAGGTGCTGTTGCCAGATTTGTAGGAGAAAGGACTTTAAAAAATATATTTCAAAATGTAGGGGCTTCCCTGGTGGTGCAGTGGTTAAGAATCTGCCTGCGCTGCCAATGCAGGGGACACAGGTTCCGTTCCTGGACTGGGAGGATACCTCGTGCCGCGGAGCAACTAAGCCCGTGCGCCACAACTACTGAGACTGTGCTCTAGAGCCTGTGAGCCACAACTACTGAGCCCGTGTGCCACAACTACTGAAGCCCATGCGCCTAGAGCCGGTGCTCCGCAACAAGAGGAGCCACCGCAATGAGAAGCCCGCGCACTGCAACGAAGAGTAGCCCCCGCTCGCCGCAACTAGCGAAAGCCCGTGCCCAGCAACGAGGACCCAACGCAGCCGTAAATAAATAAATAATTTTTTAAAAAATGTATACAGTCATCCCTCCTTATCCACGGGCTCTCCATCCCTGGATTCAACCTCTATGGAAGATGTTCAGGAAAAAAATTCCATAAAATTTCAAAAAGCAAAAGTTGAATTTGCCAGTACCAGCAGCTATTTACACAGCATTTACATTGTATTAGTTAGTATAAGCACTCTAGAGGTGATTTGAAGTATAGGGGACAAGGTGCCTAGGTTATATGCAAATGCTACACCATTTTATATCAGGTACTTAAGTTTCAGAGGATTTGCGTATGGTGGATCCTGAAACCAATGTCCCTGGGGACACGGAGGGCCCACCATATTCTATTTCCCAACTCCACAGAGCTGGTCGGTGGCCGTGCCTTTGAACGGCGACAGGAATGTGGTACCTAGCCCTATGGTGTCGGTTGGAGGGAGACGGTCTCAGAGCCGTGTGTAGGAGTTGGGTGAGTGGTTCGGCAGGCCTAAGGTTGGTCTCTGGGGCGTCATGAAGGCGAAAGGAGGGCGGTTGGGCCCTCAAGGCATGGAATGGTGGTCGGCCCCGGTGTGGGTGGGGAAGGCCGTCCTGGGGGCGGGGTCTGCGGCGGGCGAGTGCGCGTCGCCACGCCGAGCGTTTCAAAAGCCCAAACCTTCCGCAGGGGCAGCTGAGGGGCGCTGTTCAGCTGCTTTCCGGTACCGGTCGAGACCACCTCTCGCGGGATCCGGGCCCCGCTCGACGGCCGCTCTCCTCTCGACGCGTAGCCGGCGGGGGTCGCCATGGTTCACTTCTTGCACCCAGGCCTCTCGCCCCGGACCATCGTCCCTCCGAATGCTCAGAAGGACGTCCTGGGCTGCGGCGTGGTGCAGGTGAGCACCGGGGAGGGGGAGGGGGGAACGCGAGCCTAGGCGGGACGCCAGGCCCCAGGCGAGCGCGGCGAGTCGTCGGGGACTGTGCTGAGGCACTTGTTGGCTCGTTTGACCGACGCGGGGGTAAAGTCTGAAGAGGCTGAGCCGCTGCCAGGCTTCTGTCTTTTATGGGAAGTGCATGTCGGAGAGGAGTTTTCCCCCCAGGGCGTCCCAGCCTTTGAGCCGAGCGAGCAGACCCTGCGCGGCTGAGAGGAGGAGCGGCGGGATGAGTCCCGCCTCCCGCGTGACCCTGGGCGAGTCCCCTGCTCAGGTCTCTGATGCTCACCTGTGCCTGCGAGGGCGGCAGCTGTTTTGCAGGGTGGTGTAAATTTAGACGTAAGTGCTGGGCATGGCTTTAGGCTTGGCCCGTAGTAGACGGTGGCGCTTTTTGTCATGATGCACCCAAATGCCTCAAACTTCGACCGTTCCCCCACGTGTGTTGGGGACCTGTTGCTTCCCAGAGGCTGTGACCTGTCGGTCCCGGGGTCGTTAACAGGAAGACCTTCTGAGCCCGGCGGGGGAACTGGAACCCCGAAGACTGAAATTCCTTAAATTCCACGTGTTTGTTTCCCCCTCTTTTCCCTCGGAACGCCTGTTAGACTAAATTGAGCAAAATGCAAACCAAAAGAGTTTGTATTTGGCGCCTACTGTGTGTCAGGTATTGCATTTCTAGAGTAATCTCGGATTTTTTGGTAGGCATTTTACTGGTGTATAGGGAAATTGAGAACCCTTCCTTGACTTGCTCATGATCTGGAACCTGACATCAGTTGTTCTGATGTCAGACTCCATGTTCTACAACATCCCAAGGGCTACCGCTCTTAAAACTCAAAATCTAATGAACGCTCAACCCACAATTAGTATGGGGGGGTAAGGAAATATCCTGATTGAGGTTGTACTTTACACGCTGACGCCGTGTTGGCTTTTGTGCCCTTCAAAGATCTAGCCTGTATTCCTGTAGACCCTTTTGGACTCACTTTTAAAAGCTGCCTAAGTAATTTGTAAATTTGTAGCTAATGGAAAAGCTGCGTTTTTAATGTATGTACTAGCACAGTGTGTCAAGCACATTTTTTGTTGGCGCTGACTGGAGTTGAAAAACAAGGTTTTCTTTAGAAAAGTGATCAGACTAATCCATTTTCTGTCTGGTTCCATACTGTACTATGTACACTCGTTTTTTTGGTTAAGATTTTATTCTTAATTAATTTTAAAAGTTGTACAGTGCATGAATACTTTTCCTTTAGATATATTTCTCTATGCTGTTTTTAATTTTATTTAGCAGTGTTTTGTAGTTTTTGGTGGAAAGGTCCTTTACATATTTTGTTAAATTTATCCCTGTTTTTGATAGTACTGTAAATATTTTTTAAAAGTTTATAATTTGGGGGGGGGGTATATTGATCTTGTATCCTACAACTTTGCTAAAGCCACCTATTTTCTCCAGTTTTTTAAAGATTTCTTAAGATTTTCTTTACAATCTGTCATCTGCAAATAAAGACAGCTTTACTTATTCCCTTCCAGTCTGTTCTTTTTCTTTTCTTTTTTTTAAAATGCATTTTCTAGGACCTTTTGTAGAATGTAGAAGTGGTGAGAATAGACATCTTTGTATTGTTCTAGATCTTTCACCTCCTAGTATGATACTGGCTACAGGTTTTTCCGTTAGATGCCCTTTGTCAAATTAAGGAATTTTTCTTCTATTCCTAGTTTGCTGAGTTTTTTTGTTTTTGTTTTTTTAAATCATGAATGTGTGTTGAATTTTGTTAAATGCTTTTTCAGCATTTAATAAGATGTTTTTGTTCTTTATTGTGTTAATATGGTGAATTTTATTGATTGTGAATTTAACTTTACATTCTAGGAATAAACACCACCTGGTCATGATGTATTATTTTTATATATTGAAGAATTCTGTTGCTAATATTTTTGAAATATTATTTATGTCCATGTTTATGAGGGAAATTGCTCTTTAGAAATATTTTATCTGGGAATTCCCTGGTGGTCCAGTGGTTAGGACTCTGTGCTTTCACTGCTGTGGGCCCGGGTTTGATCCCTGGTCGAGGAACTAAGATCCCACAAGCCACGCGGCATGGGCAAAAAAAAAAAAAATGTATCTGTTTAGTATCTAGATAATGTTGGCCTTAAAATATGAGTTGGGAAGTGTTCCCTATTCAGTTTTTTGAGTTTGTGGGATATTGGTATTATTTATTCCTTAGATGTTTAACAGAATTCACCAGTGAAGCCGTTGAGACTTTAATTTCTTTGGGGGATTTTTTTTTTTAATTTTTATTTTATATTGGACTATAGTTGATTTACAATGTTGTGTTAGTTTCAGGTGTACAGCAAAGTGATTCAATTATACATATACATGTATCTATTCTTTTTCAAATTCTTTTCCCCTTTAGGTTATTACAGAATATATTGAGCAGAGTTTCCTGTGCTATACAGTAGGTCCTTGTTGGTTATCTATTTTAAATATAGTAGTGTGTTATGTCAATCCTAAACTCCCAATTTATCCCTCCCCCCTGAGGGAAGGTTTTAAACTATATCTACTTCATGGGGGAAATGCTCATAAAGTTTGATATATTGTTAAAAATATTTTGTAATTACTGTTAAGAGTCCTTCTTTGACCCATGGGATATTTAGAAGTGTACTGCCTAATTCCCAAATAGTTGGGGATATTCCACATATCTTTTTGTTTAATGCAAATACATTGTTGTCAGAAAACATGCTCTATGATTTCAGTCCATTTATATTTACTGAGATTTGTTTTATGGCTCAGATATGATCTATCTTGGTGTATGTTCATGTGCACTTAAAAGGAGTACGTGTTCTGTAGTTGGATATAGTATTCTATGAATGTCAGGTCAAGTTGATTGAGAATGTTAATCTATATTCTTTTTTTTTTTTTTTTGGCCACGCAGTGTGTCATGCAGGATCTTAGTTCCCCTACCAGGGATCCAACCTGTGCCCCCTGCAGTGGAAGCACAGAGTCCTAACCACTGGACTGCCAGGGATTTCCTAGTGTTAACCTATATTCTTATTCATTTTCCGTCTACTTGTTTTTATCAGTTGCTGAAGACAAGTGTTAATTTCCAACTATAATTGTCGATTTTTCTTTTTATTCTTTCAGTTTTTACTTTATGAATTTTGAAGTTGTTAGTAAGTGCATATACATTAGGAATTATGTCTTCTTGATGAAGTGATCCTTTTATCATTATGAAATGTCCATCTTGATTTCTGATAATATTCTTTTCCTGAAATTAACATAGTTACTCCAGTGTCCTTATGATTAGTGTTTGTTAAACAACCCTGTGTTGTTTAAAGCCCATCTCTTGTAAACAGCAGGCTTGCTTTTTTAATCCCGTTTGACAATTTGTGCCTTTTAAATTAGAGTAAATATAATTATCAAAATTGTTGTGTTTAAGTTGCTGTTTGTGTTCTATTTGTCCTATGTGTTTGTTGTTGTGTTTCTCCTTTGCCTGGCTTCTTTTCAATTGAGTATATACATATATTTTTTTTGGCCGTGCTGCGCAGCTTGCGGGACCTTAGTTCTGCGACCAGGGATTGAATTTGCACCCTCAGAAATGAAAGCACGGAGTCCTAACTACTGGACTGCCAGGGAATTCCCTCAGTTGAGTATTTTTAAAGTTCCATTTTATCTCTTCTGTTGACTTACTAGTTCTGTTCCTCTCCTTTCCCACCCCCCCACACTCTCTTTAATGGTCACTCAGATAGCAGTTTTTTAAATGTGGACTCAAGACTTCTGGGGTCTCTAAGACTGCATTCTCTTTCATTAAGCCACACATTAATGAAATTTGCAAAAATGTAAAACAGTGCTGCCGTTGTCACTAAACTTTTAAAAATTCTTTTTGAAAATATAGCTGTTTTAAAAAAATGTTCTTTCTTGGGAATTCCCTGGACGTCCAGTGGTTAGGACTTGGTTCTTTCACTGCTGAGGCCAGGGTTCAATCCCTGGTCTGGGAACTAAGATCCTGCAAGCCACGCAGTGTGGCCAAAAAAAAAAAAAATGTTCTTTGTGTCAACATTTGATTTTTTTTTAACTTTTATTATTTCTAAATGAATTAATACATATTTTAAAGATTTCTTAGTTTTAATGCAGTAAATGTTGATAGATGTAATACAATTTTTAAGAGTATAAAGGGGTCCTAAGTTTGAGAGTCACAGCTCCAGGTTTTAAAATATACACGTTTGACTTACCACAGTCTACTTTTAAATATATCGCTTCACCTTACAACAGTATTCTTTCATTTTCTCCCCTCTTTCCTGTACTTTGCACTTTTGAAATAATACATTTTACTTCTCCATGTTAGAAATTGCACAATATATTGTTTTTACTTTTTCTTTGATCAATCAGTTATTTCTTAAAAGAATTAGGAAATAAGAAAAAAAGTCTGAAAATATCTTTATTTTACCTTTATTTCTGAAAGATATTTTCATTGCGCTTAGTTTTTCTTTTTTTTTGATATTTATTTATTTATTTGGCTACACTGGGTCTTAGTTGTGGTATGCAGGATCTTTGTTGTGGCGTGTGAGATCTTTAGTTGTGGCATTCGAACTCTTAGTTGCGGCACGTGGAATCTAGTTCCCTGACCAAGGATCAAACCTGGACCCCCTGCATTGGGAGCCTGGAGTCTTAACTGCTGGCCCACCAGGGAAGTCCCTAAAAATGTTATTTCATTGTCTTCTGGCTAGTATTGCTTCTGATGAAAATTCAGTGGTCATACTTCTTTTTTTTAAAAAACTGTGTCCACATTACCTCTGGTTCCCCCCCTCCCCAAGTCTTAAGGTTTTTCTCTTTGTTGTTGGTTTCTAGACATTTATTATGTTGTGGTATCTTTTGTTTATTTCACTTTGGGTCCATTTTTGCTTCTGGGATCAGTGGGTTTATATTTTGTATCTAATGTCAATATTTTTTGACTTTTTAAAAAAGAAAGCTATTAAGTTTATTGTTCTTTGTACCTGGTGAATTAACTGTGTAATTCAATAAATATTAAACTGTAAAATAATTTCATAGATTCCAAGTGTAGGACATTGTCCTCCTTGACCATTATTTCTTAAAATATTTTTTCTTCCCCAGTAACTCCTCTCTTCTAGAGTTTCAATTATACATTTGTATTAAACTGCTTAAGATTGTCCCTTGGGGTTCTGTGCTTCTCCACTTTTTTTTCCCCTAGACTTTTTCTGTTTCAGTTTAGATAGTTTCTATTGCACTACCTTCAACTTCACTTATCTTTAATTTTGTAGTATCTAATCTGTTGATAATATCATCTAATGTGTTGTTTACATTAAATAATGTATTTTTCAACTCTGGAAGTTCCATTTGGGTCTTTTTCAGATCTTGCACTTCTCTGTTGAGATTGCATATTTATTCCCTCATTATATTCATATTCTCCTCTATATCCATGAATTATAATATCTGTTTTAAAGTTTTTGTCTGCTAGTTATGTTATTTCGGGGTTCCTTCCTCCTTCCCTCCCTTCCTGGCATTGCGCAGCTTGTGGGATCTCAGTTCCCTGACCAGGGATTGAACCCGCACCCTAGGCAGTGAAAGTGAAAGCATGGAGTCCTAACCACTGGACCTCCAGGGAATTCCCTGGGTCTGTTTCTGTTGACTAATTTTATTTTCTCTCCTGATTCTTACCATATTTTATTGTAAGCTAAACTTTATGGACACTATTGTGTTTAGATTTTTGTTGTCTTCCTGAGTCAGGCCTATATGTGAGGTTTTTAAAACAGATTTTTTTTTTAGGGGGGACCATGCCTTGTGGCATGTGGGTCCTTAGTTCCCTGATCAGGGATTGTATTCATGCTCCCAGCAGTGGAAGTACATGTTCCTAATCACTGGACCACCAGGGAATTCCCTGGGGTTTTAATTTTTAAATTTTTGTTCATTTATTTTTTTAAAGATTTATTATTTATTTATTTTTGGCTGCATTGGGTCTTAGTTGCAGCACACACGATCTTCATTGAGTCATGCGGGATCTTTCATTGCGGTGCACGGGCTTCTTTCTAGTTGTGGCATGCAGGTTTTCTCTCTCTAGTTGTGGCACGAAGACTCCAGGGCATGTGGGCTCTGTAGTTTGGGGCACGCGGGCTCTCTTGTTGAGACGCTCGAGCTCAGTAGTTGTGGCATGCGGGCTTAGTTGCCCCTCGGCAGGTGGGATCCTAGTTCCCTGACCAGAGATCAAACCCTGGTCCCCTGCATTAGAAGGCAGATTCTTTACCACTGGATCGCCAGGGAAGTCCCCCCTGAGGTTTTTAAAGTGCTATTGTAGGGACTTCCCTGGCAGTCCAGCAGTTAAGACCCTGCGCTCCCAAGCACAGGGGGCACGGGTTTGATCCGTGTTCGGGGAACTAAGATCTCGCATGCCACATGGTGTGGCCAAAAGTCAAATCAAAACAAAACAAAAATGCTATTGTAAATTTTTTAAATTTAATTTTCCAATTAATTGTTGGTTGTATATAAAATGCAGCTTTTTGTTTGTTTTGTTTTTTTACCTTGTACCCATTAAAACATGTTCATTAGGAGAGTTATATAGTACTGTTTATATTTTAGAAATGATGAGTCTAAACTCTAGGTAGAGGTGGATTGGAAAAGGATTAAGAGTGAAAGTAGAGAAACTAATTTGGAGTTTTTTAGTATTCTAGGAAAGATATGGTAGTGACTTGGATTAGAAATTAGTAGTGGAGCTAGAAAGAAGGGGATGAACTAGAAATTTATTTGGGAGGTTTAACAGTCATACTCACAGCAGGAAATAGATGACACACTCAGAATAGGGGTAATTTAATGAGAGTTTAATTAAAGGACTACTTCCAAAGATAAGGGACAGGTATGGAAAACCACAATAATATACTCCTCAATGTCCAGTAACAGTAGCTATTGCCACCCCTAGGCCCAAAGGACCTCTCAGAAGGAATATCTTAGTTCATTTGGGCCGCTATAACTAAAATACTGTAGACTGGGTGACTTATAAACAACATAAATTTATTTCTCACTGTTCTGGAAGCTAGGAAGTCCAAGATCAAGGTGCTGGGGGATTTTGTGTCTGGTGAGAGCCCAATTCCTGGTTCGTATACATCTTTTTGCTGTGTTCTCACATGGCAGAAGGGACAAGGGAACTCTCTGGGGTCTCTCTTACAGGGGCACTAATTCCATTCAGTGAGGGCTTCACCCTTGTGACCTAATGACTTCCTGAGGTTCCTCCCTCCAAACATCATCAAATTAGAGGTTAGATTTCAACATAAGAATTTTGGGGGGACTTTCCTGATGGTGCAGTGGTTAAGACTCCACTCTCCCAATGCAGGAGGCCTGGGTTCAATTCCTGGTCAGGGAACTAGATCCCGCATGCTGCAACTAAAAGCCTGCATGCCGCAAGTGAAGATCCCGCTGGCCTCAACTGAAGATCTCACATGCGGAACTAAAGATCCCGCATGCTGTAATGAAGATCTTGCAGGCGGCAATGAAGATCCCGCATGCCATAAGTAAGACCTGTTGCAGCCAAATAAATAAATAAATATTAAAAAAAAAGAACTTCAGAAGAATGCAAACATTTAGTCAGTAGCAAGGAGAGAGGACTGATTTTAGAGGAGTGATGAGGGAGACATAGCCAGCCCAGGGTACTTTAAAAGAGGAAGAGCTGGGGAAATTATCTGTAGTGATTCCACACAAGTCACCTCAGAGTAGAGGTAGAGAAGATTAAGGACTGGGTCTGGGTGTGAGGTAGGTAGCAAATGGAAGATGTCTGGCACAAGTAGAACCAACAGGATTTGCTAACTTAGTGGATGTCTGTCTTGTGTGGGATGTTGATTAAGGATAAGGAAATGTCAGTAAAGATTAAGCAGCTGAATAGATGTGATGCTGTTTACTGAGTAGGGAAAGACCGGGGAAGTTCAGTTTCATACATGGTGAGTTTGAAGTATTTGTGGCACAGTTAAGTAGCTATGTGAAGGAGACAACTGGTTATCTAACACTGTGGCTTAAAGAGAGATCTGACCTGGAGCTAGTAATCTAGAATTCATTGGATTTATAGATAATATTTAGAATCATGTAATCAGTAGTTAGATATTATAGAGGCAGAGTCATTAGTCATTAGTGGTCTTGGTGGGAAATCGATCTCTAAAACATGCTACTGATTTATAAAACAAAAACAAGTAACAGAATACTGTAGTATAATTCTATTTATATAAAGTTCAAAAACATGCAGAGCTAAACAGTATTCAGGATAATGATTACCTCTGGGTGAAGGGATGAGAAGTAGCATCAGGGAAGGGTGTATAAAGAACTTCAAAACTTTGGTATATTCTATTTAAGCTATGTGGTGAATACAAGAATGTTTTAAAAATATTTATATATATATATTTTTTACTGTGTTCAAGTTCTTTTTATTTTTTATTATTTATTTATTTTTAACATCTTTATTGGAGTATAATTGCTTTACAGTGGTGTGTTAGTTTCTGCTTTATAACAAAGTGGATCAGCTATACATATACATATATCCCCATATCTAAAAATATTTATATTTTTTTATATTTTATATTATTTAAATATTTTACATATGTTCTAAACATCTTTTATATGGATTTAATCTTTACTGTATTTAAAAAATATATTTGTTTGGTTGTGCTGGGTCTTTAGTTGCAGCACATGGGCTCCTTAGTTGTGGCATGTGAACTCTTAGTTGCAGCATGCATGTGGGATCTAGTTCCCTGACAGGGATTGAACCCGGGCCCCCTGCATTGGGAGCACGGAGTCTTAACCACTGCGCCACCAGGGAAGTCCCCTTTACTGCATTTTAAAAATGAGGCTGCCATGTCCAATAATATGGCAAATAATGTCATAAAGTGTTAAAAGGAAATATTCTGGATAAAAGGTAACAAACACTTTCCAATGCAAACTAAGGAAAATCCCCAACATCCCCACCCAATTCAAAGAAGCTGGAAATCACCACTGTAAGCAGGCCCTAAAATAACCAAAGATTAGAGACTAGACCTTTGCCAAAAGCTGGCGGGAAGTTTGAATGGAGACTGTGAACTGTAATATATACATATATATATATATGTATATGTAAACATGGGTTAACAAAGGCTGGTCATACTTCAGTGAAATGGTAGGTCTAAAAAAATCTGCTTATGGGAAAGGGAAACAGGGAAGCTTGTCAGTTTTGGCTTGGATTTTGAGTGAGAAAAATATGTCCTAAAAATTTGCTATCACAGGTCTGTCCTCATACAGACTAAGGGTTTTAACTGACATTTCTAGCTTGGTTCAGGAAATGTGTAGCTGAGAAATTATCAAAATGGCCCCTGGTGATGCCCCTAAGTAAGCAGCATTTAGCATAATCTCTCTGATGTGACGTATCTTCTACCCAGGCTTCACAGGAGTCTACAAACTCTCACTAGAGATTAGCTCATGGACTTCCCTGGCAGTCCAGTGGTTAAGACTCTGCTCTCCCAATGCAGGGGGCACGGGTTCGATCCCTGGTTGGGGAACTAAGATCCTGCATGCCATGATGCGTGGCCTAAAAAAAAAAAAAAAAAAAAAAATTAGCTCACAATCTTAAGTTATAAAACATGAACCTCTATGATTGAGAATCAACAGAGGGACTTCCCTGGCGGTCCAGTGGTTAAGACTTCGCCTTCCAATGCAGGGGGTACAGGTTCAATCCCTGGTCAGGGAGCTAAGATCCCACATGCCTCACAGCCAAAAAACCAAAGCGTAAAGCAGAAGCAATACTGTAACAAATTTAATAAAGACTTTAAAAATGGTCCACGTTAAAAAAAAAAATCTTAAAAAAAAAAATCAACAGAATCAATAACTAACAGAATTAGATTCCCAGAGACTTCAGAAAATGGTATTATTGGGCTTCCCTGGTGGCGCAGTGGTTGAGAGTCTGCCTGCCAATGCAGGGGACACGGGTTCGAGCCCTGGTCCGGGAGGATCCCACATGCTGCGGAGCGACTGAGCCCGTGAGCCACAATTACTGAGCCTGCGCGTCTGGAGCCTGTGCTCCGCAACAAGAGAGGCCGCGATAGTGAGAGGCCCGCGCACCGCGATGAAGAGTGGTCCCCACTTGCCGCAACTAGAGAAAGCCCTCGCACAGAAACGAAGACCTAACACAGCCATAAATAAATAAATAAATAAATTTAAAAAAAAAAAAAAAAAAAATGGTATTATTGAAACAGTATAAAATAAGTGTATATAAAATTTATTAAAGAAATAAAAGATGAAATAAAAATGAAAGAAGAACAATATACAATTAGACAGTGAAGAACTAAATGCCACAGAATAAAGAAATAGTAACCTGGAAGATAGATCTACAGAAATTACCCACACGAAGCATAATTTTCATTTTCACATGGGCATATGAACCAATTCTGGGTATGAGACCCAAGTAAAAGTCTGCTGAGACTGTTTCAGGGAATTTTTTTGCTTCCTTGTCTCCTTTCTGACATGAATTCTGACATGGCGAGGATTTGGAGCAGTTGAAACTCTCATATGTTCTTTTGGGAATGCAAAATAGTACAGCCACATTGTAAGAACGGGTTAGCACTTTCTTATGTAAAGTTAAATACATGGTTAACACGTAGGAAGTGTTGAATTCTAGGGACCCAGGAATCCCATTTTTAGGTAACTACCCAAGAAAAATGAAAACTATGTTCCCACAAAACTTTGTGAATAGTTATAGCAGCTTTATTCAAAATTGTCAAAAACTTCAAGTAATCCAAATGCCCTTCAGTTGGTGAATAAAGAAATTGTGGTATATTCATTGCAGTGGAATGCTTCTCAGCAATAAAAAGGAACAAATTACAAAAACATGCAGCAACACAGATGAATCTGTGTTAAATGCATTATGCAAAATGAAAGATGTCAGATTCAAAAGGCCCAATTACTTAATGATTCTATTTATATGACATTTTGGAGAAGGCAGAACACTGGGGACAGAACGAAGATAAGTGGTTGCTTGGGGTTGGTGGGAGGGATTGTCTGCAAAGGGACACTAGAGAATTTTTTGGGTCATGGAACTGTTCTATATCTTTATTATGGTGGTAGTACACGACTATATGCATCAGTCAAAACTCGTTGAACTAACTGTACACCAAAAAGTAATTTTTTTGCTATATGTAAGTTATACCGCAGTTAAAAGAAAAACAAAAATGAATAACAGGATAGTGATTACAGCGTGCAGAGTAAGCTTACTGAAGAAATGTGGTTGAAGAGGATGTGGGGGTCAACAGAAGGCTTTTGTTTTTAAGGCAAATAATAGAGCATAAATTGTATGTTAAGAGTGATCCAGAGGCTTCCCTGGTGGCACAGTGGTTAAGAATCCGCCTGCCAATGCCGGGGACACGGGTTCGAGCCCTGGTCTGGGAAGATCCCACATGCTGCAGAGAAACTAAGCCCATGCGCCACAACTGCTGAGCCTGTGCTCTAGAACCCATGAGCCACAACTACTGAACCCACGTGCCACAACTGCTGAAGCCCGCGTGCCACAACTACTGAGGCCCGTGTGCCTAGAGCCCGTGCTCCGCAACAAGAGAAACCACCGCAATGAGAAGCCCGCACACCACAATGAAGAGAAACCCCCGCTCACCGCAACTAGAGAAAGCCCACCACAGCAATGAAGACCCAATGTAGCCAAAAATAAATAAATAAATAAATTTATTAAAAAAAAAAAAAAAAGGGTGATCCATTTGATGGGAATTTCCTGGTGGTCCAGAGGTTAGGACTTTGTGCTTTCACTGCCTGGACTCAGGTTCAGTCCCTGCTCAGGGAACTAAGATCCCACAAGCTGTGTGGCCTGGCCAAAAAAGAAAAAGAATGATCCATTTGAGAAGGAGAGTTTGAAGATGTGCATGAATGAAGAAATAACAGGAGGGGCCAAGGCAGGAGGGATGAAATCCAGCCAGCACACGTGGAAGTGTTGGTCTTTGCAAGGAGGTACATGTTTTCCATATAAGAGGAGACCAAGGAAAAGATGCATGCAGTTCCAAACTAAATTTGATGGTGAGATGTCTTCATTTTTCTCACTGAAGTGAGTCAGATTCTGTTACCAGCATGAAATGGGTTTGAGGAACAAGTAGAAGGCATGAAATAATTCTTGCCCCATGGTGAGAAAGTGCCCTGTCTAAAGAGACCTTGAAGGATTTCCAGCTACTGAGGGCTCATTTGAAGTTAATGTTTATGAATTTTCCATGACATACTATGTTGTGTGACTCTTCCCCTCTTCTTTTTTTAAAAAAATATTTATTTATTTATTTTTCGCTGTGTCGAGTCTTAGTTGCGGCACTCAGGGTCTTCATTGAGGCATGTGGGATCTTTCATTGTGGTGCACGGGCTTCTATCTAGTTGTGGCCCGCAGGCTCCAGGGTGCATGGGCTCTGTAGTTTGGGGCATGTGAGCTCTGTAGTTTGGGATACGTGGGCTCTAGTTGAGGTGTGCGAGCTCAGTAGTTGTGGCGCGTGGGCTTAATTGCCCCGTGGCATGTGGGATCTTAGTTCCCTGACCAGGGATCGAACCCAGGTCTCCTGCATTGTAAGGTGGATTCTTTAACACTGGACCACCAGGGAAGTCCCCTCTTCCCCTCTTCATAGATGATGAGCTGCTGAGTGTTGCCATGAAAAAGGTGAATAGTAAAGTTCTTCCAGGAGAATGTCTTAGAGTGTAATGGAGGAGAGGGAACAAGGAGTTGAGGATATTTGTAAAGGAGTAATTTATACTTCGGACAGTGGAGGGAATTTAATCAGTTAAAAGTGAGGTGGAGGTCAGTGAATGTATTGCATGTTGAAACCTTTGACAAAAATGCAATCTCTGGCTTATCACTCTCTCTTCATGTCTGAGTGCCATACCTTTCAAATATATATTTTTAAAAGTTATTTATTTATTTGTTTATTTGGCTGCACTGGGTCGTAGTTGCGGCATGTGGGATCTGTAGTTGCAACATGCGAACTCTTAGTTGAGGCATGTGGGATCTAGTTCCCTGACCAGGGATCGAACCCAGGGCCCCTGCATTGGGAGCATGGAGTCCTAGCCACTGGACCACCAGGAAGTCCCTCAAATATTTGTAGAATGAACAAATGCCGGTGTCTTAGAGAAGATGTCTTACATATGTCATTTCTAATTCTTCTACAGCCTCCTGGGTATAGCAACCTTTTACAGTGTGAGCACTTATGAGGGTGGGAATAGGCAGGCATTCTTGTCCTCTGGCATGTAGTAATCATTCAATAAATTCTGTTGAATGAATGGCTATGTGATTTCTGCTTGGTTAGTCCCTTATGTTGTATGAAATTGTCAGATTTATTGGATGTATTCCACACTAAACTGTTAGCTCCAAAAGGATTAGAACTATATCTTACTCATCCCTGTATTTTCAGTGGCTGGCACAGAACAGGAGATAAGTGAAGGGTTGAGAGAACTTAATTTGTTTTAAAGATACAACAGAAGCTACAACAGATAAAAGTCTTCCATTCAGTTAATAGTTGGAATAAGGTAGTTTCATTACATATAAATCATTAGAGTGAGGAAAATGTATCTTAAGATATCCTCATTAAGTAGTTTGATGTATGGCATGACCACTCCTATGTTGTATTTTTATAGATGTGTTCTAACAAATTTGTTTGGGGGTTTGTTTGCTAGGAGGAGGCATCTCCCTACTCTTTGGTCAACATCTGCCTGAACGTCCTGGTTGCTAACCTGGAGAAATTGTGTTCTGAAAGATCTGATGGAACACTTTGTCTTCCGGAGCATTGGAGTTTCCCTCAGGAGTTAGCTGATCAGTTCGTTGGGGTCATGACTTGGCAAGGTAATGATAAGGCTCCTTTATAGTGTACTTTTATAGCACTTTACTATTTGAAAAGCACTTTCACATATAATTCCTGTTTTGCTCCTCACAACAACCTGGTGAGAAATATAGAAGTTATTCCCATTTTATTTGTGTGGAGGTTGATTCTCCAAATCTTTCTGGGATCCCTTGATGGAAATTGTCTTGCGTCTAGGCTTGCCCTGCTGTTGCTATAGTCTCATCTCCCATTCTTTTCTTTGTGAATATGAACCTTTAAATTTTTTTCCTTTACCTCCTGTTGTAGTGGGGCTTTCAAAGAGCTATGTTTAATTTGTGATGTTACAGTTTTTTCTTAATGAAAATTTTTTTGGGGTAACACATTATTGAGATAAAATTCACACACTGTATAATTCATCCATTTAAAGTATACAATTCAGTTATTTTTTTTAGTATATTCACAGATTCGTGCAGCCATCATCACAGTCAATTTTCATCACCTTAAAAAAAATCTCCTTATCCATCCCACCTTAATTTTAAGCAGTCATAATGTACTTTCTACCTGTATGGATTTGCCTTTTCTGAACATTTAATATAAATGGAATCATTCAACATGTGGCCTCTTGTGTCTGGCTTCTTTCACTCAACATAGTATTGTCAAGGTTCATCCATGTTGTAACATCAATCACTACTGAATTTTTATGGCTGCATAATATTCCACTGTATTGATATACCCCTTTTTGTTCATTTCTCAGTTGAACATTGGGTTGTTTTTACATTTTGGCTATTATAAATAATGCTACTATAAACATTAGTGTACACATTTGTGTGTGGGCATATGTTTTTATTTCTTTTGGGTGTATACCCAGGAGTGGAATTGCTGGATTAAATGGTAGCTCTGTGTTTAACTTTTTGAGAAACTTCCAAACTCTTTTCCAAAGTGGCTGCACCATTTTATGTTCCCACCAGCAGTGTTACAAGAGTTCAAATTTCTCCACATCCTCACCAAAACTTGTTATCTGACTTTCTGATAGCCATCCTGGTGGATGTGAAGTGGCATCTATTGTGATTTTGATTTGCATTTCCCTAGTGGCTAATCATATTGAGCATTTTTTCATGTCCTTGATGGCCATTTGTTTATTCTCTTTGGAGAAGGCTCTATCTAGATTTTTTGCCTATTTCTTATTAGGTTATTTGTCTTTTATTATTGAGTTGTAAGATATGTCCCTCATCAAACATGGTTTTCAGTTATTTTCTCCCATTCTATAGATTGTCTTTTCACTTTGTTGATAGTGTCCTTTTACTCACAAAAGTTTTTAATTTTGATGAAGTCCAATTTATCTTTTGTTGCTTATGCTTTTGGTATCATATCTAAGAATCCATTGCCAAAGCCATTGCGAAGTCCTAAAGATTTTACACCTATATTTTCTTTTAAGAGTTCCATTGCTTTCACTCTTATGTTTAGTACTTTGGTCCATTTGGGAATAATTTTTGGCATGAGGTGTAAGGGTCCAGCTTCATTATTTTGCATGTGGCTATACAGTTGTCCCAGCACTATTTGTTAAAAAGACTGTTCTTTTTGTGTTCAATAGTCTTGGCATCCTTGTTGAAAATCAGTTGACCATAGATGTATGGGTTTATTTTTGTACTCTCAATTCTATTCCATTGATCGATGTGTCTATCCTTACGTCAGTACCAAGTAGCTTGATTACTGTTTGCTTTGTAGTGAGTTTTGAGATTGGTAAGTGTGAGTCTTCCAACTTTGTTCACCTTTTTCAGGATTGTTTTGGTTATTCTGGGTTTCTGATATTTCCATGTGAATTTGAGAATTGACTTGTCAATTTCTACAAACAGTTCAGCTGGGATTTGAATAGGAATTGCATCAAATATGTATAATCAATTTGGGGATTATTGCCATCCTAACAGCATTAAGTCTTTTGATCCATGAATATGATGTCTTTCTATTTATTTAGATTATCTTTAGTGATTTTCACCAATGTTTTACCATCTTAACAATCTGAAATCCTTAAAACATGAGCATGGGAGAGCTTTCTATTTATTTAAAATAGATCTTTAATTTATTTCAACAATGTTTTCTAATTTATGGGTATAAGTTTACATCTTTGTTAAATTTATTTCTAAGTATTTTATTCTTGATGCAGTTACACAATTGCTTTCTTAATTTCATTTTTGGATTGTTCATTTTTAGTGTACAGAAATACAATTGATTTTTTAAAATTAGTTTTAAAATTTTTATTAGGCTGTGCTGTGCGGCATGTAGGATCTTAGTTCCCCAGCCAGGGATCAAACCCGTGCCCCCTGCATTGAAAGCATGGAGTCTTAACCTCTGGACCACCAGGGAAGTCCCTACAATTAATTTTTTATGTTAATCATATACCCTGGAAACTTGCTGAATTAATTTATGCATTCTAATTGTTTAAAGAATTTCTTAGAATTTTCTGTATACAAGATCATGTCATCTGCAAATGGAAATAGTTTTATTTCTTCCTTTCCAATTTGGATGCCTTTTATTTGATTTTCTTGTCCAACTTCCCTAGCTAGAACCTCCAGTACAAAGTTGAAGTACTGAAACATTCACCCTTTTCTTTTCCTGATCTTAGGGGGAAAGCATCTAGTCTTTTACCATTAAGAATGATGTTAGCTTTGGGTTTTTTGTAATTGCCCTTAACAGGCTGAGGAGGTTCCCTTCTATTTTAGTTTGTTGAATGTATTCATCAGGAAGAGAGTGTTAGCTTTTTCTGCATTTGTTGAAATGTTCATGTGGGTTTTGTTTTTTATTCTTTTAATGTGGTATATTACATTAATTTGCTTTTGGATGTTAATCAATCCATGCTTTTCTGGGATAAATCCCACTTGGTCACATTGTATAAATCTTTTTGTATATTACTAGATTCAGTTTGCTGGTAATTTGATGAAGATTTTTGCATCCATAATTTTAAAGGATTTTGGTCTGTGATATTCTGTTCTTGTGATCTCTTTATATGGATTTTTGGCATCAGGATAAAACTGGCCTCAATGAATTGGGAGGTGTTCTCTCTTTTTTGTTAGAGGAGTTTGTGAAGAATTGGTATGTATTCTTCTTTAAATGTTTGGTAGAATTAAACAGTGAGGCCCTCTTGGCCTCTTTCTGTGGATAGTTTTTTGATGATGAATTCAATCTATTTACTTGTTATAGGTCTATTCATATTGTCTGTTTCTTCTTCAGTAGCTTTGGTAGTTTGTGTTATTCTGTGAACTTACCCATTTAATTTAAATTATCTGATTTATCAGCATACAGTCTGTTTATGATATTTTTTTTACAATTCATTTTATTTTTGCAAGGTCAGTAGTTCTGTCCCTTTCAATTCTCATTCTAGAAATTTGACTTCTCTTTTTTTTTGGTCAGTTGAGCTAAGTTTTGTCAATTTTGTTGATCTTTTCAAAAGCCATCTTTTGATTTCATTGATTTTTTTTTTTTACTTTATTTTCTTTTCTGTCCTCCATTTCATTAATTCTCATTATAATTTTTATTATTTCCTTCCTCCTGCTCATTTTGTGTTTGGTTTGCTTTTCTTTTTCCTGTGTCTTAAGGTAGAAATTTAGGTTATTGATTTGAGAGCTTCTTTTTTAAATATATGCAATTAGAGCTATAAATTTCCTTCAAGCACTGCTTTAGCTGCATCCTGTAAGTTTTTGTATGTTGTCTTTATTTTTCATTCATCTCAAATTATTTTCTAATTTTTCCCTTTTGATTTCTTCTTTGACCCACTGGGTTTTAAGGAATATATTGTTTAATTTCCAAATACTTCTGAATTTCAGATTTCTTTGTTATTGATTTTTAAATTCATTTAACTGTACTTTGAGAACATACTTTGTTTTACTTCAGTTTTAAAAAAATTATTGAGATTTGTTTTTTGGCCCAATATATGCTCTATTTTGGAGAATGTTCCAAGTGCATTTGAGAAGACTATATATTCTGCCATTATTGGGTGAGCTGTTCTGTGGATTTGTGTTAGATCTAGTTGGTTTATAATTGTTTTAATCTCCTATTTCATCATCAATCTTTTGTAGTTTTTCTGTATAGAAAATAGTTTTTTAATCCTTTTTGTTATTTATGCTAAATGGTATATACATGTACTTTTTTTTTTTTTTTTTTAACATGTACTTTTAAAATACATTGTTGGGACTTCCCTGGTGGCACGGTGGTTAAGAATCTGCCTGCCAATGCAGGGGACACGGGTTCAAGCCCTGGTCTGGGAAGATCCCACATGCTGCGGAACAACTAAGCCTGTGTGCCACAACTTCTGAGCCCGTGCTCTAGAGCCCATGAGCCACAACTACTTAGCCCGCATGCCACAACTACTGAAGCCTGCGTGCCTAGAGCCTGTGCTCCACAACAAGAGAAGCCACTGCAATGAGAAGCCTGCACACCGCAACGAAGAGCAGCCCCTGGTCGCTGCAACTAGAGAAAGCCCGTGTACAGCAATGAAGACCCAATGCAGCCCCCCCCACCCCAAGAAAAAATGCATTGTTGGATTTGATATGCTAATATTTTGTTGAGGTTTTTTTGTTGTTGTTGAGGATTTTTGCATCTGTGTTCATGAGAGATATTGGTCTATAGTTTTCTTTCATAGTAGCTCTGTGGTTTGTTTTTTATTTTTTTATTTTTTTTATTTATTTGGTTGCACCAGGTCTTAGTTGCGGCAGGCAGGCTCCTTAGTTGTGGCTTGCAAACTCTTAGTTGTGGCTTGCAAACTCTTAGTTGCGGCATGCATGTGGGATCTAGTCCCCTGACCAGGGATTGAACCTGGGCCCCCTGCATTGGGAGTGTGGAGTCTTATCCACTGCTCCAACAGGAAAGTCCCAGGTGCTCTGTGGTTCTGGTGTTAGGGTAATGCTGGCCTCAAAGAATGAGTTAGGAGGTATCCCCTGTGCTACTATGCTCTGAAAGAAATTGTAGAGAACTGGTACAATTTCTTCCTTAAATGTTTGGTAGAATTCACCAGTGAACCCATCCAGGTGCTTTTTGTTTTGGAAGGTTATTAATTATTGATTCAATTTCTTTAATAGATATAGACCCATTCACATTGTCTATTTCTTTTGTGTGAGTTTTGGTAGATTGTGCCTTTCAAGGATTTGGTCCATTTAATTTAGGTTATCAAACTTGTGGGCATAGAGCTGTTCATAGTATTCCTTTCATATCCTTTTTTTTAAAAATTAATAAATTTATTTATTTTTGGCTGCATTGGGTCTTCGTTGCGGTGCATGGGCTTCTCATTGTGGTGGCTTCTCTTGCTGTGGAGCACGGGCTCCAAGAGCACGGGCTTCAGTAGCTGTGGCATGCGGGCTCAGTAGTTGTGGCTCATGGGCTCTAGAGTGCAGGCTCAGTAGTTGTGGCACATGGGCTCAGTAGTTGAGGCACATGGGCCCTAGAGTGCAGGCTCAGTAGTTGTGGTGCACAGGCTTAGCTGCTCCGCGGCATGTGGGATCTTCCCAGACCAGGGCTCGAACCCATGTCCCCTGCATTTGCAGGCGGCTTCTCAACCACTGCACCACCAGGGAAGCCCATCATATCCTTTTAATGTCCATGAGATCTGTAGTGATGTCCTCTCTCTCATTTCTGATATTAGTAATTTGTCTCTTTATTTTAGTCTGGCTAGAGTCTTACTGATTTTTTTTTAAATTAATTAATTAATTAATTTATTTATTTATGGCTGTGTTGGGTCTTCGTTTCTGTGCGAGGGCTTTCTCCAGTTGCGGCAAGTGGGGGCCACTCTTCATCGCGGTGCGCAGGCCTCTCACTATCGCAGCCTCTCCTGTTGCGGAGCACGGGCTCCAGACGCACAGGCTCAGTAGCTGTGGCTCACAGGCCCAGCTACTCCGTGGCATGTGGGATCCTCCCAGACCAGGGCTCGAACCTGTGTCCCCTGCATTGGCAGGCAGATTCTCAACCACTGCGCCACCAGGGAAGCCCGAGTCTTACTGATTTTATTGGTCTTGTCAAAGAACCAGCTTATGGTTTTGTTGATTTTCCTTTATTGATCTGAGGTAACATTGGTTTATAACATTATCAGTTTCACATGTACAGAATATATTTCTACTTCTGTGTAGAAATACGGTGTACCCACCACTAAAAATTTAGTTTCCTCTGTCACCATACAGTTGATCCCCTTTACCTGTATTGCCCTCTCCCCCCAACTTCTTCCTGTCTGATAAACACTACTCTGTTTTTTCTATCTACATGTTTCTTTCTGTTTGGTTTAGTTTTCATATTTTGTTTGTTTATATTCCACATAAAAGTGAAATCATACAGTATTTGTCTTTCTCTCTCTGACTTATTTCACTGAGCATAATACCGTCAAGGTCCATCCATGTTGTCAGAAATGCTAAGATTTCATTTTTTTTAATGGCTGAATAGTATTCCATTGTATATATTCCACATCTTCTTTATCCATTCATCTGTTGATGGGCACTTAGGTTGTTTCCATATCTTTGTTATTGTAAACAATGCTGCAATGACCATAGGGGTACATGTATCTTTTTGAATTAATGTTTTTGTATTCTTTGGATAACTACCCAGAAGTGGGATAACTAGATTATATAGCAGTTCTATTTGTAATTTTGTGGGACTCTCCATACTGTTTTCCATAGTGACTGCACCAATCTACATTCCCACTAACAGTGTATGAGGGTTCCCACATCCTTGCCAGTACTTATTTCTTGCCATTTTGATAATAGGGTTTTTTTGGTCCATCATTCATCCTCTTTATTTATTTATTTTTTTAATTTTCAAATTTGTATACAAGTTTTAAAGGTTATAGTCCATTTACAGTTATTACAGAATATTGGCTATATTTACTGTGTTGTACAGTACATCTTTGTAGCCTTTTTTACACCAGTAGTTTGTACTTCCCAGTCCCTTACCTCTATTATTGCCCACATACACACACTGGTAATCACTAGTTTGTTCTCTATATCTGTGTGTCTTTTTCTTTTCTGTTATATTCACTAGTTTGTTGTATTTTTTTTAGGTTCCACATATAAGTGATATCATACAGTATTTGTCTTTCTTTGTCTGACTGATTTCACTTAGCATCATGCTTTCTGAATCCATCCATGTTGCTGCAAATGGGCAAATTTTGTTCTCTTTTATGGCTGAGTAGTATTCCATTTTATATAAATATAAATATATAAAATATATAAATATAAAAATTATATATAAAAATGTAATATATAAATATAAATGTTATATATATATATATATATATATACACACACACACACACACATACATATACACACCTTCTTTATCCATTCATCTTTACGTATGTTCCTGTTGCCATTTTCTTAATTATTTTGGGTTTGTTTTTGTAGGTCTTTTTCTCTTGTGTTTCCCGCCTAGAGAAGTTCCTTTAACATTTGTTGTAAGGCTGGTATCCATTCATCTGTTGATGGACACTTCGGTTGCTTCCATATCTTTTTTTTTTTTTTTAATTTTATTTATTTATTTTTGGCTGTGTTGGGTGTTCGTTGCTGCGCACGGGCTTTCTCTGGTTGCATAGAGCAGGAGCTACTCTTTGTTGCAGTGCACGGGCTTCCCATTGTGGTGGCTTCTCTTGTTGCGGAGCACAGGCTCTAGGCGTGTGGGCTTCAGTAGTTGTGGCTCGTGGGCTCTAGAGTGCAGGCTCAGTCGTTGTGGTGCACGGGCTTAGTTGCTCCACAGCACGTGAGATCTTCCCGGACCAGACCTCGAACCCCTGTCCCCTGCATTGGCGGGCGGATTCTTCACCACTGCGCCACCAGGGAAGCCCTGCTTCTGTGTCTTGATAGTTGTAAATAATGCTGCTGTGAACACTGGGATGTATGTATCTTTTCAGATTAGTGTTTTCATTTTTTCTTCGGATATATACCCAGGAGTGGAATTGCTGGTCATATGGTAGTTCAGTTTTTTTGAGAAACATCCATGATGTTTTCCACAGTAGCTGTACCAATTTACATTCCCACCCAACAGCGTATGAGGGTTCCCTTTTCTCCACATTCTCGCCAACATTTGTTATTTGTGTTCTTTTTGATGATGGCCATTCTGACAGGTATGAAGTGACATCTCATTGTGGTTTTGATTTGCATTTCCCTGGTGATTAGGGATGTTGAGCATCTTTTCATGTGCCTGTTGGGCATATGCATGTCTTTGGAGAAATGTCTTTTCAGGTCTTTGCCCATTTTTAAATTGAGTTGTTTGTTTTTTTGATATTGAGTTGTATGAGCTGTTTATATGTGCATTGTGGATGGATGTTTTATTGGTTGTAGATTGAAGGGGAGAGACCACAGTAGTGTTTCACTCTGCCATGTTGCTGATGTTACTCCCTCTGCTCTAATTCTTATTTCTTTTCTTCTGCTTACTTTGAATTTAATTTGTTCTTCTTTTTCTAGTTTCCTAAAATGGGAACTTAGATTATTGATTTTAGATCTTTCTTTTCTAATATATGCATTCAGGGCTATAACTTTCCCTCTAAGCACCGCCTTTGCTGCATCCCATAGATTTTGATAAGTTGTGTTTTCATTTTCATTTAATTCAAAATATTTTTCAGTTTCTCTTCAGATTTTTTCTTTGACTCATGTTATTTGCAAGTGTGTTGTTTAATCTCCATGCGTTTTGGGATTTTCCAGTTATTTTCTTTTTTCTTAAAGAAACTGGTCATTTGTTTTGTAAAGTGTCCTACAATCTGGACTTTACCATTGTTTGACTGCAGTGATTTGACATGTTTCTCTGATCCTTGTAATTCCTATAAATTGGAAATTAGAGGTAGAGGCTTGATCAGATTCAGGTTTGATGTTTGGTAGTGCCCTATACTTCTTAAGGGTGTTAATAAAGTCTGATTGCCTGGTTAGTTTTCACTTTTGGTGGCCATAGATGATTGTTACCTTCCTAGATTTATTAAATCATCAGGGGTTCTTGTATGTATGACTTAATGTTTATTACTCTCAACTTTCCTGGTTTAGAGTACTTTGTTTTTCTGTTTTTTTATTTTATCCTTGATTACTATTCCACAATTTCATTTGTATGCCTCTGTTTCTCTGAATATACATTAAATGTTTTATGTTCCTCAAGTTTCTGTCTTGGGTACCCTTCTCACTTTGTACACTACCTGGGTAATTTTGTTTGGTTTAGCTACCACTTCTACTTGAACTTCCCAGAGTTTCCAGTGCAGGTCTTTATTCTAAGCTCCAGACCACATATCCAGGATGCCTCTTACATATCTTATAACTCTTCTCTGGGCTGCTGAATCATCATATTCTTTTAGTTTTCTTCTACCTCAGTGGCTGCTGCTTATCTGTCTGCTCGTCTAGCTTCCCTTGAAGGGTAGTACAGAAAGGGTAAGAGTTCTGGCTTTGGTGCCAGACTATTTGGGTTTGCCACCATTTCCATGGGCCAGTTACTTAAGTTTCTTATGCCTCATCTCATCTGTAAAGTATGACTAATAATAATACATACTTCGTTGGGTTTTATGAGGATTCAGGGAGTTAGTATATCTAAAATGTTCAGAACATTCAAAAACTGTTAGTTATTATCATGGCTATTATTCCTCATTCTGCTATTTGATCTTAAATATAGATGCTTTTTGGTACTTGATCCTTGTTCCTTTTCTTCTTACATTCTCATGTCATCCATTCCCATGGTTTTAAATACTGTCTCTATGCTGATTAATTCCAAATGTTTATGCTTCAGTCTTTTAGATTTAAAATATGTAGAACTGAGAAGACCTCAGCTGATCTTATGGGAAGTCCTGAAGGTGGAATAACTACTCAGATCTGTGTTGCATTAGGGCGTGAGGGCTGGATCTTTATACCTCCCAACACAGTCTTGGGCTATGGGTTTCCATGGGAAAGTGGTATGACCATGGGTGAAGCAGTTCTTTTCAGCTGATGCAGTCCCCATAGATGAGGGCTGTCAGTTGGTGGCTTTCCCAGCAGCTCAAGTAGTAAGTCCTTTATCTCTAAATGTGATCTGGTGTCACATCACAGCATCTGCTACACTGCCATTTCCTCCCATCTCAAAATCTTCCTAGTTGTTCAGTGACTTAGGAGTCATTTTTCATTCTCCTCCCTCTACCCTTGATTCTGTTGACACATTTTCTGTCTTCAAAATACATATCTCAAACGTTCTTTTCCTCCTAGCCCCTGTCATTGACACCTTTCTCTTACTTCTCCCCTGGTCTCCCAAGTGGTTTCCTTACCTCCAATTCTGCCCCTCGCCAAGCTCTGCCACACAGCAGAGAGCAGTCCTCTCATACCTTAATCAGATCTGTCTACACCTCTGCCACTCTTTAAAGGCTTCTCCTTGTACTTAGGATAAAATGCCAATTATTTACCCTGGCCTGCAAGGTCTGACTCTTGCCTCTGTCTCTGACCTGTCAGATGCTGGTATCCCCTTCACCAGCTGTGCTTCAGCCACACTGGTTTTCTCTCATTTCACAGAAAAAGCCAAGCTGTTTCCCATATCAGGTCTTTAGCTCCTCGTGTCTGGAATGACAGCTGCCTTTGCTTTTCATATCCTTTTGGTCTCAGCTTAAATGTCGCCTCCTCATACCTCACCAAGAGACAGAAAATTCTTGTCCTCCTCCTCCTTTTCCCCACCCCTATATTATATTCTTGTTTGTTTCCTTTAGAACACTTAATAATACATTTTTAATGTTAGTAGTATTCTGCTTGTTTTATATTCTTTTGTATCTGTGTTCTCCTTCTAGGATGTACATAAACCCCAAGATGGCAGGAGCTATGTCTGTCTCATTCACCATTCTCAGCATGTAGCATAGCACTTTGCATACCTTGAGCACTTGATATTTGTTGAATAAATGTAATAAGTTCCTTCTCAAAGCCTTGAATATTGGGGTTTCCTTTTTCCTATCTTAGTAGCATAGCCCAACTCAAACTGGGAACTTGTGAATCATCTTATACACCTTTTTCCTCAGTTCTTTCCCCTAGTCCATTCAGCTACCGTGTTCTGTCAGTTTAAACTTTCATTTCTCATCATTAAAATCATTAATAATCTCTTGCCCCATCTCACTCCCATCAAATACCATCCTAATTCTTTTACATTATCACATAATTGGTCTTTCTAAAAATATAATTATGACCATTCATTTTTTTTTTTGCTTAAAAATTTTGAGTTGTTCATTATTGTTTATAGGGTAAATGTCTGAGTTTCCTAGCTTTGTTTACAGGCCCCATCTGCGTTTTACCTCCCTCTCCACTTTCATTTCCAGCCATGCTTCCCCTTGTACACTATGGGCCAGTAGCACTGATCTACTTAGGGTCAGTCTGAAAAATCTGTTGTTCTGTGCCTCCATGTCTTTGGCATGTTCTTCCACCCTTCACCTTCACCCTGGGAAACTGATATTCCGTCTTAAAAACCTTCCCCGATGTTAATCTCATTTGTATTAATTCGATACCTGGTATGAATCACCATTGGATATAATACATTATTATAATAATTTATTTGCCTGACATGCTTCCTAGACTGAATTCTTTATGGTCACAGGTGTCTAATTACCTTGTGTGCCTATTACTTAACATGGGATCTCACACATAGAAGATGCTTAGTAAATCGTTTCTAAATGAAATCTAGTATAACCCACTCATTTTACAGATGAGGAAAATGAGGCCTAGATAGGTAAGTGACTTACCAAAGGCCACGCACTAATTTGGTTAAAAGTAATCATTAGTGCTATTTTCATATTATATACCCTATACTTACCTACCTCTTTTATTTTGTTCTTTTTTTCTGTGCACAAGGTTGCTGTGGTTAAAACTGTGGGCTCTGGAGTCACACTGGTTTTGATTCTTGATTCTGCCACACATTTTGACCTTGAGCAAGTTACTTAACCTCTTTAAGCTTGAGTTTCCTCGGCTATAAGATGGTAATAATCATAGTTCCTTTATGGTGTTATTGTAAGAGTAAATGAGATAATTTGAGTAAAGGGTTTAGAACAGTGCTTGGCACAGAGTAAGCAGTGAATGTAGGTCATTATTGTTGTTATTATTAGCATCTGTCAAAGTTCTTTGGCCACAACACCTCCTGGAAAAGGCATGAGATTTAGTTGTTATTACAAGCTGGTTCTGGTTCTCTTATAGGCAAGCTGACTGATAGAACAGCAAGCATTTTCCGAGGCAACCAAATGAAACTGAAGCTGGTCAATATTCAAAAAGCTAAAATATCTACAGCTGCATTCATAAAAGCCTTCTGCCATCACAAACTCATTGAACTGGATGCTACTGCAGTACACACTGACCTCTCAATTCCAGACATCCTAAGTGGACTCTGCAGCAATAGCTGGATCCAGCAAAACCTCCGATGTCTCCTGTTGGACTCAACAAGCATCCCTCAAGATTCAAGACTGCTGTTCTTTGGTCAGCTCACTGGTCTTCGCATCTTAAGTGTTTTCAGTGTTTGTTTTCATAGTGAAGACCTGGCTAATGTTTCTCAGTTACCCAGACTGGAAAGCTTGGATATCTCTAATACTCTGGTCACTAACATCTCTGCACTCCTTACCTGTAAGGATCGACTCAGATCTCTCACAATGCACTATCTAAAATGCCTGACCATGACCAAACCACAGATTCTCGCAGTCATTAGAGAACTTAAATGTCTGCTTCACCTTGATATTTCTGATCACAGGCAATTCAAGTCAGATCTAGCTTTTCATTTGCTACAGCAGAAGGATATTCTGCCTAACATTGTGTCACTGGACATTTCTGGGGGCAGTTGCATCACTGATGAAGCTGTAGAACTGTTTATACAGCAGCGGCCTGCGATGCAATTTGTGGGACTGTTGGCTACGGATGCTGGTTATTCTGAATTCTTTTCTACAACGCAAGACTTGAGGGTTTGTTCTTTACTGAAATAAGTTTGTTTCATTTGTTCAAAACATTTTTAAGTTTTTGTTGTGTATCAGAATCTGTACTAGGCATTAGGGTTACAAAGACAGATTAAAAAATTCTTAAGGAGCTTAATTAAGAATTATTGCGTAGCTACTGTGTGGTAGGTTGTGAAAATATAACCTTAAACAAGATACAGTCCTAGCCTCCACGTCTTCTAGTCTGGTTTGATAATGATAAGCAGAGCCATTTATACATTACCTCTTATGTGCCAGATGTCATGCACATTGTTTTCTACTTTAACCCTCCCGTTTTATGGATGAGGAAATGGAAGCTCAGGGAGGTTAAACTACTTGTCCACAGTCATAGAAGTATTAAATGATGGAGCTGGGACTTGTATCCTGGTCTTTGTGACTCTAAAACTAGTGTTTTCACCTCTGGTAACAGCTAAATATAATGAATAAGGCAGGTGATCAATATGCCTAACACCATTTTTGGTGAAGGTATGACAAAAAGCAATTTTTAAAAGAGTCTTAAGAAAAAAATATTGAATACTGCTGGAATATGTTTATAGCCTCTTATGGTGCTGTTTTTAAAGCAGCATATATTTGAATATTTATGTCCTAGAATATTTCTCTTTTAAAACAGTGGCTTTCTACCTCAGTTGTACATTGTAAACACTTTGGAAGCTTTAAAATACACTGATGCTTGTGTCCCATTCCCCAGAGATTCTGATTTAATTGGTCTGGGACTTGTTCTGGGCATCAAGATTTTGAAAGCTTGCACGTAATTCTAGTGTGCAGCCAAGGTTCAGAACCACCACTTTAAAAGAACCCTTTTAAAAAAATAATTTATACCTTATGTAATTTTTCCGAGGGTGAGAGAGAAAAGTGATTTACAGTCATTAGCTTTCACAATTTTATTCTTTTGATTTGAAAATAGCAATTGTTGTATTTTAAAGTCCTTTTAATTTTCTGGCTTGTTAATGAAGGTGGAAGCCATCAGTTACATCATTAGGCTACAAAGAGAGAGATAATTTGAACTTTCAGATTAAATGTGTATAGTAGAGAATTGTTTACCATGAATGAACACTTAAGCCAGTTTCAGATTAATGGCATTTAGTGTCACAATGATCAAAAGACCACAGTGATTAAAAAAAAAAGATTTTAACACATCAACTCCTGATATATACAGTAATATTGGACAAGTGCTAGAATATTCTGTAGACAGATTATGCATGTAGTTAAGATACTGTCAAAGTGGGTACACCAAAAGAAAATGAGAGAAGTTTTCTTTCAGTAAACTTTATCTGGTATACATGTAAGTTTAGTTTATTTTGAAAATTTTAAATTATGCATTATATACAGTGTTGGATATTGTGGGGATGGAGAGGAGAGACCATAATCTTCCTAGTACTAAGAAACTCTAAAGATCTTAATCTAGACTTACGTGGAGTGTAAGGTATGGTAAGTTTAAAAGGTGTGTTTCAGAAAATCTTATATTTAAGAGAAATATGTATTGCTCGAATCAGATGCAAAATATACTAAGTATTTTTGTTGTTTGGGTTAATCAAAAGTTTGCTTAAATTAAAATGGATAAAATTAAGTGTTAGTGAAAACTAACAGAACAAGTATGTGTAATTTCCTGCACCCAATGTTAGAGTGGGCAACGTGTACTTAATTGCTTTAAAATGGGTGGAAAGGGCACCCGCCATTAGTATTAAAAGCCATGTAACATTCTCATTTGCTAAGAAATCCTTGTTGATCCACTGGTGGGGCGTAGCAAGAATCCCTTTTGAGGATTTTTTTTTTTTTTTTTTTTTTTTTAAGATTTCTTCTCTATTCTTTTTTTTTTTATTTTAATTTTATTTATTTATTTATTTATGGCTGTGTTGGGTCTTCGTTTCTGTGCGAGGGTTTTCTCCAGTTGCGGCAAGCGGGGGCCACTCTTCATCGCGCTGCGCGGGCCTCTCACTATCGTGACCTCTCTTGTTGCGGAGCACAGGCTCCAGACGCGCAGGCTCAGTAATTGTGGTTCATGGGCCTAGTTGCTCCGTGGCATGTGGGATCTTCCCAGACCAGGGCTCGAACCCGTGTCCCCTGCATTGGCAGGCAGATACTCAACCACTGCACCACCAGGGAAACCCTTGAGGATTGTTTTGTAATGACATCTATAAGAAGCCCTGGAGAGAGAGGGTGATGCAACAGCTATCTGGTCTTCTGCTTAGCCTTACTATGGCTTATCCTTTGTTTCTCTTTCAGTTCTTACATCTGGATGATCACAAAACTTTAAAAAATTTTAGAATATATCCAGTGTTTAGATTCTTAATAATGTATAGGTCATTGAGCAGTTGATCTATGTATAGTACTTGCAAAATTATTTTGAAATAATTTTTAACTTTGCAGATCACTAACTTTAAACATTTTTCCAAATTTGTTTTTTCATATTTTATCTCTACATGCACGTGTACACACATGTGCACACACACACACACAGTTTTTTTCTTGAGGGTAGGCTGCATACATCATGCCCCTCTGCCCCTTAACATACTTTAGTTTGTATATCCTAGAGTAAGGATAGTCTCTTGGTCTCTTCCAAGAGCAAGGATAGTCTCAAGGATGACCACAGTGCAGCTGTCAAATTTCAGGAAATTTAGCATTGATGCAATACTTTTATATAGTCTACTATATATATTATCCCAGTAATGCCCTTTATAAAATATTTTTCCTTTTAGTCCAGGATTATTTTTGCATTCAGTTGTCATATTTCTTTATAATTTAAACTAGAAGAGTTCCTTAGTCCTTCCTGTCCTTTGTTACATTGATATTTTTGAAGAATACAGACCAGCACTGATTTGTTGGCTTTTTTGAAGAATACTCCTCATTTTGGGTTAGTCTGATGCTTCCTCATAATTATATTCAGGTTCTTCCATCTCTGCCCGGAATGCCACATAAGGGATGTTGTGTCCTTCTCAAGTGTATTACAACGTGAAGCACACAGTGCCCCTCATTAGTGAAGTTACTTTTCATCACTTGGTCAAAGTATTGTTCAGGTACTAGGTAAAATATCCAGGTGCAGATAAAATATTATCTATATACTGTTGTATTGTTTCTACACTACATAGGTAATACTATTCCTCTTGAAACTAATAAGCAATATATAAGATATTAGAAGACTATGCCAATATCCTGGTCCTCATCAAACTTTCTGATCTAGATATAGCATCATTGATGTTTCTTACCTGACCCAATCTTCACTGCAGTGGTTGCAAAGTGGTGATTTTCCAACTCCAGCTCTCCTTTCTACATTTAGCAAGTCTAACGTATCCTCAATGTGGACTCATTGATTCCTGATGTTTTCAATGATTTATAATTCATTACTCTTCTTAATTATTTTGATGCTCAATTTGTCACAGGTTGGCCAATGAGAGCTCCCATGTCAGTTTTTACATGCCCCCATTTTTGTTGTTGTTATTATTTTGAGTACTTCTTTAGTTTCTGGCAAACTAAGATGTTCTAGGCTTCTTATACTTCTCTGTTTTTGGCCTTGGAATTAGACATTTCTCCCAGAAGCCCTGGTTCCTTTTAGGAGGAAACCAATATCTGAGTACTAGATGTGTTTTTAAGCCCTTTCAGCAAACAGAGCCAAGAAATAGATGAAGTAAGTTTAAAAGTGATATTTCCAAATGACCATCCTCATACTGTTCTTTGCCCTTCCACATTCTGTATTTGTATCTCTCTTTTCCACAGTGAGAACTTTGGCTCTCAAAAGCATCAGCACATTTGCTTAATCCTACAACACATATAAAGTAGTTTCAGAGTTGCTACACCTATACTACTTGTTTTTTTCTTTTACATTATTTATTTATTTATTTGGTTGTGCCGGGTCTTAGTTGCAGCAGGAGGGCTCCTTAGTTGCGGGTCTTCGGCTCCTTAGTTGTGGAATGCGAACTCTTAGTTGCGGCATGCATGTGGGATCTAGTTCCCTGGCCAGGGATTGAACCCGGGCCCCCTGCATTGGAGCACGGAGTCTTAAACACTGCACCACCAGGGAAGTCCCACACCTATACTACTTTGAAACACAAACCTACTAAAAAAAGTTGAAGATATGTTTGCAGTTCTTTCTTTTCCCTCTTGACTGAGAGTATAGTCAAAGTACTAAGCACATATATTTAGGTTTTTAAATTTCCTCTTCTTACACAATAGGTAGCATAGTATATGTACTCTGCACTTTGCTTTTTTTACTAAGCAGTATGTCTTGGAAATCACCCTGTGTCAGTTCATGTTCCCATTTTTTGGGAGGGGATGGTAAAATACATATAACATAAAATTTATCATTTTAATCTTTTTTAAGTGTATAGTTTCAGTGGTTTTACATACATTCATAATTTTGTTCAACCGTCACCACCATTCATCTTCATAGCTCTTTTCATCTTGTAAGGATGAAATTCTATACCCATTAAACACTAACTCCCATTACCCCTTCTCCCGGGACCCTGGCAACTCCCATTCTACTTTTTGTCTCTGTGATTTTGACTATTCTAACTACCTCATGTAAGTGGAATCATACAGTACTTGTCTTTTTGTGACTGGCTCGTTTCACTTTGCATAGTGTCCTCAGGGTTCATCCATGTTGTGGCATACTGCCTTTTTCAGGTTGAATAACATCCATTATGTGTATACCACATTTTGCTTGTCTGTTTATCATCGATGTACACGTGGGTTGCTTCCATGTTTTGGCTGTGTTGGTAATCGTGAATAATGTTGTTACAAGCATAGGTATACAGATATCTCTTCGAGACCCTGCCTTTCTTTTTTTTTGCCGTGCCATACAGCTTGAGGGATCTCAGTTCCAGGGATTGAACCTGGGCCACAGCAGTGAAAGCCCGGAATCCTAACCACTAGGCCACCAGGGAACTCCCAAGACCCTGCTTTTAATTCTTTTGGTATATACCCTGAAGTGGAATTGCTAGATCTTATGGTAATTCTATTAATTTTTTGAGGAACTGCCATACTGTTTTCTACAGCAGCTGTACAATTTTACATTCCCACTAACAGTGCACAAATGTTCCATTTTCTTCACATACCTACCAACATATTATTTTCTGTTTTTTAATTTTTAATTTTTAATTTTTTAAAGGTCAGCAGAGACATTAAAAAAATTTTTTTAAACATCTTTATTGGAGTATAATTGCTTTACAATCATGTGTTAGTTTCTGCTGTATAACAAAGTGAATCAGCTATACGTATACATATATCCCCATATCCTCTTCCTCTTGCATCTCCCTCCCACCCTCCCTATCCCACCCCTCTAGGTGGACACAAAGCACCGAGCTGATCTCCCTGTGCTATGCGGCTGCTTCCCACTAGCTATCTATTTTACATTTGGTAGTATATATATGTCCATGCCACTCTCTCACTTCATCCCAGCGTACCCTTCCCCCTCCCCGTGTCCTCAAGTCCATTCTCTACATCTGTGTCTTTATTCCTGTCCTGCCCCTAGGTTCTCCAGACCCTTTTTTTTTTTTTTTAGATTCCATATATATGTGTTAGCATACAGTATTTGTTTTTCTCTTTCTGACTTACCTCACTCAGTATGACAGACTTTGGTCCATCCACCTCACTACAAATAACTCAATTTTGTTTCTTTTTATGGCTGAGTAATATTGCATTGTATATATGTGCCACATCTTTTTTATCCATTCATCTGTCGATGGACACTTAGGTTGCTTCCATGTCCTGGCTATTGTAAGTAGCAGCAGAGACTTTAAAAAAATTTTTTTTAAATTTATTTTTGGCTGGGTTGGGTCTTTGTTGCTGCACACGGGCTTTCTCTCTATTTGTGGCAAGCGGGGGGCTACTATTTGTTGCGGTGCACAGGCTTCTCATTGCGGTGGCTTCTCTTGTTGCGGAGCACGGGCTCTAGACGTGTGGGCTTCAGTATTTGCAGCATGCGGGCTCAGTAGTTGTGGCACGTGGTCCCTAGAGTGTGTGGGCTTCAGTAGTTGTGGTGTGTGGGCTCAGTAGTTGTGGCACAACTACTCAGTAGTGTGGGCTCTAGGGCACACAGGCTTCAGTAGTTGTGGCTCGCGGGCTCTAGAGCGCAGGCTCAGTAGTTTTGGCGCACGGGCTTAGTTGCTCCATGGCTCGTGGGATCTTCTGAGACCAGGGATCAAACCCATGTCCCCTGCATTGGCAGGTGGATTCTTAACCACTGGGCCACCAGGGAAATCCCTGATTTAAAATTTTTTAGTAGTAGCCATACTAATGGATGTGAGGTCGTATCTCATTGAAGTTTTTTTTTTCTTTTTACAGGGATAACCCTTTTAATTTTTATTTTATTTATTTTTTTGGCTGTACTGTGCGGCATGTGGCATTTTAATTCCCTGACCAGGGATCGAACCGACACTCCTTGCATTGGAAGCACGGAGTCTTAACCACTGGGCCGCCAGAGAAATCCCTTGAAGTTTTGATTTGCATTTCCATACTGATCAGTGATATTGGGCATCTTTTATAAGGAGCTTATTGACCACTGGTATGTCTTTGAAGAAACGTCTGATGAAGTCCTTTGCCAACTTATAAATCAGGTTGCTTGGGGTTTTTGTTGTTGTTGAGTTATAGGAGTTCTCTGTGTAGTCTGGATATTAATTCCTTATGATATATGATTTTCAAATATTTTCTCCCATTCTCTGGGTTGTCTTTTTTCATGAAGTTCAGTTTATCTGCATTTCTTTTGTTGCTTGTTCCTTTGGTGTCATATCCAAGAAATCACTGCCAAGCCTAATATTGTGAAGATTTTGCCCCATGTTTCCTTGTAAGAGTTTTATAGTTTTAGGTCATAAATTTAAGTCTTTGATCCATTTTGAGTTGATTTTTTTTATTGTAAGATTTTTTAAAATTATAAATTTAAAAAAATTTTTTGGCTGCATTGGGTCTTTGTTGCTGCATGTGGGCTTTCTCTAGTTGCGGCGAGCGGAGGCTACTCTTCATTGCGGTGCATGGGCTTCTCATTGAGGTGACTTCTCTTGTTGCGGAGCACGGGCTCTAGGTGTGCGGGCTTCAATAGTTGTGGCACGTGGGCTCAGTAGTTGTGGTGCATGGGCTTAGTTGCTCCACGACACGTGGGATCTTCCTGGACCAGGGCTCGAACCCATGTCCCCTGCGTTGGCAAGCAGATTTTTAACCACTGGGCCACCAGGGAAGTCCCTGAGTTAATTTTTTTAATATGGTGTTAAGTAAGGTTTCACAACTTCATTCTTTTACATGTGGATATTTAATTTTCTCAGCACAATTTCTTGAAAAGACTGTCCTTTCCCCCACTGAACTGTCTTAGCATCCTTGTGAAAAATCATCTGACCATGTATGCAAGGGATTACTTTAGGGCTTTCTACTTTATTCTTTTGGTCTCTATGTCCGTCTTTATGCCAGTGCCACACTGTTTTGATTATTGTAGCTTTGTAGTAAGTTTTGAAATCAGGATGTGTGACTCCCTTGGGATTCAATATAAATTTAGGAGGTGTTTTTGTATTTCTGCAAAAAAGATCGTTGGGAGTTTGGTAGGGATTACATGAATGTGTAGATCACTTTGGGTAGTACATCTTTTTTTTTTAATATATAAATTTATTTTATTTTTGGCTGCGTTGGGTCTTCATTGCTGCGAGCAGGCTTTCTCTAGTTGTGGCGAGTGGGCTTCTCGTTGCAGTGGCTTCTCTTGTTGCGGAGCATGGGCTCTAGAGTGCAGGCTCAGTAATTGTGGCGCATGGGCTTAGTTGCTCCACGGCATGTGGGATCTTCCTGGACCAGGGCTCGAACCCATGTCCCCTGCATTGGCAGGTGGATTCTTAACCACTGTGCCACCAGGGAAACGCGGTATGGGTAGGCGGGGGTAGTGGTGGGGTAGGTAAATCTTAAGTCTTCTAATCCATGATCATGGATGTGTTTCCATTATTTATGTCCTCTTTAATTTCTCTCAGCAGTGTTTTGTAGTTTTCAATTATACAAGTCTTTCATTTCCTTGGTAATTCTGAAGTACTTTATTGTATTATTGTAAATAGAATTGTTTTCATAATTTCCTTTTCAGATTGTTCATTACTATTGTATAGAAGTGCAACTGATTTTTGTGTGTATCCTGCAACTTTGCTGGATTCATTTATTAGCTCTAACAGATAGGGTTTTTGTTTTTTGTTTTTTGTTGGAATCTTCAGGGTTTTCTACATATAAGATCATACAGTCTGCAAATAGGTTATTTTACTTCTTCCTTTTCAATTCGGATGCCTTTTATTTCTTTTTTTTTTTTGCCTAATTGCTCTGCCTAGAACTTCCAGTACTATGTTCAGTAGAAGGTGTGTTAAGTGGGCATCCTTATCTTGTTCCTGGTCTTAAAAGCTTTCAGTCTCTCACCATTGAGTATGATGTTCACTGTAGGTTTTTTATATATGGCTTTTATTAAGTTGAGGTAACTTCCTTTTCTTCTATTCCAAGTTTGTTGAGTGTTTTTGCCATGAAAGGGTGTTGAATTTTGTCAAATGCTTTTTCTGCATTAAATAAGATGATCATGTGGTTTTTACCCCTTCATTCTGTTAATGTGGTATATTACATTGATTTTTAATATACCATGGTATGTTAAACCATCCTTGCATTCTGGGAATAAATCCCACTTGGTCATGATTTATAATTCTTTTATTATGCTGCTGAATTTAGTTTGGCTGTATTTTGCTGAGGATTTTTGAGTCTCTGTTCATAACGAGTATTAATCTCTAGTTTCCTTTTCTTGTAGCATCTTTGGCTTTGATATCAGGGTAATGCTGGCCTCGTAGAATGAGTTAGGAAGTGTTCCCTCTCCAGTTGTTTGTTTGTTTAATACATATTTATTTATTTATTTTGGCTGTGTCGGGTCTTAGTTACGGCACGTGGGATCTTCTTTGTGGCATGTGTAGTTGCGGCATGTGAACTCTTAGTTGCAGCATGCATGTGGGATCTAGTTCCCTGACCAGGTCGAACCCGGGCCCCCCTGCATGGGAGCATGGAGCCCTACCCACTGGACCACCAGGGAAGTCCCTCCAGTTGTAAACCTTGAAAGGATGGCATTATTCTTCCTTAGGTACTTGGTAGAATTTACTAGTGAACCCATCAGACTAGGGCTTTTCTTTGTTGGGAGATTTTTGATTATTGATCCAATTTCCTATTTAAGTTTTCTGTGCTTCATGATTTACTCTTGTTAGGTCTTGTGTATCTAGAAATTTGCCCATTTCATCTAGATTATTCAGTTTATTGGGGTGTAATTGTTCATAATACTCTTCTTATAATTCTGGTTTTTTTTTCTGTTGAATTGAATTGAATTTTTCTGTCTTCATTTTCATTTCAGGTTTAGTATTTTGAGTCCTTTCTTTTTTTCTTAGTCTCTGTTTTTTTCCTAGTCCATCCATTTGTCAATTTTGTTGATCTGTTCAAAGAACCAACTTTTGGTTTCATCAATTTTCTTACTATTTTTCTATTCTCTGTTTCGTTGCTCTCTGTTTTAATAATTATTATTTCCAGCCTTCTGCCAGCTTTGGGTTTAGTTTGTTTGATCCATTTACATTTGAAGTAATTACTGATTTAGGAGTGACTTCGGTTATTTTGCTCTTTGGTTTCTATATGCTTTATAGCTTTTTGTCCCTTATTTCCTACATACTGTTTTTCTTGTTCAACTGACTTTTTTAGTTTTCTTTTTTTTGGTGGTTTAAACATCTCTGACATTTCCTTTTTTGTATATTCCATAGCTGTTTTCTTTGTGGTTACCATGGGGGTTATAGTAACATACTAAAGTTTAAAACACTCTAATTTGAATTTATACCAGCTTAATTTCAATTAAATACAAGAACTCTGTTCCTTTACATCTCTGTCCCCACCCCTTTTAATTGATGATGTTCCCAAATTACATCATTATACATTGTCTGCCCCAAAGCACAAAATAATAATTCTTTTTAATGTAGTCATCTCTTATGTAGAAAACAAAATTTGGAGTTATAAACCAAAGTTATAATAACACTAGCTTTTAGATTAATAATTGTTTTTTAAAAGATGTATTAGTTTCTTAAATCATGTAGAAAACAAAAAAGTGTAGTTACAGACCATTTAAGAAATATCTCTAGCTTTTGTAATTGCAATGTATTTACCCTTTATTGAGATTTTATTTCTTCATATGGCTTCTTGTTACTGTCTGGTGTTCCTTCATTTCACCCTGCAGGACTTCCTTGAGCATTTTTCATTGGGCAAGTTTAGTGGTAATGAATTTCCTCAGCTTTTCTTTATATGGAAATGTCTTGGCTTCATCCTCACTTTTGAAGCACAGTTTTGCTGGGTATAGGATTCTTGGTTGACAGTTTTTTTTCTTTTAACACTTTGAACATACCAGCCTACTGTCTTCTGGCTTCCAAAGTTTCTGATGAGAAATCTGCAGAAAATCTTACTGAGGATCCTTCGTATGTGATGATTTGCTTCTCTCTTGCTGCTTCTAAGATTCTTTGTCTTTGGCCTTTGAAAGTTTGATTATAATGTGTCTTACTGTGAGTCTTCTTGAGTTTCTTGGATGTTTATATTCATGTCTTTCATCAGATTTGGGAAGTTTGCAGCCATATTTTTCCAAATATTCTCTGCTACTTTAACTCTCTTCTTCTAAGACTCCTGCAGTGTGTATGTTGATCTGCTTAATGGTATCCCACAGGTTCTTTAGGCTCTGTTCCCTTGTTTTCAGTCTTTTTGCTTTCTGTTCCTCTAACACAATTTCCATTGTCCTATCTGCAAGTTTGTTGATTCTTTCATCTGCCTTGAATCCCTCTAGGGAATTTTTATTTCAGTTATTGTACTTTTCAGCTCCAGAATTCTTTTGATTCCTTGTAGGTTTTTTACCTCTGTTGAGTTTTCTCTTTCGTTCTTTTTCTTGACTTTATCTACATTTTCCTTTAGTTCTTTGAATATCTTTAAGTTGGTTGTTTTGAAGTCTTGCTTAAGTAGCGCTGCTGTCGGTTCTTTTACAGGGACAGTGTCTTTTCCTTTTAATTAATTAAATTTTATTTTATTTTTGGCTGTGTTGGGTCTTTGTTGCTGTGCGCGGGCTTTCTCTAGTTGCGGCGAGTGGGGGCTATTCTTTGTTGCAGTGTGCGTGCTTCTCATTGTGGTGGCTTCTTGTTGTGGAGCACAGGCTCTAGGCTTGTGGGCTTCAGTAGTTGTGGCACATGGGCTCAGTAGTTGTGGCTTGTGGGCTCTAGAGCGCAGGCTCAGTAGTTGTGGCACATGGGCTTATTTGCTCCACGGCATGTGGGATCTTCCCGGACCAGGGATCGAACCCATGTCCCCTGCATTGGCAGGTGGATTCTTAACCACTGCGCCACCAGGGAAGCCCCAGGGACTGTGTCTTTTGATTTTTCTTCTTTTTCCTTTTGAATGGACTATGCTTTCCTATTTTTTAATATGCTTTATGATTTGTTTTTGTTGTTGAAAACTGGACATTTGAAACTAATAATATGGCAACTCTGGAAATCAGGTTTTTTTCCTTTCCTGGGTTTGTGTTTTGTTGTTATTGCTTTTGTATTTTGAGTCTGTGTTGAGGATCAGTCTGAAGTATAAACTTTAAGGTCTTTTTAGGTCTTTTTTGAGCCTTTTCCTGGGCATGTGCAGTCACTTTGGAATTTTCTCTGTATATGCAGTTGTTTTGAATGTCATAGTCATTAATGTCTCCTAAAAGGAGAAAAAGAAAACAATGAAGGGGCAGCCCTTTAAATCCCCTGGAAGTCACTTTAGCTGGTGGGAGAGGGGCTTTGAACAATTGGTGGGGCGGGGGTGCAACAACAGTGGCTGCCCACCTCTTTGTACCTGTTATCAGAAGCAGCAAGCAGTGATCAGAGTACAGATCCCTGATATTTGGAGGGCAGGGTCCTTTTTCCCACATGGGCTCTCACAAGCTAAGTGCAGGGAGCTCTAGGAGCATGTGCTGGTGGCTGGGGGGTGGGTTGGGCCATGGACAGCTGTTATTGTGGTAAGAGCTGAAATTGATGGAATTGAACCACAATTTACTGTCCAGACTTCCTCTAGAAGTTGCAAGCATGGATATAAACTCTTTTGTTTACCTTTTTTTTCCCTTATTTCTTGAAAATGCTTGTCCACTGTTACATTGCTTTGTGTGTTGCTTGTTAAGTCTGATGACAATCTAATTCTCTAATTTGTTTGATCTTTTTATGTGAAGGCCCTGAAGATTTTTTTCTTTATCTTTAAATTCAATCCTTATATTTTGCTATGTCTCAGACTTGATCTGGGTCAGTTTTCCCCGGTAGCTGGTGGATTATTTCAGTGTATTGATTTAGGTCTTTTTTTTATTTCTGGGAAGTTTTTCTTGGTAGTAGTTTTAAATATTAGTTCATTTCTTCCCCAGGAACTTCAAGTATATGTGTGTTGGATCTTCTTTATTTTTTTCTATATAAACACTCAATCTTAGATTCCTTTTTACTTCTTCTTTCTTAAAATTTCTTTCTCTTGTTTATTTCTTGCATTTCTTCTCCTTACTAAATATTTATTCAACTCTACTCTTCCTTGGGTACTTTGTAACTTAATTTTTATGTTTGATATGATTTTGTCTTTTTCCTGAGTTGAATCATCCCTTGTTTCATCTTTCTGTTGAAGGTATTTTTTCACATCCTAACATGCTGATTAAGAAGATTTAACTCAGTTTAAAGTGCTGTGTTACAGTTTTCTTCTGATTTGTTGTTGGTTTATGGGAAGAATTTTTCTCAGCTGAAATGTGTAGATTTGCTTTTTTAAAAATTTCTTACAGTAGCTTTTTATGGAATTGGTTTGAATCTTTTTATTTATTGGCATTTAATTGACAGGGTTCCTAATTCAAAAGCACTCTTCTGTCAGTTTAATGATGTGATGTTTCTTCAATGGGTGATGCGACTACTGGTCATGGTGGAGTGGAGAAGAGGTTGTTTTTCTTTTCATTTTGTAGGATCCTGAATTTTACCCCTTTATTTTCTTCTTTTTCTTCACCACCCAGGAATGCTGAAAACTGCATAATATCTAGTTTTATCTACATTCTTTGTTGATTTGATGGTTTGGATATGGAGGATACCATTATCCTCCAGACCCAAAGTCTATATATAGACTTTCTGAAATTATTACTTCAGTGGTAGCAAGGAAGAATTATATTAATATTAATTAATTAATTCTATAACCGGTCAACTCCTTTTTCATCTTAGTTATTTTATGTGGTCTTTTCCCTGTCTTTTATTGTCTAATTCATTCTATATGAGTACTTAGAAGATGTACATTCATGGTTATTTATTGGTTGTTTAAGAATTTACATGCTAGCTAGTATTCAGTTGCAGTCTCAACTGTAATGTAGTTGTAGGGAGATGGTATTTGAATCTGGCCCCACCACTTAACTGGTTTGTTACATTTAACAATGTACATCACCTCTCTGGACCCACCATGTAGAGGTGAGGTTGAGGAGAACTTTTACCTACTAGAATTATGATTGAATGAGATCAAGATTGTAAAGCTCTTAAAACATTTAAGTGAAAATCTGTTGTTTCAAACACTTGACACGCTCTAAAAGCCTGTGCTTGAAGGTGAATGGTGAAACCTATTGGTAACATCCTTGTTTTCCAGGTTGCCGGAGGAGCCAATATGAGTCAGATTTCAGAAGCACTGAGCCGATACAGGAATAGGTCATGTTTTATGAAGGAAGCCCTCTACAGGCTCTTCACAGAGACATTTTCAATGCAAGTAGCCATGCCTGCTATTTTAAAGGTAACTGCACCTCAGAAATGTAGTTTTTATTACTACTTATTATTTGGTTCAATTAAAGTTGTTCATCAAACACAATGAATACGGTTAACTTACATGCCTCATTCTATTGTGAGTCAAAGTGCCCTCACAGATAGAGGAGAATGGTGTTAGGCTTAAACTGCTAGAGCATCTCTTGTTTTGAGCATCTGAATCAATTTGAATCATTTAAATTTTTGAATTTGGTCTGAGCAGGGGATTCCAGAAGCATTGAACTATTTTGCCTAAAACAGGACTTAATCTTTAAACATGAATTCACTTTGCCTAAACATTGTTTTATTTGTTTACCCTTTAAAATCTAAGATACGGTTTTCTGAAAGAGAACAACAACAGTATCCCCAATAAGAACAGAACAAAATAACAATAATTGAAGGTAACCAAGTCTACCATTTAAAGTTATTTTGTGAATAAAGTAAAATTACCAGTATCGATCAAGCTAACTTTGCTTTGGTTTACGGAAGAATGAATTTATTTTAAATGTAATTGGAAGTTTTAAGTGGTTTGGGAAGGAAAACTGCAACCATTTAAAATTAAATGTAACATAAAAATGAAGAGTCTTAAAGTCACCTTGTTTTTATCATTTGTAATTTTTTGTAGTTCCATAAAACTAGGGCTATTTCTGTACCATGGGAGATTAGATTTATTCATAACTTAAAAATGGTACTGTATAAAGGAAAAAACTGTGGATCTTTGTTTCCCATCTGTAAGGAGGAGGTTGAATTAGATGTTCGAAAAGTGCTTTTTGTATCTAAGACTGTGTGATTTTTGTTTTTGAAAATCATGTTTGTTTTACTTCATACATGTTTATATTGCCGATGATGGCAATCCAGTGAAATCCTAAGAGCAGTTTAGCAATATAGAAAAAAGACATTTTCCATAGGAGAAGTGTATCCCAGGTCTGAGTTCATGTAGATGTCAAAGTAAGGGGCTCTGCTCTCTTAACAGTTCATAAAATCATGGTTCATGTGTGTATCAGCAGACTGGTCTCTGAGGTGGGTAAGGATGGTTATCCCTATTCGATAGACAAAGCAGACCATTGTCCCTGAATGTTAAGAGCAGGTGTGGTCTAAGCTTAGTATAACACCTTCATTTTACCTTTGTTTCTAGGTCTTACGCAGTCTGTCTTCTAGTTGCCTTTCTAATGTTAGGGTGTTTTTGTTGTTTGTGGCTGCATTGCGTGGCTTGTGGGATCCCAGATCCCCGACCAGGGATTGAACCCGGGTCACAGCAGTGAAAGCGCCAAATCCTAACCACTGGGCCACCAGGGAACTCCCTAATATTAGGTTTTACCACTTTTCAGATTATTTCAAATTCAGATTTCTTCCCCTTCTCTTGGTGGATTCATCCCATCTTTTTGTCCACTTTATGTTTTTCCTTATCACATTTCCCTTCCCTAGTAATTCCTCTCCATTCCACCCCTACCTCCATCTCCTATCCAGAGCCCATCTGAGACCCTGCCTAAATGCGTTTTCTGAATGAAGCCTTTGACTTCCATACCAGAAATGATTGTTCCCTGCATAACCACCTTAGGCAGCACTTTACACCTCTTTTTTGGTGCTTTTTTTCAGCTTCATGTTTTGAACTCCCTTACAATGTTATTTGTTTACATACCTTATTTCTTTCATAAGGCTTTATGCTCAGGAGTAGGGTATAAGTGATTGATGTTGTGTCCCCTGTAGTGCTTATCATAATGTCTTGGGTGGATTGAGGCTCAATAAATGACTGTGAAGTCACAGATGACGAAACAGAGGTCCAGAGAAAGGAAGTGAGTTACCTAAAGTCACACAGCTAGTTAATGGCTACATTTGGATTGAAAGGTATTGCTGGTGTCCTAAAAAATAAATGCCGAGGAAGGGGAAAATCTGTTACTTTTTGTCCCAATGAGCAAATATTTTTGACAACTAACACAAAAATAAGACTGTGTAAAGAATGCTAATGTTGTCACATGCCACTAAAAACAAGTTCATCTTCAGCTTGTGGCTATAGGAATGAGGAATCATCCATTGGATTTGCCAGTGCAGTTCACAGCCAGTGCTTGTACCCTCAACTTAACACGCCAGGACCTGGCCAGGGGGATGCCTGTTCGTCTGTTGTCAGAGGTTACCTGTCTACTTTTCAAGGCTCTGAAAAATTTCCCCCATTACCAGCAGGTAATTTGGTTTGAATATTTGACTGTGCTTCTTACTTGAGGACAAATATATGAAAAATATTTTTTATTTAGTTCTGATTTTTCATCCTGAGAGAGAGAGGAGGGAGGAAGGGAGGGAGAGAGAGAAATAGGTAAGGAATTCATGTTTATAGAAAAAATAAGAAATATAAATAAGTAATAGGGTTTAAAATTTTTAAATTGATCAGAAACCAGTTACCCAGAAACATCTACTATTAACAGTTTAGCACATCCTATAGGCTTAACATCATGTATGAAATTAAACTGAATTGAATCATAGATCTAAATATAAGAGCTAAATTATAGGTCTAAATAATATAAAAGCTAAAACCATAAAACTTCTAGAAGAAAACGTGATGTCAGAGTAGGCAAAGTTTTCTTAGGATACAAAAAGCACACATCATAGAAGAAAAATAATAAATTGGAATTCATCAAAATTAGAAGCTTCTGCTCAAACACACACAGACATTAAAAAATGAAAAGGTAATCCAGGGCTGGGGAAAATGTTCATCTTATGTATATGACAGAGGACTTTTATCCAGAATGTGAAGAACTGTTTGTCTTGTAACACAAGACAAACAAACCAATTTTTTAAGAAGGCAAAAGATTTGAACAGATACTTCACCAAAGAAGATAGGCAGATGGTAAATGAGCACATGAAAAGATGCTCAGTATCTTTAGCCATCAGGGAAATGCAAATTAAAAGCACATTTGGATACCACTGCACACCTAGATACCACTACACACCCCCTAGATTGATTGAAATAAAAAAACTGACAATACCAAGTGTTGACAAGAGTGTAGAGAAACTGAAATTCTCATATATTGATGTTAAGAAGGTAAAATGATAAAACCACCAGTTTGACAGTCTGGTAATTTCTTTGAAAGTTAGACATGAAAGTCCTCTTTCATGCTACACAGTCATTTCACTCCTAGAGAAATGAAATCATATACCCATATAATGACTTATACACAAATGCTCATAAAATCTTTATTCATAATCCCCCCCAAACTGAAAACTTAATGTCCAGCAGCAGGTGAGTAGATAAACATATTGTGATATATTCATATAAGGAAATACTACTTGGTGATACAAAGGAATGAAGGTACTGATACATATACCACATGGTTGAAGCTCAAAAACATTATATGCTGAGCAAAATAAGCCAGATGCAAAAGAGTAGATACCGTATGATTTTACTTATGTGAAATCTTAGTAAAGGCTAATCTGTAATGACAGTATAATTTTCTGGGGCTGGAATTTGCAGGGTTGGGATTGAGTGGAAGGGGGCACAGTGGAACTCTTTGGGGTGATGGAAATATTTTTTGTGTTGCTTGTGGTGGTGGTGGGTGGTATTAGTTACACATCTTTATAAATTTGTCAAATCTAATTGAAGTGTGTACTTAAAATGGGAATCGATTTATTAAAAATACAACAAGGAAGGTGGTCTTTCCTTGTTCAAAAAAAAATCTGTATTTCCACTTTCTCTTGAAAAGTTGGATGATCCTTCTCAATTCAGTCTTAATTCCAGCAGTCATCAGTTGGAGCTGAGTAACAACTGCCCCTATAGAAGGGTATGAATTCTCCAGTTTGCCATAATTCCTACCACTGCCCTATTGTTTTGTACTCTGCTTTCTTCACTTGTTTGTGTTACTGCCTAGTTCCTGCTGGCATTTTAGGTTTGCTATCCCTGCCTCATACACTGCTGTCATGGCAGTGCATGTCACTGGCCTACTCATGGCCTTTCAAAGAGATGTTATATTTTTCTATTCCTAAAGCTTTCCTAGAAGGCCCTTTCTCTTTCTTTCCTATCTTTAAAGGCATAGTTCAATCCCTACCAATCATAGGTAGAAAGTAGAAGCTCTATCACAGAATTAGTTATGAGATCTGGTAAGGACATTTATCATTCAGTAGATGGGCCAGACTTCTGGTAATTGATTTGGACTGACACACAGGCAGGCAACTCTCCACATAGATCCTTCTAGGGTTCAGGGAGAAGGGAGACTGCCTCTTTGCCAAAAAAGGGATTGTTCTTTAGGCAAAGATGAATGTTACAGAGTTTAATAGTAAGATTAAATGAAGAACTTGGAGAGGACCAGGTACACAACGAGCTCTCAATAAGAAAAGCTTATTAGTAGCACCTTCCAAAGTTTAATTAGAACCTTTATTTAGAATGAGTATACATTTGCTCAGAATTACTTTTCTTTATTCCGTTAAGTTACAGAAGAATTGCCTTCTCTCCTTAACCAATTCCAGGATTCTTGTGGATGTTCCATTTGACAGGCAAGTATAAAATTGGATTATCTGATTTTGGGATGTTGACCAGTGTTACTCTGAGCACTGTTGGCTTTTGGTTATTAGCCTAGCAAGGGTCTGATTAAGGCTGGGATAAAGTGTTTGGGGAGAATGTTCTGTTGAGATTTTTCCACAGAGGTGTTCGGAAGTACTATACTTGCAAATGTTGTCTCCCAAAGTGTGATTCCAGTTTAGGGAAGTGGGTAGTAAGAACATGGGCGCCAGAGAGTAAAACATCAAATCAAGTTCTAGCCCTTTCATTATCTTTGTGTGTAAGTTTCCTCATTTGTAAAATAGTGACTCTTATGAGGATTAGATATATGATGTTTGTAAGGTACTTATCACAGTGCCTAGCATAAGAGTGCAGGCTGTTCTAAATATTAACCATTCTTTTTGTTATTATTTTATTGATAATGCTTTTTTTAAAAAAAAACAAACACAAAACATCATTGTAGACTCCAGAGGGGTTCCTCTTGAGGCCATTGTAATCTCTCAGTTTCATGAGTTCCAAAACATTAATAATAGTTGCCATTAATAATAGTTGCTGCCAACAGGAAAATTAGCCACAGTCTGATATGAAGAAAGCCCATGATTTATGCATGCAAGGTTGTAGGCTAAGCCATTCTCAAATCTAATTAAAGTGTGTACTTAACATGAGAGTTGACTTTTAAAAGTACAGTAGGGAAGGTGGTCTTCCTCATTAAAAAAAAAAAATCTGTATTTTCACTTTCTTTTGACAAGTTGGAACCTCTTTTTCAACTAGTCTTCATTCCTATATAGCAATCATCTATTGGAGCTGAGTAAAAGCCGTGAATAAAGGGCCATGAATTCTGTCTAGCTAAGTGATTTGTTTGCTGTGGCATTTTAGCACTATCTGCAATCCAGATTATAAATTACTACCTCTTGGGGAATTTATTTCCTTTTTCAGACCCATCATAGTTGAAACTGAGTGCTAAAAATAAGTCTTTTTTAGGTCTGTCCATCTTTGAATCTTGTGCATTTTGCTCACGTTCTTCTTTTTTTGCCATGCCTCGTGGCTTGTGGGATCTTAGTTCCTGACAAGGGATCGAACCTGGGCCCTTGGCAGTGAAAATGCATAGTCCTAACCACTGGACTGCTGTGGAATTCCCACTCACATTCTTTTTTGCATGCTCTCCTTTTCCTCTTCTGATTTTCTCTTCTTTTTGCCAAATGCTCTTTGCTTTCATAGCTGAGGCTTTATAAATCCAAGACTATTTTTGTTAAACAAGATTTGTTGGGGAGGCTAACTGATTTCTTCACTTCTCATGTACAGTTTCACAAACTTTATTGTGAGAAAAATACTGTTTTTTAGGTTCGATGCTGCCAAATTTGTTATGAGATGGCTCTGTAAGCATGAAAACCCCAAGATGCAAACAATGGCAGTGAGCATAACCTCTATTCTAGCCCTGCAGGTATGTGATTGCTAGATGGAAAATTTCTCTCTCCCTAGTCTTGGTGGAGCTTTGATGGAGGTCTAACATTTCACTTTCGGCTTTTTGTTTGTTTATAGCTCTCACCTGAGCAAACTGCACAACTTAAAGAAGAGCTCTTCATGGCAGTTAAGGTAGGTTAATTGTCACTTGTATAACTTTTTTTTCAATAAAAGTAATTTGTGAACATAGTTTAAAAAATTAAATCATTTTAAAAAGCTTATAAAATGAACAATCTGTAAGACCTGCTACCCAGAAGAAACTATTCTGTACTCATATAGCTATTTCTTCTCCATATCTCTAAATAAAATGCTTATAATTGCGGTTTCAGTCTGTCATACAGAGCGAAGTAAGTCAGAAGGAGAAAAACAAATATCGTATATTAAAGCATATATGTGGAATCTAGAAAAATGGTACAGATGGACCTATTTCCAGGACAGGAATAGAGACGCAGACATAGAGAACAGATATGTGGACATGAGGGGACGGGGATGGTGGGACGAATTGGGAGATTAGGATTGACATAAATACACTACCATGTGTAAAATAGATAGCTAGTGGGAACCTGCTGTGTAGCACAGGGAGCTGTCAGCTTGGTGCTCTGTGATGACCTAGATGGGTGGGATGGCGGGGGTGGGGCGTGGGAGGGAGGTCCAAGAGGGAGGGGATATATGTATACATATAGCTGATTCACTTCGTTGTACAGCAGAAACTAACACAAAATTGTAAAGCAACTATGCTGCAATTAAAAAAAAAGAGAAAAAAAGATTTATCAGTTTTAGATGTTATCTCGTGATTCTGCTGGTATGGTAAATAAGAATTTGGCTCTCCTACATATATCTCTACAAATTACCTCCTTTCCCAACCCTCAATAAATTTATATTACAAGTTTTAATAAATCAGTATCTACATTATGATTGTGCTAACATTGATCATGAAAAAATGTACATCATTGTTTTATTTGCACTTCTCTTATTCTGAGGTGAGACTTGAGCCATCTTTTTTTTTGGAAGAGTCATTTATAATTTCTGTGAATTGTCTGTTCATGGCCTTTAGTTTTTCTTTAGGGTTGCTGGCTTTTTTCTAATTTATAGGATTCCTTTATGTTTATAAGATGCATGTAATTTTTCCCCAGTTGGCTGTTAGTCTGTTTTTACTTTATTTATGGCATGATTTGGTACACGATAATTTTTTAAAAATTTTTATATTGTTGAATTTATTCTTTTCTTTTTTTTTAAAGGAGAAGTTTTTGTCATTGGGTTTTTAAAAAATATGTATTTATTTATGTATTTTGGCTACAAAGGGTCTTAGTTGCGGCATGCTGGATCTTTGTGTGGCACGTGGACTTCTTAGTTGCGACATGCACGCAGGATCTAGTTCCCTAACCAGGGATCGAACCCGGGCCCCCTGAATGGGGAGCGTGGAGTTTTAGCCACTGGACCACCAGGAAAGTCCCAGATGCTGGCTTTAGATTGGAGCAGAAAAGGAAGGCAGAGTACACTGATGCAAGGGCAAGCAGGTGGTTAGATTTTGTTAGGAAGAATAGCTATGGTTCCCAGTGAAAACTTAGATGAATTGACCAAATGAGAGGAACAAGAAGATGGCAGTTAAAGTTCGGGGAGTGAGAATTATGAAATAGTAGTCTTTGGAGTGAATTCATTGAGAAATATAGTAGGATTGCCAGGTACAGTTGAATGCCCTTTTGAAATTTTGGGGCAGATATTAAGAGTAAGACTCGAGCACAGTCTTTTTCAATATTCAGATTTTGGAGGTGGGGCATCAAGTAGGGTTTAACTAAGGTAGGAGTTTTGCCAAGATGATGTGGTGGAAGAACACTGAAGTTACTGGGAATGCTAACAGTAATAGATAGAGGTAGAGAGAGATAGATATTGATATGGAGAGCAAGTACTTAAAGTAACACGGAGGGAAGTGTAGCCCTGTAGTTCTTGGAGAAACCATTTTAGGTAGTGGTACCAAAAGATCAGGCTTTAACGTGGATGGACCTAGAGACTGTCATACAGAGTGAAGTAAGTCAGAAAGAGAAAAACAAATATCGTATATTAACGCATATATGTGGAACCTAGAAAAATGGCACAGATGAACCGGTTTGCAGGGCAGAAATTGAGACACAGATATAGAGAACAAACGTAAGGACACCAAGGGGGGAAAGCGGCGGGGGGTGGTGGTGGGGGTGTGATGAATTGGGTGATTGGGATTGACATGTATACACTGATGTGTATAAAATGGATGACAATAAGAAACTGCTGTGTAAAAAAATAAATAAAATAAAATTCAAAAATTCAAAAAAAAAAAAGTTCAGGCTTTAGATTAAAACAAACTAGGTTCAGCCACTAACTAGCCGTAGCCCTTAGGTAATTTACTTATCTCCTCTGCGCCTCAGATTCTTTATCTGAAAAACTGGCATTGGACATGGGAGTAATATTTTGCAGCTACTTTGAGTATTATTAAGATAAAATATGTTAAGCATCTAACCATGGGCCTGACCACAGCTGTCATTACTTTCCAGGTCAGCCTCACTTTCTGCTCCCTCCCTTGCTGCCACTCACCCTATTGGCTGTCTAGGTGATTGCTACCAGTGTGGTGTGCACTCATATTCTTCTTTTGGCTCTAACAGCTTTATTTTTGTGAATTCTCTTGATATGTTCTCTCCTGGTTGGGTAAAATATTTGAGATGGTCTCATTCCTCCTGAAAACAGACATAATCTGGTTTGTTTAGCGTTGTTATATTTTATGTATCTTTTCATTAGCTGGTTAAGTGGAAATGGCTGTCTTTTTCCTTTCACATGACAGTCTAGTATGTTTGAAAGAAAGCATGAATACTAGCTTAACTTTTGTCTAGAAAAATTCTGATTTGAAATGGTATATTGGAATCTCTGTTAAATAAGTCAGTGGTTTCTTCAAGCTATTAGGACATATTATACTACAAACTAGTGTTATCCTGTAGCCATACTGACCTGCTCAGTGGTGTAGAACAGCAAACTTTTTTTTTTTGCCTGGAATATCTGCCCCCCTCCCCATTTTATGTCCTCATTCCTTGCTTAGCTGCCTTGTCCTTTTTTTCTTTTGGTCTCTTTTACATATTACCTTTGTATGGAATCTTCCCTCTCCCACTTTTTCTAAAGAAAATTCTTAGGCTTTTATGTGTTTCCTTCAGAGCATTTACCAAAGCTAAAAATTATTTTATTTAGTTGAGATATACTGTTTTTTTTAATCTGTCACTCTTATCTGAATATGTGCCTGACTTCCAAAAGGTGTTGACTAAACATTCTCAATATGTGAATAATGGAATAGCCGATATGTACTTGACTATGAGGTTTATTAACAAGCACCAAGAACTAGATTAAGTGCTTGATAAACTTTAATATTTTTTCCTCACAAAAACCCTAAAAAATAGTTGTAAGTCATTTTATAGAGAGAAAGTGGGTCACAAAGCTATTAAGTGGTAGAACTTGGATTTAGAACCGAGGTTTGATTCTAAAGCTTTTCTTAACCATTGCTTTCCTTATACTGGAATTGAGTCAGTCACTAGGGCATCTTACTCCCTGTCTCTTGTTTTTTAGGAACTTCTAGCAATAGTAAAACAAAAGACTACTGAGAATTTAGATGATGTCACCTTCTTGTTTACTTTGAAAGCACTTTGGAATCTTACAGATGAATCTCCAGCTGCCTGCAAGCACTTTATTGAAAATCAAGGATTGGCGATCTTCATCCAAGTCTTGGAGGTGGGAAGACAGGATTGAGTTTATGTGTAAAGTCCTTTTTTAAAATATTTATTTATTTATTTAATTTATTTATTTTGGCTGCTCCTGGTCTTAGTTGTGGCATGCGGACTTCTTAGTTGCAGCATGCAGACTCTCAGTTGCGGCATGAGGGCTTCTTAGTTGTGGCATGCAGACTCTTAGTTGTGACATGCATGCGGGATCTAGTTCCCCGACCAGGGATTGAACCTGGGCCCTCTGCACTGGGAGTGCGGAGTCTCACCCACTGGACCACCAGGGAAGTCCCTGTAAAGTTCTTTTCTTCATGATAAAGTAACCTGTATATTCTTTTCACAGACTTTTTCAGAGTCAACAATACAAAGGAAAGTACTTGGTCTTTTGGTAAGGTGAATTGTTTTGAGTTAATTCTAATTACTTAAAAAAATAAGAAAGCTCACACTCATGTAGTACCTACTATGTGCTAGGCACTTTTGTAAGCAGTTTACATGCATTAACTTGTTTAATCTTCACACTATCCCTATAAAGTAAATACCATTATATATGAGTCATCTATTGCTGTAAACAAACTACAGCTTAAAACAGCATCCATTTTATTCACTTATGAATCTGTGGGTCAAGAGTTTGAACTCAGCTCAGCTGTACAGGTCTTCTGCTGGTCTCTGTGGAGTTACTCATGTCGCTGCAGTCATCTGGTGGCTCAGCTAGGCCTAGATGCTCTAGGATGGCCTGACTCTGAACTCTGACCATTGGTGCAGGTTGTTAGCTGGGCCTTGTGTCTCCATGAGCTTCTTCACTTGGCAGTTTCTGGGCAGCAATAGAAGGCAAGTGCACTGTACAAGTGCTTCTTAAACCTCTGCTTATATCAGATTTTCTAATGTCTCACAGGTCAAAGTAGGTTACGAGACCCGGGGTGTTTTCCAACAACCACTTTGCCACTTGTTTGACACCAACTGGGTGTCCTACAGTTCGATTCAGTTCAATTCTGCCACTAGCTATCCAGAGTTAGCATCAGATCCCACAAGTTAAAAAGCTCAGTCCCACAAGTCTGCCTCCACTTTAGTTGCCAACTGTTAAGCCCAGGCCACCCCTACTTCTGACTGACTGACTTTAAATTGGGGGTTTCCACGACCCCCTCCTCAGGTTGATAATTTGCTAGAATGGCTCACAGAACTGGGGAAGGCACTTTATTTGCTATTTTCAATTTATTATAGGATACAACTCAGAAACAGTCAAATAGAAGAGATATGTAGGGCAAGGAAGGAGAGATGTGTGCAGAGCTTCCATGCCCTGTCTGGATACACCACCTTCCCAGCACCTTGATGTGTTCACCAACCCAGAAATTCTCCAAACCCCAGTATTTAGGGGTATTTATGTGGGGGTGGGGGGTCTCATCACCCAGGCATGATTGATTATTAATTCAATCTTTAGCCTCTCTCCTCTCCCGCTGAGGTTGGGGGCATGGGGTTGAAAGTTCCAGGCTTCTAATCAAGGTTTCGTCTTTCTGGCATCCAGCCCCCATCCAGAAGCTATCTAGGTCCCTGCCAAGAGTCACCTCATTAGAACAAAGATGCTCCAATCACTCCAGAAATTCCAAGGGATTTGAGAGCTCTGAGTCAGGAACTAGGGACAAAGACCAGGTATTTCTTATGCCTATGGATAAGCCCAGATTAAAGGAGGTGGCCATCCCTTGATGGGAAGAGCAGCAGTCACATTGTTAAAGGGCATATACACAGGGATAGGGAAATTGCGTTATGTTCTGTACTCTCCCATACATCGTTGTCTACATTTTATAGATATTCAGTCTGAGGCACAGAAGTGCCATTTACCCTATGTTACCTAGATAGTAAGAGGCAGAATCAGAACTCAAGCTCAGGCAGTCTGGCTCCAGACCCTCTGATATTAGCCACTTTACTATACTTCCTCTTTAACAATTGAATTAATTTTTTAGAAATATCTTTGTTTATACTTTTATACTACCTCCCAATCAGGATATTTGTTATTGAGAGATTTCTTTGTTTCCTAAAGATAAAGGTGAAGATTTACAAAAAGTAACGAAGACATACTACTGTATGCCCCTGCAGTTTGCTGTGCTGGTGCTTCGGAAGACACAGATACATGAAACATAGCAAGCTGGTAGTACTAATAATGTTGGGGGGTGGTGTCAGACACGTATGCAAATACCTCTCTAATTCATGATTGACTGTGGTAAGTGCTGGAAAAGAGGCACAAAGTCCAGTGGGAGCCTTTGATTCTAGATCATGAACTCATTGAAAGCAGGGACTGTGTCTTTCCCTTTGTATCCCTAACACATACAGGACTTGGGACAGAGCAGATGTGAAAGGCTTCATAGAGAGGAATACATGATTAGTATTGGAAACCTGGAAGGTACAGAAAAGTAGAAGAAAGGAACAAAGGTCATTTTGGGCTAGGAAAGGATGAGAAAAATGTAATCATTTGAGGGACACTGTAATATAGAGTATCTGGAATTTTGGGAGAAGGTGGGAAGAAGAAAAACAATGGGAAATCAGGCCAGAAGGGTGGATTGAAGCCTCATAGATCTATACAATGCGAAGTATCCTACTTTTTATCCTTTTGAGAGCCTCTCAGAATACTGAGGGTTAGGGAGGTTGTTCCTTTTCCTTCCTTTTTCTGTATGAGGAAGACCCACATTCTCCTGTAGCTCCCATTCAGTATTTTATTCCATAGACTCTTGGGAAGAAAAGGCTAATATAAAAGCCTCTGCCAAGATTACAAGAGGAACTTGGGACTCAACTGAGGTGTCCCTCTCAGTTTTGCTAAGGATCCTATCTATCATCTTGTCTCTTCTTGTTTGGGGCTGCCATCTGATAGACTCAATGCTGAAGTCATGCTGTTGACGAATTGTGTAGCTGGCCCAGGGAAGAAGGGCAGGGGGTCTAAAAACAGTGCAATTTCTGTTGAAATCATGCTATTGACAAGAGGGGTATAGCTAGTCTTGGGAAAAGGGGGCAGGGTGGGTCTCAGAACAGTACAATTTTCTGCAGAGTGCCTTATGCCTTTTTCAACATACTAAGTCTATAAGGTATACTTTTCTGAAAGCTGCTTTAGAAGGAGCAGTGACTGCTGTGGTCGCTTTGACTGTGTGTTTATCCTCTAAACCTTTGTTTTTTCATCTGTGTAGTGGACAGACCCTAAGTGACCAACCCCCAGTGATTATAGTTTTTTTGGTGTTCATGTCTTTGTGTAACCCCCTTCCCTAGAGTCTGGGCAGGACCTGTGACTTGCTTCTAACTAATAGAATATGGCAAAGATAATAGGATATCACTCCTGTGATTATATTACAATATGTATAAAATCCTTCTTCCTAGCAGACACTCTAGAGAAGTGAGTGGTTGGAGAAGGGAGAAGCCCACATAGCAAAAAAAAACTATGGGCAGCTTCTGGGAGCTGAGGGTGGCCTCCAGCAAGAAACCCTCCTTCCTGCAGCCACAGGGGAATGAATTCTGCCAACGGTCTGAGTGAGCTTGGAAGTATTCTCCCCACCCACACCTCACCCGTTGGAGCCTCCAGATGAGAATGCAGCCCAGCCAGCCCTTTGATTGCAGGCTTGTGAGACCCAGCTAAGCGAGGCCCACAGAAGCTGGGAGAGGAAAAATGTATGTTGTTTTAAGCCACCAAGTTTGTGTTAATTTGTTACACACATAGAAAACTAACACAGTACATAAAATAACGAAAATACTGCCTGCCTTTCATTGTTACTGTTAAACTTAAAGCTAATGTAACGTATAGTGGGCCCCCAGGAATGTTAAGTTTTTTAGTCAGACCTGGATTTGTATTCTAGTCCAACCAGTTATTAGCAGTGTGAACCTGACAAATCAGTCTTGCTGAGTGTCGAATTTCTTTGTAGGGCTATTAAAGATTAAATGAAATAAGGCAGATAAAAAGACATTTCAGTCTCTCTAGCTCAGTGCCTGGCACTTAGTAAGTGCTTACTCAGTGATTTGTTATTACTGATCATCCTCATCATCAAGGGGGTGGGATTGTAGGTGTTAGGCTAAATCTGAGGGAGGAGGATGGGGCTAAGTGTTCTTGTATGTATATGAGCTGAGCAGTCAGAGAGGGAGAGGAACCAATTCCTGATTCTCCCCTCCTTTCCTGTCCCTGATATTCTCTGCTCCATCTGACCCATAGAACAACATAGCTGAAGTCAGAGAACTCTCTTCCAAGCTGATGACTGAAGATGTGGTAAAGCATGTCAGCAGCTTGCTGCATAGTAAGGAATTGGAAGTCAGCTATTTAGCTGCAGGCATCATAGCCCACCTGACATCTGACAAACAGCCCTGGATATCCCATGACCTCCAGAGGAGAGCACTTCTGCAGGATCTGGTATGAGAACCATTGCTCTTTACAAAATCCAGAGTCATCTCTTCTTGCAGAAAACTTATTTTTCTAGGTCATAAGAATTTTTGAAATATGTGTTCATTGTAGAAAATGGGAAAGATAGAGAAAAATATAAAGAAAACATTATAAATCACCCACACCTTACCACCCGAAGCTAATCTCTATTAACGTTTTGTTGCATTCCTTCTGATAACTTTCCTTCTATAAAAGTTATACATGCAAACCGTTTATATGGCTTATTCTAATTCTCTTTCCCACTCTCAGCTCTTTTTAAAGCTATATCTTTTGGTGTTTACCTCCATATCTCTAACATATGTTGTTATTTCTTGACTTTGTAGTTTTAGACATTATCAATTTATTTTCCCACTTTGGAAAATGAAGATTCTTTTTCTCTTTGTCCCAATGCACACCCTTTCCTATACTCCAAGTATACATCTCCTTTCAATACATTCAAGCACATTCTGTCTACTTCAGCTTCTTGGAGACTACTTTCCCAAGCCTTCTGTTTTTTTTCCATCTGATTTGCTTTTTTGTATATCTGTTAGATCACTGTCATCCCAGGATATTCATTTACTGTCATTCTGGAGATTCTCTTTGCTCTCTTGTGTTGGATTCCCTGTTTCCTGGATTGTGTACCTTCCTATTTTTTGGTGTACTCCCTCATTCTCTTGGGTCATATCCTCCAGTAGCTTCCTAAGAGATGTATGAAAAAGAAAATCTGAAACCTTTTATGTTTGAAAAGGCCTTTATTTTACATTCACATATAGTTGATCAAATGGCTAGGTATAAAAGTTAAGTTTTGAAATATTTTCACAATTTCTAAGTCATTGCTCCATTGTCTTTTATTTCTCTGTATCACTGTTGAGAAGTCCTGTGCCATTTTTCTTTGGAAGCTTTAAGACCTTTGTCTTCAGTGTTTGGAAATCACAGTGATGTGCCTTGATGTGGGTTCATTTTCATCTGTTCTGTTGACTACTTACTGCTCTGGAAGCTCATTTCCTTCAATTCTGGGAAATTTCTTTCTCTCCCTCTCGCCCCTCCATCCCTCCTTCTTCTTTCCTCTTTTTTCTCCCTGCTTCCTTCCCTTCCCTTTTTTTTGGCTGCATTGGGTCTTTGTTGCTGCACATGGGCTTTCTCAAATTGCAGCGAGCCGGGGCTACTCTTTGTTGCAGTGCACGGATTTCTCATTGCAGTGGCTTCTCTTGTTGTGGAGCACGGGCTCTAGGCATGTGGGCTTCAGTAGTTGCAGCACACGGGCTCAGTAGTTGTGGCTCGCGGGCTCTAGAGCGCAGGCTCAGTAGTTGTGGTGCATGGGCTTAGTTGCTCTGCGGCATGTGGGATCTTCCCGGACCAGGGCTTAAACCCGTGTCCCCTGCATTGGCAGGCGGATTCTTAACCACTGCACCACCAGGGAAGTCCCGTCCCTCCCTTCCTTAATTTCTATTCTTCTGATTGAAGATTATAAGGTCGGCTTCCAACAGGCTAAACACCCACTAGAGGAAGAGAGTTGGGGGTAAAGAAGACTCAGCATTTAGTATTTAGATTTTTCACTTTAGCCCCCTGTTTTTAGCATGGTACTCCCAACCTCAGTTGTTCATGGGATTGCCCAGTCCAGAAATTTTTGTAAGGGGTGGTAGAGGAGATCTTGAAGTCTTGATTCTTTGGTACTTTCAACCAATCCTCCTATTTTCAACCCAACCTCTAATCTCACTTCCTGAAGTAATACTTTTGCCAAATTTTTAAGTCTCTTGGGTATTCTGTTCAAAATGGATTGTTTTTTTAACCTTACCCAGTGCTAGATCTATTAAATTAGTTACCATTTTTCTTCTGCTTTCTTCTGTGTGTATTTGTCTTTTTTTTTTTTTCCTAAAGAATGTCACTTTTTTTTTTATTATTAATTTATTTATTTTTGGCTGTGTTGGGTCTTCGTTTCTGTGCGAGGGCTTTCTCCAGTTGCGGCAAGCGGGGGCCACTCTTCATCTCAGTGCGCGGGCCTCTCACTATCGTGGCCTCTCTTGTTGCAGAGCACAGGCTCCAGACGCGCATGCTCAGTAGTTGTGGCTCACGGGCTTAGTTGCTCCGTGGCATGTGGGATCTTCCCAGACCAGGGCTCGAACCCGTGTCCCCTGCATTAGCAGGCAGATTCTCAACCACTGCACCACCAGGGAAGCCCTATTTGTCTTCTTTTAAACCGTTTGTATCATTCTGTTCATAGGATTTAGGGGAGGAGTGGGTGCATCCTCAATCTTCCATCATTAAACAGGAGCCCCTTTTTATTGCATTGTTTTCCACGTGACTTTGTTTATATTCTACATATATAATGCTTTACCTAATTGATAGTTGGCAGGTTAGGTATCCTAAATTTGAGTAATCAACCCCATATTTTGAAAACTTATGTTGTTTCATATATATGTAATTATAAATGACATGAAACAATACTAGAATCTTGATTTGTCTTTTTGTACAGTATACAACCATCCAGAATTGGCCAAGTTCAAGTTGTAAGATGACAGCATTGGTGACCTACAGGTAATTTCATGATGGTGTAGTGCTTTTCTTAAAGCTTGTCCTCAGTCTACTCACTATGTAGAGGCCATGGTACAGTGATAAAATATTAGAATAAAATAGCCTGTGTTCAAATCCTGTTTCTTTGTGATATTGGGAAAATCACTTTTAGAAAATCTCTAAGACTCAGTTTTCGTCCTCCGTAAAATGAGGCTGGCAGTGTGCAAGATTGAGGGTGGAATCAGATATTGAATGTATAATGTCTCACACAGAGTATAATTTCTTAAATGCTAGTTCTGATTATATGCTCAGCAGTACATCTGTCTTGGTGAGGAATTGACCCTGGGAGGAAGATGTTGAAAATTATTATTATATCCCTGATGTTAGCTTGAGTTCTGAAGAAACGTCTTCTTTGTACTTATTTAGATCCTTCAAGGCATTTTTCCCACTCCTTGGCAACGTCTCTCAACCAGAGGTTCAGCTCTGGGCACTATGGGCCATGTATCATGTCTGCAGTAAAAACCGTATGTAATTAAAAAGAACAGTTTTCCAGCTATTTTTCTGTATAAGGATTAAGTTCAAGATGGAATTTTGAAAAATTGTTCACCTATGTCCTGATTTTAACACTTAAAAAAGAAACTGAAAAGCATTTGTATTAGTATAAAAAATGCTACAGAATTATAATTGGGGGTGGTTGTCAGGCAATATAGAAGGTGAAAGTTTGCTCCCACTCCTATTCCCCATAGGCAAGCACTGTCCATAAGTTGATAACTATAACTATACTTCCAGATACTTTTCTGTATACATGCTATAGTTAGTATATACTATATGTGAATAGGATAATGTTTTTAGACAAAATGGGCTCATTCTGTGCATACTATCCTATAGCTTGCTGTTTTTCACTCAGTACTTTATCATGAATACTATTCTTCCTATAGTAATACATAGATTTGCCTCTTTGTAATGGTTTGAGGGGGGCTGGGGGACCAGATGTCAGGAGTTGGTCCCAGGCAGATTAAATGTTTTTCCATGTTTTGCTGTTTTAAATTCCCCTTGGGAATTCTTGGCTTTTATTCTTTTTTTTTTTTAATATTTATTTATTTTTTGGTTGCACCAGGTCTTAGTTGTGGCTTGTGGGCTCCTTAGTTGCAGCACATGGGATCCTTAGTTGCGATGCACCAGGTCTTAGTTGTGGCTTGTGGGCTCCTTAGTTGCAGCACATGGGATCCTTAGTTGCGGCAGGTGGGCTCTTTAGTTGTGGCTCCAGGGCTCCTTAGTTGTGCCTCACCAGCTCCTTAGTTGTGGCATGCATGTGGGATCTAGTTCCCTGACCAGGGATCGAACCCAGGCCCCCTGCATTGGGAGCATGGAGTCTTATCCACTGCACCACCAGGGAAGTCCCTTGGCTTTTATTCTTTGTTAAGCATTATTATTAAAACTTTTGCTTTTATTATAAAAGAAATATAGGCTATAATTTTATACTAAAAAACCTAAGATATAACTTTTAGAATTAATTAAAGGTTTAACTATCAAAAGCATAAGCTATCTCAAAATGGCTTTAACAAGTATTGAGGCCTATATGCAAAAAAAACTATAGGAAATAATTTAAAAGCCTGAAATAATTGTGAGACATACTATACTCAATTCTTTTCAATTCACGGATATAATACAATTCAAGTGAATGAGTAAGAGTTGAGGAATCTGAAAATTATTTTAAAGTTAAAGTGGCAGGATAAACAGGAAAGAACTGACTGAGAAAAATGGTTTTTAGGAGCTTGCCGTAATACTTCTCTTTATTTATTTATTTATTTTTGGCTGTGCCTGTGGCGTGCAGAATCTTAATTCCCAGACCAGGGATCAAACCCTGGCACCCCTTGCAGTGGAAGCGCGGGGTCCTAACCACTGGACCACCAGAGAAGTCTCTAACACTTCTCTTTAAATGGTACTGGCATATGAATAGATAGAGGCAGATCAATCAGTTTGAATGGCACTGAAATAGACTCTAGTATATTCAGTTACAACAGTAGTAACTGTAACATCAACTAGAATTTAGTTGAGTATTTATATTTACCATGTGCCAAGCAGTGTTGTAAGCTATTTTTGTGTAACTTATTTAATTTTCACAGCAGATAGAAGGGGTAGCATTTTATTGTATATCTGTTACAGATGAGAAAACGAGGCATAGAGAAGTAAAGTAACTTGCCCAAAGTTAAAACAGCCTGCACCAGCAGAGATAGGGTTCTAACCTAGTGATCTGACTCCAGATCACCACTATTAATTAGATGCTCTGTGTTTCTTTGCTATATGATGTAACAATTTATTTAACATTGTTTCCAGTCTTTTCTATTACAATACAAACACTGGTTCAATGAATAATGACATCCTCTCTCTCACTCTCACTCACACACATACTATATACTTAGGAAAGATGAACATGTGTGCTAATTAAGAGGACAGACCCCAGAATCAGACTATTTGTACTTTGCTCCCATTTACTAACTGTGGGAGCTTGAGCAAGTTACTGAACCCCTCTGTGCTCCAGTTTCCTCATCTGTAAAATGGGGATTAAAATACCTATTTCATAGGGCTGTTATGAGAATTAAATGAGGTAACATTTGCAAAGCATTTAAACATTGCTTGGCTCATAGTATGAGCATTTGTACATAGCACAGTATTAGTACAAGCGTAGTGCATACCATTTGTTAAAATAAAAGACATCACTTTGCAAGCATAATCTGCAGAATACTTTTAGAATTACTGAGTCAAAGTGTTATGAATGCTTGTTTTGGTAGGTATTGCTAAACTGTCATCCAGAGAATTGATTACCAGTTTGCATTCTCATCAGCAATATACGAGAGCTTCCAGTTTCCTTTTATTCTTGCAAAAAGGTTTAGTTGAATTTTTTGATCTTTGTCAATCTAAGGTGAAAGAGAGTCTCAGTTGACGTTTATTTTAAGTAAGGTGAACTGTCTTATATTTGAATTGTCTGTTGATTTCCATTGCTCACTTTTTGTTTACTGTTTTTTTTTGTTTTGTTTACTGTTTTTTGGTCTTTTTCTTTTTAATTTGAAGGAACTCTTGCAAATATTCTGTCCCAGTTTATTGTCTTGATTTTATTCATTGTTTTTACAAGTCAGTATTTTGTTATATGGCCTCTGGGTTTCAGGTCATGATTATACCTTACAAAATTGATGAAAATTTTCAGCCATTTTGTTTTAAAATATTACCCTCCACCTATTCTCTCTATTCCTTTCTTGTAACATCTATCAGAAGTATCCTATACCTTCTCTCAATCTGTCCTACATATTTTGTAACCATTAAAAAAAAAAAGTTTCCATGTCTTTGTTTCTTTTTACTGCATTCTTGGTAATTGCCTTAGATGTGTTTTTGGATCATTGTTTCTGTGTCTAATAGACTCTTGGACTGATTAAGAGAATCCTTTCAGACTGAGTTGTGGACATGTCCCTTCAGTACAGCTTTGTATTTGCTTCTGTCAAGTGTTCTAGAGGTTTCCCTGGGATTGGACTAATTCTTATATTAATTTCTCAGCTCAAGGGTTCCCAGAACATTTAGGGTAATATATATTCAAACCCTAGACCAACTTGGGACTGGTTATAAATTCTCAGGAAAGACTTCTCCCCAGGAGCCCAGGCTAAGATGCAGATGTTTCATTGTCTTATCCGTTGTCTTGTCTAGCCCTTTGAGGGGCCAGCTTTATGCATTGATTTTGCTTCTGACTTCCTAAGTTAAAATCTAAATTCCTAGATTACTGAAACTGACAGTCCCTTTCTGCCCCACGATAGTTACAGGTTAGGTTACACGAGGTTTAGGTGCTTTTTGCTCTTTGTGTCTGACTCCTGGACAATTCCTTTACTTTGTACACTCAACTATGAATTAAAAATTTTTTCGATTATAGTGTATCCAGCTCTGGGGTTTTTAGGTTGTCTAGCTCAACATATTGCCTGAACCTGAAATTTTTACTATTTTTGTAATAAAAGATGTTCTTATCCTTTTAGCTAGGATTAGAGACATTTGAAGCGTAGAGTTGTCCAGAAGTAAACATAATAAAATAATCATCCATTATCTCATTATACAAACCAAGCATTAACTGGCATATTTCTTCTGAATTGACACAGTTTATCTGTTAATTCCTGTGTCAAAGGGCTTAAAACTTTGTACTCTTTCTTCAGAATGGTGAATGTGGTAATTTGGGAATATTTAAGATGCCAACTTGTCCATCAGGTTTCTTTGCTTGATTTTCTTTCAGCCAGCAAATACTGCAAAATGTTAGTCGAAGAAGGAGGACTGCAGCTTTTGTGGGACATCCAGAAGCACAGTGAGGCAGACCCCCAAGCACAGCACGTTGCAGCCTCCCTTCTAGGTGACTTCAGAATGCATTTCATGAATTATCAGAGACTCCCTCTCTGTTGAATGCCCTTCTTATCCTCAGGGGCTTCAGAGGTGCTCTGTTGCTCAGTGTCAGGTCTTCTGCCCTGTCACCAATTGAATGTTGAATTGAATTGAAACAAGTTGTCATTGGAGTTTGTGAGTTGACTGCCTTCTTGGCCTTTTTTTTTTTTTGGTTGATTTTCTATAAGTTATAAGAAGGTTGGGTTTGTATGATAGCCATGATCCCAAATCAAGTTGGAATCATTCTGGGAATACCCTTTCAGCAGTTTTGAAAAATCAAGCCCTGGACTCTGTGTGAAGACCTGTGAGCTTGTGTTGGAACAGCTATGCCAGTTACTTTTCTCTAGCCCCGGCCAATTTCTTAACTCTGAGTGTTTGTCAGAGGAAAGGAAAAAGAAAGACCTACGGGGAAACTTTGATATTTATGTTAAATTTCATGTTTGAAAGAATCTCCTAAGTTGTTATTCCTGGTTATATGAAGCCACTGGAAAAGAAGTACATGAAAAAGTTCTAGGAAACATACACGTATAAATGTATTGTTTGGAAGGCAGAACCTCTATTGGAGGGGAGGAAAAAAAATTTTTTTTAATAGATACCAGAGTACCTTCCACTTGTTGGATGGAGGGAAGAGAAATATATTTTTATGATTTTGGATAGTCTACCTTTGACCTTTCTTCCTCCAACTTTACACATTAGACTGAGTAAGCATAACATTGTGTGTAATTGGGTGTGCTGGTGGGTCATGGTCAAAGTTAGGACTGAGAATAGAGTGTTCAGATGAAAGATTATAAATCTCAATCCCTCAATCCCTCAATCCCTCAAATTTTTAATTCGAGTTAGGACTGTGACCAAGACTGAGAGGAAAGGGAAGGGCTGTGCCAGAGATGTAAAGAGGTGCTCTTACCTAATATGGAGATGAGAAAAATAGTGCGCTTCTCTGAGAACCAGCCTCAACGACAGTATAAACTATCATAGAAGCTTTGGTTTGTGTCCTCTGCAAACCCGCTCTATGGAATAGAGTATGAAGTCCTTCCTCACCTTATTATTGACAACTAACAAAACATGTTTTACCATTCATCTGTTTAAATTTTTCAAAGAAATAAATTCCTTTCTGAATTAGTAGCTTATTTTAGGACTAGATTTTTGTGCTGTTAGCTGGCCAGACTCTTAACTGGAATGCTATATACCTTCGTTTGGAATCAGATGAGGCTTATTCTTATTCTGAACCATATTTCAAACTATTGCTCACTGGTGACTCGATCAGAGGAATTTGTAACCTGCTTCCTTCTATAGTCCTGCAACTACACAGTATTTTCTCTCATTCACTCTTTTGCATGGTTCAAAAGGCTGTCTTACTTTCCTGACCTGAGTTCCGTATGTTGGAACATGCTGTTACCAGATACTAGCTTAGGCTAATGTGAGGAGGGTGGGTGGGAAATAGTGCCTGTCGAGGTCCATTTCTATACTGGGCACCTCTCCAAGTTTTGTCTCATTCACAACAATCCTCTGCGATAGTTGAGTTTTATCCTCCCCATTTAACAGATGAGAAAGAGGAAGTTCAGGTTACTTTCCTGGGTAGATAGATACTGCTCATGCGGTTGCGGCTGATTCTAAGACTTGGGCTCTTCTGTGTTACTCTCCCTTTCAGGAGATGAGCACAACTTTGGGGCACATTTGTATTTAGCAGCAAGTCAACAATGTTACTGGTATGTGTCCATGCCCATGGCTTAGTGACTTCTGAGTCTGGCCAGGCATAGGCTCAGAAAGCTCAGATCAGTTAAAGAATGACCACGTGGCTGTCTCTTCCCCTCTTCTACACAGAAGGAGGGCTCCTGAGACTAGTGTGCATATGTGCATATCAGCCACCCTTTATTTCTGAGTGTCGTCATCTTGCTCACTTTTGCTCGTGCTGTTCCCTCAGGCTTCCTCTTTCTTGCCTCAAATGCCTGTTGATCCTTCAGCTTTCAACTCCAGTGTTACCTGCCCATTTCCTGACCTTCCATGTTGTCCATCAGAGTTAATAGTTCCCTTCTCAGTACTCCTGAAAGCTATTTAATGCTCCATCAAAGATTTGCCTGCCACGCTACAGTTTACAAAAGGTTTTCACAGCCATGATTTCATCTGGTTCTTAAAAGAACACTGTACATGAATAATAACTCACGTTTATTGAACATCAGGTGTTTTATTATTTTTTTAGTCCTCCCAACAGTTTCATTATAGATGAGGAGGCTGAGGCACACAGTGAGTAACCGGCAGAGAGCTGGGCCTATTCAACCACTACCAGGGTTTCCTTATTATCTCTGTTGTACAGAGGAAGAAACAGGGCAGTTGGGGGGTGGTTCTTACAACCTCCTGTCATCTCTGGTGAGCACCTAATAACTGAGATGCAGAGGTCAGGCTTGAGTGCCAGCGATATAAAGGCCCAGAGGGGTCTGTTTTGTCCTTAGTTGACCGTTCTATTAGGGAGAGACAGGTATTCTCCAAAGCCAACCCGACGCCAGTGATTGTCTAGCCTGGGTGAGGAATGACGAAGGTAGCAGTAGGTGGCATAGTCAGCATCTTAGTGCCAGGCACCGTGCCAGTCATTTTATATCGATCATTGTCCTTGTGAGGAAACTGAAGCCTAGAGAGGTGAAATGATGAGGGCGGGCACGCTGCACATTTTCCTTCTGGATCCTGCCCTGTAAGGTGTGCATCTCCCATGCTTAAGGTGCAAAGGAAGTCACTCGCCAACAAATCTAGGGGGCCGCTTCTCCCTGAAGGCAGCCATGCCTTCCAGCCGATCCCGGGTCGGGATGTTCTGAAACAACATACAGGGTATTAGTCTGTGGGAGCAGGACCAGAGGCCAGTACTCGCTCAAGCTTGTTCAACGCATGACAAGGACAGAATCCAAGTCTTTCACTGCCTCTGGACGCCGGCGCTGGGCCACGCAACGGTATGGGCCTCGATGGCTCCTTGGTCTCCTGGGGAAGGCAGGCTGCCTCTTCAGCACCCGAGGCCTGTCACACTAGCCTCTCTTTGCACACAGCTTGCATGCCTCCAGAGAGCTCACAGTCTCGTGCAGCAGTCTGAAATGAGGCTACTCAGTAGAGAAGATAGATTAGGCTTTGCGGTAAGGACTCTGGCTTTGAATCCTGATGTGTAGTTGGTTCACACTACGTCCTACAAGTCCCAGGACCCCCTGTTTAGGAGTATTTTCGTTATTTGTTAACCTGGAGATTAATATTTTTGACTCACCCAGGAGTGAGGGGCTAAATAGGTCAGCCCCAGGTTTATTGCCCCACCATCGAACACACACAGCCTACAGGTGAAAACCAAGGCTCTGATGTCCCACTCCAGCCTGGCCTCTACAGTAGCCACTGGTACAGAGATCGCATAAACTGCTATTCTTCTCTCTCAAGTTCCTCTGTGATTCTCTGGGCACCCAAGTAGAGCAGGATACACCACCATTAGATGGCTGAGGAAACAGTCCCAGAGAGGAGCAGTGTGGCTCCCCTGGGATCACCCCAGGCTAACTGAGGAAGGAATGGCACAAAGACTGACTCTCTGGGTTGGGAGGAACCTACTGAATTGGTCATATAGTACTTAAGGCCCCCCACTCTGGCCCGGCCTCTGCTACAAGCATGCAGGACTGGTGGCAGACACATACCTGGGCATAGCATATCCCTTCAATGGCCATCCCTGATGCAATGTCCACCTGCAAGAAAGAAGTTGTGCCTGATCAGCCTGACCTTGCCCATCTCCATCAGCACTGGGCGCCAGCTTGCCCCTACTTCCTACACCACTTCTTACTGATTATGGATTCTTCCAGCAAAGAATTATTGAGGCTTACTGTATGCCAGCCCATATGAAGAGAGATGAGATGGTAAGGAATCCCCTCCATGGAGAGGGAATACCATTCATAACAGTGGTGAAGCAGTGCTGGGACGAATGCGGGCTGTGAGAACAGTGGGGAGGATTACACATAGCCTGTAGAGCTGAGGAGGCTGTGCCTGAGCTGTGCTTGCACAGCCAGTGTTCCCTCCTTGCCATCTGGCTGCCTCCCCATGCCTCCTGTCACCCCTATTAGTGAACTTTGCTGGCTTCCCATTGCCCCGAAAACTAAGGCCTTTATGACTCGGCCCCTGGCAACTTCCCAGCCTATACTGCCCAGTACTTGCTATTACTACCACTTACAAGCACTATTCTAAGAGAAGTACCTTTCACAACAGGCGTTATTTTCCCTACTATACAGCTGAAAAATCTGAGGCATAGAAAGGTGGAATGATTTGTCTAAGGGCACAACAGTATGTGGAAAAGCAGGTCTTTGAACCCAGATGGTCCAGCACCAGAGCCCATGCCCCTAACCTCCATGCTATGTTGTCTCACTCATCCCTTCGTCCTGTTCTGTCAAGTTGCTTATTTATACACCTCTGTGTTTTTCCTCACACTTCTCCCTATTTTTTGGAATTCTTATCCACCCTAAGCCCCAATTTTAGAAAACATTCTCCAACTCAGCACTGTCCAATACCGTAGCCAGTAGCCACATGGCCAGTGCAGCTCTAACCTCTCCAGGGTGTCTGCTTGGTACCCTTGACCTTTTATTAGTGATTTGTGTCTGTCCCCCTCCCCACCTTGGGGGCAGTGACCATATTTGACTCATTTCTGTGTCCCAGTTCAGGTCTAGGTTCAGTGTGTGATGAATGAATGAATAAGTTGATGTCTAGGACGGGTTAGCTGCAGCCAAGGCACCACACCTGAGCCCGGTCCACGAGGCCACGTTCCTGACACCAACACAAACCTGAGAATGTGGACTGGGAGCCACGCAGACCTGGGTTCTTGTTACTCGCTTGTTCTATGACCCTGGATAAGTCTTACCCTTTCTGAACCTCAATTTCCTTCTCTCTCCAAGGGAGAGAGATGAGGCTAAAATGTCATTTGGAATATCACCTGGCCAAACTTCATTTTGTAGGTAGATAAAAGTAAGGCACAAAGAGAGAGGTCAGACTCAAAGTCTGTTAGAAGAGTCCAGCTCCCGAGTTCTTTCCAGCTGTGCTGTCCATCTGTTTGCCATGAAAGCACCACCTCCCAGCCACCCCACTGACTTTAGTGGGACCCAAGTTCCAACCCCAAACCCTCTCACCTCTGTTCCTCGGTCAATGGCTACTTTGCCCAGCTGCACAGCAATGGGAGCCTAGGGAAAAGAAAAAGCTTGGTTGAGGAGGGGATCAGTGCTCATAGTTGGGCACACAGCTCCACGGTGGGGGAAGAGGTCTGCATAGAGATCCAGCTGTTATACTGACAGTGTTAAGTTTCGTTAGTTTTAGTACCTGCTACTTCTCAGCTGATGTTCCTTTTCTGTAATGGAGGAAGCCTAACTGATCCCTGACCCTCCCAATCCTGACCATCTGGGGTTCTTGTCATTTAATCCATCCCTCCAACATGTACGACATTTTCCAAATACTTTCCCACCCACAGACTTCTCTAATGGTCAAATGGTGCTACCCATCCTTCCAGGATGGTGCCATGTTTAATTGAGGCTCAGGGTGGTGAAGCACTTGGCGACGTTTGTCCAGTGAGTCAGTGGTGAAGCTTAGATCTGATTCCCAGTCACCTGTCCCACTGCTGCTCCCTTCCTCTACCCCTCTCATCTCAAGCCTCCAATGCAAGCAAGTTTTCCCCCAGTAAGGTGAAAAAAGGTCAAGATTAGGAACTTGGGCTTTGGAGTCTGACAGGCCTGGGTTGAAATCCTGAGGGGGCATTTTGCAAGAGCATCCAAGTGGCCGTCTTTGCCTCACTGGCCTTGCTTCCAGTTAGCTTGTGCCACAGCAGGCCTGGCACTCCATCCCCAGCCCCACTTCCAGGCAAGGAGTGCTTTTGCCTCCTATATTATTCATATTATTTGATGTTTTTGTAAGTAAGACTTTATCAGAAAAAGAATGATTTAAAAAGTCTGTTAGCATAGAAGCCATAAATAAAAAAGCTAACTACATAAAAATGAAGAACTTCAGACTGTGAAAAATACCACAAATAAAAGACAAAAATCAAAAACTGGGAAAATATATTTGTGATACTGTGACAGAAGAATTTCCTTAACAAAAAGCTGGTATAATGTTTTTTTAACATTCACAACAGTATGAAAAGTTAGTTCACAGAAAAGAAATACAGGCACAAGGTATGCTCAGCTTTACTTTTAAAGAAACGTAAATCAGAACTGTGAGGTGCTCCTTTTCACCTCAGACTAGGTAAATTGTAAAGTGTTGGTAATGCCCATTATAGCTGAGATTTAGGAAACAGGTATTTGCATACATAATTGATAGGAGAGTAAATTGGTACAATGCTTCGGGAAGGCAGTTTGACAAGAACTGGCAAATTGGATGCACATGCTCTTTCATGTTGTAACTCCATGTAGGCATCTACCCTGCAGGTGCACTTCCAGAAGTACACTAAGATGTACAAAGTTATTCACTCCAGCTATTTTTCAGGAGCATAAAGGTGTAAGCAGCATGATGTTCCTCATTAGAGTACTGGTTAAATGATGGCACATCCATACCATGAATGAAAAAGTGTGCAGCTGTTTAAAAGAATGGGGTTGATAAGTATGTGCTGAAATGGGAAACTCTCCAACGTAGTAGGTAAAAAAGAAAGGTGCATACTGGTGTGTATATTATTCCATTTGTGTAAAAGGTGTTGGTATGATGTGGCTTTGGGGAGAAGGGTCAAGAGAATGGAGAACTTCACTTTTTTGTTTTATACTTTTCCATACTGCTTGAATTCTTTTCTATGCATATTTTAATTTCATGTTTTTAAAATGTCTGTTAGAATTGGATTAGCCTGTAAAGGTGTGTTCTTTGTCCCCTAAACCATCCTAAAAAGAATTTAGAGTCATTTAGATATGTGAGTATATGTGCATAATTTATATTGTACATACAATGAATATTTCTGGAAGAGTGTGCAAACTGTTAACAGTGGTCATCTCTGGGGACAGGGATTGGGGAATTGAGCGATGTTTTGGTGACCACCTGTCCCGGTTTGACAGTGACTGAAGGGTTATTAGGACTTGGGACTTTCACGTTGAACCTGGACAGCCCCAGGTAAACAGGGTCACCGTACTTTTGATTTTTACTTTATGTCCTTCTTATTCTTCTGTTCTATTTGATTTGCTTGTCATGAATATGTTATTTAACTACTGATTTCTCATCACAGAAAATTAAAAACTACATAGCTATGTTGTACTGTGTTGAAAACACACATTTATGTTTCTGAGTGTGTGTGTATGTATGTATGTGTGTATGTGTATATACATATACATATATATAGGTAGTTGACCCTTGAACAGCCCAGAGGTTACGGGTGCCGACCATCCATGCAGTGGAAAATCTGCGCATAACTTTACAGCCAGCCTTCCCTATAGAGTTCTGCATCCGCGAACTCAACCAACCTCGGATCGTGTAGTACTGTAGTATGTATTTAGCTGAAAAAAATCCACGTATAAGTGAACCTGCACAGTTCAAACCTGTGTTGTTCAAGGGTGCACTGGGTGTGTGTGTGTGTGTGTATGAATACTAGAATCTGATCATTTCATATTATTTGGAAATGAGAACAGTCAGTCACACTGGCCACAGTATGTTCCATCCCTTTGTTGTTCAAGTGGAAAACGTAGCCAAATCCATATTCAAAGGATAAGGTATGTTTATTATTTAAAGGGAAGATCTGAGTGTTAAGTTGTGGACCTTGTGTTTATTGACAGTTTTTTCTGGGCTCTAATCTCTGCAGCCACTTGACTCCCTAGTTTTAGTAGTTTGTCCGCTAGAGGGCAGCCATCTACCACACCACCCCCTTGTGCTCACCCCATCCAAGAACCCTTTCATCCTTGGCACCCAGTTACTCAGCTGGAAGTTACAGATTCGTTTTTCAGGTTGCATCAAAATGTCCTAGCATTTGCATTAGTGATTTTAGTACTAATTTTTGGTATGCTCGTGTTTTGGTATACAAAGCTGCTTTTAAATACTGAAATACTAGTAATTATATTAGTAGAATACCGTTATTTCAATATACTGAAAAATCTGAAGCCTGAATCATCTTGAGATCAAGCTCAAAGACCCAGTTATTTAGTTTATGCAAAAAGGTAAGCCCTGTAGTCTACAAGTCTTGCTGGATAGGCCCCCTCTGTGGAAGTGTAATTAGCTACTATCCTGAGTCATTCAGAGTTTTGTATTAGTTCAGAGACTTTCTGACCAGCTATAACAGAAACATGACAGCATTAAAATTAACAGCATCAGACTCTCCATTTGTATGTGATGAAACTATCAATAAAAAGAAGAAATGAAGACAAAACAAATGCTTTCTTTTAAACCAAATTCGCTATCAGTTTTTTATAGTCTCTGCCCTCAAAGAAGACCTCAAAGTTATAAAAAGAGGCAGGATTATTTAAGGAAGACAGTATTTTTTTTCCAAAATAAAATACCTCTTTTTTACTTTTCATGATTAATTCAAATACTTTTCTCTGTTAATAATATTAAAATGATAGAGTGTGGTTAACATTTTTTTTTTTTTTTTTAGAATTTCTTTTTTTTAATAGTAATCTTTTATTTATTTATTTATTATATTTATTTTTGGCTGTGTTGGGTCTTTGTTTCTGTGCGAGGGCTTCCTCTAGTTGCGGCAAGCGGGGGCCACTCTTCATCGCGGTGCGCGGGCCTCTTCACTATCTCGGCCTCTCTTGTTGCGGAGCACAGGCTCCAGACGCGCAGGCTCAGTAGTTGTGGCTCACGGGCCCAGTTGCTCCGTGGCATGTGGGATCTTCCCAGACCAGGGCTCGAACCCGTGTCCCCTGCATTAGCAGGCAGATTCTCAACCACTGCGCCACCAGGGAAGCCCCTGGTTAACATTTTTATAGGCTTACATTTTAACTTCGTTTTGTAACGTCTGTAATTTTTTGTATTTGAACTGCATTATTTGTTTTTTTAAAAAATCGTACATGTTCTGCACTCTTTAAAATAAAATACCAGTTTTTGTATTATATTCTGCATTATGCAAAATTAATGCCAAAATACCAGTTACTGTTTTTCTTTCTGGTATTGCAGTCACTTTCTTTGACCCTGATGAACGGTCACTAACCTTTCTGGTCTGTTATAGCATAGATACAATGGGGATAATCAGCTCAACTGGATTGTTGATTTTGGGACACTATTAAAGTACCTAGGATTGTGTCGGATGGATGAGATGCTCCGTATGGGCTAAGTCAGTATTAGAAATTAGCAAAACTTAGCTCCATTTCAGCTGCTTGCATATATTTGCGGAAACTTGGGACCTCCCTCTGGGTCCTCTTAGAGGAGTGAGAAGCCAGCAGAGCCTCTCAGGTACTTGGAGATTACATGTAGGCAGGGCCTAAACCTACTCCCTGGGTCTCTAAACCTTTTGGGAGACTATGCTCATAGGCTATTTGAGGATTTTAAAAAATTAATGGATCTTAACACGTCCTACATCACGTATTTCAAGCACTTTTCCACCGTGTAGTATGGTCGGAAAGTTGAGCTTGTAGTTCTTTATCTGCTTTAGAATCTTGCTTTTTCAATTTTGGGACATTTTAATGCAGTACTGTACAATACAGTAGCCAATAGCCGCATGTGGCTATTGGCATTTGAAATGTGGCAAGTGTAATTGAGAAACTAAAATTTTAATTTTAATTTCATTAATGTGGCTAGTGGCTGCCTTAGTGGACAGCACAGGTAGAGGATGTTTATATCATCTCAGGAAGTTCTGTTTTACAGTGCTATCCTGAGGATTTTCAAGCCTATTTGATTCCAGTCCCTCAGAACTTAATTTTTATTTTAACTTAAAATCTGATTTAATTTACTGGATGGCTGAATGGATGCTAAAACTCCAAAGAGGGTTAATTTTATAAATGTGGGTAAATGGATCTTATGTGGCTGCACGAGACACCGTTGCCCCCTGGCCTCTCCACACGTGCATCCCCTATGGCACAGGCCTTCCTGTGCTGGGCAATCACCAAACCTGGGGCAGGATCTCCTGGGCCAGTGCTCGTGCCCGGTGGTAGGCGGCGTTGCCCTCCTCATTCTGGGCCACGGCATGGTTCACCAGCCCCAGAGCCTGGGCCTGTGCCCCGCTCAGTCGTCGGCCTGTGAAGATGAGCTCCTTCGCCAGGGCCACCCCCAGGCATCGAGGCAGCCTCTGAGTCCCTCCTGCCAGGATGGAGTAGGGGTGGTGAATCTGCATGGGAAGTGGGAGGCCAGAGAAGGCCCAGGCTGGGAGTCAGCCAAGACCTCAGAAGAGCAGACTGAGTTAGGTTGGCAGGGCAGAGGCCAGAACATAGGGCAAAAGAGGAAAGTAGGGAATTATGCTGGATAGAGTGGAGTTGAACAGGTAAAGAAGGATGGATGCTGTGGGTTGAAGTTACCTGCTCCTGGGAGGAGTCCTCGGGTGGTCTCAATCAGCCCCATGACAGCTGAGGAAGCTGCTTAAACAAAACAGAATGAAGCCCCCACCCTACCTTCCAGCACCAATCCCCAAGGAGAAGAGATACCGCCTGTGGGCTCTGCTCACTCCTCCAGCCAGCCACTTCCCTCGTGGTGTGGCCACAGCCAGACTCCTCCAGATGCTGCCTTTGGAAGAGCCCTAGCCTGGAAGTCAGCAGGCCCAGGCACTCATCCTACCTCCCCTACTCACCAGGCAAGTCTCTTATCCTTTCTGAACCTCACGGGTGGGAAAAAGACGAATACCCCTCTTCTGCCTACTTCAGAGAGCTGCTAAGGATTAAGTGAGGTAATGGTGCTTAGAACAAGGAAGGGGTTCCTAGAAGGTGCGCAATACCTATTTGTAAGTTAATGGCTTCTCTGTCTCACGCATGCTTAGCTCAGGTTTGGCCTAGAGTGTCACTGACTCCTGCTTTCACCAGTTATTTTTCCCAGCTTTTTGTCAGCCTGAAATTTTCCTGTATTCCGGTCCACATCCTCTTTCCCCAGTTCTGCTTCCTCTGAGAAGCCCTCCTTGAGGTGTCCCACCACACAGGCTTCTCCTGAATTCCCTCAGCACAGGCCAGCTGAAGCATGCAGTACGGGAGGGAGGAGCTTACGGTCACCCTCCTATCCACCACCACACCCTGCAAGTTAGTTGCCCTAAACATAGGCAGGTGAGAAGCAGAGTCGGGGCTGTGACCTGACCTGGTATTTTGATGCCTTCTCTTCGATACGCATCTTGTAGATATAAACTCCCTCTATGCCTGGGGTTACACATTTTTAAAAAAATGTTCTTCCTGGGTGGTGGGAGAAAGCAATGAGGGGAAGAGAGTAGCACCGTGATGGCACTCAGACATTCTCTGATTGCCTCCAAGAAGGGCGCACCTAACCACCAAGACAGGAAGGTTAAAAAGTGATCGATTATCTTCATCCTCCCCTCCCTCCACTCTTCAAAGCTCAATTTCTCTGAACTAGTAACGCAAACCTTTTCAGGTGCCAATGAACCAGAGGGCAGTGTTCTTGCCCAGGCGTGTTTGTGATTAGCTGGGCAGGTGACAGACTGCCCCCACGGCTCATCTTTGCCCAAAACGAGATGGAAAAAGCTGGCTTGGACAGAACTGGAAGGTTGAACAGTTAGTCTTTGCCCCCAGCCTTCCCTCTCTATGTTCTTTTTGCTGCCACGTTAGCAGTTGCTCTGGGGTTGGTAGGAGCAGTCCTGAGCTGAGGGCAGCTGACTCTGAGAAGGATGGGTACTGCCGCCGTCGGGCTAGGCCAGGAGGGGAACCAGCCGCTGCCTGAACTCCCTGTCCCCCACCTTGCCTTTAGTTCTGTGGCTGCTTGGAAAGCCAAGAGCAGTGGCTGACTGCAGAATCCCCAGAATTAGCCTGTTTCACTCTTCCTTCCCCACCCTACCCCACCTCTCCCCGTGCCCAGTACCTGCCACTCGGAGGTCACAGGCCAGGGCCAGTTCCAGGCCTCCACCTAAGGCAAACCCATCCATAGCTGCAATGGTGGGCGCAGGGAAGGCTGCTGTGGAGATGAAGAAAGGCTCAGCCTGCGAGGCCCTGGCAGGACCAGGACAGTGTTTCAGGGAGGGGAGGAGCTAACTGGTTGGGACAGAGGGCTTCATTGGTCCCAGGTTTGGGGACCTTACCTGGTACCTCAGCCATGTTATCTTAGAAGTTGGTTTTCCCACTGGGGAGAGTTGTGCGATCAGCTGGCTATCGGGAGTGGGGAGATGGGCAGGGTAATCTCCTGCTGGCCTCCCTGGGACCAGCCTTTTTGCACTCCCTTCTCATTCTGTGTGCCAAGCCCCATACTGAGTGCTGGGAACACAACTGAATCAGACGTGGGGAAGGCAGACCTGTAAACAGGCAGTGATGACCCAGGTAATCAGTGCTCTGATAAAGGAAGCTTGGAGGATGGATCAGGGACAGCTTCCTGGAGGAGGAGGCACTGGTGGTCTTAAAGGATGAGTAGAAAGTTCAGATGGCCAAGGAGGGATATTCCAGGCAAAAGAACAGCCATTGTCAAAGCCTGAAAGCATGCTTGGTGAAACCTGACTCTGAAAAGGCCAGGTTGCACCCTGAGGGCACAGGGGTTGGGGGTCATAACCAGCAGGGCACAAAGGCTGAGAAGCCAGGGCTCCCTCTGGGAGAAATGCCCTCTGAACCCTCGTCACACCCTCCCCCTTGTAGAATTCCTTGTTCCCTGCCCCCAACCCCCCAGAATCATCTGTCTTTCCACAGAGCTCACAACAGAAACTGTTCTGTCTTTAGAGGAGAGTGGTGGGTGGGGTGAGGCTGGGATCAGCAGGACCCCAGAATGCCCTCCTCCTCCGCACTCCAGGACCCTCACCAATCTCATTCATCAGGCCTCGGAGCCGCTGGACGAAGACCCCCACCTCCGCCTCACTCATCTGCTCCCGCTCCTTCAGGTCTGCACCTGCGGATGCAAGGGTGACAGCCCTTGGAAAATGACCAGTTACTGCATCCCAGGCTGTCAAAGGATCCAGCAAAGGAAATCTGAAGAGACGCAGCCAGAGAGGAAAGAGAAACACCGGGAAAACATGGTTAGGGAAGCCAGGGGAGGGGGGCGGTGGTGGTCAAAAAAAGGAGAGATGCAACAACAACAAAAAGACTGGATTTCATCAAAATTAAAAACTTTTGTGCATCAAAGGACACTATCAGGAGAGCAAAGACAACCCACGAATGGAAGAAAATATTGGCAAATCACATAACTGGTGAGGAATTGATATCTAGGATATATAAAGACTTCCTACAACTAAAAACAAAACCAAAAACAGAACCCACAAAGGACAAAGGACTTGAATAGATATTTCTCCAAAGACAATAAGTCAGTAAGCACAGGAAAAGATGCTCAACATCGTTAGTCATTAGGGAAATGCAAATAAAAACCACAATGAGATACCCCTTTACACCCATTAGGATGGTGATTATAAACAACAACAACAAAAACAAAGTGTTGGCATGGATGTGGAGAACCCTGATGCATTGCTAGTGGGAATGTAAAATGATGCAGCTGTTGTGAAAAATATTTTGGTGGCTCCTCAAAAAGTGAAACATAGGATTACTGTATGGTCCAGCAATTCTATTCCTAAGTGTATACCCCAAAGAATTGAAGGCAAGGACTCACACAGATACTTGCACACCAATGTTCATAGCAGTATTAATCACAATAGCCTAAAGGTATAAACAACCCAGGTCTATCAACAGATGGATAAACAAAATAAATGTGGAAAATAAATAAATAAATACATATATATATAAAATTTATATATATATAAAATGGAATATTCATTTTTTAAAAGGATAGAAATTCTGCAATATGCTACAACATGGATGAACATGAAGGACATTATGCTAAGTGAAATAAGCCAGACATGAAAGGACAAATATATGACTCCACTTGTATGAGGTACCTAGAATAGGCAAATTCGTAAAGATAGAAAGTAGAACAGAGGTTACCGGGGGTTGGGCGAATGGGGAGGAATTGCTTAATGGGTATAAAGTTTATTTGGGATGATGAAAATTTTCTGGAAATGGACAGTGGTAATTGTTGAATAACCTTGTGAATGTACTTAATGCCACTGAATTTTACACTTAAAAATGATTAAAATGTAAATTTTTGTGTAACATATATATTTATGACAATTCAAAAAATATGTTAAATAGTAATAAAATAAAAATTTGTGTTTTTTTCCAGTTTTATTGAGAAATAATTGACATACATCACTGTATAATTATTTTTTTTAACAGAAGGGGTTGGTGGGGTCCAAGGAGGCTGAGAGGTCAAGTTAAGGTGAGAACTGAGAAGTGAGTGCAGGGCCCAGTGGCATGGAGGTGCGCAGGGACCTTGGTGAGAGTAGTGACAATGGAGGCATCATCAAAGGCCAGATGGCAGGGGCCTGAGGCGGGAGTAAGGGGTGAATATAGTCTTCGCAAGTCTTAGATTATCCGAAAGTCAGTTGGGAGAGCCCTTGGAAGTCTTTGATTAGTTCCAGCCCCTCAGTGAGAGATGGGGAAACTGAGGCCCAGAGAGTGACAGGGACTAGCCCAGGATTCCAGAGCAAGTCAGGGGCAGATTCAGACCTCCTGCAGCCCCCCTACTTCCCTGTCCTTAGCTGGGATAGTGAGGAGTGAGGCTAACAGGGGCATGAAGTGACCATGATAGAAGAGGTCAGACAGAGGTGGAACCAGAGGAAGAGGCCAGGGGAGGAGGAGGGCCTCAGCCAGGGCAGCGGGGTCAGGCAGACTGGTCCGCATACTTATCCTGCCATGGCAGACCCCGAGCTGGTCACCGTGATCTGGACAGCTGAGACCTAGGGACTGAGCCAAATCTCCTTGAAAACTCCTAAGCATCACGCTCCTCCCACCCTAGCCTTCCACAGCCTCTTCCCGCCTCCCCAGTGCCCTCTCCACAGCCACCCCAGAGCCAGTTCTTAGCTCAGCTCAGCTCTCATTCATTTGCTTGTTGTGGGCCTGGGATGCGGCATTTCTCATCTTTGAAATGAAGTGCGTGGCGAGGACCAAGTGGTGCAGAGACATTGAAGAGTTTTGTTGATGGACTGAGATCTTGTAGGTGGGCAAAGGGGCACAGAGTCCCATCTTGGCCACAGACCTTGTGAACGTCTTTGGACTCAGCTTCCTCATTTCCTCAGTGAAGGGTCAGACAGTGCGTGGTGCAGCAGGAAGAACAAGGATTTGGGGGTCAGAGAGGCCAAGTTCAACCTGAATTCTTACTATCTGTGTAACCCTAGGCAAGGAATTTTACCGCTGAGTTCACATCTCTAAAATGGGAATAATGAGTCCTGTGCTGGAGCTGACCTAAGGACCCCACACCCCACAAATGCCCTGCAGGCCGGGGGGAGCCCTGCTGAGCCGCGGCGTAGGGGCTGGAAAGGAAACCCACCTGCACAGAATACACCCTTCACTCCACTTCTGAAGATCAGGACACGCACTTGCCGGTCCTCCCGCAGCTGGGCCAGAGCTTCCAGCAGCTGCAGAGGAGACACCATCAGATACCTCCCAACCCAGCCCCAGCCCACCCTTGTGCCCACCCTTTCTCACCTCACTAACGAAGACGTTCCCCAGGGCATTGCGGGCGCTTGGTCTGTTCATCAAAATCTCAGTGATTCCTGCAGGGGACAGGGCAGCCTTGGGTGAGCCAGCTGCCCTGCTCACTCCCGGGCTGGGGCCTGGGATCTGGGCAGCCTCTGCCCTCGATGAGCAGTGTAACTTGGGGCAAGTCTCACACACCCAGGCCTCAGTTTTCCCAATCATAAAATGGGGAGAATAACTCTTGCCCTTTCTGCCTCACAGAAGAAGTAGAAGGGCTTGTGAACCTTGGAGCAACATGGGGAGAGGGACAAGAATGACAGCCACAGTGGTTCCTGCCTGCTTCTGCCATTGTGAGACACACACATACCACACACCCCTTCTTCAATTTCACGTATCTCTCCGTTATTCTTTTCTCCATAGCCGGACTTCGTCTTGAGCTGAATGAGTTATAATAATATCACCACCCAGAAACCTCCTCGTGTGCTCTGACTCGTTCATTGTTCCCTCCTCCCCCCAAAAGTAACAACTCTCTTGACTTTTATGGTGATCACTTCCATGCATTTCTTTAGTTTTATCACACAAATGTGCATCTCTAGACTTCACAGTTTAGACTTGCTAATTTTCAAAAATATTGATGTGTCTTTTAAAAGCTTGTTAAAATCCTCAGGTTCTGCCTCTAGTCCTGTCTTTCCCTCAAAAGTTGTTTGTTGGGACTTCCCTGGTGGTCCAGTGGTAAAGAATCCGCCTTCCAATTCAGGTGACATGAGTTCGATCCCTGGTCGGGGAACTAAGATCCCACATGCCACGGGGCAACTAAGCCAGCACGCCACAACTACTGAGCTTGCGAGCCTCAACCAGAGAGCCTGCGTGCCCCAAACTACAGAGCCCACACACCCTGGAGCCTTCGCACCACAACTAGAGAGAAAACCCTCACGCCACAACTAGAGAGAAGTCCGTGCACCACAACGAAGAGCCCGCGCCGAAATGAAGATCCGGGGTGCCACAGCTAAGACCCGATGCAGCCAAAAATAATAATAATAATAATAACAATAAGGAAAAACCCAGAAGTTATTTATTAAAGAACCTGGGGCATTTGACCTGTAAGGTGTCCTGCAGCATGGAATTCACTGATTGGACACTCATGGGGCAAGTGACCAGGTTCCTCTGTCACAGGGATTTAGCAACTAAATCCAGAGGCTTGAGCACACTCACATTCCGTCCTCTTTGGCAAGAGAATAACCTTTGCCCTACCCGTGTGATATTCTTTTACCCGCAACAGTCAAGCTTCTTGAAAGGGTTTTCCGTACTCAGTTAATCACTTTCTTGCCTCCATTCACTTAAGCCTTCTCCAATCTAGTTCCCACCCCGTCACTCAGCAGAAACCATTCTCACCAAAGTGACCAATGTAGCCACATCACTAACCAAGGGACATGTTTCCATCCTGGTCCCAGGCTCAGCAACAGTTAACTCTGCTGACAATACACATGCTCTTCCTTGAACATTTTCTGCCTTGGCTTTTTTTTTTTTTTTTTTTTTAATAGATTTAGTTTTTTCAGAGCAGTTTAGGTTCACAGGAAAATGGAGTGGAAAATGCGGAGACTTCCCGTAAATCCCCTGCCCACTGCACATGCATGTTCTCCCCCACTATTAACATCCCCACCAGAGTGGGATATTTGTTACAAAAGATTAACCTACATGGATACGTCATTATCACCCAACATCCATAGTTTACATTAGGGTTCACTCTTAGTGTTGTACATCCAGTGGGTTTTGACAGATGTGTAGTAACATATATCTGCCTTGTGGCCCCACGTTCTCCTGGTCTTCCTCCTACCTCTCAGATGATGCCTCTGCACTTTTCTAGGTTTTCTTCTACCCAATTTTAAAATTCTTAATTCATTTATTCAACATATATCTATAATAAATAAGTCCTGGGAATGTAATGTACAGCATGGTGACTATAGTTAACAAGACTGTATTGTATATTTGAAAGTTGCTAAGAGAGTACATCTTAAAAGTTCCCATCACAGGACTTCCCTGGTGGCGCAGTGGTTAAGAATCTGCCTGCCAATGCAGGGGACATGGGTTCGAGCCCTGGTCCAGGAAGATCCCACATGCCATGGAGCAACTAAGTCCGTGCGCCACAATTACTGAGCCTGCGCTCTAGAGCCCGCGAGCCACAACTACTGAGCCCATGTGCCACAACTACTGAAGCCCGCATGCCTAGAGCCCGTGCTCCACAACAAGAGAAGCCACCGCAATGAGAAGCCCGCGCACCGCAACGAAGAGTAGCCCCCGCTCACCGCAACTAGAGAGAAAGCCCGTGCACAGCAACGAAGACCCAATGCAGCCAAAAATAAAATAAATAAATAAATAAAATAAAGTAAAATTACTTAAAAAAAAACAGTTCCCATCACATACAAAAAAATGTAACTATGTGTGGTGATGGATCTTAACTAGACTTACTGTGGTGATTATTTCACAATGTATACAAATATCGAATTTTGTTGTACATCTGAAACTAATATGTTATATGTCAATTATATTTCAATTAAAAAGCCCCAACTCTTACAAAAAGGTAACTCCACAAAAGAAGACATACAAATGGCCAATAAGCACATGAAAAGATGTTTAATTTTATTAGTATCAAATAAATAAGAGTTTAAGAAAAGCATAGCACCCAGTACAACGACTAAAACTAAAAAGACTGAAAACAAAAACCGAGTATTGGCTATGAAAAAAAAACCCTTACGTATCTATTGAACAACTATGATATATAATAAATTGTGGGAGTTATAAGTTATGTAACAGCCCCTGTCTTCAAGGTGCTTACAGCCTAATACAAGTAAATGATAACATGAGGTCATAAGTAAAGTAAGCACATGAAGTACTATAGGATTACAGATGGCAGCTCATAGATGGAAGCATTTGAGCAAGGTGAGAATAGGTAAAAATTTTCATTTGAAGAGTGAGGTATGATGGGAAAAATACTACAGGTAAGAGACTACTTAATTTTTTAAAAAAATTATTGAAGTATAGTTGATTTACAATGTGTTAATTTCTACTGTACAGCAAAGTGATTCAGATATATATATATGTGTGTGGGTGTATATATATTCTTTTTCCTATTCTTTTCCATTATGTTTTATCACAGGATATTGAATATATTTCCCTGTGCTATACAGTAGGACCTTGTTTATCCATTCTATATATAATAGTTTGCATCTGCTTACCCCAAACTCCCAATCCATCCCTCCCCCTCCCCCTCCTCCCCCTTGGCAACCACAAGTCTGTTCTCTGTGAGAGTACTCAATTTTTTAATGTTGAAGTTCCTGAAAGGTCAATCCAAGATCTCTTTATTCAGTCATTTGTACAATTACGAATTTAACACATGCTGGCCTCTGTACCAGACACTGATGTCAGAGGCCAGAGCAGACCCAGTCCTTCTCCTCTTAGATCTTACGGTCTAACAGAGGAGACAGACATTCAACCAGTAATTACTATTTGTGATGAGAACATGGGGGGAAAAAGGACAAGGAGGTGAGCGGTATAGAGTGGGCAGAGGGGGCCCCTAGTGTAGAAGGTGAGCAGTGACTTCCCAGAGGAAGAAGTGACCTTTCACCTGAGAGCTGAGGAACGAATAGGAGTCAGCCAGGCAAAAGTGTGTGTGTGTGTGTGTGTGTGTGTGTGTTGGTGGGGAAAAGCCCATTTCAGACAGAGGGAGTGGTACAGATGAGGGCCCTGAGTATAGCAGAGCAGGGTACTATAGGGTTTGTAGAGCTGGGCCTCTTAATGTTTTTTGGCTGGGCCTGAGAATTAAACCAACATCAAACAGATTAAGAGGAGAAAAGCACACAAATTTGTGTAAGTTTTACGTAACATGAGAGCCCTCAGAAGGAAATGAAAACCCCCAGAAATGGTAGAACCTACATGCTTTTATAGTAGGCTGAAGAAAGAATGTCAGTTGTGGAAGAGTTAACTATGTGGGAGGCTAAAGGAAGATAAGGCCTGTTTGTACACAGTTGTCTGTTTGTACAGAATTCTCTTGGCTTCAACTCCCTGTTGAAGAATGTTTCTTTTCTCCAGGTTCAGGGAGGACATCTTTCACATGGGAATTTTTATCTCCTGTTTTCAGTAAGCAAAGGGGAGATTAGAATGCCCTTCTTGCATCTGCTGTTTTTTTCAAGTGCCTTTAGCTCAAAAAAAAAAAATCCCTATACCAATGTGGCATTTTTTTTTTGGGCGGGGGGCACATTGTGCCACCTTTTAGTGTCTTCCAGAACTGGTGGAGTTCAGAGCAAAGGGAGAGCAGCGTGAGGCAAGGCAGAAGAGTCAGGAGGGCTGCACTTGCTTATCTGCCCCTTCTCCTTCACGCCTCCCATGTGCCTACCTCCTGTACACCCAGGACTGCCCTGCACACCCGTCCAGCTCGCCTCTGAGCTCTGAGCCTGAATATCCAGCTGCCCACTTGACATCTAGACCAACATGTCAAAAAATGATCACTCTTTCTCCTGCTCCTTTGGTGAGCGAATGACATATCAACTCAGAGTTCTGTCATGTTGCCTCCATCTTCCTCACCCTTGAAGTTTACTCAGTCTCCCAAGCGGCCAATTCAACCTCTTAGATCTCATACCTATCAGCTCACATCCCTCCCTGCAGCCACTAACCTGGTGGGCTCTTTCTTCTATTACATGGATCCCCCAACTGGCCCTCTGCCCTCAGTCTTGCCTCCCCTTTCCCCTCCACTTTTGTTCCCTCATCTGGGTCAGAGTCATCCTTCTTACCCAAATCTGACCATATTCTTCCCCTCCCTTTTCATCAAAATTAAGTCTAAATCCTTAATACCACCCCAAAGACCCCCTACAATCTGGCCCTTGCACCTCACTCTGGCCTCAACTCATCTGCCAAATCTGGGTCAGGTGTGGGGAAGAGAGACCAGCTCCGGGCAGGGGCTCAAATACTCTTATGCCTTCTTGGCCATCTCCCCTCCTGTAAAATGTCAGGATGGACTAGAGGAGTGTTTACCAATCCTTTGGGCTTCAAAGCCCCCTTATTATTTTCTCTCAGGGTGTTTAGCTTTGAAGAACAAGCAGGATTTATTAAGATGGCATTCTCAGTGTGAGTTGATCTGAGACACAGAGAAGGGCCAATGAAAGTTTCAGGGCTCTCAAGGGACAGGGTTTCCAGCCACAGTTAGAGAACTGTGGTCCAGGACAGAGAACTGTAACATGCAGGCTAGGTGGGCTTCTTTAGCCTCCCCAGAAACCTTCATAGAGTTCTTTGAGCCCAGCAGGCCTGGAGGTCCCACTGAGGAACTCAGATGTCCCAAAGATCCTCTCCAGATGAGAAAATGCTGCAACTTTGGGGAAGGGAAACTGTGGTGGATACAGAGAAACCACATCAGAAGGGTTGAGGAGAACAGTCTAGGTCCAAGGTCATTGTGGCAGACAGACCTTAGAGTGGCCCCCATGTTCACATCCTGCACAATCCCCTTCCCTTGAATGTGGACAGGACCTGTGAATTGCTTCTAACCAAGAAAATACAGGTAAGGTCATAAAATATCACTTGTAAGATTAGGTCTAATTATATGGCAAAGGTAATGAGATGTTACTTCTGTGATTAGGTTATGATGTATGTAAGACTCTATATTACTAGCATACACTAGAGAAACTAGTGGACCTGTGGAGAGGGTTGTGTGGCAAGGTACTGTGGTCAGCCTCTAGGAGCTGAGAGTGGCCCCCTGGCCAACAGCGAGAAAACAGGACTTCAGTACTACAACCACAGGAGATGAATTCTGTCAACAGCGTGAGGAACTTGGAAGCAGATCTCTCCCCAGTTGAGCCTGTGATGAGACCACAGCCCCCACCAGCTCATGGATTGCAGCCTGCTAAAACCCTGAAACAGAGAACCCAGCTAAATTGTGCCTGGACTTCTGACCTACGGAAACTATGAGAAAATAAATGTGTGTTATTTTAAGCACAGAGTTTGTGGTAATTTGTTACATGGCAATAGAAAACTAATACAGTCATGACGTCTTGGGATTGACAGAAACTTTCCTCTCATCTCTTTGCTTTCCTGTTCTGTCTTTCCTTTTTCTCTGGCTGACTCTCTCCCATATTTCATCTCTATCTCCCTCTTTCAGAATGTAAATATGGTGCTTGGCTGAAGTCACAGCTCAGTCACATACCAGCTTCATGGCCTTGGGCAAATTACTTTACCCTTCTGACCTTCACTTTCCCAATCTGTAAATAGAAATACTAAAAAGGTTGTAATGAAGATTAAAAGAGATAATGCTCACAAGTGCTTAAACATAGTTTGTGGGTACCGTGGGCAGGGAAAATGCACAGAAGCTGGGGAAAGTCTAGGGCCCCATATGAGGTGAGAAATCTAAGCTGGGAGCCCTGAGGAGCCAGACAGGGCATCTTTGGCTTTAATTCATTCACCTGACAATGTGCAACTTGTACTACCACATGCCAGGCCCCAGAGAAATAGAGAGGACTCAGCCATGGTCCCTGACTTCTTAGCTGAGCCCCTATTCTAGGAACCTTGCCCTTGCTGGGCCCCAGTAGTGCACTGCACCCTCTCTACTCTTACCAGATCCCCCCATACCACTGGCTGATGATTTGATTTCCTTCGCAGATGACCTAGAGTCACATCTGACTGGATGGTCTGAATCACAAGGTGATGTGGGTGGGAGTCAACAGAAACTACTGGAAGGTAGTATAGAGACCAATTGGTTTAACAATCCCTTACTATATAGAAGGGGAAACTGAGGCCCAGAAAAGAAGAGAATTTGCCAAAGTTAATAGCTGGACCCGGCTAGCAATCCTCACTCTCAAAGAGCTAACAACTGATGAGGAGACAAGTCCAGACACAAGGGATGTAAAAGGACAATGGGGGGGTGTGTGTAATTCCAGAAGGATTTACAAAGGTAGAGAGGAAAGAAGAGGACCCAAGTCAGGGGCATAGTTAGAACAAAACACTGAGGTGGGACAGCCTGAAATGAACAAACACATGAGTAGAAGAGATAAGGTGACAATGTCAGGTTGTGGTGGAGAAACTTGAACGTCCAGCTAAGGAGCTGGAGTAGAGCCATAAGGAAGAGTGAAGAATGGTTAACAAACGTTAACCAAGAGTGGGTTAACAATCCCATTTTCAAGGACAACAGGCACAATGTGACTATGCTCTGGTGACATCATACCAAGTGGAAGGCAGAACTGGTGGCTTCTAACGGGGGTGGTGGGGTGGTTCTCCTGTGTGTGGGTCCCCTCCTCGTGCCTCCTCCACTGCTTCTCCTTGATTTCCTTTTCTCATTCCTTCTATATGCCCTCTGGCAGGGGCAGAGGCTTAATCTCCTGATGCTTGTTATTTCTAGATAAAAAATTCCCCTTTTTTACAAGTGAGCCCTAAGGTCTATGACCCGTGGTAATTTTTTAACTAATGTACAAGTCTGTGTTTTGAGTCACTGAATTACCAGAAGAGGTAGTGATGACCTAATAGTTGAGAACACAGGTTTTGAAATCAGAGCTGGTTCAAATTGCTTAACCTTTCTGTTCCTCAGGTTCTTAATCTGTAAAGTTGGGAGAATAACTATAATTATTTCAAGGCAAGCGCCATTGCCAGTTTGGCAGTGAACTAAGCATGAGAGTAAGGGGTATTCTCTAACACCAGCAATCCCACGTGGCCAGAGAATTCTCACCAAGTAATGTAGTTGGACACTGGAAGCCCCTACATGTCCATCAAAAGTGGGGGATGCACACTAGGGAGCAGTATACAACAGCAGGGAGCAAGGAACAGATTTATATGGCAAAGCAGCTCTTCAAAACTTAGCATCAAGTGGGAAAAAGGAAGAAATATGAGATGTCTAGAACAGTGCCTTCTGTGTAAATTAAAACTCGGACACAAACAATGCTACATAAAATGCAGGGAAGGTTAGAGGGGTTGGACTGGGGATAAAGTAAAGACAAGAGAAGGACCTTGCCCTGATGGTGACGAGCAGCAGACTGCGGGGTGTGAGTAACACCACTGAATGCAAAGTTCAACCACCACCCCCCAGCACCACCCCCGCAAATAAAACTACCCCCAAACAGAAACAAAACAAAATAAAACCAACCAACCGAACAAACAAAACCCAACAATGCTCAATCAATATGCTCTTAAGTTTGCTAATCAATATGCTCTTAAGTTTGCTAATCAGAGAATGCCAATGTGACAAGCAGTTCACAATTGCTTTCTTCTTGGTTTTCACTAGAAGTTAAGATTTTTTTAAGGGTTAAAAATTATAATATGTAATCAAAGCTACTAAAGTGACAAAGGAAGCATTTCAGTGTGTAAAGCAAGTAGGATATTTGTTGTCAGCAAGAAAATATATAAAGACTGGAGATTTTTTTTTGTTAAAAAAATAAAAGAGGAAAATAGGGCTTCCCTGGTGGCGCAGTGGTTGGGAATCTGCCTGCTAATGCAGGGGACACGGGTTCGCGCCCTGGTCTGGGAAGATCCCACATGCCGCGGAGCGGCTGGGCCCGTGAGCCACAACTACTGAGCCTGCGCGTCTGGAGCCTGTGCTCCGCAACAAGAGAGGCCACGATAGTGAGAGGCCCGCGCACCGCAATGAAGAGTGGCCCCCGCTTGCCGCAACTAGAGAAAGCCCTAGCACAGAAACGAAGACCCAACATAGCAATCAATCAATCAATCAATAAATCTTTAAAAAAAAAAAAAAAAGAGGAAAATAATTTTGTCTTAGAGCTGATTGTTTATGGATGGGAAAAAATGGGACAAGTTAATATGGATCCAAAAGGTGATAAAAGGTTTGTGAAAAAGGAACTTTGAGAATAGAATTTTGTACGTTGTTAAGATTGATTAAGACTAGATTAAATTTAATTAGGTAAATAAATTTTGTGATTAACAGTAAGCTGGTACCAGACTGAAATTTGGTTCTCTCTCTCTGTTAAGAGAACAAAGTTTTGGGCTTCCCTGGTGGCGCAGTGGTTAAGAATCTGCCTGCCAATGCAGGGGACGTGAGTTCAAGCCCTGGTCCAGGAAGATCCTACATACCGCGGAGCAACTAAGCCTGTGTGCCACAACTACTGAGCCTGCGCTCTAGAGCCAGTGAGCCACAACTACTGAGCCCGCGTGCTGCAACTATTGAAGCCTGTGCACCTAGAGCCCGTGCTCCGTAACAAGAGAAGCCACCACAATGAGAAGCCTGTGCACTGCAATGAAGAGTAGCCCCCGCTCGCAGCAATGAAGACCCAACACAGCCAAAAATAAATAAATAAATAAATAAATAAAAGAGAACAAAGTTTTCTTGGAATGCTGCTTTTGATGATAGACTGTGTGAATTTCTTTGCATTTAAGTGATTTATATTTGTTTTTAAAATCTTTTGTTACTTTGTTAAAGTAAATAAATATTATTTCACAATGATCTGTGAAGATTATGGCACATGTAGATAAAGTTCATTCTGCTTCTACAAAGATTAACCCCTCATTGTCAGACCTTTGCCATCCTGATGTCCTTGTAGTATGGCAGTGGTCTACTCCTAAGTCAGAGAATTTAAAATGGATAAACAGGGGCTTCCTTGGTGGTGCAGTGGTTAAGAATCTGGCTGCCAATGCGGGGGACACAGGTTCGAGCCCTGGTCCAGGAAGATCCCACATGCCGCAGAGCAACTAAGCCTGTGCGCCACAACTACTGAGCCTGTGCTCTAGAGCCTGCGAGCCGCAACTACTGAAGCCTGCGTGCCTAGAGCCTCTGCTCCACAACAAAGAGAAGCCACCACAATGAGAAGCCCGCGCTCAGCAACAAATAGTAGCCCCTGCTCGCTGCAACTAGAGAAAGCCTGCACCCAGCAACGAAGACCCAGCGCAGCCAAAAATAAAATAAATTTATTAAAAAATAAATAAATAAAATGGATAAACAATGACTGTAAATTAAACAGGGCTATGGGAAATCCAAGACGGCCACTTGGCTTTTCCCGGCTCCCTGACAAACCTCATTTTTTAATTTGATGGGTTAAAGCCTTCCCTGGCTGGAGGGTTAATGCCCTCACAATGAAAAAAATAAAAGATTAAAAATGTGTTTTCTGGGACTTCCCTGGTGGCACAGTTGTTAAGAATCCACCTGCCAATGCAGGGGACATGGGTTTGATCCCTGGTCTGGGAAGATCCCACATGCCGTGGATCAGCTAAGCCTGAGTACCACAACTACTGAAGCCCACACGCCCTAGAGCCCGCATGCCACAACTACTGAGTTTGCGTGCTGCAACTGCTGAAGCCTGCACGCCTAGAGCCCATGCTCCGCAACAAGAGAAGCCACTGCAATGAGAAGCCCACACACTGCAATGAAGAGTAGCCCCTGCTCGCCGCAACTAGAGAAAGCCCACATGCAGCAACAAAGACCCAATGCAGCCAAAAAAAAAAAAAAGAAGTGTTTTCCACTTGCGGTATACTTTCTACAATCTCCAGTGATCAAGACACCCACTTCACTGGATAAATCATACAAGCCTTAACAAAAACTTCACAAACTTCTTAAAACTATCACTGTAACTATCATCCTCAATCATCAGGCAAGGTCAACAAAACTAATGGAAAAACTGGACTCAGAACAAAAATTAATTACATGGGATTAAATGAACTGCTAAATATGATTATAATTCTTTTATTACTTTTTGTCTGACATATTGCTAGCTTTTAATCTTTGTTTTTCAGATATAAAGAATCTCTTCTTCTCAAGCTACTTATGGTTTACAACAATTTGGTAATTTACACCTGTGGGTAAAATTAAAACATTTTTCTTTTCTTTCTTCCTGGTCCCTCCAGAAACTGGAGACCGTTGGGTTCTGAGCAGCCTTATCAAAATTGTTATTTCGTACATTACCAAATATTTGACTGAGCCTCTGATAAAATGATAGTCCCATATAAGATTAATGATTGTAATGGTGTAACTCTAGGTATGGGAAAAAGCAACAAGAGGGAATATTTTCCTGGACCATAAGAGACTAGACTAGTCTCAGGTGGTCCAGAGACTTTTGGCTACTACTAACAAGGCCTAGTCCAGTAACAACGCATTGTGTGGCCTATCAGCGGAGGAAATAAACATTCCTAGCACTGTGGGACAAAATGGACATGAAATGCCCCCCAAACCATGGTCAAATTTATGGCCATGAAGGGGCCCTGCCGAGTGGAAACTGGCACTTGCCATCTGCCTCTACAAAGATTAAATCAGGAGCTGCTGCAGCTGCTGACCTTCAACACCCCCTGAAAGGAGCTCAGGGTGGAGATCAGGAATGAGGCACTCTGTGCTCCGGGAAAAACTGGCAGAACAGGCCTTCAGATAGTTAGATATTTTCAGGTAAGGGTTTTTATAAGCCCAAATTCTTGCATCTTCTCATACCTAGAGAAACACTAAAATTATTAATGGTGACAACTGCTTTGGTTTATATGTTAATACCACATCAAAAGTTAAAACCTACTGGCTACAAGTCTCCTCGAAGTGCCAGGTCTAGACTGGAATTCAGGCTTATTCTCCGGAAAAAAAAAATGAGATCTATTTTGTCTATTAATGTTCAGGTTGTCACTCTTCCAACTACTTCTGAGTCTGTTACACCTACATCAATCACACTGGGCTAATAAAAGAGAACATCAAAAGATATATGACCATGCTAAATGGCTTCATTCCTTTGGACAGGGTAACCTAAGTGCTGACTATATCTGGACCACAGTTAAAGGAATGCTACCAAATGTATCCTGGATCTTACTCCAGCTTGGGCCTCTGGTTACAATAATTCTTTTACTGTGGCTCCTGCCTTTTTCATCTACTTGTTAAGTTTGTCTCTTCCAGATTACAATAGTTTCACATCAAGATGACGGTGACGCAGAGATTCCAGCCACTCCTCGGAACAGATCCTGCCGGAATAACAACAGAAGTCGCCCTGGGACCCCTTAGTGAGATAGGGCGAGAGCTCCGTGACCCCAACTAGGTAGGGTCTACAAGCCCCTTTCCAGCCTGCAGAAGCTACAGAAGACAGACCATTGCCCTTCATCCTCCCAATAAAGATTTCTTCGGGGTTCACGTCTCTCAGGGGGGATTTGAGGTAGGATATAGATAGGCCCCTGGGCCAGACAGCTGGTGTTTGTCAAGTGGACTAAAACTGAAGCTTTGTTCTCACCCAGACAATCCAAGGACAAAGCTAGTGGCAGAAGCTGAGCTCTGCTGGAATAAAGAGATAAGATGACCACTCCTGAGGTCAAGGAAAACTACCCTGTCTGCACATGGGCGGGAAGGCTCCGTGGGGGTCAAAAAGGGAGGGGGTGCCACCCCATAATAAGTGTGGACATACACCCACAGGCCTCTGGTGGGATCAATCTTAGCAAAAAGTTGCGCACGCGTGTTGGGGAGGGCCCTAGGGCAGGTCAGGTGTGGAAAAGAAACAAGATAATTGGCCAAATGTAAACAAAGACCTGGAAGGACTGTCCTATATAAGTAATTTAAATCAGCTCTTTACTGCAGTTCCTCCTCATTAGAGAGGAAGGCCATACTCGTTCTCTCTGTGTATTTCTGCCTAGCTTCTGACTTAAATAAACTGCTTCTCTGTGTGCGCTCCCATGTTGTGCTGTGTCTCTAATAATAAACTTTTTACATGTTTTTACAGTTTTTGCCTCCTTGAAACATTCTTGCTTTCAAATGGGGGAAAGAGCCAGGGCCACTTTGCTTCTAGCCTCTAACCGCTCGCTGGTGGTCTACTGGCTAGGATTCCTGGTTTTCATCCAGGTACCCAGGTCCAATTCCTGGGCAGGGAACTAAGATCTCTCTTCAGGACCGCTCACTGCTGTCTCCGAGATCAGTTTCAGTCTGCTCCGGGGCAGTGGGTGCGCTGGTCATGGGTCCCGCCCCGGCAGCAGTGTCAGGCGCCGGGCCGGCCTCGGACAGCCGGCCAGAGCTCGCCCCAGCCGCCTCCCGGGCCCCCCAGGACAGAGCACTTACCTTGGTCTGGACCCGCCAGAGCGCACACTTGGATCTCGCGGTTTGCGGCCGCGGGATTGGCGGCGCAGCCACGGGCCTCACGGGGCCTCCAGGGGCTCGGAAGGCGCAGGGCGCTGGTCAGGGCACGCAGCATCCGGACCAGTCTGGGAAGGTGCCTCTCGGCCCCTCCACCACCCACTCCTCTCCGGCTGAAAGCTTGCCGCTCAGTCCCAGGCCTTCGTAAACCGCGCCGCCTATTGGCCGAGAGCCCGGCGCGGCTCTCTGAGGCTCTTGAAGACCGGAAGACCTGGGTAGGAGAAAGCCCAGCTCTGCTGTGTGATTTTGGACAAGGCTGCCAACCTCTCTAAGTGTCAATCTGTAAAGCGCGGATAATAAAAGTGACTAGTGTCAAAGATAAAGAAAGTCGGACACTAAGGTAGTGAGAACAGATTTTAATCGTTAATATACTATTGCAAAAGGGAAGTGTCCAGCGTGACACTGAACTCAACTTCTGTTTGTACAGAGGTGACTGGGAGTTTTACCGGGAGAATGAAGGAATAGGGAGGTGGGTGAGCGGGGCCTATGTACAGTCGGGGAAGTAAAACTTACAAAATGCGCGGAGGGGGTTAGTCCACACGAAACCGTTCTAGGTTTGCTAACTGGCGCTTATGCAAGCTTAGGCTCCCACAGAGACTGGGAGACAGGAGCCCTACCTTCAGGTGTTGGCTGAAACAAACAGTAAATTCTTTCAGCAGCCTTGAGTTTTCTCAGGGAGGCACTTTAAGTGGGGCTAGAGTCATCCTAGGGATGTGGCCTTGAGCTGTTAGAAACTATGTTAGTGTTCCTTTAAGTCTTTATAGGGGAGGCAGAAGCCTAGTAGAGAAGAGGGCAGAGGACACTGGCTAGAGCTTGGTGATGGAGAGAATCTTTATCACTACCTTGTGGTGGTGTTATAATGATTGGATGGGATGTGTGAATCTTGCTTACACATATGCTCAATAAATGTTATCTCATTTTAAAAAATGTTATTTCACTTATTCATTCGGTCATAGTGTCTACATTCATGGACTTCACCACCTCACCTCCCATTTGCATCTCAATTCATCCCAATTTTATGCTCAATAACTGGACTGCAAAAATATTTGTGAATGAGAATCCCAAGCATCTGCCCCCACTGTCCACCCAAAATGCTTTTGCAGAGATCATCAGTGGCCTTGTTTAGTTCATTCTGGGTGGATCAATAGTGTTCAGCAAACACTCTCCCCTCTTTCACTTTCCACTTGTTGAAGACCCCAAAGCCACTAACAATCCTGGCCTCCAACCAATGGCTGGACAGTTAGGCGATCTATAAATAAAACTCTCTCTTTTTAAAGTCACTGGTGCTTGCTGAGGTCAGCACTATGTCCATCAAGGTTTAAACAAAACTGGTAGCTAACCTCCTTCCTGGGTCCAGTGGGAAACTCTTAAGTTCCTCTCTGTGACCCTCAAGATTAATTGGGGTTTATGTCACTCCTGGTCATTTGTGACCTGTTCTTGCTTCCAATGAATTAATTCAGGTTATGGATCACCTGGCCATCCCTCCCTGTCCCTTTTCTACATATTACTGGACACAACTCCAATTCTGCCACTCCTTAAAGAATCACAGACACGAGGCTGCATGAGAAAGATTTTTACAGAAGGTTGGGGAGCAATTGTGGGACTTCACATCTCATACTTAAGGAGGTTAATGCTAACTGTTATGGACTGAATTGTGTCTCCCCCCCCAAATTTATGTGTTGAAGTCCTATCCCTCAGTACTTCACAATGTGACTGTATTTGGCAATAGGGTCTTTAAAGAGGTAATTAAGTTAAAATGAGGTCATTAGGGTTAGCCCTAATCCAACATGACTGATGTCCTTATAAGAAGAAATTTTTTAACACAGATGGGTATAGAGGAAGACAAAGTGAGAAAGTGGCCATTTAGAAGCCAAGGAGAGGCCAAGGCCTCAGACAAAACCAACCCTGTCAATACCTTCATCCTGGACTTCTAGCCCCCCAGAACTGTGCAGAAATAAATTTCTGCTGTTTAAGCTACCCAATTTGTGGTACTTTGTTATGGCAACCCTCGCAGACTAATACACCAAGTAAAGGAACTTCTTTTCCTAAGAGGAAATCTGGTTTCTGGTTTTTAAAATAACAAGGTGCACCTCCTCCTCTCTACATTATGATTATTTCTGGGATTCCAAGGAAGCTTAGCAAAGGAGCAAGGGAGGTAGGATGAGAGTGGTAGTAATAATATGGCCATAAGTAGTAACATTTTTTTTCTTTTAAATCCTGCTGGTTTTAAGCAAAAAATCCTTCAGTAATCCCTTCTGGACTATAATATGAATTTAACAAACTATTGTTTTAGTTATTAAAGGATATATGCAGAGCGCTCTCACAATGATGATAGTAATGTCTTTAATGGAGGCCAATTGGCAATATATGTTCAGAAGTATAAATCATCTCTTTTTTTTTACCATGAAATTCCAATTTTAGGAATTTAACCTACAGATATACCCACACAGGTGTGAAATGACATATGTACAAGGTTATTCATTGCAGCATTGCTTATAATAGCAAAAGACTGGAAACAGTGTTAATATCCAACAACAGGGGATTGGTTAAATAAATTATAGTACATCTATAAATTGAATACTATGCAGTTATGAAAAAACACAGGAAGCTCTGATATGGTCTTCAAAATCTATTTTTGTATGAAAAAAAATCAAGATGTGGAATAATGTGTAAAGAATGCTAAAATTTGTGTTATAAAGAGGGACAGCATTACTTAGGTGGGTATATATACACTTGGTTGTAGTTACATAAAATATTTCTAGGATAGGGGAGAGGAACTGGAAGCTGGCAATAGGGATAGGAGGGAGAATTTTTACAGTTTGACCTTTTGTACTTTTTGAATCTTGATTCATGTTTTAAGTATTATCTACTCAAAAATAAATAGTTAAAATGAAAACAAAACACGACAAAAATTAAAATAAATACATGATATAGTAAAGACAAAAATAAAAGTAACATACACACAAGATCAAAACATTCAAACAGTACAGATGGATATAAAATTAAAAGAAAAAACTTGCCTCTTCAATCTTGTATGCATTTAAAAGAAGTTTGTTGTATTTTATGCAGCATTTCTAGGTGTTTTGTGGCAGGAGAATTTTTGGATTATCTAGTCTTCCACATTGGGAAGGGAAGTGTCCTTTCCCAATCTTTTCAGCATTAATAGCAATGTTTATTATTACTCCCTCTCCACCTCTATGGGCTCCTTTTTTGAAACCAATATCCATGGGACAGGCAGCATTTGTTACATAGTAATTAAACTGGACTCTGTGACTTCTTGCTCTATTGGGTTGTCTTATCCACCAATCACAGTGCTGTCTTTATCAGCCAATCAGAGTTTCAAGAAACAACTCTACACTTAGTAAAAGCCTCTTCAGTGCCAGCCTTATGCTGGACTCTAGGGATAGGCAGGAAAAGGGGAGATTCTTTGCCCCTTCTCTGATCACCTGAAGATTTTACTAAGTTGACCCATTCTCAGCCCAGGAGTTCTTTACCCAGCCTAGTGGAGGCTCCTTAGAATCAACTGGGAGCAACTTTCTAAATATGGATGCCTAGGCTTTACTCCCAGAGGCTCTGATTCAGTAGAGAGTGGGCTCTGGATATGGATGTTTTGAACCTATGGTGATTTTTATTGGGGGTGGCATGGTGTATATACATAATGAAATTTCTATAAGGCCTTTTGAAATAATAAAAATCGCCTGTGAACTGAGGGTCCACTTGGTTCAGTTTCCCTTCCAGGGGTAAGGCTGTCTTCTGCAATAACCCTGAGGCCAGTCAGCCTCAATTTGAACATGTCCCTTTCCCCAGAGACAGGTTACTCAGTCCCCATAGAGATAGCGTGATCAGTCTCAGAACACCTCTGCCTGCCCCAAGTTTTTCCCTTGCCTTTCCATGTAGCTTCCTTGTTCCGCTTCCTGCCCAATGGCTCCTCAGCAGCCAAGTGGCATTTCTGCTAAATGAACATCTGGCCTTAAATTCTACCAGTGCTAGGAACAATTACAGGACGTTTTCCTGAGGGAGTGAACTTCCAGCATTTGATGCTTTATGCCATGGAGATCTATGAGGGGCTCTTATCACACACCCTTAGGACTGGAAGGGGCCTCAGAAGTTTTACACACACACACACACCCACACACACACACAGAGTCGGTTCTCAGTTTTTGGTGGTATTTATGTTCTGAAAGTTGCTGTGAACACAAATTAGTGAATACTGAACAATTGCTCGTAGGGGAAATACAGGGTTAGGCTCCTGCCAAGTTTCTGCCCACAGCATTTTTTGTCAGCTGATCAATACATAACCTTCTTTTATATGTGTTTCTGTTTAAAGACATCTTATTATTCATATATATATATTAACATTGAACTCAGAGCCAATAGCACTATAACATCTTTGAACTAAGTTCATGTATTTTCTTCATAGTGCACCTCACACCCGTCTTGTATCAGGTATACTAGATAGCATTTCAGGCACCATGCTTGGGGACCACTTTTAAACAGTGAAATCATCAACAAAAAACACAAAAATGCGAATAAGGTGGCACTAAATAGATGAGAAGCACCTTGGTTTACAGCATGAGCTGAAACAAACAGAGCATGGTTCTTGCTTAACCTCAGCTGCCAACAGGCAAGTGGGGCAACTCACATCTTCTGCCACCTCAAGGGTTCTTCTAGTATTGATTTGGGGGTTACAAACACATTTTTGTGAGCAGGAAAATCTGCAAATTCAAAATCAGCCAATAAAAAGCACCCACTTATATATCCACAGTATACCTACATATATACATATTCCTTCTATTCAGTGTTAAAGGCTTTGTTTCTATCACCTCGTTTAATCCTCACAAAACAACACATGAGAATGAGTTTCAGAGAGGTTAAAAAAGGTCACAGAGCTAGTGACAGAACTTTGGTTTTCGTTTTAGACATTCATGTAATAAAATCCGCCCCCTCTCCCCCCAGTGTACAGTCCTATTTGTTTTACGCGTGCAGTGACTCTTCTAACTACTACGACCAATAGGATACAGAACAACTCCAACACTCCGAAATTCTTCCTGAGGCTACCCTTTTGTGAGTCCGGTTTCAGGCCAAGCCCTGCCCTCAGCCTCAGGCCTTGCTCCAGGCCACACTCCCTCTCAGCATAGAGAACCTAAACCTGAGGGGCTGGTACCAGGCTATAGAGCTTTTTTGCAAAGGCTGAGTGGGCCTGCGTCTCGAGCCCACCTGTGAACTCCAGCCTTGTCCCCAAAGGATTCCCTAACCCGCCCCGCCCCGCCAGGACACCGTACGGCCACGCCGCAGGCGCCTCGGTGCACGCGCACACGCACGCGCGCGCTCCCACGCCTGCCCGCCCCGCCCCCTGCCCGCCTCCCGCCCCGCCCCCGGTTCTAATTGCTCCGGCGCAGCAGAGGTTTCAATAGGCCTGTGGGCGCGTCAGGCCAGTCGTTCCTACGTTAGCTGCGGTTCCCGTGCCCAGAAGTGTCCGAGCCATGCATGTGGACATCTCACAGTCTCCGCTCCGGAACCGGGTGTTTGTGGTGGGCGTTGGGATGACCAAGGTAAACAGAGCCGTGGGTCCCCGGAGGCGGGCTCCCTGCTCTGCTCTGTCTGGGTGAGGCCTGGGGAGATTCGAGGTGACCGGGAACCGGGGGTGTGGGGGGGTGAGAATCAGATTTGGGGCTGTGCGTCGGTCTGTCCTTCCTACCCGGAGGGCGCCCGGGGCATCCCACCGCCCAGCTTGGCTTCTTGGCCCTGGGGGCATCAGAGTGGCGGGTGGGTTGTGATGTAGGGTCTGTTTGCGGGATCGTAATATCGCAGGGTTGTTCCAGCGGCCATATCTTCCTCCTTTTTTCCTTTTCTCCCTGGGGCGCAGTTTGTGAAGGACGCCCTAAGATGACCCAAAGTCCGCACCTCCTTTGAATCTGGGTGGAATCCTAAGATGTGTGGACCTCTGACGGAGGCAAGGTCCGCCTCACACCCGAAAGGAAAGCAGGTCGTGAATGTCGCCAGCTCTGCACTTCCAGGAATACTCCTTGTAGGATCCCTTCTCAGGGACAGTTCCAGTGTAGATGAGGAGGAGAATCATTAGTGATGTCAGCGTCTGGGCACAGGTGGCAGGTTTTCTGGATCCTCCGACCTTTGTTGTTCCTCAAGTGGTACTCTTCTTGGTACTCAGGAGGCCAGAGACTCCTGCAGTCTCACTTATTGACATCCTCACCACCTCTGTGCTCTAGTGATGCCAAACTGCTTTTAGTTTCACCCCAAACATTTTTATGCCTCTGTTGCTTTGCTTTCTGTTTTCCCCACTACTTAAGACCGTTTGTCTTCACTGGTTAACTTATTTGCATTTTTATTTTTTTTTTCATTAATTTATTTACTTTTGGCTGCGTTGGGTCTTCGTTGCTGCACGCGGGCTTTTCTCTAGTTGCGGCGAGCAGGGGCTACTCTTCGTTGTTGTGCGCGGGCTTCTCACGGCGGTGGCTTCTCGTTGCGGAGCACGGGCTCTAGCTGCACGGGCTTCAGTAGTTGTGGCACGTGGGCTCAGTAGTTGTGGCTTGCGGGCTCTAGAGCACAGGCTCAGTAGTTATGGTGCACGGGCTTAGTTGCTCCGTGGCATGTGGGATCTTCCTGGACCAGGGCTCGAACCCATGTGCCCTGCACTGGCAGGCAGATTCTTAACCACTGCGCCACCAGGGAGGCCCTTATTTGCATTTTTAAAAGATCAATTCAGACCTTCTCCAAGAAGCCTCCTCTGATCCTCCTGACTTTCCCACATGTTAACTTAGTACTTACTATTTTATCCTGAAATTGTTTTTATGTCTATATTCTTCTTTTGCACGTAAGCTCCTCCAAGGTGAGTACCATGTCTAATTCATTGCTGTACCTCTAGCACCTTGAAAATGCCTTGTGCCTGAAGACCTCAGTGAATGTTAGTTGAACAATATTAAATGGATATGCTTTATGAAAGAGAGTTCCTAGGGGAAGTTCTCTTTCTGAGAAAACAGCCTTAAACTTGTTTTTATCTTACCCAGTGGGCTGAGAGTACACAAAGCAATCAAGACATGTAAGTAGAAAAGTCAGCTAATACGTTATGAAGCAGATACTTGGAGATCATCTGTTGTTTCATGGGAAAGGGGACTTCTGGTATAGGTGGACAGTAAAACCTTTTAAAGTATGGTATAAATACAGTCAGATCCTCCACCACTGGCTGTTAAATGTCTGGTTATATTGGCTATATAGAAAAGCACTGAGCTTTGGGAAGTAGGAGATGTATTTATTTTTCCTCAAGTTGGGAGGCGGAGGTGTGGGAGGTGTTAGTTACAATCTTCAGGGAAGAGGTTGGGACTATGGAGAGCAGCTTTATTGATGTGCTTACTAGGCTAGTGCACTTCTCTCTGGGTTTGATCTTTTGGAACTTGGGGGAGGGTTTAATGAAGAGGGAGAAATTTAGCAGATAATACTTTAGGCTCTGTTGGTAGATCTCAACTGGTTGTGGTTCTTAATTTGAATAGCTGAATTCCTAGACAACTTGAAGTTCTCCTAGTGAGGTTTTATTATCAGTGTAGGAAGTTAATTCCTATGGTAAATTAGAATTCTCATGATGCATATCAAGAGGTTTTAACACAACTAAATCACAACTACTACCTGGCTGACAGCAGGCCGAGTCCCTTTGCTTATGCTGCCTACCTCCTGATATGCCCTCTTTTCATCAATTTAAATTCTGGCTATCTTCAAGAACTGGTCTGTCTTAGTCTGTTAGGGCTGTATAACAGCAATGCCTTAGACTGGGTGGCTTAAACAAGAAATATTTATTTCTCACAGTTCTGGAGGCTGGGAAGTTCAAGATCAAGGCACAGGCAGATTTGGTGCATGGTGAGGCCCGGCTCTCTGGTTCATAGACAGCTGTCTGTGGCAGAAGGGGCAAGGGAACTCTCTGGGCTCTTTTTTATAAGAGCACTAATCCCATTCCTGAGGGCTCCATCTGCATGACTTCCCAAAGGCCCCACTTCCAAAAATGAAGAATTAGATTTGTGAGTTAGATATCAATATATGAATTTTGAGAGGACACAGACATTCAGTCTATAGCAGGACTTCCAAAATGTACATCCTGGTTTACAATTAGCCTTGAGGGACACATCTTAAATTGGTAAAGAAATAATAGTATAAGAATATTTAGAAACATGGCATTTTATAAAAGAAGAAATATCTAAAGGAATTGAAAATGGATGTTTTGGGAGCAAGTAAGACTAGCGGGTGGAGAGTAGTGGAACAAGATTGCTGTTTTTATTATAGGCCTTGAGGTAGGTTTTTATTTTTATTTTATATTTATTTTTTGCATTTCTTTGATTAAAAAAATAAAAACTAAAAACCAAATATAAACAGAACATTACCAGCACCTCAGAAATTACTCTCCGCCTTCTTTCAGTCACTGACTCCTTGCCTGCAAAGGGTTACCATTATCCTTCTGACTTCTGACCTTTAATATCATAGATAATTTTGGCTTTTTCATTCAACATTATGTTTCTGGGATTCATCCTTAATTTTATGTGTAGTTATAGATTGTTCATTCTCATTGATGTAACATAGTCCATTGTGTGAACATTCCATAATATATCCAATTTATTGTCAATGGACATTTGGTAGTTTCCACCTAAACGTGCTTTTCATTTTGAAGGAGTAATGTTGTATTTGTTTATTTGCTTGACTAATCTTTTAAAAACTGCCTTGATTTCAGTAAGAAATGAGAAAGTGCAGTCATTTCACTACCTGGATGATAATGTGGTTATTAATAGGTATTACTTGGTGGAGCCTAGTAGCACAGTACTCTCTCCTTATAGTAAGTGCTCTCTGTACTACATGCTCTGATTGTAATTAGTGAACTGAAGAGTAACTACAAGGGAAATAGGTAATTTGGGGCTGCTGAATTAGGGAATTATGAAGAATTCTCTAATTCAGAAGTTAATGAAGAATTGGGGTGGGTAAGAGATAGGAACAAATGTTAAACGTTTTGTTTTGGTTCAGTTCAACAGATATATTTTGGCACTGTGCAATAAAGTGTGGCATTTAAGTCTAGTATCTATACAGTGTTTCAAACTGGGTTTTGTGATCCATTGCAGGGGTAGTGATGTCTGTTTAGAAGGTTGCCTCTAGCATTAAAAAAATTGAAATAGAATCGAAAATACTGTATCAATATAACAAGGATAAGTATTTCATGAAAATTTTGCTTCAATATGTGTCTACTGGGTCATGTTGTATGTTATTGTGGTTTGCAGTTAAAAAATTTTTGAAAGCCAATTCTCGTTAGCACAACCTCTGACTAGCAGACCACTCCATCTTATCTAATTGATCACTGTATTTGGTAGATTTTACTTCACTTATGCTTCTCAGGTCTCTCTGCTTCTTTCCATTCTTTCTGCTGCTATCTTAGTTAACTCTCACTTGGGCTATTTCAGAATTATGCCATTTGGTCTTACTGCCTCCAGCCTTGCTTCGTTCATTCATTTCTCAACATTGCATTTAGAATGATCTAACGTGCACGTCTTCTCGGCCCAGTCTCTCTCTCTCTCTCTTTTTAAAGTAGGGCTTTATTTTTCAAAGCAGTTTTAGGTTCACAGCAAAATTGAGCAGAAAGTACAGAGGGTTCCTACATGCTCACTGCCCCCGACCCCGCCGGAAAGCCTTGCCCACTATCAATAATCAGCATTAGAGTGGCACATATGTTACAGTCAGTGAACCTGCATTGACACATAATTATCACTCAAAGTCCATAGTTTGCATTAGGGTTCACACTTGGTGTTGTATATTCTATGGATTTAGACACATATGTGGTGACACGTATACATTACATCATCATACAGAATACTTTCACTGCCCTGAAATCCTCTTGCTCTGCCTCTTCATCCCTCCCTCCCCTCAGTCCCTGACAACAACTAATTTTTTTTTACTGTCTCCATAGTTTTGCCTTTTCCAGAATGTCATGTAGTTGGAATCAGACAATATGTAGCCGTTTCAGATTGACTTCTTCACTTAGTAATATACATTTAAAGTTCCTCCATGTCTTTCTGTGATTTGGTAGCTCATATCATTTTAGTGCTGAATAATATTCCATTGTCTGGTTTTACTACAGTTTATTTAACCTTTCACCTGCTAAAGACATCTTGGTTGCTTCCAAATTTGGCAATTATAAATAAAGCTACTCTAGGGCTTCCCTGGTGGTGCAGTGGTTAAGAATCCGCCTGCCAATGCAGGGGACATGGGTTCGAGCCCTGGTCTGGGAAGATTCCACATGCTGTGGAGCAACTAAGCCTGTGCACCACAACTACTGAGCCTGAGCTCTAGAGCCCACGAGCCACAACTACTGAGCCTGCATGCCACAACTACTGAAGCCCGTGCGCCTAGAGGCTGTGCTGCACAACAAAGACACGCCACCGCAATGAGAAGCCCATGCACCGCAAGGAAGAGTAGCCCCTGCTCGCCGCAACTAGAGAAAGCCCACATGCAGCAATGAAGACCCAATGCAACCAAAAATAAATAAATAAATTTAAAAAATAATAAATAAATAAAGCTACTATAAATATCCGTGTGCAGGTTTTTGTGTAAGCATAAGTTTTAAACTCATTTGGTAAATACCAAGGAGCGCAACTGCTGGATCATATGTTAAGAGGATGTTTAGTTTTGTAAGAAACTGCCAAACTGTCTTCCACAGTGGCAATACCATTTTGCATTCCACCAGCAATGAATGAGAGTTCCTGCTGCTCCACATCCTGTCAGTGTTTGGTGTTGTAGTGTATCTCATTGTTTATTTCAGTCTTTGTTTTTTTTTTTTTTTTTAAAAATCCACTGTCTTCAGGATAAAGCCCAGGTGTCATAGGAGGGCATATAAGGTCACTTGTGAATTGGCTCTAGAAGCAGGTTGAAGTTTCAGTTCCACTAATTATTAGCTGTGTATCCTTGGGCAAGTGACTTAATCTCTGCCCTTGTTTTCTTATCTTAAAATGGTGATAAGAATAGTACCTACCTCTGAGGGTTGTTGTGAGGATTAAACAAGTTAATACATGTGAAGTGCTTAGTACAGTGAGTAACAACAGTAAGTGCCCAATAAATATTAGTAATTATCATCGTTTGGTCCTAAGTAATTTTTCTGTCCTTATCACTTGCCATTTCAGATCACGTGTTTCAGCCTCTGCAGTATAAAATTGTTTGCATGTAAAATTGTTATATTCTGTCATTTCCAGACCTTTGCTCTAGAATTTCCTTTTCTTTCACTTGGCTAACTCCTACTCATCCTTAAAGACTTAATTTAAACGTCAGTTCCTCTGGGAAGCCTTTGTAGTCCTCCAAAGCTGGGTAATTGTCTCTCCCAAATCATTCTGTACTTATGACACTGTGGTGTAATTGCCTGTTTTCCATTAGATGGTAAGCTCCCGGAGGGTACGAACTGTATATTATTTATTATCAGAGTCCAGAAACACGATAGGTGCTCAATATGTTTTTGTTTAAGTGAATAGACGAATGAATTTCTGCAGTTCTCTGTTGTGAAAAAATCTAACTATATTTGTTTCTATTTATTATCTCCTTCTATATTTCTAGTTCACAAAGCCTGGAGCTGAGAATTCAAGAGACTACCCTGACTTGGCAAAGGAAGCAGGTAATAAAGAACATTCAGATCTTTGAACATTGTAGTTTATTGTGTGGTCTGTCTTGATTGTGGAGCAGCCTTGCAACCTTAACAGGAAGCTGGGTCAAAGGAGATGTTTTAATTTCAGGGCCAAGCAGTCTAAGCTTAGGTATCAGCTGTTTAAGGGAGTGCTGGGAAACACAGGCTTCCCACTCATGGAGACCTTGGGAGCTTGATGGTCCCATGAAGTTGTTCAGGTACAGTCCTCCTCCTAGGAAGCCTTCTGCTTCCTCCTATTCTTGCCAGCTTGTTGCCAGCAACCCAAAAAGGGTTACTGTGGTTTTTAATTAGACACTGCTTGTCTCTACAAGTACCTAGTGCACTGTGTTCATAAATTAGGTTTCATTTGAACTCCATCATTCAACTCAGTATTTAGATATTACTATACAGGGAATCAGAAATCTCTGTCCCCCAAAAGGAAGGTTCATGAGATTTGATTAACTGATGCTGATTTTCCAGGTACACACTGTTCATTTAATGTTTTTTTTAATTTTTATTATTTTTTTATTTTTATTTTTCTAAATTGGTTTTCTTTTTTTTTAATTTTTAAATTTTATTTTATTTATTTTTTTATACAGCAGGTTCTTATTAGTCATCAATTTTATACACATCAGTGTATACATGTCAATCCCAATCTCCCAATTCATCACACCACCATCCCCACCCCCTGGCGGCTTTTCCTGCTTGCTGTCCATACGTTTGTTCTCTACATCTGTGTCTCAATTTCTGCCCTGCAAACCGGTTCATCTGTACCATTTTTCTAGGTTCCACATATATGCATTAATATACGATATTTGTTTTTCTCTTTCTGACTTACTTCACTCTGTATGACAGTCTCTAGATCCATCCACGTCTCAACAAATGACCCAGTTTCGTTCCTTTTTATGGCTGAGTAATATTCCATTGTATATATGTACCACATCTTCTTTATCCATTCGTCTGTCAGTGGGCATTTAGGTTGCTTCCATGACCTGGCTATTGTAAATAGTGCTGCAGTGAACATTGGGGTGCATGTGTCTTTTTGAATTGTGGTTTTCTCTGGGTATATGCCCAGTAGTGGGATTGCTGGATCATATGGTAATTCTATTTTTAGTTTTTTAAGGAGCCTCCATACTGTTCTCCATAGTGGCTATATCAGTTTACATTCCCTTGGTGTATTCTATTTTAATGTTTTTTTTCTGTGGCTATCTGGGATCATATTCTATATGTAGTTTTGTATCCTGATTTTTAAAAACATTATTATAAACATTTCTCCACTTAAAACTGGAAAAAATTAGTTTTTGCATATTTCATTATATATTTATGCCGTAATTTTTGTTGGATATTTGCTTCACAACTTTTTGATATTTTGGAAGAATTATAGTAAACATCTTGCTGAACACAGATATTTGTTCTGATCTCTAGTTACTGTTGAGGACAAAGCCTAGAAGTAGACTCACTGGAACAATGAACATAAACAGTTTTAAGACTCTTGTCAGATTATTTTTCAGACTGTTTATATTATTAGTTTCAGTAGCAGCATATGAGAATGCTCTTTTAAACATAATCTCATCAACATTATTATAAGTAAAACATTAATTTTTTTGCTCATACATTAAGCGGGAAAAGATAACTAGTCTGACTAAACCAATCCCATAATCAATCATATATCTTCTTCAGTTATAAAAAACTTCAAAGTAATACATTCATATGGTTAAAACACACACACACACACAGATGGCTTATACTTCCCAGGCCTCTTCCCCAGCAGGCAACTTCTTTTAACGGTTTTGGCTTTAGTTCTTCTGGTGATTATCTCCATGTCTCTAAATATTTGTTCCACCACACTTATTCCAGTTTTTGATTTATCAGTTTTAGACGTCTGTTTGCTTCTCACTATGATAGATGAGGATTTAGGTTACACCTTATCTCTAGCTTCCACTCTCCTCTTCCTAGTTTATTTTCATAGTTTTTCTCAGTTCCTCCATTGGTCATTTCTGTACCTTTGGATAGCATCCTTAAAGCTTCATTTCTTGTTCCATAGACAGGGTCATCTCTTGATCCTGGCTTTGTAAGATGACCATATGAGTGCCCCCACACTCCCGCTCCTCAACAATAACATTCTATCCTATTTTGTCCTCTAGATGTATGATAGAGCCACAGAGATGAATAACACACCTTGACATTAAGGAGCTTTAAGACTATTGGTATTTAATATATTGATATTTATAGTTAGGTGTACAGTTAGAATAGGAAATATTAAATATCAAAAAGGCGGTATGAAAAAGTGTTACAATAGCTTAGAGGAAGAAATGATAACTTTTGAAAGGTAAGATAACTTCTGAAAGTCTGAGATGATTTGATGAAGGATTTGTCATTTGAATTGAACATAGACTAACTAGAGGTAGTTTTACTCTGGGAATACTCTAAACTTATTTTTACTCACTTAAAGTGCTATGTGATAATTTTTTTTGTTTTTATAGGCCAGAAGGCTTTAGCGGATGCACAGATCCCTTATTCTGCAGTAGAACAGGCATGTATTGGCTATGTTTATGGTACGTAGTAAACTATATATTCTAAAAATTACAGCAACTACATAAACAATGCAGAGGAATTTGTGAATTTAACCCTCAAAACTCAGAGTTCAGGGTCTTATTCTCATCATTCCTAGATTTCCCGTATGTGTCAGGCTAGTTTAGTATATATATATATATATATATATATATATATATATATATATATATGTATATATATATATATATATATATTTTGCCATTATTGTACTGCCAAAACAGTACACTTTTTATTAAATTAAAACACTTTTTATCTTTTTGTTCTTTGTTGTCTTAAAATTTGTATTTATTGATTTTTTGTGTCTAATAAAATTTTTTCATTAAGATTTTTTTCTAATTAGAATAATGATGTATACTATTGTAATTAAAAAAAGGGAGCACAGAAAAGCACAAGAAAAAATAAGTCACCTGTAATCTCATTATCCAGAGATTATTACCATTACTTTTTTGGTGTAGGTCCTTCAGTGAGTATGAATGTGTGTGAATACGTATGTACACATAATTTTCTCTTCAATTTAGGTCCTAGTTACATACTTTTTGGTAACCTGCTTTTCTCATTTTATTGTATTCAATATTTCCCATGTTATTCAGTCTTCTTTCATTTCATCATTAATATTTTTCAATTTTTTTTTCTGGAATAGATTAAATATTTACATGGTACAAAAATACAAAAGGTAGATGTTTATGTAGTGGAAAGTCTCACTCTTATTCCTGTCTCCCTGTCTCATGATTCCTTTTCCTTAGACAACCAGTTTTACTAATTTCTTTTTTTTTATTGAAGCATATTTGATTTACAATATTGTGTTAGTTTCAGGTATACAGGAAAGTGATTCAGTTATATATATATATTTTTCAGATTATTTTCCATTATAGGTTATTACAAGACGTTGAATATTGTTCCCTGTGTTATACAGTAAATCCTTGTTGCTTATCTATTTTATGTATAGTAGTGCAATTTCACTAATTTCTAGTGTATCTTTTCATAGGTAATTTATCCATATAAAAATAAGTATATGTGGTTGTATAACTACCCCCTCCCCCTTTCTTTTGTTACACACATGGTAGGATAATATACACATTATTTTGTATTTTGCTTTTTTAAAAAAAATTATTTATTTATTTATTTGGCTGCACCGGGTCTTAGTTGCCGTGTGCAGGATCTTAGTTGTGGCGTGTGGGATCTTTTAGTTGTGGCATGCAGGATCTAGTTCCCTGACCAGGGATTGAACCCAGGCCCCCCTGCATTGGGAGCGTGGAGTCTTAACCACTGGACCACCAGGGAAGTCCCTATATTTTGCTCTTTTTAACTTAGTAGTTCTTGGTGACTATTCCAAATTGTTTCATAAGGAGCTTTCTTGGTCTGTTTTAATGATAGCATAGTGTTCCATTGAATAGATTTATCATGATTTATTTAATCTGTCCCCTTTTAATGGACATTTAGAATGTTCCCAGTCTTTTTACAGCATTTTAAATTATCTCATGATATTCTAGTCTTGGGGATTTACTACAGTTTATTTAGCAGTAGGAATGATACCCTATTCTTGGACATTTTAAATTATTTCTAATTTCTAGTTACTATAAAAGGCTATAGTAAGCATTACTGTAGATTAATCTTTATTTATATGTATGATTATTTCTTTGAGATTTCAAGATATCAAGAGAATTCTTGAAGGGAAATTTACTAGTTCAAAGAGATGCACAATGTATTTATGAAAGGGAGGTCCTGAACCTTACTGTTTTCCCTGAAGACTTCTGGAGAGTCTGTATCTTCAGGTGTTTCCATCATACTGCTCCAGCATGTCTGCCTTGGTGGACATGTTCCTTGAGAAAGGGAGTCAAATGTGTTTTTACTTGGATTACATTCCTCTGGAATACCCTGGCATGCAGAATCTTTTAACTTTTTGAAGTTATGAAATTTTACATGAAGAGAAAAATCATGGCCTTTTAATTAATTAGTTTAGTTTTAAAAGATTTATATCTGACAGTATACATGAAATATTGCTGCCTATCATGTAGCCCTAGCCAGATTGAATTGTTTGCTATTACTTGGTCATGTTTCTACTTTCCTACCTCTGTATTGTGTAAAGAAGTGCATATATACTCTGTGTTTTGAGAATTTTTATATTTGCAGAGTAAATGATGCTTCATGCTAAAACTGTTTCTGAGTAAGATGTCAATAGTATATTTATTTTTCTGCCCATGTTGTATGTTAGACAAAGACATAGCACTGGAAAAACCATAATGTAGTATTATGTTGCTTTGCAGCTCCATAATTCTCATGCTGCATATATAAATTTTTTTTTTTTTTTTTTTTTTTAATATATAGGTGACTCTACCTGTGGCCAGAGGGCTATCTATCACAGTTTGGGACTGACTGGAATTCCTATCATCAACGTAAACAATAACTGTTCTACTGGTTCAACTGCTTTGTTTATGGCCCGGCAACTGATTCAGGGTGGTGAGAAGTGCCTATTTGTCTAGTGAACTTAAATAGATGTGGGGTTATTGCCCTCCTTTTATTATTTCTCCATACGACCATCAGAGGGATTGCTTTATAATGTATTTCTTTTTAAACAAATAACAATTATATTGAGAGGTACTTTATATAGCATAAAATTCACCCTTTTAAAGTTTACAATTCAGTGTTTTTTAGTATATTTACAGGTTTATGCAACTATCACCACTATCTAATCTTAGAACATTTTTATCACCCCAAAAAGAAAGTGGTGCCCATTAGCAGTCACTTCCCATTTCCATCTCCCAGCAGCCCCTGGCAACCACTAAGCTACTTTCTGTCTCTATGGATTTACCTATTCTGAACATTATATAAATGGAATCATATGATATATGGCCTTTTGTGGCTTCTTTCACTTAGCATAATATTTTCACAGTTCATCCATGTTGTAGCATGTATCAGTACTTCATTCTTTTTTGTGGCCAATTAATAATTCATTGTATGGATACACCACATTTTGTTTATCCATTTACATGTTGATGGACGTTGAGTTGTTTCTACTTTTTGGCTGTTATGAATAATGCTGCTGTAAACACTTGTGTACAATTTTTTTGTGGCCATATGTTTTCAGTTCTCTCGGATACATAGCATAGTCTATATTTCCAAATATTCTAAGCTCTTTTATTAGGCCCTCTGTTCTTTCTTCTGATTGATTGTTGATTATTGCTCTACTCTTTGGTGTTTTGATTGTTGGAGCTTTATAATGTCTCACTATTGGATAATACTAGTATCCCTTGTGCCCCCTATGTTGTTATTTTTTTTTCTTTTTTTTTTAGGAAAAATTTTGGCAATTCTGCTTGTTTTGCTGTTTAGTTGAACTTTAACGTCATTTTTAGGTGCCCCCTCCCTCCAAAAATAATTCTGTTGAGATTTTGATCAAGATACTTTAAAATTTTTAAAAATTTTACTTAATGTTTAAAAATTGAAAATTAGCTATTTATATTTGTTCTTCACTGGAACATATTTCCACATTAATCAAAAGTCTTATTAACACTGAGAATCAAAGAAAGAATTATATACTTTATTAATTTTTCCTCTTATTTAGAAGCATATAAGAATTTTCTCTGTAATTTTTCACTTATTAAAAATTTTATAGGATTATACCATGTTTTTACATTTTGTATAAATTGGCATGCTTATTTAAATTGAAGTATTTAATGATATTTTGTTGGGTGTCTGGAAATTTAATTTTTCAAACTAATTACATTTTCTTTCAAGGTCTGGCAGATTGTGTCTTGGCTCTTGGGTTTGAGAAGATGGAAAAGGGACCACTTGGATTAACAGTGAGTCTCATTTATTTTTATTTTGGAATTGTTGTAACACTATGAGAAAACTTTGCCCATCTGACTACCATAAATGGAACTTGCAAAAGCTGAAAGGTGACATTGCATATATATGCAATAGATCCTGCTATTTTAGACAATAAAGAATCATAGAGATAATTTTGTTCAACCCCTTTATTTTGTGAAACTGATGTTCAGACAGGTTAGATGATTGAATCTGAGGGTGACATGTCTGTTTAATTTGAAAGTCATTCATTCATTCATTCAAAAATTATTTCCGTTCAACAAACTGAAGAGTGTTAATAAGGTTTGGGACTTCTGTTTTTGGTAATGGCAAGCCAGGTTTTTGAATCATTTCTCCTACTAATGACAACTAAAATATTTGAATGGAATAAAAACAAGATATCCTAAAGACACTGAAGAGCTAACGAGAGAGGAATTGCTGCTGAATGACGGAAAATTAAGATCAGCATTTGAAGCTGTTTTTGCCTTGAAGGCCTTCGCTGATCAGGAAGCTGTGAACTTCAATTTTGATGGCCCCCTACATGAAGAGGAAAGTAGTCACAGCTCAGGTCCCCCCAAGATCAGAAGTTTAATACGACTCTCCACATTAAACTGGTTAGGGGTAAACATTTTTGGTAAGGGTGAACACAAAAGTAAAACTACCCCCCTCCCCTACGTCCTCTTTTCCCCAGTTTCAGTAGATTACAGGGAGAGTTGCTTTGGCACTGAGCAGAGCAAGGGAGAAAAAAAAGAGAAGAAAAAAATAACCAGAAAACCTTTCACTGAGAATTAATAAACCACAGGGATTGCTGCAAAAATTCTCATTTACCTGGGTGGTCAAAGAAACGTCAGACCATGAATTGAGTCTTAAATTGGTTCCAGTTAACCTAGGCACTTAACAGAAGCAACTGCAAATTTTCTTTTGGAGGAAAGCATCTTCCTTCTAGAACGCTTTGAGAACTCTTCAAGTAAGCTTTCAAGGACATGCAATTAAAGATAATCAAGCATTAAAGAAACAAGGCACCATATTTGAGGACCAGGATAAAGAAGGAACAGTAAAAAGTGATCTCTGCAGACCTCAGAAACTAGATTTATTGGATCTAGTTTTAGGCATGCTTGCTATGTTTAAAAAAATAAAAGGCAAGCTTGGAAATACCTCAGGGGTTTAAGAAACTGCAAAAAGGGACATTACAGGCATTGAAAAAAAAACCAAATAGGATTTATAGAAAAGAAAAATGAAATAATTAAAATTAAAAATTCAAAAGATAGGTTTGATAGCTGATTATGCATGACTAAAAGAGAATTAGTGAAACTGGACTAGAAGTGATTATTTAGAATACACTATAGAGAGAGAAAAGATTGAAAATTGGCAGGAAGTTATGTTATGTGGAGGATAGTGTGATAAGGTATAATAAATGTGTAATTGGAATTAATGAAGTGGTGAGAGAGAAAACAGGGTGTAGGCATTTTGTTCATCTTTTCAGAAAATCAGCTTTTAGTTTCATTGATCTTTTCTACAGTCTTTTTATCTCTATTTCATTTATTTCCTCTCTAATCTTTGCTATTTTCTTCCTTCTACTAATTTTAGGCTTAGGTTATTCTTCTTCTTCTAGTTCCTTGAGGTGTAAAGTAAGGTTGTTTATTTGAGATCTTTCTTGTTCTTAATGTAGGCATTTATTGTTATGAATTTCCATCTTAGAACTGCTTTTGTGGTATCCCGTAAGTTTTGGTATGCTGTATTTCCATTTTTGTTTGTCTCAAGATATTTTATGATTTTTCTTTTGATTTCTTCTTTGACATATTGGTTGTTCAGTAGCGTGTTGTTTAATCTCCACATATTTGAATTTTCTAGTTTTCTTCCTGTAATTGTTTTCTAATTTTAAACCACATTGGTTGGAAAAGGTGCTTTCTATGATTTCAATCTTAAATTTATTGACTTGTTTGTGGCCTAACACATGATCTGTCCTAGAGAATATTCCACGTGTACTTGAGAAGAATGTGTATTCTGTTGCTTTTGGATGGAATGTTCTGCAAGTGTCTGTTAAGTCCATTTGGTCTGGTATCTTGTTTAAGGCTGTGTTTCCTTATTGATTTTCTGTCTGAATGATCTATCTATTGATGAAAGTGGAGTATTAAAATCCCCTACTATTATGGTATTGCCATCTATTTCTCTCTCTTTTTTTTTTGGCTGCGCTGTGCTGGGGCTTTCTCTCTATTTGCAGCGAGTGGGGGCTACTCTTTGTTGCGGTGCGCGGGCTTCTTATTGTGGTGGCTTCTTTTGTTGTGGAGCATGGGCTCTAGGCACGCGGGCTTCAGTAGTTGCAGCATGTGGGCTCAGTAGTTGCGGCACGCAGGCCCTAGAGCATGCGGGCTTCAGTAGTTGCTGCGTGTGGGCTCAGTAGTTGTTGTGCGCAGGCTCTAGGGTGCATGGGCTTCAGTAGCTGTGGCTCGCAGGCTATATAATAAATAAAGATAAAAATAAAGTAAGGATAATTAAAGATCGGGGAAGACAAGATCTTTCTGGGTGTTGGAGAAAACATCATAAGCCAAGTCATGAATGTTGGAGTGAATATAGTATGTCCAGGGAACAGTTTGAAAAACTGGATTGGAGGGTGGCAACTGGAGAAGATGCAAAGTAAGATGATTAGGTGTTGCCTAACAGAAGTGCCTAACATTTATGACACATGAAAAATAGATGTTTTTCTTCCGTAGTTAATGGCAGGTACCTTGATAACTTTTATTTGAAAATTATTAAAAACTATAAAATAGTAAAATTCATCCATAGTCCCATAATTTTAAAAAGGATATATATTAAAAGTCCTTATTTGCCTGTTTAATCTTGTTCTTCAGAGGTAACCAGTGTATCTATATGTCCTTTCTTTTTTCCAAGTTTATACAGACATATCTAACTAAGCATTCATACACATATACATGCATATACATGTTCACAATGTTAAAAAACACTGATATGTTCATGAAGAAGATTAATGATTTTATACATGTTGCTTTTTCAAGTGGCAAATGGACAGCTTTCCTGGCTAGAACATATTGATATACTTCCTTATTTTTAACAGCTGCCTAGTATCCCATTACATGGCTACAGGGTTTTCAATCAGTCCCTTCTGCTCTTCTGATTAGGTTGTTCAATTTTAGTTTTACATGTTCTTTTTTTTGCTATTATAGTGCTCCAGTCAGCATTCTTGTACATATATCTTTACTTTCTCAAGCCATTCTTTCTTTTTTTTTTCCCCCTCCCACCCTCCTCAAGCTATTATTTCTATAGGATAGATTCCTGGGGCAGGCAAGCAACTTAGACAATGTTTTAGCTAGAGATGGTCCTGAAGATATTTTATAGGTAAAGTGAATCTGTGAAGCCCAGATTGAAGTAATTACCCAGTGACGTTGGACCCAGTTAGCAGTTAATGATTCAACTGAGACCAGGTCTTTTAATCCAAATAAACTTTTTGCTATACCTGGAGAACCTATCATTTTCTCCCTTCTCTTTCACTATGAGTTTCTTCTCCATTTCTCTTTTATACTTTGTCTTTTCCTCCTTTTTATTTCTATCCGACATGAAATCCTTTTGTTGGCATTTCACTACCCCCCTACTTCCATATACATCTGCACTTCTCCTTTTTTTCTTGCTCTTTTTCTTCTTTTCTTCCCTTATTCATTCATTAATTATAGCAATTTGTAACTGAATTTATTAAGATTTTGTATTTAGAATCCTAAATTTAAAAATCAGGTGATTGAACAATCTATTTGAATGTAACAAAAATAACTTGCTGTTTCTGTTTATGGCCCCTAGGTGTCTCTCTATAGCAGAGGGCTTAACTTCTCACTCCTGCATTGCTGTTTTGGTTTCTATCTTTGTCCTATGTCTTTCCCTTCAGATCATGTGTCCTAACTTCGCTTTTTATGGGTATGCTGCAAACAAAGGTAATAATTTCTTATACAAGAGAGAATTATTACCTTGAACTAAAAAGGATACTTGTTTCACTGGGAATACTATTCACAACAAACAATATATGTGGCTACCTACCTGGATCAAATATTTCTGATAAAAATTTAGCATCCAAGTTGAGATGTGTTGGAACCATAGAATATACATGAATTTTAAAGATTTCATATGAAAAAAGAATGTAAACTGTCTCAACAATTTAAAAATATTTCTGTATATTTGTGCCAGCACAATACACATAATTGATACTGTTTAAATAAACTAAAACATTAAAAAAAATAATTTTGGGACTTCCCTGGTGGCACAGTGGTTAAGAATCCGCCTGCCAATGCAGGGGACATGGGTTCGATCCCTGATCTGGGAAGATCCCACATGCCACGGAGCAACTAGGCCCGTGTGCCACAACTACTGAGCTCATGTGCCACAAGTACTGAAGCCTGTGTGCCTAGAGCCCGTACCCTTCAACAAGAGAAGCCACCGCAATGAGAAGCCTGTACACCGCAACAAAGAGTAGCCCCCGCTTGCTGCAACTAGAGAAAGCCCACACGCAGCAACGAAGACCCAACGCAGCCAAAAATAAATAAATAAACAAAACCACTCTTACTTTAAAAATATATATATATATTTAAAAAAAATCTTTCTTTGAAATTATAATATTTTGGATATATTGGGTTAAATTAATATATTTAAATAAATTCTACCTGTTTCTTTTTTTTTAATGTGGCTGCTTGAAAATTTATAATTACATATATGGCTTACACAGTATTTTTTTCTTTATTGACCTGAGTGTAGCCAAGAAAGGGACTTAAGAGGCTGCTGCTCTTATGAGATGAAATGGATCTGTGGTTCCCGTTGTTGGCACTTCCTACCAGTTGATTTATTTTGGTTAGTTTTATAATTTCTTCAGAGCTGGAATGTTGCCACTCAATTTGGCCTCTGACCACTTATTTTTCGGTCCATCTAAGCATGTGATTTGATGTGATTTCGATCCTCAGGTCAGCAGCAGGCAAGGAGGGAGTGCTGAAGTCAGCTCTTGGTTGAACTTTAGGCATCAGGGAAAGCCTGGGATTGGCTGTTCATGGCACAGACAAACACAGGAGAAAATTAGGAGTTAAATTTACCAACGAAGTTGAGGAACAGTGTATTCTTGTTCTTTATTTTTTGCCAAGACATCTCTTCATTATCTCTTTAAGCTGAGAACAAGGGCTGTTGCTCTGCTTTTAACTTCCTAGAGTGAACTAAACGTTCTTATCCCCTCAAAATTCAGATGTTAAAACTCTAATTCCCAAGGTGATGGTATTAGGAGGTGGGGCCTTTGGGAAGTAATTAGGTTGTGAGGGTGGGGGAATCCTCATGATGGGATTAGTGCCCTTATAAAGACATGAGAGAGTTTGTTTCCACTCTGCTGTCTGCCATGTGAGGATACATTGAGAAGACAGCCATCTGCAAACCAGGAAGTGGGCTTTCACCAGATGCCAGATGTGCTGACACCTTGATCTTGGATTTCCCAGCTCTCAGAATTGTGAGAATATGTTGGTTAATCCACCTGGTCTATGGTATTCTATTATAGAAGCCCAAACTGATTAAGACATGGGGCAAGGAGCAAAAGAGATATTTCATCCCCAGATATTTAGAATGACAGATGCCAAACTTTTATGAGTGTTTGTATATATGTTTGGAAGGATTTGCATAGTTACTTCTTACATTTTCATGGCCCACTCTTACAGGAGCTGCTTATTTTAAAATTTTTATTTTCCTGGAACTTCCTTGGTGGTCCAGTGGTTAAGACTCTGCACTCCCAATGCAGGGCACCTGGGTTCCATCCCTGGTCAGGGAACTAGATCCCGCATGCCCCAACGAAGATCCTGTGTGCTGTAACTAAGACCTGGCACAGCCAAATAAATATAAAAATAAAAAAAAATAAAAATTTTATTTTCCTTGTTGTAAAAGTCATAAAAAATGGAAGAATACAGAAAAAATAAAGAAGAAATAATCATCTGTAATGACAAACATCATTAGTGATTTGCTAATTTAGCAAAAAAAGTCGAGATTGTGCTGTATCTATAATTGGATTTACTTCATTTTCACTTAACGTTATTTTTTGAGTATGTCATGTTAAAAATTATTTATAAGCAAAAAATTTTTAATGTCTGCATTACAATTTATCACATGGCTGTGTTATAATTTACTTAGGATTGCTCCTATTATTGGACATTTAGATTTTTCTTTATTATTATTGTAAAGTATGCTGTGATGAACATAACTTCAGCAGTATTTTTCTGCACTTGATCCTTGTGACAGATCTCAAACTGATATTATTTAGTAAAAGCTATGAACTTTTTCTTTTAAAGACTAATGACTTTATTATTTTCAGAAAGGAATTCATGCTAATTATAAAGAAATTCAAACACTACAGTAAAATCCCAAGGGGAAAAAATGTTTTCCCAAATCCCAGTTTCATTAACACCTATTAGGGGTGAGAGAGCGAGAGAGACAGAGAGAGAGGGAGGGAGAACAAATTACCTTTTCCTTTTCTTCAGTCCTAAGGAGGAGGACCCCACCCTTATGACCTCATTTAATCTTTACCTCTGAAAAGCCCTTTTCCCCCCAAATACAGTAACATTGGGGGTTAAGGATTCAACATAACTGTTGGGATGGACAAAATTCAGTCCATAGCAATGAAGGTTCCAATTTTGCCACATCTGCCAAAATTTGTTATTGTCTGTCTTTTTTATTATAGCTATCCTAGTAGGTGTGAAGCAGTATATCCTTGTGGTTTTGAGTTGCATTGCCATGATGGCTAATGACGTTGAATATCTTTTCATGTATGAAAGGCCATTTGTGTATCTTCGGAGAAATGTCTACTCAGATCCTTTGCCCATTTTAAAATTAGGTTGTCTCTATATTATGGAGTTGTGAGATATATTCTAGATACAAGTCCTTTATCAGATAGATGATTTGCAAATATTTTCTCCCATTCAGTGGCTTCTCTTTTCACTTTTTTAATGGTATCCTTTAAGACAGCGGTCCCCAACCTTTTTGGCACCAGGGACTGGTTTCGTGGAAGAGTTTTTCCACGGATGGGGTTGGGGTGGGGTGATGGTTCAGGTGGTGATATGAGCAGTGGTTCAGGCGGTAATGCGAGCGATGGGGGGCATCAGATGAAGATTCGCTTACTTGCCCACTGCTCACCTCCTGCTGTGTGGCCTGGTTCCTAACAGGCAGAGGACTGATACTGGTCCACAGCCCAAGGGCTGGGGACCCCTGCTTTGAGGCTAAAAGTTTAAATTTTGATGAAGTTCAATTGATCTATTTTTTGTTGTTGTTGCTTATGCTTTTGGTGTCATATCTAAGAAACATTGCCAAATTCAAGGTCATGAAAATTTACTTTTATGTTTTCTTGAAAGAATTCTGTAGTTTTAGCTTTTGCAGTTAGGTCTTTGTTCCATTTTGAGGTTTTTTTTTTTAAATATAGTGTGAGGTAGGGGTCCAGCTTCATTCTTTTGCATGTGGATGTCCAGTTTTCCCAGCACCATTTACTGAAAAGACTATCCTTAACACCCATTTACTTGTCTTGGTACCTTTGTCAAAAATAAATTGATTTTGGGACTTCCCTGGTGGTCCGTAGGTTAAGACTCCATGCTCCCAAAGCAGGGGGCCTGGGTTCAATCCCTGGTCAGGGAACTACATCCCACATGCATGCTGCAACTGAGAGTTCGCATGCCGCAACTAAGAGCCCGCATGCTGCAACTAAGACCCAGCGCAGCCAAATAAAGTAAATAAATAAATAAATATTTTTTAAAAAAACAAACCACACTGTCAAGGGTAAAGACTTAATAAAAATAATATTTTAAAAAATTGATTTTAATTGTGAGAGTTTATTTCTGTACTCTCAGTTCTATTCCACTGATCTATATAGTCTTATGCTAGTTAAAACTACAGTGTTTCGGTTGCTGTTTTTTTGTTTGTTTGTTTTTTGTTTTTTGTTTTTGACCACACTGTGTGGGAGGCGAGATTTTAGTTCCCCAACCAGGGATCAAACCCATGCCCCCTGCAGTGGAAGCACGGAGTCCTAACCCCTGGACCACCAGGGAATTCCCCGGTTACTGTTGTTTTTTAGTAAGTTTTGAAATCAGGAAGTAAGAGTCTTCTAAATTCTTCTTTTTCCAGATTGTTTTGGCTGTTCTGTGTCCATTGAATTTCCACATGAACTTTGGGATTGGCTTATCAATATTTGCAAAGAAACCAGTTGAGATTCTGATAGGGATTGTGTTGACTGTATATCATTTTGAGGAGTACTACCATTTTAACCATCTGAAATCTTCCATTCATGAGCGTGGAATGTCTTTTCATTTATTTAAAAATAGATCTTTCATTTCTTTCAACAATGTTTATAGCTTTCTGAGTGTAAGTTTTACACTTTTTTTGTTAAATTTATTCCTAAGTGTTTTATTTTTAGTGATGCTTTTGTAAATGGAATTATTTTCTTTCTTTTTAATATTTATTTGTTTGGCTGTGCTGGGTCTTAGTTGTGGCATGAGGGATCTTTGTTGCCACGTGCGGAATCTTCATTGTGGCATGCGGGATCTTTCAGTTGCAGCATGTGGGATCTTTTAGTTGTGGCATGTGGAATCTTTGGTTGTGGCACGTGGAATCTTTAGTTGCAGCATGCAAACTCTTAGTTGCGGCATGTGGGATCTAGTTCCCAGACCAGAGATCGAACCTGGGCCCCCTGCATTGGGAGCATGGAGTCCTAGCCACTGGACCACCAGGGAAGTCCCTATTTTCTTAATTTCATTTTGAGTTGTTCTTGGCAAGTGTATGGAAATATATTTAATTTTTATATATTGATCTTATATCCTGTAATCTTGATGAACTTGTTTATTCTAATAGATTTTAGTGGATTCCTTAGGATTTTCTATTTGCAAGATAATGTCATCTACAAATATAGATAGTTTTTCTTTTTTTTTTTTCAATCTGGTTGCTTTTTATTTATTTTCTTGCCTAATTCCCCTAGCTAGAACTTCTAGTACAATGTTGAATAGAAATGGTGAGAGCAGACATTTCATCTTGTTTCTGCTTTTATGAGGGAAGCATTCAGTCTTTCACCGTTAAGCATGTTATCTGTGGTAGATGCCTTTTATCAGGTTGAGGAAGTTCCCTTCTTTTCCACACTTTAAAAAAATTTTTTTTAATTAATTAATTAATTACTTTTTGGCTGCATTGGGTCTTTGTTGCTGCGTGTGGGCTTTCTCTAGTTGTGGAGAGCGGGGGCTACTCTTCGTTGCAGTGCGCGGGCTTCTCATTACAGTGGCTTCTCTTGTTGCAGAGCACAGGCTCTAGGGCGCACGGGCTTCAGTAGTTGTGGCACACGGGCTCAGTAGTTGTGGCATGCAGGCTCTAGAGCACAGGCTCAGTAGTTGTGGTGCACGGGCTTAGTTGCTCCACAGCATGTGGGATCTTCCTGGACCAGGGATCGAACCCGTGTCCCCTGCATTGGCAGGCAGATTCTTAACCACTGTGCCACCAGGGAAGTCCCTCCATCTTTTTTTAAAAGTGTTTTTTTTTTTATCAGGAATCTGTTTAGGATTTTGTCAAATGCTTTTTCTATGTCTGTTGAGATGATTGTGTGGTGTTTGCCCTTTATTCTATTGATATGGTATATTACATTAATTGATTTTTAGACATTAAACTAACCTTGCATTCCTGGGATAAATCCCACTTTGTCATGGGGTTTTTTAATGTGTTGTTGATTCAGTTTGCTAACATTTCATTGAAGATATTTTCATATACATTCTTAAGAGATATTGGTGTATAGTTTTCTTGTGATCATCATTCTTTTTAATTTTCTTCGCACAGTGGGTGTACAGTGGTATCTTATTGTGGATTTAATTTGTATTTTCCTAATATTTAATGGTGTTGAGCATCATTTCATGTTTTTATTTGTCATTGGTATATCTTCTTTGATGAATTCAATGACTGTTCAAATATTTTGCCCAATTATTAGTTGGTTATTTTCTTATTACTGTGTTGTAAGAGTTCTTTATATATTCCAGACAGATACAAGCTGTTTTCAATATGTTTTACAAATATTTTCTCCAGCTCTTTGGACTTGCCCTTTCCTTTTATAAATGGTATCTTTTGAAGAGCAAAAGTTTAAAATTTTGATGAAGTCTAGTTTGTCTGTTTTCTACTATTGTGCTTTTTGTATCCTATTTAAGAAAATTTTAAGTTTATTTTTGTAAGTGGTAGGAAGTAAAGATCAAAGTTTAAAATTAAAAAAAAAATGTGTATCCCATATTTCATACAGCCCCATTTGTTGAAAAGATTATGTTTTCCCCATTGAACTGCCTTGACATCTTTGCTGATAATCAGTTGACCATGTAGTGTGGATCATTTTTTGGATTCTTCCTTGATCAGTCTTTATGCCAATACTTTACTTTCTTGAATACTGTAACTTTATAATAAGCCTTGAAATCAAATTGGAATGCATATTCTCCAACTTTGTTTTTCTTTTACAAAATTGATTTGGCTATTCTAATCCTTTGCATTTCCATATACATTTTAAGAATTGGCTTGTCAATTTCTATAAAAATGCTTCCTGTAGTAGATTTATAGGTTAATACACAGGAATCTCCACATTTTAAACAATATTAAATGTTCCAGTCCATGAAAATGGTTTATCTCTCTTTATTTAGGTCTTTGATTTCTTTCAGTAATGTTTTTTAGTTTTCAATGTGTAACTCTTTTACATATTTTATTAAAAATTTCCCCAGGTATTTCAAGTTTTTTATGTTATTAAAAATAACACTTATTTTAATACCAGTTTCCAAATGTACATTGTATTTTGTGATCTAGCTAATCTCTCTTCCTAGTCTAGTGGCTTTTTTAAGATTCTGTAGGATTGCCTGCATAAACAATCATATCATCTACGTACAAGACAGTTTTATTTCTTCCTTTTCAGTCTGTATGCCTTTTATTTATTTTTCTTGCCTTATGATTGCACTGGCTAGGGCTGTCACAACAAATTGAAATAGAGGTTGTGAGAGCATTTATCTTTTCCTCGTTTTTGATCATAGGGGAAAACATTCAGATTTCACTATTAAATATGTTAGCTGTAAGTTTTTCACAGATGTTCTTTATCAGGTTGAGAAAGTTACCTTCTATTCTTAGTTTGCTGAGGGTTTCTGTCCTGACTACATGTTGAATTTTCTCACATGCTTTTCCTGTACCTATGAGAGATCCTTATTTTGTTTGTTATTCTTAATTTAGTTGGTTAATATGGTGAATTATATTGATTGATATTTGAATATTAACCCATCCTGTATTCCTGGGGTAAATGCTTGGTTGTGATGTCTTATCTTTTATATGTTGTTGGATTTAATTTGTTAAAATTATGCTAAGGATTTTTGTGTATATGTTTGTGATGGTGTTGATTTGTTTTCTTTTTTGTTTTCATGTTTATTTACTTTTGATATCAGGATAATGCTGGCCTCATAGAATGGTTGAGAATTGTTCACTTCTCTCCTTTTTTTTTTTTTTTTTTTTTTAGGAAGAGTTTGTTTATATAATTGGTATTTTTTTCCTTAAATGTTTGGTAGCATTCACCAGTGCACATCTAGGTCTGTAGTTTTCTTTATGGGAAGGTTTTAAAGTTCAGTTTCTTTAGTAAGTATGTTACTATTCAGGTTATCTATTTCTTTTTTTTTTTTGAGTGGGCTTTGACAGTTTGTGCCCTTTAAGGAATTGTCCATTTCATCTAAATTGTTGAATTTATTGACAAAAACTTGTTCATATTATTCCCATAGTATCCCCTTAAGGTAGGATCTTTAGATATGTCCTTTCTCTTCTTCTGATATTGGTAACCTTTGTCTTCTCTATTTTTTCCATGATCAGTATAACAAAAGGTGTTTACCAGTCTTATTGATCTTGTCAGAGTACCAGCCCTTGTTTTCATTGATTTTTTCTCATTTCTATTTCATTCTACCAGGACCAGCCCTTGTTTTCATTGATTTTCTCTATTTTTTTCTCTTTTCTATTTCATTCTACTAATTTCTATCCATTCTACTTCATTCTGCTCATTTTCTGTTTATATCTGCTGTGATCCTTAATATTTCAATTCTTACATTGGGTTTAATTTACTCTGTTTTGTAGTTTATTAAGCTGGAAGCTTAGGTCATTGAGTTTAAATCTTTTCAAACACGGGCATTTAATGTTATAGATTTCTTTTAAAACACTGCTTAAGCAGCATACCACAAATTTTTTATGTCATGATTTCATTTTCATTTAGGTCAAATTATTTAGCAGTTTCCATTGTGATTTCTTCTCTCACCCATACATTAGAAGTGTGTTGCTTAGCTTCCTAACATTTGGGCATTTTACAGATACCTTTTTGTTACTGATATTTGTTTCTATTTTAATTATCTGTGGTCAGAGAATATACTTTGTATGATGTGAATGCTTTTTCATTTATTGAGACTTGTTTTTTGGCTCAAGATGTGGTGTGTTTTGGTAAATATTCTTGTGCACTTGAGAAGAATGTGTGCTCTACTGTTGTTGGGTGGGGTGTTCTATAAATTCTAGGTCAAGTTGGTTGATAATATTGGTTGCCTTCTATATCCTTACTGGTTTTTCTGTCTACTTGTTCTATCAGTTATTGAGAGGGAGGTATTGAAATCTGCTGCTAAATCTGTGGATTTGTCTATTTTTTTTCAGTTTTATCAGTTTTTGCTTCATGTAGTTTGAGGCTCTCATATTAGGTGTATTAACATTTAAGATTGTTATGTCCTTGATAAATTGACCCCTTCATCATTGTGAGGTGATGTGAGGTGTATTATATCATGAAACTGAAAACACATTTGTGAAAGTTTTTATGGATCCCAGCCAGGTACTCCCTTTGTCAGACCCTGCCTTTTGAAGGATCTTAGGCTACTTATAAGAATTTATCTCTTGTAGTGTTCTTTGATGTTATATCTATTTTGTCTGATATTAACATAGCCATTTCAGCTTTCTTTTGGGTAGAATTAGAATTGTTTATCTTTTTCCATCCTTTTACCTATTTCTGTCTTTATGTTTGAATTATGATTTTTAGGCAGCATTTAGTTGGGTCTTGCTTTTTAACAATATAATAATCTTTGCCTTTTAATTGGACTTTTTATATCCTTTCCATTTAATGTGGTTATTGATATAGCTGGGTTTAAATTAGTGGTTAGCTGAAACTGATGCCTACCGGCTTGTACCAGCTTGCAAGATCTGATTATGCATATCTCTTCTCATCTTTGCTTTCAGTGACATCATGCTAGTAGATTCAAATTGGCCATGGTGGGAGTATTTACAACACAAAAATAGACAAATGCTATCAATAAGACCTCCCTCACCCCCCATGAGCCTATTAAACATTTACTAGGACACCACTGATTTAAATCTACCATCTTTCTACTCGTTTTCTTTTTGTTCAATATCTTTATTCCTTTTTTCCTCTTTGTCTTCTTTTCTGTTCATTGAGAATTTTTTATAATTTTATTTTTCTGTTTTATGAGCATATTAACTATGCCTCAGGTGTTTTGCTTTTAGTGGTTGCTTTAGGGTTTACATTCATCTTTAACTTATTCACAAACCACCTTTAAGTAATGTTACGACTGTTCACTATAGTATTACATGAACCTTACAAAGTATTTTTTTTGTTTACCTCTTCCTAGAAGCACATTTTACTTCTATACATGTTATAAGCCCTACATCAGCTATTGATTTTGCTTTAAATAGTCAATGATGTTTAAAAGAATTCTTAAAGTAGAAAAAAACCTTATATTTCTCCACACGTTTATCACTTTCAGTGATCTTTATTTCTATATTATTGATTCCAGTTTTCATCTAGGATTATATTCCTTCTGCCTGAAGATTCTCCTTTAACATTTCACATAGTGCTGGTCTGCTGGTGATGAATTTTCTCAGTTTTGTATGTTCTAATAAGTCTTTATTTACCTTATTTTTTTTTACCTTATTTTTTTGAAAAATATATTTGGTGAGTACAGAATTCTAGTTTAGCTTCTCTCTTTTTTTTTTTTTGGCTTTCATTGTTTTCGATTTAAAGTCTGCTGTCATTCTTATTTCTTTTGTTCCTCTATACTTAATGTGTATTTTTCTTTGGTTACTTTTAAGATTTTTCTTTATCACTGGTTTTGAACAATTTTATTATGACATACCTTGGTGTAGTTTCTTTTTTTTTTTAATTTTATTTATTTATTTATTTATGGCTGTGCTGGGTCTTCGTTTCTGTGCGAGGGCTCTCTCCAGTTGCGGCAAGTGGGGGCCACTCTTCATCGCAGTGCGCAGAGCTCTCACTATTGCGGCCTCTCTTGTCGCGGAGCACAGGCTCCAGACGCGCAGGCTCAGTAATTGTGGTTCACGGGTCCAGCTGCTCCGCGGCATGTGGGATCCTCCCAGACCAGGGCTCGAACCCGCGTCCCCTGCATTGGCAGGCAGACTCCCAACCACTGCGCCATCAGGGAAGCCCCCACCTTGGTGTAGTTTTATCATGTTTCTTGTGCTTGGGGTTTGTTGAGGTTCTTGGATATATGAGTTATAGTTTTCATCAGATTTGAAAATTTTTCATCCATTATGCCTTAAAATATTTTTTTCTGACTTTTGTCTCTCTCCATTTTCTCTGTTTCTGGGACTCCAATTACATATCTACTAAGCTTCTTGATTGTTGTTCCATAATTCACTGATTTTGTTCATTTTTTTCTAGCTTTTTTCCTCCTCATATTTTAATTTGCTACTTCTCCAAGTTTACCAATCTATGCTGCATTGTCTAATCTGCTGTTAATTCCACTGAATTTACTTTTCATTTCAGACAATGTATATTTTATCTCTAAAAGTTTCATGTGGGTCATTTATTTTATATCTTCCCTATTTTTCTTTGTCATGTTCATGCTTTCTTCTACCTTCTTGAACAGATGGAGTATATTATAGTAACTGTTTTAATGTTCCCATCTAATTCTATCAGCTATATCATTTCTATTGATTGATTAATCCACTCTTTACAAGTTATACTTTTCTGTTTCATTGCATGCCTTATAACTTGTGATTGAATGCTAGACATTTTAAATTTTACTTTGTTGGGTGTTGACTTTTTATGTTCTGTTAACTACTTAGGGGTTTGTTCTGGGGTAGGTGTTTTTTAGAAGTGGTTTTATACTTTTGAGATTTGCTTTTAAGCTTCATTAGGTAGAATCAGAACAGCCTTTATTATTCTAAGACTAAACTGACCCTGCTACTCAAGCAGTAACCTCAGGATTCCATTGATGCCCCATATGTTAGGAGATATTTTCCATTGTGGTTTTGGGAATAAGAACTATTCCTGGCCCTGTGGGAACATTGGGAATTATTCTGCGTGCTCCTTTCCAGTGATTCTTTCCCTGGTCTCAGTAGTTTCCTCATGTTCCTGTGTTGATTAGACTCATTGAAAACTCAAGAGGAACTCTCTTCAGATCATCAGCTCTCTCTCTCTCTCTCTTCTCTCCATTACTCTTCTCTGTGAGTTCTTTCAGAGATCGCTATACTAAGCTTTATGTTGTCCATTGTCTGAAAACAGTTGCTTTGTATATTTTGTCCAGGTTTTTAGTTGCTTAAGATAGAAGGGTAAATCTGGTTTCTATAGTGCATCATGACTAGAAGCAGAAGTTGTATATCATTGTTTTCATTCACATTCCTTTTTAACTTAGGTATGAACATTTTCTGTATTTTTTAAATGTTTTTTTTTAGATTTCTTTGGACAGAAAAAAATTTACATCTATGGAAATCCAAACACATAATTATATATACTTATTTTTAAGATTTCTGTGTTCACAGATTCCACAGATCCCATTTATCAGCTCATTTTGTCTTTCTCCTTTGGATTGTCAAGTTGCTTATCATATCTAACTAAATAATTTTCCTCTTGTAAGCCTATTTGTTCTTAATCTTGATTTTTTCATAGCATTCCCTTTAGAACCCCTTTGTGCACCAAAAAAATCTTCATTTATTTCATTCAACAATTATTTATGGAATGTTTACTATGTAACAGGCCATATGCTAGGCATTGGATACACATACAGAAGTATATGAAGCAGAGTTCCTGCCCTCGGGGTGTTCATAGTCTAGTAGGTAAACTGGTAAGAAACAGCTTTCCCTTTGTAGAACGTTTGCAGTGGGAACTGTGTTTTTCTATTCTAGAACCATGGAAACAGAGGTGATTGCACTCTGCGTATCACTTTATCCTAACCCTAATTCACTCTTTTTCTCAAATATCCAAGCCTGCTTCTGCCTTAGGGTCTTTATTCTTGCTGTTCCCTCTGCCTAGAATGCTCCTCTCCCAAAAGTGTCCAAATGACTTGCTCCTACTCCTTCACATCCCTGCTCAAATGTCATTTTATCAATGTGACCTCCCTTGACTATTTTCTATAAAGTAGCACTTCCCACTTTCAATCTTTATCCCTTTACTTGAATTTATTCATTATAGCATTACTATTTACATTTTAATTAATTTTCATCCCCAGTACTTTCTGTCCCCTCCTCCCTCAAATGTAAATGCCAGATGAGCAGGGACTTTATCTGTTTTGTTCACTATTTTATCCCCAGCACCTTGAGTAGTTATTTGCACATATGGATTCTTTATACATGTTTCTTGAAAGAATTAATACCTCTTTGGTCACTTGATTATTTTTCCTTCCCATGTTTCCCTGCAAAGCGTTTTCTGACTGATTTTATTCACATTGTCCATTTTTGGCTTACTCTACACTTCAAATAAGCAAATGTCTTAGTAACGCTGTAATGGTTAAAAGAGACACCTATCATGTCAAGTACTTATTAAATTTTGTTTTTTCCCCTCTCTTAGTTTTCAAATAGGACCAATCCAATTGATAAACATCTCGAAGTCCTGATCAACAAGTATGGATTGTCTTCCCACCCAGTTGCTTCTCAGATGTTTGGGTTTGCTGGAAAAGAGCACATGGAAAAATATGGTATGTTAAGAAACGTTAAGTCTTATTGGTAGTTATATACATGTGTGAGAAACAATAGGTATTTATTAAGAAACTGTGGGGGATGCCAAGATGTATAAAATATGAAATGGTTTTTCAATTAAGTTGAAGAAATAGTCTGTATAGAATTCAGTTTTCTAAAAGTATTTATACCTAGGACATCATATGAGAAGTACCTAGAATGCTCCAAAACAAGACATTGAAATAGGAAAAATAACATAAATCTTGTCTCCTTTAATCATAGACTATAAACTGAGGCTCATTAGTTCTGAATATGGTAATGAGACTTAAAACTAGCTCTTGGTAATAGATTTATGTAGCCAAGTTTTATTCTCAGTACTTGAATCCATCAGGAGTCCATTATCATCTGTCAATCCATAGTGTTTTATGAGATTTAAAATTTCATAGTTGATTTTTATTTTGTAGGTAAACATCCTAGCTTTTTGACTGATGATCAGTGATTGGCCTGCCTTAGCCAGTTAGGTAAAGCATGGGATAGTGCAGACAGAGTTTTTGATTTTGTTTTTGTTTTTATTGTATGACCCTGAACCAGTGCCTTGTTGTGTACTGTGAGATAAGAAAGAAAATAGTTGTTCTTGAAAGTTCAGCATTCCTATTCTTTGCAGGAAATATATCCCAGGTTTCATAGCCAAGATCAAGTAATCAGAAAGGAAAGAAATCTTCAAGGAAGAATGGTAGGATGGTATAGAGGAGCACTGCCAGTTTGGGGCCATGGAAATTTTCTTTCTTGTAGCTATTTCTTGCCATTTTAAACTCAGTCCATTCCAATCTGGCTTCCCTTCTTTCTCAAGGCTACCACTGATCACTACGTTGCCATATCAAGTAAATGCTTTTCAATCCTATTTTAATAGACCTCAGCACCATTAGTCCCTTTTGATCATTTCTTTCTTAAAACATTCTCTTCTCTTGGCCTCTGTGACATCTCGTTCTTCTGGTTTTCCTTACCTCTTTGGCTATTCCTTGTCCATTTCCTTTTTAATTTTTTAAAATGATTTTTTAAAAATTTATTTATTTATATTTTTTATTTTTGGCTGTGTCGGGTCTTCGTTGCTTCGCATGGGCTTTCTCTAGTTGCAGCAAGCAGGGGTTACTCTTCGTTGTGGTGTAGGGGCTTCTCATTGCGGTGGCTTCTCTTGTTGAGGAGCACGGGCTCTAGGTGCATGGGCTTCAGTAGTTGTGGCTCGTGGGCTCTAGAGTGCAGGCTCAGTAGTTGTAGCGCACAGGCTTATTTGCTCCGCGGCATGTGGGATCTTCCCAGACCAGGGCTGGAACCTGTGTCTCCTGCATTGGCAGGTGGATTCTTAACCACTGCGCTACCAGGGAAGTCCCTCCATTTCCTTTTGAATTAAATAATTCATTTAAAATATTGAGCTATTATTACATTGCAGGCACTATTCTAGGCACTGGAATATAGCAGTATATCAGTTAGCTATTGCTGTGTAATAAACCACTCCAAAACTCAGCAATTTTAAACAATGATTATTTATTATTATAGCTTACAAGTTGGTGGATTGACTGGGAATCAGCTGATCGAAGTCATGCTCAGCTCTTTTTGTCTGGGTTGATCCTATGACTGTAGGTTGGTTGGAGGCTCTGTTTTAGTCCTGTTTGGCTGGGTCATATGTCCCTCATTTTCCTCTTGGGACCGGAGGGCCAGCTCTGGCATGTCCTTTTCATGGTCATGGCAGAAGCACAAGAGAGTAATCTGCAACATGCAAGGCCTTTTGAGACTTGATCAAAGCAAGTCACATGGCAAACTTGGAATCAAGGGATAGGGAAATATACTCTACTTCTTTTGTGGTAGGAAACTGCAAAGTCAGACCATAAAGGATATTCAGGAGGGAAAAAGAATTAGGGACATCAGTGTATTCATTCACAAGCAACAAATAAGCAAATGAAATGTGAGGTTTTTGCTTAAATTTCTAGTCAGGGAGAGACAGTAACATATGAAAAAAACTACGATAATTTCAAACAATTATTAGTCCTGTGGAGAAAATAAAACAAGGTAAGGCACTTGTGGGGAGAGGGAGGCAAACTTAGGATAGTCAGTGATGGACTCTATACTTGTATATCCAGTTGGCATCTTTGCATCTCTGCTTGTGTATGTAACAGATGTCTCAAATCTCACATGTTCAGATACAAACTCTTCATTCTGTTCCCCCATATCTTAAATTTGCTCCTCCTCTACTTTTCCTTATCTCAGTAAGTGGCATTTCCATCCATTCAGATGTTCAAAGCAAAAACATGAGTCATCTTTGACACTTCTCCTTGCTCTTCCCCTACTCCAGTCCCTCACTATATGCTATCAGTTCTACCTTCAAACTCCAAATTATGTTTCTTTTTTCCCCAGTTTCTTTTACTATCACAGCTCTTATCCCAGACCATAATTTTTCAAACTTTGATCTGTGACCTGCTAGGAAATTAAAGAATCAAAGTAGTGATTGAACCCAGCATTTTTAAAAAATATGATATTTGTTGTTGTTGTGTATTATAACTCAAGTCAGAGAAATGCACACAACATAAATATACAGCTTCGTGAATTCTCACAAAGCTCATAACTGTGACCTAAATTACCTCCCAGGTCAAAAATAGAATGCGAACACTTAAGAGTCCTCTCTGTAGATAATTTTTATCTTAAGAACTTTGTGGGTCTCCTGTGAATCTTGTTTGGTCATGCCATTAGTCAACAAGCTACACCTGCAAATCTCTTTGGGCTAAGTGCCTTTCTACCTTGGGTCCTTTCTGAGGTGGCTGAGGAGCAACATTCTTAAGCTTCCTAGCAGTCCTTTGATTGAGAGGATTTGTGAGGCACAGGTTTTTTCTCTTTAGAGGGCTTTTTTCTGTCTGACCAATATTCTGAGGCATCACCTTTGATCTTTCTGAGGTCTTAACAAAAGATTTGTCACAACATGGGCTTCAGTTTTGGACCATGTTTTCCTGGCAATGCCCTGGATTTGCTCTTTGCTCAAAGACTTTTTCCTTTTTTTTTTTTTTTTTTTAACATCTTTATTGGAGTATAATTGCTTTACAATGGTGTGTTAGTTTCTGCTTTATAACAAAGTGAATCAGCTATACATGTACATATATCCCCATATCCCCTCCCTCTTGCGTCTCCCTCCCACCCTCCCTGTCCCACCCCTCTAGGTGGTCACAAAGCACCAAGCTGATCTCCCTGTGCTATGCGGCTGCTTCCCACTAACTATCTGTTTTACATTTGGTAGTGTATATATGTCCATGCCACTCTCTCACTTTGTCCCAGCTTACCCTTCCCCCTCCCTGTATCCTCAAGTCCATTCTCTAGTAGGTCTGCGTCTTTATTCCTGTCAAAGACTATTTCTTAATTTTAACATCTTTTACCACTTTGAAAGGCTGAGAATTTTCAAAACTATCAAGTCCTGAACCCTTTTTGTTTAATAGTCCTTTCTGCAATATAGCATTATAGAATTTTACTATAAGCAGCCAGAAGAAACCATGTGGCAGTTTCAATATTTTGCTTATTAACTAGTTTCTACATAACTGTAAGTAATAGTATTACTGTAATCTCTGCTTCTATTTTAAGAGGGCTCTCCTTTCCTCCAGTTTTCAGTAAGATTTTGTCCTTTTGCAAACTCTCACCTGCAGCATCCTCAAAGGACTTCGAGGCTACTAATGGTTTCTTCAACGCACTTTACGCTTTTGCTAGCAATTGTTCCAAACTTTGGAACTAGAATGGTTCCAAAGCCATTCACATATCTTACATTTTTGTTCAGTGTAACTCCATTTCCACTATATTAGTTTGCTTGGGCTGACATAGCAAATACCATAGACTGGGTGGCTCAAAGAACAGAAATTTATTTCTCATAGTTCTAGAGGCTGGGAAGTCTAAAATCAAGATGCACGATAGGTTTTATACTGAGGCCTTTTTTCTTGGGTTATAGGTGACTGCCATCTCATTGTGTATTCACATGATCTCTTCTTTTATGTGGGTGCGGAGAGAGGGGGAGAGAGAAACATCTTTGTCTTCCACTTTTTGTAAGGATTCTTACAAGGACACTAATCCTATCAGGAGGGACTCACCCTCATGACCTCATCTACCATAATTACCTCCCAAAAGACCCATCTCCAAAAACCATCACATTGAGTGTTAGGACTTCAATAAATGATTTTTTTTAATATAAATTTTTTTATTTATCTTTGGTTGAGTTGGGTCTTCGTTGCTGAGCGTGGGCTTTCTCTAGTTGCAGTGAGTGGGGGCTACTCTTTGTTGCGGTGCACGGACTTCTCATTGCTGTGGCTTCTCTTGTTGCGGAGCACAGGCTCTAGGCACACGGGCTTCAGTAGTTGTGGTGCACGGGCTTAGTTGCTCCGCGGCATGTGGGATCTTCCTGGACCAGGGCTCAAACCCGTGTCCCCTGCATTGGCAGGCGGCTTCTTAACCACTGCACCACCAGGGAAGTCCAACAAATGAATTTTGAGGGGACACAATTCAGTCCATGGCATTCAAGTACCAAAATATGTATCAGTATTTTCTATTACTTTGTTACGGTGAGACTCTCTTTTTAAAAATCATTTCTTGTTTTAATTCCTGTTGTCTAGTCTTCCTATGTGTAAGCTCACTGGCCTTTCAGTGTGTTCGGTAAGCCAAACTTATTCCCTGCGCCCCAGTCTCATATTTTCTTTGGCTACAGTGCTCTTTATTCTTTCAAGGTCAACTCTTTTCATGCTTTAGGTCTTAAAAAATCTTATCTCATATCTCCAACACTTTACAAAAGTATTTCTGCTTGGATGTCTAACAGGCCTTTCAAATTTAACAGGTCTAAAACTGAAGTCCTAATTCTTTCCTTGAACTTCTGCCTTCCCCATCTGTTCCTCCTGAAGTTTTTCCTATCTGGTAAATGATAACTCCATCTCTTTAGGACCTTTGGCCAAAAAGCTTAGAGCCATTCTTGATTTTTCTTATACTCAACGTTCAATATATCAGCAAACTTTGTTACACGTTTCTTAAAATATCCAGAAATATGAGAAGGAGAAATGTTTCTCCACATTTTCCCCACTTCTACTGTAGTGAAAGCTATCATAATTTCTCACCTGGAGTATAGGAATCTCCTAAATGGTTTTACTGCTTCTGCTTGTGTACCTGTACAGTCAATTCTTCCCTTTATGTCCAGAACAACGCTTTTAAAATATAAGCGAGATCATTTCACTCCTCTGCTAAGAACTCTATTGTGTTCTTACCACACTCAGATTGAAACCTACAGGTCTTATTATGGCCTACAAGCTTCTATATGATCTGACCCTCCACCCTCATTAGCTCTCTGACCTCATCTTTTACCATTTTTTCTTTCACCATTCTGCTCCAGCCACACTATCCTTTTTTTTTTTTTTTTTTAACTTTTAAGTTATTGAGACTAGATGTCTTGATTTTAGCTACTTTATTTATTTATTTATTTATTTATTTTTGGCTGTTTGGTCTTCGGTTCGTGCGAGGGCTTTCTCTAGTTGCGGCAAGCGGGGGCCACTCTTCATCGCAGTGCGGGGACCGCTCTTCATCGCGGTGCGCGGGCCTTTCACTATCGCGGCCCCTCCCGTTGCGGGGCACAGGCTCCAGACGCGCAGGCTCAGTAGTTGTGGCTCACGGGCCCAGCTGCTCCGTGGCATGTGGGATCTTCCCAGACCAGGGCTCGAACCCGTGTCCCCTGCATTAGCAGGCAGATTCTCAACCACTGCGCCACCAGGGAAGCCCCACACTATCCTTTTGGTTCCTCAAACACAATAAGCACATTCCTACCTCAAGCAGGGCCTAAGCCTTGCTATTTCAACTTCTGGAATACTTTACCCTAAGATATCATCAGTGCTAGCTTTCCTACTTCCATCAGGTCTTTGCTTAAATGTCATCTTCTGCTTTCTTTCATCACCCTCCTTCCCAGAACTCCCTATCCTCTGTCTCTTACTTTATCATTTTTTTTTTTTTTAATTTTTGGCTGCGTTGGGTCTTCGTTGCTGCACGTGGGCTTTCTCTAGTTACGAGTAGTGGGGGCTGCTCTTCGTTGCGGTACATGGGCTTCTCATTGTGGTGGCTTCTCTTGTGGCACATGGGCTCTAGGTGCACGGGCTTCAGTAGTTGTGGTTCATGGGCTCTAGAGCGCAGGCTCAGTAGTTGTGGCGCATGGGCTTAGTTGCTTCACGGCATGTGGGATCTTTCTGGACCAGGGCTCGAACCCGTGCCCCCTGCATTAGCAGGCGGATTCTTAGCCATTGTGCCACCAAAGAAGCCCTTACTTTACCATTTTATAGAGCACTTATGAAAATCTGGCATATATATTTTTTCTTATTTATTGGCTGTCTCTTCCAACCAGAATCTAAGTCTACAAGGGCCTGATTTTTGTTTGTTTTAGTCCCTGCTCTTTGACTGTTACCTAGTAGAGTGCCTGGCACAAAGCAGGTATTCTGTAATTAATTAATCTTCAAAGAAAGACCCTCCTTGATCATTCAATTGAAGTGAATCCCTCCTGTTATTCTTTTTCATAGATAGTTTCCTATTGCTTTCCTTCATAGCACTTAGCACTATTTATATTCATATATTTATTGTGTGTGGTTTTACTTGTTTAATTTTTGTCTTCCTTATTTGTCTTATAAACTCCGTGAAAGCAGGAACCATGTCTGTTTTGTTTACCTTCAGTATATCCAGCCTAGCACGGTGGTTGGCATGTAATCTGGCCAGAAGAAAATTTTTTCCCCCTTCTCTTCTACAATCCCTAGCATATTTAAATACTCAATAAATATTTGTTGAATGAATGAATGAATTTCCATACCCATATTATCTCATTCAATTCTCACAACAGTCCATTATGGGAGGTGTTATATTAATAGTTATTAATATTACTTTTAAGTACAATTCTGGCTTCAAGATCTCATATATATTTATTTATATATATTTATTTATTCATTTATTATATATTTATTTATTTAATTGTGTTGAGAAAGTATTCAGCAATTTTTATTTTCTTGAGTTTCTTTTTCTTTCAGGAATGGGTATTGAATTTTGTCAAATGGTTTTCCAGCATCTGTGGATTTCATTATGTCCTCCACTTAGATCTAGTAATAGAATATTTTATTAATGGATTCCTGATATTGAATCATCGTTGCATGTCTGGAATGCATGCCACTTGGTTATGATGTATTGATTTATTTTAATGTGGAGTTAGACTCTGTCACTATTTTATTTAGTACTTTCAAATCAAAATTCATAAGTGATACTGGTTTTTAATTTTCTTTTTTTTAATGTCTTTATCAAGTTTAGGTGTTAATTTTATACTTACTTCATAAAAGGAAGTAGGAAGCGTTTCTTCATTTTTGATGCTTTGGAACGATTTATGGAGCATTTGGACTACTTGATCTTTGTAGGTTTGATATAATACCCTGTGAAATCATCTGGGCCTGTTTTTTTGGTGTGTATGGTTTGTTTGTTTGTTTGTTTTGGTAGTTGCTTGGTAATTATCTATTTCTTTATGTTTAAACATTCCATCTCCAGTGGGGTCAATTTTGGTAGTCTTTATTTCTCTGGGAAATTATCCATTTCATTTAGAGTTTCAAATCTATTTGTATAGAAGTCTGAAAAGTAGCCTTTTACATAAAATTTCTATTTCAATGGTATTTCTCTCTTGTTATTTCTTATTTTTGTGTATATATGCTTTCTGCTTTTTTTCCTATTAAATTACGGTAGCAGTTTGTCTCTTTTGTTAAATTTTTCAGAACAATAGGATTTTGATTGATTAATTTTATCTATTCTTTCTAATTCTCTATTCCATTATTTTCTGCCTTTATCTTCCTTGTGCTTTTTATTGGTTTATCTTGTGGTTGTTTTTCTAGTTTTTTGAATTGGGAATTTAATTCATTTTTATCCTTTTAGTGAATAACAGCTTTATTGAGATAAAATTGACATACCATAAAAATTCATTCTTTTAAAGTGTACAATTCAGTGTTTTTTAGTATATTCACAGAGTTGTGCAATCATCACCACTATCTAATTTCAGAACATTTTCATCATCCTCAAAGGAAACCCCATACCCATTAGCAATCCTTTCCTCTGAGGCACCTGGCAACCACTAATCTAATTTCTGTTTTTATGTGTTTGCTTATTATGAACACTTCATTTAAATGGACCATACAGTATGTGACCTTTTGTGACTGGCTTCTTTCACTCAGCATAGAAAACATTAACAGTTTATTCAGGTAGTAGCATGGATCAGGACTTCATTCTTTTTAATTGATCAATATGTTCCATTTTAGTCATTCTTAGTGTTTAGTGCTATGTCCTTGTTACACCTTTAAACATATCACATTGGTTCTGATATGTAGTGTTTTAGTTTTCAGTATCATTTTTTTCAGAAGCTTTGCAATCATTTGTGTTTCCTCTTTTTGCCCAAGAGTTGTTTTATGGAAATAGTTAAAAAATTTCCAGGTAGACTTAATTCTTACATTTTATTAATAGTTACTAGTTTTATTACATTGTGATTTGAGAGCGTTCTTTTAAATTTGGAGTGATTCCTAATTCTCTGATGTCTGCTCATGTCAGTGTAGTAAAGTCTTATTTCTGTAGTGGATTTTTTGAAAGATGGACTTTGTGTCCTCTGATTTCTTGTTTCTTTTTTGTTTGTTTGTTTTGTCTTGTAGGACCCCAGAAATTTCCCTGTTTGCTTCTTTTATCTTTCACCATCCAGTTGCTAAAGGGACCTTCCCCTCCACATTTTTTTTTTTTTGCCCTCTTTTCTTCTCCTAGAAGCTATACCTTTCAAAGATTACCACCTTGAGTCTCCTGTGCTTTTCTAACCCTTCCTTGTAGTCATGTTTTGATCTACACGAATATTTTTTCAATATTTTCACTCTTGTGGGGAGTCTTTTTCTTCCTGGTGGTAGTTTCAGAGCAATTGTAGGCCTGCCACTAGCTCCCCTCTTCTCTCCTGTGCAGTATTTTTCAGACTGCCCTTCTTCCCTAGGAGGCTTACTGTGGGAGTGTGAATGATTGCTGGCAGGGATTTGGTCACTTTTTCCCTTTCCCTTTTTTTTTTCACTTACAGATAATTTGAAGTTTTGTGTTTTCTTTTGTCTAGTTATGCTGAGGGTATGGTTTTGTGCAGTTTTATTTGTTTTTCTTGTTATTCTATATTTTTTAGAGGATATGAAGAGAGATTTAGGCAGCTTCCATTGCCCTCAGCTAGCTGGAAATCTGCGTTTGGTGTGTTTTCAAACTTTTCTCAAGTTTTACATTACTCAGAGTAGTTGGACAGTTTTTTCTAGTCTAAAGTCTGAAGTGTAAATGTGCAGTATTTTAGTTGAAATATTATTCTTCATCCAACAGATTTCTAATGAATTGTAGAATTTCATAGAATTTTAAGTTGTTGTTTGAAATTGCTGTTTGTGAATGTGCTCTAGAAATGAATATGTAAGAATGTTTGTAGTAGCTTACATTCTGCTATAGAATCAGGAGATTTTTGTGGCTTCAAGGTTTGATTCAAAGAGATTGAGATCTTTTTATACTACTCATATTCTTAGAACAGCCAAAAATCTGAATTGGCAGTTCAGAATCAGTAGTCAACAAGCCCTTCATCAGTGTCCAGGATTAGTAAAGACATGGTAAGTGATTGGCAGAATATTTTTCAAAGGGCTCCTATCTTCTGTAGATTAACTGGATCCCACAGCAAGGAAACAAGAAGAAAAGACATCAATACCTACTGAATGTCTCCTATGTCAGACACTATGCCAAGTGCTTTTATATAGTTTAGCTGCCCTTCTTCCTACAAATCTGTTTGTGAATTGCTTGTAAATCTTCTAATAGATGACAATAAAGCATTTGTACTTCCTGTGACAAGAAACTTGCCACAGAGGCTACTCATTCCATTTTTTTGGTGATTCCAATTGTTACAGTGTTCTTTTTCATGTTGGACTCAAATCTCTCTCCCTGTAGTTTCTGTCTTCTGAGACTCATAGAACAAGCCTCTTTCACCTTACAGCCCTTCAAATATCTGAAGCCATCTCGACCTTGTTCCCTTTAACTGTTTCTTATTAGACTTGTTTCATGACCCATCATCCCCAGACTAATTACTGTACTGTGATCGCATGTAAGCTTTTCTGGTAATCACATCACACTGTTGAATCATATTGAGCTTATCGTCGAACAGAACCTCAGAGCCTTTCTCATGATTGCTGCTCCTTTTCTTAGGTAGTTTTGGGTGGTGAAGAATAGAACTGGGCATTTAATTAATTACATTCTGATCCATCTCATTGATAAACCTCACTGAAGTCTATTTGGATCCAACATTATAGCAGTCTCTCTCAGCTTCAGGTTTGATGAGCATACCCTTTAATTTTCTTTATTTTGTTTTAAATAAATTTATTTATTTATTTATGGCTGCATTGGGTCTTTGTTGCTGCGTGCAGGCTTTCTCTAGTTGCAGTGAGCGGGGGCTACTCTTACCCTTTAATTTTCTAATCCAATTTTTGGTAGAAATATTAACCAGAGCATGGCTGAGGTTAGAGGTTAGCAGTAGAGACTTTGTTCTAGGTTAATACTTTGATCAGTGCCTGTCATTGATCAGTGCCTATGTGTTCTGTTGACTCTTAAGATGCTCCATGACATGGGTCAATTAAGTTGGAAAATGCTTCATACTTTAACTCTCTTTTGGACAATCATAATACACATGCAATAGTAAAGGAAAGTCTCTTAATGCTCTGCCATAAAGAAATTTGTTTAACTTTGTTTAAACCAGTGTTATGTAAACCTAACAGAAGAACCCTCATTTTTATAGTAACACCAAAAAAACCCTGAAAAACAAAAGGGAAAAAACGCCACACTACAGTATTTCCTTGTCTTGTCCCAAAAGGTGACCTTAAAAATTTTGTCTGTTGTCTTGCTGATACTAGATACTATGTTTCATTTGATCTACTAGCCAATACAGTAAAAAAAGATAATTAATTTGGGTGGATTGGTTCAAGATGGCGGAGTAGAGGGACGTGTGCTCACTTCCTCTTGCGAGAGTACTGGAATCACAGCTGACTGCTGAACAATCATCGACAGGAGGACACTGGAACTCACCAAAAAAGATACCCCACATCCAAAGACAAAGGAGAAGCCGCAATGAGAGGGTAGGAGGGGCGCAATCACAATAAAATCAAATCCCATAACCGCTGTGTGGGTGACTCACAAACTGGAGAACAATTATACACAGAAGTCCACCCACCGGAGTGAAGGTTCTGAGCCCCACATCAGGCTTCCCAACCTGGGGGTCCGGCAGTGGGAGGAGGAATTCCCAGAGAATCAGACTTTGAAGGCTAGTGGGATTTGATTGCAGGACTTCAACAGGACTGGGGGAAACAGAGACTCCACTCTTGGAGGGCACACCCAAAGTAGTGTGCATACCAGGACTGAAGGGGAAGGAGCAGTGACCCCATAAGAAACTGAACCAGACCCACCTGCTGGTGTTGGAGGGTCTCTTGCAGAGGCAGGGGATGGCTGTGGCTCATGGTAGGGACAGGGACACTGGGAGCAGAAGTTCTGGGAAGTACTCCTTGGTGTGAGCCCTCCCGGAGTCTGCCATTAGCCCTACCACAGAGCCTGTAGCCTCCACTGCTTGGTTTCCTCAGACCAAACAACCAACAGGGAGGGAACTCAAGCCCACCCATCAGCAGACAAGTGGATTAAAGTTTTACTGAGCTCTGCCCACCAGAGCAACACCCAGCTCTACCCACCACCAGTCCCTCCCATCAGGAAGCTCGCACAAGCCTCTTAGATAGTCTCATCCCCGAGAGGGCAGACAGCAGAAGCAAGAAGAACTACAGTGCTGCAGCCTGTGGAATGCAAACCACATTCACAGAAAGATAGACAAAATGAAAAGGGAGAGGACTATGTACCAGATAAAGGAACAAGATAAAACCCCAGAAAAACAATTAAATGAAGTGGAGATAGGCAAACTTCCAGAAAAAGAATTCAGAGTAATGATAGTGAAGATGATCCAGGACCTCAGAAAAAGAATGGAGGCAAAGATCGAGAAGATGCAAGAAATGTTTAACAAACACCTGGAAGAATTAAAGAACAAACACCTAGAAGAAATAAAGAACAGAGTTGAACAATACAATAACTGAAATGAAAAATACACTAGAAGGAATCAATAGCAGAATAACTGAGGCAGAAGGAAGGGTAAGTGACTTGGAAGACAAAATGGTGGAATTCACTGCCACAGAACAGACTAAAGAAAAAAGAATGAAAAGAAATGAAGACAGCCTAAGAGACCTCTGGGACAACATTAAATGCACCAACATTCACATTATAGGGGTCCCAGAAGGAGAAGAGGGAGAGAAAGGACTCGAGAAAATATTTGAAGAGATTATAGTTGAAAACTTCCCTAACATGGGAAAGGAAATAGCCACCCCAGTCCAGGAAGCACAGAGAGTCCCAGGCAGGATAAACCCAAGGAGAAACAGGCTGAGACACATAGTAATCAAATTGACGAAAATTAAAGACGAAGAAAAATTATTGAAAGCAACAAGGGAAGAATGACAAATAACATACAAGGGAACTCCCATAAGGTTGACAGCTGATTTCTCAGCAGAAACTCTACAAGCCAGAAGGGAGTGCCATGATATATTTAAAGTGATGAAAGGGAAGAACCTACAACCAAGATTACTCTACCAGGCAAGGATCTCATTCAGATTCGATGGAGAAATCAAAAGCTTTACAGACAAGCAAAAGCTAAGAGAATTCAGCACCACCAAACCAGGTCTACAACAAATGCTAAAGGAACTTCTCTAAGTGGGAAACACAAGAGAAGAAAAGGACCTACAAAAACAAACCCAAAACAATTAAGAAAATGGTAATAGGAACTTACATAATGATAATTACTTTAAATGTGAATGGATTAAATGCTCCAACCAAAAGACACAGGCTCACTGAATGGATACAAAAACAAGACCCATATATATGCTGTCTACAAGAGACCCACTTCGGACCTAGGGACACATACTGACTGAAAGTGAAGGGATGGAAAAAGATATTCCATGCAAATGGAAATCAAGAGAAAGCTGGAGTAGCAATACTCATATCAGAATAGACTTTAACATGAAGAATGTTACAAGAGACAAGGAAGGACACTACATAACGATCAAGGGATCAATCCAAGAAGAAGATATAACACTTATAAATATATATGCACCCAACATAGGAGCACCTCAATACATAAGGCAAATGCTAACAGCTATAAAAGAGGAAACTGACAGTAACACAGTAATAGTGGGGGACTTTAACACCTCACTTATGACAGTGGACAGATCATCCAGACAGAAAATTAATAAGGAAACACAAGCTTTAAATGACACAATAGACCAGATAGATTTAATTGATATTTATAGGACATTCTATCCAAAAACATTGGATTACATTTTCTTCTCAAGTGCACACGGAACATTCCCCAGGATAGATCATATCTTGGGTCACAAATCAAGCCTTGGTAAATTTAAGAAAATTGAAATCATATCAAGCATCTTTTCCGACCACAGTGCTAGGAGACTAGAAATAAATTACAGGGAAAAAAAATATAAGAAACACAAACACATGGAGGCTAAACAATACGTTACTAAATAACCAAGAGATGACTGAAGAAATCAAAGAGGAAATCAAAAAATACCTAGAGACAAATGACAATGAAAACACGACGATCCAAAACCTATGAGATGCAGCAAAAGCAGTTCTAGGAGGAAAGTTTATAGCAATACAATCCTACCTCAAGAAACAAGAAAAATCTCGAAGAAATAATCTAATCTTACACCTCAAGGAACTAGAGGAAGAAGAACAAACAAAACCCAAAGTTAGCAGAAGGAAAGATATCATAAAGATCAGAGCAGAAATAAATGAAATGGAAACAAAGAAAACAATAGCAAAGATCAATAAAACTAAAAGCTGGTTCCTTGAGAAGGTAAACAAAATTCATAAACCTTTAGCCAGACTCATCAAGAAAAAGAGGGAGAGGACTCAAATCAATAAAATTAGAAATGAAAAAGGAGAAGTTACAACTGACACTGCAGAAATACAAAGCATTATAAGAGACTACTACAAGCAGCTCTAGGCCAATAAAATGGACCACCTGGAAGAAATGGACAAATTCTTAGAAAGGTATAACCTTCCAAGACTGAACCAGGAAAAAACAGAAAATATGAACAGACCAAACACAAGTAATGAATTTGAAACTGTGGTTAAAAACCTTTCAACAAACAAAAGTCCAGGACCAGATGGCTTCACAGGTGAATTCTATCAAACATTTAGAGAAGAGCTAACAACCATCCTTCTCAAACTCTTCCAAAAAATTGCAGAGGAAGGAACACTCCTAAACTCATTCTATGAGGCTACCAATACCCTGATACCAAAACTAGACAAAGATACTACAAAAAAAGAAAATTACAGACCAATATCACTGATGAATATAGATCTAAAAATCCTCAACAAAATACTAGCAAACAGAATCCAACAACACATTAAAAGGATCCTACACCATGACCAAGTGGGATTTATCCCAGGGATCCAAGGATTCTTCAATATATGCAAATCAATCAATGTGATACAACATATTAACAAATTGAAGAATAAAAAGCATATGATCATCTCAATAGATGCAGAAAGCTTTTGACAAAATTCAACACCCATTTATGATAAAAACTCTCCAGAAAGGGGGCATAGAGGGAACCTTCCTCAACATAATAAGGGGCATATACAACAGACCCACAGCAAACATCATTCTCAATGGTGAAAAACTGAAAGCATTTCTTCTAAGATCAGGAACAAAACAAGGATGTCCACTCTTGCCACTACTATTCAACATAGTTTTGGAAGTCCTAGCCATGGCAGTCAAAGAAGAAAAAGAAATAAAAGGTATACAAATTGGAAAAGAAGAAGTAAAACTGTCACTGTTTGCAGATGATATGATACTGCACATAGATAATCCTAAATATGCCACCAGAAAACTACTAGAGCTAATCAATGAATTTGGTAAAGTTGCAAGATACAATAATTAATGCACAGAAATCTCTTGCATTCCTATACACTAACAACGAAAGATCAGAAAGAGAAGTTAAGGAAACAATCCCATTCACCATTGCAACAAAAAGAATAAAATACCTAGGAATAAACATACCTAAGGAGGTAAAAGACCTGTACTCAGGAAACTATAAGACACTGATGAAAGAAATTAAAGATGACACAAACAGATGGAGAGATATACCATGTTCTTGGATTGGAAGAATCAATATTGTGAAAATGACTATACTACCCAAAGCAATCTACAGATTCAATGCAATCCCTATCAAATTACCAATGGCATTTTTTACAGAACTGGAACAAAAAATCTTAAAATTTGTATGGAGACACAAAAGACCCCGAATAGCCAAAGCAAACTTGAGGGAAAAATACAGAGCTGGAAGAATCAGACTCCCTGACTTCAGACTATACTACAAAGCTACTGTAATCAAGACAATATGGTACTGGCACAAAAACAGAAATATAGATCAATGGAACAGGATAGAAAGCCCAGAGATAACCCATGCACCTATGGTCAACTAATCTATGACAAAGGAGGCAAGGATATACAATGGAGAAAAGACAGTCTCTTCAATAAGTGGTCCTGGGAAAACTGGAGCGCTACATGTAAAAGAATGTATTTAGAACACTCCCTAACACCATGCTCAAAATTAACTCAAAATGGATTAAAGACCTAAATGTAAAACCGGACACTATAAAACTCTTAGAGGAAAACATAGGAAGAACACTCTTTTTTTTTTTTTTTTTTTTTTTAGGAAGAACACTCTTTGACATAAATCACAGCAAGATCTTTTTTGACCCACCTCATAGAGTAATGGAAATAAAGACAAAAATAAACAAATGGGACCTAATGAAACTTAAAAGCTTTTGCACAGCAAAGGAAACTATAAACAGGACAAAAAGACAACCCTCAGAATGGGAGAAAATATTTGCAAATGAATCAATGAACAAAGGATTAATCTCCAAAATATATAAACAGCTCATGCAGCTCAATATTTAAAAAAAAAAACCCAATTGAAAAATGGGCAGAAGACCTAAATAGACATTTCTCCAGAGAAGACATACAGATGGCCAAGAGGCACATGAAAAGCTGCTCAGCATCACTAATTATTAGAGAAATGCAAATCAGTGCTACAATGAGGTATCACCTCACACGCATTAGAATGGACATCATCAGAAAATCTACAAGCAACAAATGCTGGAGAGGGTGTGGAGAACAGGGAACCCTCTTGCTCTGTTGGTGAGAATGTAAATTGATACAGCCACTATGGAGAACAGTATGGAGTTTCCTTAAAAAACTAACAATAGAATTACCATATGACCCAGCAATCCCACTACTGCCATATACCCAGAGAAAACCATAATTCAAAAAGACACATGCACCCCAATGCTCACTGCAGCATTATTTACAATCACCAGATCATGGAAGCAACCTAAATGCTCATCGACAGATGAATGGATAAAGAAGATGTGGTACATATATACCATGGAATATTACTCAGCCATAAAAAGGAACGAAAGTGGATCATTTGTAGAGACGTGGATGGACCTAGCGACTGTCATACAGAGTGAAGTAAGTCAGAGAAAAACAAATATCGTATATTAATGCATATATGTGAAATCTAGAAAAATGGTACAGATGAACCAGTTTTCAAGGCAGAAATAGAGACACAGATGTAAAGAACAAATGTATGGACACCATGGGGGGAAAGTGGGGGACGGGGGTGGTGCTGGGATGAATTGGGAGTTTGGGATTGACATGTATGCACCAATATGTATAAAATAGATAACTAATAAGAACCTACTGTATAAAAAAAATAAAATAAAATTGAAAAAAAAGATAATAATTTGATGTGGCTTGTTCTTACTGGACCCGTACTGACTGCCTTTGGATCAGTCACTACTCTCATTGGTATGAGATTGCTAGTGTGGTTTCTACCTTTTTCCATTTTTATTAGAATTGAGAGAAGATTTGTTCAATTATATGTATGTCATTTCTGCTCTGAAGATCACCCTCCTTGACAGAAAAATAGAGATAAAACAGAAATGGGGACTCTCCACTTCACTGTGCTGTGTATTAACTTAATATTATCAGCTCCGATCAGTGCACTTTTTCATTCCTTGGTCTTTCTAGTTCCAAAGGAGGATTCAAAACCTATTTTATTCTGTTTCATCTTCTTAAAAATAGTAAACGAGTTTTTTGCAAATTTTACTTCATTAACGCGCTTGCTTTTATTTTCTGACACTACTCTTTAAACTTTCTGTTAAAGAATTAAAAAAGTATACACTTCTCTTTTTTTTTTTTTTAAATTAATAGCTACTCTATTTATTTATTTATTTATTTTTAGCTGTGTTGGGTCTTCATTTCGTGCGAGGGCTTTCTCTAGTTGCGGCAAGCGGGGGCCACTCTTCATCGTGGTGTGGGGGCCACTCTTCATCGCGGTGCGCGGGCCTCTTACACTTTTCTTGTTAGATTGTAACTCTTCTGAAGACCCTTCTGCCTTATCATAAGGAAAAAGAAGTTCAGGCCCTAGAAGGTGTGAATTGTAAAATTCACTTAATCCAGGGATGTTGGGATGTTTTGGCAGACTCCTTGAAGTATTGCTGGCAGTGCTTTCCTGCCTTATAACCACAGTGGTCCTAGGCTATATTTTCTGGGTTTTGAAAGTAGACCCTAGTTGTACTAGGTAGAATAGGCCAGTTTGAACTATTTTCATATCATACGCTTATTTGTTGATTCAATTCATTAAATGCACCCAAGTTTAATTATAAAGAAATGTTTATGTGAGGGATCAGTGTTGAAGTTTCCAGTACTGGTATGTATGCATGGGAAAATGTGGAAATATTAGGAGGATACTGAGTATCATTGCAACATTTGTTAACAAGCAACAGGAAAGCATTAACCCACTAATAGAAGTTTGCTTTCTCTACAGGAACAAAACTTGAACACTTTGCAAAAATTGGATGGAAAAATCATAAACATTCAGTTAATAACCCGTAAGTATTTCAGAGATATGAAATAGTGAGAATCTGGGTTATCCTGCTATGTAATATGCAACTTTATACTTGAAAAGCAAATGTAAGACCTCAAAGATGTTAACTAGAATGGTTTTTTTCTTATGAAAGGCTTGTGCCCACGTAAACTTTTGACTACTTTTCAGTTTAGGTTTTGGTCTATTTATGTTTAAAATGCCATTTAAGCTTAGTTGCTCTTTTAAGAAAGAATGTGAACGGCTTGCGTTAAAAGATGTAGTTGGTCATAGGTTCTAACTCTAGTAAATGAAATTTATTATAATAATTTTAATTGGAAATAACCAGGCCCCATTTTAAACCATTTTTTAAAACTTTTCTTAGTTTGTTTTGATCAATTAAAATGTTTGTAAAACACGTATTAGTGGTTGTTTTAATTATTTTATATTAAATTATTTGCATTTTAATTATGTTAGTGTCATTAACTCTTACTCTGATAGAATAATATGGTTATTTATATCCTAAAAAATAATATGGTTATTTATATCCTAAAGAATTTTGCATGATGTAAAATTACATCATGTGTATTACTGGAATTAATCTTTGAATCCCTAGTGCCTAGTGCAATGCATGGCTCATAGCATGTACTTAATGGTTGCTGAATAAAATTGGTTCACTGGGAATTGAATTAGTGCCACACAACTAGAATCTCTGCAAAAGCAAACCACTAGGCAATAAAAGAATAGTAGCTAACTTTATTAAATGCCAACTCTATGTCACTGTGCTAGGTACTTTTATGTACATTTTCATTTAATCCTCTCAAGGACCCTATAAGGTAGTTATTTTTATTCTTATTTTATAGATGATGAAAATGAGGCTTACAGAAATTAGGCAGCTTGCTCAGGATCATTCTAAATAGTGGTAAAATAATGTTTATATTTTTCCTTCTACTAGATTATAAACTCCTTGAGGACAAGAGCCATCTCTTATCTTTATGTTCTTAATGCTTAGCACAGAATCTGGAACATACTTGGTGCTCAGTAAATTGTTTCTGAACTATTAAACAAATTTTGCCATGTTTAATAAACATAAAACATGATAAGGGACATTTTATACCACAAGTGGGTCATTACCACATATTTTAATACTTCATGCTACTACTTGTTCTCCTCATTCTTCTGATTCTGAATTGATGTTTGAATTCAGGATATACCTAATTAACAAATAATATCTACTCCCATGCCCTAAATTTAATGGTATTCTGTGAAAGATCTAAGGGTATTGTGGAAGCTTTGGTTAATTCCCTTGCTTATATAATAAAATAGAAATTCCTTCATATGAGATAACAAACCTGTTATAATTTGGCCTCACTCTACTTTGCTGGTCTTATCTCCTACCACTTCCCTGGTTATTCTCAATCTCATCTCTCACAAGATCACTTGGTATTTCTTAAGTGTATTATACTGTGCTTGTTTCTGTGGTTTTAGTTATGCTGTTAACTCTCCCTGGAATATCCTTCTGCCTTTCTTTTGTTTGGCAAGTGTCTACTTACTCATCAAGTCCCAACGCAAATATCATTGCTTCTCTTAGTACCTTCTTAAATGGGCATAATTATTTTTTCTCATGAGCTTCATTGTACTGTCTGTATATGTCTGTTATAACATATCACACTGTATCATACTTATTTATAAATCTTTCTCCTCTGATGATGATGATCCTTGAGCAGAGATTATGTCTCATCTTTATATCTTCAGTACCTAGTAGGGTATTGGAACATAGTATATGCTCAATAAAACTTTGCTGTTACTGAATAGTAGTTAGGATAAGCAGTCTTAAGCCCATAAATATGGTCTAGAGCTGATTTCTTTGTCCTTAGAACTTGGAGAACCATTAAAAATCCTTGTGATTTCCTGAAACTAGTAAGGAACTGTACCAACATATTGAGGAGTTGACAGTAATGCAGTTTCCTGGCTTTGAGGCTCCAAAGAGCAGCTCTTGACCTTCCCCAGAGAAGCAAAGCTTCCAAGTCTTTCTTTTACTTAACTCCCTGCCCAACCAGGTACTCATTTATCCACTCATTACAACATTCTTCTAAAGGATTTTCATTCACTCAGCTATTATATATTCAGTAACCTACTATGTGCAAGACGCTGGTAAAGCTGCTAGTGATATAGCAGTGAACAAGATGGATTAGTTCCTTGTCCTCATGGATCTTCTGCTATGTATTATAAGTTCTCAATTATGTTGAATAGGCAAATGTTATTTCTGAATGTCAGCTTCATCATTTAAAACTCACTGAAACAGCCAAGAATAGCCTTCTAAGTTTGGCTCAGAAATTTCAGATGCTAACTTCTTACACTAGGTTTTGCTTGACTAGTGAAGAAAGATAATTCTGTGTTTGCTGACCAGTCATTAGAGATAACCTGTTACATATTTCTAAGAAGGTTGAGTTAAGAACCTTCTCAAGTGCTTCCTCACAGATTATAAGAATACCTAAAGGCAGTGAGAATCTGTGATCAATAGTATAAGATTAGGGATAGCTTCTGCCACTTTAGCCTTCAGACCTGTGTCTATAACTCTCCCTCCTTACTATCTCTTGAATTCATTACTTCTTTCCATCTTTTTTTTTTTTAATTTTATTTTTTGGCTGTGCCGCGTGGCATGTGGAATCTTAGTTCCCTGACCAGGGATCGAACCCGCACCCCCTGCATTGGAAGCACGGAGTCTTAACCACTGGACCTCCAGAGAAGTCCCGCTTCTCTCCATCTTTTACTTCCAATTCCCTATTTTAGGCCCTTATCATTTCTTGCCTTAATTATTGCCCCAATCTCTTAGTTGGTTTACTTGCTTTTGGTAATGCCTTTTTACTGTCCCTTTTCCATACCACAGCTTTCTTGCTGAAATACAAATCTGGTCATGTCACTCCCAGCTTAATATCCTTTAGTAGTGTCTCATTGTTTTCAGTATAATGTAAACACCATATATTGGCCTTTCATGATCTGATCCTTGTTCATGTCTCCTGCCCCCTCTTCTTCATCTTGCCTCCATATTCCTTCCCAAATGTCACGCTCTAGCTTCAATAAACTATTTCACCTCAAGAGGCTTTGCATGTGCTGACCCTTGTGCCAGGAATTCTCTATCTCCTATTTCCTCTTATTTGCCTAACCTCAGAGAGGAAGCCCCCTTTAGTATCTGGGTTTGATGTGTATCCTGTTGGTCCTATGGCACCCTGTATAACATTTCTATCATGGCATTTATCATACTAGAATGGTGTATTTATTGCCATGGATTCAGACTGAGTTCCTTGAGGGTAGGGACTGTGTCCATGTCCCCACTGTCTAGTACAGGATCTGGCTTAAATAAAGCATATTTTTGAAAGTTGGTGATGGTCAAAGTTAACTTTAGAAGCAAAGGTGCAGACGGTAGTATGCAGATCTAAGTTACATGGGCTTGATTTCTAAACACTGGAATTGCTTAATTTCCATACCAGTTGAAGTTTGCTTTTAGAAACTCCCTTATTGTATCTATTTGTGCTGCTGTCTTTCCAGAGCAATTTCTGAAACAATCTGATTATATTGTTAGAGGCACCAAAGGGGATGAAAATAAGTTTCTTCTTGGCAGTGATGAGAAAGGAAATGTTTTGAAGAGTGCAGATATTTTATTATAGGTTTTATAAAAACCTATAGGTATTATAGGTACATTTATTTAAGAACGCCATTAGCCTTCATTAAATGTAGTTGTATAATATTATCACCACACAAGTTGACTGAATTGCAAGTCATTTAATTTTGCTTTTAAGGGACTAATATTTTTGTAATTCTCCAGGAAAAAAAAAACGTATTTTATTTTAACCTCCAACTGGTTTGACACCAACTGGGTGTACTGCAATTTAATTCTGGTGCCTGCCACACAGAGTTAATGCAGACTCTATGAATTAAGACTTCACAAGACTGCCCTCACTTTAGATGCCAGTTGAAGTAGGATCCCCAGGCCACCTGCACTCTGACCAACTGACTATAAATTTAGGGGTTCCCATGATCCTCTCATGTTTGATAATTCACTAGAATGACTCACAGAACTCAGGAAACTACTGTACTTACTGAGGAACAGCCAAATGAAGAGGCACGTAGGATAATGACTGGGAAGGTTCCTAGTGCAGAGCTTTCATGCCCTCTTCCCATGGAGTTCAGGGCACATCACCCTCCTGGTATGTGAAGGTACTTGGCAACCAGGTGGCTTCACCAAGCTTCAGTTTCTAGAGTTCTTATTGGGGCTTCATTATGCAGGCATATTCAGTTAAATCATTGGCCACTCGATCTCTAGGCCCCCCTCTTCTCCCTAGGGGTCAAACTGGTTCAAAAGTCCCAATCTTGTATTTGCATGGTTGATCTTTCTGGTGACCAGACCCCTGGCTCATCCCTCCCTTATCCCCCAGCTAACAAGGGGACCACCACAAGTCACCTAATTAGCATAACAAAGACACTTCTATTATTCAGGAAATTCCAAGGGTTTTAGAATCTCCATGCCAGGAACCCAGGACAAAAATTAGACAAAAGTTTTTTTATACAACATGATATTTTGGAGTTAGGAATTAAAAAAATTCAATTCAAATGACTTATTTATTGTAGATTGAAATGGTTTATGAAAGCCTATCTTTTGTTTGTGGAAAGAGTATTTACATGTTATTCTCTCTTTAACTTCTGGACCAGAACATCTTCAACAAAAATTGTGATTGCTACCTCACATTCTGTAACTACTTATTTTATATTTAGGTATTCCCAGTTCCAAAAGGAGTACAGTTTAGATGAAGTGATGGCATCTCCAAAAATTTTTGATTTTTTGACTATCTTACAATGTTGGTAAGAAAAACACATTTTAATATTTAATAGAAGTACTGTGCCTTCTCCCCGCCACCCACCCCCTCTATCCCTTGGGTAGACTGTAGGCTCTGTATCTGGGTGTATCTGTATATGTATCTGCTTTTATAGAACTCCTACCAAGTATAGTCCTTACCCTGGAGTGAGCACCCTTGCTTCCTATTCCTGTCTAGACACAGATTGTCTTTTCTCTTGGAAAATTATATATTTTACTTCCTTTTCTCATGACTTCCACCTACCCTGTTTTAATAGTATTTATTCATTTAAATGTGGCTTGGGAGGCCAGTGGAGTCCAAAGGTTTTTCCCTTGACCATTTTGTTTTTTCTGCTGTATATTTCTACTGTAGGAAATTTTACTCAATCATAGTAACTATGAGTAAAGGTAAAACAAGAAAAAAAATCAAAGCTCTAATAATGATAGTAGCTCTGTCTTGAAAATTGCTTGACAATATCTGTCTCCTGGAAGACTGAGTTAGTATTGCATAGCTCCTACCTGTGCCTAACTCTCACCTGGATGTGTCCTGGAGTTACTGTCTGGGATGCAAGTGAACAAGTGACGTCCATTTTTATCTGTTGCAGTATGAGTGTCTGCCCATTTTTAAAGTACAGCTCAACTCACAGAAGGCTTCTTGTGTCTGCTGCCTTCCTTCACAGCTGCTCTAAGGAAAAGGTCTATTTTGAGGAGATCTCAAGAGTCTTAACCAAACCATGGGCTTTCTGGTATCTCCTATTCCATCCTTTCCCAGTTTCCAAAAGGATTCCAAGACCGATTATTTGGGAGATAGCAAAGTTGGAGCTAGTTAGGCCTATACTAGAATCTTTATTAGCTCAGGAATACCCTTGTGGACTCCTCAGAAGTCACCAGAAGATACCTTATGTATCTGCAGAGGCAAATCTGGGATTCTTTGCAATAAGAACTTTTTGGGAGAGACCCTTAGAGATCAAGCAGTGACTGATAGCATTTAAATTCTTGATAGAAGTTCAGTCTTCAGGTGCGAAGCATGTATAATTTTTAACTGCAGATATTACAAAGACAGTCCGATGACCAGCAAGCATACCCTTCCTTTCCACACTGAAAGAACTCCTAGACCGAAATTCTAGGATCGAGGTGAACCAGGTGTAAATAACTATTTTCACCTCCTCTTAGTCCCACTTCAGATGGTGCTGCAGCGGCAATTTTGGCTAGTGAAGCATTTGTACAGAAGCACGGCCTGAAATCCAAAGCTGTGGAAATTTTGGCTCAAGAGATGGTGACTGATATGCCAAGCTCGTTTGAAGAAAAAAGTGTTATTAAAATGGTGTGTCTGAGATTCTGTTTTATTAATCAGTCAAGGGATTTCTTTTTCAAAATTTCAAGGTGACATCATGTCATCAGCTCTGAACGTTATTTACTTGAAAAAAATTGGTCTAGAAAATTTAATATAACCTATCCTTAAGAATCTGTTAAGGGAAAATAACTGATAAGAACATATGCATGCACTTTTAACTAACTAGTGTGCTATTTTAAAAAATTTTGAGTTGACTAGATATGCCCAGAACTCCAGTCTTACAGAGTTAAGGGAAAAACAAAGATATTTTCAGGAACTTTTTTGCACTTTAAAAATCACTGATTGAAGATTGAGTACAAAATGGAGGAAGTAAAAAAGATGAGAGTTCTGACCTAGAGTTAGTTGAATATTTGAAGATACATACATATATACACATATAAAAATGTGCATTATGTACACACACATATATAAGTAAGCATATGGTTTACGTTAGAGTTTACAAAATGATTTTACAACAATGCTTTGAATTTTAAAGTGTTTCTGTAACTTGCCCAAGATCACACAAGCTAGGGTATGGCAGAGGTGAAACTTATACTCAGGTTTTCTGATTGTAGTACATTTTCCATCACATCACAATTTTATTCCTTGGAAAAGAGGTGAGTTTGCATGTTATTATCTGAGACCAAAGGGGTGTTAATAGCATGAATATTGGAAAAATGGTTTGAATCCTATATGATCTTAGAAATATTGCATGATTGCATATAGAAATTCACCCATATTTTTCAGTGTATCTGAATCATAATGATCTCTTGATAAATCTCTTCATCCTATCTACCACAACTATATATTGTGGTTTGATAGAGTTTTTGTAACTTAGCACAGGATATGGCATGAGGAATTGTACGTCCTTTTTATAGTACAAAATGTAATGTGTATGTTCATTCTCCCACCTGGATATTCTTTTATTTGGACTTTCTGTGTAATACAGAATTAACTGAGATTTCAATATTTATGGTCAGTTTTCAACTGTTAAGGTTATACATATTAATCTCTTATAAGCCTTATATAAAAGTCCTAGTTTTGATGCCCTTAATTTATTTATATATGGTTTTGGTTTTAGGTTGGCTTTGATATGAGTAAAGAAGCTGCCAGAAAGTGCTATGAGAAATCTGGCTTGAGACCAAGTGATATTGATGTAATAGAACTTCATGATTGCTTTTCCACCAATGAACTTCTTACTTATGAGGCACTGGGACTCTGTCCAGAAGGTAATATCTTTGATGAGATGCAGATTAATTTACTACATGTCACTGAGAACATTTCACTTTCATCATTAAACAATTCACTAATTGCCTTTCCCTCCATGTTGGCTCTGCCACACTGTGCAAAGTGAATGTAAGCTATCTTGATCTTGGACTTTTAGAACATGTAGTCTTGGACAGTACCAAATGAGATGACAGAGTATACAAATAATTTGTTTTATGTAAATCAGGGGTACTTGTAATGCACTGTTAAGTAAAAAAAAAAAAAAAAAAAAAAAAGGATTAAAAAAAATCACATATGTAATTCCAGCTATTTCAAACTGTGTTTGAATAAAGACCTGCAGAAAGGAAAATGGAAAAGCTAGTTGGTGGGATCTGGAGGATTTTTTTTTCTTTTTGTTTTTAAAGTGGTTGTACCATTTTCCATTACTACTAGCAGTGTGTGAGATTTCAGTTGTTTCACATTCTCATCAACACTTGATGTGGTCAGTTTTTAAAATTTCAGCCATTCAAAAGAGTATATAGTGGTGTTTTATTTTAGTTTTAATTTGCATATCCCTCATGACTAGTGATGTTGAGCATCTTTTCTTGTGCTTATTGGTCATTCATATATCTTCTGTGAAGTGTCTGTTCAGATCTTTTGCCCTTTGATTATTGGGTTACTTGTCTTCTTTATTGTGTTGTAAAATTTATATAAATGTATATTGTGGATACAAGTAATTTGTCTGATATATATGGGCTGTGAATGTTTTCTCCCAGTCTGTGGCTTACCTTTTTGTTTTATTAATAGTGTCTTTTGAAGGACAAATTAAAAATTTTTTGATTATCAATTACATATTTTCTTATCAATTATTTTAATGGTTCAGGCTTTTTATATTCCAAGAAACTTGCCTACTGCAAGGTTGTAAAGATTTTCTTCTATTTTTATTCTAGGAGTTCTGTAGTTTTAGATTTTACATTTAAGTGTATGATCTATTTTGAGTCAATTTTTATATTTGGTGTAAGGTAAAGGTTGATATTACTCTTTGTTTCCCCATACACATATTCAGCACCATTTATTGGAAAGACTTTTCTCTCCCCATTGAATTGCCTTGGCACCTTTGTCAAAAATTGCCCATGTATGTGAGGGTCCGTTTTTGGATTCTCTGTTCTATTCCAGTGATCTACATGTCTACCTTTTCACCAATACCAAGTTAGTTTGGCTACTGTGTTTATTCTACTACACTCTACTATACTATATTATATCAGATAGGATAAGTTCTCCAATTTTGTTCGTTTTAAAAATCATTTTGGTTATTTTAGGTCCTTTGCATCTCCATGTACATATTAGAATTAGTTTGTCAATTTCTACAAAATAAAAAGCTTGCTGGAATTTTCATTGGGATTTCATTGAGTCTGTAGATTGATTTAGAGAGAACTGTCATCTTAACAATGTTAAGTCTTCCAATCCATTAGATGTGTATATGTTTCCATTTATTTAGCTCTCCTTTAACTTCTATTAGAATGTTTGTAGTTTTCAGTATAGCTCTTAGGTGTCTTTTGTTAGGTTTATTCCTTGGTATTTTATGGGTTTTGGCATAATTTTTTTTTAACCTTCATTTTCCAATGTTTGCTGATAGTATATAAGAATACAATTGATTTAAAAAAACTTAGAAACTGTAACTTTGCTAAATTCATTTGTTCTAGTAGTTATTTTGCAGATTATGAGTGATTTTTCATATAAATAATCATGCCATTTGCCAATGACAGTTTTATGTCTTCCTTTCTGATCTTTTTTTTATAAATGTGATTCATTCTGGTATTTTCCATTCTATTTTTTTTAAATTTTTACTTATTTATTTATTTATAGCTGTGTTGGGTCTTCGTTTCTGTGCGAGGGCTTTCTCTAGTTGCGGCAAGTGGGGGCCACTCTTAATCGCGGTGCGCGGGCCTCTCACTATTGCGGCCTCTCTTGTTGCGGAGCACAGGCTCCAGACGCGCAGGCTCAGTAATTGTGGCTCACGGGCCTAGTTGCTCTGCGGCATGTGGGATCTTCCCAGACCAGGGCTCGAACCCGTGTCCCCTGCATTGGCAGGCAGATTCTCAACCACTGCGCCACCAGGGAAGCCCTCTGATCTTTTTATTTTTATTTTTTCTTACCTTATTGCAATGACTGTGAGCTCTAGTACCATATTGAATAGAAGAGGTGAAAGTGGGCATCATTACCTTGCTGCTGATCTCAGGGGATGCACTTTAATCTTTTACTATTATGTATAATGTTAGCTATAGGCTTTTTGTTGATACTATTTATCATGTTGAGAAAGTTCCCTACTATTCTTAGCCTGCTGAGGTTTTTTTTGTTGTTGTTGTTGTTGTTTTGTCATCAAGGGGTGTTGAATTTTCAAAAAATTCTTCTGCGTCTATTAAAATGATCATATGGATTTTGTCCTTTATTCTTTTGACATGGTGAATTACATTAATTTTGAATGTTAAACTAATCTTATTATTCTGGGATTAATCCTACCTTTTAATATAGTGTTAGAATCAATTTGCTAGCATTTTGGTAATGAAATTTGTTTATATATTCAAGAAGGATATTTGTCTGTAGTTTTCTTTTTTTCCAAGTTGTTTTATTCCGGTCTCATAAAATAAATTGAGCAGTGGTCACTCATTCTCTATTTTCTGAAATAGTTTGTGTAATATTAGTGTTAGTTCTTCCTTGACTGTTTCATTACCAGTATAATCAAGTAGATTAAAGTTTTCTTTAGGGGAGATGTTTTCAATAAATTAAAATTTCTTGATAGATATAGGCCTGTTTGTAATTTTATTTATTTACTTATTTTTTAACATCTTTGTTGGAGTATAATTGCTTTACAATGGTGTGTTAGTTTCCGCTTTATAAAGAAGTGATTCAGCTATACATATATGTATATCACCATATCTCCTCCCTCTTTCATCTCCCTCCCACCCTCCCTATCCCACCCCTCTAGGTGGTCACAAAACATCGAGCTGATCTCCCTGTGCTATGTGGCTGCTTCCCACTAGCTATCTATTTTACATTTGGTAGTGTATATATGTCCATGCCACTCTCTCACTTCGTCCCAGCTTACACTTCCCCCTCCCTGTGTCCTCAAGTCCATTGTCTACATCTGCATCTTTATTCCTGTCCTGCCCCTAGGTTCTTCAGAACATTTTTTTGTTTTAGATTCCATATATATGTGTTAACATACAGTATTTGTTTTTCTCCTTCTGACTTACTTCATTCTGTACGACAGACCCTGGGTCCATCCACCTCACTACAAATAACTCAATTTCATTTCTTTTTATGGCTGAGTAATATTCCATTGTATATATGTGCCACATCTTCTTTATCCATTCATCTGTCGATGGACACTTAGGTTGCTTCCATGTCCTGGCTATTGTAAATAGAGCTGCAATGAACATTGTGGTACATGACTCTTTTTGAATTATGGTTTTCTTACGGTATATGCCCAGTAGTGGTATTGATGGGTCATATGGTAGTTCTATTTTTATTTTTTAAGGAACGTCCATACTGTTCTCCACAGTGGCTGTATCAATTTACATTCCCACCAACAGTGCAAGAGGGTTCCCTTTTCTCCACATCCTCTCCAGCATTTATTGTTTGTAGATTCTTTGATGATGGCCATTCTGACCGGTGTGAGGTGATACCTCATTGTAGTTTTGATTTGCATTTCTCTAATGATTAGTGATGTTGAGCGTCCTTTCATGTGTTTGTTGGCAATCTGTATATCTTCTTTGGAGAAATGTCTGTTTAGATCTTCTGCCCATTTTTGGATTGGGTTGTTTGTATTTTTGATATTGAGCTGCATGAGCTGTTTATATATTTTGGAGATTAATCCTTTGTCAGTTGCTTCATTTGCAAATATTTTCTCCCATTCTGAGGGTTGTCTTTTCGTCTTGTTTATGGTTTCCTTTGCTGTGCAAAAGCTTTTAAGCTTCATTAGGTCCTGTTTATTTTTGTTTTTATTTCCCTTTCTCTAGGAAGTGGTTCAAAAAGGATCTTGCTGTGATTTGTCATAGAGTGTTCTGCCTATGTTTTCCTCTAAGAGTTTGATAGTATCTGGCCTTACATTTAGGTCTTTAATCCATTTTGAGTTTATTTTTGTGTATGGTGTTAAGGAGTGTTCTAATTTCAGTCTTTTACATGTAGCTGTCCAGTTTTCCCAGCACCACTTATTAAAGAGGCTGTCTTTTCTCCATTGTGTATTCTTGCCTCTTTTATCAAAAATAAGGTGGCCATATGTGCGTGGGTTTATCTCTGGGCTTTCTGTCCTGTTCCATTGTTCTATATTTTCTGTTTTTGTGCCAGTACCATACTGTCTTGATTACTGTGGCTTTGTAGTATAGTCTGTAGTCTAGGAGCCTGATTCCTGCAGCTCCGTTTTTCTTTCTCAAGATTGCTTTGGCTATTCAGGGTCTTTTGTGTTTCCATACAAATTGTGAAACTTTTTGTTTTAGTTCTGTGAAAAATGCCATTGGTAGTTTGATAGGGATTGCATTGAATCTGTAGATTGCTTTGGGTAATATAGTCATTTTCACAATGTTGATTCTTCCAATCCAAGAACATGATATATCTCTCCATCTGTTTGTATCATCTTTAATTTCTTTCATCAGTCTTACAGATTTCTGTATACAGGTCTTTTGTCTCCTTAGGTAGGTTTATTCCTAGGTATTTTATTCTTTTTGTTGCAATGGTAAATGGGAGTGTTTCCTTAATTTCCCTTTCAGATTTTTCATCATTAGTGTATAGGAATGCAAGGGATTTCTGTGCATTAATTTTGTATCCTGCTACTTTACCAAATTCATTGATTAGCTCTAGTAGTTTTCTGGTAACATCTTTAGGATTCTCTATGTCATGTCATCTGCAAACAGTGACAGCTTTACTTCTTTTCTGATTTGAATTCCTGTTATTTCTTTTTCTTCTCTGATTGCTGTGGCTAAAACTTCCAAAACTATGTTGAATAATAGTGGTGAGAGTGCACAACCTTGTCCTGTTCCTGATCTTAGTGGAAATGGTTTCAGTTTTTCACCATTGAGAATGATGTTGGCTGTGGGTTTGTCATATATGGCCTTTATTATGTTGAGGTAAGTTCCCTCTATGCCTACTTTCTGGAGGATTTTAATCATAAATTGGTGTTGAATTTTGCTGAAACCTTTTTCTGCATCTTTTGAGATGATCATGTGGTTTTTCGTTCAGTTTGTTAATATGGTTTTTCACACTGATTGATATGCATGTATTGAAGAATCCTTGCATTCCTGGGATAAACCTCACTTGATCATGGTGTATGATCCCTTTAATGTGCTGTTGGATTCTGTTTGCTAGTATTTTGTTTAGGATTTTTGCATCTATGTTCATCAGTGATATTGGCCTGTGGTTTTCTTTCTTTGTGACATCTTGTCTGGTTTTGGTATCAGGGTGATGGTGGCCTCGTAGAATGAGTTTGGGAGTGTTCCTCCCTCTACTATATTTTGGAAGAATTTGAGAAGTATAGGTGTTAGCTCTTCTCTAAATGTTCAGTAGAATTTGCCTGTGAAGCCATCTGGTCCTGGGCTTTTGTTTGTTGGAAGATTTTTAATCACAGTCTCAAATTCAGTGCTTGTGATTGGTCTGCTTTTATTTTCTATTTGCTCCTGGTTCAGTGTCGGAAGGTCGTGCTTTACTAAGAATATGTCTGTTTCTTCGTGGTTGTCCATTTTATTGGCATATAGTGGCTTGTAGTAATCTCTCATGATCCTTCGTATTTCTGCAGTGTCAGTTGTTACTTCTCCTTCATTTCTAATTTTATTGATTTGAGTCTTCTCCCTTTTTGTCTTGATGAGTCTGGCTAATGGCTTATCAATTTTGTTTATCTTCAAAGAACCAGCTTTTAGTTGTATTGATCTTTGCTACCGTTTCCTTCATTTCTTTTTCATTTATTTCTGATTTCATCTTTATGATTTCTTTCCTTCTGCTAACTTTGGAGGTTTTTTGTTCCTCTTTCTCTAATTGCTTTAGGTGTAAGGTTAGGTGGTTTATTTGAGATGTTTCTTGTTTCTTGAGGTAGGATTGTATTGCTGTAAACTTCCCTCTTAGAGCTGCTTTTGCTGCATCCCATAGGTTTTGGGTCGTTGTGTTTTCATTGTCATTTGTTTCTAGGTATTTTTTCTTTTCTCTATGATTTCTCCAGCGATCTCTTGGTTATTTAGTAGTGTATTGTGTAGCCTCCATGTGTTTGTATTTTTTACATATTTTTTCCTCTAATTGATATCTAGTCTCATAGCATTGTGGTTGGAAAAGATACTTGATATGATTTCAGTTCTCTTAAATTTACCAAGGCTTGATTTGTTACCCAAGATATGATCTATCCTGCAGAATGTTCCATGAGCACTTGAGAAGAAAGTGTATTCTGTTGTTTTTGGATAGACTGTCCTATAAATATCAATTAAGTCCATCTTGTTTAATGTGTCATTTAAAGCTTGTGTTTCCTTATTTATTTTCATTTTGGATGATCTGTCCATTGGTGAAAGTGGGGTGTTAAAGTCCCCTACTATGATTGTGTTACTGTCGATTTCCCCTTTTATGGCTGTTAGCATTTGCCTTATGTATTGAGGTGCTCCTATGTTGGGTGCATAAGTATTTACAATTGTTATATTTTCTTCTTGGATTGATCCCTTGATCATTATGTAGTGTCCTTCTTTGTCTCTTGTAATAGTCTTTATTTTAAAGTCTATTTTATCTGATATGGGAATTGCTTCTCCAGCTTTCTTTTGATTTCCATTTGAATGGAATATCTTTTTCTGTTCCCTCACTTTCAGTCTGTATGTGTCCCTAGGTCTGAAGTGGGTCTCTTGTAGATAGCATATATATGGTTCTTGTTGTTGTATCCATTCAGCCAGTCTATGTCTTTTGGTTGGAGCATTTAATCCATTTACATTTAAGGTAATTATCGATATGTATGTTCCTATTACCATTTTCTTAATTGTTTTGGGTTTGTTATTGTAGGTCTTTCCTTCTCTTGTGTTTCCTGCCTAGAGAAGTTCCTTTGGCATTTGTTGTAGAGCTGGTTCGGTGGTGCTGAATTCTTTTAGCTTTTGCTTGTCTGTAAAGTTTTTAATTTCTCTGTCAAATCTGAATGAGATCCTTGCTGGGTAGAGTAGTCTTGGTTGTAGGTTTTTCCCTTTCATCACTTTAAATATGTCCTGCCACTCCCTTCTGGCTTGCAGAGTTTCTGCTGAAAGATCAGCTGTTAACCTTATGGGGATTTCCTTGTATTATGTTATTTGTTGGTTTTCCCTTGCTGCTTTTAATATTTTTTCTTTGTATTTAATTTTTGATAGCTTGATTAATATGTGTCTTGGTGTATTTCTCCTTGGATTTATCCTGTATGGGACTCTCTGCATTTCCTGGACTTGATTATTTCCTTTTCCATATTAGGGAAGTTTTCAACTATAATCTCTTCAAATATTTTCTCAGACCCTTTCTTTTTCTCTTCTTCTTCTGGGACCCGTATAATTTGAATGTTTGTGCGTTTAATGTTGTCCCAGAGATCTCTGAGACCGTCCTCAATTCTTTTCATACTTTTTTCTTTATTCTGCTCTGTGGTAGTTATTTCTTTCTTTTTTTTCTTCCAGGTCACTTATCTGTTCTTCTGCCTCCGTTATTCTGCTATTGATTCCTTCTAGAGAATTTTTAATTTCATTTATTGTGTTGTTCATCATTGTTTGTTTGCTCTTTAGTTATTCTAGCTTCTTGTTAAACGTTTCTTATATTTTCTCCATTCTATTTCCAAGATTTTGGATCATCTTTACTGTCATTACTCTGCATTCTTTTTCAGGTAGACTACCTATTTCCTCTTCATTTGTTTGGTCTGGTGGGTTTTTACCTTGCTCCTTCATTTGCTGTGTGTTTCTCTGTCTTCTCATTTTGCTTAACTTACTATGTTTGGGGTCTCCTTTTTGCAGGCTGCATGTTCGTAGTTCCCATTGTTTTTGTGTCTGCCCCCAGTGGGTAAGTTTGGTTCAGTGGGTTGTGTAGGCTTCCTGGTGGAGGGGACTGGTGCCTGTGTTCTGGTGGATGCGGCTGGATCTTGTCTTTCTGATGGGCAGGACTCCGTTCGGTGGTGTGTTTTGGGGTGTCTGTGACCTTATTAAGATTTTAGGCAGCCTCTCTGCTAATGAGTGGGGTTGTGTTCCTGTCTTGCTAGTTGTTTGCCATAGGGTGTCCAGCACTGTAGCTTGCTTGTCGTTGAGTGGAGCTGGGTCTTGGTGTTGAGATGGTGATCTCTGGGAGAGCTTTCGCCGTTTGATATTACGTGGAGCCAGGAGGTCTCTGGTGGACCAATGTCCTGAACTCAGCTCTCCCACCTCAGAGGCACAGGCCTGACACCCGGCCAGAGCACCAAGACCCTGTCAGCCACACGGCTCAGAAGAAAAGTGAGAATAAAGAAAGAAAGAAAGAAAGAAAGAAAATAAAATAAAGTTATTAAAATAAAAAATAAAAAAATTATTAAAAATTTAAAAATTAAAAAGTATTAAAAATAAAAGAGAGAAAGAAAGAAGAGAGCAACCAAACCAAAAAACAAATCCACCAATGATAAGAAGCGCTAAAACCTATACTAAAAAAAAATAAACAAAAAAAACACACAAAAAACGGACAGACAGAACCCTAGGACAAATGGTAAAAGCAAAGCTATATAGACAAAATCACACAAAGAAGCATACACATACACCCTCACAAAAAGAGAAAGAGGAAAGAAATATATATGTATATATAAAAAAAAAAGGAAGAGAGCAACCAAATCAATAAAAAAATCTACCAATGATAATAAACTCTAAATACTAAACTAAGATAAACATAAAACCAGAAACAAATTAAATGCAGAAAGCAAACCCCAAGTCTACCATTGCTCACCGACTCAATTTTGGGATGATTCGTTGTCTATTCAGGTATTCCAGAGATGCAGGGTACATCAAGTTGATTGTGGAGATTAATCCGCTGCTCCTGAGGCTGCTGGGAGGGATTTCTCTTTCTCTTCTTTGTTCACACAGCTCCTGGAGTTCAGCTTTGGATTTGGCCCCGCCTCTGCATGTAGGTTGCCTGAGGATGTCTGTTCCCTGCCCAGACACGATGACGAGGTTGAAGTAGCAGCCCATCAGGGGGCTCTGGCTCACTCCGGCTTGGGGGAGGGAAGGGTATGGAATGTGGGGCGAGCCTGCGGTGGCAGAGGCCGGTGTGATGTTGCAGCAGCCTGAGGCATGCCGTGTGTTCTCCCGGGGAAGTTGTCCCTGGATCTCGGGACCCTGGCGGTGGCGGGCTGCACAGGCTTCCAGGAGGGGAGGTGTGGAGAGTGACCTGTGCTTGCACACAGGCTTCTTGGTGGCTGCAGCAGCAGCCTTAGCATTTCATGCCAGTCTCTTGTGTCCGTACTGATAGCCGTGGCTTGCGCCTGTCTCTGGAGCTCGTTTAGGCGGTGCTCTGAATCCCCTCTCCTCGTGCACCCTGAAACAATGGTCTCTTGCCTCTTACGCAGGTCCAGACTTTTTCCCGGACTCCCTCCTGGCTAGCTGTGACACATTAGCCCCCTTCAGGCTGTGTTCATGCAGCCAACCCCAGTCCTCTCCCTGGGGTCTGACCTCCGAAGCCTGAGCCTCAGCTCCCAGCCCCCATCAGCCCCATTGGGTGAGCAGACAAGCCTCTCGGGCTGGTGAGTGCTGGTCGGCAGCAATCCTCTGTGTGGGAATCTCTCCGCTTTGCCCTCTGCACCCCTGCTGCTGCACTCTCCTCCGTGGCTCCGAAGCTTCCCCCCCTGCCACCCCCCGTCTCCAACAGTGAAGGGGCTTCCTTCCCTAGTGTGTGGAAACTTTTCCTCCTTCACAGCTGGCTCCCAGAGGTGCAGGTCCCATCCCTATCTTTTGTCTCTGTTTTTTCTTTTTCTTCTTTTGCCCTACTGGGGTACGCGGGGAGTTTCTTGCCTTTTGGGAAGTCTGAGGTCTTCTGCCAGTGTTCAGTAGGTGTTCTGTAGGAGTTGTTCCTCATGTAGATGTATTTCTGATGTATTTGTGGGGAGGAAGGTGATCTCCACGTCTTACTCCTCCGCCATCTTGAAGGTCTGATCTATAATTTTTGTTTCTTCCTGTACCTATTAATTTTGATAAGATATATTTTTCAAGAAAATTGTCCATTTCATTTAAGTAGCCAAATTTGTTCACTGAAGTTGTTCAAAGTATTCTCTTATTATCCTTTTAATGTCTATAGAATCTATGGTGATAACCTTTTTTTTAAATTCCTGATATTGATGGTTTTTGTTCTTTCTCCTTTTTTTCCTTCATCTGTCTAGCTAGAAATTTGTCAATTTTGTTGAGCTTTACAAAGATTCAGCTTTTGCCTTTGTTACTGTCTTTTCTTCCCCCTCCATTTCACTGATCTCTGCTCTTTATTATTTACTTACTTTAACTTACTTTGGGTTTACTTTTTTTTGTTTTGTTTTGTTTTAAGTTTCTTATGATAGATCCTTAGATCATTTATTTTAGATATTTCTCCTTTTCTAGTGTAAGTATGTAAAGCTATACGTTTTCTTCTAAGCAGTATTTTAGCTGCATTCCACAGATTTTGATATATTCATTGTCATTTAGTTCAAAATATTTAAAATATCCCTTTAATGTCTAATTTTGTCTTTGACCTGTAAATTATTTAGAAGTGTGCTGTTTAATATCCAGGTATTTGGAATTTTCCTAGGTATCTTGTTGTTATTGCTTTCTGTTATAATTTTGCTGTAGTCAGAGATTACGCTTTGTTTGATTTTGATCCTTTTACGTTAATTGAAATTTACTTTATGGCTCAGCATATGGTATATATTGGTGAACTTATGCGCTTGAAAAATAATGCAGATTCTGCGGTTGTTAGATGTAGTGTTCTATATATGTTAATTAAATCAAGATGATTGATAGAATTTTTAAGACCTTCTGTGTCTCTACTAATTTATTTGACTTGCTCTATCACTTGCTGAGAGAGGGGTGTTAGACTCTCCTACTACAATTGTGGAACTATCTCTTTCTTTCTTTAGTTCTATCAATTTTTGCTTCATTTATTTTGAGGCTCTCTTATTTATAATTGTTATGTCTTCCTGATGAGTTGTGTTTTTTTTTCATTATGAAACATTCTGCTTTATCTCTGGTTATATTCTTTGTCTAGAAATCTCTTTTATCTGACTAACATAGCATGCCAGCCTTCTTATGCTTACTCTTTACATGATATATCTTTTTCTATCCGTTTGCTCTCGACCTATTTGGGTTATTTATTTATTTATTTACTTATTTATTTATTTGTCTATTTAAGGTGTGTCTCTTGTAGGCAGTATTGTATTATTTTTTATCGACTTTGTCAGTTTCTGCCTTTTAACGGAGTGTTTAACGGAGTGTCGTCTAATACAGTAGCTACTAGCTCTATGTGGTTATTGAATCCTTAAAATGTGGCTGGTCCAAATTGAGATGTGCTGTAAGTATGAAGTACGCATCAGATTTTGAAGACTTAATATGAAAAATAGAATATAAAATATTTCATTAATAATTTTTTATATTGCTTACATTTTTTAAAAAATTTATTTATTTTTGCCTGTGTTAGGTCTTCGTTGCTGTGTGTGGGCTTTCTCTAGTTGCGGTGAGCGAGGGCTACTCTTTATTGCAGTGTGCGGGCTTCTCATTGCGGTGGCTTCTCTTGTTGTAGAGCATAGGCTCTAGGCACGTGGGCTTCAGTAGTTGTGGCACGTGGGCTCTAGAGCGCAGGCTCTGTAGTTGTGGCACACGGGCTTAGTTGCTCCACAGCATGTGGGATCTTCCTGGACCAGGGATCAAACCTGTGTCCCCTGCATTGACAGGTGGATTCTTAACCACTGTGCCACCAGGGAAGTCCCTATATTGGTTACATTTTGAAATGAAAATATTTTGGATATATTGGGTTAAACATTATAAAATATATATTAAATAAAATATATACTAGAAAATTTTAAAGTACATATGTGATTTGCATTATATTTCTGTTGGGCAGTGTGATTTAAAGAGCATTAACATTTAATGTAATTACATATTTATATAGTAGGATTTAGGTTGACCATTTTATTATCTGTTTCCTCTATTTGTCCCTTTGTTTTTTGTTACTCTGTTTTCTGTCTCACCTGCTGCCTTTTGGAGTATCTGAATATTTTTAGTATGACATTTTAGTATGTATTGGCTTTTTGGCCATATCTGTTTATTCTTAGCTTAGTTTTTGTTTAGTTTAGTTTTGTTTTAGTGGTTGCAGGATTTCTCAACCTTAATACTGTTGATACTTGAGCTAGATCATTCTTTTTTGTGGGGCTTGGACATTGTAGGATGTTTAACAGCATTCCTGGCCCTCTACCCACTACATGCCAGTAGTACCTACCCCCACAGTTGTGATAATCAAAAATGTTTCCAGACATTGCCAAATGTCCCCTGGGGGACAAAATTTCTCTGGGCTGAGAACCACCGCTGTAGGGGGTCTCCTTAGCGTTAATATTGTACCACTTCACATAAAATGTAGAAACCTTGCAAACATATACATCCATTAACCAATTTCTTTCTGCCTTACACCCACCTTTATTTTAAATTATCATATATATTACATCTATGTACATTAAAAAAACTCCCAAAGACAGTGTTATAATTTTTGTTTTCAATAGTTGCACATATTTTAAAGACCCTAAGAGGAAAAAAGTCCTTTATATTTACCCAGATATTTATTATTTCTGTTGTTCTTTCCTCTTTCTTGCTGATCCAGATTTTTCTAGAGAATTTACTTTAGCATTTCTTATAAAGCAGGTCTTCTGGAATGTTAACTCCCCAGTGGAATATTCTGATACTTCATAGGATTGTATGTATTATGGAAAATTATGCAGTAAATTATTCACTTCTTGGGGTTGGTTTGTGTTCAATCTGCTATTACTCGATACAGTGACAATATTTAACAATATGAAAGCAGTAATAGCAGATAGTTTACTTGTTATGACTAGAACCTTGTATCAGGTTCTATGTTAGAAACACATCAGAAAATAGAAGAATGTCTCAATGGATGGTTTTTAATCTACAACCTGGATTTAAAATCAAATTAAAAGTGTTAAGTCATCTAAAATTCTGTGATTAGTATGTTTCATTTTGCCAGTAGAGAAACGCTCTTGTTTTTGAAGGCAATAAAATGTGTTGGCCAAGAACACAGGCTATGGAGCCAGGCTGCCTGAGTATTCTAGGTCCCCTGCTTTGGCCTTAGACTGGTTACTTAATATCTATGTGTCTCTTTCCTCATCTGTAAAATGGGAATGATAGTACCTACTTCATAGGGTTGAGGATTAAATTAAATTATGTAAATATACATAAAATAATGAGAACAAGGCCTGACACAGAGTGAGTACGTAAAAGCTGTTAGCCACCTCTGATAACACCACCACCACCATTATCATCATTTGGAGATTCCACTTCTCATTACCAGAAATATCATCTGGAAGAATATTTTATACAGTACATGCATTTTTATTTACTTCTTAACCACCTGGAAGAATGACCAGGGAACTGATAGGAATGTTGAAGCTGCCAAGCATGTGATGTAATTTTTTTCTTTTAAGCTTACATTTATACTCAATGGTATTTTTAGTCATTTTCCTTCATTTCATGAAAGCACTCTTTTTTTTTTTTCTGTCCCTCTCCAATAGAATGTAATAGTACAGTTGAAATGGAAATGAATACATTTTGGCAAAATTATGAATTTTTAAACCTAATATTATTTTACAGTATTATATCCATTTCAGTGCTTTTCTTCTGGTTCTCTGAATCTTGATTATATTTGTAGCAATTTTGGAAGCAGAAAGCTCTTAGGAGCTAATAGGAGCTTTGTTTTATGCAGGAATTGTTCTGAAAATATAAGCCTTTATTACTCAGTGTTTATTACCTCACTTTTAGAAGTGCTTGTATCAACTTGAAGTTAGTTTGAGCCATCAAGAAATGTTTGGGCTTCCCTGGTGGCGCAGTGGTTGAGAATCCGCCCGCCAATGCAGGGGACACGGGTTCGAGCCCTGCTCTGGGAAGATCCCACGTGTCGCGGAGCAACTAGGCCCGTGAGCCACAACTACTGAGCCTGCGCGTCTGGAGCCTGTGCTCCGCAACAAGAGAGGCCGCGACAGTGAAAGGCCTGCGCACCGCGATGAAGAGTGGCCCCCGCTTGCCGCAACTAGAGAAAGCCCTCGCACAGAAACGAAGACCCAATACAGCAAAAATAAACAAATAAACTTGAAAAAAGGCCACAAGCAAAATTAAAAAAAAAAAAAAAAAAAAAAAGAAATGTTTGCTCCAGGAAATCCTTGGCTATCTGTAAGTTTAAAAAAACAAACATATATTTGTTCCGATGTTATTTTTAACATTTATGAACATTATTTTTCCTTCTATAGGTCAAGGTGGGAAACTGGTTGATAGAGGAGATAATACTTATGGAGGAAAGTGGGTCATAAATCCTAGTGGTGGATTGATTTCAAAGGGACACCCACTTGGAGCTACAGGTAATAATACACACAGATTTTATAATTTTTCAGTCATTTTTGGCATAAGTGTGAATGATTTGGTCATGGATTTGAATGAATGATTGTATTCTCTGATTTTGGTAGCCAGTGTTTTAAATGATTATTTAGCCACGGTATCTTCGATTTTCGTTAAGTGTAGTATAGTTCAATAATCTTGATTAATTGATGAGAATTTGAATTAGTTGAAACTCTAAATGCAACAATAGGCATTTTAAAATGTTTGATTATTTTAAAATTTGTGTACAATTTAACAAGATGTTTCTAGATCTGCTAGATAAGAATCATTTGAAATAAGCACGTTATTTATATATAGTTGCATATGTGGTTGGTGTTGCATAGAAATTTTTTTCTCTTGAGAGAACTGGACTAAAAGATATGAAATAAGAATTTTACTATGGCTCTACTGCTGACTGGCCATGTGACGCTTTTGATTAATTATCAATTAGTCAGATAGTCACTTTGAGTTTCCTTAATTGTAAAATGAAATTGTGCAAAATGGTTTCTGAAATAACTTAGCACTAAAATTCTGAGATTTATTTTATGAAGACAGGTGAGTTTTGTATTTTTTCATAGTGTCTTATATATTAAGTAAAATTTTATAAATTATCACAAATTCCAAAATAGAGAAGTTAGAATTTATAGTGTATTTATTACAGCAATTAACTTTGGCTTGTTTCTGTTTATCACTCAAATTAGGTAAGTTTATAATCTAGTAGAGAAAATGGGTATACATAGATAGAGCATAAGAGAGAGATAGGTAGACAGGCACATACAGTTGCAGTATAATGTGCCACCTTGCTATTTGTTTTCTGTCCTGTCTGTTCTTTGGTTCTTTTCTGTCTTTCATAATATCTTTTATTAATGGGTATTTTTTAGTATTTTATTTTCTCTCTTCTATTGAATTATTTCGTTTTCTCTCTCTTTTTTTTTTTTTTCGTGTTTGCTCTAGGATTTACAACATCCGTCTTTAATTTACTGTAGTCTACCTTCAAATAATGTCATACGATTTCACTTATAATGTAAGGGATTTTTACAACAGCATATTTCCATGTACCCCCCTCCTATCCTTTGTGCTATTATTGTCATACACATACTTCTAAATATATTATTAACCCCACAATATACTATTATTATTGCTTTAAATAATTTAATGTCTTTAAAAGTAATCTTAAAATGAGGTGAACGAGAGTGATGTTACTGAGAGTGGCAGAATAACCACATCTGAAAATACTCTGTTATAAAATTACCAAGAACACTTGCAGAAATTGTCAAGATCAACTTTTTCAGAACTTTGGAAATTAACCAAAGGCTTACAACGATCTGGGGGAGCATTTATTAAAAACAAGTCAACAGCGTTATCCTGTAAGAACAGCAAGCTTTGTGGCATTTTTTACTTGCTCTGGTAACAGTCCTTTCTCCAGCTCCATGGTAGCCTTGAAAACCAACAGCCTGCAATCATGGTGAAAACTAGCATTTTACCCAGCACTGGAGGAGTCAAAATGGAGTTGGAGCTCTTTCAAAGCCCCATATTCAGAGACTTGTCCTTATTTGACCTGTCTGGAAGTTCCCTGGTAAACCAGTCTCAAAAAGCTTGTCTTTATGTAACCTGACAGAGAACTTGTCCAGTGTAAACAGTATTTTCCTCAGAGTCATTTGTCAAGAATAATCAGCAACAACTGTTTAACAGCATAGCTGCCTGAGATGCCGATAACAACTGGAGCAAACAACAAATTAACCAAAGAAAAAAGAAGCTTAAAAGAAGAAGCTGGTGAATGAAATGTCCATAGAAACTGAGGTAGCCCAAATATTGGATTTGCTAGACAAAGACTTTAAATCAGCTGTTTAAGTATGTTCAAAGAAGTAAAGGTATAAAAGTATACTTTCTTTTACTTCTTTATATATAGTAAAGAAGTAAAAGAAAGTATAATAATGTTTCACCAAACAGAGAGTATCAATTACTAGATAGAAATTATAGAAAAGAACCAAATAAATTCTGGCATTGAGAAGAAAAGTAACTGAAATGAAGAATTTACTAGAGGGGCTCAATACCAGATTTGAACAGGCAGAAGAAAAAAATTGGTGACCTTTAAGATAGGTCAATTGAGATTATTCAGTCTGCAAAACAGGAAAAAAAAAAAGAATGAAGAAAAATGAACAGAGCCTCAGAGACTTGTGGGACATCAGCAAAGTGTAGCAACATATACATACTAATAGTCTCAGAAGGAGAGGAGAGGAAAAAAAGGGGCAACAAGAATATTTGAAGAAGTGAGGGCTGATAAACTCCTTAAACTTGAAGAAAAAACATGAATATACATATCCAAAAAACTTAACAAGTAGGAATACCTCAAAAAGACCCACACCTAGACACATAGTCAAACCATTGGAAGCAAAAGACAAAGAGAATATTGAAAGCAACAACAGAGAAGTGATTCATCATGTACAAAGGATCCCCAATAAGACTTCACCTCTGATTTATCTTCTGTAACCATTAAGGCAGTGTGATGAAAGAAGCTGCCAACCAAGAATTCTGTATTCAGTGAAACTACCTTTAAAAAATGAATAAGTTAAGACATTCCTAGATTAAAAAAATTGAGAAAATTATCACAGACCTCCCCTATAAGAAATAATTTTAAAGAGAGTCATTCAGACTGAAATGAAAGAGCACTAGACAGTGAAATAGAGAGCACATGAAGAAAGAAAGAGCATTGGTAAATGTAACTACCTTGGTAAATATAAAAGACAATATAAGTGTATTTTTTTGTTTGTCACATTTCCCCCTCGCCTATCTGATCTAAAATACAACTATAAAGGGCAATAATCTGAGTTGCTTTATACAATGGATAGAGATATAATTTGTATGACAATAACACAAAGGAGGAAGGAGGGCAGAGAGTTATATAGGAGCAAATTTTTTGTGTATGCTATTGAAATTAAGTCAGTATTAATTTGAACTAGATTGCTATAAATTAAAATGTGAATTGTAATCCCTAGAGCAGCCACTAAGAGAATAACTAAAAAATACATAGTAAGAGAAATGACAAAGGAGTAAAATAGTACGTTAGAAAATACTATTTAACACAAAAGAAGGAAATAATGGAGAAATAGAGGGATTAAAAAAGACTAAAGTTCAAGAGAATGAGAAGGGAAGCCACAGACTTAAAAGTAAACAATAAGAAAATGAGCAATCTGATTTAAAAATGGGCAAAAGATCCAAACAGACACCTGTCTAAAGAAGATACACAGGGGCTTCCCTGGTGGTGCACTGGCTAAGAATCTGCCTGCCAATGCAGGGGACATGGGTTCAAGCCCCGGTCCTGGAAGATCCCACATGCCGTGGAGCAACTAAGCCCGTGTGCCACAACTACTGAGCCTGTGCTCTAGAGCCTGCAAGCCACAACTACTGAGGCCCACGCGCCTAGAGCCTGTGCTCCGCAATGAGGGAAGCCACTGCAATGAGGAGCCCGTGCACCTCAAGGAAGAGTAGCCCCCGCTCGCCGCAACTAGAGAAAGCCCGTGCGCAGCAACAAAGACCCAACGCAGCCAAAGATAAATAAATAAAATAAAATATATAAAAAAAAGAAGATATACAAATGGCAAATAAGCATATGAAAAGATCCTCAACATCATATGTCATTAAGGAATTGCAAATTAAAACAGCAATGAGATACTACTACATACCTATTCAAATCTCCAAAATCCAAAACAGCAACAACACCAAATGCTGGAAGATTCTTACAAAATGGAACATCCTCTTACCATAGGATCCAGCAGTTGTACTCCTTTGGCATTTACCCAAATGAGTTGAAAACTTATTTACACAAAAACCTACACGTGGATGTTTATAGCAGTTTTATTCATAATTGCCAAATCTCGGATGCAACCAAAATGTCTTTCGTTAGGTGAATGGATAAATAAACAGTGGTACATCCAGAAAATGGAATGCTATTCAGCCCTTCCCCAAAATTTAGTTATCAAGTGATGAAAAGGCATGGAGGAACCTTAAATGCATATTGCTAAGTGAAAAAGCCACTCTGAAAAGGTTACGTACTATATGATTCCAACTATATGATATCCTAGAAAAGGCAAAACTATGGAGACAGTAAAAAGATCAGCAGTTGGAGAAGGGAGGGTTGACTAGGTAGAGCACAAAGGATTTTTAGGGCAGTGAAACTGTTCTTTATGATGCTTTAATAGTGACTGTGTCATTTTACATTTGTCAGATGTATACAACACCAAGAGCAAACCCTAATGTAAACTATGGACTTTGGGTGATAATTATATGTCAATGTAGGTTCTTCAGTTGTAACAAATGATCCACTCTGGGGCAGGATGTTGATAGTGAGGGAAGCTATGCACGTAGTGGGGACAGGGAGAATATGGGAAATCTCTGTACTTTCTGCTAAATCTTGTTATGAACCTCAAACTGCCCTAAAAAGGAAAGTGTAAAAAAAGTTAATCTCTGTTAACATACATTTATGTTAGATGATAGATAATGGAAGACAGGAAAACAAAAGCAGTTTGGTTAATATATACAAATATATTTATGTCAAAGCAAGGAAGATAGTCCTGTTAAATTGTTAAAGTCCTTTTTCTGCTACTTGTCACTATTAAAGTTCTTATGTCTGCAACTCGTAGGTGGTGATAGCTGGTATTTGTAATTTCCTTCTTTCACTACCCATTCTATGCTGCTTTTGCCCTTAGTAAGTACCTCATTTGTAGTTTCTCATCTGGTGCAATAAACTAAACCTTCATTCCTGAATAGTCTGTGCTGTTAGCAGTCCTGCTTCTTTGGGTTATTGTAGTAAACTAACTTTTATTACAAGACATGACAGTATTAAGAGGCACCCCATAGTACTTTTGGGTTCCAAGCTAATCCTTTTTGTCCTCGTTAGATAGTAGCAACCCAATATTCCCATGATAATCAAGTCAGTCACCCCAGTCAATAAATCCCCTTCTTTGCCTATTAGTTCGGTGTCATGAAGAACCCTAAGTGTCCAGGTGGCAGTCTCTGCTTCCAGTTCAGTGTAACCACTGTTTTGTCTAAGACTTCTAAACCAGCAGAGCCCAAAGTTTCAGGAATGGCAAATAAAATGTTGCTAGTGGATCATTCAGGATAATAGTGAGAGGAACTGCTCCCTTTTCTATCCTTTGATCCTTTTTGCATCCTGGCTATGGAGAAACAGCATCATTGATTCAGAGCATGTTCCACATTTTGGAGGATATTTCCCCAGCCCTGCAAAGTGTTGCTGGCACCATTATTGAGTCTTCAAAAGGCTTTTATATTATTCTATCAGACCAACTGCTTCAGGGTGATAGAATACATGGTAAGCCCAGTGCATGCTGTAAGCAGGAGTCCATTCCTGCATTTCATTTATTTAGGCTGTTAAATGAGCTTCTTAATCAGAGAAATATTATGTGGAATACCATGTTGGCAAATCCACCCAGCACAAAGGTCAAGTATAAAACCCTAAGGAGTATAAAAATTAGAGGTGTCGGTGGAGAAGAGACGTTTAAGAATGTTGAGAAGAAATGGTCAGTTATCCAAGGGAGGAGAATGTTTCAGAAGTTAGAGGTCAGGCCAGAAAAGTTAGATGGATGAAGAGTGAAGAGTGTCCTTTGGATTTGGCTATTATCAAGTCATTGGCAACCTTGGAGCAATTTTAGTGAAATGTTTTGCACGGAAGCACATGGGAATTTGGAAAGAATTAGAAGTGAGAAAGTAGCAACAGCAGTGCAGTTAAACTGTTAGGAGCAGTGGCTGTGACTGGAAAGGGATACATAGAGGGTGTACCTCAATTGCAGGTGTATGTTCTATATGAATGAAGTCATGGCTTTGATCTTAACCTCTTCACTCTTTTCGGCCTAGTCATTTTATCTGTAAAATAGGAATAAAATATAGTATCTACCTAATAGGGTTGTGCTGTGGATCAAATGAGTAAATATGTGAGTCCCCAAAAGAGAGAAAAAAAACAGTAATTGCTAGTATTCTCTTCCCACCATTCCTACAAAAGAAAGCCAAAATGGATCCAGTTAACTGTTGCTAGTAATAAAGCACTTGTTTGTATCTCAGTATGAAAAATAATTTATAACCATTTCAGGAAAAGAACATTGTTAATTTGTAAAGAAAATAATTTTCCTTTTAGTATGACAGCCTCAAGGCACCAATTTCACTATGTAAATATTGTGCCCAATACTACACAGACATTATTTTAATACTATGCTCTGCCTTTGGTAAATAGACTAACCCTTTTCCTTTATCCCTCAAAAGAATGAGGTCATACTTCAGTGTTGATTTTGTTGCTAATGGTATGTACAGAAGTCAGGGTGATAATAAATATTTCTATGGTATGGCCATTGAAGCCTTAAAGAGTTACAGTTTGCATTTGAGACAGTGATTTAAATTCTCCTCTCAGACAGCTTCCTCACTCTCATATAGGAAACTTCTGTTTTCTTCAGGAGATGAATGTTAGTTGTTGTTATTGACACATAACTTTTTTCTCCTCTGAAAGAACATGTTTTTATTATAATTGACTTGTTGGCCATTCCGAGATATTTTTGTTCTGTCATCCACTAAAACACTCAGAAATAATGATTTGTTGTAACAATATGATTTTTCATATCCATATTCTTTCTCAAAATTGAGGTATAATTTTCATAAAATAAAATGCACAGTTCTAGCAAAAACAGTTGTTTATAGCAGCATTATTCATAGTAGCCAAAAGGTGGAAACAACCCAGATGTCTGTCATCAACTGATGAATGGATAAACAATATGTGGTATATTCATACAGTGGTATATTCTTTGGCCATAAAAGAAATGAAGTAATGATACATGCTACAACATAGATGGACCTTGAAAACATTTTGCTAAGTGAAAGAAGGCAGTCACAAAAGACCTCATATTACATGATTCATTTATATGAAATGTCCAAAATAGGCAAATCTGTAGAAACAGAAAGCAGATTAGTAGTGGCCTAGGATTGGGAGAGATAGCTAAAGAGTATGGAATTTCTTTTTGAGGTAATGAATATGTTCTGAAATTGATTGTGGTGATGGTTGCACTTATCTCTGAATATACTAAAAACCATTGAATTGTAATCTTTAAATGGATGATTGGTTTAGACAATTGTGTACATCCATGTAACTACCAGCCAAAACAAGACATTAGAACATTTCCATCACCCCAGAAAGTTCCATTGTATCTATTTCCAGTAAATCCCCGACTCCCCTCAATCACCTCTCTCTAACTCTCCAACCCTGCCCCCCAACCAAGCTAAGACTTATTGACTTCTATCGTGGTAGATTAGTTTTGCTGATCTTTGAACTTCATATAAAAGGTACAATATAGTGTGTATATGTACTCTTTTGTGTCTGGATTCTTTAACTCAGTAGAATGTAAGATTTATCAAAAATTTTCTTGTATCAGGAGTTCATTCTTTTTTATTGCTAAATAGTATTCTATTGTTTAAATATATCAGTTTGTTTACCCATCCTTCTGTTGATGGGCATTTGGGTTCTTTTCTGTTTAGGGGTATTATGAATAAGGATGCTATAAATATTTTTGTACAAGACTATTTGTGGACATACCTTTTGTGTTTTTCTTGGGTTAGTAACTCAGAGTGAAGTTGCTGAGTCATAGGGCAGCATATGTTTAACTTTATAAGAAACTGCCAAATAGTGCTCCAAAGGGTTGTCATATGCTTTTTAATATTATAGCTGGATGACAAATTTTAACATTTTTTTTTTTTTTTTAGAAATTCACGTTCTTTTTTATTTATTTATTTATTTATTTATGACTGTGTTGGGTCTTCGTTTCTGTGCAAGGGCTTTCTCTAGTTGCGGCAAGCGGGGGCCTCTCACCATCGCGGCCTCTCTTGTTGGGAGCACAGGCTCCAGACGCGCAGGCTCAGTAATTGTGGCTCACGGGCCCAGTTGCTCCATGGCATGTGGGATCTTCCCAGACCAGGGCTCGAACCCGTGTCCCCTCCATTGGCAGGCAGATTCTCAACCACTGCGCCACCAGGGAAGCCCTAACATTTTTTAAATTAGTTTTTAGTGGAGTGTAGTTGACTTACAGTGTTGTGTTAATTTCTGCGGTACAGCAAAGTGAGTCAGTTATACATATATCCACTCTTTTTTAGATTCTTTTCCCACATAGGTCATCACAGAGTATTGAGTAGAGTTCCCTGTGCTGGACAAATTTTAACATCTAACAAGTATTTGTCTTTCTCCTTAGGTTTAGTTCTATTCCTCAGAGTCAACCCCTTTTAAAATTTCTTTTGTATTTTTCCAAAAATTGTTATGCTTATACAAATACATATGTATATGTGTATTTATAGTCTTTCTGAATGTATGTTTGTATATGTGTATATTTATCACATTATAGACTGCTTTTTTACTTACATCTTAAAATTTTTTCTATATTATCACTTATAGCTAGTCTTTATTCTTTTTAATGCCTGCATAGTATTCTGATTATAAGAAATTTACCTAGTGATTCACATATGGGTAGACATATAGGTTATGTCAAGTTTGTTATTACAAACAATGTTGCACTAGCCATTCTGTGTCTTTGCATACTTTTTCAAGTATACCCATAGGATAAATTCCAAACAGTGGACTTGTCAGAGGATAGTACGTATTTTAAAATGGATGGATATTGCCCCATTTTCTTCAAAAAGATTATACCAATGCACATTCCCAACAACAGTGTATGAGAGTACTTTTTTTTCTACAACCTTGTCAAGGTTGGATTTTTAAAAATCAAATGTAAACAATTTTGCCACTCTTGACAGGTCATCCAGTTCTTTCCCCTGGGCACTAAAAAACTAACCTAAAACACCCAGGAAGGTAGAATTTGCCCAATTTTTAAATACTTCAAAGAAAGACTCGTACCTTCTGCAGTATTCTTTGAAAACTCTTTTCAGTATTTGAGTCTACACTGTTGGTAACATTTTCCTCTTATCAGTCTTTGAGGGATAGTGTTTAGTGGTGGTGTAGCATTTTGGGAGGAAAATTTATAAATCTTGATGACTTTATTGGTAGTCTGCATAAAATGAGGAATTACTGAAGAGTAAATGTTTACTTGCTACACACTGAGGATTTGGATATATTTCAAGTAAATCTGACATGTGGCCATTAGCTGTAGCCCAAGAAAGAATTCAGACTCCTGGAAAATATATCAGAATGACAGCTCAGAGTTGTTTAAATATTTTTGCCCTAGTTACTTGGATAACAAACTGCAATAGGATTCTAAGAAAATCAGAAAACAGTCAAGTAAGTGTTTCCAAAACATGTTAAGGTGGGGTGGGGAGGGTTTAAGGTTCTCTTCTACCAATGGTATTCTTTTAATTGTATGATATTGCTACTTTGGTGGGAACTCAGCATTGGAGAATTAGCTTTAAAATTAACTTTCCATGATACTGTTTTCTGATTTTAACTTGTTAAGGTCTGGGTTAGAAAAAGCTTCTAACTTCCATAATGGCACTTATAATAGAAGAAAAAGAGGTTTATGCATTTGAATTGAATGGTCTTTTGTTCATTGTCAGTTTAAAAACATGAATTCCTTTTGGATTTTCCAATTAGAAAAATCACAATAAACCTTAGGGTTATTTTTTTTTGGTTTACTTTGCAATTGTCATACGACAAAAAGCAAATTAGTGTCCAAATAATAGTATCATATCTTATTCCAGTTTTTAAAGTTCTTTCACATATATTGTTCAACACATTGAACGTTTGTTTAAAATGAATAAGTAAAATTTGACTTTAGCTCATTTTTAGCCATCTCTGATTTATGAAAATGCATATTAGTGTTTGGGATCTACTGAAAGGGCATGAAAGTGCTTTTGAGATAAAACCCCTAATAAGGGATTGTTGCTTTGAAGCTGAAAGTTGGTTATTTAGTTTGGCCTTTTATATCAATTCAGCCTAGCATTTAGTGCCTTTCCAACGAGGCTTCAACCTCGTTTTCTGTCCTGATCTTCCATTTTTCAATCTGTGAAAGTTCAATAAATGCTTATTGTATGTCTACATTATCATTAGGTGCTGTAGGTAACTGGTATTCAAATATGGTGTCTACTGATGGACTGATTCAGAATCCCCTGTGGCTTTAAAAAATATGTATTCCTGCCCTTCCATTAGAAATTCTGATTCCTAAGCCTGGTTGATCCTAACAGCTTATGTGTTTATAAAGTTCCCCCAAGAGCTTTTCATACACAGCCAGGTTTGGGAACTAGGGCTAGGGTACACAAGGTAACCACTGCCCTAAGGAAACATACAAGAGGCAGATAATGTAATACAAATGATTAGAATCCAAGGCAGAATATAGGTGCCTTAGGCAAAGCACAAACCAGAACTATGAAGAAAGGAAAAAGGGAAAGGAGAATGGGAGGGGTGATGATTTACTAAATACCCACCACATGTCAGATTCTTTGCTAGCATTTATATCTAGTTGGGTTTTGGGGGAGGAGATGTAGAAAGAGGAAGCATATTTAAACTAAACTGGACTGTTTGCTTTTTTCAGATGTGTTTAATTCCTTCTCACCTCTACAAACTCTGGCTTTGCTGTTTTCTCAATAATAGCAACAGCCAACACGTATACAGCGCTAATTTCTAGGCACTGTTCTAAGTATTCTTCATGTACAAATGCATTTAATTCTCACATCTATTTTTTTATATTTTATAAAAGAGGAACGTAGAGGCACAGAGTAACTTGCCCAAAGTCACCAAGGTAGAAAGTAGCAAAACTAGGATTCAAACCCAGGCAGCGTATTTTAGGGTCCAGGCTCTTAACCACTACACGCTACTTCAGTGCCCTTTTCCTCAGTGGAAATGCCCATTTTCAAGGTCGATCTCAAGTGTTATCTATCTTATGAAGCTTTTCCTGATTTCTTGATCCTTTCCATGGATTAATCTTTCCCTTTTCTGAACTCTTGCTATACTTTCTCAGTACTTCTCTTTTGACATATATGCGTGTAGTGCATATTATAATTATTTATGGCCTTTTAAAAAATCTCCTCTGTTTGACTAAGAGCCTGTGAGGGCAGGATCCATATTTCATTTGTCTCTGTACCCTGAACAGTGCCCAATACAAGACGTTGCACATCTAAAGAGGGTTGAATAAATTATTTCTCCTTTAATATCTGAAGGGTGGTATGGGGCAGAGGGGATAAACTTGTTTAGTATGAGAAGACTTAGGATCATTGGGAAGAATTCATGGGAAGGTAGATTTTGGGCTGTGGCAGGAAAGAAACTTTGTTAATTGTGGTAAAATACACATAACATAAAATTTACCATCTTAACCATTTTAAGTGTACAGGTCAGTGGTATTAAGTACATCTACATTGTTGTGTCACTGTAACCACCATCCATCCATAGAACTCTTTTCAGGTTGCAAAACTGAAGCTCTGTATCCATTAAACAATAACTTCCCATTCTCTTCTCCCCTCACCCCTGGCAACCACCATCCTACCATCTGTCTACATGATTTTGACTACTCTAAGTACCTCACATAAGTAGAATCGTGCAATTTTTGTTCAGGAAAGAACTTTTTAACATGGCATTTCAAAAATGGAATAGATTGCCTCCTGAGAGCATATATTGCCTGTCACAGAGGCTGTGCATGAGAAATACAAGTTAACAACTTGATGGGAATGTTGTAAGGGGAATTGCCCATCTGTTAGGGCCTTAGATTTGACACACTCTTAGATCCTTCCTAATTCTAAGATGCTCTAATATCCCAAAGGGATGTAATTATGTCTCCTCCTGAATTCACATAGTTCTTAATATTTTTAATGGTACATGTATTATTCTATTGTGTGACTTTTTTTTTTTTTTTACATGTTTCAGTACCTTTAAAGGTATTATAAACTTGGGTTTTAAGGAGTTGGGTGAAAATGAAATGAGAGTAAATGGAATTTTAGCCAGAGGACCTAGCATACTCAAACCATGGCCTGGCTCTTCTTGTACTCTATAAGGGGTCACCAAAAGAAGTACATTCTAGGATGATGACTGACGAAACCTAAATCCAATACTGACTCTAAAAAGTCAGTAAGTCAGTAAGGCCTAAATAACATTTTACCAAAGTATCTATTTCATCTCTCATCATATCCTAGAGGTCACCTGTCCTCATTCCCGTTGCCCAGAATTTTGCACATTTATCACTGTGTTGTGAGGGGAGGTAAGTTTTATCATTAGACTCTAATGAACACTATTCAGTGCCAGGAGAAATGGAGCCTAAGAGAGAATGTTTACTTTTGATACCTATTGCCAGGTAGAGATAGCTAGGAGCAGGCCCTGGCTTTTATTGCTCCTGACAAGAAAAAGGAAGACAGAGAAGGAATATCGTGCCTATATATCCCATATTTTATTTTCTTATTTTAACAGCTCTTTTGAGGTAAAATCAACATATAATCAGCTGCACATATTTATTTATTATCTTTTTAATAGATCTTTATTGGAGTACAGTTGCTTCACAATACTGTGTCAGTTTCTGCTGCACAAGAAAGTGAATCAGCCATATGCATACACATGTCCCCACATCCCCTTCCTCTTGAACCTCCCTCCCACCCTCCCTGTCCCACCCCTCTAGGTCATCGCAAAGCACCAAGCTGATCTCCCTGTACCATGCTGCTGCTTCCCACAAGCTATCTATTTTACGTTCGGTAGTGTATATATGTCGATGCTACTCTCACTTTGCCCCAGCTTCCCCCTGCCACCCCAAGTCCTCAAGTCCATTCACTATGTCTACCTCTTTATTCCTGCCCTGCAACTAGATTCATCAGTACCTTTTTTTTTTTTTAGATTCCATATATATGCGTTAGCATTTGGTATTTGTTTATCTCTTTCTGACTTAACTTCACTCTGTATGACAGATTCTAGGTCCATCCACCTCACTGCAAATAATTCAATTTCATTTCTTTTAATGGCTGAGTAATATTCCATTGTATAGATGTGCCACATCTTCTTTATCCATTCTTCTGTCGCTGGAACTTTAGGTTGGCTCCATGTCCTGGCTATTGTAAATAGTGCTGCAATGAACATTGTGGTACATGTCTCTTTTTGAATTGTGGTTTTCTCAGGGTATATGCCCAGTAGTGGGATTGCTGGGTCATATGGTAGTTCTATTTTTAGTTTTTTAAGGAACCTCCATACTGTTTTCCATAGTGGTTGTATCAATTTACATTCCCACCAACAGTGCAAGAGGGTTCCCTTTTCACCACACCCTTTCCAGCATTTATTATTTCTAGATTTTTTGATAATGGCCATTCTGACCGGCATGAGGTGATACCTCATCGTAGTTTTGATTTGAATTTCTCTAATAATTAGTGATGCTGAGTATCTTTTCATGTGCCTCTTGGACATCTGTATGTCTTCCTTGGTGAAATGTCTATTTAGGTCTTCTGCCCATTTTTTAACTGGATATTTTTTTTTTTTGATATTGAGCTGCATGAGCTGTTCATATATTTTGGAGATTAATCCTTTGTCAGTCACTTCATTTGCAAATATTTTCTCCCATTCTGAGGGTTGTCTTTTTGTCTTGTTTATAGTTTCCTTTGCTATGCAAAAGCTTTAAAGTTTAATTAAGTCCCATTTGTTTATTTTTGTCTTTATTTCCTTTACTCTAGGAGGTGGGTCAAAAAAGATCTTGCTGTGGTTTATGTCAAAGAGTGTTTTTCCTATGTTTTCCTCTAAGAGTTTTATAGTGTCTGGTCTTACATTTAAGTCTTTAATCCATTTTGAGTTTATTTTTGTGTATGGTGTTAGGGAGTGTTCTAATTTCATTCTTTTACATGTAGCTGTCCAGTTTTCCCAGCACCACTTATTGAAGAGGCTGTCTTTTCTCTATTGTATGTACTTGCCTCCTTTGTCGTAAATTAGGTGCCCATATGTGCGTGGGTTTATCTCTGGGCATTCCATCCTGTACCATTGATCTATATTTCTGTTTTTGTGCTAGTACCATACTGTCTTGATTACTGTAGCTTTGTGGTATAGTTTGAAGTCGGGGAGCCTGATTCCTCCAACTCCGTTTTTCTTTCTCAAGATTTCTTTGGCTACCGGGGTCTTTTCTGTCTCCATACAAATTGTAAAATTTTTTGTTCTAATTCTGTGAAGAATGCCATTGGTAGTTTGATAGGGATTGCATTGAATCTGTAGATTGCTTTGGGTAGTATAGTCATTTTCACAATATTCATTCTTCTAATCCAAGAACATGGTATATTTCTCCATCTTTTTATATCATCTTTGATTTCTTTCATCAGTGTTTTATAGTTTTCTGAGTACAAGTCTTTCACCTCCTTAGGCAGGTTATTCCTTTTGCTGTAATGGTAAATGGGAGGGTTTCCTTAATTTCTCTTTCTGATTTTTCATTGTTGGTGTATAGGAATGCCAGAGATTTCTGCACATTAATTTTGTATCCTGCAACCTTACCAAATTCATTGATTAGTTCTAGTAGTTTTCTGGTGGCATCTTTAGGATTCTTTACGTATAGTATCATGTCATCGGCAAACAGTGACAGTTTTACTTCTTCTTTTCCAATTTGTATTCCTTTTATTTCTTTTTCTTCTCTGATTGCTGTGGCTAGGATTTCCAAAACTATGTTGAACAAGAGTGGCGAGAGTGGACATCCTTGTCTTATTCCTGATCTTAGTGGAAAAGATCTCAGTTTTTCACCATTGAGTATGATGCTTGCTGTGGGTTTGTCATATATGACCTTTATTATGTTGAGGTAGGTTCCTTCTATGCCCACTTTCTGGAGAGTTTTTATCATAAATGGGTGTTGAATTTTGTCAAAAGCTTTTTCTGCATCTATTTAGATGGTCATATGGTTTTTATTCCTTTATTTGTTAATGTGGTGTATCACATTGATTGATTTGCGTATATTGAAGAATCCTTGCATCCCTGGGATAAATCCCACTTGATCATGATGTATGATCCTTTGGAATGCTGTTGGATTCTGTTTGCTAGTATTTTGTTGAGGATTTTTGCATCTATGTTCATCAGTGATATTGGCCTGTAGTTTTCTTTCTTTGTGACATCTTTGTCTGGTTTTGGTATCAGGGTGATGGTGGCTTCGTAGAATGAATTTGGGAGTGTTTCTCCCTCTGCAATATTTTGGAAGAGTTTGAGAAGGATCGGTGTTAGCTCTTCTCTAAATGTTTGATAGAATTCACCTGTGAAACCATCTGGCCCTGGACTTTTGTTTGTTGGAAGATTTTTAATTACGGTTTCAATTTCATTACTTGTGATAGGTCTGTTTATATTTTCTAATTCTTGCTGGTTCAGTCTTGGAAAATTGTAGCTTTCCAAGAATTTGTCCATTTCTTCATGGTTGTCCATTTTATTGGCATATAGTTGTTTGTAGTAGTCTCTTATAATCCCTTGTATTTCTGCGGTGTCAGTTGTGATTTCTCCTTCATTTCTAATTTTATTGATTTGTCTCCTCTCCTTTTTTTTCTTGATGAGTCTGGCTAAGGTTTATCAATTTTGTTTATCTTCTCAAAGATAAACAGAAAAAGCACCAGCTTTTAGTTTTATTGATCTTTGCTAATGTTTTCTTCGTTTCTATTTCATTTATTTCTGCTCTGATCTTTATGATTTCTTTCTTTCTCCTGACTTTGGGTTTTCTTTGTTCTTCTTTCTCTAGTTGTTTTAAGTGTAGGGTTAGATTGTTTATTTGAGATTTTTCTTGTTTCCTGAGGTGAGATTGAATTGCTATAAACTTCCCTCTTAGAACTGCTTTTGCTGCGTCCCATAGGTTTTGGGTCATTGTGTTTTTGTTGTCATTTGTTTTTATGTATTTTTTATTTCTTCTTTGATTTCTTCAGTGATCTCTTGGTTATTTAGTAGTGCACTGTTTAGCCACCATGTATTTGTGTTTTTTACAGTTTTTTTTCCTGTAATTGATTTCCAATTTCATAGTGCTGTGGTCAGAAAAGATGCTTGATACAATTTCAATTACCTTAAATTTTCCGAGGATTGATTTGTGACCCAAGATGTGATTAATCTGGAGAATGTTCCATGTGCACTTTAGAAGAAAGTGTATTCTGCCACTTTTGGGTGGAATGTTCTATAAATATCAATTAAATCTGTCTGGTCTATCGTGTCATTTAAAGCTTGTGTTTCCTTATTTATTTTCATTTTGGATGATCTGTCCATTGGTGCAAGTGGGGTGTTAAAGACTCCTACTATGATTGTGTTACTGTCGATTTCCCCTTTTATGGCTGTTAGCATTTGCCTTATGTATTGAGGTGCTCCTATGTTGGGTGCATAAACATTTATAATTGTTATATCTTCTTCTTGGATTGATCCTTTGATCATTATGTGGTGTCCCTACTTATCTCTTGTAACAGTCTTTATTTTAAAGTCTATTTCATCTGATAGGAGTATTGCTACTTCCACTTTCTTTTGATTTCCATTTGCGTAGAATATGTTTTTCCATCCCTTCACTTTCAGTCTGTATGTGTCCCTAGGTCTGAAGTGGGTCTCTTGTAGACAGCATATATATGGGTCTTGTTTTTGTATGCATTCAGCCAGTCTGTGTCTTTTGGTTGGGGCATTTAATCCATTTACATTCAAGGTTATTATCTATATGTATGTTCCTATTACCATTTTCTTAATTGTTTTGGGTTTGTTTTTGTGGGTCTTTTTCTTCTCTTGTATTTCCCGCCTAGAGAAGTTCCTTTAGCATTTGTTGTAAAGCTGGTTTGGTGGTGCTGAATTCTCTTAGCATTTGCTTGTCTGAAAAGCTTTTGACTTCTCCATCGAATCTGAATGAGATCCTTGCTGGGTAGAGTAATCTTGGTTGTAGGTTTTTCTCTTTTATCACTTTAGGTATATCCTGCCACTCCCTTCTGGCCTGCAGAGTTTCCGCTGAAAAATCAGCTGTTAACCTTATGGGGATTCCTTTGTATGTTATTTTTTTGTTTTTCCCTTGCTGCTTCTAATATTTTTTCTTGAATGTAATTTTTGTTAGTTTGATTAATAGGTGTCTTGGTGTATTTTTCCTAGGGTTTATCCTGTATGGGACTCTCTGTGCTTCCTGGACTTGGGTGACTGTTTCCTCTCCCATGTTAGGGAAGTTTTCGACTATAATCTCTTCAAATATTTTCTCTTTCTTTTTCTCTTCTTCTTCTGGGACCCCTATAATTCGAATGTTGGTGCATTTAGTGTTGTCCCAGAGGTCTCTGAGACTGTCCTCAGTTCTTTTCATTCTTTTTTTCTTTATTCTGCTCCTCAGCAGTTACTTCCAGCATTTTGTCTTCCAGCTCACTTACCCTTTCTTCTGCTTCAGTTATTCTGTTATTGATTCCTTCTAGTATTTTTCACTTCAGTTATTGTGTTGTTCATCTCTGTTTGTTTGTTCTTTAGTTCTTCTAGATCTTTGTTAAACATCTCTTGTATTTTCTCAGTCCGTGCCTCCATTCTGTTTCCAAGATTCTGGATCATCTTTACTATCATTACTCTGAGTTCTTTTTCAGGTAGGTTGCCTATTTCCTCTTCATTTATTTGGTCTTGTAGGTTTTTACCTTGCTCATTCATCTGTGCCATATTTTTTTGCCATCTCATTTTTTTTTTTTTTTTAATGAGTGGGATTGTGTTCCTGTCTTAATGGTTGTTTTGCTTGAGGCGTCCGACACTGGAGTTTGTAGGCTGTTGGGTAGAGCTGGGTCTTGGTGCTGAGATGAGGAACTCCATGAGACCTCACTCTGATGAATATTCCCTGGGGTCTGAGGTTCTCTGTTAGTCCAGTGGTTCGGATTCAGAGCTCCCACCAGAGGAGCTTCGGCCCGACCCCTGGCTTGTGAACCAAGATCCTGAAAGCCACGTGGGGTGGCAAAAAAAAAAAGAACAATAACAAAGTAAAAAATAAAATTAGATTAGGAAGCTAACAAGTATGTTAGAAAGAATATAAAAATAAAAAATATAGATGAATCAACAACCGGAAGGTATATCAGTACCCAATAGTAAAAAAGAGGAGGAGGGAAAAGAAAAGAATAAAAAGGGGGGAAAGGCATTGGCTGTGGAGGGCGGGGCCTAAGCAAGGGTGAGGTTTGGGCAGTGGGCAGGGCCTATGCTTAGGACCCAGAGGGCTGGAAAGGCCCTGGGGAATGTGGGGGGTGGGGCTTAGGCTCAAGGAACAGAAGGGGTCCAGGCGTGTCCCCCACCCCTGGTCTCAGAGGGTAGGGGACCTCAGCTGGGAGCCCAACAGGCTTCCTGGGTTCGAGTGGGTGGGGCGTTTGCCCCTTGGGTCTGGGAAGGGCCCTCCCGCCTGCCTCTCCTTATCTCCCTGGCCTCCTTCCTATGCTCCCAAGGACCCACACAGCCTGGAGGGGGCTTTGGAGGGCAGGGGACCAGCCTGGGAGCTCAGCAGGCTCCCCGGGCCCCAGTGGGCAGGGCAATCACCCTCTGCTCCTCTCCCCGTTCTCCCGGATGACTCCTCCCACCTGCCTCTCCTGATCTTCCCAGCCTCAGGGTCACTGATCCTGTCTGGCCTCCAGTTCTCCTCCCCACTCAGTCCCCCTACATCCTACCAGTTCACTTTGGGGTTCCTCCCGTCTCCTTGGGCATCAGAGTCCCCCACCAGCAGCTGGCATGTGCCCTAGTTGTGGGGAGACACTAACTCTGCGTCTTCCCACACTGCCATCTTCAACTGCACATATTTAAAATGTACAATTTAATAAGTTTGACATATATATCCACCTGTTAAACCATCACCATAGTCAAGATAGTGAACATGTCCATCAACCCCAAAAGTTTTGTCATATATACATCTTTGTAATCCCTCCCTCCAACTATTTCCCACCCCGCATCCCAAAGCAGTGTTTTCTGTCACTATAGATTAATTTGCATTTTCTAGAGTTTTGTATAAATGGAATTCTACAGTATGTTATTTTTCTTTTTGTCTGCCTGAGATTTGTCCATATTTTTGCATGTATTGATAGTTCATTCCTTTTTATTGCTGAGTAGTATTCCACTGTATGGATATATCATGTTTATTGTTGATGGACATTTGGGTTGTTTCTAGTTTTTGGCTATTACAAATAAAGCTACTGTGAACATTCATGTGTAAATCTTTGTATAAACACAGATTATATTTTCTCTTGTGTAAATACTTAGGAGTGGAATGACTGGATCATATGCCAGGTGTAGGTTTAACTTCTAAGAAACTGTCAAACTGAGGACTTCCCTGGTGGTCCAGTGGGTAAGACTCCATGCTATCAATGCAGGGGGCCCGGGTTCGATCCCTGGTTGGAGAACTAGATCCTGCATGCATGCCCCAACTAAGAAGTCCACATGCTGCAACTAAAGGATCCCGCATGCTGCAACTAAGACCCGGCGCAGCCAAAATAAGTAAATTAATTTAAAAAGACAACAAAAAAAGAAACTGTCAAACTGATTTCCAAAGTGGTCATACTGTTTCACCTTCCCACCAGCAGTGTATGAGAGTTCTAGTTCTTACACATCCTCGTCAGCACTTGGTATGGTCAGCTTTTTAAATTTTAGCCATTCTAATCAGTATGTAGTGGCATCTTCTTGTGGTTTTAATTTGCATTTTCCTACTGGCTAATGATGTTAAACAGTTTTTTATGTGCTTATTTGTCATCTGTATATCTTCTTCAATGAGTTTTGAGAGTTCTTTATATATCCTGTATACAAGTTCTTTACCAAATATATGCTTTGCAAAGATTTTCTCCCAGTCTGTGACTTTCCTTTTCATTCTCTTACTAGTGTCTTTTAAAGAGCAGAAGTTTTTAATTATGGTTAAGTCCTGTCTAAGACATCTTTGTCTAACCCTGGGTCACAAAGATCTTTTCCTATGTTTTCTCCTAGATGTTTTATACTTTAAGCCTTACATTTAGATCTGTGACCCATTTTGAATTAATTTTTATGTATGGCACAAAGTATGGATCCAAGTCCATTTTTTACATATGGATTTCCTGTTGTTGGAGTGCCACTTATTTATCTATACTTTGTCCACTGCACTGCCTTTGTCAAAAATCAGTTGTTCATAAATATGTGGGCATTATTTGTGGTGTGTCTTTTCTGTCCAGTTAATCTATGTGTCTGTCTTTACATGAGTACCGTACTGTTTTGATTACTTTACCTTTATAATTGTTCTTGATATTAGGTAGCCTTAGCCCTCCAACTTAATTCTGCTTTTTTAGAGTTGTTTGGCTATTCTAGCTCCTTTGTATTTTTATAGAAATTTTAGAATCAGCTTGTTGATTTCTACAAAAAATTCTCCTGGGATTTTTATTAGGATTATGTTGAATGTATAGATTTATCTGGGGGAGAATTGAGATTCAAACAATAGTGAATCTTCTGACTCATAAACAAAATATATGTCTCCATTTATTTACTTAAAAAAGTCTAACTTTTTTCAGAAATATATTATAGTTTTCACTGTACAGGTCTTGCACATATTTGTCAGATTATGGGGTAAATACTTAGGGGTAAATATTTGTCAGATTTACCCCTAAGTGTTTCATATTTTTGATGCTATTGTGAATGGTATTTTTTCAGTTTCAAGTTTTCATTGCTAGTATGTAGAAATACAGTCAATTTTTGTTTATTCATCTTATAGCCTTGCTAAAACTCACTTATTAATGCTAGTAGTTGTTTAAAAACTGCATGAGGTTTTCTATATAGACAATCATACTGTCTGTGAATAAAGACAGTTTTATGTTTTCCCCTTTATCTTCATGAAATGGCCTTCTTTGCTCTGGCAAGTCTTTGCTCTGAAATCTACTTTGGCTGATTTAATATGGCCACTCCAGCTTTCAAATTTTAACTAGTGCTAACATGGCATATCTTTTTCTATCTTTTTAGTTTTAACCTATTTGTGATTTTATATTTAAAGTGCATTGGCAGCATTTAGTTGGGTCTTGTTTTTTTTCTCCACACTGACAATCTCTGTCTTTGATTGGGGTGTTTAGGCTATTTATATTTGATGTGATTATTAGTATGGCTATTTGTGTTCTCTTTGTCCCAGCTGTTCTTTATTCCCATTTCTCTCTTTTTATCACCCTACTTTTGGATTATGTTTTATTTCTCCATTTTACCTTTACTATCATAGCCTATCTTCAAGTGTTATTATACGAGTTCACTAATAGTAAAAGAACCCTACAACAGTATACTTCCATTTCTCCTGTCCAGGCCTTATAATACTGTAGTTGTAAATTTTTCTTTTACATATGTTTTAAACCCCACAAGAAATTATTTTTGTTTAAATAATCAGTTATCTCCTAAAGAGATTAAACAATAAGAAAACCTTATCTATTTAAGGTTAATGTAGTTACCACTTCATTCCTTTGTGTAAATTCATATTTCCATCTGCTATCATTTTCTTACTGCCTAAAGGATTTCCTTTAACATTTATAGTGTGGGTGTTACAGTATGGTGATGAATTCTTTCAGCTTATTTTGTCTGAAAATATCCTTGTTACTTTTGTTCTTGAAATATATTGTACATTTGATAGCATTCTAGGTTGATAATTTTGTAACTTTTGGAGGGAAAAACTGACCTTAATAAATGTGCATTTTTCAGTGTATGCTGAGTCTGTTAACGCTTTTTGCTCTTTAAAGCTCAACAAATCTTTGCTTTCTCAAAAAGCCAGGCTCCAACAATAGAAAAACTGGCTTTTTAATCTGTTTATGCTAAGGTCTTTAGATGTCTAATTTGAAACTAAAGCTAAATTATGACTTTTTTGTACTTGACTGCTTAATGGTGTAGGGAGAGTTATGGGTTCAAGGAAGCAAGAGGAAGAAAAGACCTCGGGTAATATCTCAAGATATTATTCTCTGTAGTTTTTCCATTCTGTGGCTTTCCATAGCACTTAGTACTTATCTTTATTAGCACTTCATATTACACTGTGAATTCTTTGTATCTTCAATACTTAATGGAGTGCTTGATACATGTTTGAATAGTTTATTTTCAGTAGCAACCAGACTATATAACTATGTAGCTGAGTCCTAGGCTAATTATTTTTATATAAAAAGATTGACCAACATCTTGTTAGGAAATTTTTGCAGCAAGATGGTAGTAAAATGAAGTAACAAGGTTAAACATTTTTTTTTCCCTTCATAAGAGACTTTAAGAAGGACATTAATTACTGTTTGAATATACTACTTTGACAGGATGCCCATTCCTATGTCCCTCCACAGTTTATAAGTATGTCATGTTCATGTTTGATAGTTTATTTTTTTTCCAAGGAGAGGAAAAATATGGTCTTTAATTCAGTGCCAGAAGTTATCCAAGGAAGGAAAAATTTTAAAAAGTGTTGCTCATATAGTTTATGCTTTCATAACTATCTTCTGCGTCTTCTTGGCAGGTAGATTTCTGAGGCCAACTTTTGACTTCCACCTTCACAAATCTAGATTCTAGAAATGCAAGAAATGCCAGGTTATTCTGAAAGCAGATAACCAGAAAGCTCATATAATCAATATGTTTTCTCACTGTCGTCTTTTGTTAAAAGTGAATAAATAAGTTAACATGGATCTTTATTCCCTCCCTCCCTTCTTCCTTTTTTTGCCACATGTGAGTTAAGCAAATCATGAGTAGAGATTTAACACAGTGTACCACATCTTCTACAGTATCAGTGGTGTGGTGTGACTGAGATTATTGCAAAATCTGGTGCTTCCAGTACATTCATGTTCTCTCTCTCTCCCTCCTTCTCTCCCCCTCACTCTCTCCCTTTCTGCCTGCCTCCCTCCCCCAACTCCCTCTCTCCCTCTTCACCCCCTTCTCTCTCACTCTCACTGGCTGTCTTGAGCACTCTCTAGCCTTATTCACTTAACTTTCTATTCCTTAAGCAGGCTGTGTACCTTTATATGCCTATCTTATTTATTAGATCTTCTGAGCCTTGAGCAGTGTCAGCACATATTAGGCATTCAGTAAATATTTGTTGGATGGATGGGTAGATGAATATCTAAAGGGTTCCTTGCATTTTTACTAAGATTATGTCATAAACATTTTCCTAAATTATTAAAAATTTTGTATACATCATTTTATTTTTTTATTTTTTTATTTTTAAAAATTATTTATTTATTTATTTATTTATTTATGGCTCTGTTGGGTCTTTGTTTCTATGCGAGGGCTTTTCTCTAGTTGTGGCAAGCGGGGGCCACTCTTCATCGCGGTGCGCGGGCCTCTCACTATTGCGGCCTCTCTTGTTGTGGAGCACAGGCTCCAGACACGCAGGCTCAGTAGTTGTGGCTCACGGGCCTAGTTGCTCCGCAGCATGTGGGATCTTCCCAGACCAGGGCTCGAACCCGTGTCCCCTGCATTGGCAGGCAGATTCTCAACCACCGTGCCACCAGGGAAGCCCCTGTATACATCATTTTAAATAGGAACATAGTACTTTGTCATATGGATAGATCATAATTTATATAACCATTCCCCAGTTATTTCACTTGTAGATTATCTAGTTTTTCACTGGTCTAAGAATGTGATAAACAGATAGCTTTGTGTGTAAGACTTTTCCTATGCTTGATTATTTCCATAGAATGGTTTTCAAGGCATTTTAAATGCTCTTAATAATTTTGTACATTGCTTTCCAAAAAGGTTGTACCAGTTTGAAGTTTTACCCTTACTGTATGAAGGTGGCTGTCATGCCATAGTCTCCCCAGCATTGATTAGTTCCATGTTTAAACATCCTGACCAATGTGATTGGTTAAAACAGTATCTTTCTATTTGATCAAGGTAAAGTTGAGTATTTTTCTCAAATATTTGTAAACTATGTATATTTACTCTTTGGGGAAGAGAACTAGCCCTATTTCCCCACCCACATATACATAAGACCAGTCTGAATACTTTTTTTGGTCTTATGTATTCATAAATGTTTAAGCTTTTTGTATGGCAGATTTCAAGTAAAACTGATTGCCCCAAAGTTTGGATATATTAGTAGAATTATTCACTTTGACCTTAATATTCAAAATGTTCACAATTCAAAAAATCATTACAAGATGTAGAATTACCTATTTTAAAACAGTGTTTGAAATATATATTCTGTAAAAATATGTAGACATTGCTTAGAAAGGAGAAATGGCAGTTAAATTTCTTGAGAAGGTTGGGGTTATACAGAAAACTGTCATAGGTATTCGGGAATCAGACGTTGTGATTGGGGGTGTGGGTGGAAGAACAGACATTTATAGGTAGACTGGTTTGCTCTGCCTCCAGGACAATGAAACCAGTCTATCCAACATTCTTAACCAAGCTATCCTTGAATAGCTGGTGTGGGAGAAAAACAAATGTACATCAGGAGACTTGGCTTCTAATCTCAACTCTGGAATTAGCCTGATTTGTGACCATTCACAAATTACTTAATCTTACAGTTTCTCATTGCTACCTTTGTAACTAAGCAAGGGCTCCTGTGCCCATGGCTTGGCGCAGAAAGCAAACTCTGATAGTGGGTGTTTGCAGCAAAGTAAGGGTTTATTTGCAGGGCGCCAAGAAAGGGAGTGGGAGACAAGTCTCAAATCCACTCCATCTTGGTCTTTGAGTTAGGGATGTTTTAAAAGGGAAGAACAAGGAAACTGGAATTAATCATCGTCTCAAGACATTTCTGTGACATTTCTTTTTTTTTTTCACTATTGAACATGTGTATTTTTTTATTAATTAATTTTTATTGGAGTATAGTTGATTTACAATGTTGTATTAGTTTCTGCTGTACAGCAAAGTGAATCAGTTATACATATACATATATATCCACTCTTTTTTAGATTCTTTTCCCATATAGGTCATTACAGAGTATTGAGTAGAGTGCTATACAGTAGGTTCTTATTAGTTATCTATTTTATATATAGTAGTGTATATATGTGTGACATTTCTTAATCATGGTTTTGGGAGTCAGAATGTGTCTGGTTTATGATTCTCTGGCCAGGTGGTCCATGGCTCTGGGGGTTGTGAGCTCATCTTGCCTGGAAAAACAACTTGAGTTTGTATGATGGTATCTACAACAGCAATTTTAATACAGTAATGATGTTATTAACAGCAGCAATCTTAGTCAACTGACTCTGATTTATTAGTGTTCAGTTAGCACAGGATTGAGGGGACAAGAAAGGGATTGAGGTCAGAGGAGACAAGTAAGGGAATAAAGTTTTGGATGGAGAGATTAATCATAAACTCAGTAAGGGAACTCAGTTTTAGGGGGGCTTGGTTTCAACATTATTTAGTTCTCTCCAGCTCTAAAAATCTCTGATTTTATTATCCAGAGGACAAAATGCTATTTTTGTGAATCCAGTGCTATTTTTGGAATAGCTGTGAATAGGTCTGGAAAACCTTCTTTCTAGGAACTTTTTGAGGAGAATAATAGGAAAATTTCCCATACCAGCTAAATATTTTAGGGAAAGTTAACTCCCAAGTCCTAGATTATATTCTTTTGGTACATTAAAAATGGTAAAATTAAATTATTTTTATGCTGTTTTGCCTCAGCCAGAGAACGGTATATTCAGTGTTTTCTCTTTCAACATTGCCAAAAAATGGCAGGTTGGATAAATTTAAAGAGCACAGGGAATTTCTGAAGCCTGAATATTGTCTAAATACAGAGATTACTTAGGGAGAAAAAATAGCTAGCTGCAAAAACCCTCCACGCTTTTAAGAGAAGTTCTTACTTAGGCAAACGTCGTCTTGGCTGAATAAAATGGTGTAGTTAAAAGTCACAATTAAACGTTAGCCCTTGTCTACCTTTAGCTTTCTAAACCAACGGAATCTGCCTGTTCTGCGTTCGATTTGTTAGGTCTGGCTCAGTGCGCTGAACTCTGCTGGCAGCTGAGAGGGGAAGCCGGAAAAAGGCAAGTTCCTGGTGCAAAGGTTGCTCTGCAGCATAATTTAGGCCTCGGAGGAGCAGTAGTTGTCACGCTGTACAAGATGGGTTTTCCTGAAGCTGCCAGGTAAGTGACATTGTGGGTTTTGTCTGGCAATGAACCCTTCTGACTTTTCACAACTGATGACGTTGTACAAGTAAAAAAGTCCTAATTTTATTGTCTTAGTACTCAAAGAACAAGTATTTTATTACCTTGCTTTAATAGCATGGTTTTAAAACTTTAAAACTGGCAATTAACTTTTAAACTTAACTAGCCTTAGGAAAGTTTTGTTTAAAAAGAAGGCAGCATAGTCAAAAGAGAGTGCTGAACTAGAAGCCAGAGCTGGCTGGGCACTTGTCTCAACCCTGCCAACCTGAGTAATTTTAATTCAGGCAAGTCATTTTTTGGTTTCCTTTCCCACAATTTGCTTTCTCCCCCTAGCGTCCCGGGCTTCTGAGGTTATTGGGAGAAAGTTATCAAATATGCTGATTGTATCTCTGCAGATTTCTGTTTCTGAATCCAGCTAAGCCCTCACTGCTGCTAGAATCCTGTTTGTCTCCTGCTGATTTTCTTCCTGCCCTTGTCAAATGCCTGTGCTCCTCAGATCTCCAAGCACTTTCTTTTCCAACCCTTTTCAGGATCCCTCAACTTCCTTGCTCTTCTCTCAGAGAAGTGCTCATCCTTTTTTCCCCCCGAGGAAAAAAGTCCCTTTTCCTTTCCAAGGCCCATCTTTCCTCTTTGCATGCTTTTGTTTCCAACCACTTTCTGTAACTTTGTTCCAGATATTAAGTATACCTTCTTTCTTTTGAATCTTTCCATTTTTACCTTTCTGTTGACTCCTTTCGCTCTGTCAGCAAACATGTTCATGTCTTCCATATTCTAAAACTCTGCTTTTCTCCTTACCTTAATTATTCTCTTTCACGATAAGCCTTTTATATTGAGCCACTTTTGTTTTTCTACTCTGAAATGTCTTAAGTTTAGTTTTTGATCTCACCACTGAGGTCAGGTAAGGCCACCAATGATCTGATTATGATATGTTCTTGATATTTTCTATCTTTATTCTCTTAACCCTGCTGTAGCTTTCAACACTAATTGGCTCCCTTTTCTCTCCTGAAGTTCTTGGTAATTTTGTATTCATTTTTTCACACTTTTGGTTCCACAAAGGATATGTGAACACTTTTTTACAGAGTCCATTATATTCTCATGTTTTGTAAACTCTTGAATCTTTTCTCTCTGTCCTTTCTTCTTTCATGCTGGAATATTAGTTCTGTGTGAAAATTCTATCTTCCAGTTAAGGCCAGTCTTAGGTACCATCTTCCTTTGAATATCCACAGCACTTTGTAACTCTTGGGTCCCTATCCGATTTTTGTTTAGTTGTAGAGTATCTACGTTGTTTTGTATCTTGTTTGTTATGTGAAATCCTTGAGATCTAAGACTGATTCTCCTCACCCCTCTGAGGATCTCTCTTACAGTGAGTAAATGTTTATTGAATGGGATCAAATAAAAAGATGTTAAGATGTTGAATTTTAAGTTTCCTCCTAAGTCTGATTCATTGGTTCTGTATCGTCCTCTCGAATTCCATCTAGTTCATATTTGGAGTTGAAAACCCTCAGTAAAAGCCAAACTATAAAGAGCTACCAGAGTCATCATATAGTATAGCTGTCTAATTTGCTCAGAATAGAAGATTATGCATTTAGGGCAATAAATTCTATTTTAAACATGGAATTCTCATAGTTCTTTTTTTTTTTTAAACATCTTTATTGGAGTATAATTGCTTTACAGTGGTGTGTTAGTTTCTGCTGTACAGCAAAGTAAATCAGCTATATGTATACATATACCCCCATATCCCCTCCCTCTTGCGTCTCCCTCCCACCCTCCCTATCCCACCCCTCTGGGGGGACACAAAGCACTGAGCTGATCTCTCTGTGTTATGCAACTGCTTCCCACTAGCTAGCTATTTTACATTTGGTAGTGTATATATGTCAATGCTACTCTCTCACTTCATCCCACTTTATACTTCCCCCTCCCCGTGTCCTCAAGTCCATTCTCTACATCTGCATCTTTATTCCTGTCCTGCCCCTAGGTTCTTCAGAACCATTTTTGTTGTCTTTTCTTTAGATTCCATATATATGTGTTAGCATATGTTATTTGTTTTTCTCTTTCTCACTTACTTCACTCTGTATGACAGTCTCTAGGTCCATCCACCTCACTGCAAATACTCAATTTTGTTTCTTTTTATGGCTGAGTAATATTCCATTGTATATATGTACCACATCTTCTTTATCCATTCATCTCTTGATGGGCACTTAGATTGCTTCCACGTCCTGGCTATTGTAAATAGTGCTGCAATGAACATTGTGGTACATGACTCTTTGTGAAGTATGGTTTTCTCAGGGTACATGCCCAGTAGTGGGATTGCTGGGTCATATGGTAGTTCTATCTTTAGTTTTTAAAGGAACCTCCATACTGTTCTCCACAGTGGCTGTATCAGTTTACATTCCCACCAACAGTGCAAGAGCATTCCCTTTTCTCCACACCCTCTCCAGCATTTATTGTTTGTAGATTTTTTGATGATGGCCATTCTGACCAGCATGAAGTGATATCTAATTGTAGTTTTGATTTGCATTTCTCTAATGATTAGTGATGTTGAGCATCCTTTCATGTGTTTGTTGGCAATCTGTATATCTTCTTTGGAGAAATGTCTGTTTAGGTCTTCTGCCCATTTTTGGATTGGGTTGTTTGTTTTTTTGATATTGAGTTGCATGAACTGCTTGTATATTTTGGAGATTAATCCTTTGTCAGTTGCTTCGTTTGCAAATATTTTCTCCCATTCTGAGGGTTGTCTTTTTGTCCTGTTTATAGTTTCCTTTGCTGTGCAAAAGCTTTTAAGTTTCATTAGGTCCCATTTGTTTATTTTTGTTTTTCTTTCCCTTTCTCTAGGGAGTGGGTCAAAAAGGATCTTGCTGTGATTTATGTCATAGAGTGTTCTGCCTATGTTTTCCTCTAAGAGTTTGATAGTGTCTGGCCTTACATTTAGGTCTTTAATCCATTTTGCATTTATTTTTGTGTATGGTGTTAGGGAGTGTTCTAATTTCAGTCTTTTACATGTAGCTGTCCAGTTTTCCCAGCACCACTTATTGAAGAGACTGACTTTTCTCCATTGTATATCCTTGCCTCCTTTGTCATAGATTAGTTGACCATAGGTGAATGGGTTTATCTCTGGGCTTTCTATCCTGTTCCATTGATCTGTATTTCTGTTTTTGTGCCAGTACAATATTGTCTTGATTACTGTAGCTTTGTAGTATAGTCTGAAGTCAGGGAATCTGCTTCCTCCAGCTCCGTTTTTTTCCCACAAGACTGCTTTGGCTATTCGGGGTCTTTAGTGTCTCCATACAAATTTTAAGATTTTTTGTTCTAGTTCTGTAAAAAATGCCATTGATAATTTGATAGGGATTGCATTGAATCTGTAGATTGCTTTGGGTAGTATAGTCATTTTCACAATATTGATTCTTCTAATCCAAGAACATGGTATATCACTCCATCTATTTGTATCATCTTTAATTTCTTTCATCAGTGTCTTATAATTTTCTGCATACAGGTCTTTTGTCTCCTTTGGTAGGTTTATTCCTAGATATTTTATTCTTTTTGTTGCAATGGTAAATGGGAGCATTTTCTTAATTTCACTTTCAGATTTTTCATCATTACTGTATAGGAATGCAAGAGATTTCTGTGCATTAATTTTGTATCCTGCTACTTTACCAAATTCATTGATTAGCTCTAGTAGTTTTCTGGTAGCATCTTTAGGATTCTCTATGTGTAGTATCATGTCATCTGCAAACAGTGACAGTTTTACTTCTTACCAATTAGGATTCCTTTTATTTCTTTTTCTTTTCTGATTGTTGTGGCTAAAACTTCCAAAACTATGTTGAGTAATAGTGGTGAGAGTGGGCAACCTTGTCTTGTTCCTGATCTTAGAGGTAATGGTTTCAGTTTTTCACCATTGAGAACAATGCTGGCTATGGGTTTGTCATATATGGCCTTTATTATGTTGAGGTAAATTCCCTCTGTGCCTACTTTCTGGAGGGTTTTTATCATAAATGGGTGTTGAATTTTGTCAAAAGCTTTTTCTGCATCTATTGAGATGATCATATGGTTTTTATCCTTCAGTGTGTTAATATGATGTATCACATTGATTGATTTGTGTATATTGAAGAACCTTTGCATTCCTGGGATAAACCCCACTTGATCATGGTGTGTGATCCCTTTAATGTGCTGTTGGATTCTGTTTGCTAGTATTTTTTTGTTGTTGTTCAGTATTGCATCTATGTTCATCAGTGATATTGGTCTGTAGTTTTCTTTTTTTTGTGACATCTTTGTCTGGTTTTGGTATCAGACTGATGGTGGCCTTGTAGAATGAGTTTGGGAGTGTTCTTCCCTCTGCTATATTTTGGAAGAGTTTGAGAAGGATAGGTGTTAGCTCTTTTCTAAATGTTTGGTAGAATTGGCCTGTGAAGCCATCTGGTCCTGGACTTTTGTTTGTTGGAAGATTTTTAATCACAGTTTCAATTTTAGTGCTCATGATTGGTCTGTTTTTATTTTCTATTTCTTCCTCGTTCAGTCTCAGAAGTTATGCTTTTCTAAGAATTTGTCCATTTCTTTCAGGTTGTCTATTTTATTGGCATATAGTTGCTTGTAGTAATCTCTTATGATCCTTTGTATTTCTGCAGTGTCAGTTGTTACTTCTCCTTCTTCATTTCTAATTTTATTGATTTGAGTCTTCTCCCTCTTTTTCTTGATGAGTCTGGCTAATGGTTTGTCAATTTTGTTTATCTTCTCAAAGAACCAGCTTTTAGTTTTATTGATCTTTGCTATCGTTTCCTTCATTTCTTTTTCATTTATTTCTGATCTGATCTTTATGATTTCTTTCCTTCTGCTAACTTTGGCGGTTTTTTGTTCCTCTTTCTCTGATTGCTTTAGGTGTAAGGTTAGGTTGTTTGTTTGAGATGTTTCTTGCTTCATGAGGTAGGATTTTATTGCTATAAAATTCCGTTTTAGAACTGCTTTTGCTGCATCCCGTAGGTTTTGAGTCATCGTGTTTTCGTTGTCATTTGTTTCTAGGTATTTTCTGATTTCTTCTTTGATTTCTTCAGTGATCTCTTGGTTATTTAGTAGTGTATTGTTTAGCCTCCATGTGTTTGTATTTATTACAGATTTTTTTGTGTAATTGATATCTAGTCTCATAACGTTGTAGCTGGTAAAGATACTTGATAGGATTTCAATTTTCTTAAATTTACTGAGGCTTGATTTGTGACCCAAGATATGATCTATCCTGGAGAATGTTCCATGAGCACTTGAGAAGAAAATGTATTCTCTTGTTTTTGGATGGAATGTCCTATAAATAGCAATTAAATCTATCTGGTCTGTTGCATCATTTAAAGCTTGTGTTTCCTTATTTATTTTCATTTTAGATGATCTGTCCATTGGTGAAAGTGGGGTGTTAAAGTCCCCTACTATGATTGTGTTACTGTCGATTTCCCCTTTTATGGCTGTTAGCATTTGCCTTGTATATTGAAGTGCTCCTATGTTGGGTGCATAAATATTTACAATTGTTAATATCTTCTTGGATTGATCTCTTGATCATTATGTAGTGTCCTTCTTTGTCTCTTGTAATACTCTTTATTTTAAAGTCTATTCTGTCTGATATGAGAATTGCTACACCAGCTTTCTTTTGATTTCCATTTGCATGGAATATCTTTTTCCATCCCCTCACTTTCAGTCTGTATGTGCCCCTAGGTCTGAAGTGGGTCTCTTGTAGACAGCATATATACAGGTCTTGTTTTTGTATCCATTCAGCCAGTCTGTGTCTTTTGGTGGGAGCATTTAATCCATTTACATTCAAGGTTATTATCGATATGTATGTTCCTATTACCATTTTCTTAATTGTTTTGGGTTTGTTATTGTAGGTCTTTTCCTTCTCTTGTGTTTCCTGCCTAGAGAAGTTCCTTTAGCATTTGTTGTAAAGCTGGTTTGGTGGTGCTGAATTCTCTTAGCTTTTGCTTGTCTGTAAAGTTTTTAATTTCTCCGTTGAATCTGAATGAGATCCTTGCTGGGTAGAGTAATCTTGGTTGTAGGTTTTTCCCTTTCATCACTTATTTAAATATGTCCTGCCACTCCCTTCTGGCTTGCAGAGTTTCTGCTGAAAGATCAGCTGTTAACCTTATGGGGATTCCCTTGTATGTTATTTGTTGGTTTTCCCTTGCTGCTTTTAATATTTTTCCTTTGTATTTAATTTTTGATAGTGTGATTAATATGTGTCTTGGCGTGTTTCTCCTTGGATTTATCCTGTATGGTACACTCTGTGCTTCCTGCACTTGATTGACTATTTCCTTTCCCATATTATGGAAGTTTTCAACTGTAATCTCTTTAAATATTTTTTCAGTCCTTTTTTTTCTCTTCTTCTTCTGGGACCCCTATAATTCGAATGTTGGTGCATTTAATGTTGTCCCAGAGGTCTCTGAGACCGTCCTCAATTCTTTTCATTCTTTTTTCTTTATTCTACTCTATGGTAGTTATTTCCACTATTTTATCTTCCAGGTCACTTATCTGTTCTTCTGCCTCAGTTATTCTGCTATTGATTCCTTCTAGAGAATTTTTAATTTCATTTATTGTGTTGTTCATCATTGTTTGTTTGCTCTTTAGTTCTTCTAGGTCCTTGTTAAACAGTTCTTGTATTTTCTCCATTCTATTTCCAAGATTTTGGATCATCTTTACTGTCATTACTCTGAATTCTTTTTCAGGTAGGCTGCTTATTTCCTCCTCATTTGTTTGGTCTGGTGGGTTTTTACCTTGCTCCTTCATCTGCTGTGTGTTTCTCTGTCTTCTTATTTTGCTTAACTTACTGTGTTTGAGGTCTCCTGTTTGCAGGCTGCAGGTTTGTAGTTCTCATTGTTTTTGTTGTCTGCCCCCAGTGGCTAAGGTTGGTTCAGTGGGTTGTGTAGGCTTCCTGGTGGAGGGGACTGGTGTCTGTGTTCTGGTGGATGAAACTGGATCTTGTCTTTCTGGTGAGCAGGACCACGTCCGGTGGTGTGTTTTGGGGTGTCTGTGAACTTATTATGATTTTAGGCAGCCTGTGTGCTCATGGGTGGGGTTGTGTTCCTGTCTTGCTAGTTGTTTGCCATAGGGTGTCCAGCACTGTAGCTTGCTGGTTGTTGAGTGGAGCTGGGTCTTAGAGTTGAGATGGAATCTCTGTGAGAGCTTTCACCATTTGACATTACATGGGGCCAGTATGTCTCTGGTGGACCAATTTCCTGAACTTGGCTCTCCCACCTCAGAGGCTCAGGCCTGACACCCGGCCAGAGCACCAAGACCGTGTCAGCCACTCACCTCAGAAGAAAAGGGAGAAAAAAAAGGAAAGAAAGAAAGAAAAAAATAAATAAATAAAATAAAGTTTTTTAAAAAAAGCTCTTAAAAGTAAAAAAGTTATTAAAAATAAGAAAGAAAAAAGCGAACAACCAAACCAAAAAACAAATCCACCAACGTTAACAAGTGCTAAAAACTATACAAAAACAAAAATAAAAACAAAAAGTGGACAGACAGAACCCTAGGACAAATGGTAAAACCAAAGCTATACAGACAAAATCACACAAAGAAGCATACACATATACACTCACAAGAAGGGAAAAAGGAAAAAATATATATATTAAAAAAAAAAAAAGGAAGAGGGCAACCAAATCAATAAACAAATCTACCAATGGTAATAAGCTCTAAATACTAAACTAAAATAAACATAAAACCAGAAACAAATTAGATGCAGAAAGCAAACCCCGAGTCTACAGTTGCTCCCCAAGTCCGCTGCCTCAATTTTGGGATGATTCGTTGTCTATTCAGGTATTCTACAGATACAGGGTACATCAAGTTGACTGTGGAGGTTTAATCCGCTGCTCCTGAGGCTGCTGGGAGAGATTTCCCTTCCTCTTCTTTGTTCGCACTGCTCGTGGGGTTCAGCTTTGGATTTGGCCCCACCTTTGTGTGTAGGTCGCCTAAGGGCTCCTGTTCTTTGTTCAGACAGGACAGGGTTAAAGGAACAGCTGCTTCGGGGGCTCTGGCTCACTCAGGCCGGGGGGAGGGAGGGGTACGGATGCAGGGCAAGCCTGTGGCGGCAGAGGCCAGCACGATGTTGCAACAGCCTGAGGTGTGCCGTGTGTCCTCCCAGGGAATTTGTCCCTGGATCACGTGACCCTGGCAGTGGCGGGCTGCGCAGGCTCCTGGGAGGGGAGGTGTGGAGAGTGACCTGTGCTCGCACACAGGCTTCTTGGTGGCTGCAGCAGTAGTCTTAGCATTTCATGCCTGTCTCTGGTGTCCACGCCGATAGCCGTGGCTCGTGCCCATCTCTAGCTCGTTTAGGCGGTGCTCTGAATTCCCTCTCTTCGCGCACCCTGAAACAATGGTCTCTTGCCTCTTAGGCAGTTCCAGACTTTTTCCCGGACTCCCTCCCGGCTAGCTGTGGCGCACTAGCCCCCTTCAGGCTGTGTTCACACAGCCAACCCCAGTCCTCTCCCTGGGATCTGACCTCCGAAGCCCCAGCTTCAGCTCCCAGCCCCCGCCCGTCCCGGTGGGTGAGCAGACAAGCCTCTCAGGCTGGTGAGTGCTGGTCGGCAGCGATCCTTTGTGCGGGAGTATCTCCGCTTTGCCCTCCGTACCCCTGTTGTTGCACTTTCCTCCGTGGTTCTGAAGCTTCCCCCCCTCCACCCCCCGTCTCCGCCAGTGAAGGGGCTTCCTAGTGTGTGGAAACTCTTCCTCCTTCACAGCTCCCTCCCACTGGTGCAGGTCCTGTCCCTATTCTTTTGTGTCTGTTTTTTCCTTTTTTTTTTGGCCCTACCCAGGTACGTGGGGAGTTTCTTGCCTTTTGGGAAGTCTGAGGTCTTGTGCCAGCATTCAGTAGGTGTTCTGTAGGAGTTGTTCCACATGTAGATGTATTTTTGATGTATTTGTGGGGAGGAAGGTGATCTCCACGTCTTAGTCCTCCGCCATCTTGAAGGTCCCTCCTCATAGTTCTTTTATTTTCAGGAGACTAAATAATTGGGAGATAGAATTGTTCATGATAACTATAGTTGATATTTCTGGGAAGCCAGAAGAATGAAAAAATCCAGATGATATATTAATGACTGAAAGAAATTGGCTTCAACTATTGAAGATATTTTTGATAGTTTTAGTGATAGAACATATCCCACTTCAAAGGCCAAAGCTGGGAAAATAATTCTAACTCTGCTGGTGCAGGTATAGTTTTAAAATGAGGATTTGTTTTAAACTAAGTGATTTTAAGGTACTCATTGCACATGATCTGATTTCCTTAGTTTCTCGTTTAGCTAACTTTGATGGAGCAGCTGCTACATGCTTAGGCCCCTAAGTATGGTCCTCTGAGTAAATGGGGAAGGCAGACATACCTTTTTCAAAATGCTATAGAAGCCCGGAGGAAAAAATTAGTATGAAGGACCTAAATTTGAACTGGGATGACTAGGATTGCCCAGCAAAAGGGTAGAGGAAGGGCATCCCAGGCCTGTACATAGGTACAGCGATTTGAAAATATAAGAGTGGTTGTCCTGTGTGGGTAGAGGGTAGATTATTTTGTTGTGCCTGGGTAGAGGGGCAGAGTCAGTAATACATAGGTGACAGGAAATGCAGCTGTAACAGTAGATTGGATCAAGGTTTTGAAATGCTTCCAATGTTATGCTCAGGAGTTTGAAATTTATCCTACAGAATATGAGTTTTAGCAAAAGATTATGTGATTATATTGCACTTTACTTTAGGTAGATCAGTCTGGTATTACTTTGAGTTGAGTGGTGGAGGGACCAGAGGCCAGGAATCCTTAGGAAGCAGTTGCAGTAGTGTGGATAAGAAATGTTTAGTGCTGCAACAGGGACCATGAAAATGAAGAGGAAATGAAGAACTGTGACCAATTGAATTTAATTTACAGTTAAACTTTCCTTTAGACCACTTTTGAATATAAGTATTGACTCTGTATTATAACATCCTATTCATTTTATGTAAGACACAGACTGAGGATAGATTTGCATTCTGTATTCTGTTAAGTGAAACCTGTTTTTAAAACCCAACTTTGTTTTGTTTTTTCTATTTTTAATTAAGGTATAAAAATTTACATACAGAGAAAGTCCCCCTGTTTAGTGCATAGTTCTATAAGTTTTGACAAACATATACAGTCAAGTAACTACCACCATAATCAAGATACAGGACAATTGCATCACCCACCAGAATTCCTTGTTCGCCTTTGTAGTCAGCCCTTCCCCCATCTTCCATTCCTTGGCAACCACTGATCTATTTTCTGCCCCTTTCCAGAATATCATGTGAATAGAATCAAAAAGCCTTTGAGTCTGGCTCCTTTCACTAGCATAATGCATTTGAGATTCATTCATGTTATTGTGTGTATGAGTAATCTGTTCCTTTTTATTGCTTAGTGGTATTCATTTGTATGGATGTACCACAGTTTATCCATTCCCTGGTTGAGGTATATTTGGATTACTCCAGTTTTTCTTTTTTTAATGGAAAATTGTCTAAGTTAGCTTGAAAGTTTAACTCAACAGGTGAAAACCCTAAGTGATATAAGAAGTTAAAAGTTAGAAGTAAAAATTGTACCCATGTATGTGTGCTCATAAACAAGGACTAGAGGAAGCAATGTGGAAAAAATGAATATAGGAAACTTGTTGGTAGTAGTGAGATTGTAGGTGATTAGCCTTTTATTTTCTTAATTTTCTATTTTAATTAGAAACCTTGATTTTGACATAATTTCAAACATACATGGAAAAATTACAGGAACAGTACAAGGAACTCCCATATACCTTGTACTCAGATTCACTGATTGTTTATATTTTGCCTCATTTGCTTCATCATTTTTCTACATGCATATATATATGCATATATACATATATATATGCATGTTTTTTCTGAAATGTTTGAAAGTTGGAGACATTATGTTCTTTTACCCTTAAATATTTTAGTATGCATTTCTAAAGACTAGGACATGCTATTACTGAACCACAGTATAGCTATCAAAATCAGGAAATTTAACACTGGTAAAACGCTATTACCTACAGGGGCCCCAGGTTCCAATCTCTGGTCGGGGAACTAGACCCCACATGCATGCCACGACTAAGAGTCTGTGTGCTATAACTAAGAAGTCCGCATGCCGCAACTAAGAAGTCCACATGCCGCAACTAAGAGCCCGCGTGCGGCAACTAAAGATCCCACATGCCACAACTAAGCCCTGGTGCAGCCTAAATAAATAAATATTAAAAAATAAGTAAATTTTAAAAATGCTGTTACCTAATCCAAAGAACGTATTCACAGTTCGACAATTATCCCAATAATATCTCTTTAAAAGATACTATAAGCTTTAGTTTTTCTCCTTGTCCAGGATCCAATTTAGGATCCTGAGTTCATTTAGCTGTCATGTCTCTTTAGTTTCCTTTAATCTGAAACAATCCCTCAGCCTTTCTTATTTCTTGACTTTGACTTTTTTGGAGAGTATTAGTAGATTCTTTAAGAATGGAGTGTCCCTCAATTTGCATTTGTCACATGTTTCCTCATAATTAGGTTCAGGTTACAGATTTTTTGCAGGAATACCACTGAAGTGATGATGTGTCCTTCTGAATGCATCATGTCTGGAAGCACATGATGTGGATTATCCTCTATTGGTGATGTTTAGCTTTGATTTCTTCACTAAGGTGGTATCTACCATGTTTTCCTCTGAAAAAGTTACTGTTTTTTCCTTTGTAGATAATAGGTAACTTGTGGTGAGATGTTTTGAGATTATGTAAATATCCTGCTCCTCATCCAACTTTTACCCGTTACTCATTCATCTTAGCATCCACTGATGATATTTTCCTAACTTCATCATACCTTATATTTATTAAGTGGCATTCTGCTGTAAGGGAGATTCTCTTCTCCCCCATTTAAAAATTTATTCATATCCATCTATATCGATAAATATATCAGTATGAACTCATGAATTCATATTTTATTCAGTGGGTTATAATTCATTAGTATCATTTATTTTGATACTCAAAATGTCCCTGCTTTAGCCAGCAGGAGCCCCTTCTAGCTGACTTGTACTGTCTTGTGATTCTATTGAATACTTCCTTGCTTTCTAGCTCAAGAAGGTATTCCAGGCTCATCCTGTATTTTCCCTGCCCCAGCCCTAGGATAAACCATTTCTTCAAAGAGCCCTGGTTCCTTTTCGTGGAGAATGGTATTTAGAAACCACAATGTGGCTGCTGGCTGAGTGCTTGTTATTACCTCCGGGACTTCTCAGAGGACACAGTGGACACACACACAACACCACACACACACACACACAATTTTAGTTTCATTTATTTTTTAAAAATTTTATTTATTTATTTTTGGCTGCGTTGGGTCTTTGTTGCAGTGTACAGGCTTCTCATTGCAATGGCTTCTCTTGTTGCGGAGCACAGGCTCTAGGTGCGTGGGCTTCGGTAGTTATGGCATGTGGGCTCAGTAGTTGTGGCTCGTGGACTCTAGAGTGCAGGCTCAGTAGTTGTGGCGCACGGGCTTAGTTGCTCTGTGGCATGTGGGATCTTCCTGGACCAGGGATCAAACCCATGTCCCCTGCGTTGGCAGGTGGATTCCTAACCACTGTGCCACCAGGGAAGTCCCTTAGTTTCATTTAAAAAGAGATATTTAAGAACACATGCAAAAATTTTATCTGATTTTTATCTTTCTCCATACTAATGTAGCCACCAATTAATTAGCAGTTAGAATGAAGAAATTATAAAACTACTGAAATGTCACCTGTATGCGACATCTTTTTTAATTTTTTTATAGGCTGGAATTATCAGAGAGGCAGTGTTGATCAGTGGAAAGAGCACCCCATCAACTTTTCCGTCACACTGCTTGCTTTGGACATGTCCACCTTTCCCTCAGTTAGAAAAGAGTGAAAATATCTACTTCAGGGATTAGAAAACTAACAAAAAGTACCTGCCACTCATTGAGTTGCTCAATAAACTGTTGATTTCTGATTTATCTAGGCATTTTCCTTTTTTCTTTCCTATTTCTGTAGTTCACGTCACCGGTTAAATTGTTGAAAATGGTTTTATATATTAAATTATAAATGTCACCTAGAAGTTTGGAAAAGATGAACTTTAATTTTTAGCTCAGAGTGGGGGACATATCCAACCTGTTGAAGTCCACAGTTTGGCTTTCTGGGCTGAATTTCTGTCTGTGATGGGGCCATGTGCCTGTTCAGAGGTCACGGGGAGTTGCTGATTGCAAATGAACCCTATTCTTTAGTCCTGTGTGTGTTGCACAACCATTTCTAATTTGAACAGACTAATTACTGGTAAAACTGGTAAAATGTTAGATTTAGGGATGGAGATTTGATTAAAATGTAGGATCCTGTATTCTTCCTAAACACTACAAACAGCAGCAGCCACTTTAAAAATGATTTTTAACAGCTTTTTTGGGGATATAATTTACATGCCACAAATTCACCATTTTAAGTGTACATTCAGTGGTTTTTTAGTATATCACAGAGTTGTGCAATCATCACCACAATCGATTTTAGAACATTTTCAACACCCCTAAAAGAAACCATGTACCCATTAGCAGTCATTCCCCAGTCCCACTTCTTGCAGGCTCTGACAACCACTAATCTACTTTCTGTCTCTAAGGATTTGCCTATTCTGGACATTTCATATAAATGAAATCATACAATATGTGGCCTTTTGTGACTGCTGCTTTCATTTAGCATAATGTTTTCAAGGTTCATCCATGTTATAAAAATGAATGTAGTACTTCATTCCTTTTTATGGCTGAATAAAATTCCATTATAAGAGTTCTGATTTCTTCACATCCTCATTAACACTTGTTATTGTCTGTTTTTTTATTTTAGCTATCCTAGTGGGTGTGAAGTGGCATCTCATTGTGGTTTTGATTTGCATTCCCCTGATGGGTAATGATGTTGAGCATCTTTTCATGTGCTTATTGGCCATTTGTATATCTTAGGAGAAATACCTATTCAGATATTTTGGCCATTTTAAAATTGGGTTGTCTTTTTATTATTGAGTTGTAATAGTTCTTTAACAACCACTTTTTGAGGGCCTAGTATGAGCACCAAGACCATGCTAGGTGCTTCATCTGCACTTCTTTGTTTAATCCTCATAAAAGCCCACATGGTAAGTTTTGTACCTTGTTTATAGATGAGGAGATTGATGATCAGAGTTAAAACAATTTATCTAAAGAGAGTCTTAAGTGGTAGTGGTCAAGACTCTAACCTTCATCTATCTGAGTTCAAATTTCCTGTTTTGTTGGCTATTCTGTGCTTCTGATCTTTGACATTGTTGAAACAGTGCCTGTGTTCTAGGCCTTAGAATGAAAATTTCAGGAAGCACAGAGGGAATTCATACACTAAATAGTTAATCTTCAGAGTCCCTTCCAACATTTTATATACTAGATTTATTCCAGAAAACTTACGTATAAACCAAGGTAAAAAAAAATAAAAATAATCAGACTTTAGTTTCTGCTAAAAGAACTTTGAATATAAAGAAATCATGAGGTGCATCCTTTTGTAATATGAGTAAGTTATTTTCTGAGTTTACGTAAGTTATATTTAGCTTCCCTAGAGCAGGGCACATATCAAATAAATTGTAAGATATGAGGGATTTTCAGAAAATATTGATATAACTTTATATATTAATTATTTTTCCCTAATCTAGATGAAAAGTTGGTTAATCATTAACTGAGTGAAATTTTCAACAGAAGCAAAATAAATATCTGTGACCTGTCAGAACTTGTCTGAACTCTGCCCCAATAAAGTATCAAGATACTTTGTATGTACGCTGAAAAGTGTCAGTTATTATTTTATCACATACAGTTAGGAAGTGGCAAGCTTGGAGAGGGCACAGTGATGTTTATGATTAAAGGCTGAAAAGTTGGACTATTAATGAAATGAAACTGGCTTGTGGAGGACTAGTTGTAGCCACTTGATTTTAGGTCACTCATTCAGACTTTTGACTGAGAAAATGGTGTACCATAGATAATTCTGCTCTAAATGGAACAGGAAAAAAATAGAATTTAGCTAAGAGAGAATTCAGTGTAATTCAGTTCTATTCAGTCACTATTTACTGAATACCTATTGTGTGCCAGGAACTGGGGATATAAATAAAGATTATTTTTTTAAAAAGCTGTGGTATCTGCTCTTGAGAAACTGACATTTAGTAGGGTTTCACAGAAAGAGAGTTTCCTGGCCTGGATCTTGAAGGGTAAAATGGAATTTGCTAAGACAGAGGTGTTCCAGACACAGGGAGCAGCAAGGGCAAAGGCATGGAAGTATGAAGTAGCATGCCATGCTCTGAGAATTGCATGTATTTCAGCATGGTGGCAGCTTACTTCCATTCCTTGTTGTGATATTAATATGATTTCTCTAGTAGGTTCACTTTTCAACCTCTTAGACTTTCCATACCCTCCTTTCACCCTCATTTTCAGCTGATTACTTTGCCTTGTATGTTGTTGAAAAAACAGAAGCCATTAGACCCAAAGTCCCTCATCTTCCATCCCAAGACTTATAGACCTGTCTAGCATTTTACCCATCTGATCCTCTTCTTCCCTTGAGTCTCCTCCTCTTCCTTCATAGGTCACTAGATCTCATCCCCCTTCACCTTCTCAAGACTTCTCTCCTATCTCTTTTCCCCCGGTTCATTACCATCATCAGGCAAACATGCTCTAATATGTTAATCTTAAAACAAAAACAAACTTTCCTTAATACCACCCTCCCCTCCAGAGACCACTCCATTTCACTGTTCCCCTGAAAGTAATGTCTCAAAAGAGACACACTGTTTCTACTTCCCTCTCCTATTCACTCTTTAATTTACTGTAACCTTTACTGACTTCTGCCTTCCAGCACTTGCTTAATATTGCTTTTGTCCAGGTCACCTGAACTCTTCATGTTGCCAATCCAGTGGGTATTTGACCTTTGGCAGCATTTGACATAGTTTCCTCCCCTCCTCCCTCCCTCCCTCCCAGATTCTTTCTCCCCTCTTGGCTTCTATGACATTATGTTCTTCTAGTTTTCCTCTTGCATCACTGGCTACTGCTTCCTCTTCCCTCCCAGACTTCTAAATAATTAAGATCCACAGGGTATTGTCCTAGGCTTACTTCTTTCTCAGGTGAGCTTGTCTGTTCCTATTGATTTAAATACTTTCATTATGCTAATGATTATCCGACTTCATCTCCAGCCTAGACTGCTTCTGAGCTCCAGACTCTCATATCCAACTGCCTTCTTGTCTCACAAAGGTCGCATACTGACTGTGCCTGAGATGGGACTTTGATCCCCTTTACTCCCACTGCATTCTTCCTTTTGTCAATAAATGGCACTATCATCCCTTCAGTTATGCAGGCCAAACCCCTAAATCATCCTTGCTCTTTCCCCTCCCCCTTGGATCTCTCTCGTGCCCAGCAGCAAGGCTTATGGATTCTATGTTTAAAATATGTTTTGAATCCACTTCCTTCCCTCCATCTCCACTGGCAGACTGCCTCCACTTCCTATCTGAACCACTCCAGCAGCCTCATAACCCTCTCCCCACCTAAATTCTTGCATCCCAACCCCAACAATTCATTGTCTGCACAGTTGTAAGAATAATCACAAATCAAACTATTTCACTTCCGTGTTTAATCATTTCAGTGGTTTCCCAAATTCCCTACTTTGGCCTGGATGGTCTGGTCCCTGCCCAGTTCTCCAATTTCATTTCGTGTCATTCTCCCCCCACTTACTGTACTCTAGTGACTGGTCCTCTTTTATTTCTCTCTCAGGATCTTTGCAAGTTTCCTCTTTGAATGTCTAGCTCCTTTTCTTCCTTTAATTGGGTCTTAGCTTAAATTCACATGCTCAGAGACATCATTCCTTGACTGCCTTAACCTAAAGTAGGTTCCTCTTTTTGTCGGCTTCCTAATACTTGTAATTATTTTGTCTGTTTACATCTTTTTTTCCTGGAAAAATATAGACTCAGTGAGGACTGGGACTGGGTCTGACTTGTTCACCATTGTACTCCCAGTACCTCGAACAATGCTTGGCCTGTAGCAAGCAGTCATTAAATATTTATGAAATGATAGAAAGAAGGAAAGGGAAGGGAAGGGAAAGGAGAAATGGGTGGGGTGGGTGGGGAGAAAGAGAGAAGGAAGGAGAGGAGGTAGAGAAAGAAGGAAAGAAATGCTTTGCTTACTGAGCAGCTGCTACGCTCTTGACTCCTTCAAGTATATCCTTCCCATGTTTGTTGTTCCAGTCCTGGCCTCAGCCACCGCCAGGATGCTTGTGGTATGTCAGAGGAATTACTTAAAATCCTAAGGCGCCCTCATCTTCTTCAGACCTTTCAGTTTCTCTCAGCATCTAACGCTTGAGGCTCTGCAGCCTGTAATAGTCGTGGCTGTCATTTTTTACCATGGGCCAGGGTCTCTGCTAGGTACCTTCCCCACGGGATTCCACTTAATTCTGCAAAGTCACTGGCACCCTCCACCTTCTTCCCTGCCTCCCCACCAGAGGTTGCACAGAGATGAAGAAGCTTGCTCAGAATCGCATAGCTAGTGAGTGGAGGAAGCCTTGGGATTCTAACCCAGGCTTTTGTAGCTATAGGGACTATGTTCTTTCTGCCACATCAGGCCATTTATCTATGGTTGTTCCCCAAGTATCAAGCAACCAATAGACGGATGTTGGTAAATTCATATCTTGTATCATAGCTAAAAAATAAATCTCGAGTCCAACCTCTGCTTACTCCCCACTTCATTACACCGTTTAATCACCATCGTCTCTTGCCTGGACTACTGCAGTAGCCTCTTAATTGGTCTCCCTGCCTCCTCACTTGCCCTCTTATAGTCCATTTTCCAGCTAGCAGCCAGATTTATTTTTTAAAACATGTAAATTGGATTGTGCTACTCTCCACCTTATACCCTGCAGTTCTCAAGGTACTTAAAATAAAACCCAAACTCTTAACTGTGACCTATAAAGCCCCTTGTTATCTTGCCCTGCATGTTTCTGTGACCTTAGGTCCTTCTCCTCTGCTCTACTCCAGCCATACTGGCCGTCTTATAGTTCCTTTAACTGCGAAGCTAGTTTCTACATCTAGTTCTTTATACTGGAAGTATAGAGCTGACTTCTCCACCTAAATCTTTACATGGCTGGCTCATTTACATAATTTAAGACCTAATTTAAATATCACCTCCTCAGAGAGGCCTATCTGACTAGGCTGTCTAAAATAGACCACCCAGGGACTTCCCTGGTGGTCCAGAGGTAAAGAATCCGCCTTACAATGCAGGGGACACCAGTTCGATCCCTGGTCAGGGAACTAAGATCCCACATGCCTGCAGGGCAACTAAGCCTGCGCCACAACTACTGAGCTCGCGTGCCTCAACTAGAGAGCCCGCGTGCCGCAAACTGCAGAGCCCACGTGCTCTGGAACCCACACGCCATAACTACAGAGCCTGTGTGCCACAACTAGAGAGAGAACCCACACGCCGCAATGAAAGAGCCCGCACGCCTCAAAGAAGACCCTGCGTGCTGCAACGAAGACCCGACGCAGACAAAAATAAATTAAATAAATATATAAATAATAAAATAAATCTTTAAAAAATAAAAAATGAAATAGACCAACACACATAACTATACTTTTCTTTATATCCCCTTTATCTGCCTTATTTTCTTCATAGTAACTATATTCTTTATTTTTTGCATGTTCATTGTCTCCCCCAGTGGCATAGAAGCTTCATGAGGGTAGGTTCGTTGGTTTAATATATTTTCAAGGACAAAGCCTACCACCTAGTGAGCACTCAATATTTGTTGTAAAATGGGAAGAAAAGCTTAATTGTTTTATTGGCTTAATAACAGTTTCCTTTGGGTAAAAGGCACAGCATCTCTGTTAGGGTTTTTGAAAATTACTACTGTATAAATGTTGAAAAACCTAGTACCTATATGACTCCATGGATTGAAATCGATTCTTTTACCCAGTTCTTTTAGAACTCATCAAATTGAGGCTGCTCCAACCAGCTCTGCAGTTGATGGATTTAAGGCAAATCTTGTCTTTAAGGAGATTGAGAAGAAGCTTGAAGAGGTAAGATTTATGTAAAATATTGGGATATTTCTTACGGAAAAACCCGAACGAACTTTTTGGTCAACCCAATACTACCAGGAGGACCCTGGGGCTAGAGGAAGCAGATATAGATTTCAGGTGTTGCCATGAGTGGTGCCAGTTGAAAATTTATATCGTACTGTCAAGTATTGAGTGTATTTTATACTTCTTAGTGTCTACTATGGCTTCCTTGTAATTCTGGTAAGAGTGCATTTCAGAGATGAATAAATCTCCAGATTTGAGTTATGTAAAGGGATTCTAATTTATTTTGGTGTAATTTCCTTCTGAATTAAAAAGATCTTACTTAGAACCATTCGAAAGAATAATATTTAAAGGAGCCTTAAAGGTACCTAATATTGGGCTTCCCTGGTGGCGCAGTGGTTGAGAATCTGCCTGCTAATGCAAGGGACACGGGTTCGAGCCCTGGTCTGGGAAGATCCCACATGCCGCAGAGCAATTAGGCCCGTGAGCCACAGCTGCTGAGCCTGCGCGTCTGGAGCCTGTGCTCCGCAACAAGAGAGGCCACGATAGTGAGAGGCCCGCGCACCGCGATGAAGAGTGGCCCCCGCTTGCCGCAACTAGAGAAAGCCCTAGCACAGAAACGAAGACCCAACATAGCAATCAATCAGTCAATCAATAAATCATTAAAAAAAAAAAGGTACCTAATATCAAAACTCCTTTTAAAAAGAAATCTTTTGTGCTTGAGTTTTTCACAGTTTTAAAATTTGTTTTTCTTGTTGTAAAAATGAGCTAATTAAAAGGATTATACAGAAACATATAAAGAAGAAAAATTTTAAATCTCCTGAAATGCCATTACTAAGAGTTAACTAAACCGTTCACAGTGGTTGACATTCTTTCAGACATCTCTCTGTGTGTATTAACAACATACAGTTTTACATAACTAGGATCATATAATACTTGTTGAGTTTTTAAATTTATATATGCAACTATGTTTATGTACAGTACTTAGTTCTTAAAAAAAATTTTTTTTTATACAGCAGGTTCTTATTAGTTATCCATTTTATGCATATTAGTGTATAGATGTCAATTGCAATCTCCCAATTCATCCCACCGCCACCACACCCTGTCCCCGCTTTCCCCCCTTGGTGTCCATACGTTTATTCTCTACATCTGTGTCTCTATTTCTGCCTTGCAAACTGGTTCATCTGTACCATTTTTCTAGAATCCACATATATGCGTTAATATACGATATTTGTTTTTCTCTTTCTGACTTACTTCACTCTGTATGACAGTCTCTAGGTCCATCCACGTCTCTACAAATGACCCAATTTCGTTCCTTTTTATGGCTGAGTAATATTCCATTGTATATATGTACCACAACTTCTTTATCCATTTGTCTGTCGATGGGCATTTAGGTTGCTTCCGTGACCTGGCTATTGTAAATAGTGCTGCAATGAACATTGGGGTGCATGTGTCTTTTTGAATTATGGTTTTCTCTGGATATATGCCCAGTAGTGGGATTGCTGGGTTATATGGTAATTCTATTTTTAGTTTTTTTTTTCTTTTAACATCTTTATTGGACTAAAATTGCTTTACAATGGTGTGTTAGTTTCTGCTTTAATACAAAGTGAATCAGCTATACATATACATATATCCCCATATCTCGTCCCTCTTACATCTCCCTCCAACCCTCCCTATCCCACCCCTCTAGGCGGTCACATAGCACCGAGCTGATCTCCCTGTGCTATGTGGCTGCTTCCCACTAGCTATCTATTTTACATTTGGTAGTGTATATATGTCCATGCCACTCTCTCACTCTGTCTCAGCTTACCCTTCCCCCACCCTGTGTCCTCAAGTCCATTCTCTACATCTGCGTCTTTATTCCTGTCCTGCCCCTAGGTTCTTCAGAACCTTTTTTTTGTTTGTTTTAGGTTCCATGTATATGTGTCAGCATACGGTATTTGTTTTTCTCTTTCTGACTTACTTCACTCTGTATGACAGACTCTAGGTCCATCCACCTCACTACAAATAACTCAATTTCATTTCTTTTTATGGCTGAGTAATATTCCATTGTATATATGTGCCACATCTTCTTTATCCATTCATCTGTCCATGGACACTTAGGTTGCTTCCATGTCCTGTCTATTGTAAATAGAGGTGCAGTGAACATTGTGGTACATGACTCTTTTTGAGTTATGGTTTTCTCAGGGTATATGCCCAGTAGTGGGATTGCTGGGTTGTATGGTAGTTCTATTTTTAGTTTTTTAAGGAACCTCCATACTGTTCTCCATAGTGGCTAGGTCAATTTACATTGCCACCAACAGTGCAAGAGGGTTCCCTTTTCTCCATACCCTCTCCAGCGTTTGTTGTTGTAGATTTTCTGATGATGCCCACTCTGATGGGTGTGAGGTGATACCTCACTGTAGTTTTGATTTGCATTTCTCTAATAATTAGTGATGTTGTGCATCTTTTCATCTGCCTCTTGGCCATCTGTATGCCTTCTTTGGAAAAATGTCTATTTAGGTCTTCTGCCCATTTTTGGATTGGGTTGTTTGTTTTTTTAACATTGAGCTGCATGAGCTGTTTATATATTTTGGAGATTAATCCTTTGTCCATTGATTCGTTTGCAAATATTTTCTCCCATTCTGAGAGTTTGTCTTTTTGTCTTGTTTATAGTTTCCTTTGCTGTGCAAAAGCTTTTAAATTTCATTAGGTCCCATTTGTTTATTTTTTTATTTCCATTACTCTAAGAGGTGGGTCAAAAAAGATCTTCCTGTGATTTATGTCAAAGAGTGTTCTTCCTATGTTTTCCTCTAAGAGTTTTATAGTGTCCGGTCTTACATTTAGGTCTTTAATCCATTTTGAGTTTGTTTTTGTGTATGGTGTTAGGGAGTATTCTAATTTTATTCATTTACATGTAGCTGTCCAGTTTTCCCAGCACCACTTATTGAAGAGGCTGTCTTTTCTCCATTGTATATCCTTGACTCCTTTGTCATAGATTAGTTCACCATAGGTGTGTAGATTTATCTCTGGGCTTTCTATCCTGTTCCATTGATCTATATTTCTGTTTTTGTGCCAGTACCATATTGTCTTGATTACAGTAGCTTTGTAGTATAGTCTGAAATCAGGGAGTCTGATTCCTCCAGCTCCGTTTTTTTCCCTCAAGATTGCTTTGGCTGTTCGGTGTCTTTTGTGTCTCCATACAAATTTTAAGACTTTTTGTTCTAGTTCTGTAAAAAATGCCCTTGGTAATTAGATAGGGATTGCACTGAATCTGTAGATTGCTTTGGGGAGTATAGTCATTTTCACAATATTGATTCTTCCAATCCAAGAACATGATGTATCTCTCTATCTGTTTGTGTCATCTTTGATTTCTTTCATCAGAGGCTTATAGTTTTCTGAGTACAGGTCTTTTACCTCCTTAGGGAGGTTTATTCCTAGGTATTTTATTCTTTTTGTTGCAACGGTGAATGGAATTGTTTCCTTAATTTCTCCTTTTGATCTTTTGTTGTTAGTGTATAGGAATGCAAGAGATTTCTGTGCATTAATTTTGTATCCTGCAACTTTACCAAATTCATTGATTAGTTCTAGTAGTTTTCTGGTAGCATCTTTAGGATTATCTATGTGTAGTATCATGTCATCCGCAAACAGGGACAGTTTTACTTCTTCTTTTCCAATTTCTATACCTTTTATTTCTTTTTCTTCTCTGATTGCTGTGACTGACTAGGACTTCCAAAACTATGTTGAATAATAGCAGTGAGAGTGGACATCCTCGTCTTGTTCCTGATATTAGAGGAAATGCTTTCAGTTTTTCACCATTGAGAATGTTGTTTGCTGTGGGTTTGTCGTATATGGCCTTTATTATGTTGAGGTTGGTTCCCTCTGTGCCCACTTTCTGGAGAGTTTTTATCATAAATGGGTGTTGAATTTTGTCAAAAGGTTTTTCTGCATCTATTGAGATAATCATATGGTTTTTATTCTTCAATTTGTTAATATGGTGTATCACACTGATTGATTTGCATATATTGAAGAATCCTTGCATCCCTGGGATAAACCCCGCTTGATCATGGTGTATGATCCTTTTAATGTGTTGTTGGATTCTGTTTGCTAGTATTTTGTTGAGGATTTTTGCATCTATATTCATAAGTGGTATTGGTCTGTAATGTTTTTTATAGTATCTTTGTTTTGTTTGGTATAAGGGTGATGGTGGGCTAATAGAATGAGTTTGGGAGTGTTTCTTCCTCTGCAATTTTTTGGAAGAGTTTGAGAAGGATGGGTGTTAGCTCCTCTCTGCATGTTTGATAGAATTCACCTGTGAAGCCATCTGGTCCTGGACTTTTGTTTCTTGAAAGGTTTTTAACCACAGTTTCAAATTCATTACTTGTGATTGGTCTGTTCATATTTTCTATTTCTTCCTGGTTCAGTCTTGCAAGGTTATACGTTTCTAAGAATTTGTTCATTCCTTCCAGGTGGTCCATTTTATTGGCATAGAGTTGCTTGTAGTAGTGTCTTATGATGCTTTGTATTTCTGTGGTGTCCATTGTAACTTCTCCTTTTTCATTTCTAATTTTATTGATTTGAGTCCTCATCTTCTTTTTCTTGATGAGTCTGGCTAAAGGTTTATCAACTTTGTTTATCTTCTCAAAGAACCAGCTTTTAGTTTTATTGATCTTTGCTGTTGTTTTCTTTGTTTCGATTTCATTTATTTCTGCCCTGATCTTTATGATTTCTTTCCTTCTACTAAGTTTGGGTTTTGTTTGTTCTTCTTTCTCTAGTTCCTTTAGATGTAAGGTTAGATTGTTTTTTCGAGATGTTTCTTGTTTCTTGAGGTAGGATTGTTTTGCTATAAACTTCCCTCTTAGAACTGCTTTTGCTGCATCCCATAGGTTTTGGATCATCGTGTTTTCATTGTTATTTGTCTCTAGGTATTTTTTGATTTCCTCTTTGATGTCTTCATTGATCGCTTGGTTATTTAGTAATGTATTGTTTAGCTTCCATGTGTTTGTGTTTTTTACATTTTTTCCCCCTGTAGTTTATTTCTAACCTTATAGCATTGTGGTCGGAAAAGATGCTTGATATGATTTCAGTTTTCTTAAATTTACCAAGGCTTGATTTGTGACCCAAGATGTGATGTATCCTGGAGAATGTTCCGTGTGTACTTGAGAAGAAAGTGTATACTGCTGTGTTTTGATAGAATGTCCTATAAGTATCAATTAAATCTATCTGGTCTATTGTGTCATTTAAAGCTTGTGTTTCCTTATTAATTTTCTGTCTGGATGATCTGTCCATTGGTGTAACTGAAGTGTTAAAGTCCCCCACTATTATTGTGTTACTGTCAATTTCCTCTTTTATAGCTGTTAGCATTTGCCTTATGTGTTGAGGTGCTCCTGTGTTGGGTGCATATATATTTATAAGTGTTGGATTGATCCCTTGATCATTATGTAGTGTCCTTCCTTGTCTCTTGTAACTTTCTTTATTTTAAAGTCTATTTTATCTGATACGAGTATTGCTACTCCAGCTTTCTTTTGATTTCCATTTGCATGGAATATCTTTTTCCATACCTTCACTTTCAGTCTGTATGTTTCTCTAGGTCTGAAGTGGGTCTCTTGTAGACAGCATATATATGGGTCTTGTTTTTGTATCCATTCAGCGAGCCTGTGTCTTTTGGTTGGAGCATTTAATCCATTCACATTTAAGGTAATTATCAGTATGTATGTTCCTATTACCATTTTCCTAATTGTTTTGGGTTTGTTTTTGTAGGTCCTTTTCTTCTCTTGTGTTTCCCACTTAGAGAAGTTCCTTTAACATTTGTTGTAGAGCTGGTTTGGTGGTGCTGAATTCTCTTTGCTTGTCTGTAAAAATTTTGATTTCTCTGTCGAATCTGAATGAGATCCTTGGTGGGTAGAGTAATCTTGGTTGTAGGTTCTTCCCTTTCATCACTTTAAATATATCTTGCCGCTTCCTTCTGGCTTGTAGAGTTTCTGCTGAGAAATCAGCTGTTAACCTTATGGGAGTTCCCTTGTATGTTGTCATTTTTCCCTTGTTGCTTTTAATAATTTTTCTTTGTCTGTAATTTTTGTCTATTTGATTAGTATATGTCTTGGCGTGTTTCTCCTTGGGTTTATCCTGCCTGGGACTCTCTGTGCTTCTTGGACTTGGGTGGCTATTTTTTTCCCATGTTAGGGAAGTTTTCTACTATAATCTCTTCAAATATTTTCTCGAGTCCTTTCTCTCTCTCTTCTCCTTCTGGGACCCCTATAATACGAATGTTGGTGCATTTAATGTTGTCCCAGAGGTCTTTTAGGCTGTCTTCATTTCTTTTCATTCTTTTTTCTTTATTCTGTTTCCACGGCAGTGAATTCCACCATTCTGTCTTCCAGGTCACTTATCCATTCTTCTGCCTCAGGTATTCTGCTAATGATTCCTTCTAGTAGTTTTCATTTTAGTTATTGTATTGTTCAACTCTGTTTGTTTGTTCTTTAATTCTTCTAGGTCTTTGTTAAACATTTCTTGCATTTTCTCGATCTTTGCCTCCAATCTTTTTCTGAGGTCCTGGATCATCTTCACTATCATTATTCTGAATTCTTTTTCTGGAAGGTTGCCTGTCTGCACTTCATTTAGTTGTTTTTCTGGGGTTTTATCTTGTTCCTTTATCTGGTCCATAGTCCTCTGCCTTTTCATTTTGTCTATCTGTCTGTGAATGTGTTTTTTGTTCCACAGGCTGCAGGATTATAGATCTTCTTGCTTCTGCTGTCTGCCCTCTGGTGGATCAGTAATTAGTTCTTGATAGATAATAATCATACTAAAGCAATCTAACAGTAACTCTCCAGAATAGAGAGTTATGCTCTTCAGGCAAAATTAGGTATTTACTTCATTGTTTCAAACTTAAAGATATCTTGGAATTTCATAATTGATTTTAATTATGACCAACAAGGCACAGTTACAGCCACAGTCACATAATTCCAATTTCACTTCTATTAAGGTGACCAGTGGGCTGAAATAAAGGATTCAAAACATTTAAGGTGTGCATTTCACTCATGTTAGAGCCACAGTGTGAAGGCAAGCATTGTGCATATCTTGTAACTCCCTTATTATAGCACAAAGGATTTCTTAACACCTTAAGGTGATTGTGCTGTGGATGGCAAAACAGCTAAAGTGACTGACGTGTCTTGACAAAGTACCCTGCATTTCTAGAATTCTCATAATGATCAACAATCTTCTGAGGTAGAGGGGGCCAGGGCTGACAGTTCCTAGCAGGCAGGCAGTGTCCCAGTAGCTTGGAGACCTATCTTGCCGCCATCTTGAGGGATACACCCTCATTAGTCTACCTGTTGTTTTGTTTTTTTTTTAATATTCATTTATTTATTTATGTGGCTGCTCCAGGTCTTAGTTGCGGTATGTGGGATCTTTAGTTGCTGCATGTGTGATCTAGTTCCCTGACCAGGGATTGAACGTGGGCCCCCTGTGTTGGGAGTGTGGAGTCTTAGCCACTGGACTGTCAGGGAAGTCCCTACCTGTTATTTTATAATCTGCTTTCTTCTCTTGATAGTATGTTCCCTGCCCATAAATATAAATCCTTACCATCAGTTTTAATGACCCCATAGTACACGTTTGAATATAGGTATCATAATCTATGTAACTAGCCTCCTGTGATGAACATTGCGTTGTATTTAAGTCTTGCAAGTAAAAAAAAAAAGGTATAATAAATTTCCTTTTGCCCTCATTTTTAAATACTTAATTCCATGATTACCTTAGCACAAAGAGTTAGAAGGGGAAATTGTTGGGTTGTTGGATATGTATGTTTAGCTTTTTGATACATGTTGCCAAACTATCCACCAAAAAGAGGGTACTAATTTACAAACTTAATGACAGTTCATGAGAGTGACGGTTTTTTCTTCACACTGTCTCCAGTGCTTTGTTGGCTGGTTTTAAAAAAATCTTTGCCAATAGTAGGAAAATATATCTCATTATTGTTTTTTAAATTTCTTTTATTACAAGTGTCCACTAAAGTGAAGCTGGACTCTCTAAGGGCTCAGCTTGAAACTAATTTTTTTCATGCCACCAGTATTTGCCTGCAGAGTAATCCATAGGATAGTTGCTTCTGCCAGGTTGTCCCTTTTTTTTTTTTTTTTTTCAACTTTATTCTGTCAAAAAAAAAAATAGTTTAGAGAGTATCTGGTATGGCTATATGTCCACCATTGCATATTTCATTACTGGGATTAACAAAACAGTGCTGTTTTTATTTCACAGTTTTCTTTTAGCTTTGCAAATGTATGCCTCTTGCTCCCATTTTAATTCTTTTCTTCTCCTTCTGTAACCTCACTTGCATGGACCTTGTCCCCTTGTTTCTTTCCTCCTTCCCACGATTGTCAGTTTCCTAAATGTTTGCAGTACTAGAAAGTGAAAGTCTTGGAATCTTTTGTCAATTCATGCATTTTCTGCATTGCAAAGGAAGCCTGGCAAGAGATTTTATTTCCACTTTTGTTTTCGTTAGCAATACCCCATTGCCCTTCTTTGAATTCTGTCTTAATTTTTTGTTCCTCTTAAGTTTACAACAGGACCTACTCCTTGACCCTTTGCCTACTCAGAAAGAGGTACTTTTCTTCAAGCAAGGAGGCACTTAGAACTTTCTTAGTATTAGTGATCTCTAGTGTTGCAACAGATGTGTATTTTCTTTACCCTTTTAACTCTCTCCCCGTCCATTTCCTTGCCCTCTCTCACTCCTTCTTCAATTTAAAATGTTTTATTGACCAAAGGATTTGATTTTATAAGAGGATCAGTTGGTTGTCAAAAGTAACAGCAAGTGCAAAATTAATCTACATCTGTCTTAAGGAAGTGGGAGGAATTTCCAGGTATTCAGGTAGAATTCCTAAACGTTTGCTGGTGATTTCCTGCTCTAACTTGTTGGTGTCTACCATAACTATTCCTGAGGCATTGTGCAAGCAGATGACGCATAGATGCAGCTGGAAGTAGCTGTTCATGGGCTGTTGGCCCCAAAGGAAGCCTGGCTCCTTGGGTGGCCCAGCACACCAGCATTACTACGTACTCTTCTAGATTATCTCCACAGAACCTTGAAGGATAAAGGATTTTAAGGAATGTGGAAAAGACTTGAACTTTCTTTTAATTGATTTATGGTGACAGAAACTACTTTTATAGGCTAAAGTTTGGAAGTATTGATATAACCTACTTTGCCATATGGTATGAGCAAATGGAAAGAGCATTGAATTTGAAGTTAAACCAACCTGAGATTGAATTCTGGTTGTATTGCTTACTTGTCATACGTCCTTGCCCCTCAGGGAACATTGAGTTTAGTGGGAAAATAGACATGGAAAATTTTTCCCGGAAAAAAAAAAAAACTGCTTTAGCAAGAAACTTGCAGGTGGGTGTATGTGCAAAGGGCTATCAAAGTGTCCAGTAGAGGCAGAAATGCCTTTCCAGAAGGGTTAGCATGTGAGCTGAGACTTGAATTGATGAAGTTAGGTGGGAATGGAGAGTAGGAGGAGGTGAGTGAACTGGGACAGGGCATGAGCAAGGGCATAGAGGCATGTATGTTCATGGCATTCAAAGCGGTCAGAACAAAAAAACCTGGGGAGGATGAAAAAGGGGCTGAAGATAAGAACATATAAATATCCTTCAGATTATGAAGAATTTTGAATGATATATAAAGCCAGACTTTATCCTGTAGGCTGTGGGGAGCCATTTAAATTCAAACCTGAAAGTGGTATTTATGTTAACGTTAGGTGGGTTATATTAGATGGATTAGTTGGCAGTAGGATAGAGAATAGTCTAAAGGGTTCTTAACCTTTTAGAGCCTCAGCAATTTTTTCTGCTTAGTGAGCTAATATTAACACCTGTGCAACTACTTAACAGGGTTTTATGAAAATTAAAGAAATAATGTATATAAAAGCACTTGAAAACTTTATAGCCCCCAAAAGATTATTGTTGTTGTTAATAGTTTTTCCGAAAGTTAACTTAATTTGAGTGAGATGTTTTAAGGGAAGCCAAAATAAGAGAATTTCTCTCCTTCGCTATAAAAATTTGACAATCATTTTGATTTCTTGATTTAATTAGAAAATGTTGGTAGTTGATTTCAGGACAGTCACATGTAAGAATTGCTTCCATGTCTGTTGAGATAAGTAGGCCTAGACTAAATATTTTTAGAATAGCTTCTTTGGAGTCCTGAGACCCATGGTTCATTCTAGATAGGTTCAGGTGTGTTATCTACGTACAAGAAAAAGATCGACACACCCATTAGGATAACTAAAATAAAGAAGACAGACAAAAGTGTTGGTAAGGATGTAGAGAAATTGGAACCTTCATTTGTTGCTGGTAGGAGTGTAACATGGTGCAGCCACTTTAGAAAACAGCTTGATAGTTCCTCAAAAGGTTAAACATTACCTTATGACCCAAATTTTTACTTGTAAATATAAGAGGAATTAGAGCCTATGTCCACATAAAAACTTGTGCACAAATGTCCATAGCAGTATCGTTGATAGCTGAAAAGGGGAAACAGCCATCAACTGATGAATGGCTAAACAAAATGTGCTACGTCCACACAATGGAACATTATTTGGCCATAAAAAGGAATTAATTACTGGTAACGTGCTTCAATGTGGATAAACCTTAAAAGCATTATACTAAGTGAATGAAGCCAGTCACAAAAGACCACATACTGTATGATTCCATTTGTGTGAAATGTCCAGAATAAGCAAATCCATCAAGACAGAAAGTGGGTTAGTGGTTGCCAGGGGCTAGCAGGAGGGGAGAATGGTGGGGGTGGGGGGTGACTGCTAATGGGTATGGTTTCCTTTTTGGGGTGATGAGAATGTTCTAATGTTAGATAGTGGTGTTGGTTGCACAACTTTGAATATACTGAAATACCATTGGATTATATATTTTAAAAGGATAAATTTTTGATATATAAATATCTCAATGAATTTGTTATAAAACAAACAAAACACAACAGAAAGAAAGAACTTAGGCCAGACTCTCTGCATACACAGAGGTTAGTACCTGAGAATAATTATTTGAGTATTTCAGGTATTTAGCACAGTGCCTGAACATAGTAAACACGAAAGTCTTTGTTAAAAGAAGAAATATGATGATACCAAAAGGAAGAATCTTGGATATAAATTATTGCAGGGATGTAAGGCTGAAAAAAAAAGGTGGTAAATAAAAACTCTATTAGAAATTATTAGAAAACTCAAAAGGTAGCCAATTCCAGAATAAATATGTAAAGATGAATATATTTTCTATATATTTGCAATTACCTAGTCATGAAATATAATGAAAAATATATCATTAACAAGAGTAATGTAAAATATAAAAAAACTAAGAATAAACTTGGCAAGAAATGTACAAAAGCCTATATGGGGGAAAATGACAAAATATTGCCAAGGGACATCAAGGAAAACTTAAAGATACACCATATTCATGGATGGGAGGACTTAATATTGTAAAGATATTACTTTTCCTCCAAACAGATCCATATATTGTATGTAGCCCCATTTATTTATTTGTTTGTTTATTTATTTATTTTGGCTGCGTTGGGTCTTTGTTGCTGCGTGCGGGCTTTCTCTAGTTGTGGGCGAGTGGGGGCTACTCTTTGTTGCTGTGCGTGGGCTTCTCATTGCGGTGGCTTCTCTTGTTGTGGAGTATGGGCTCTAGGCGTGCGGGCTTCAGTAGTTGCAGCACGCAGGCTCAGTAGTTGTGGCACATGGGCTCTAGGGCGTGCAGGCTTCAGTAGTTGTGGAGTGCCAGCTCAGTAGTTGTGACTCGCGGGCTCTAGAGCACAGGCTCAGTAGTTGTGGTGCACGGGCTTAGTTGCTCCGTGGCATGTGGGATCTTCCCCGACCAGGGATTGAACCCGTGTCCCCTGCATTGGCAGGTGGATTCTAAACCACTGCACCACGAGGGAAGTTCTTCCCCATTTTCGGGGGAAGAACTAACTAAATGATTATAATGTACATCTAGAGGAAAAAATGTCCAGAACAAATCCAAGAATAGTCAAGAATCTTTCTAAGAGAGGAATTATGGTATTTACTGTACCAAAGAGTAAAGTACATTTATAAAGCTATAGTACTGGCACAGGAATAGCAGACAGATCATAGAGTAAAATAATGGGAAAAAATGCCAGCGTTTATTGAGCAGTTACTCTGTGCTTTGTGGGTATTTAAATACCATACAACTCTATGAGGGTAGCTATATTATTATCTCCATTTCACAGATAAGAAAACTGAGATTCAGAGAGATTTAGTAACTTGCTCAGGGTTATATAAGTAGTGGCAGAGCAGGAATTCAAACCTATGCTGATTGCAAATTCATTGTTATTAATTAGTAAAATTTAATTCTTGGAGATTAACCTTAAGTAAATGAGGTTATGTAAAAATACTTACATATAAGAACGTTATGTACAGCATTGTTATAAGAGCCAGAAGTTAGGACTAACCTTAAACATCAAGCAGCAGAGTATTGGTTAAATAAAGTATAGTACACATCTACAATTAAAGACTATGTATGGTCATTTAAAATTATATGAACGAATACTTAATGACACAGTAATAAGGATAGCTATATTAAACCAAAAAGTGGATTACAAAACAGTATATACACTCATTTAAAAAATATATATGCAGAGAAAAAAGATAGAGGAGATTTATATCAAAATGTTATTTTCTGTGAGTGGTGAAATTATGAATGATTTGTTTTCTTTTTGCTTCTCAATATTTTCTATTTTTTCCACAGTACAGTATGTTTTTTTCTCTAAAGAAAAATAATTGCAATAAAATTATTGTGTGTGGTTTTTTCTTTTAAGGTGTGTGAGTTATTCACCCTGCCAGCCGGGTTAGCGGGTCCTCTGTGCTCCTGTATGCCCCTGTGTTCCCCTTTTTCATAGTGATCATAGTGTATTATCATTTACCCTTCTAACTCCGTAGCGTCTGGAATAATGTCTGGTGCCAATCATTGTTTCAGTCAATCAATATTTCAGTAAGGAAAGATGAAACAGTGGGAATGAAGGGGAGAGGGAGGGAGAAAGGACACCAACCTACGGAGATGTGGATCTGAGGTTATTTTTCTAGCTTCATTCCTCAAGATCCAAAAGTAGGTGGTGGATGGTATATTACTTGTATAATTCTTTATACTAATCCAGGAAATGAGTTGAACCACTTATCTTTAAATTCTGATTGTGGAACACCAAAAATATATGTGAAGGAATTTACCTACAAAGAAAAAGAGGAGTTAGGCTTCTTACGTTTAGAGAGGCCAGAGTGAATCTTTCAGAAATTATTGAGACAAATGAAGGCTGTTTCAGTAGAAAATGCTGCTGTGCCACCCACTCTCCCATTCTCCCTGTCCTTCCACCAGTTGTATCCAGAAAGCCATTTTCAACAAAAGATTTGGCAGATGACGGAGTTGTTGCCTGGTTGCCTTTCAGACTTTTCTGGGTAAAAGATCCTAAGGGAGCTTGGGGACTGTCTGCTGGCCCAGCTGCTCACGTCATTTATCTATTTAAACATTTAATTTGGGGAAAAGCCAGAGGAATGAACTTCATATAACTCTGTGTTATTTTTCTTTCCAGGAAGGGGAGCAGTTTGTGAAGAAAATCGGTGGTATTTTTGCCTTCAAGGTGAAGGATGGCCCTGGAGGTAAAGAAGCCACCTGGGTGGTGGACGTGAAGAATGGCAAAGGATCAGTGCTCCCTAACTCAGGTCAGTGCAGTGATGACTTCATTTACAGGAGCACTGACAAGTTCACAAAGAAGAATGGGGGCCTGCTTTGGTGTTCTCCGAAAGGGCTGGCTTTAGAGTTACAGGAGCTTGTTAAAGAACTGGGGAATCCTTGGGAACAGGAACAGGTCACAGCTGCTTCCTCCCGAAGACTGGGAGGCTCCATCACTGTCACCAGCCGTAGGCTTTGGAATTAGACAGACTTGGATTTGGAGTCCTGGTCCTGCCACTCACAGATTCTGGCCTTGAACAAATTATTTCACTTCTTTGAGCTTTGTTTTTTTCATTTGTAAATGGGAATAATAAATGGTACCTATTTCATAACGTCACGTGAGGATTAAGAGCATTATCTCCTAATAGCCTGTGAAGCACATGGTTCAGTGTATGGTTATGTGTCCTCAGAAGACCTGTCTGTACTCCCTACCTCCACTTCTCTCACCCAGTCTTTCTCTCACCCGTTCCAGTCAGCTTTGGTCCTCATTATTATCCCAAAACTGTTCTTGTCAAGGTCAAGTAACCACCATGTTGGTAAATTTAGTGGTTAATTCCCAGCCCTCATAATTATATTATTCTTCCAGGCTTTCTTCTTACCTCCTGGCTGTTCCTTCTTGGCTTCTCTCCCTGTTTTTTTCTGCATCTCTAAAAGTCTAAATGTTGCAGTGCTCTAAGGCTCAGTTCTATCTACATTTATTCCCTGGGACTCTCATCTAGTTTCATGCTTTTAAAACCGTCTCTACACTGATGACTCCCAGGTATCTTCAGCGTGAACTCAGATACTGAACTCCAAGGTGTATATCCAGCTGCATAACTGACAAGTTTACTTGGATCCTTAGTAGGTAGCTCAAAGCTAACATGTATGAAACTGAACTGCCGATCTTCCTCCCACTCCCCTTTAATTATGTTCTCCTCGAACTGTCTTCTGCATCTTGCTAAATTGCTCCTCTGTCTTACCAGTTCCTCAGTCTAAAACCCTTGAAGTCATGCTTGGCTCTTTTTTTTTTTTTAATTGAAGTATAGTTGATTTACAATGGTGTGCCAATCTCTGCTGTACAGCAAAGTGACTCAGTTATACACATATACACATGCTTTTTTTAATATTCTTTTTCATTATGGTTTATCCCAGGAGATTGGATATAGTTCCCTGTGCTATACAGTAGGAGCTGTTGTTTATCCATTCTAAATGTAATAGTTTGCATCTACCTTGGCTCTTCTTTTTCTCACAATCTACAGTCTAATCTGCCAGCAAATTCCATCCTATACTACTACCACCTTGGTCCTCCATCATATTTTGCCTGGTCTCCCTGTTTCTAACCTTCCACCCTATTTCTCCACACACCAGCTGGAGTGATCATTTTAAAACTCAAGTCAGATGTGACCCTTCTTGGCTCAAAACCATCCAGTGGCTTTGAGCTCACAGGGTAAAAACCAGGGTTCTTACAATCACACCACATGATCTGGCCCTAGTCTTCTCTGTCTTATTATACTCTCCCTCACTTGGCTCCAGTCACACTGGCCTCCTTGCTATTGCTTGAACGTGGGGCGTTTGCAGTTCAGGGGCTTTCTACTGCCTGGAATCGTCATCCCTCACATATCTTCATGGCTTGTTCTCCCATTTCCTTTGGGTTCTTGCCCAAATGTCACCTTCTCAGTGAGCCTTTCCCCAACCACACTTCTAAATCACACCTCCTTTACCATTCCCTATTGTCCTTTTCTGCCTTATTTTTCTTTATAGCGCTTACCGCCATCTGATATACCATATCTTATTTCTTTGCTTATTGTCCATCCCCCCCACTGGAGTTGTAAGCTGCATGAAGGCAGAGCTTTTTGCCTCTTAGGTTCACTGCTGCATTCACAGTGCCTAGAATAGTACCTGATACATGGTAGGCCTTCAGTAAAATAAATAAATAAATAATGAACAGCAGAATGAATCAATGATGCTCAGTAAGTGGTAGCTATATTGTATGTTATGTTTCTCTCGGAGAGAGCCTGGTGCGATTAAGAGATGCGATGGATAGGAACTAGCTTTTTAGAGGGCTATACTATGAACTTTGAAAACGATTTGATATATAATCAATCCCTTAAATCTTTTTGAGTAGAAAAGTAAAAGTCAGAGCTGTGTTTTAGAGGATGAAGCTGGTGTATTCGACCTGATGAATTAGAAATGAAGAAATCAGAAGCAGAGAGAGCAATTAGGAGGATGGATGGTACCACCATCTAAGTAAACAAAAAGGACAGCCGAGTGTTGGCAGTGAGAAAAAAGAATGTTGTTACATGGTAGTTGCTAGGGGTTTGGGGTGAAGTTGATGGTACTTGGAAGCTGTGAAGGAGAAGGAGATCTATCAAAGATGGTAGAGTTCATTATTGCTACATTACTGAAGAAGGTCCTGGAGGAGAGAATGACATCAGAAGCACAGGTGGAAGGAGGGTTAGCCTTAGCAAGGAGGGATGGATACTTCTTCCTCTAAGAGGGGGTAGATAAATATTCAGGGGCATTTTGAGGTACAGAGGGGTTTGGCAGAGATCCTGGAATAGAGTTTAGAGCTTGGAGAAAGGAGAAGATGTTAAGAGCAGTGTTATATGTACTGTTGAATAGGGAATCAACTAGAGATTAATGAAGGAAAAGCTGAGTGGTAGTAAGGGCATCTGGTGTGGGCAGCATTTTTTTTTCTCAAAATGAGTGGGCAGAAAAATGACTATGTTTGCATTCTGTGAGCTGCCATCTAACATGATGTATGAAGAAAAACTAAATGCTTCATCTAGATTCTAGCTTTTAGAAATAAAAAGAACTTTGGGGAAATAATGCCAATTTTTAAAAATGACTGAATGTTAATGCTTACTTCAGGATTTTATATACTGACATGTCTAGACAGATGTCAAGGTGATTTTTTTTAAAGTTTTTATTTTTCTTTAATTTTTATTTTTATTGGAGTATAATTGCTTTACAATGTTGTGTTAGTTTCTGCTGTACAATGAAGTGAATCACCTATATGTATAAATATATCCCCTCCCTCTTGGACATCCCACCCACCTAGGTCATCACAGAGCATCAAGCTGAGCTCCCTGTGCTATACAGCAGGTTCCCACTAGCTATCACTTTTATACATGGTAGTGTATTTATGTCAAACCTAATCTGCCAATTCATCCCACCCTCCCTTTACTCTCCTGTGTCCACATGTCTGTTCTCTATGTCTGCGTCTCTATTCCTGTCCTGCAAATACGTTCATCTGTACCATTTTTCTAGATTCCACATATATGTGTTAGTATATGATATTTGTTTTTCTCTTTCTGACTTCACCCTGTATGACTGACTCTAGGTCCATCCACATCTCTACAAATGACCCAATTTTGTTCCTTTTTATGGTTGAGTTATATTCCATTATATATATGTACCACATCTTCTTTATCCATTTATCTGTTGATGGACATTTAGGTTGCTTCCATGACCTGGCTATTGTAAATAGTGCTGCAATGAACATTGGGGTACATGTGACTTTTGTTTTTGTTTTTAATGTAACTTTTTTTTTTTTAACTTATTTTATTTTTTTGGCAACGTTGGGTCTTTGTTGCTGCACGCGGGCTTTTTCTCTAGTTGTGAGCAGTGGCTACTCTTCATTGCGGTGCACGGGCTTCTCTTTGTGGTGGCTTCTCGTTGCGGAGCACGGGCTCTAGGCGCGTGGGCTTCAGTATTTGTGGCATACGGGCTCAGTAGTTGTGGCTCACAGGCTCTAGAGCTCAGGCTCAGTAATTGTGGTGCACAGGCTTAGTTGCTCCGCAGCATGTGGGATCTTCCCGGACTAGGGCTCGAACCCGTGACCCCTGCATTGGCAGGTGGATTCTTAACCACTGCACCACTGGCGAAGCCCACATGTGACTTTTTGAATTATGGTTTTCTAAGGGTATATGCCCAGTGGTGGGATTGCTGGGTCATATGGTAGTTCTATTTTTAGTTTTTTAAGGAACCTCCATACTGTTCTCCATAGTGGCTGTATCAATTTACATTCCCACCAATAGTGCAAGAGGGTTCCCTTTTTTCCACACCCTCTCCAGCATTTATTGTTTGTAGATTTTTTGATGATGGCCATTCTGACCGGTGTGAGGTGATATCTCATTGTAGTTTTGATTTGAATTTCTCTAATAATTAGTGATGTTGAGTATCTTTTCATGTGCCTCTTGGTCATCTGTATGTCTTCTTTGGAAAAATGTCTGTTTAGGTCTTCCGCCCATTTTTTGATTGGGTTGTTTGTTTTCTTGATATTGAGCTGCATGAGTTGTTTGTATATTTTGGAGGTTAATCCTTTGTCCGTTACATCATTTGCAAATATTTTCTCCCATTCTGAGGGCTGTCTTTTCATCTTATGCTTTCCTTTGCTGCACAAAGGCTTTTAAGTTTAATTTAGGTTCCATTCGCTTATTTTTGTTTTTATTTTCGTTATTGTAGGAGGTGGGTCAAAAAAGATCTTGCTGTGATTTATGTCAAAGAGTGTTTTTCCTATGTTTTCATCTAAGAGTTTTGTAGTGTCCGGTCTTACATTTAGGTCTTTAATCCATTTTGAGTTTATTTTTGGGTATGGTGTTAGGGAGTGTTCTAATTTCATTCTTTTACATGTAGCCGTTCAGTTTTCCCAGGACCACTTATTGAAGAGACTGTCTTTTCTCCATTGTATACTCTTGCCCCCTTTGTCATATATTAGGTGACCATAGGTGCGTGGGTTTATCTCTGGGCTTTCTATCCAGTACCATTGATCTATATTTCTGTTTTTTTGTGCCAGTACCATACTGTCTTGATTACTGTAGCTTTGTAGTATAGTCTGAAGTCGGGGAGCCTGATTCCTACAGCTCTGTTTTTCTTTCTCAAGATTGCTTTGGCTATTTGGGGTCTTTTGTGTTTCCATACAAATTGTAAAATTTTTTGTTCTAGTTCTGTGAAAAATGCCATTGGCAATTTGATAGGGATTGCATTGCATCTGTAGATTGCTTTGGGGAGTATAGTCATTTTCACAATATTGATTCTTCTAATCCAAGAACATGGTATATTTTTCCATCTGTTTGTGTCATCTTTGATTTCTTTCATCAGTGTTTTATAGTTTTCTGAGTACAGGTTTTTTGTCTCCTTAGGTAGACTTATTCCTAGGTATTTTATTCTTTTTGTTGCGATGGTAAATGGGGTTGTTTCCTTAATTTCTCTTTCTGCTCTTTCGTTGTTAGTGTATAGGAATGCAAGAGATTTCTGTGCATTACTTTTGTATCCTGCAACTTTACCACATTCATTGATTAGTTCTAGTAGTTGTCTGGTGGCATCTTTAGGATTTTCTATGTGTAGTATCATGTCATCTGCAAACAGTGACAATTTTACTTCTTCTCTTCCAATTTGTATTCCTTTTATTTCTTTTTCTTATCTGATTGCTATGGTAGGACTTCCAATACTATGTTGAATAAGAGTGGTGAGAGTGGACATCCTTGTCGTGTTTCTGATCTTAGAGGAAATGCTTTCAGTTTTTCACCATTGAGAATGATGTTTGCTGTGGGTTTGTCATATATGGCCTTTATTACATTGAGGTGGTTTCCCTCTATGCCCACTTTCTGGACAGTTTTTATCATAAATGGGTGTTGAATTTTGTCAAAAGCTTTTTCTGCATCTATTGAGATGATCATACGGTTTTTATTCTTCAGTTTGTTAATGTGGTGTATCACATTGATTGATATGTGTATATTGAAGAATCCTTGCATCCCTGGGATAAATCCCACCTGATCATGGTGTATGATCCTTTTAATGTGTTGTTGCATTCTGTTTGCTAGTATTTGTTGAGGATTTTTGCATCTATATTCATCAGTGGTCTTGGTCTTTAATTTTCTTTTTTTGTAGTATCTTTGTCTGGTTTTGGTTTCAGGGTGATGGTGGCCTCATAGAATGAGTTTGGGAGCTTTCCTTCCTGTGCAGTTTTTTGGAAGAGTTTGGGAAAGATAGGTGTTAGCTCTTCTCTAAATGTTTGATAGAATTCACCTTTGAAGCCATCTGGTCCTGGACTTTTGTTTGTTGGAAGATCTTTAGTTATACTTTCAATTTCACTACTTGTGATTGGTCTGTTTATATTTTCTAATTCCTTCTGGTTCAGTCTTGGAAAGTTTTATCTTTCCAAGAATTTGTCCATTTTTTCCAGGTTGTCCATTTTAATGTCATATAGTAGTCATTGTAGTAGTCTCTTATGATCCTTTGTATTTCTGTGGTGTAAGTTGTAATTTCTCCTTTTTCATTTCTAATTTTATTGATTTGAGTCTGCTCCCTTTTTTACTTGATGAGTCTGGCTAAAGGTTTATCAATTTTTTTTTTATATTCTCAAAGAACCAACTTTTAGTTTTATTGATCTTTGCTATTGTTTTCTTTGTTTCTATTTCATTTATTTCTGCTTTGATCTTTATGATTTCTTTCCTTCTACTGACTTCGGGTTTTCTTTGTTCTTCTTTCTCTAGTTGTTTTAAGTGTAGGGTTAGGTTGTTTATTTGAAATTTTTCTTGTTTCTTGAGGTGAGATTGAATTGCTATAAACTTCCCTCTTAGAATTGCTTTAGCTGCATCCCATAGGTTTTGGGTTGTCGTGTTTTCATTGTCATTTGTTTCTATGTATTTTTTAATTTCCTCTTTGATTTCTTCAGTGATCTCTTGGTTATTTAGCAGTGCAGTGTTTAGCCTCCATGTGTTTGTGTTTTTTACAGTTTTTTTTTTCCTGTAATTGATTTCTAATCTCATAGTGTTGTGGTCATAAAAGATGTTTGATATGATTTCAGTTTTCTTAAATTTTCCAAAGCTTGATTTGTGACCCAAGTTGTGATCACGGAGAATGTTCCGTGTGCACTTGAGAAGAACGTGTATTCTGCCACTTTCGGGTGGAATGTCCTATAAATAGCAATTAAATCTATCTGGTCTGTTGCATCATTTAAAGCTTGTGTTTCCTTATTTATTTTCATTTTGGATGATCTGTCCATTGTTGTAATTGGGGTGTTAAGGTCCCCCACTATTATTGTGTTACTCTTGATTTCCCCTTTTATGGCTGTTAACATTTGCCTTATGTATAGAGGTGCTCCTGTGTTGGGTGCATAAACATTTATAATTGTTATACTTTCTTCTTGGATTGATCCCTTGATCATTCTGTAGGGTCCTTCCTTATCTCTTTAACAGTCTTTATTTTAAAGTCTATTTTATCTGATATGAGTATTGCTCCTCCAGCGTTCTTTTGATTTCCATTTGCATGGAATATCTTTTTCCATCCCCTCACTTTCAGTCTGTATGTGTCCCTAGGTCTGAAATGGTTTCTTGTAGACAGCATATATACGGGTCTTGTTTTTGTATCCATTCAGCGAGCCTGTGTCTTTTGGTTGGAGCATTTAATCCATTTACATTTAAGGTAAGTATCGATATGTATGTTCTTATTACCATTTTCTTAATTGTTTTGGGTTTGTTTTTGTAGGTCTTTTTCTTCTCTTGTGTTTCCCACCTAGAGAAGTTCCTTTAGCATTTGTTGTAAAGCTGGTTTGGTTGCGCTGAATTATCTTAGCTTTTGCTTGTCTGTAAAGCTTTTGATTTCTCCATCAAATCTGAATGAGATCCTTGCGGGGTAGAGTAATCTTGGTTGTAGGTTTTTCCCTTTCATCCCTTTAAATATATCCTGCCATTCCCTTCTGGCCTGCAGAGTTTCTGCTGAAAAATCAACTGATACCCTTATGGGGATTCCCTTGTATGTTATTTTTTGCTTTTCCCTTGCTGCTTTTAATTTTTTTTTGTTTTTTGAATTTAATTTTTGTTAGTTTGATTAATATGTGTCTTGGTGTGTTTCTCCTAGGATTTATCCTGTATGGGACTTTCTGCGCTTCCTGGACTTGGGTGGCTATTTCCTTTCCCATGTTAGGGAAGTTTTCAACTATAATCTCTTCAATTGTTTTCTCAGACCCTTTCTCTTTCTGTTCTTCTTCTGGGACCCCTATAATTCGAATGTTGGTGCATTTAATGTTGTCCCAGAGGTCTCTGGGACTGTCCTCAATTCTTTTCATTCTTTTTTCTTTATTCTGCTCCTCGGCAGTTATTTCCATCATTCTGTCTTCCAGCTCACTTATTTGTTCTTCTGCCTCAGTTTTTCTGCTATTGATTCCTTCTAGTGTATTTTTCATTTCAGTTATTGTGTTGTTCATCACTGTTTGTTTGTTCTTAATTCTTCTAGGTCTTTGTTAACATTTCTTGTATTTTCTGGATCCGTGCCTCCATCCTATTTCTGAGATTTTGGATCATCTTTTTTTTTTAATTAATTAATTTATTTTTGGCTGCATTGCATCTTCACTGCTATGCACAGGCTTTCTCTAATTGCAGTGAGCGGGGGCTACTCTTCGTTGTGGTGTGCAGGCTTCTCATTGCGGTGGCTTCTCTTGTTGCAGAGCACGGGCTCTAGGCACATGAGCTTCAGTAGTTGTGGCACACGGGCTCAGTAGTTGTAGGTCATGGGCTCCAGAGCGCAGGCTCATTTGTTGTGGCACACGGGCTTAGTTGCTCCAGGGCACATGAACCTGTGTCCCCTGCATTGGCAGGCAGATTCCTAACCACTGCACCACCAGGGAAGCCCCTGGATCATCTTTACTATCATTACTCTGAATTCTTTTTTCAGGTAGTTGCCTATTTCCTCTTCATTTATTTGGTCTTGTAGGTTTTTACCTTGCTTTTTCATCTGTAATATATTTTTTTGTCATCTCATTTTTTTGATGGGTGGGGCTGTGTTCCTGTCTTACTGGTTGTTTGGCCTGAGGCGTCCAGTGCTGGAGTTTTTGCAGTTGGATAGATCTGGGTCTTGGTGCCGAGATGAGGACCTCCGGGAGATCTCACTCCTATTAATATTCCCTGAGGTCTGAGGTTCTCTTGTTAGTCCAGTGGTTTGGACTCAGCGCTCCCACCGCAGGAGCTCGGGGCTGACCTCTTGCTTGGGAACCAAGATCCCTTAAGCTGCACGGCGCAGCGAAAGAAAAAAAAAAAAGGAGCAGTAGAATAACAAAGAATAAAAAATAAAATAAAATTAGAAAAATTTTAAAAAGTTAAAAAAAATAAATATATAAGTGAAACAACAACAACAAGGTAAAACAGAACTACAACAGCAAAAAAAAAAAAAAAAGGAGAGGGGAACAAACCAAAAGGAGCAGAACAATAATAAAGAATAAAAAGTAAAATAAAGTTAGAAAAATAAGAAATTTATTAGAAAAAATATATATAAATGAAACAACAAGGTAAAACACAACCACAAACCCCCCCGCCCCCCCGAAAAAAAAAGAAGAAAGGGCCGGAAAAGGCCTTGGCTTTGAGGGGCAGAGCTTAGGTGGGGGTGGGGCCTATGCTCAGGATCCACGAGGGAGGAAAAGGCAGCATGGCTGGAGGGGGCCTCGGACAGCGGAGTTCAGAGGTTAAGGCCCTGGGTGGGAGTACAGGGGCGGGGTTTAGGCCCAGTGCAGCTAGAGGGGGCCTCGGAGGGCAGAGGATCTGGCCTGGGACCTCAGTAGGCTCCCAGGGGCCCAAGTGTGTGGGGGAAACGCTGGCCTAGTTCCCTTCCCATCCTCCCGGTCCCCACTCACAGTGGGCCCCTCCCGAGCCGCCCTTCAGCACACCCTTCCCCAGCCGCCCTTCAGCACACTGGTCCCATCTGGCCTCTACTCCCCACCCACGCCCTCAGAACCCGGGCGGCCGGAGGGGGTCTGGGAGGGCAGAGGATCATGCCCGGGACCTCAGTAGGCTCCCCAGGGCCCAAGTGGGTGGGGGAAACGCTGGCTGCCTTCCCTTGCGATCCTCTGATCTCTCAAGGGTCTCTCCCCATCCCCGTTGCTCCCCTCACCGTGGATGGGCTCCTTCAGGTGTGAGAACCCCTCCCCTCCCCCAGCCGTCTCTCAGGAGTGCCGGTCCCATCCCGCCTCCACATCTCCTCCCCGCTCCCTACCCCCCACGTCCCACCTGGTCATTCGGGGTTCCTCCCGTCCCCTTAGGTGTCTGTGGTTCCCCACCAGTACCTGGGAGGTGCCCTAGTTGTGAGGAGACGTGAACTCTGTGTCCTCCTACTCCTCCATCTTGATTCTGCCCCCAAGGAGATTTTTGAAGAAAAATTTTCCTGTTTTGTTATTATTGTTTGTTTGTTTTGAAAGATCATACGCTTACGGAAACATATGGCAAATTTTCAGAAAAACCTTGCTCTCTGCATATGGACTCTGGCAGTGAGCTCTCCCCACATTAGGTGCCCCATCCCATACCTGAAGGGATTTTACCCTGAATTTCTACTGAAACCGATACTTGTTGGCAGCCAGGAGTGGCGTTGAAATATGGACTTACCAGTAAAAGCTACCATGGGAAATTGCCAGCTCCTTTTACATCAGCCAACAAATGACCATTTGTTAGAGATCAGCTATGTTAAAGCATTAATAACCTGTCCTAGTTTGAACTGGCATCTTAAAGAGAATTGCTAGATCTTTTGACATGTACATACTATTGAGAGGTTTACTTTCTGTTAACAAAGTAAGATTAACTTAAATGTATTTCATTTGCTTATATTCTAAGAGTTTGGTAGTGATACAGATGGTTATATCAAGGACTTTTAGGCTTTGTGCATTCTTCCATAATCTTTTCTTGCTGCCTGGTGTTCCTCCATGAATTCGGCCCCTCCCTCCTCTCCTTTGAAATGACTCACATATCTCCAGGAAGCCAACTTTAATTAATTTAACACGATATATTATTCTTTCATTCGTATATTCTTCCCTCTCAGCACCTGTTTGAGTTCTCAACCCTGCCCCTTAATGGGCAACATGATACAGAAAGCCTCAGAGTCTCTCATCCCCAAGGTACAGGGGAAAGAGAATAGCCTTTGGAGATACCGAAACCTGGGTTCAGACCTTGGCTCTGTCACTTACTAGGTATAAACCTTCCCTGAGTCCAGTTGTCTCATCTAGAAAATGGTGAGAATAATGTCTATCCATGGAGCTGTTGTGGGGATTAAATGAGATATAAGGTATGTAAAGCCCCTAGCGTGGTAAGTGCTCAGTAAATCATTGCTTCCTCCCCAACCCATATATTAAACATTAATTTTGCATAAACACATTAGAATTGTCTGTGACTCCTCCAAAGGACTAGGGGAGCTGAGAAAGCATCTGGGGTACATCAGATGCAGATGAATTGGTGAAGGCTCAATTAAAACTGAGCTGTTGAATGTTTGTATTCTTCCTGTAACAGGGGGAAGCCATAGAGCTTAGGAGTTGGGAGTGTGGGCTTTGGCAGCAGGAATCTGCTTTCATACCTAGCTCAGCCACTTAGTAGCTGTGTGACCTTGGGCAAGTTGTTTGACCTCTCTGACCCTCATAGGGTTATTGTAAAGATTAAATGAGTCCAGGTATGTGAAGTAATCAGCATAGTGAGAGCTCAGTAAATGCTGATATAGTAACAGCAGCAGCAGCAGCATTTATTTCCTAAAGTCACCTTTTTATTGACTATGAGTCCTTTTTTTGGCATATTAGAATCTAATCTAACTGTGAATCAAGTCCAGTTATCTCAGTTCGCTAGCTTTTTTTCCCCCTGCTCTTTGATGTTATATATCTGCAAGAGAACTGGATTTTCTAGGTTGTAAATACCTTAATTTTTAGGACTTCAGACCTTTTTTCAAGTAATAAGAGAAAATTTTGTTACAGGCAAAGATGGAGTGGCTATTGAATCACAGTCTTTTTATGGGCTATCCCTGCATTCTAAGACATATAATAAAAACTTTTATTTTCAATCTTGTTTTCGTTATTTAATAATATAGGCATGCTGTACTTTCATAGTTTACCCCCATCTTAGGCCGTTTGGGCTGCTATATCGAACATACCACAGCCTGGGTAGCTTATAAACAACAGAAATTTACTTCTCACAGCTCTGGTGGCTGGAAGCCCTAGATAAAGGCATCAGTATGGTCCCGTCTGGTGAGGGCCCTCTTCCTGGTTCATAGCCAGTGCCTTCTTGCTGTGGGCTTGTATCACGGAAGGAGCTAGGGGTCGCTCTGGAGCCTCTTTATAAGGCATTAATCCCATTCATAAGGGCTCTACTCTCACGACCTTCCAAAGGCCCTCCCTACCAATACCATCACATCAGGCATTAGGATTTCAAAATACGAGTTTTGCGGGGGATACAAACCTTCAGACCATAGCAACTCCTATCTTTTTTTATTAAGGCACAGATTATCTAACTATTGGACCATAATTTGATATTATTACTATTAGTGGTAGTAGTACTATTAGAGTACTATTGTTATATTGATTGCCTGAAACACTGACTACTGAAAATTTTGATTTCTTGGTGAATTTTTCCTTTTGCACTTGTCCAAGGTAGACATTGCTGATTTAGCAATAAGATATTAGAGTCTTTGTGGTATGGCCTTTTTTACATTATACTTTGGTTATACTACTAAAATTAATATTTTAAACGTATTTGCAGGGCAGGAATAGAGACGTAGACGAAGAGAACGGACATGCGGACACCGGGGAGATGGGGAGGGTGGGAGATTAGGATTGACATATATACACTACCATGTGTAAAATAGATAGCTAGCTCGGTGCTTTGTGATGACCTAGATGGGTGGGATGGGGGGTGTGGGAAAGAGGTCCAAGAGGGAGGGGATATATGCATACATATGGCTGATTCACTTTGTTGTACAGCAGAAACTAACACAACATTATAAAGCAACTATACGCCAATAAAAAAATTAATATTTTTAAAACTTTGTTTTTATATAGTAATACATACTTAAGTACAAAAAAATTGGGAAAGATAGAGAAACAAAATGAAAAAATTACTCTCGTATAATCCTACCATCTATATCAGGGGTTGACAAATTATGAACTGTGGGCCAAATTCATCCCGCCACCTGTTTGTTTTTTGGTTTTTTTTGTGTAAAAGTTTTCTGAAGTCTAGCCTGTAAGGAAGGGCATGAATCTGTAGTGTACAGCCTGATAAATGTTAACAAATGAATACATCTCCCAGATCAAGATGCATAATGTTGCCAGCACTGTAGAAACCTCCCTGACACCACCTCCCATCACTATCCACTCCCAAAAGGAACCACTATTCCAAATTCTGTCACCATAGGTTGATATTATTTATTTTGGAAATTCATATAGGTGGAACCATACAATATTTACTCTTTTAGGTGTGGCTTCTTTCACTCAGCATTGTAAGGTTTATTATATTGTTGCATGTAGCAGTAGTTCATTTTTACTATGTGAATACACCAGAATTCATTTATTCAGTTCATGGTTGCTGTATCTTCGCAGTTTTCCATTTTGTGGCCTTATGAATAAAGGTGTTACGAACATTCTCATATGTGTCTTTTAGTGGACACATGTACTTATTTCCATTTGGCATATAACCAGGAGTAAAAATACTAAGTCATGAGCTACCATATAGCCAGTTTTTTGATATGGATATACTATTTTACAGTCTCTTCCATATTATATGAGAGTTTCATTTGCTCCACATTTTTGACAGTACTTGGTAATGTCAGTTTTTTTTTTTTTTTTAAGTCAGGTTCATTGAGGTATAATTTACATACAATAAAATCTACGTTTTTTAGATGTACAATTCTATGAATTTAGACAAATGCATACAGTTGTATAGCCACTACCAAAACTCAAGATATAGAATATTTCCAAAAAATGTCCTCATGTCCTTTTGTAGTCAACCCCCTTCTCTCACCCTCAGGCCCTGGCAACCCCTGATCTGATTTCTGTCCCTGTAGTTTCACTTTTTCCAGAATGTCATAAACTGCAAATGGAATCATACAGTATGCAGCTTTTTGAGCCTGTTTCTTTCATATATTATCAGTAATTTGTTCCTTTTTGTTGCTGAGTAGTTTATCCATTCACCAGCTGGAGTATATTTAGTTTTTTTTCAGCTTTTGGCAATTTGAATAAAACCACTATGAGCATCCACATACAGGTTTTTGTGTGGATTTATGTTTTCATTTCTCTTCGGTAAACACCTAAGAATGGGATTGGTAGGTCATATGGCATGTGTATGTTTAGCTTTCTAAGAAATGTCCAGACTGTTGTCTAAAGTGGCTGTACCATTTTACAGTCCCTCCAGCGTTGTTCTGACCTTTTAGTTGTTCCTCATCCTCACCAGCACTGGGTATTATTATTTTTTTTTAAGCCATTCATTCTAGTAGGTATGTTGTAGTATCTCAACTGTACTTTTAATTTGCATTTTCCTGCTGACTAATGGAATTGAACACTGTTTCATGTGGTTTTTTTGACCATTTGGAGATCTTTTGTATGTGCCTGTTTATGTTATTTGCCCACTTTTGTATTGAACTATCTAACCTTTTCTAATTGAGTGATAGGAGTTTTTTATATTTTCTGGATACAAATTCTTTGTTAGATCTGTGAGTTGCAAATATCTTATCCCTCTTGGTCTGCTACCTGTTTTGAAAATAGTTTTATTGGAATACAGCTACATTCATTTGTTTATGTATTCTCTATGGCTGCTGTTGTGCTACAGGTGCAGAGTTGAGTAGTTGCAGTAGAGACCTAGTGGCCTGCAAATCCTAAAATATTTAGTGTCCGATCCTTTACAGAAAAAGTTTGTTAACCCCTGATCTAGATAACTATTCATCTTCTAACAAATTACCACAAACTTAGTGGTTTAAAAAAACGCACGCATTTATTTATTACCTCACAGCTTCCATGGGTAAGTTGGCTGAGGACAGCTTAGCTGGGTCCTCTGCATAGGGTGTCGCAGGCCGCAGTCAGGGTGTTGGCCAGGGCTGAGTTCTCATCTAGAGACTTGACTGGGGAAGTGGTTCGTGTCCAAGTTCACTGATGTTGCTGGCAGAATTAATTTCCTTGTAGCTGTGAGAATGATAGCTTTAGTTTTTTACTGGTTATTGGTCAGAGTCTGCCCTCAGCTCCTAAAGGTCAGTACCCTGCCATGTAGCCCTCTCCGTATGCAGTATGCAGTTCACAGTATAGCAGCTAGCTTATTCAAGGCCAGCAGGAGAGTGAGAGAGAGCCAGCAAGACAGAGTCTTATACGGTGTAACAGAACACAGGAATGACAGCCCATCACCTTTGCCACATTGTGCAGGCTAGAAACAAGTCACAGGTCCTGCCCACACTCGAGGGTAGGAGATTATACAAAGGCATGAATACCAGAAGGCAGGGATCACAGGGGTCACCTTAGAGTCTGTGTGCCACAGTAGCTATTATTAATGTATTGGTCTCCGAGTTTACAGATGTTCTTCCTATACATACATAATTGAATATCTGTTTTTAAGCAAAACTTGGGTCCATTCTTACAGTTTGTTTTGTAACTGGCTTATATAACAGTATCATGAAGAGTATAACATAAATATGTTTTCAGGTCAATAAAATGTAGATCTACATCATCTAACGACTGCATTGTATCCCATTATATGAATATACCATGATTTATTTAATAAATTCCCTCTTGTTAAATATTGAGGTTGCTTGTGATTTATGTCACATTTCATCAGGCTGCCATAGAGTGTATGTGAGTGCCCATTTGCCCACACTAATTCTGGATGTGATTCTGTTGCAGTCAGTGGCTTTTGACTAAAATGTATACATGAAACTGAACACTCCCCTTTTCTCCTTCCTTCTGCATGTCTCTGTTTTAGATAAGAAGGCCGACTGCACAATTACAATGGCTGACTCGGACTTACTGGCTTTGATGACTGGTAAAATGAATCCTCAGTCGGTAAGTATGATGGCGCTTATATCCTTTTCTTAGGTGGGTTTTAGCCCGTTTCACTTCATCACCTACCTCAACCTCATCCCATAAAGTGCAAAGTGGTCAAACCCACAAAACTCAGTGTTCCCCAAATGTTCACTTAACAAATGACAGACAGTTGTGAAGCTAATGATGTGCCAGACGATGCCCTGTGTGCTGGAAATGTCCAGATGTAGAAGAAATAGTTCCCATGCTCAGGGCGTCCACAATTTGGTACGAGACAGGTCTGCAAAAGAGTAAGTGCAGAGCTTCCCTGGTGGTGCAGTCATTAAGAATCTGCCTGCCAATGCAGGGGACGCGGGTTTGAGCCCTGGTCCGGGAAGATCCCACATGCTGTGGAGCAACTAAGCCCGTGCGCCACAACTACTGAGCCTGCGCTCTAGAGCCCGCGAGCCACAACTACTGAGCCCGTGCACCACAACTACTGAAGCCCACGTGCCTAAAGCCCGTGCTCTGCAACAAGAGAAGACACCGCAATGAGAAGCTCACACACCGTGACGAAGATTAACCCCTGCTCATCGCGGCTAGAGAAAGCCTGCACACAACAACAAAGACCCGGGCTTCCCTGGTGGCGCAGTAGTTGAGAGTCTGCCTGCCAATGCAGGGGACACGGGTTCGAGCCCTGGTCTGGGAAGATCCCACATGCCGCGGAGCAACTGGGCCCGTGAGCCACGACTACTGAGCCTGCGCGTCTGGAGCCTGTGCTCCGCAACAAGAGAGGCCGCGATAGTGAGAGGCCCGCGCACTGCAATGAAGAGTGGCCTCCGCTCGCCGCAACTAGAGAAAGCCCTCGCACAGAAACGAAGACCCAACACAGCCAAAAATAAATAAATAAATTTTAAAATAAATAAATAAAAAAATAAAAGTAACTACATAATAAATATAAAAGATTATTAAAAAAACAACAAAGACCCAATGCAGCCAAAAATAAATAAATTAAATAAATTAATTAAAAAAAAAAACTTAAAAAAAAAAAAGTAAGTGCAGCCAAATATCCAAGGTGCCCTGCCTTACTTGTGGTCGGGGAGGATGGAGGAAGGAGAAGTCACATCTTCCTGGGCCATCAGAGAAGGCTTCACAGAGGAAACAATGCTTGGCTGAGTCCTGGGAGTGATTAGGAGTTAGCAGTGCACAGATGGAGAGTAGGAGCCATCAGATAGAAGGAGGGACCGGTGTGAACAAAGGCATGATCTTTTACATTTCGTATCTTTGCCCGTGCTCTTTTTTTTGCCTGAGCTGTCCTTCCTTGACAAACTCCTTGCCTTTCAAAATGAACTTAGATGTTATGTCCAAAGACCTCCTACCACATTGTTGGGGAGCTATAGTCAGTCCCTCTTCTGGGCCACTTACTGGACTGCTAGCCTGGCACTTGTCTCATTATACTAGTCGTAATGTGCCTGTCTCTTCCCTATTAGATTGTGTGTATCTCAAGGGAACAAAGCACATCTTGTTCATCTTTGTGTCTCCAGAACTTAGCATGATGCCTTGCGTTTTTGGGTTTTCACAATTAATTTGCATTTGTCTAAAATGTATTTATGCCTTGTGTAGATTTTCCAGGCCCCCAGATTGTCAAGGGTCTTCTTATACTCTTTAGTTGTACAGTGTTGAACAGACTTGATATACATTATCCATAGATAACACAAAGGAAGCTAAAATGCTGCTTTCCACTGTAACCTTATTTTTTTTTTTGTTGCCTCAGCCTGATTTGTTTTAGGTCTTGTTCCTGTGGTACCCTAGTAATTTGAAAGATTGGATAAAACAACTAAATCTGACTCCTACTCGTATTCCTTTTAAAAATGCTTTTTCTATGCAACTAAGCATATTTCAGCTGATGCGTGGACAAGTGAGAGATTTGCATCTGTGATGTTTCAACTGAATACACACCATTGACATTGACATTTCCACCCACTGCGCCCTCTCCAAAAATCTGGACAGAACAGAGGCCACCAATCTCGGAGCTGGCCGACGTCCTCCTTCCCACCCACCGCTGCTTATTCCACGGTGCACACCATGCACTTCCTTGGCAGTGTGGTCAGGCTTCGCACTCAGCTGCCCTCGTTCTCTCAGTTTATCTGTTTACCACCCATTTTGGGGAATGAAGTGTCAGCTTACTTTTCCTGAACACCTGTTAGCACCCAAAGGAATTAAAGATAAAAATAGGAGACGTTTCTGTTAATGTGCTGATGGCCTTCCCTTATGCTCAGTAGAAGATTTGACTGGAAACCATTAAATGCAGTGGAAATTATAATTTCAGTGTTTGGCTACAGTTGAAGCAAAGCAATGTGCTCTCCAGCAGAAAGCACATGAAGAACACCTTAGGGGCCAGATTTAAATGATTCTTATGTTCGGATTCTCTAAAAAGTGAAGACTCATTTATTAAATGAAAAGTCATTTCCTCTTTTAATTAAGAAAAGGGAAATATGGTGAGTTTCTCTTCTAGATACTACTGGTCCATATTTTTAAAGGACATATGTTAAATATATTGTGTTCTGAGACACCTGACCTTAAAGTCATCAGACAGAAGGCTGTGTGCCATATAGAAAGAAATATTTAGTTTGTCCAGACAGAGGAGAAAAAAAAAAGGAATTAGTCACCCTCACCAGAAGGTGTAGAGAAAGCAGAGCTCTGAGATTTCCTATGGATGAGGCAGAAGAGCCCCTCACTTCTTAATGAATATACTTGTTAGGAAGCTAAGACTACCAGAACTTTTCCTGTAGCTTTTCCTTATTTTAAGAATCGAGTTAAAAGACTGAGATCGTAGCAGGGAAATCATGCTATGTTCCCAATTTTGCTATTTCTTTAAAGTTTTCCTGGGATTTTGTTACATGATAAATTTAGCAAACATCATGTGATCTAATCCCAGGCAGTTGTTAAATGGAACAAACTGTGGCTCTGCACTTGGGATTGGTTTGATTCTTCTTATTGAGCCAAAGATTAACACAGGCACCTCAGTCTCAGCAGTCTGCCTGGCCTCCCTCTGTAGGGAATAAATCTTTATCATGTAGACCAAAAAAGGGAGAAAAATGGTGACATTTCATCTGCATTGTATTGAATCCCAAGAGTTCATAAGTGTGTTATGCATGTGCTTCTTCTCCCTGCTAGCAGACCCACTGAACAAATGTGTAATGTTTTTAAACAAAATCGGTCTAGTATGAATCCACTCTGCCTAATATTTGGAAAATGTACCACCCTTGAGGAAGGTAGGTAAAGGCAGGCTCAATTTTTAAGAGAACACATTTGGGAAAGATATGCCTTTTGACGGCTCTATAAAAAGCATGACTTTTACAAATTCGTCCTTTTGAAGACTCTGGTTCTAAATCTATTCCTGAAAGCCAAGTTTCATATTTTGAAGAAAGTTTAAGAGACCTGGATAAATAAATCATCTCAAGGCTGGATAGTCTAGAGATATCAGCGGTCTCAAAACAAAAAACACCAAATGATAAATTTTCTTTCTTCTTCCTCGCAGGCCTTCTTTCAAGGTAAATTGAAAATCACTGGCAACATGGGTCTGGCTATGAAGTTACAAAATCTTCAGCTTCAGCCAGGCAAAGCTAAACTGTGAAGAACTCTCTTTGCCTACCTTTGAAAATCAAGATGAGATATATAGATATATATCCATATATTTCATTGTCAGAACTTAGATTGAAACTACACATTGGCAAATAGCGTATTTGTTTTTAAATGGGTGTGACCAATCCTGTTTTTCCTAAGCTCTGGGTGAATAGAACCTGATGGTGTACTACTGCTTTGCTGAATTGCATACAACTGTGCATTACAAAGTTAATATGGTAATTATGGTTTGGGGTAAAATTGAGTTTTAGAATAAAATTAGGAATAGCAAAATCCAAAAACTATGTAAACAAAAGCTCTCATTTTGCTTATAAAGTATATTTGAGGATTATTCTGCTGAAGATTCAATTTAAGTTTTCCTTGGGAGAACTAGGGAAGAAACAGAATACCAGTAGCTGGCCAGTAATTAGTGTTGTGCACTTAATGACCTTAATCTGTTTTCCATTGATAATTTTAAAAATTCTGTACTGGGATGTTTTTTTAAAAAAATCTTTACAGTTTTGCATTTCATGCCATCAAAACAGTATTTTCTTCCCAAATCAAAGAAATATGATCAAGGCTTGGGAGAAAAAATATATAGCTGAACACAGGCCTATTTTTTAAAACAAAAATATTTTTAAGTGAGTTTCCTTCTCGGAAAAAAATCAGTGTATTAGAATCATAAAACACTGTTGTTAAAAATAATTGAACAAATAAAGTTTGCTTTGAGATGCACAGTTTTCAAATTATAATCTCATATTAATTTAATTAAATTTGTAAAACTCTCCTTCCTTTGTTATAATTTTCCCTTTTCATATGTTTAGTTTAACAAGCCACATTTAATTTACCTTCCTAGTTTTTTTTTAATTCAATTTAAAGGAATATTGCTTTTTGTTCCTTTTTTTTAAAAGGTAAATTTCATATCAGACTTTGGCATGTGATGTGTTTTCCCTACTTTTACCTTCCTAGTTTTTCTAACGCTAATGTTATTTCTATTAACTCGGTGAGATATAGGGTAAAATAATGTTTTTGGAAGAATGTTTAATAGAAAATTAAAATAGCTCTTCCTCATCTCCTTTGTTTTTATTGTGTATGTTCTTTTTGTTCAGGGTTTTCTAAATGATGGAGAGTAAGAGAAACATTGGGGATTTACAATCTGTGTTATCTAGACTACTATCTACTGGTTACTTTGGCATAATCAATCACTAGCTCTTGATTAGGGAGGTGCTGTGTTGTGGTGGAAAGAGCACTTGACTAGGAGCCAGGAGTCTTGTTTCTCTTAGGCAAATAAGTAACAGTCTGCTAGCTTGTTTGCTGTTTGCTAGCCTGTTTGCTAACCTGTTAAAAGAGGGCATTTAAGATGGTCTTTAAGGTCCCTTCTGTTCTGATAATCCTGTGAGTCTACTCAGAGCCCAGTAGAACTGTTTGGGAGTTATCCAGGTCCCACCTTTCTGCTGTTAACACGTTTACTTCACCCAAAGGTGGTCAGAGGTAAAAAGCCAGGTGGTTTCATTTTGCTTGTTTAGATGTTTGGAGCCTCTACTAATCAAATCAGGACTGTGGATCCAATCCCCCTAGGCCATTTAGCTTTGCATGTTCTGTGACCAGCAGAACAGCATTTGGGGATGGGACAAGATGGTAAATTAAGGCAGTATAAGTTTATCTCAAGTCCCATAAAATCAGTTCAGAACACAGACTTCCTAATCATAGAGGCTTTTTACTCTGAGAAGAAAAAAGACTTCAAGGAAAAAGTTCCAACAAAATGTCTGATTTATTTGTAGTTTGGATTTGCTGCATTTTTCTGCTTTCACTTGTCCCAGATAGCAGGAGATGTTTGTTTTAGGCTTTAGGATGAACCTGAAAAAAACAAAACAAACAACAAAAGAAAAACAAAAACTTGTTCTTGGGGGTAGAGATGTATCCATATATAAATACAATTTATATGTATAATAGAAAAGTACTTAATGATAAAAATATAGTAGCAGTTTAATTTCTAGGGAAGCATCATGGTTTGGAGGAAAGAGGTTAACAGGTCTGGGTTAAAACTGATACTGTTACTGGTTTTGCTACTTGTGCAGGTTGAGCCTCAGTTGCCTGATCTGGAAAGTGGAGATATTAATATTGACCTCCTAGGATTATTGAGAATCTAGAGAGGTAACATATGTAAAGTACCTAAATTAGTGTTAGGTGTACATCATAGTCATTCTTAGTTCCCTTACTGGAAATGTGAGTTCCCTTCCTCTCCCCACCTTTTGCCTCTGTGATATGTGATAAGATGTCTGTAGTGTGTTTTTTTTTTTTTTTATGTCCCACTTTTTGAGTCTTTTCTCATTTGTTCATTCACTGAACAAATATTTCTTAAGTGCCTATCATATATTGGGTGCCATATTGAGGGTAATGCTAAGCACTGGAGACAGCAGTGAGCTCCTCAGTCAAATCAAAAAGATGAATAATTATTACAGACTGATGTGCCGTGCAGGAGATGGTCAGAGTGCTGTCATGGAGAGTCATAGTGACTGACTCACTGTGATACAGTGGTTAAGGGCGACATCTCTGAGGAGGTAATATGTAAGCTGAGATCCACAGGTTGAGGAATGAGCCGTGCAAAGAACCATGCAGGAAAGGGGGAAAGACACCTGGCTTGTTCTAGAAATTGCAAGAGGGCCAGTGTGAGTGGAATATAATGACCCAGAAGGACAGGCCCAAGATGAGGCTGGATGGATACACAGGAGCCAGTTACATTGGAATCTGTTCATTACAGTAAGGCATTTGTATTTCATTCTTAGTGCAGTTGGGAGCTGTTGAAAGTGTAGCTTTACGTGTGTTTCTTTCTCACTCATGCTGCATATCCACTTCACCTTCATATCCTAAGTCTAGAACCCAGGCTAATGGAGCACTTCTGTCTGGAGCACAGCTCCCATTTCATTGTCGGAAGAAAGTCACATGCCTCACCTAACTTCACAATCTTACCATGTATCAGAAGAAGAGAATGGAGTTGGATTATTTCTGAAGGAACTGATGACCATCACAGAAGGGCTCTAGGCAGGGGAAGGAAATAATTTAAACTGTCACTGTAGCTGCTGTGTGGAGAATGTACTGGGAGTACAGGGCTGGAGAATGGAAGGTGCAAGAAGATGGTGTCCTGGACTAGGGTGTCAGTGGTGGACTTAGATGTGGAAATTAGGCAGAGGTAGAGCTGACAGAACTTGGTGACTGGATATAGGGGCAAGAATGGCTTCCAGTGACTGGCCAGGTGAATGGTGGATCATGACTGGAATGAGGAGGGGACAGCAGGTTTTAGGGAGAGTGGTTGAAATAATAAGCTCCACTTTTGAACTTGTTAACTTTGAGATGCCTGAAAAGATTTCCAGGTGGAGATATCAAGGAGGCAGCTGCATTTACAAGACTGGAGCTCAGAGGTGGGGTCAGCTTGCAGATGCACTTTTGGAAGTCATGAGCATATGGGTGGTATTTAAAGCCACAGGAATGGATGGTGTCACCTGGGGAGGGAAGAAGGGGGATTAGAGTACGCCTTGAGGAACCCCAGCTGTTAGAGATCAGGTAGAGGAGGAGGATCTGGCAAGGGGTATGAGGACAGAGGACTAAAGAGGTGGAGGAAAATTTCCTGAGAAAAGATACAGCCTAAAAGTGGCCGTGGTCAACTGTGTCCTATGCTGCTTGTGAGGTCAGTTAGGATGATGTCTGAAAAGTGTCTACTGGATTAAATTTGGCAACATGGAAGTCATGGGTGATTACTACAAAATCACTTTCAGTGCTGGATTGGAATTGGTTTCATAAAGAGCTACGAAAAACAAGAACAAAAAAGTTCCATTTGGTAGTGATATGTTCAGTTTCCAAGTGATTAGTACAGAGCAAGCACATTAGCTAATACTTTAAGTTCTAGATTAGGTCATCTTGCACATGCTGTTCTCTGTGCCCACCCTCACCATTCTCTCCCTGCTGCCTGCCACTTTATCCACTTGGCAAATTCCTTTTCATCCTTTTCATGCCTTAGCTTTCAGGAAGTTGTCCCTCTTTGCCACACACACACACACACACACAAACAAAACAAAAAAACAAACACTACGTAATCATTCCTTTGTAGTAATATGTTTCTGTCTCCCACCGAACAGAGAGCTCCTTAAGGGCAGGGACTGCATTTCATGCGTCCATTTTGATACCCCCAGTGCAAAGTCTTGGCTTACTGTCATAAAGTGAATGAATGAGATAAGCTGAATAACAATCTCATATTCACAGGGGGCTTTTCTGAAGATAGGAGCCTCATCATAGCAATGCATTATCTATGACAATGACCTTCTGTTGCCCCGATGTTGAAAGAGAACATTAAAAATTCCTCTTTAGCCGGACTTATCTTGCTATTTCTTCTTTTTTTTTAAAGAATCAATTTTATTTATTTATTTTTGGTTGCGTTGGGTCTTCATTGCTGCATGCAGGCTTTCTCTAGTTGCGGTAAGCGGGGGCTACTCTTCGTTGCAGTGCATGGGCTTCTCATTGCGGTGGCTTCTCTTGTTGCAGAGCATGGGCTCTAGGCGCGCGGGCTTCAGTAGTTGTGGCCCGAGGGCTCTAGAGGACAGGCTCAGTAGTTGTGGTGCACTGGCTTAGTTGCTCTGCGTCATGTGGGACCTTCCTGGACCAGGGCTCGAACCCGTGTCCCCTGCATTGGCAGGCGGATTCTTAACCACTGCACCACCAGGGAAGTGCTATCTTGCTATTTCTTTGAAAATATTTGCAGCTTCTCAGAATAGTCTTTCAACTTAAGATTGAAGCAGCCTGAAGTAATCAGAAAAGTCAGTTTATTTGTAGTTTTATTACATGTTTGTTTGTAAAAAACAAAGTGGCGGGATTTCCCTGGTGGTGCAGTGGTTGAGAATCTGCCTGCCAATGCAGGGGACACGGGTTCGAGCCCTGGTCTGAGAAGATCCCACATGCCGCAGAGCAACTAGGCCCGTGTGCCATAATTACTGAGCCTGTGCGTCTGGAGCCTGTGCTCTGCAACAAGAGAGGCCGCGATAATGAGAGGCCCGCGCACCGCGATGAAGAGTGGCCCCCACTTGCCGCAACTGGAGAAAGCCCTCACACAGAAATGAAGACCCAACACAGCCATAAATAAATAAATAAATAAATAAATAAACAAACAAACAAACCCAAAGTTTAAAAAAAAAAAAAAGTAACACTCAAGATTTCAGCTTTAAAAGAAGAAACAACAACAACAAGAACAAAGTGGCCTAGTTGGTTCTGGGTACATTAAAATCATTAGTCTTCTTGCTGTACTTGTCCAGATGAATTAAAAATCTCAGGTTTCTGTAATCCTTGTTGCATATATAGAAGAACAGTAATGGAGCACATGATTAGGAAGTTGAGTGTGGAGGTGACGGAGGAGTCACTGAGGTGGGATCAGAAGAATCTCAGATCAGGTCCTGTCTGCCTCCTGGAAGCTAAGTTAGGACAAGGCTTTAAGCTTCGTCAGACTTTAGTTTCTTCCTCTGCACAAGGGGGGCACTGTTCATATTTTTAAAAATAGTCTCATTAGACTGTGAACACCTTGAGGGCAGAAATTGTTATTCACCTCTGTCTCTAGTATTAATACCATGTCTACCAAAGTAAGCATCAGCAAAGGTTTCTCAGACAAATGAGGAGTAGACAACAATCCATTAAAGTTCTTTGCGATTGTAATATACCTTGTAAAAGGTTCAGTTACATATAAACATAAACTCCTTCTGTTTTCTTCATCTGTGTCACCCTAGAAAAAAGAAACATGAAGTTAAATCCTGTAAGTAACCGCTTTATCTTCTGAAACTTTAGCAATTTGAGAAAATAATACATTTAGAGCAGCCTGGTATAGTGGGAAAACTTGGGGCCTATCAGATGAGGGTTTTGGTCCTAGCTCTGGCACTTAAACATTGGGACCTTCCTTGAGCTGATAATGACTCTGAGCCTGTTTCTCACTCTGTAAAAAGAGAATAATAATGCCTACCTTGCTGGTTGTGAGGATTAGCAATTGTAGCTATAAAATGTCACGTACTCAATAGATGGTGCCTAATGTTATTTGAGAAATTTTTTTAACATGAAGGAATTTATTCATTGGAACATTTTGTGATAATCCTTTGAGTTCAGATAATCAGCTAACTTCAGGATTGGGGACAATTTGCATTCCTCGTTGACTGTCATCTTACATTTTTCTCAAGATTCATTAAAATTTAATAGTCTCTGTAACTGAGTGAATATAGGATTATGTAGACGTTCAGAAGGTTTGCATTTCATCCAAAGATTACAGTTCTAGCTGTCCATGGCATGGTTGCTTTTTGAACACAAAGAAGTTGCTTGATTTTATTGACTGGGGGAAAAAAGGGTAATTAGCCAGATTGTACCTCTGGGTAACTTGCTCTGTGGGATTGAGTTTGTTTAGAGACTTACTCTGGGATTGAGTTTGTTTAGAGACCACACTGATGTGAATTAGGAACTTTGGGTATACTACTAAACAGCTAATGAGGGCCCTGAAAGATTTATGTGCTATCAGGAACCACAGCCATGTCTGGCCAAATTTTAGAGTTTTTCTCAATAGAGAGTTACAAAATCTACTGGAAAGGTCCAGTATTAATATCTATCTGGAGACTGCTGCAAACAAACAGCTCTTTAGTTCTTGGTAAGAACAGAGACTATTGGGCCAGATTTCTGGCCCTTAAGAAATGTGGTGTCTGATTCCATTTGGCAGGAAGTTTAATCTGGTACGGAAACTTTAGCCAGACTTCTTGGAGAAATATTTTTTTAATGTAACATATCCAAAACTTATTGCAAAAAGCAATGTCCACTTAGTCTGTCTATTCTATTAATAATCATTTAAATACTTTGTAAATAAATATTCACAGTGCTGTTTTCAGCAACATCTAGTAAATGCTTGACCTTTTAATTCCTGAATTTGTGGCCATAAACTTTTATGTAAAATTGGGGGAAATTCATTGTAGTCTGCTGTTTATTTAAGCTGCAGGCAGAGAAGCAGTAAGTGCTACAGTTTTCTAATCAACTACCAATCAGTGGTAGGTTTTCTTTTTCTTTGTAAGTTATTGTATAATTCACTTTTTAGAATATGGCACCTTCTATAGTGTACAGAACACTCGGTTCAAGATTAAACACCTCATTTAGAACTGGAATATATGGACACGAATTTTGGACAGGAAGGCAGAGCAGTATAAGAGAACGGCTGACTTAGGCAGGCTGAAAGGATCCTTCCCCTTGGCAAAATGATACCCAAGGGCAGGGTGTGATAACAGTTCACAAATACTTGAGAGGTGCAAAGACCAAAGGGGGAGGGGATTATTTTGCTTAGTTATTAGAAGTAATGAGAAGTATAGAAAGGAAAATTTCAGACTGAAAATCAGTTGAATTTCCTGACAGTAATAATTGGTCATGAGAGGACTGAACACACCAACCACAGAGAAGATCCTAAACGAATCTGGCAAAGCAGGGCATTTCATTGAGGAAGATGTACCTCAACAGTGGCCGAAGGAGCATCTGAATGGGAGGAAATATTTTATTGACAGCCACTCTTGAGGATTTCTCTTTATCCCATTTATCAAAATCTTTTTTCTTCTATGTGTCAGAAAGAAGACTTTGATATCTTTTTATATTTACTTGTTTATATCCTGACGGGTTCCCTGACTTACTAGATACCTTCGGAAGAAACAGAAGGAAATGAGTATTCAGAAGCTTTTAAGTTTTCACGATGTAAAAGCAGCCTGAATTTTTGTTTGTTTGTTCTTTTTTTTTTTTAGTCTGTTTTTTATTTAGCTTAAGGTAGGAGAATCTGAAAGCCACCAAATGGTAGCTGCAGTGTAGGAGACACCTCTCACTGGAGTTGGAACCAGAAGGCCTGAGTTTGAATTCTGACTCAAGTACATACTCATTAGCTGGTCACCTGAGCAAGTTACTTATCCTCTCTGAGCATCGATTTCCTAAAATAAGGGGGCAATAATCCCATCATGCTTGGGAAGTTTAAGTGAAACGATGTGTAGGAGAATGCTGCTGTACAATGAACCAGTTCTAGTTGTGTTTGTGTTAGTTTTTTTTATTGCTACTGTGACAAATTACCACAAACTTAGTGGCTTAACTTCTTATCTAGAGGTTCTGGGAGAGAATCTGCTTCCATGCTCATTCAGGATGTTGGCAGAATTCAGTTGCACACGGCTGTGGGACTGAAGTCCCCGTATCCTTGCTGGCAGCCAGGGGTAGTTCTCAGCTTCTAGAGGCTGCCTGTGTTTCCTGCATCTTTAAAGCTAGTCAAGTCCTCACATTTCAGATCTCTCTGATCTCTCCTTCTGCCTCATCTCCTACCTCCAGCCAGAGAAAGTTCTCTGTTTTTAAGAGCTCATGTGATTAGGTTAGAACCACCTGGTTAATCCGGGATGATCTCCCTATTTTAAGGTCCATAACCTTTATTACATCTGCAAAATCTCTTTTGTCATATAATGTAACTATTCACAGGCTCTAGGGATTAGGGTTTGGACATCTTTGGGGGTTCATTCTGCCTACTACAATGATGGTATTTTAGGGCTAGAAAGGGACCTTACAGAACATGAGATGGGGTTCTTGCCCTGGAGGGTTTATAATCCAGGGGGAAAGAGATGAGAAATATAATATTCAGCAAGAAAAGTCCAATAATAAAGAGTTTGTATGGGATGTTATAGGAGCCCAGAAGACTTTTTCTGTACCTGACTAAGCCTGTGGTATTTTCATCATGCCTTGCTTGTTCTTTGATCTCATTTATCAAGATCCTTCAGATGGAATCCATATACACAGAACACCACCATGCAATTTGATTTCTAAATGTCCAGAAAATTAAGCTGCTGCCATAGCTCAGTATTTGGGACTCTGCTACTTAATAAGGAAAGGTCTTGAGCCCTTGAGGTCTTGAGTAAGAGGAGTTATTTTCTTCTCTGATGATGAAGTATAACACCACCTTATCTCCCCTTATCTTGTCCCTTATCCCCGATTTTTCCTCATCAGACCCCCCTTTGAGAGCCTTCCTGTCCCTCACTCCTAGTTCTTTCCGTCCATGTATATGTCTTTACTCCTACCCTCTTTTGAGTTTTCTTGCTTCGTACTGTTTTGAAATAGAAGGCACTTACCCGGGGCAATGCAAAGGTTTATGTTTAATTCTTGTCACTTGTCATTTCTGCTTTAATAATGTTCCGTGAATGTTCAGTCAGATCTCGGTGATAGTTTTGTAGTAATAGCAGCTGCCATTTATTGAGCACTGACCATGTGCCAGGTGCTGTGCAGAGTCCTGTACTTCCACCTTCTCATTTAATTTAGACATTCTGTGAGGTGTAGGTAATATTTATCTACATTTGAACCGGGCTGGGATTTGAACCCAAATCTAAGTCCAAAGCCTGTACTTGACACCATGCACTACAGTAATATTAGACAGGAGCTGAAACTGAGGGGCAGTATGAAGGCACCAAAGCAGCACAAGCAGATTCAGGAAATCTAAATTTCAAACTCTACTCTGTCTTGACAGCCCATGTGAAAGTTAGAGGATCTGCTTCGAGAGCACCAGGATTGTCTCCATTTCCCACCAGAGACACTCAAAGTGATTTCTGCATATAAGACTTCAGCCAGGTGAATTTAGCTTGTGCCTACAGCACTGGGCAGCCACAGAGCATGTGTGGGCCCTGGCCTGGCATTCCACAGAAGAGCCTATTTCTCTGAGGGGAGGGGGTGGGGCAGGCAGGGGGAAGTGGTGTGCCCTGTGGCTGGAGAATACCTTCCCCACAGGGTTGGGATGATTAAGATCTTCAAGGATTTAACGTAGTAGGCACTTAGTAGGCATTCAGTATGTGCTGGTTCTCATTGTCCTTCTAGAAGGTTGTCTTTAGTTCATGGGTATTCAAACCAGTAGAATCGTGCTCTTCTAGCTCCACTTGAATCTAGGTTCAAGGAGAATTGAGGAGAAGACATGAGATGCATCTCTGTGTTGGCTCCTGTCCAATCCTGTGAATCATACCAACTCTCATAAATTTAAGCTGGAATCTGAGGCCAAAGAAGGCAAAATATTTCCCTTTCCCCTTCTTGAGTTCTTGAGTTACTGATGTAATGGAAACAGACAGTCCAGGGTTCAAATCCAGGCTCGGCACTTGGCTGCTCAAGTTACGTGCCTGTCTCCATCATGGAAAGAACTTGGACTGTGGGGAAGAGTACACTTGGTCATTTTACCCAGTCACTTATCCTTTCTAAGGCTGTCTCCTTACCTGTGAACAGAGGCAACAGCAGTTCTTCTCTTACAGGGTTGTGAAGATTAGAGAGTAATGCATGTGGTACAATCAGGATCCGGTAGCAGAAGCAGTGAAAGGTCTGGAGCCTTTACACCAGCTGTTCATTCATTCAGGGCCCTGGCAATTTAAGTTGAGCGAGTAGTCCCAAGTTTCAGTCCCTTATCCTTTTCCCTCTCCAGCAGGAGGGCAGCCACGTAAGGTAGCTGGGGGTGCTCTGTCCACAGGCCAGAGCAGGTATGGGGGAGAGCCTTGTTAGGCCGTGGAGGTGCCAAGTACCACCTAAACCCAGCCTGACTGCGTTCTACCACCAAAGACCCTGGCGCCAAACGGTGTTGCTTCAGCTGCTAGTGGTTAATGCTCCTTGACTTGGAAACGTTCTCAGCTCCTGGGAGCAGTATGGTGCCGCGAGGGCTCACGGGTCACCCCCCTAGTCTAACTGCGACTGGGATCCGCATGCACCCTACTCCCAGCGCAATTTATCGTCCTTCAAGGCTCGGCAGGCTGTGGGCCCAGGGCCGAGGTGGACGTGGGGGGAATTTTCCGGGAAGGGGCCCAGCAGGGTCTTGGCTGGAGGCCCCGTTAGCCACGGCCCAGGACCCCCGGGTGGGAGAGTGAATGGAAAGGTACTCGCGCCTGGAGCGGTTGCAGAATCCTCTGTCGTGAGGAAGGAAGAGCTACGAGGCACTTGGTGGAAGGCGCCCTCTCTCCGGCCCTCCTTTCAGGTGCTGGGGCCTAGAGGGGGTCCAGTTCCACTTGGGAAGGCTGGGAACTAGGAAGCGTTGCGGGCTAGACACCCCGCCTTCCCAGTCTCCTGGAGCGGGGGCGGGGGGACGGGGTGGGGGGCGGATTAGGCGGCCCCGCCAGGGCGGAGAGCGGGTGAGGGGTCCGTGCGGCGGCACTGCCTCCCTGGGAAGTGGGGCTCGGCCCAGTCCAACGCGGGGAGAGGCGGGCCCTCCCCTGCCCCCGCCTGCGGGGACCCTACGCCTGTGTCCGGAGGAGGCCGGCGTCCAGCAGATGCGCGCGGGGCGGGGGAGAGGCGGGGAGGAGAAAACCCACAACAAAACTTGCGTCGCAGAGCGTACGGCTGGACTTGAATGGAAGGAGCCCGCGCCAGCGGAGCGCAGCCGAGACTCGGGAGAGCGCGGTCGGCCGGCGGGGCGCGGCGCGGCGCGGGGGCGCAGCAGGTACCAGGCTCGGGCGGCCGGGTGGGCCGAGGGCCGGGCCGAGCTGGGCAGCGGACTCGGACTTCCCGCCTGGTGCGACGGCTCCAGCAGCTGGCCCGGCGGGGCCGCGCATCTCGCCCCCTCGGTCGGAGCCCTACACGGAGGGCGCGGCCGGAGAGCTCTCCCTCGGGGGCGCGACCCCCCGCGATCCCCATCCCGCAGGGGCCTGTTCTCCTCTCCGGCCAGAGGCTGGTCCCAGCCCCGGCCCCTCCCGCTGCGCACATCTGGAAAGAATCTGAGGGCGGATGGGGTGGGGGGTGGAGTGGAAGGACACGGGCAGGCAACAGGGAATGTGGGGGGCAGGTGGAACCGGGGAGGGTCGAGGACCCCTGTACTTAGCGCCTGGGCGCTGAGTATACCAGTGTCTTTCCACGTCAGCTCATCCCAGGTAGCCCACCCTTCGACCTCTTTACAGACAGAGAAACTGAGGCCTATAGAGGGACAGAGATCTGCCCCCAGGGCGCGCGGACAGCCCGTGCGTCCCCCTCCCGACCTTCTCCTGGCTTGGCTCCCCGGCCCCGCGCCGCGCAATCGCTGAGCCAGAGCTCTCAGCTGGGGGCTTGGTGTCAGTCTGTCTGTCTATCCGGCTGCCTCCCCGCTGGGACAGCAGGACTGAGGAGGGGGCAGGGGAGTGGCCGCGGAGCGCGGGGTGGGGGGCGAGGCCGGCGCCCCCCGGCGAAAGCGGCCAAAGCCCCCAGCCTGAGGGTCTTTGAACCACCAGGCTGGCCTGGGCTGAGGATAAGATCGTGGCGTTAGAATACCTGATGCGCCGTCAGGTGGAAGAGGGGGCGTCGGCGAGCTCCTGGCGGCCCCCGGGGCTGGGGCCGAGTCTGGGGGTGGGAGGCAGGTGCAGCCTGAACTTCAGGAGAGGAGCAGACACAAGCGTGCATGCGTGCGGCACTGACCTTCCCGATCCGGTCTGGGGGGTGCAGAAGGATACGCACCCTGCGCTTGCAGGGCATCACGGAACGACGGAGGGTCACGCAACCTGAGCGTCTGCCCTACAACTTCGGGCTGGCTGGGGAAGGTGAAGCTGTGGTAGACTCAGCTACACAAGGCACCACGGGAGCTCCTGGGTGGTCATGTCCCCTTTTAGGGCCCCGGGCCCAGCCGATTCTAAACTAGAGTGCAAGTTAAGAAATGTCAGATTCACATGAATGCTTTCATGAAATCTTGTGGGAGCATACTTTGTCCCTTCTAACTGAATCTTGGGACAGGGGTGACTAATGGTGGCACCTTTAGGCCTGGTAGAGTCCTACGTAAGAGCTCCAACCATAAGAGCTCAGAACCCTTGATAGCTCCCTACCATCAACCCGTTAGCAGAGTGCCTGATGCCCTTGTAGACTTGGACCTCCCTTCCCTGTTACCCTTCCTTAAACATAGCTCCCTCTTTGCCCTCCCCATACTGTGCCTTTGCTCATGCCCTGTCCTCTGCCCTGAGTGCCTTTCCTCCCCTTTTTCCACCTGGAGAACTCCTCCTCCTCAGTCTTCAAGACCGGCTCAAGGCTCTGAGCAGGAGTCAGAAGACACAAATTCTAATCCTGGCCTTGCCTTTAAAATACTAATCAGTAAACTGAGGGAATCAGACCAGATAATAATGCTGTAGCTCTTTCCAACTCTGCCTTCCACAAATACATTCCTTCATTCAGCAAACATTTCCTGAGCACCTGCTCCTTGCCTGGGGAGTCAGTGAAGGCTCAGCTGAGCCCTGAAGGGTGCTGTGGGAGCATCAAGGAACTCCCTAACCCCGCCAAGGGGGCAGGAGCAGCTTCCCAGGGCAGGAGCGTTTGAGTAGGAGCTTGCTGGGGATGGGCAGCAGTGGGAGCCTCTTTGTGCTTTAGTTTCCTCATCTGCAAAATAGGAAAACCAACTCTTAGTCTTGGGATTTCTGTTATAGTCAATAAGAAACAGCTGTTCAGGGCCCAGCACAGAGCAGGTGGTCAGCAAATCTTTACTAAATTTGAGTGGATAAGGAAGGTGGTGCTGGGGTTTGAGGATCTACCTCCTGATTTGGATCTCCCTTCCCCTTCCTTCTTCTAGTCCTGCCTTAATCCCCCACTTAAGCAGTTCAGGACCTTAAGGTTTGGTTCCCTGGGGTGAGTGGATGGGTAGGTGATAGTGGGTCCCAGGTACTTCCTCAGTAAGAGTAACCCCAAGTATGTTGCACTTGCTGGGTGCCAGCATCAGCTGGGCACGTCGTTTCATTTACACCTCATGAGGAGCTCTCATCTCCATTGCCTAGACTAGTAAACAGAGGCTCAGAGCAGTGAAGTGACTTGTCCAGGCTCACACAGCAGTCAGGATTGGAACAACTCACCACGGACTGAGCTGCCCTTCTCGCCCAGCATTTGCTGTTGTTCACCAGGGGGATTCCTCACTCTGGGGACTTCCAGAGACTAGGAAGGCTCTCTCCTCTGTTCTTCCACACCCAGCTCCAACATGGCTAGGCACAAAGAAGGGGCTTTGGGGGCTTATCTTGCTCCACATTCTTAGAGAAACTAAAAAAATTGAGACTCAGATGGGTCAATGATGTCGCCAAAGTCACACAGTAAACTAGGTGATGGAGCTGGAGTTGCCCAGGATCCCAACATCCTGAGGGTGGCTGGCCAAGCTAGGAGGAGGGGGACGTGGCACTGGGGCCACCACTCTCCAAGCCCTGTCTGTTCTTCCTCCCTCTCCCTTGAATCCACCTCCTTCTCTCCATCCCTGCAGCCCAGCACCTCCCTCTGCCCAGACCAGGCTTATTATCCCTTGCCTACACCACTGCACAGCCTCTGAGAGCTCCCCACTGGTCCCTCCGTAAACCTGCCTATGCCACACTCCAGCCCTTCAATGGCTCCTCATTTCTCCTACGATAAGGGTCAGTCTTCCTAACCTGGCTTTCAAGTTCTTTCTTGGCTTGGACTGTGGCCGCTGCCCACTTGCATCTCTCCCAGTCCCTACACACCACACCAGACACTCTAGTGAGCTTTGTAGAGGTAACATGGGCTCTCTTGCCCCAGGGCCTTTGCACATGCTGACCCCCTTGCTTGTATCACCCTTTTCCTTTTGCCTGATATTCATCCTTCGTGGCTAAATAAAGCATCACTTTTTCTTGGAAGTCTTCTTGGCATCCGGCAGACTTAGGCCTCGGGCACACCTAGGCCTTCTCTGGGTCCCTATGGATGCTAGATTCCCTCTATCACACCTCTGATGACACTGGGATTATAATACTTAATTTACACATAATGTCTAGACCACCGCTGACCATTAGAAATATAATGTGAACCACAAATGCAAGCCACAAGTGTGTAATGTAAAATTTTCTAGAAGCTACGTTAAAAAAGTAAAATGAAACAGGCAAAACTTTAATGATTTAACTCAAAATATCCAAAATATTATCATGTAATCACTATAAAAATAAATGAGATATTTTATAAGATATCATTAATGTTAATGAGATATTTTACTTTTTTTTGTACTAAGTGTGTGAAATCCATGTACACTACATTTTATACTTATAGCACCTCTCAATTTAGAGTAGCCACATTTCAAGTGCTCAGTAGCCACATGTGGCCACCACATCCGACAGTGCAGGTGTGAGCTTTTTAAGGATAGCAGACATACCTGAGTTGTCTGTCTGGGTCCTTGGTGCCCAGCTGTGCTTGGCCCAGGGAAGGGCCTCATGGCTTTGTGGTTAAGACTCAGGCTGGGAGCTCAGCCTTGCCACTTAACAGCTGTGTTACATTGGCCAATCCCACTGGGCCTCAGCTCCTCATCTATAAAGTGGTGAGGATAACATTTTCAATATGGTTCATGATGTTAATATAAATATTTTTACAGATACAGTTTAGAGATCTTTACAGATATGAAACTGAAGGTGAGTGTACAGAGTATGTGGGGAGGATCCTTCTCCTTGGCCTCCTGCCCTGATTGAATCTGGGGCCTGGGCCTGTGCCCATACTCCGCCTCCCAGAGTCTGGATCTGCAGTGGGGTCAGGCAGGCAGGCAGGCAGGGTGGGGAGACTCTGGTGTAATGCTGGTGGCGCCAGGGACTGGAGGCTGTTGACCTAGCTGGGGGGTTATAAGGTGCCCTGGGAATGATGGTCTGTAGACTGGCCAAGGATTTATTGCCTATTTGGTCAGGGCATGGAGCAGCAGGGGTGTAGTAAGGCAGGCAGGGCCGGGCTGCAGCGTGCATCGCTCACTGCTGCCGATGGAGCCTGGGAGCTGTGTGTGCTGGGCTCCCTGGTGCTCTGCTGGGCCAGTGGCTGGGGCCCAAGTCTGCTTAGGCCTTCTGGACCTACCTATAGGGTCAAGCAATCCAGGCTGCCAGCCCTCTTCTCTCTCCTCACAGCTTTCTTTCTGGGGGCTCGTGCACCTTGGGGCCCCTTTTACAGGGCTCATCCAGTCTGGTGGGCCGTGGTTATTGTACTGGGGTCTGCTGCCTCCTGACAACAAAGGGCAGGGGCCTTGTGTACTTTACCTGTATCTTCCATGCCCAGCACAGGGCTGGGGCAGATGGGGCCTCAACTTCGAGAGCTGGCTGAGCCAACGAGTAAGGCAAAGCAGTATCTGAAATACCACAGCAGTCACAGGGCAGCAGGAATTCACAGGAGGCTAGGAGGAGGAGGGCCACATCTGGGAGGAGGTGGGCCTGGGACTGGACCGGAAAAGCACAATCAGGAGCTACATGGGAAAGGGAAGGAGCAGGGGCTTCTGAAGCGGAGAGTGGTGTGGTTGGGATGTGAACAGTGCCCATGGATCAGATATTAGTGGTAGAGCTAATTAGCAGAGAGCTAACATTTATTGAGCACTTACTGTGTGCAGTACGTGCATCCCACTGACTCTCACAGTATCCCCAGTAGGACAGCTCTGTGGCCACCCAATGGATGGGTGAGGAAGGTGAGGTTTAGAGGGTGGCAAAACTTGCCCAAAGTCACACGGCTGATAAGAGCCAGAGCCGAGCTCGAAGCCCCGGCTCTCTGGCTCCAGAGCCTGCTTTCTTAACCAGACGTCAGTGTCATCATCAAGCTCCCAGTGTGCCCAACCCTCCCAGGCCCAGCATCTCGTCAGACCCTTCTAACCACTCTGGGTTGTGATCCCTGCTCTAACGGTGGGGAGAGAGGCTCAGACAGCGGCAGGTGCCCCCAGGCCTGGACGCTTGTCTTGTACCTGCGTTCATAATCACTGCAGCAGTGATAGCAGCGCCTCATCACCTAATGGGTGCTAGATGCTTTGCATCTGCTATCTTGCTGACTCCTCCCTGGAGCTCTGAGGTTAGATATATTATCTGCATTGTAAGATGAGGAAACTGAGGCTCAGCAAGGTCAGAGCCACTAAGTGATAGAGGGGGACTTGAACTGGGGTGTGTATGACTCCAGAGTCAGTGTACCTGAGCTACCACCTGTTACAACTTACCACACCCCAGACATGTTTTCTAAGTGAGTCCCTGTAAGGAGAGCTTCAGGGACCAGCCCAGAGCCAAGCCACGCCCATGGCTGCCTGGAGGATGAAACCCCAGCATCTTCCTCAATGGCCTGAGGCCATCCCTATACCCCCTCTCCCTGCTGTCCCAAGGGAACATGCTGGGGAGTGGTCTCTTGCAGGTGGCAGTGGTCACGTGAGCAAAGCTGGCCCTGGTGAGGGCAGCTGAGGGTGTAAACAGGAACAGGACTTGGGGGGCTCTGGGAGCAGCAGCAGCTCCATTCACTAACGACTACTCTGTGCCTGGCACACAGAGACAGAGACTGGCTCACAGCCCTGTGTGGGAGAAAGACAACATCACATATTCAAAACCCAACCGAACTCATGCAAAGCCCTGGGGCAACAAAGTGATGCAGAGCCCTGGGACATCTCAGAGTTATCTCAGGGGATCTAACACTGGAGTTGGTTCTTGGAGAAGTTGCTGATTGCGCAGGGAAGGGGGAGGGTGTTCTAGGCAGAAGGAACGCAGATGCAAAGGCCTGGAGGGAGGAGCTACTATACTAAACAGACCTGTGTAAGCGGGGCAGGTGAGGCGGGGAATTGGAAGAGAGGTAGGGCCACGTCCTGAAGATCCTAGAATGGCAAGCTGAGGAGCTGGGACGCACCCTGCTGGTGCTGGCCCACCATGGCCTGTGGCTGCTGGAGGAGGGACAGGGCCTCAGCACTGCCTGTGCCAGGGCAGCGAGAGCTCAGCAAAGTCCAGGCCAAGCCCTGCAAGTCACAGTTCTTCCTGGGCCTCAGCTTTCCTTTCTGTGAAATGGGGGTACAGATTCCGTGAGGCCAGGCCCGGTGAGGGTTGTGGGAGGCTTTGCAGACCTGCCTAAGGACAGGGCTTCACTTCACCCCGACCCCTCCAGAGGGCAGCCCTGAGGGGGTGGGTGGGAGGGGAGGGCGGCAGTCAGCAGGTCAGATGCATGCTGAGGACAGGGTCCAGAGTGGGCTCTGCCTTGTGGCCTGGAGGGCCCCATTATGACTTTCGTGGGCCCTGGCCCCCTGCCTGCTCTACCTGACAGGTTAAGTCAGCCCTGGCGCCCAGGTGGGTCTGACTTGACCCCTCCTGCAGGCACCATGGCCCGGAGTAGGGCGCTGCTGCTCCTGCTGCTGTTGCCGCTGCAGCTGCAGCTGGGACCGGGGCTCGCCGTGAGGGCCCCGGTGTCTGGCCGAAGTGGAGCCCACAGCCTGAGCCCTGAAGAGAATGAATTCGTGGAGGAGGAGCCGGTGCTGGTCCTGAGCCCTGAGGAGCCGGGGCGCGGCCCGCCCACCATCGACTGCCCCCGAGACTGTGCCTGCTCCCAGGAGGGGGTCGTGGACTGCGGCGGCATCGACCTGCGCGAGTTCCCGGGGGACCTGCCTGAGCACACCAACCACCTGTCCCTGCAGGTGAGGCCGGCGCCGCGCCAGCGGTCACCAGGGCCCGCCCCCCACACGGTGACTCCCGCTCCAGAACCATCCGCGCCGCCGCCGCCCCGGCTCTTGCCCGGGGCTCCCCATCCCCCAGACGCAGGGCAGGTCAGACTCGAGGAGGCTGGCTCCACCCGGCCCGCGTCCCAGGCACAGAGCACAGTGACCTCATGACCTGCTCTGTCTCACGGGAGGAGTCTGGGCTGAGGCCCTGTCAGCAGAGTCAGGCCCTGAGAACAGACACAGACCTGCCCGGCAGCTGACCCTCTGGACAGACAGGGCACCTCAGACTCCATTACAGGCCAAGAAAGTGAGAGCAAAGCAGACCCCCCCGGGGCGCCCTGGGGGCTCAGGGGACAGAATGCTCTCCCCAGCTGAGACATAGGCTAGATTTTAGAACCTCAAGAAGTGGGACACGGCATTCCAGACGGGGACTCTGGGAGCGCTGGTGCGCCCATGACACCCTCGTGCGGCCCAGCAGCCCTGTGAGAGAGGGAGGGTCTGTCGCACCCATTTCCAGAGGAGACCAGGCCCAGTGAAGGAAAGTGACCGGCCGGCCCATGGTCACGTAGCCCTGTGGGGTCTGGGCTGGCCAGTGGTGGGAGCCCAAGACCGGGGTAGCCTGTGAGGGAAAGGGACGAGCTGAGGGCAGCACTTATTGTTGCTTCATTCATCAAATAGCTCCTGTGTACCTGCTGTATGCCTCTGCTCCTATGTGGGGTGCTGGGCATGTAGGGAGGTCTCGAACATGCCCTGCCCTTGAGGCTCTCACAGTCTGTGAGGGAGGCAGAGACCTAAACAGGTAGAGATAACAAATAGAGATAGAAGGACTAGTGCTGTGAAGCCAGGGCAGCTCCTAATCCAGCCCCCTGGTCCAACCCAGGAAGGCTTCTGGAGGAGGTGGTACCTGACCCAGGTTTTAAAGCATCCCAAGGGAAGTGGGGTCTACAGGGCATAGAAAGGGAACTAAAAGTGGTTTCTGGCTTGGGGGAGGGGAGAATGGGCTGGGACACCTGTCACTAAGTGGGAATATGCAGGGAGCAGGTGTGGAGGGTAGATCACATTCCAAGTTTGAACTGTCTGTGGATGCCCATGTGCGTGTGCGCGGTGCTCCTAGAAGGGGGACCCACACCTCTGTTGTGGTTACCGCTGAGCCTGCAATGCCCACATCTGGGTCTGCTTCAGAGCCAGTCCCCAGGGTTTGTCCACCAAGGGGCAGAATCCCAAGGGAAGTGCCCAACAGAGGGACTGGCTCCTGGGACTCTGGCTGAGGGTGAGTGCAGGCCTCTAATGGGGCAGGAGTCCTGGGCACCACCTCATGCTGCCTCCTCACCGCCCCCATCCCCCTACTCCCCAGAACAACCAGCTGGAGAAGATCTACCCCAGGGAGCTCTCCCGGCTGAATCGGCTGGAGACTCTGAACCTCCAGAACAACCGCCTGACTTCCCGAGGTGAGGGATCACCCAGAGCTGGGGACCAGGACCCCAGGCAGGGAACTGGGTGCCCATGGGGCCCCGCCCTGCAGACCCTGGCATATGGGAAAGAGCAGGCCTAGGCTGGGCTGGCATTGGGGCCCCATGGCAGGGGCTCCCTGTGGTTGCCTAACAGCCGCCACTGGGTGTTTCTGAGACCTGGGAGTCCGATCAAGGGAGAGGCTTCAGAGCAACTGAGATTCCAGGGCCTGAAGAGTCACAGACTCTTCAGTTCACAGAAGGCCTTTAGAATCAAAGAGTGTAGAGTCCTCAAATTTTAAAAAGTTATTTTTCTGATGATGAAAATAGTTTCTGATTATAGTAGAAAATTTGGAAATATAGAAAATAAAATGGAATAGAAAAAACCCACTCATAATTCTGCCACTTGGAATTTAGTCACTATTGACATTTTGGTATATTTCTTTCCATTTTAAGAAAAAGCATAATTTATATACCATAAGGTCTACCCGAATTAAAGGTACAATTTGATGAGTTTTAGTAAGTTCATATGTTGTACAGCCATCACCAGAATTCAGTCCAGTCCTTTTTCTTTGTGTTTTTAAATTCATAGCTGGACTGATAGTATGGATATTATAACTATTAGAACTGCTTTGTTTCACTTAGCAATTAGCTCAGCCGCAAATCTCATGTTGCTAAAAACTCTCCGTGGCTATTATTTTACACAGCGTATTCTGCGGAGGGATGCTGCACAGTTTATGTAACTGTTCCCTCTAGTTAGATAGTTGGGTGAGTCCCAGCATCTGAGGGTCTGGGAGCCCAGAACCGAGTGTCAGAGGCCGACTTCAGGACTGGAGAAGGGCCAGCCTGGCCGGGCTCCCAGTGACAGCCCAGTTCTGACACTGCAACTGCCAGATGGGGCAGGGGAGGGCCAGGTGGGGTGGAAGCTCAGAGGCCACCGCCCTGCCCTGCCCTGCTGTGGGGCTGGGTATGAAGAGGACCCTTCTGGGGCTGCCCCCAGGGAGCACTCCTTCCTGGCAGGTCCTCTGCCCTGTGGCCTGACCTTACGGGGGCCCATTCCCACCCAGGCTGCCCTGAGTAGGTGAAGGATCAGTCATTTCTCAGTGGACACTTCCCATCTGCTCTTCTCAGCTTGGGCCCCTGAGAGCCAGGGGAAGGAAAAGGGGCTGGGCAGGCCTGTTGGGAGGGGCTGGGAAGGGGTCAGAGCCACACCTGCCCCAGGGAGTACCTCCCTGTCCTGGCAAGTGGGGTGGGTGCGGGGGCGGTCAGTGCTCACGTGCTCCCCTGTAGCGTCTCCTTCATCCAGGGCTCTGACTGATGCCTGTCCTTTGAAGGGCTCCCGGAGGAGGCATTTGAGCATCTGACCAACCTCAATTACCTGTACCTGGCCAATAACAAGGTGAGGGGCCTGCAGCAGGGCAGGGTGTCGGGGGGCTAAGCTCAGGGAACTTTCACCAGGGCCTCTTCTGGGCTGGCTGCTGGGTTCCTATTGCTGCTCAGACATGGCCCAGACCCAGGGCTTCAGAGCGGTCAGGTAATGGCAGAGGCTGAGACCTACGTCGGCGTAGTGGGGTGAGAGCTCATCCCCATGCGGAAGGGGTGCTGGAGGGCTTCCTGGAGGAGATGGCATTTGAAGGGCCATGAAGCGTAATAGGATTTCAGCCAGAGGCCTCAAGGGGGAGGGCACCACAGTAGAAGGGACAGCATGAGTGAAGGCATAAAGGCACTCAACCTCAAGATATTTGGCCTGCCCCAGGGCTCTGTCCTGGCCCCCTCTCTCTGAACTCTCAAGGAGACTGTCTCTCCTCCCTGGTCTGTAACACCCATCTACATCATGGCCACGTCCAGAGGCGGTCTCCAGCCTTTCCCCTACTCCCACTTGAGACTCAAAGGTCCACCTGCCTCCTCAGCATCTCCCCCAGATGTTTAATAGAAGTAGAACTGGTGCTTCCTGCCACAGCCCCCAAACCCCAGTCATCCCGTTGTCTCCCCACCTCTGGAAAGGGCATCTCCAACTACCTGCGACACCACTGGTCAGAGCCACAAATCCAGGAGTGCTTTGCTCACTCAAGTGTGGTCCCACTGCAGGCCCTCAGCTTCCCCCACCCACCAGCCCAGGACCGCCATCCCACAGCGGGACACAGACGTGGAGCCCCTGCCTCCTCGTTTGCTGCCCCTTCTCCTCAGAGCAGCCAGAGGGGCTTTACAAAATCGTGCCTCACTTCTACCTCTCCATCTCCCCTCCCCACTTAAAACCCTCCTGTGGCTTCACCCTCGGCCCAGGAAGAAACCCACATGTGTCCCCAAGGCCCGCAGATCTGTGAGAGGCCCGCCTGCCTCTCTTATCTCCCCACTGGCCCCCTCACACTCCGCTTCACCCCCAGGCCTGGCAGACCCCACACACAGGGCCTCTGCTCGCTGCCCCTGCTGTGTGGGTGCTCTCCCCGCAGACAGCATTTAGGGTGCTGTCATGCCTTAAGTGTTACCTGTTCTCCAAGCACCCAACCCAGTCGTTCTCTGTCATCAGTCTGTTTGAATTCCCTGCAGAGCAGTGATCACTCTCAGATACTTTTATTCCTGTTTATTTACTAGGATGTAAGCTTTGGTGGTGGAGGTGGAAGCAGGTATCTCTGTATCTTGTTCCCTAGGACACGTCCAGTGCCTGGAACTGTGCCTGGAATATTGCAGACTCAGGGACTACTACTGAATGAATGAAGGGTAGACACTATGAGCCGGGTCTGGGGAAGTGTGGGTGCTCACTGTGGCTGCACAGAGGGCCAGTGTCGGGGGGCAATGAGGGGAGAGACCAGGAGAACAGGCAGGGCAGGGGACGGGCTGGAGAGCTTTGAATGCCAAGCTCAGGACTATGGGGAGCTGTAGAGTTTCTGATTTCGTGTTATTGGGGATTTTAGAAAGATGGCTCTGGTTGCAGGGAGGAGACGAATTGAAGCGGCTCAGAGGAGCAGCAGGTAGCGTAACTCAGCGGCAGCCTCTGACCTGCCACTGGTCCTTCTACCCAACTCTTCCCTTTCCAGCTGACCTTGGCACCCCGGTTCCTGCCAAACGCCCTGATCAGTGTGGACTTTGCCGCCAACTATCTCACCAAGATCTACGGGCTCACCTTTGGCCAGAAGCCAAACTTGAGGTCAGAGGTCAGAGGGGGGCCCTGGGCTTAGGCTGGAGAAAGGGGAGGAGCTGAGGCAGAGGCTGCCAGCCCTGAGTGGGGCCCAGGGGCCCAGACAGGCCCTGGAGGAGGGGCATGCTGTGCAGAGCAGGCATGATGCCCCATGCTCAGGGCTGCGGTGACAGACGCCCAGGGCTGCAGGGGCACAGGATCTGGAAGACTGACCCCTAAAAGATGAGGAGGAATCAGTACAGGAGGCGAGGACAGAGGGTGGTGTCTGGGGAATTGCGGGGAGCCGAGTGAGGGTGTTTCCCTCCTTCCCCAGCCCCCGGGGGGAAGGGAGCATCTTTCAACAGACAGAGCCATCCCTCGCTGAGAGCTGCTTTGGGAGGAGTGAGGGCCCCCAGCACAGGTGTGTGAGCAGCGCAGGGTGGTGCTGGGGAGGGAAGGTGCCGACAACCTCCGGTGCCACTCTGTCCCTGAATCTGTCACCTCGATTCTCTCCATTCCCTGGAGGAGCCAGAGTTGCTGTGCATGGCCCCTTCCCACAGATGAAAAGGCTGAGGCCCAAGAGAGGCCACACAGCAAGAATGAACTATATTGCCTATGGATTTCTCTTGTTCCTTATCTTCTCTCCTTGTAGTATGGTGGCTCCATGAGGGCAGGGGCTTGTTGGTTCTGTCCACTGCTATATCTTTAGGATCTAGAACAGTCTTGTCATCTGGAGGCACTCATTGTATATTTGCTGAATGAATGAGGGGTCACCTCCTCTGAGCCAGGATCCTGTGCTGGGCACTAGGGACAAAGAGGTGATAAGGATAGGACCGTTCTCAGGAAGTCCACAGAACTCAGAGCCAGCTGTGTAAAGCCGACAGGCAGGGACTCCAGGGCTGCAACACTAGGGGAACAACTGAGAACCTTGAAGGATATGGAGGAGCAGGGACTTGGGGTCAGGAAATCCTGTTTCTTCTACTGACTTGTGGGGTGGGTCCTTGGTCCCCTCGGCTATGTAGGGGGGACTGGATTTGGCGAGGTCTGAGATTCTTGAGACGGGAGGAGGGTGCCCTGGGCCCCAGGCCCAAACTGAGCAAGGTCTGGAGCCTCCCCAGGTGAGATGGTGCCAGGGCTGGGAGGCCTGGGTGGCTGAGCACCTGTGCCTCATCCCCTAGGTCTGTGTACCTGCACAACAACAAGCTGGCGGATGCTGGGCTGCCGGACAACATGTTCAATGGCTCCAGCAACGTGGAGATCCTCATCCTGTCCAGCAACTTCCTGCGCCACGTGCCCAAGCACCTGCCACCTGCCCTCTACAAGCTGCACCTCAAGGTGGGAGGGAGAGGGCAGGGAGGAGCACTGCCAGAGCAGGGACCCACAGCAGGGGAAGAGCCCAGTCCCACATGGGCACAGCAGTAAGGCTGTGGGGGCCTTGAGCACGTGCCAGCGGGCACAGCGTCTGCTGAGGAGAAACAAGCAGAAACCCGGGCACCTGGCTGTCAGCCCCACATGGAGTACTTTAGGCCTGGGCCCCTCCCCGTGGCTCCGCCAGACCCCTCTCCACACCTCGTCCCAAGGCTCTGCCCTTGCCCCTTGGCCGTCCCTCATGCACCCCTCCCTACCATCCCACCTCTCAGAACAACAAGCTGGAGAAGATCCCACCAGGGGCCTTCAGTGAGCTGAGCAACCTGCGTGAGCTGTACCTGCAGAACAACTACCTGACTGATAAGGGCCTGGACAACGAGACCTTCTGGTGAGCCCCTACCTGGGCCCTCAGTGTGAGCTCGGCACCCAGGGAAGCCCTTCCCAGGGCTCACATGGCCAGGCCCTTGCCCACCTGCCCCTGGCCAGTTTCCACAGAGAGGGAACTTTGAGACTTTTGCCTTTACTGACGTTTCTGTCCCTAAGAATAGTGATATGTAAGGCCTGCCAAAATTCTAGTAAGGCAAGGAAATGTTTGCAGAGGCTGTCTTCTTCGTACAAAATAGAAACTCAAACATTCTTGTTGAAAGCAAATCTATTTTCAGTTTTTAGGGCCTGGGTAGCCTAAAAGGACAAAAGGCGTTAGTTAAACAATTAGTCTTCAAATAAACTCATATGTGTCAGAAACCATGCTAGATCCTTCCTATACCAATATATCATTGAATCAAACCAGTGAGAGCCTCGGAGAGGATTGAGGTCCCCCGTCAGCTAGAGGCAGAGCTGGGATGAGTTAGAGGCAGGTCCCCCGCCACACCTCCCTTGGGAATAATGTTGGAAACAAGTGCCGTGTGGGCTCCTGCCCACTGGCCTGATGCCCCGCCTCCCTCCAGGAAGCTCTCCAGCCTGGAGTACCTGGATCTGTCCAGCAACAACCTGTCGCGGGTCCCGGCTGGGCTGCCGCGCAGCCTGGTGCTGCTGCACCTGGAGAAGAACGCCATCCGGAGCGTGGACGCAGACGTGCTGACCCCCATCCGCAGCCTCGAGTACCTGCTGCTGCACAGCAACCAGCTGCGCGCGCAGGGCATCCACCCGCGGGCCTTCCAGGGCCTCAAACGGCTGCACACGGTGCACCTGTACAACAACGCGCTGGAGCGCGTGCCCAGCGGCCTGCCCCGCCGCGTGCGCACCCTCATGATCCTGCACAACCAGATCACCGGCATCGGCCGCGACGACTTTGCCACCACCTACTTCCTGGAGGAGCTCAACCTCAGCTACAACCGCATCACCAGCCCGAAGGTGCACCGCGATGCCTTCCGCAAGCTGCGCCTGCTGCGCTCCCTGGACCTGTCAGGCAACCGGCTGCGCACGCTACCGCCCGGGCTGCCGCGCAACGTGCACGTGCTGAAGATCAAGCGCAATGAGCTGGCCGCCCTGGCGCGCGGGGCGCTGGCCGGCATGGCCCAGCTGCGGGAGCTCTACCTCACGGGCAACAGGCTGCGCAGCCGGGCCCTGGCCCCCCGTGCCTGGGCCGACCTCGCTGGTCTGCAGGTGAGGGGGCGGGGTGAGGCGGGGGCAGGGCCGTGCCGGTGTGGGAGGCTACTGGTCTGGCTGCCCTTAGCCCACCCATCTGCTGGGCCCAGGTGAGGGGTGGGCAGGAGGGCTGGGCCGTGAGGGAGGTACCCGCTGGGCAGGCTGGGCCTTAGGGTAGGGGGTCTGGGCCATACCCAGGGTATGGCGGGCTCGTGGTACAGGCGCGCAGGTCAGAGCTCAGCTGGCATGGCTAGGCAGAACTCACCACCTGCAGAGACAAGCTTGAGGAGCCCTGTGGGGATAAGGGGAGGTCATGGCTGCAGGTGCGGGGGTCACTGGGCATTGTTCAGGAGGACTGGGGGGCAGGGACAGTTCAGGTGGCATGGGAGAGTGGAGTTCACCCACCTGTGGGCAAAGGATAGGTGCCTGGAGAAGGCTGGGCTTGGGGCAGGGGAGGACGGCAGGCCCGTGAAGGGTGCTGACCTCACCAGTCTGCAGAGTCTAGGGGGGTGTACTTGAGGCTTCTGGGACTGGTCAGTGGGCGTGGCACCCGTGGCCAGAGTCTGAGACAGGAGGGCTATCTGGCCATGTGAACTGAGCCTCCTTGGTTACAAGTGAAACCTGCTGACCCAATGAGGGGCGGAAAGGGAACTTCATTAGAGAAACCTGGGAGGCTCTGCTGCCTTACCAGGCCCCTCTCTCCCAGATGTCCCCAGGCCTTGCTCTTCCTTTTTCCTCAGGGCTCTGCTCAAATATAAGCTCCTTGGGAGGTCTTCCTTCACCGCCTGCCACCTTTCTCTGCTTTGTTTTTCTTCATAACCCTCATCCCTTCTGACAACAGATCATCGGTTTGCTTGTTTGTTGTCTGCTCTTCCTGCTAGAACAAGGGGCGGGCATTTTAGTCTGTTGTGTTTCCTGCTGGACCAGGGCCCTCGCTGTGATAGGTGCATAGTACATGCTTGTGTGGGGAGCTGTCAGGGTGGGGATGTCTGAGGGGAGTACAGGGGAGAGGCCCTGAGAGTGGGAGGCTGGGAGGTGGGGCAGAGCCCTGAGGGTGGAGTTGGGGGTTGGCAGCTGGCCCTGCAGGAGCAGCTGGGGTCTCTCCCAACCCAGACAGCCCGGCCGAGTGCCAGACACCAGGATCCAACCACCTGTGCCGGTCTCTCTTGGGTATTCTTAAGGGGCCCAAACCCCATTATCCTCTCTTCCACACCTGCTCCTTCTGCTGCATTTTCTAACTCGCTGAAGGGGGCAATATCCACCCAGGTGTCCACAGGAAATGTGGATGCTGCCCTGACACCCCCTTTGCACGCTGTCTGCCCTCCAACGCCCATTGTCACTAAACCCTGCCAACTCCACCATCACATCTCCCCATCTCTCCACTTCTCTCCATCCCTACTGCTCATACCGCCAAGTCAAGCCTTCCCCATTTCTTGCCTGGACCCCAGCTTCCTAGGAGCTCTGCACTCCTAGATTCCACATGCAGTCAGAGGGTATCTTGAAAAAAACATGCTCACCTAACACTCCCACCCAGGACCCTTCTGTGTCTCCCCGCTGCCTTTAGAACCCAGACCAGCACCCTTGCCACAGCCTTCAAGGCCTAGTCTGCCCCTGCTCCCAACCTAGCGTCTCAGTTTCCCAGGTGCACTGGGCTTTGCTCATACTGTCCCCTCTGCTGGAAGCACCTTCTCCACCCTGGTGGCACCTACTCATTCATTCATTCCACAAGCCTGTACCGAGCCTCACCATGTGCAGACACAGCTCTAGAGCTGAGGACCCAGAGGGAAATAAAACAGATCCAGGGTCACTACCCTCCTAGAGCTTATAATATACCTAGGAGTCAGCTAAAGTGTCACCTCCTCCAGGAAGCCACCGGTGATGGGCATGTTAGATGCCTGCCTGGGTGAGTCCAGTCGGGGATGGGGTGTCTGGTGGAGGGGGTTCTTCCTCTCACTGTTGGATCTTTCTACAAGCAGCTGCTCTTGTTGCTTCAGAGCCCCCACCTACGCTGGCTGCCGTCTATTCCCTCGACCCGAGGCTGGATCGGGCCCCTCCCCCAGGCTCCCTTATCACAGCCCAGTTCCACTGCTGCTATTGTCAGATTGTTGCGTCCATCTCCCCTGCCAGCCTGGCTTCCTGAGCACAGAGACAGCGTCTCAGTGGATTCCATGTCCCCAGTGCCCATGGGCAGGCACTGAGGATGTTTGGAATGAATGAGGAAGTGCTGGAACCATGTGGAAGGAACCCAGTGGGGAGCAGGGAGCCCTGCTGGGTAGGGGAGGTGACAAGGAGGCTCCCTCAGGTGACTGAAGCGAGTTCCCCCCTTGAATCTTGCATCTGGATTCATGGCCCCCAGTTTCCTGGCCCTGAGCCCCAGCCCATCAGGGTGAGGAGGGAGCTTAGAGATGATGGAAGCCCACCTGTGGCTGCACAGGTGTGTGTCGGGGCAAGGGTGCTGACAGCCCGAGGGGCAGGCAGTGAGTCGGGCCCGGGCACATCCGGGTCTCCTGCCTGATGCAGGTGCGTCCTTCTCCCTGGGAAAACTACCCCATTTTCCTGGCCACCTGCTTCCTGGACTCTAGGCCTGTGGTGACTCTGAGACTGGCCAGCCTGGGGCCTGGCTGCCATGCCAGGGTCACTGTGGGCTTTGAACCCTTGCCCCTGGCCCCTGTCCACATGGCCCTGAGATCCACGAATGAGCAGCCCCATCTCCACCCTCATCTGACACCACTGATGTGAGATTTAAAGACTGGAGGACCCCTAGACCCTGCCCTTCTGGGGTCTTTAGTCTGATGGTGGTGACAGGTGTGTTAAGGAGGGAAGACTTTGACACCTAGACATCTTGGCCGTGAATTCCTGTGGGAAGGCAGAAGGAGCGGAGTAGGATGTACATCAATTAGAACAAGGGTTCGGAGTCAGGCGCACCGGCTTCCAGCCCATACAGGCTGTATGGCCTGGGATAGATCTCTGAACCTCTCTAAGCCTCTGTTTCCCCATCTGGAAATGGGAATAATTATAGACCCCACCTCACAGGGTTATGAGATTTAGATAGGCTCTGGGGTTGGTGGGAGCTTGGCATGCTGTTAAGTGCTTTGGCTCCCCTGGTCACCCCTGCAGCTGCTCGACATCGCCGGGAATCAGCTCACGGATATCCCCGAGAGGCTCCCCGAGTCGCTCGAGTACCTGTACCTGCAGAACAACAAGATTAGTACTGTGCCCGCCAATGCCTTTGACTCCACACCCAACCTCAAAGGGATCTTTCTCAGGTAGGAGGTCCTCTGGGGCCCTGCACGTGCCCCTCTGGGGACTGGCCCGGCTCCAGCAGGATAGTCAGGGCACATGGGAACCACTTGCAGGTAGAGGTCAGTATTTGAAGCCTAGCTTTCCTGCTGACCAGCTGTGTGACCCTGGATACATCACAGAACCCCACTGAGCCCCTGTTTCCTCAGCGCTCAAGGGTGGGGACATTCCTGGCCAGGCCTCGTGAGGTTCATGGGTTTGTGAGAGGGCTTTGGAAGATTTAAAAAGCAGAGCATGTGGGTGTTATTGATGTTCCTGTGGCAGGAAGGGACCACAGAAAGCATCTTCCCAATTTACAGCTGGGAAGGCTGAGGCCCAGAGAGCACAGATGATCAATGTGTTCACAGCTGGCCAGGCTGGGCCTGGGCCTCAGATCCAGGACAGCAGATGTTCAGGTCCTCGCTGGGTTCTAGGGGTTTAGAATGATTCAGGGGACCCAGCTACCCAAGGAGCTTCCATACAGTAGAGCCAGGGTGGTTCTTCCCACCATCCCCACCCCCCAAGTCAGAGAGAAGGAGACAGATCAGAGTAAGGCAGTATGTGCACTCCCAGGGGCTTTGTGACCCAGGCTGGGTGACATCGGGGTGCAGTGTGACCTGTGCCTCTCGGCTCCTGCAGGAGACTGAGGTGCAGAGAGTTGAGGGGGCCTGAGATCAGAGCCCAGCCTCCCCCTTCCCAAACCCAAGTGTGTCCCTGGCCCAGCTTGGCCCTGGCCTTGTCTGTGTGCCCCTCCACACCTGGCACCAAGGTGACTCCAGGCTGGCAGCACAGGAGCCTCAGGCCTAGAGGTTAATGCCAAAGGGCAGGCAGAGAGAAGGCGTCTGTGTCTGCCCCCCCCCAAATCATAGTGAGAGCACAGATGGGGGAGGCCTTCCCTCCGCTGCCCTGGGTCACCCCTACCCCCCAGCAGCAGCCACGTTGAACAGCTTGAGCTCCCTGCGACACCCATGCTCCTGAGCCGCCTCGTTTTGTGTTTGCCGCGCGTCTTCCTGGAGGGCCCATCCCCTCCGCTCCGCTTCTGGGCTGGGTCAGTGTGGGGCGCGGTCAGGCCCTGGCGCTGACCCCACGTGGGTGGCCTGCACAGGTTTAACAAGCTGGCCGTGGGCTCTGTGGTGGAAAGTGCCTTCCGGAGGCTGAAGCACCTGCAGGTCTTGGACATAGAAGGCAACCATGAGTATGGTGACGTTTCCAAGGACCGGGGCCGGTTGGAAGAGGAAGAGGAGGAGGAGAAGGACGAGGAGGACGAGGAGGAAGAGGAAAGGTGGTAGTGACAGGGTAACCGGATCTGATGTAGGTAGGTGGTCTGTGCGGGGTGCGCTAACCTGCTTCACCAGTTTCCTGCCCCTGACCCTGGTCTAGGTCTTTCTGTCCTTTCTTCACCCTCTGTCCCCTGCTTCATCATTCATTTTGCAAATCTGTTAGAGCACTTGGTATGCTCAGGCCCTGAGTGAGAGGTCGGGTATGACAGTGCACCTGTGGGAGGCCGGCCGGTGCCGGGGGCCTCCATGCAGGGTGATGCATCCCTGATGGGACCCGCACAGGGGCTGGGATGGTGGAAGCAGGGAACGAATGTGGGGACCCGGGAGGAGGCTACTGCTGTATCCAAGCCAGAGATGCTGGGGGCGGGCATTGAGGATGCAGACAAGCAGATGGGCCTGAACAGAGTCTGGGGGTGCACACTTGAGAAGCCCAGGTAGTCCTGCTGGACATGGGGTGAGGGAGAAGACAAGATGCCAGTTCTAGCTTGGAATTCCAGGTGGACGATAGTACTAGGAGGAGCAGGTTTGGTGGGGGGAATGATGAGTTTGGAGGGGAATGATGAGTTTGGAGGGCACTGGAGGAGCTGCGCAGGGTGGGCTGGATATGTGGGTCTGGGGCTCAGGAGCGAGGTCTGGGCTGGAGATGGGGGTCCAGGCATCATCAGCCTTGAAACAGTCACTGAAGCCACAGGAGGCTGGGGGAGCTCGCCTTGGGGGAGAGAGAGAGAGAGAGCACGAGCATGGCCAGCCGGAGGGGAACGGCGGAAGGAGCTGGGACAGAGCACCGGGGCACCGAGACAGGAGAAATGCAGACAGCCCAGAACAGAGGGTGATTACACACGCATGCAACACAAACAACTGCACATGCACACAGCACACCAACCCACATGTACCCACGCTCACGCCCATGTCTAAACATGTACACACATGCACAAAGCACACACTCAAACACACACCACACATGTGCACACACAGACACACATATACTCCATCACACATTCACAGATGCAGGACAGGTGCACCATTGCATGCACATGTGTGCATGCGAGTACATGCGCACATGCCTCCCCAGGCACACGTGCCCTGTGTGCATGTATGCACACACACATACATGTGCATGCCCATTATGCCTCCATGCACAGGCTTCTCTGGAAGTAGAGGGAATCAGCCGTGCTTCTGACAGACTGATGGAGCCGAGCATGGCCACGGACTCACCGGATTTATCCACAAGGAGGTCACCAGGACCTTGTGGGGAGCGGCTTCAGGGGCAAAGAGGGTGGAGAAAGCGGCTGGAAAGGCGAGGGTTCAGGGAGTGTAGACAATTCTAAGAAGTTTGACTGTGAAGAGATGAAAGAGGGTGGTGGTGGGAAAGGGGGCGTGAAGTTCAGGCAGGGCTCTGTTCACATTATGCCTTTTTTAAGGGATAGAGCTGGCTTGAGGGCTGATGGGGAGGGGCAGTGTGGAGGGGGGAGTTAAAAATATAAGAGAAGAGAGCTGGGTGTAGCCATCCCTGTGGAAACAGGAGGAAGGACTGGCTTGGGCGGGAGGGTCAGCGCTCCTTTCACTGTGGCAGCAGGACGGAGGACCGAGTGGCTGCAGTTACACGCAGATTAGTGGCTTGGTAGCTGGATGTGAAGTCACACCTGCCTGATGCACACACCTCTCTGTGCAGCAGGAGGTGCTCAGCAGACGGGGGTGGGTGTGGAGACGATGACCAGTTGGATCCATCCATGCCTGGGGTTTTGGCCAGGTGTGTGGGACAGGAGGGCAAGGAACAAGGAAACTGAGGGTACTGGCAAGAGAATGGCTGCCTCGCGGAGGCTGGGGGTCAGGCTGGGAAGGGAAGAGGGTGCAGACAGGAAGGGCTGGTCTCCTGGGGGGGATGTAGGAGAGTGGGCACAGTGGTGGCGAGTAGACAGGAGGAGAGGTGTGGTCAGGAGGGAGAATCAGAGTGAGCCGAGCTGGGGGTCCTGGGGCCAGGGTGTGGCCATGGGAGGAGGCCACTGGGCCACTGTTCGGATGCTGAACTGAAGTGGGGCCTGGGTCAGAGAGAGGCCTGAGGGGGGTTGAGGATACCGTGGGTGGATGACAGAGGGAGGTGGGGAAAGGGGTCCAGCTGATGACAGAGAGAGCAGTGTGCTGGGCTGGCTATCCAAGCGTGGAGGGCAGGCCCAGAGGCAGTGCTCGGGAGTCATCTTACTTGACTCCTGGGGCCCTGGGCCATGAAGCTGGAGCCCCTTCTCTCCACGCATTGTCCTCAGGCAGAGCCAGGGGTCAGCGACTGGGGGACTGGCCATTCAGTGAGGATGCTGTGGCCCTCACGAGGGGTACCCTGGGTCCTGGGGCGGAGAAGATCTGCCCCCTCTAGAGGACATTGGCCGCGGTCAGGTGTGCTGAGCGGGACCCTAGGAGAGGCCCTGGGAAAGGCCAGAGAGATCCGAAGTCCCTCCAGTCCACACCAGGCGCCCCAGGAGCACCTCCTAGTGGGTGACCCGCTGGCTCTGGACCCCTGGGGCACCTCCCCCTCAGGCCTGCAGTTGCCTGACCCTCCCAGAGCCCCCAGCTCTAATCTACCTGTCCCAGGCTGGTCGTGGTTGGCGGGTCTGCCCTGGCCTCCCCTGACTCTCCCGCATGTTCTGCAGGATGACGGACCGCTGGAGCCTTTCTGCAGCACGTGCCTGAGCCTTGTGCGTCCCCACTCTGCCTCTCTCACAGACACACCCAGCACAGCACCTGCCGGGCCCCCGCTCCGCACACAGGCTGGACCCAGTCTCCCACACCCACCCCTTCCCGCAGCCAGACACATGCAGACACCACACCCACACACACCACACACACCACACGGCTGCACATCATCCTCCAAATGCCCCACTCGCCCCACACCCGACACCGCCATCACCCCCTGAGTCCTGCAGACTCGATGAAGGGTCTGACCTGCCCTGGCACTCATGGGTGCCTGTTCCCTGCCCCGTGGACACACATGTACATACACACACATACACGAGTCACATGCCAACAGCCCTCCTTGGCCTATGCCGCCAAGAGCTCTTGCCCCAGCCAGAAATGGCCAGAGCAGCTTGCTGTCTGACTGTCTGCCCGTCCGTCTGTCCCTTGCGGAAGATACAGAGTTACCTCCATCCTCTCTGCGGCCAGGTGCCTGCACCCTCTGGAATTCACAAAAGCTGGCTTTTGTTCCTCTCCCTGCATTTGGGGACAGGAACCTTCAGGACTGCTGCCCTGGCCCGCCCACCCTGCTCCCCACCACTGGGGCCGGCACTCCCCGCCAGGCCCTGGCCGGCTGCAGGCACATCTTTGATGGGCCAGCCCCCCTGAGGCCAGAGGGAAGGTCTGGGGCCGCTAGGGCCCTTGGGCTGGAACTAGGCGGAGGCCATGGGGCTGGGCAGAACAAGAGCGAAGGGCCCAGCTGCACCGATGAGAGAACTTTTTTATTCTTTGGGCCTGAGGGGAGTTCTGGGTGCCTTTGGTTTTTTTTATTCTTTTTTAAGGAAAAAAAAAAATGATAAAAACTTCAAAGCAGATTTTTCTTGTTACAGAAAAACTAATATAAAAGCATTACCCCAGTCTGGCAGCCTGTGGCCGTGTCTATGTGTGCTTCCTGCCAGGTGCTGGGCTCATGCCTGGCCGGGTGGGCAGGATCCAAGCACCTCAGCACCTTCTGGACCAGCAGGAGTCAGTGCAGAGTTCAGGTCTTGGGGCCCACAAAGTAATCACACAGGCAGAGGTCCAGGGACACAGGGTTTAGTTGCAGGTAAGGCGGCCTGGAGGCAGGTGCAGCCCCTCAGCTGGGTGGAGGTCAGCAGGTTGGGACCACCACACTAGGCCGTGAGCTCACTCTGCACTCCCAGGGTCTGAGCATCCAAGCAAAGGACCTGCCGGCTTCAGGCTGCTCAGGGCTCCTGTGCACTGAGTGGGCATTCCTGATGGGGTCTGTCCTATAGAGGATGCTGGAGTGGGAAAGGGGCTGGAGGCAGGCCTGGGAGCTGGGGCTCTGGTCTCTGCAGACCTGCCCAGGGAAGAGGTTGCAGACATGCCCAGTGCACCACCACCACCAGCAGGGCCAGAGCTGGACCAGAAGGCAGTACCCGGCTTAGGGCAAAGAAGAACCTCTGACGGGCAGAGCTGCCCCACAGTGGATGAGATGCCCAGCAAGTAGTGGCCCCTCACTACTGCAGGTGTGTAAGCATGCTCCTGTCAAGCCCAGGAAAGAGCAGGTTCCTGCCTTGTGTGGAGCAGATACCATTGCTCCAAGGCCCTTAGAGATGTGACACAGGGAAGGGGCCAATAAGCCAGGCCACACCATGTGGGGAGTTAGGATAGCTTGACATCTGACCTCTCCTAGGTGATTGGGCCTTAAGGAAGGAAAGATGCTCCCATGGTGGATACTACAGCCCTCAGCCCTGCAGTGGGAGGGGGAGCCGGGGGCCCTTCCTGGGCTCCTCAGACTATGGCCCTGGGAGGAGGAGGGAAGTAGTTTAGGAGTGGGGGCTGGGAGGCAGGTACCCTCCTGATTCTCAGAGTGACCCTGGAGGGCTCCTCCCCTCGCCCAGCTTCAGTGTCTCCAGGGCTCCACAGTGCAAGACCCTGGGGCTGCATCTTCTCCCCAGAGTACATCCAGAGCAGGCTGTGTGGCCAGGGCTCTTCTGTGTCCCCTGCGAGCCTCCTGGAGGCACCATGGGGCTGAGGAGAACGACGGAGGGAGAGTCTGGAAACTTCTTGGGCACATCCCCTCCTTAAAGCAAAGCATTCACTGAAAGGAGCCAGGCTGGCTGAGGAAATGTGTTTCTTTTGTGAGGACTGACCTCAGGGCCCTGCCTGCAGAGCAGAGCCCAGGCTGCGGGCAGAGTGGTCTGTCCACACTGTGGCCGTCCAGACAGGCCCCTGGGCAGCCTGGTTTGCACTCTACCTCCTGAATGTGACGGCCCAGGCAGGCCTGTCCCCACTCCAGCCACCAGGATGGGCTCATTTGCATGCTGGCTGCCCAGGCAGAGCTGTCTACACTCCAGCTACACGGACAAGGCTGTTGACATTCTGGCTCCCTGGACAGCCCTGTCTGTACTCTGGCTGCCCAGACAGGCCAGTCTGCTCTTTGACTGCCTGTATTAGCCCAATAAAGAAATGCTGGCCAGAGTATGGTCGCTAGGCCCACAAGATTGAAAAACAAAATACCTTTATTTAGTCATCACTGAATTTGCAAACACAGAAGGGAATAGAAAATGTAACTCCACTTCATCACACGGGCTTTGGGGGAGCGCTGACCCCAGGGCCACATGGGTAGCTTGACTAAAGCATCCCAGGTGAGCCTGCCTCCCCAGTCCCGGCCAGCCCACCTGTTCAGTGGGAGTCTAGCCCTGGTGTTTCTAAGGGCCCTGTGGCTCTGATGAAGACATCCTCGTCTCCACATTGGGTGAGCTTTGTGAGAGATAACTGGTAGGACAGGAGACGGGACGGGCTGTGGCACATGGAAGGCAGCGGTCTTGGCCTTAGGCTGGGCCCATCCTTGGGGAGAGCAGTTTGTTTGAGGCCACGTGTTACGGGGCAGGGTGGGGGCTGGCCTGGGCTGGGACACAGCTGGGGCAGAACCAGGACATTGCTGTGTCTTCATAAATTGAAAGCAGTGGTGGCTCTGGGGCTCCTGGGGAGGGGCAGAGCCTCTCTCTCGGCATCTGGCCTTGCAGGCATCCCTATCCTCCGGGAGGGAGGGGCCGAGGCTTGAAAGCCTTGAACTAGAGTCCTGGCCCTGACATTATTTGCTCTGAGACCTGGCGCAAGTGTTTTCAGCTCTCAGAGCCTCAACTCTGTGCTCCAGAAAGTGGGGACCGTACCCCTGCCTGCAGCCCTCACAGGCCAACACGATGCAAATGTTACAGTCGGGGCTTGGGCTACGCCTGCCTGTAACTCTCCAGCTGGGGCTTCCACGTGCAGTCTTTCCCCTTTCTGAGACTCCACGATCCGTCAAGTGGCTCTCATTCCGGTCTCTCAAGGGGCGGGGAAGATAGTGTGAGCCTGGTCCTTGTGCTCAGGAAAGCCGTGAGTTGAGATCCTGCCCTTGGCCCCTAATCTTGGAGGCCTGCCCTGGCCCCTACAGCTCCGCAGGCTCAGACGTTGGTCTCAAGCTCACTGATCTCAATGGTGCAGTGGTCCAGACTGGCAGCAGCTGGCTCCTCATCCTGCTCCACCTGGATGGGGACGTGGTGGGGACAGGTGGGGCCCAGGGTCAGCTCTGAGGCCTCAGCCACGCTCTTCACACAGCCATTCTGCTGGGTCGCCACGATCTCCTGGAGGCTCACGGGCTTGGTCTCGCAGGGCAGCAGTTTCTGGTGAGGGGAAACAGGTTTTGGCAGCAGCAGGCGAGACTGAGGTTAGGCAGTAGGGAGGACTGAAGGAGCAAAGGGCTGGGAACAACCTGATTGGTTTTCCTACAGACGTGCTGGGGGATCTTGATAGGTCACAAGGGCTCTCTGGGCTCCAGTTCCAGGCTGTCCTGCCTTCTCCTGGGACTGTCTTAGTAGAGGAGGGCACCTGGCCCACGGGGTCCAGTGCGGGAATGGGCGGCTCCCCTGCCTGGCCTCAGCGTCCTCCCCATGGAGTGGGGCAGCCTGCTACACGTGGTTACGGAAGGAGCCCTGAGGACCGTGAAGCCCCGGCAGACGTGTGAACGCTGGCATTGTTGTCGGCAGGACACTAGGGTACTGCTCCCTGAGGGCACTGTGTTCACCACTGCTGCTCCTGTGTCTAGATCAGCACTGGGCACAGTGGGTGCTCAGCAGTTTGCTGTTAGAGGAATCTGTCACCCGGGTGCCCACGATGAGAACAAGGCGTGGAGGGATCAGGCGAGGGCTGCCCAGCTGGTGGGTGGCCGATGTGCTGCCTTGCCCCCCTCGACCCGGCTCCACCCCCGGGTCTTTGGGCAGCCCGGCTGGGAGGGAGGCACCGTTCTCACCTCGGTGCCCGTGTCCTGAGCGAAGTCCTTCCGGCAGACATGAGCCATGATCCCGGCGGCCAGCGCATCACCCAGCACGTTAATCATGGTGCGGAAACGGTCCCTGGTGGGCCAAGGTGGGCAGTGAGCGGCAGGCCCTCTGCTGTAAGGGGGGCTGGAAGAGGACAGTGCTCACCCCAGCAGCACCCACAGGATGGACGCCTTCCTGGTCCTCCCAGCCCACCACCCCCTGGTGATGCTCAAGTGGGTGATGCAGGGCCGGCTTTGTAGGCATGTGACTGTGCAGTGGCTCAGGGCCTGTGTGTAGAAGGGCCCGGACTTGGGCTAATGCTCTGCTCCCACCCTCTTGAAATTCTTTATAATTTTTGAACAAGGGATCCCACATTTTCATTTTTGAAAACTGGGCCCCGCAAATAATGCAGCTGGGCCGGTGTCAGCGAGTACCCACTGTGCCAAACCACAGCAGTTCCCCAGCCCACCCCGAGTGCCTACCACCCAAGGGATAGGGGTGGGTGGGGCGAACCCCACTCACAGAGCCCAGTCGACAGCGATGATGAGGGTGATGTCATCAGTGGGAAGTCCCACGGAGGTGAGCACGATGACCATGGTGACGAGCCCGGCCTGGGGAATGCCGGCTGCCCCGATGCTGGCTGCGGTGGCTGTGATGCTGCAGGAGGGGCGGGGAGCATTGCTGGGCCCTGGACCCAAGGAGGAGGCCAAAATCCCAGGGCCTCTGGGGACAGCATTGTGGAGCAGGAATTGTTAGGACTGCCACATCAGGGAGTTCCCCGGGTGGGAGGCATGTCTCTGCTTAAGGTCCTGTGGTCCCAGAGGCCCCCATCCCTGGCCTCAGCAGAACCTCCTGAGAAGTTTGTGGAAAACCCTGTGTCTGGAGCCACTGTCTCTGTAGGTTTCCAGGAAGCTGCCCACAGATTCTGATAGTCCACTGGCACAGCTCTGCCCAGCCTCCTTCTAGGACTGGGTCCCCAGGGGGTCAGACTTGTACCCTCGGGGTGGCATGTGAGGCCTTCCCCTTGGCCTCTGCCCCTCACCCTAGCACCCTTCCCTCAGCTCTAGCCACACCAGCAGCTCTTCCACCGTCCCTCAATCCTGCCCCTGGCCTCTGCTTACCCTGTGCCTGCCTGCAACACCCTCCCTGCTCTGCATGTCCAGACTGCAGGCCCTCTTCTGGCCCCAAGCTTCCCAGCCTGCTCAGATCTCCCCCTCTGCAGGGCAGCGCTGGGGAAGGAGCCTGGTGCCCTGAGTCACGAGGCCAGGTCACGTTTCAGCCCCAGCACTGGCTTGCTGTGTGGCCTGGAATAAGCCCCTTGCCCTCTCTGGGCCTCAGAGACTCCATGAGATCTGGGAGCTCAAGACTCCTGAAGGCCGTTCCAGAGTACCCCCCGCCCCAACCCACACTGGGTGCAGGGTGTCAGGAGTGCACCTGATGGTGATGATCTGGCCGAAGTCCAGCTCATAGTTGTTGACCTGGGCAATGAAGATGGCGGCCACAGCCTCGTAGAGTGCGGTGCCATCCATGTTGATGGTGGCGCCCACGGGCAGCACGAAGCGGGCAATGCGCCGGTCGATGTGGTTGTTCTCCAGCAGGCACTTGAAGGTGATTGGCAGTGTGGCTGAGCTGTGGGCAGAGGGGCCAGTGTCTGCTCATCACCCACCTCCAGGACGGTCAGGGCCCCCGGGTTGCCCGCTGGCCAGTGATGGAAGCTCTCCCCACCCCCCAACGCCAGGCAGCTGGCCCATCTGGGGTGGGGGGAGAACAGGCTGAAGGGGCTTTGAAAATGGTCCCATGGCCAGACTTGCCCAGGCCCAGGGCCTCAGAGACCCTCATACGCACAGGTCAGGAAGGGAGTTACCACCAGCCGATCTCCTACTATGCGCCGGGCACTGTGCTTTATACATCCTCATGGCTTCCTGCGAGGGAGGGGTTTTAAGTCCCTTTTACAGGTGAAAAAACTGAAGCCCAGAGGGGAGGAGGGGCTGACCCTGTGTCACACGACTGTGCCAAGTGCGGATGAAGAGGTCAGTCAAAAGCAGGGCTCTGGCAGGACCACTGGCTTCAGATTCCGGCCTCCCACTAGCCCAGTGGCCCTGGCACCTCCTTAACCTGCGTGTGCCGTAGTTTCCTTGTCCCAAGCAGTCCATACATTACAGAGCTATTAGGATTCAACGAGTGGGCCCTCAGGACAGCGTCTGCATACTGTAGGCGCTCAACCAGTGGTAGCCACTGCTCATGTTGCAGCTGTGTTGTTACCGAGCTCCCAGTGGCAGTGTTGGGACTGAAACTCAGGTTAGCGTGGTCCCAGAGCCCTTCCTCTACCACAGGCCATTGCCTGGGAAGCCCACTGGCACCTGCCAGAGCCCCTCATGGGCCCCAGGCATGCTGGGCCCGAGGCCGTGGTTCCTGCCAACAGGAAATGGCGAGGGCTGCCGGCTCTGTCACGGCGGCCAACAGCTGCTTGGGGCTTCGTCTTTCCCTCTCACCTCCTCCCTCGGCCCTGGGTGAGGGTTCCTGGACAAGGCTTCTAGGGCTTCTCCTCACTGGGCTTCTGCTCCTCCTGAGTCCTGTATGAGGTGCTTCTGCTGCCAAGGGTGGGCCATGTGGCTGCCAGGGAAGGAGGTCTGTGGTGGCCCTCATTCCCATTTTACAGATTGGGAAGCTGAGGCCCAGGGAAGAGAAGGCAGTAAGGGATGCAGGGAAGAGCCAGGCCTTTGGTGCCAGGGACATGGGCTCAAGTTCGGGTGACTTCTTCCATGCGGAGCTTGGACATTCGCTGTGGGGAGAACCACCCTTTCTTCACAGGGTTAGATGCCCAGTAAGTGACCACCTCCTTTCCCCCACCCCACCCCTTGCTCAATAGCCGAGTTTGCATGACTCTACCTCCCTGGGTCTCCTGCACTCGGCTGTGGTCTGGGATCTTTCAGGGCAGGTGCTGCTTCATCAAGCCCAGACCGGCCTTAGTGGGTTATCTCCGTTAATCCCACAGTGACCCTATGTGGCAGAGGCTACAATGATCCTCAGTCTGTATCCGAGGAAACTGACAGGGAGGTCACCAGGGAGGTCAGGTGACTTGCCCACAGCCACACAGCTAGTGGGTGATGGAACCATGAGGCAAGTTCCTACTGTCTGGAGACACCACCAAGGTTGTGACGGGGCAACTTGCCAGGCTGTCCCAGTGACAGTAGACAGGCAAGGTCCCTAAACAGCACAGGGCCTGACTTCAACAGAAGCACCACGTGGCAGCGCAAGGCGACAGCGATAGCGATTGCAGACTCAGCACTCTTCAGCTCTCCCCGCCCCTGTTGCGTGGAAGCCGAGCCCCATGTGGACTGAGTGAACCCGGGGTATGTGGGCAGGTGGAGGAGGGCTTTCTGCCATTTGGGCAGGTAGTGCCTCAAGCATAACATTTTAAGAATACGTCTTGTTACCGTAGCATCTCCCAAGTTTGTGAAGCAGGTCATGCTGACACCTTCCGTGGTTCTATGGCTACAGACAAATGATGGCTGGACAGAAGGACAGCATTCAGCCATGGTCTCCTCCCCCATCCTGCCCGCTGCCCAGGGCTACCTGGAGGAGGTGGCCAGCGCGATGAGCAGGGCCTGGAGAATGCCGCGGATGAAGACGATGGGGTTCTTTTTGGTGATGAAGAAGTAGAGCAGGGGCAGGATGAAGAGGCCGTGCACCACCAGCCCGCACACCACGGTGGCAGCGTAGAAGCCCAGCTTCTTTCCCACGGTCGTGGGGTTGTCCATCTCCAGGATCTTGCCAGCGATGAGGAACACGATGCCAAAGGGGAAGTACCTGGGGTGGGCAGGGCAGCCGGCTCAGTGCTGGGCAGACAAAGGTCCTGGGAGGCCCTGGCACTGCCTCACTGCCTAGCCTCACCCTTCTAAGCCTCCCGGGGCTCCTGTGAGGACAGAATGAGACTGTGTACCCAGGTGCCTGGCACATGGTGAAACGAATGCCACCTCAACCAGCCCAGCAATGCACAACCTCCTGCCCCTCTGCCTTCCTCCGTCCAGGCCTTTGAGGAGCTCCCCTGCCCTCTGCAAGCCCACGTTTCAGCCCAGCAATGCCACAGCCTCTGGGGGTGACCTTGGCAGGCCTCTGCATTTCCCCATCTGACTGTGCAAGGTTGTATTAGAAGATTCCTAAGGTCTGAACTCTGAACCAAGAAGGGGCAGCTGGTTGTCACTTTCAGTGTTTCCTTTCTCCAAAAACTGAGCTGATGAGGCCCCAGGTGATGGGGAAACTGAGGTCAAGAGTGCAGGGCCAGGTTTATTAGCTCTTAGCTTGCCGCCAGTGGGCCTGATGGGGCCAGAAGTGGCAGGCCCAGGGCTGGAACCCGGCCTGGTCAGGGCTGGGGGGATCCAGGGGAACGCAGCCTCCCGGGCAGCTTTCTGCTCCCTCCTCTGGGACCACGGTGTCCCTCCAGCTGCCCAGGGCAGAGCTGGAAAGGGGGTGGAGTGGGTAGAAGAGAAGCCCCCCGCACCCCTACGATGAGGCTTACCACACAGCCACTGCCACGATCTTCATGACGGACTCATTGAGGCACTGGCAGAAGCTGACCAGGGGGGCCCCGCTGTCACCCATACGGCCCAGCATGATGCCTGCGGGGGGCAGGGACACAGCATGTCACAGACGCCGCAGACGGCGGCAGATGTGCACGACGCCTACATGTGCCAACAGACGCTGGTGGCCAGGCAGGGACAGACCACAGGCACATGCAGATCTCGGCACTTAGCCGACTGCCCAGCAGCCTCTGACGCCCCAGCGCTTCCCCCGCGCCTCCCCTCTCCTCCCCTCTGGAGCAGGCTGTGACCTCCCCACAGGGCTCTCATCTCTTCCTCCTCTCTCACCCTGCTCTACCCAGCAGCAAGTGCCATGTTCTAAAGATAAAAATGCTCCCTGCCAACACCCCCGACTGGCTTCCCTGCACACACACAGCATAACCAACACTCCCACACCCCCCGCTTCAGGCCCCACTTGATCTGACCCCGTTTACAACTCCCGCCTCTGTCAGGCCCTGCTTTCCCTTCCTCACTGTGTTCCTGCGTCCCGGCCTTCTTCACGTTTCTAGTCTACATCAAGCTCTTGACTGTGGGGGGGCCTTTGCCCTCGTGGTGCCCGATGCCTGAAGCCCTGGCCTGGCTGGACACCCGCTCCCACTGCCCTGGCAGACTCCCCACCTACTCCCCTCTATTTCACCTCTTTCTGATCCCTTCATATCACTTATTACAATAGTCTGGTGTTTTTTTCTGTCTTCTCCAGTAGAAGGTTAACCCCATGAAGGCAACTCATCATTGGATAGATGAATGTATGAATGAACAAATGAATGAATGATAAAGCCTTTTCCGGAGCCCCTGTTACCCTCCCCTTGGGGTTCTGGGCTCTCCTTCACTCAGGAAGCATTCACGTGTGTGCTATTCTGCGGGGTGAGCTCATGCAGGTGAGCATGGTGAGGCCACTCCTGGAACAGTGACAAGTGACTCCTCTCCCTCTGGTGACACAAAAATGGAGAGCAAATCACACCCTGTGACTGCCCTCATGGAGCTTACTGTCACTGTGTCCGAGAGGCTCATCCACTGACTCAGCTGGGGAGGGGCAGGATTTGAACCCTGGTCTGTGGGACTCCAGAGAAGAGCTCTTTCCCTGCCCATGAAGCCTGACCCAGACTGTCTGGGGAGCAGCTACCACGGGTGATGGAGAGCGGTGGTGCCCTGCTGGGGTGAGCAGGAGAGGCCGGAGATGCGGATGACACTGGGCCCAGCCCTGCGCATCTGGCCCACGGAAGCCTCACTGAGCTCAGAGCCAGGTTTCCTGCTGGCTCTGTCCCTTCTCGGCTATTCCTGTTCCTCATCAGGCTCCCTGGGGCACCCATGGGCTCCGGCTGGCTGGGTGCTAGTGTGCATGGGACGCAGGGGGTGGCAGTGGGCTTGCTCCCACAGGCAAGGCCAATGACACCTTAGCATCAGTTACCTCCCAGCACCAGTGAGGAAACGGGGAAGGAGGTTGCGGTGAGGGGAGCGGCTGTGCAAGTGTGCTCGCTCATGCTCAGATGTGGGCACATAGATGTGGGTGCAGCTAGAGCTGGGCACACACAACAAATATACACCGACACGTGGACAGTTGCATGTGCTCAGCAAACAGTGAGTTGAAGGGTCTCAAAGGTTTCTTTAGCTCTGCCAATAGATGTCCTTTTAGTGTGTTCCCACCCCTAAGAGAGAGGTGATGGCTGGGAGGAGGAAGAAAGTCCAGGATTGGGGACAGATTATCAGATGTACTGAGGATGCTTCCAAACACCATCTCCTCACACACTCGGGTCTCTGAGGTCCTGGCCCCTCTGTGTGCCTGCCTGGCCTTTTGACCACGACGATAAGTGTTCCGTTACCCATTACATTCATCCATTCATCCAGCCATCTACCCATCTCTCTGGAAGATTTTACTGAGCACCAGCTATTCCCGTGGAGGCTATGGGGCTAAATGGAGAACGAGCCCTGTCTCCGCCTGCATGGAGCGTACACAGCTGCCGCGCATTAAACAGTCACACAAACAATTATGTAACTGCATTGGGTCAAACATGTGAGTAACGCAGGGCACCTGACCGGGGGGTCAGGTAGACTTTCCCCAGGACGGGATGCTTGTACAGAGGCCCCTCAAGGATGAGAAAGGTGCAGGCGAGAGGGAGGGGCAGGAACCGCCAGGCTGAGGGAGGTGGGAAGGGCCCGGGAGGCGCCTTCCAGGAACTGGCAGCAGGGCGGCGCCTTCCAGGAACTGGCGGCAGTGCGGCGGCGGGAAGTGAGCAGGACGAGAGGGGGCAGCCTGGCCGGAGCTTGCAGGCTCTGCGGGCCGCGCGCGGTGTCCGGACCCCTCTTGGAGTACAGCGGAGCCAGTGGAGGCTTTACGTGGGGACTCAGTGACCCCGTGACGAGGACACACCAGGACAGGGAACTCTTGAGGCGGCATTTTGCAGAAACCAGGTGAGACATGACGATGGCCTTGGCTGGGGCGGTGGGCCAAAGGTAAATGCACAGACTGGAGAGAGATTTCAGAGGCAGGCCTGACTGGATTTGGGTGTGGGCTGAGGCAGAAGGTGGGGTAGCAAATGACCCCCAGGTTCCTTGCGTGAGAAACCAGGAGGATGGGGAGGCTTTCCACTTGAGAAGAAAACCCTGCAGAGGAGTCGGAAGCCAGAGACGCCCTCCCAGGTCTGGGGCTGGGGCGACGGGGGGCCGATGTGATTTTATAGTGAGACTCATGATGACCCCTGGGCTGGCCTAGAAGGACGAGGTGGGACTGACAAGCTAGATTGCTGTGGAGGGGTTAGGACTTCCTAGGCTCCAAAGAAGGGAGAAGGTTGTATGCGTACGTTGGCGGGGCTGGCCATGGGCGCACAGGCAGGGGCGTGTCCAGAGGTTTTGTGGGATCTGAAGCTTACACAGTTTGCGGACCTCTTCAAGAAAAAGAATACAAAATTAAAAAAAGAAAAAAAGGTACAGGCCTCAAAAGGGGCCTGTGCAAGTTAAGCGTTACCAGCTTCCTGGTAAGTAGCCTGTGGTGGGCCTTGGGGACCCAGAGAAGAGTAGCAAAGGGAAGGGTGTGGTCAGGGGGCCCCAAGAAATGGCACAGACAGGTCTGCAGAGAGAAGGCCCCATGGTTGAGGGTGGAGGGGAGGAATGAGGGCTTTAAATAAACAGCCGCTGGGACGGGGCTAGAGGCATGCTCTTCTCATAGGGAGGGCCGACACCCCTGGAGGCAAACAGCACCCAGGGATGGGGAATTCCGAGTGAGGAACATCAGCTCCAACTTGAGGGAGGGCTGGGGACACCCCCTGCCCCCGTAATGGAATGGGGACATGAGCCACTTCCTGGGGAGACTCCAGGCTATTCGGGTTACTGAACGCAGGGATGCAGGGAGGGATAAATGCAAGGAGGGCCAGGCTCCAGGGCACGCCAGGGTGGGTGGGCAGCACATACCCATGGTGGCAGAGAAGATGACGATGCCCAGCACGTTCATGCCGTCGCTGGTGCCAGGCTCCGACTTGTAAATGACCTCAGGGGGTGGGGTCAGGTCCAGGGCGAAGTTCTGCACACGAGAGCCATTCTCCTCCTGGACCCCATAGATGAGCATCCGCCGAGGAGGGGCCTCCTCCGGTGCCACCTTGGGGGACTTCACAACGGGGGTGGTCTTGGTGCGGTACTGGTGGGCAACATCCCAACCCCGAATGAGTCCAAGTGTTGTTATTAATATCAACAACAACAATAACAATAACATCTTGGAAGCACATTTGTATCTACTCATGAACTATTTGATTGACAATAACCCTGTGACATAGGCAGGACAGGGATTATTATCAATTATTATCAATATTTTACCAAAAATAAGACTGAGATTCCTTTATCCATCCATACACTACCCAGCCACACCTCCCTCCATCCCGCCTTCCCTCTTCTTTCTATGCCTCATTACACCCACCTGGCACCCTCTCTAATCGTCCATCCATCTCCTACCTGGATAATCTACTTGGATAATCCTCCTTTCACCTGTTTATCCCCTTTCAACCATCCATTATCCATCCATAACAGCCAGCCAGCCCTGCCTTCCACTGATGGAAACTTGGATTTTCTATTTGAAAAGCTCAGCTTGTCCCGAGCTTTCTTGATGAGATGAGGCCCCAGCTGGGAAGAGCTGAGTGGCTGAGTCACCTACCTTTCCTCCTCAGCCCTCAGGGCATTCCTGAGTCTTTTCCCCTCATTCCTCAGGTACTAGGAGTCCACACAAGGGCTCCTATCCTCCCAACACTACAGTATCAATAAAGCAAGTCTTCTAGTGGGGGAAAAAGGGAACCACTCAGGATCTGTGCTTCAGTTCCCTCATCTGTAAAATGGGGTCTTAATAGTTAATCTACCTCGTTAGGTTAAATGAGACAATATATGTAAAGTGTTGACAGCAGGGCCTGGCACATGGTAAGCCTTCTGTAACCAGTACTGCTATTATCACCACCACCACCACCATCACCATCATAATCATCATCCCAATGTTGAACACACTGTGCTGGGTGCTGGGCCTTGAAGGATGGGTAGGAGTTTTCCAAAAGATAAAGGGCATTCCAGACAGGGAAGTGAAGTAAAGCAATATTCTCTCTTTCTCTCTCACATCTTCAATAATTCTGCATCACTGTTGGAATAATATCTAAACTCCCTAGCCTAGCATTCAGGGCCCTTCACTACCTGGCTTATTTCACAGATGAAGACCCAGGAGGTTAGGAAAGATATAGTGATTAGCTCAGGGTTTCACAGCTCCTTATTTCGGAGCCTCTTCCGCAACCCTCAGCCACCTCCTCTGTGTCTCCAGGCCCAATACAGGGCCCCAGCACAGGGAAGAAGATCAGGAAATGCTTGTTGGACTGAGTCAACCAACCGGCTGACATTTTAGAAGGGGAAAAGAATGGGAAATTATTAGAAGTGCAGACAAAGATTGGTGTACAAGGTTGTTTACCATAATTTCTTGTTTTGGAAAACAACTGAAAGGGGAAATGGGCAAATAAATTATAGCCCAGCCTTACAAGAGCCAAACAGTTGCATCATCACTAAATATTGTAGTTTTAAGAAACATTTAATAACCATGGAAAGTGCCCATGATATAATGGGAGTGGGGAAAAAAAAGCAAGATGCACACCATATATGTACTATGATCCTAATTTTATTTTTTAAAACATTTCTACAGAGAAAAAAAGACTAGAAACATACCTTCTACTATCGCTATTGCTAGGTGCTGGAACTACAGGTGATTTTTATCCTCTGCTTTCTATTTTTTAGTATTTTCCTAATATTTTACAGTGAATGTTATTACTGTTTTTATTAGGGGGAAAGGATTATTCTAAAAAGAAAGAGAAAACAGGCTTAGACGCAGACAGGTCTGGGTTCACCTACTAGCTCTGCCATTTACTAGTGGTATAACCTTGGGCAAATCCTTTAACCCTCCTGAGCCTCAGATTCCTCGTCCAGGAGAGGGGCTGGCCCTACCCCAGGGCAGGGTTATTATGAGGACTGAAGGGGATGGCGTGTGTGAGCACGGGTGTAAACGGGGGCAGAGCAGGCACTCAGCAGGGGCTTCCCTCCACCCTCATAATTCTTCCTCGTGAAAAGTTGGAACCCAGGGCAGGAGTGTGGCCACAGGAGGCTCTAAGGATTCAGTTCCTCCCACCACCTCTCCCTGTAGCGTCCCAACCCCAGGGACAGGGAGACTGGCTGGGCAAGCCTGTCATTCCCTAGCCGGGCCCAGGCTGGCCCTGCCTGCCCACCCCTCCATCGCCCGGGGACCCACTCACCTGTTTGAATGTGGCTTCCACCAGGTTGGCTGGGAACATGTTCCTGGGAAGAGAGTCAGTAATTGAAGAATTCCAGGATAGGAGGGCCCTTGGAGTCATCTGAACACTTCCCTTGGAAGTGGAGGGCTTCTATGATCCTGCCCCACCTCCCTATGCAGTCTTACTTCTTCCCACCACCCCCATCCCAGGCCTTAAAGCTCCAACACCACCTGCATAAGGTTCCCAAAACACGCTGCATACTTTTCCAGCTCCAGGCCTTTGACCACTGTTCCTTCTGCCCGAAACGCACCGCCTACTTCTCTGGCTGATTCCTACTCCAATCAAGCAGAGGCCAAGCCTTCTATGACTGCTCCAGGTGGACTCCATGGCCCTTGCCCTGTGGGTCAACTATGCTCCAGCACGCTGCTGGATGGCACTGGTCACGTGATTGCTTCCCCCACAGACTGGCTTCCTTGAAGGCGGGACTTGATCATTTATATCTTATTTGTGGCTCCCAACACAGGACCTGGCACATAAATGGGATCATTATTCTCATTAATATAATTTTCATAAAGCTAAAGGAGGAGGAAGTCTTGTCCTACCAGATATGAAAGCATACTATAAAGATGTAACTGTCAAAACAGTGAGATACTGACAGAGCCGTCAATCGAAAAATCAATGTAATGGAACCTGTAGCCTGGAGACAGAACCTGGGACATCTAAGTATTTCATATCTGATAGAAGTTGCTTCACAAATCAGTGAAGAAAGGAAGGACTCATTCTAGAGAACTGCATAGCTAACCAACTATTCAGAAAAATAAAAACTAGATCTTTATGTACACTGCACCAAAATAAATCCCAGATGGCTTAAAGAAATAAATAATTTAAAAAATGAAACCATAAAAATCTAGAAGAAATACAGGTTAATGTTTTATCAGATCTCAGGATATGGAAGGACACTAAGAACAAAATAAGCAATAAAAAAAAAAATCCATAGATCTTACTTCATTAAAATTAAGAATTTCCTAAGTGCAACTTAGTATCCTGCATTGGATTCCGGAATAGAAAAAAAGAACACTAGTGGAAAAACTGGTGAAATCCAATGAAGCAATTTAGTTAATAGTGAGTACTAATTTAATGTCTTACTTTTGACAAATGTGCTAGATGTAAGTCACTAACATCAGGGGAAGACGGGCACAGCTGGGAACTCTCTTTACCATCTGTGCAACTTTTCTATCAATCTAAAATTATGCCAAAATCAAAAACTAAAAAAATTAAGAAGCTCTCTAAGACAGATTACAATACAAATAAAATAATAAAGCAAATGACAAACTGGGGAAACTATACAACAAAGTGTTATCATCCTAAATCTTTAAAGAGTTTTTACAAATCTTGGCCTTGTTTCCATGTTCACTGTCTGTCTTTTCTCGCCAGAACATCAGCTCCCTGGAGGGCAGGGATCTCTGTTTTGTTTTCTGCCGTGTCCCCAGCACCTGGAAGAGTGCCCAGCACGTAACAGGCACTCAGTAAATATTTGCTGCATACATAAATGGACCACAGAAACATGAATACCACAATAGAAAAATGATGGAACGTCCTGACCAGGTTATTCACTTTGCAGAAGAAAAAAACCATAAGTAGCCAAAAAAGCTTTTAAAAAATGTTCGGGGTGGTACAGTGATTAAGAATCCGCCTGCCAATGCAGGGGACACGGGTTCGAGCCCTGGTCCGGGAAGATCCCACATGCCGCGGAGCAACTAAACCCGTGCGTCACAGCTACTGAGCCTGCGCTCTAGAGCCCGTGAGCCACAGCTACTGAGCTCACGTGTCACAACTACTGAAGCCCGCGTGCCTAGAGCCCATGCTCGGCAACAAGAGAAGCCACCGCAATGAGAAGCCTGCGCACCGCAACAAAGAGTAGCCCCCTGCTCGCCGCAACTAGAGAAAGCCCGCGCGCAGCAACGAAGACCCAACGCAGCCAAAAAAAAAAAAAAACCTCATTAAAAAAAAAATGTTCGGCTTCACTGAAAAAGACATTTTCACCTATCAAACTGTTAAAGAAATTTTCAAATGACAGTACACACTGCTGAGGATGTTTGGTGAGTCCCTCACATGGCTCTGGCAGCAAACTGTGTAAAGCAATTTGCAGTTCACAACGAGGGTCTTTGCCTTTATAATCTGCTTTAGGAATCTAACCTAAATCAGAGGTGCTAACAAGGATTTTTGTTCCTGTGCTGGCACTTCCTTGAACAGGCCATGCGCCTCGTGCTCACGCTGCCTCCTCTACCTGGACCCTCCTTCCCGCTCACTCTTGTTCTTGGCATGTCTCTCCTTTTGCAAGACTCAGCTCACATATGCATGGAGTTACACACATGAATATAAGCGTGCGTTCTTTCTTAACTTTACACCCTGGCAGCCACTGTTGGGAAGCAGAAACTATAATTTTTTTCACTGCTGCTAAAATACAGGTACAGGGTTAGCATATGGCAGGAGGAAGAGGGCTTAGAATGAGCTACCATGGCAGAAAACTGGTAGAGAATGGTCTTGGCTTTCCCCACTGATTTCAGCTTTGTCACAAGGGAGAGAAGAAGCAGGGTCAGGAGCTGAGATCGCAGAAGCTCACATGAGGCTTTTTTTCGATGAGTGGTAAGCAGATTTCTGCCACCAGAATAATAGCTGCCTGCAAGGGCCTTGGACAGCAAACAGAGCCAAAGTCACGCCAGGCACACAGCCTGCCGGAGTGCATGGCCTACCGGCCCTGGGCACTCCTGACCAGAATGGAGGAGGCCCACGCTGCATCACGTGGTAATGGTTTGAAAATGTCTCCTGGGTACACTTCCAGTAGGTTTGAGTGACAAATTGTTCTCTAATGAAACTTAGAGGGAAGTCTGCTTTAGCATAAGCAGAAACCAAGGGCGTTCAAAAGGCCGTACATAAGAAACCGAATGGAACTTATACCTCATACATACATCTCTCTACAACTTCCTTTAAAATGACAATAATTTAAATTATGTGCTGCAGCAAGGATGACTAGTTGTCTACCCAGTCTCCATGCTCTCTCTTTACTCACTAACAGAAACCCAGGCATGTTACAGGGGCCAAGAAGGCCCTGCCATCAAGCCCTGTTTCCCAGCCTCTCTTGCCAAAGGGGTGGCCAATGCGATGTAAGTGGGAGTCACTGGGTGGCATTTCCTGGAAAAAGCTTTGAAAGACGCCCATGCAGCCAGGACCCTTTGGTCCTTTCCTCCAGCTCTTTTCTTTCCACCCGGAACATGGACATAATAGCTGGAGCTTCAGCAACCATACTGAACCATGAGACACACTGATGATAAAAGCCAAGTGCTTAATAGGCCCAGCAAAGCACAAAGGTGGAGGGAGCATGGGCTCCTGATGACCATGAGCTGCCACCTCTGGTCTGCTTATTTGGGAGAAAATGCAGGCCTTTACCTTACTTAAGCCTCTGCTGTTTCAGGTTTCTGTTAAGTAGCAGCCAAAAGCATTTCCTAATACATGTGGTCATACTAATTATCAATGAACTTACCCTCAGATTTTAATAAAGACGTACACCTTTGATTATTAAATGAAAAAATATGCACCATTTTCTTTTGACTTTGAAGACCCATGGGAAGCCTTCCTGTTTGCCCCATGAGGCCTGTGTCCCTGGTGGTGGTTACGTAAAATGCAGACATAATGTGCCTGGGAGACACTGGCAGCCAAGCCCATCAAGTATACACACACTCTGCCCTGCGCCTCCCCATACATCTCTTGCAGCAAGGCCACAGTCCACCTCACTTACTATTTGTAAGTTCCCACTGTGACGGTTCCAAACTCACCCCCATCCCCAATCCAAGCTCCAAAGGTGGGAATTATTCCTTTCCAAGCACAGCTCCCAAGAGCTTCATCCAATCCCTGAGGGGGTAACTGGGAGCTATAAATAGACCCAAGTCATTACTTAATCTCTCTGGTGTTTTTGAAAGATTGGAAAACAAAGAAGGGGCCCAGCTCTGACTGGTGTTCCGCTTGGGTTTGTTCTGTGAGGCTGCTCTGTGAGCAGACATCAGTCTTCTGGAAGCCCCGCTTGGAGTCCTGGGAAATGAACTCATGTCTTGGAGAGTCATCCAGGGACATGGCCTATTGTGTTCCTCTGGATCATCTTTGAGAGACGGACGTGTATCTTCCCTCCCTGAAGGATGCAGTGGGCCTTACTTCCCTGTTCGGTTGGACCCCTCATCCTTCTGACTTTTCCTTAGGCACACCTGCCTCCATTTCCCAGTTCCCTGCCCTGGTCCTCTGTGTTCTTGGTTGGTAGGCAACTGCTCTGGGCCAGAGCAAGGGTGAGGGGGCCGCTGGTACCCTCATCGCTGGTGTCCTCATTTTCTGCACAGCCTCTCAGAATGTCAGAGCTAGAAAGGGTTGCAGAGAGTAGCTAGCTGTCCAGGGCACTCTTCCGGTCTGTCTGTCCTAAGATGGTTGACAGCTGGACGCAGGGACCTGTATTTCCCCCCTCTCCCTCCCCACCAGCTCTCAGCACAATGTCTTTGCCCTGAGCAGTTACTTAATAAAAGTGGGCTGAATGGAATGAAAGTGACTGCACCCGCTCCCAGGGCGTCTCCATGCCTCCAGGCACATCCTGCCCACTCCAGCTACCCTGCTCCAATCCATCCTTCCCAAACTCACCGCCGGCCTCCCCCTTCTCGAGGGGAAGAGCCACCCCCTCAGCCTGGGATCAAGGTCTGCAAGGTTGAGCTCTGCACCGTCCTTCCAACCTCTTCCCAGAACCAACCCGCCTCCAGAACCCTCTGCTCGTGCCCAGAAGCCTCCTTGCTGGCCTCTAGGCCTTTGTGTTTCGGAACCACAGAGCTAGAAGGGATCTTGCAACCCACGGGGGAAGCAGGCCCGGGGAGAGGGCTGGCCTGCCTGCAGCCACACAGCGACCACACAGAGGTGAGGCGAGCTTCCCTGCAGGAAGCATGTGATCTCCCCTGCAGCTCTGCTCTCTGACTAAGAAACGGTGACAGTGATGGCCAGCCACCCAGCTTTGCAAAACAACTTGCTCAGGGTTGAGAGCGACTGGGGGAAAAACCTCAAACCAGAAGGATCAATTTTCACCACGTGAAAAGCAACTGAGAGCAGGAACTCCTCCTGGAACATTTGACTCTGACGTGTGTGTTGGATCCAGAGCCCTCAGCCCCCAAGCAGGGGAGGCCATTGGGGAGGGCGGGGGCTCCCCGAGCGCCAACAATCCTTCCACCACAAGGAAAGGCTGTTTCAAATCAGAGGATCCAAGAAATGATGAATCATAGTCACCCAATCTTAGAAATAGTGGATCTTAGACGTGAAGCTTCTCAAAATTCCTCCTCCCTCGGCTTCCAGGATATCAGCTTTCCTGGTTCTCCTCCTGCTCCAGCAGCTCGACGCGGCCCTCCAGCGCGGCTGGGGCTCACCCCGGCCTCGCGCCTCGCGCTCAGCCACTCTCCCTGTGCTGGTGCTTCTTCCTGCGGCTTCAAACCCCGGCGTCACCGATGCCCCTGCATCCACGTATGCAATCAGCAAACACTCAGCACCTCTGCCGTGCAGTTGCTGTTTCTAGGCTCCGGAATACAGCGGGGGTGATTTTTTAAAGAGCTGGCCCTCCCAGAGCATATTTTATTCCAGTGGCGGAGACAGAAAAAGAAATACAGAAATACACAGATAGGGTAGTGTCAGGTAGTAATCCAAGCTATGAGGAGAGAGGGTGACGGAGGCTGGGAGGCCCCTCTGAAGAGGTGACACGGCGGCGGTGTAAATGGAGGGAGGGAAGGGCCATCCAGGCAGAGGCAGCGAGGAGGACAAAACTCCCAGACGGGACCCTAAGCACTTTGGAGGCGTGCACAGAGGTCAGCAGGCTGCAGTGAGGGGAGGGAGAGTTGGAGCAAAGGTCAGAGGCTAACCTGTGCATGGTGGGGGGATCATGACGGGCCTGTAGGCCATAGTGAGCACTGTGGATTTTGTCGACCTGTGACAGGTTGTGGGCAGGTTTTTAAAGGATCCCTCTGGCTGTTGTGCTGAGAACAGACTGTAGGGAAACAGAAAGCAGGTGACCATATGGGACCCTCTAGTGAGAGGTGATGGTGGTCTGTGCGATGGTGGGAGTGGCAGAGGGGGACAGAAGGGGCAAGGTTTAAGATATTAGTTTGAAGGTAGAGCTGACAGAATTTGCTGACAAACTGGATGCAGGATATGAGAGAATAAGAGAGGCATCAGACTAAGATGGGCAGGACGGAGGAAAGGACAGATCTATGGGAAAATCAAGAGTTTAGCTTTGGATGTGCTAATTTTGAGATGCCTTTAGACAAGTGTATGTAAGAATCTGGAGTGCCAGTGAGAGGTTTCCACTGGAAACAAAATTCAGCAGCGTCAGTGTACAGAAGGTGTACAACGCCATGGTACTAGATGAAATCACCAGGCAAGTAAGTGTAGATACAACAGACCTTGCCTGGGTCTTTCTGGCTCTTGACCCTGTGGGTGAGAACCACACAACAGGAAAAAACTGCAGGTATTTTTGTGATCTTTAGTTCATCACACATCTCAAAGGATGAAAAGAACCTGGAGAATGGAGAAAATGGAGGGAGCGGTAGCTTGATTGCACTGAAGGCCCTCATTCGTGGATGCCTTTGCCTTGTCACATTGCCAACCCTTCCCACCCTGAGTCTGGGCGTGGCCACATGGCTTGCTTTGGCCAATAGGATGTTAGCAGACTTGACAAAAGCAGAGACTTGGAAAAATACTTGTATGTTTCTTTTTGCCTCTCTTGTTCTTCTGCCTTCCTTGTAAGAACATGCCCAGGCTAGCTCTCTCTTGGAACCCTCTCACCACCGTGAAATAAATGCAGGCTGGCCTATGGGAAGATGAGGGACCACGAGGAGCCCAGCTGGATTATCTCAGCCAAGATCATCCTGGAGCAGCTCTTCCCCAGTTGAGAGCCAGCTGCCTGCAGACACATGAGCAAGCTCAGCTAAGCCCAGTCCAAGTCAGCAGAAACTTCCAGCTGACCTGTAGACTTATGGTTGTTGTCTTAAGGCACTAGGTGTTCAGATGGTTCGTCACACAGCAACAGCTAACTGATGCAGAGGGTGAGGGTTTTTCAAGAGAAAGGGAAAGGGAGAGAGAGAGATTGTATGCTGAGGACGAGAGGAGTGCTTCTCCCTAACTTGAAGCCAAGAGAACTACTCAAAGACCTTGGCGGTGTCCCCTAAGATTTGAGGTATGTAGGGGCTGGTGCCTGACTCATGTCCAAAGGCCTCGGGAAGGGGCTGCCTTTCCAGCAAGGATGTGTGTGTTTTTCACGGGCCAATGCGGACCTTGCAGAAGGGACACTGCCTAAGAGGATCACCAGGGTGGGGGGCGGTGAGGTGTCCCCAGCAGAGGAGCTGAGCAGAGGTCAGGCCTGAGGAGGGCACTGCGAGCAGCCAGGTGGTGCAGGGAGTGCCTGAGTCAAGGGAATAGCAGGTGAGAGACACCAGTGACAGCAGGGGCCCCGAAGAGCCCACAAAAGCTCCGCTGAAGAAAAACAAGCAGGGAGCAGCTACCCCACTACCATAAAGGAGCACCTTTCTAGCTCACTCCCTCTCCCTCTTCACTGCTCCACCCCACCCCAGGGCTAGCAACAGGGAGTAGGTGGAGCAAGAAAGAGAGAAAAACCTGCTAGGACCTTCTTCCACTCCAGCTTTCCACGTCTGAATCAGATGCAAAAGGCTAGGACAGGATTCGCTTTAAACTGGATGAGTCTGGAGTTTTACTGTTAGACTGGACTGGATTTCTTATGTCTGAAATTGGTGAGAAAGTGGGAGGGACCAGAAGGAGCCCACAGAGCAAGTTTAATGGGGCACCCTATTGAGCCCAATAAACTGTTTCCAGTGGGGTGCTTCCCCGAGCTCTGTCCCAGCCCTGCTGTCCTCACCCACACTGTCCTGGGAGACCCCTCTGCCATCAGGGCCTCCCTAACACCTCTACCTGCCGCTCTCCCAACCTCCATCTCCCGCTCAGACTTCCCCACAGGATTCAGATCCACCAGCCAACCATCAGCTGACGCCTCCCTCAGGAGGTCCGCACCTGCTCCAGCACTGTCCTCTGGCCCTGTGACCACGCTGCTGTCCACTCAGGTGCTCAGGCCAGAGACCTTCATGCCCTTCCAATCAGACTCCCACCGCCTCCACCCCTCCCCCCTTCTCACCGTCCTCTTGCGGACTGATTTTACCGTCCTGAGGCAGCCTTCAGTCTTCCCCCTTCCCCCAGGCCCATGGCTACCACCCTGGCCCAGTCCCTGCCTCTGCCTTCCCCGCCCGCCATGCGCCCCAACTCCAGTCCACCAGCACTCTGGCGGACACAGGGAGCCTTCTGAGTTGGATCATGCCACTCCTAGGTTTAAAACCCATTTCCTGGGGCCTTTAGGATAAAATGCAATTTGGGCCCTGATTCCAGTGCTCTCATGGTCTGGCCCACAACCGACTTCTCCAGCAATGACTTCCACTCCCTGCTCACATCTCAAGCTCCAGTCACACTGAATGGGCCATAACTTCTCCCCATAATACTACCTCCCAGCTCAGGACCTTTGCACAGCTGTTGCCTTCTTCGGGAATGCCCTTCCTGTGTCCCCTGTGCCCTCCCACTCATGGCATCTTGATGGGGGCGGACAGTTCAGTGTGAGCCCAGCAGGAGGCACGGGGGCTGAGGGGGCAGAGAGTGGCCTCTGTGGCTGCCCCCCTTGTTACCACTAGTGATCAAGAGCAGACCCCGAGCACCCCATCCCCACACCCTCTTCTGCCCCCTGGGTGACATGCGGGGCTGGGCCTGTGAGGTCAGCAGCCCCAGCCCAGGCATGGCGCTCCCAAGCAGGGTGCCGGCGGCAGGAGTTACCGAATGAGGTCCAGCAGGGGGTCTGCTGAGCTCATGATGGGCTTCCCGCTATGCTCCGTCGTCTCTTTCTGGGCCGCTCTGCCCGGGTGGATGATGGAGACCATGACGATGCCCACGATGACTGCCACGAAGGTGGTCCACAGGTAGTACGCTACAGTGAGGATGCCCAGGCGGCTGGAGGTCTTGGCATCCAGAGAGGCGAGGCCGGACATCAAGCTGGGAGAGCGATAGGGGTCAGCGTCTGTGGGTGGGCAGGCCAGGCACTCAGGCGTACCCACTCTCGCCCCCTCCTGGCTCTGCCTAGCACCCTCACAGCATTCTAGGGAATGGGCAGGCATAGGGATTCCCCCAACTAATCCAGTCCCCAAGGCTCCGTCCAGCCTCTCTATGCTCTGCTCTGCTCTCTCCCCCTTGCCCAGTGTCATCAGCCAAGCCCGTTCACACCTCTAGACCTTTCCATGTTTGGTGTCCTCTTAGTACCTCCTTTCACTTGCCCAAATCCTACCCAGCAGGTAAGACCAAGCTCAGTGCCTCCTCTTGGGTGAAATCTTTTAGGGGCCCATTCTGGGGGTCCCACAGCTCCCGGCCCCCTCTGTCATGACCCTGGTTGTCACTGTCACTGTCTGTCTCTCTCATCAGACTGAGGACATGTGAGAAGAGGAGTAGATCTGACTTCTCTGTGGGCCCCTCGTGCCCAGCATGAGCTCTCTGTCCTGCCACCAAGCAGGTGGTTACTGCAGGCTTTTGAATGAACTAATGAGTGAGAGTGAATGAGTGAGTGAGTTAGAGACCTGGGCTGGGACTTGGTGACCTGGGTCCTAGTCCCAGTTCTGCCCATTGGCTATGTGACCCAGGCAAGCAAGTCACTCCCCCATCTTTAGGCCTCAGGATCTGCATCTAAAAAATGGGGCCATGGTTAGATTTTCCTTGAGAGGTGCCACCCTGTGGCCATCTTGGGTTAGTGCCCCGGCCCAGACTCTCCTCTCAGGAGACTGTATGGAGAGGCTTGTGGGTCTCTCTCCTCTTGGCTCCTCCCCACTCCCCGCCTGCCCTGACCTTGGCTCTCTGCCCACCAGAGCAAGTCAGCCTTGGAGCTATTTTTCTCATGGCTGTTTGGCTGGGGATGGGGGATGGGGGCAGGTGGGGAGTGAGAGATTAGTTAAGGAGATGCTTGCACTTTGCTGCCAAAAGGATTTTTCCCCAAAGCCTTTTCATTCTTTCAGATAAAGGAAGTATTTGTCTGGTTTTAATCATGTAAACAAGAGCAGATAATCCCTCCCCAACCTCCTCTTATCATTAGGCTACATCTAGCATCAGGGCTGAGCACAGAAAGCCCCTCCTGCACCCCACGGTAACCGCTGCCTGTGAGCACCCTGCTCTTCCCTGCTTGCTGTAGCAAAGCCTCACTCCTCTTTTAAGACACAGTTAAAGGGTCCCCTCCTCCAGGAAGCCTTCCCTGACCATCAGGCAGGGGTAAGGCCCCTTCTCTGGGCTCCCATGGCCCCTGTGCTGCCCTCTGTCCCAGCCCCACCTCACTGAACTGTTGACTATTTACTGGAAGCACCGCCAGGGCTGGGCCTGGGTCTGATTCAATGCTGGGTCCACAGAGCCAGAACCAAACTACACTGCTGGAGTGTAGTTTGCTGAATGAAGGAGTGAATGAATGAATGAATGAGTCAATGTTTACAACCTCCATTCATGCCTATCTGCCAGGACACCATATGTTAGTGATGGGCTTAGGGTGGGTCTTAGATACAAATCCTGAAGGGCTCATAATGAGATTGTGTGGCCAGGAGAAATGGGGGGCCACCCTGCAACATCATCCATGAGAGAGATTATCCCCAGACAAGGGCCAGCACCTCGGCCCAGGGCCAAACAGGCCTCTGACCATAACAGAATCTCCTCACAGCCAAGTCCAACTACTTCAGGCCACAGGGAAGCCATGGCCCTGAGAGGAGGCCCTGCTCGAGGTCACACAGGACACTAGTGGCCAGCTGGACCGGAACTCATTCCCCAGCTCCAGGCCTGTCCTCCTTCATCCATGTAGTTATTCAATCCTTTAGCACGTGCCCACTCTGTGCCATGCCCTGTGCCCACAGAAAGAAATCAGAAATCAGTCCCTGACCTCAAGTAACTCCTGGTCTGCCAGGGGGGGTTGGGAAGAAGATGGAAATGGACACTCGGGACAGAAGTGGACTCAAGTAACCAGGGGTCATGGTGTTTGCATCAGTACCACAAGGGAGGGGACAAGGACGTACTATCTTTATTCAGAGGAGTGAGGGATCACTTCTAGCTAGGAGAATCAGGAAGGGCTACGCGGAGGAAGGGGCAATGGAAGATGAGGCAGATTTGGAGATGGAGCAGACGTGCCAGGCAGTGGGACACCAGAAGACAACAGGGAGGCTGGGAAGTGTGGGGACACTGTGGTGTTTAATGTGGTCAGAGCTCAGGTCATATTTGAGGTAGAGTGAGATATGGGGCAGAAAAGATGGACTGAGCTCAAGAGTAGGAGTGGCCTTGAGTGCCAGGCCAAGGGGGACACAGGGGAGAGTGGGGTCCAACACAACACATCTAGCAGAATTTGCTGGATGTCTGAGAAGGGAGAACTAAGAATTCCTTAGATCTGAGAATATCAAAGTAAACAAAGTATATAGGGAGGGTCACCGAAGTAGTATTTGTAAGAGCAAAAAGCTGGAACCAACTTCAATCATCAAGGCAGATTAGATTAAAAGTTACAGCATATCCAGGCAGTGGGGTTCTAAGTAGCCATTAGAAGTGATGGTGTCATTGGAAAGATGTTCCTATTTTATGTCAAGTGGAGAAAGCAGAGTACAAGATAGTTTGCAGCTCTGCAGGGTGCCCTGGAGCTCCTGTGACACAGACCCCCCTCGAGGTTTGTGGTCCAGATAAACATAGACATGCTTGAGGGATTGTGCAGGAGAGGGGTGCAGATGAAAATCAGATCTCAGAAAGGGGCAAAGGGCTCCTCAGAAGGCCACCCTGAGGAAGAAGAGGTCTAATATGGGGGTGGTGCCAGCTCAGGGACAGACCGGATGTGCTAAGGAAGGGAGTGCAGGTTCTAGATATAGCAGGAGTGGACCCCTGACACAGGGGCTCTGGAAGGGAGAGGGCTGATGAATAAAATGGAAAGAATTCCATCACCCGGGACACGAGCAGTTCCGCTGTGGAACCTCGCTCCCGCCCGCAGAATGGAAAGGGTTTTTCTACTGGCTGAAGAGAAAGGGGAGCAGCAGAGGTGGCAGCGGTTGGGCAGGAACTGCTGACAGTAGACAGAGCAGACCCTCCCCTCCCCAGGCCGGTGCCGGCAGTGCCAGGGTGACCGCAGGTGATGGCAGAGGCCGAGGAGAACGGGAGCTAAGTGCGGGGAGGGCCTGGATTCCACGTGAGACGGCGGCCACTCCTGGAACTCACAGTCACAGGAAAGGAAGTTCAAGTGACTTCCTTGACAGCCTGCCATTTGGCTGGAGGGGGCTCCTCGAGGTCTAGACTTTTGGGCCAAGCTGTTAAAGTGACCTTTCTGAGAACCTACAAGCCGGGGTGGTGTGGTCTGCAGGGAGTGTTAGGTCACATGGACGTGCACAGGGGAAAAACTAAAGTTTAACAGTAGCTGTCTTTGGGTGGTAGGATGATGGGCAATTTTTGGTTTGTTTTTAATGTTTTTCCACATTCTCTGTTATTTCTAGAATAAGCATGTCTTGCTTGTCTGATGAAAACCACAACCCCTCAAGTACCAGCAGCCACAGAAACCGTAATTCATCTGGAGCTTAACTGTCCCCAAACACCTGAACATCCACCTCATTTGACCCTTAATGTTCTGTCGGTGCTGCCCAGTAGGATGATAATGTGAGTCACTGTAATGTTAAACTTTCTAGTAGTCACAGTAAAAAAAAAAAAAAAGTCAAAAGAAACAGGTGAAGTTCATTTTTGGTAAAATTAACTTTAATAATACTTTAACCCAGTATATCCAAATTATTATCATTTCAATGTGTAATCAACATAAGAATGCTTAGAAAAACAACTTCTGGTTTAAAATTTTAATTTAAATCAATTAAAAACAAAAAGTTCAGTTTGCTCCATTGCACTAGCCACATTTCAAGGGTTCAGTAGTCACTTATGACTAGCGACTGCCTTCTTGGGTTGTGCAGTTTGAGTTACAGATAAGGAAAATAAAGCTCAGGGGGTGGAGCTAACTGGCCAAGCTGCCTAGTTGTGAAGTTAGGACTGGAACAGGGATTCAGCCCCGTGGGGTTTCCCTTCTCCCACAGTGACTCTCCGTGGTACAGACCTGGTTTAACTCCTGTGGAAGAAAAGGCCTTCCGGTTTTGGCTAACCATGATTTTAATGTGATTCAGCCCATGTAATGCCTCTTTAGTTCAACTCTCGGAGTTCATGACCTGCCCCGTGGCTACAGCCCTCAGATTTGTGGTGGTGAGCTCCCCATCTTTGGAGGTATCCAAATGGAGGCTGGGTGGCCACCTGTTGGAAGGCTAGATCAAGGCTTCCAGACTGAGTGGGAGATTCCATGAGGATGACTTCAAATGCTCCTTCAGGCTCTGTGATTTATGGTGAGAGGAGAATAGGTAACCTTGCCTCTGTGACTCCCATGATGGCCGGGTGCTCCTGGGAGTCCCCCACATCCTCGAGGGCCCTGGCAAAGAGCCTCAGGAAGCCCAGAAGTCTGGGACTCCCTCCTAAGCCATCTGGCCCGCCCCCCCACCCCGCCCCCAGGGCCCAGGATTATGGTTCAAGAGATTGATGTGATTGGGGAGCCGGCTGGTTCCTGGGCCCAGCCTGTTTCCATCTGGTAATCCCTCCACTTGCAGGCGGCGGGGAAGGGAGGGAGAAAAAGGCCACTACTGACCCTCACCTGTTCTCACGCCAACCCCTGAGGTGGGTATCGTGACCCCATATAACACCGGGAGGCACCCACCGCTGCCTGCACACTTCGCTGTGGAGCGCGGACAGGCTGCTGAGACTGCTGGGGGCCCCTCGCTGTTTGAAGTCCTTGGTGGCTCCCCTTCGCCCTCAGGAACTGTCCACACTCCTTCAAGGCCTTGGGTCACTCTCTTCCTCCTCACTGGCACCTCTCCAGCCACCCCGTTCTCTCTGCTGCTCTTTGCACCATCTTTGTGCTGGTTGTTCCTTTAGCCTGGTACTCTCTACCCACCCCACCCAACCCCTCACATACCTGCCCAGCCCAATCAATTTCCACTTGCCCTTTCCAAGGTCAGCTCAGACATCCTTCCTCTGGGAAGTCTTCCCTGATACGGTGATCTCACCTACCTCCCCAGGGCACCCTGTGCTTCCCAGTTTCTTACAGGGCACTCTGCCGGCATGCTCAGCCCTGAACCCCCATGGCCCAGCCCAGCTCTGGCGCAGGGCAGGCTGGCGGGAACACGTGCTGAGCGAAGCAATGAACACTGAAGGAACCCAGTCCCCTTGCCCCTGCCCTCCCTGCTTTACTTTCCGATCCTCTCCTGCGGCCGCTACCCATCTCTCTAGTCTCCACTCAGGTACTTCCTCCCTCTGAGGGCCTCCTGAGCCCACTGACTAGGCCAGGCAGCTCCTGGAGGCTCCTGCACGCAGCCCTCACTAGCTGGGAGCCTTGGGCAAGTTCCTCAGCCTCTGTGCGCCTCAGTTTCCACTGGAGGATAAAATGGGGATAATGATGGTTTATTGTGAGCGTTGATCTAGGTTTAGAATAGTGCCTGGTACATAGCAAGTATTCAATATATTCCAATAATTAGCATTCCTCTGTGATGGCATCGTCTGTTTTGTGACCACCTGCCCCAGCAGACTGTGAGCCCCTCCAGGGAAAGGCTGACTCTGGCTCAGTTCTAGGCCCTCAGAGCCCAGGGCCTGGCCCGGCCTGGGTGCAGGTTTGCTGGTGTGTATGTGTGATGTTAAGCCAGGGTGGACCTCTAGACTAGTTGTGAAAAGGGGTGACTTCTGAGCTCTGATGACCATGAGCACCCACTGTGGGTTCCCGGAGGAAAAGTCACCTGGACCAGCCTTGGGCCTCTTGCCAGGTTTAGAGAAATGCCCCTGGCACTGTGTGTCCGTGTGACATCAAGCAGTTGACACCGGGTCCTCTGAGAACTTTGGGGAATGATTGTCACAGGCAGTGCCCTCTTCCGAGTGCTGAGAATCTGAGAGGGTCTCTGGAGGTGTACTTTGGGGCTCTCCCTTCAGCCCTCTCCTTCCTGGTTGTTTTTATCAATGCCTTGGCCAAGGGTACCGACAGCATGTGGAGCAGATTTGTAGAGGTTGGGAAGCTGGGAGGAACAGCTAATGTGTTGGATGAGGGAGTTGGAACTAAGCAGACCTCAGGCCAATTCTGACTGACATTGATTGAAGATGAAACACGGACACGTGCAGAGCCATTACTTGGCTTCAACAGCTCGGAGAGCACAAGCTCTGGGGTGGAGGGGGGCTGAGCGCAGTGGCAGCACGTGGGAGGGGGACTTTGGGGTTTGTTTGCTGCCAGCTGGTGAGTCACCGGGGAATAAGGGTGCCACAGAGGGTGGGGGGCCCTCAGACTGTGGGGCTAGAAGCCCGGAGGGCTTGCTGAGGAGGCCACCGGACCTGCCCCCTGACGTTAAGACCCCCCTGGGAAAGGGACAGGGGGAGGGAGGGTGTGTGTCCCATAGAGGGCAGCTGGGGTAGGTGGCAGGGGACAGTGCTGCCAGCTTGGAGGGCCGGGGCTGTGGAGCACAGCAGAGCAGACCCTGGGAACACTGGGATTGATGCAGAAAGCCACAGGGAAGCAGATCTTCAGCTCAGCACCAGAATAACTTCTAGCAAACAGAGCTGTGCCATCCTGGAAGGGGACCACCTTGAGAAGTAGTGAACTCCCAGTCACTGGAGGTGTGCAAGCAACTTGCTAAAGTCACACAGTGAGTAAGTAGATTTGAACCTTGGTCTACTAGCATGACAACATCCATAGTCACAAAATCCTGCACTAGGAAGTTAAAGGCAGGAAGGAGCCAAATCCTTGGGCTCTGGCTTCGTGTGACCTAGTCAGGGAGGCTCTCCCAAGCTGGCCCCTGGGTGCAGCTGCAGGCAGTCCACCTGACAGGCAAGTGGACGGAGGCGTCTGGAGCTCCATGGGAGTCTCATCAGCCCTTCCAAATATTAAGGTCTTTTCCCTCCCCCTGAGCAAATGACAGGCCCAGCAGTTGACAGCAAGTGCTACGTTAGCACCGAATTACGCTTCCCAGTTGTCCCTGCCACAGCCCCACCCTCAAGCCAACTCCTTCTAAGACCTGAGGCAGGAGGCCCAGACTCCCACTTGGCTAAGGTCTGGGTCATCTGGTCCCAGCACTCCCTCCCAAGGGCAGAAATTCCTCTACCACCTCTGATTGCACACCTCAGAGGACAGAGAACTCACTACCTCCACCGTGGGCTAGTTATGCTTATTAGCATGAAATCTGCCTCCAGGAAAGAGAATTTCCACACTGGGCCCAGCCCTGCCCTCTGGAGCCACACAGACCAAACCTCTTTGGTTCCACTTTAGATTCCACGGGATGGAGGCAGGTAGGAAGGTGGGGAGGGAGTGCAGGGCTCAGAGGGTGGGAGGTGGGGTGGGAGAGGGAGGAGTAGGAGGCGGCACAGAGACAGGCATGGGCCTGGGGGCGATGCTGCCACCCTGGCATCCCCAACTGCCTTCTGCAGGTCTCTCCTTCCCAGGCCCCTAGGCATGGGAAGGGGATCGATTGGGAACTCAAAAATAACAAGCTTGAACTCAATCAAAAGCAAAAGCTGGAGGAGCCGCAGCTGCAGCCCTCCGAGAGCTCACATCTGACCATCGACCAGTCTCAACCCCTTTCCACTGGAAAGGCTGCGTTCCCGAGGGTAATAAGGGTCGATCCAGTTCCCAATCCACGTGAGCGGAACCCCTACCCCTTTCTTTCCCACAAGGCAAAGAATGGCAGGTGGGAGGGAAACGGTGTTCCCACGGGTGACCGTTACTCTGCTCTACGGTCGCAGACTGTCACTTCCACCGTTAGGAATGACTTCCCTGGGCTGCCCGTCACGGGTTTTTACGACCAGTGCCACTACGCCATGGGTAGGAGCCCTGCTCCAGCAGGAGGGAAAGACCCCACCCAGAGGGAACACAGGTCCCCTGCCTCCCTTCCCTCCTCCATCAGGGCTGCTGGTGTCCACTCCCCAGAGGCCCTGGCCGGGCCTGCCTGCCCCAGGCACTCAAACGAGACCCTCTCCGCGCAGTGTCTCCACAGAGAAGAGTAGCAGGAGCTTTTCCAAAACCTCACCCACCTCCCCAGGCGCAGCGAGGTCCCCAGCACGCCCCATGTTGAACACTTGCCCTGTGTGCTATGGGGTCCCAGGAACGAAGGAGGTGGGTTTGTGGTCCTCAGGTGGGTGGAGAGACCTGCAGTCTGGACAACACAAAACCCTGGGTCGTGGCTGGGATTGAGAGAGGCCAGAAGCAGGGTCTAGCCCGGCCTGGGAATCAGGCTAGGTTTCCCAGGGGAGGTGGCAGCTGAGTGGATCCCTGAAGGATGAATAGGAATTCTCTAACTGGAAGGGGGAAAGAGCACGGGAGTCTGTGATGGGTGATAAAATCTGGGAGTTTTTCAGAGTCACCAGGTTGATGGTCTGATCCCACCCGCAGCCCACAGCTGGGCCACGTTTCCCCTCCTGATGAGTAAGGCAATCAGCTGACTGGGCAAGAGGGCCAAAGAGCGATCCCAGGGCTCCCATCAGAGAGGTCAGCAGAGCTCTGCTAAGAACAGTTGCCCCATGGCTTGCAGAAGCCGTGGCTGCCCATTCCTCCTGCCCTCTCCCACTCACTGTCTATCCTGGGACGCCCACGGCAGCTGCCCCCGGCACACTGGCTCCCAAACCAGACTCCGACGGCTGCTTGGCCCAGGACCATCTCCAGTAAGCTAGAACGTGGGTGTCTGGGAGTTTTCTGCCAAACTAGAGCTCCTCAGGAAGGGGGAGAAGGGAGTGTTGGGTTTCTTTGGCCAAACGTGACTTCCTGATTCTAAGAAAAATCAGTTTAAAATTCTTACAATGGAAAGAAAAGCAATACATACAGATGCACACACATATACACACAACATACATGTATGTAAAGACCCACACCACACATTCACATACCAACCCACACACGCCCTTGGATTTCCTCTGCTGCGATGTAGTAGAGCTTACAAAACATTCTGCCATGTTCAGCATCAGTGAATTACAAACACATGGATTCAGTTTTCCTTGAATGATGCCTGGTTTAAGAATTGAAGAATGAGGGGAGAGGAGGGTTTGGCAAAAAGCAAGTGGAGACTTGGAGGCCCTAGCTGGATCCAGATGCAGGTTTGACCCACCCCTGGTTCCTTGCATTGCTCTTGCCTGGGGATGTGTGAAAACAAGGTTCAGTTGACTTCCAACGTTAGAAGCAAACTCCAGCCTCAGTGGGGACAAAATGCCCCCTGGCCCCAACACACACAGCACCTACTGGGAATTTCCTTTGTAAATCTGCAGATGGCGTCGTGTCCATTCTATGGCCGAGGTGAAGAGTGTGGTAAATAACAGAGGCTGAGTACATCTAGAATCCTGGGGCATAGTGATGCCCCAGCAGGGTATCCAGCAGCATCCTGAGTGTCTAGTAAAGGAAAAGGGCTTTGCAAACCTCTGCTCCAGCCTCTGAGTGGACCAGTGAAATGTGATTACAAAGATGAGGGTGTGCATGGGCATTTTTATATCATGTTGAATGAAAAAAAAAAAGTAGACATACTTTTGCAGGAGTAACAGTAAGGTTTCCTCCAAGAACTTAAAAGAACAGAAAAGTTGCCAGTATTCTTTGGGTTAAACCATAAATTAAAAGCAAAAGGGATCAGAGTAGCAACAAGTGGTGTTACAGGGAGAAAATGGGAAAGGAAGGCTCCAAAGGCTTGACTTTCTAATGAAAGAAGGTGTAATTAGCATGGAATCAGTCAGCAGTGGAGCAGAGAGAAGAGAGTGGAGAATGGCAAAGTACTCAGCACCGTTCAAGTACCACCCATGGAAGAGGGGCCCTAGTTCAAGGACGTGACAATGCCATGGCAGGTCCTAATCAATCAGACTACTAGTTCCTATGCCAATGTAACACGAGGCAGAGTTTTCTAAATTTTGTCTGAGGCTTTTGTGTTCAAGGTAGAGACAGCAAGTCTCCTTGCAGTTGATTTGTTTTTAGAAGAATTTTTCAAATGGCAAATGTAAGGCAAGAAGGCACACATTGTCCAGGGGAAGGGAGAGATTTGTGGTTTGATGGAAGTACCCCCTCCTTGAGACCTTAAGATCTGTAGAGTGATGGAAAGGGGCACCAATCTGCATGAGAGGCTCAGGAGCCGTCCGAGAAAAAAGAGACTAAGACCCCCCAACCCCTGCTCCTTGCAATTTGAAGTTAGAATCAGGGTATACTAGAGTGCCCATGACCAAGGTCTGTCAGCACTAAAGGTCTCCAGGGCTAACCCACCAGGATGGAAAATGGACTCAGGGATCAACCCCAGGGAGCTAAGCTCAGGGCATGACTGAGGTTGCTTTGAGGAACAACAATTGAGCTCTTTGGTGTGATCTAGGGGCCAGAGCAGAGCATCCCTGTGGCTTGAGCAGGGACATGTAACTGCAAGGGGCCATGTTCAGGCTTGAACCAAGCCATGCAAGACCTGTGTTCAACAGCGACACCATATGGAAGGAACCACAGCAACAGGGCTAGTGGCAAGATCAGATGTTCCAGTTCTCTCTTTACCTACTTATCAGCTGACCTTGGCCAATGGATGCAGGCCTCAAGAGGAAGACACTGGGCTTCCTCCTTGTACAGAGGAGAAGTAGGACCATATTCAGCACATTCAGTTCTCAAGTCAGTATATAAAGCAAAAACCACTCATAATTAAATTTGCCCTTGAAGATCCCTTAATTTGTTCATTAAGTTCAGGAGGTATATAATTTCATTCAAGACAGGTTTCCCCCCAGTTTTGGAATGGGCTGCTGTTTCTTAAGGTGAACACCAGTTGAAGCAGTTGGCATACACTTAGAGGCCATGATGTAAAAAGGAAACCAAACAACCCTCTCTTCATGGCCTAGAATCACAATAACGATGTGGGGAGATGCTCACTCTGAAAGGCACTTGGGAACTGAGACTGGCTTAGAGTGAGGCAGACCCAGCTCTCCCATGGTACACTCACCCTGGACATAGCTCTTCGCATGGGGGAAGCCACTTGTCTCCTTTAAATGATTTTCTCTCTTTTTCATAGCATATGTAATTGAATTCACTAAATTTAAATGCACATAGGATGGAACTCCACCACCTGGGGCCCCAGAAACTAACTGAAAATGGCAAACCTGGACTCATACTGGTCGTACCATTAAATAATTAAATTGTCCTGCCAGCAAACAGATTTAACCAGCGGGGTCCCCAAGTGATGAGCCTATAGGGAGAAATGCTCTGGCCAGGGGCTGTGTGCATCCGTCCTCCTTGGCAACTGTATTTATCTCTGTGGATGAATAAATTGGCATTTGGTTTATTTGGTTGCCTCTTGTCAGCATCAGAGGACAGGCCTGACCAGCTCAGGGACTCAGATGAGGTTGAGCTTCTGAACCAGTCAGCCAGGGACCACACCCTGGGCCTAGTGAATTCACTACTAAGAATGACAAGAACAAACATTTACAGGAAGAAGAACAGTGGCAGAATTAGGGTTGTGGAATGACAGGATTTTTTGTTGTTGTTATCCACAATGTTTGTAATTTGCTTATATAACTTTTTAAAGTACCAACCTTTTAAAAAAGACAACTCCTAATCATCCTCCAAGGGTCATTTCAAATGAAGGTCATAAAACTTCCCTGAATTCTGCCTCAACTTTCCTTCCACTGCTCTTTATTTATTTAATAAGCAGTTCTTAGGCACTTACTATGTACCAGACCCTTGATGTCCCTGAGAAAGAGGTGAATTCAAATTCTTCAGGATTCTTTTTATGGTAAGGGGGTTCAGAAGAAATTCCCTGATGAGCCACTTGGACCAGAAGCTGAGCAACACGTCCACCTAACCCCACTCCAGGAACAGGGCATGAGTGGAGGTGACTTATAAAGACAAGGAGGGCAGTATTTCTGGCTGGTCTTGGAAGAAGGGTAGAGAGAAGGAAGGTGTGGAGAGAGAAAAGAGGTGGACACACCCTAAGGGTGACCCCCAGTGACCCATGGCCTTCTGTAATCCCCCTCCCTGTGTGGGTGAGACCTGTGACTTGCTTCTAATAGAATATGGCAAAGGTGATGGATATTACTCCCATGATTATGTTATATTAGACTTTGTCGTAGAAGACTGGAGAGAGAGGATCCTCCTCCTGGCCTTGACAAAGCAAAGAGGCATGTTGGGAACTGCCTTTGGAGATGGCCAGAAGGCAGGGTACTACAGGTAGCCTCTAGGACCCGAGGGTGGCCTCCAGTTGATAGCCTTTAACAAGGAAATAATTTCTGCCAAGAACCTGAATGGGCTTGGAAGTGGATTCTTCCCTGGCTGAGCCTTCAGATGAGAACACAGCCCAGATGATACTTTGATCGCAGCCTGTGAGACTCCGAGCAGAGGATCCAACTAAGTCATGCCTGGGCTTCTGACCCATGGAAATTGGTAGATAGTAAACAGTGTTAAGTCACTAAGTTTGTGGTAATTTGTTACACAGCAATAGATAGCTAATATACAGAGAGAGAAAGAAAGAACCAAGAGACAGCTGAAGAGCTTACACTTCTAGATGTGATCCTCACCTGTGATCTTGCTCCCAACTGTTGGTGAAGTTGCAAAATTTCGGAACTGCTTGAAGCAAGGGAAATATACTTGAATGGGAAACTGGCAAAGGCTGTGCCTCATGACTGCTTGTAGGAATGTGAGGGCAGAGAAAATCAAGAGGCAGTAAGAACTAGGAATTCATGGAAAATGAGGAGGCTTTGACAATCATGGCATGGGGAGTGGTTCTGGGCAAGGTGACAATGTGCTATATGGAGACGTGTGGTCCATGCCCCTGCAAAGGCCGCTGTGAACACAGATGTGCAGGACTCAGGTGGAGGAGTGCTACATGCACTGTACCTGTATCAATGTTGAAGGAGCACCCAAGCATACCTGAGTCAAGGGAGACTTTCTAGACGAAGTGACAAGTAACCTGCAGGTGCTAAAGGAGCATGAGGAAGGAAGAGGTCACCCCAAGGGGCTGCCTGCTGAGAGAAGAAACAGAGGTAGAGGTTTTCATGAAACATCTCATCTGGGCCTTGGAGAAGACTGGTGATGTATCAGGAGCTATGCTGGGTGCTTCAAGTGCATTATCTTATTTCATTCTCAGAATAACCCTGCGAGGGAGGGAGGTGTTCTTCCCATTTTACAGATAAGGTCACTGAGGCTCAGATGCTAAGAGACTTGGTCAAGTTCACACATCTAGTGAGTGACTCCAGAGCCCCTGTTCTTCCCCTGGAACCTCTGCTGCCTGCTCACCCCCCTCACTGTGCCTTACAAAGCCACAACTGGCCAAGGGTAGGTGGCCCTCTGCTGGACTGCGCGTGCCTGTCTGAGGAGGGTGTCAGGCTGGGGGCTGGTTTGGAGTGGATTCTAGAAAAAAGAGGCCCACGAGCTGGAAGATGCCAGATTGTGGGAAGAATGACTGAGTTGGGCCCTAACCCAGGCCACAAGCCCCACCTCCCTCCCCCTGGGGATCCATTCTCTGGAACAAAGTGTCTCTGTGGCTGTCTTCCTGCCGATGGTGAGACCCTCCAAGGCAGGCACAGGTCTTCTCTCCCCTCACATCAACCCCACCATTACCGCCCATACTTCTTTACATCTCATCCTCTCTCTTTGCTTGTCTATTAGATTTCCGTCTCCTGCAAGAATCTGTTACGCTGACCACCAGGTAGAGGTTAGTGTGAATGACAAGGGGGAAATGAACTGACCCCCTCCCAGTATCTCACATAAAAACACAGCAGTGCACATGGCTCTTCTCCAGACAGGGGTCATGGCGACTGGTTCTGCCCGTTGGCAGGGCCACTTCTTGTTCAGCAGCATGAGTGGCTAGTCCAGATAAGAATGCTAATTTATTTCTATGTCACTACTGTGCAAAAAATGGTGTCTGTACTCCATAATGTGGTGTGCCAGCTATGAGTGTGAATTCATTTAACTAACAACACTGTGTCCATCCAGGGTTAAAAGCAGCATCAGGGATGGAGACAGGTCATCATCACTAGTTATCAGTAAATGAGGAGCTGGGAGGATTTCACGGAAGAAACTTGATCTAGGTCTTGAACACAGAGGGGGACTTAACTAATGAAGAGAAGAGGGCGTTCGTGGGAGGGGAGCAGCATGAGCAGAGGTGGTATGTGGCATGCTTAGAGACTAATGAGGTGACCAGCCTGATGCCAGAGGCTTGGCATAGGGAAGGGTGGCAGGTTCCATTGGAAGAGGTGGGAGCATTTAGAGTCATGGGTGCCAGGCTTTGGGACCCAGGCTTGCAGGTTATTGGAACTGAAGCAAATGTGCCTTGATGTGTATCCTCCCACTGCCCTGGAGCAATTTACCACTGCAGGAAACCTCTGTCTCTGGTGGGGTAAGCTTGGGGGCCCTGGGGACTGAAAAGCAGCAGTGCTCATGCCAGGGTCTTTAGCTATCCAGTCAGAAGCCCTGATCCCAAGACATCAGGGTTTCTTTTCAAACCATTAGAACACTTGTGGAGCTTTTAAAACAAACCTGTTTGGGCCCTTTGGCAGTTCTGGTTCAGTAGGCCCGGCATGAGACCTGATGTCTGAATTTCCAGAGTAGCTTTGGTGACTCTGCTCTGTCCTGGGTGACAACCGCCACACCAGAGTGGTTGCTCCTTGAGGATAGGGATGCCCCGCCCTGGGCTGGCCAGGAGCAAGAGATCAGGGGACCGTGGGCGATGGATGGATGGATGGATGGATGGATGGACGGATGGACGGATGGATTATAGACCAGTTGAAGCTAAAGGAATGAGGGCTCAGGGATGGAGTGGTTTGGAGCTCAGAAATGTGTCATTTTCCCCCAAGAAGGTTTAATTCTCCCTTAGTAGGAAAGTTTTAAAGCATTTCCATTTTTCAGTGACACGGTTGCTTTGAACCAGCTGAAACCGTATAATAAACAAATGAAACATATGAGCACACACTGGCTTTTCTCAAGTTAATACCACATTTCGTTTCCAGCCAAGAGAAAGCACTTGAGTCTGGTGGTGAGAGACCAAACCTTTGAGAGCCAGGACTCAGAGAGCTGGATGGGCCCAAAGTCACTGGGTAACCTGGGTAAACTGAGACTCAAGGTGAGGGTGCCTGCCCCAAGATCACGTGATTTGTGGAGAAGCAGGTCTAGGACCCAGGCCTTTGACTCTGACTTCAGGATTTTAAGTTAAATAACTTGCCCAAGGTCACACAGCAAGGAAATGGCAGGGCCAGGATGGGAACCCAGGTCTGTCTGACTCCAGGGTCTGCTCAAGGGCCTTTGCCTTGGAGGCATTTCAGTTCTGAGTAAGAGGCAACGCCCTGGCAGTAAGTAAGGTCAACAATAAAGGATGATTGGGACTTCCCTGGCAGTGCAGTGGTTAAGAATCCGCCTGCCAATGCAGGGGACACGGGTTTGAGCCTTGGTCCAGGAAGATCCCACATGCCACGGAGCAACTAAGCCCGTGTGCTACAACTACCGAGCCTTGCGCTCTAGAGCCTGCGAGCCACAACTACTGAAGCCCGCGCACCTAGAGCCCGTGCTCTGCAACAAGAGAAGCCACGGCAATGAGAAGCCCATGCACAGCAACGAAGAGTAGCCCCCGCTCGTCGCAATTAGAGAAAGCCCGCGCGCAGCAACAAAGACCCAATGCAGCCAAAAATAAATGAATAAATAAACAAAAAACACAATAAAGGATGATCAAGCTGCCTAACAATATTGCAATACAACTGGGAAAAAGGGAAACAACAAAAAAGAGTCCTGTGCTTCCTGCATCGACACGCTTACTTGGCCGTCGTGTAATTATTTATTTTCTCATCAGTCTCCCAGGTCAGGGCCATGTACCAGAAAGCACAGTGCATGATTGCTGAATTCATTAATCCACTTGGCAAGTATTAATGAGCACCTACGATGAGCCAGGCATTTGGTGTGAAGGCCAGAGTGGAACCTTAACAGAGTATTGTATCTGCCCTCACAGAGTTTACAGTCCAGTGGAAGATAAACAAGTTAACAATTGAATCCATATAGAATAACAGTACAAAATAAGTGCTGTGCAGGAAAAGGAAGTGGGCATAGTGGGGGAGAGTGAAGGTGGTGGTGAAGTGGGACAGGTTGGGAGGGCCTTTCTAAGGAGGTGACATGGAAGTTGAGATCTAAAGGAAGAGGAAGGGGAAGACGTGTAAAGCATTGAGGAAGCGTGCTCCAGGCAGAAGGGACAGCATGTGTGGAGACCCTGAGACGGAGAAAGGGTTTGGTCTGCTTAGGAAACTAAGAGGTCAGGGGACTGGAGTGAATGAGGCATGACATGAGGTGGGGCACAGGCACGGAGGATCCTTCAGGGCCTCCAAGGTTACGTTAAGGATGCAAGGGTTTATTCTAAATGCCATGGGAGCCACTGAAGGGTTTTAGGTGAATGAATGGCATGGCCCGCTTGGCTTTTCACAAGATCATTCTGGCCACCAGGTGGAGAACAGATGGGAGGGGAACAAAAACCAGAGCCAGGAGAGCAGTGAGGTCACTGTGGAGTCTGCCCCTGTGGTAGGGATGATGCTGGGTTCTAGCTGGGGGAAGAATCAGCTGGAGTCGCTGATGGAAGAGCTGGGGGTGGGGGAAGAGAATAAGTACGGAGGCTTCAATAACTGGGTAGATGGAGCTGCCGCTTACTGACAAGCAGAAAACAGGAGAAGGAACTGGTTTGCGGGTAAAATCTCAAGTTGGTTACGCTAAATTGAAATCGTCGTGAGACATCAAGTGGCAATGTCAGGTAGGTAGTTTGAGTGGCACTCAGAGGGGAGGTTGGGGAGGGAGATCTATATTCGGACGGGCTGGACTTGTAGGTGGTATGTTAAAGCCATGAGGACAGATGAGAAAAGGCCTGAGAAACTACAACGTTCAGAGGTTGAGTAGAGAGAGAGAAACTCGGCTGGCGGGGGCAGAGAGCAGACCAAGCCGGAGAGTGTAAGACCATAGGGAGGAGTGTTTCAAGAGGGAAGGAGTGACCAACTGCTGTATCAACTGCTGTGGACAGGTCATGCAGAACAAGAACTCGGAGTGTCCTTTGGGTCTAGCAATATGGAGCCCACCGGTGACCTTGACAGATTCCCTGACTCAGTGAATGACTCAAAAGATGCATGAAGAGGAGACAACCACAGAAGTGGGTTGAGGAGTCAGGGAAAGCTTCTGGAGGGAGGTGGCCTTTCAGCAGAGCCTTGAAGGCTGAGTCCTGAGAGACCCAACTGCTGCCTGCACAAAGCCGAACTGAGCTTGACAAGGCCTCCTGGGGGCAGCAGAAAGCACCATTACCTGGCCTCCCGGGCTGGGGGAGCATTATCTCCACCACCCTAGAGGGAAAGGGTTAGGGTTCTCAGCAGGGAGGTTGAGAAGGCTGATGACCCTGTCCCAGGGGACAGAGCCCACTATGTCCCCCAGGACTCAGAGGCTTGTCCACTTCCCTCCCTGCACACAAGTCCTGGGAAGTGAGGATTCCAAACCCATGGTCTCAGAGCAAAGGGCTCTTAGACACCATCTGGAGCCGCCAACTCATTACACATCTGGAAAATCTGAGACCTAGAGAGGACCAGGGGCTTGCCCAAGGTCACCAGCACACCAGTGGTAGAGACCAGGTGACCTCCAAGGATTTGCTGTGGCCCCACCCTAGTTGGTAAAGACTGAATTCTTTAGCCTGGCATTCAAGGTCTTTCATGGTCAAGGAAGAACCCATCCTGCAACTTAATCTCCCACCTGTCTGCCCTCATACCCTGTGATCAGCCCCTGAACTTTTAGCAAATAGATAGCCTCCTATAGTCCTCGCAGTAACCTTTTGGAGTAGGTGTTACTATTATCATTTTACAGATGAGGAAACGGAGGCTCAGAGAAGTCTGACCTGTCCAAGGTTCCACAGCCAGTACAGCACACAGTTGAGCCAGGATATCATCTCGTGATCATCTCCAAGGTCATCTTTTCCCCCATGTCTTGCTGCATTCACCACAATGAGCCTCTCCCTGGCAACAGAGCGTGAACTCCCTGGCCCCGAGCTACCCTGGAGTCAGGTCACGTCCTAGGACTCCAAATCACTTACTCAAGTCACTCAAATGTCCACTGAATGGGACTGAAACAACTGGTGTCACTGAACGACCCAGACTCCAGCGGCCTGTGCCACAGCCTACTTCCCATGAAGGCCCCAGAGTCACACCACCCAGAGCCTGCAGCCTGCCCACAGCAGGAGGAGGGCACCTACAGAATCCGTACAGAATCCTCTTCCTGCAACCCCAGCCCAGACCTCCCAGCCAAACACCCGCCCCTCACCTGGAGACCACCAGTGGTAGGATCAGCATCTTCAACATCCTCATCAAGAGCTCTCCCGGAAACTGGAAGTAACTAATTTCCTGAAAACACAGCAGGAGCTGGGGTTATAGCAGGTAGTACAGACTTCACAGTTGCTTTACAATCTTCAAAGCACCATTTCATCCATATTCTCCCGTCTAGCCCATGGACAGCAGAGTCCATGGAGAAAACACTGGCTTTGGAGCCAAGCAGACTTGGATTCTAACCTTGGCCCCCTAGAAGTAGCTGTGGCGTTAAGCAAGTTCCTCGGCCTCTCTGAGTTTTCTCATCTGTAACATGAGGGTAATAACCACTTCATAGGGCCACTGGGAGGCTTAAATGAGAGGATGCACATAAAGCACTTGGCAGAGGGTCTGGATGAGCGTAAATGGTCAGAAATCACAGTAGATAACAGCTCTCCCCCCACTGCACCATTCACCTGCCTAGCCTTGCTACAAATCGGTCTCACGTAACAGATGATAAGTGGCGAGAGGGCAGGGCTGCGTACCGTTCACACATTCATTCAGCCCATACTTTGGCAGGCATCGTACTGGGCACCCAAGAGTGAATTAGGCACAGTTCCTGCACTGGAGGAATTGTCAGTCTACTTTGTGAAAAGACTGACTCGTAAACAGCATTTTTGAGTCAGTTTCCCTTCTGTACTGGGTTCCCTCGCCCCACACTTTCGTAAATTCTTACCTCACCCTTGAAGCAGGGCTCACATTTAAAATGCTGAAAGAGAGAGAGAATCGGATTGGTTGGTGAGACGCCACTTTCAATATTAAAGAGCCCTTACTGGGCAGAGTTCCCGCGTCGGGCTTCCTCATAGGCTGCAGGTTCCAGCCTATCTGCCGGCTCTTGCATTAGTGCACCAAGTCCTTGCCCAGTCAGCTGTCGCCAGAGTAACAGGTCACATGAATGGAACCTGACAGCCGAAGAGGAAGGTGCTCCAAAGCCCAGTTAAGTTTGAATTTCGGATAAACAACAAATATTGGTTCTTTACTTACACTAAAAATTATTTGTTGTTTATCCGAAATTCAAGTTTAACTGGATGTGCTCTTTAAAAATTTTTACATTTAACTTAGTTCAATTTTGCTATTTCTGGCAATGCTAGCTTGAGTCCACTTTCCTCAGAGGGTAAGCTTCTGGGTGAGGCCAGTATGTGGACTTTCAAACACCATCTGACTTAGATTTTTGTACTTGTAACTTTTTTTTTTTTAAACACAAAGCCAAACATAACCCTTGGTTACTGGCCTGATGCTTTGAAAAGTCACAAATTATAGAATGTTGGTGCTGAGAAGGGGTTTTAAAGATCTCCTAGTTCAGCTGACAGCTCATTTTTATAGATGAGGGAGCTGAGCCAGGAGAGAGAGGTGATTTGCCCACAGAGTGAGTTAGTGACAGTGCAGGACCGGAAAACAGGCCTCCTAGTCCCCTTCTACTACAATTTCCAACACACCAGAAAATCAACTTTTAAAAATATACCCATCGTGGCTATGTCTTTTGAATTAATTTTAATCCATGTGTATATTCTTTAATTTAGATAGCACTATAATGATAAAAAGGCAGCCGTTCCTCACCCATCTCTATCCTTAATCCCAGCTTCCCAGGAGTGACCACCCCCAACTCCTCTAGCTGTTTTTCCTTTAGTATTGTTATTTGTAAATAATATGGTTATAATGCTATTTCCAGATATATCTTGTTGACATCTATTAACTTCCCTGCCATGACAGATGAGGACTTAGTTCCTACTCCTTTTTTCCTCCTACCATTTCACCATTATATCAATTTTTGGTTAAACTAATTGTCAAGATTTAAAATATTTTGATCACAAAATATTGCTCACTGTTGAGCCAACCATGCCTCCTTTCTGTACAACCTTAAGTTTTTCCCTGAAGTTAAGAATTGACTGATTTTTCATTTACCTTGTTTACTGTGAGCCACTCGTTAATTTCTTCCAAGTGCTTTAACGTCGCTTTTTAAATGTCTAACAATAGTATTTTCTTTTTTTAAAAAAATTTTATTTATTTATTTATTTATTTATTATGGCTGTGTTGGGTCTTCATTTCTGTGCGAGGGCTTTCTCTAGTTGTGGCAAGTGGGGGCCACTCTTCATCGCGGTGCGCGGGCCTCTCACTGTCGCGGCCTCTCTTGTTGCGGAGCACAGGCTCCAGACGCGCAGGCTCCGTAATTGTGGCTCACGGGCTTAGTTGCTCCGCAGCATGTGGGATCTTCCCAGACCAGGGCTCGAACCCGTGTCCCCTGCATTGGCAGGCAGATTCTCAACCACTGCGCCACCAGGGAAGCCCAGTATTTTCTATATACTCAAACGCATACATCCGTTTCTAGGCCCCTGGGACCTCAGTGCAAGAGCTCTCCATCCTCTTGTTCCAGGTTGGACAGATTGCTCTCTAGGCCCAGTGGTTGTCATGGGTCTCTTCTTCGCTGTCATTCTGGGACTTTTTCCCATATCGGAACCCTTCTTTCCTGGATCCCTTGCCTTCTTGGCTTACTTCTTTGTTTTGCTGGAATATCTCCTTTGGTAGCTTCCTCAGTAAGTGTGAATGGGAGAGAAACTTCTGAGTCTTACATAGTAAAAATGTTTTTATTCTACCTTTAACTTTGATAATAGATTGGCTATATAAATCTTAGTTTAAAGAATTTCCCCTCCAAATTTCAAAGGTGTTTCCTCTTTGTCTTCCAGATTCCAGTGTTGCTTAAGATGTTGGGAGCCATTCTTACTTCCTATTCTTTACATTAGACCGAATTTATTCCCTCAGAACCATTTAAGGATCACCTATTTATCTCCAGTTTTTCTGTACTTTTCATGATGACGTGCCATGGTATGAGATTTTCTCCTTTCTTTTTAAAAAATTCATAGTGCTGTGCATACCTTTTACTTCAGAGAAATGTTCCTGTTTTCTCTGTGAAATTTTTCTCCATTTTTTTCTGTTAGCTCTCTTTAAAACTCTTATTAGTAAGTTGAATGTTAGACATTCTAATTTTCTTACATTTTTCTATTTTTAGCTCATTTTGTTTTACTTTCTGGGAGATTTCTGCAGCTTTATCTATTTTTAATTTCCCAAAGCTCTTTCTTGTTCTCGAATCGTTTCTTCTTTTTGCACCCTGTTCTATTTTATGGTCACTGTACCTTCTCTGATATATTCAAAGAACTTGAGGAAAGATTTTAAAAGTTTTCTTCTACTCCCTGCATTGCCTCTGCTTCACTAGAGACCTACTGTTCTGTTCGTTTGGTCTCTATCTTCCATATTAGTAGCTTTGACTTCGGCTTCTGCTTGTGTATAAGTGTGACACACTAAACTTCTGTGTGCATGAGTGGAACTTGTCAACTGATGGCTCCTCAAGGAAGGCTAACAGGTGAAGATGTAGCTTTTTCACTGGGGGAAGGGTGGGATGGGAACGATTCCCCTTCACAGCAGAATTTGGGGGTCTTTCTTCTGAGGCTTCAGTGAGAGAAGTCCCTTCCTGCCTCTGGCTGTGTGTGGGGTGGGAGGTGGGGGGATGGGGCTGTGCCTAAGCCCAGCTGACAGCAGTCTTATGGGGACCCCAGGCTCAAGATGCAGATGTCCACTAATTCACTTGAAGCATGCACCTCACCACCTCCCCTCCCCCAAAACTTACAGGTGGGCCTAACATCCCTAAGTCAAGCTTCTCTGGTTCCTTGGGACAGGCAGGGGGATAGAGATAGTGGATGAGGGGTCCCCTGATTACATGAACTGTAAGGGATCTAGGGGTCGAACTGCTCCAGTTACAAAATTCTAACCGATGTCCCTGATTTCAGCTGCATGCTTAACCCTTGCCTCCTGCAGTGCCTTGCACTTTCAGGTCCAGAGCCCTTCTGGAGTTCTCAAGACAAACTCAGGTGGTATCTGCTGTCATTCTGCTTCTACAGACACAAGATTTCAGCTTTCTGTGCTCTACTAAATGAGATCATTCAACTCTATCCACTTCCCAACTAATTTATTGTAATTCCTCGACTTCTTTTCTCAGTTGTCTCCATTTGTATTGTCTTTGTTCTTGGGAGTTTATATTTTTAAACAATTCCATTACTACAATTTTAGTGGTATCCCAGGAAGGAAAGAAAAATGGGTGCAATTATAAATTCATCATGGTTTAACTGGAACTCTCAAAATGATCTATATTTTTAAATGAGATACTCATTTCCAAAGATAAATCTTGTGATTTTGTAAGTTCTTTTCACAAATAGGACATTCTACCATTTTGCATATTGTTTATGATTTTTGCCTTGTTGCATAAGCTACAAAATAAGAAGGGTTTGGTTTCTGAGTCACAGGCAGAGATCAAATAAACAACTCCTGGATTTCAAAATAAGATGCTGAGAAAGCCAATTCCTGCCAAATAATTGTTCTAAGACTCCACATCTTTCCTTCAATTTATCTGGCAGGTTAATCCAGACCAGAACACGTTAGCGCTTCCAAACAGATGGGGAAGGCAGCTTTGGCAAAGGAGGCGCCAGATGAGTTTGGCTTTTAAGAATAGGCATTCCAATTTGTTTTCACAAAATAATCTTCCTGCAAGAAATATATTTTAGTTGCTGAGGAGAATTAAAGAAAGTGGCTTGCAAGTTGTTTGTGCCATTGCCAGTTTAATTCAGGCATTAGTTGAGGGTTCTCTCTGTGACACTGAGCTAGGCTCACCTTTTGGTTCAAGAAAGCCCATGTGATAGTCAGCAAGTCAAAGGCTGATGGGAGAAATAGACTCTGAACAAACAGCTCTGAAGCAAGACCTCCAGCAGCTGGGTTCCAGTGGAGGGATGAGCATGGGGTGAGTGTGGGAGGAGAGTGGGCAGATGTGGGCAGGTCTGGAAGAATTTTCATAAGATACGGGATCTATGAGGTGGTTCTTGACGTAGGTAGGACTTGGACAGGTGGGTAAGGGAGGGAGGAGTAAAGTAACACTCACTAAGCACCCGCTGTATCCAGGCACTGATGAATCCTTGTTTACTCCTCACAGCAATTCTAGCAGACATATAGTCCCACCCTCCTCCATTTTACAGATAACGAAACTGAGCCCCAGAAAGGAGACAGGAGTTGGCCTAGGGCCACACAGCCATTCACTAGTAGAGTCCAAGTTCAGGGTTCCTCTGACTCCAGAGTCTATGCTTCTCCCTAAATAACTGACAGCAGCTTAACAGTGTAACTATAATAATAGCGGGCTCGATTCCCAGAGAGGCATGTTTTCCTTTTGATGGAAGATGAAATCTGATGCCTTGAGCCCCAGTTGTAGAGAAGATATTAGATATCACTGAACTGCAGGAAGAGGAATATTATGAAATAAGGAATCTTCCAGGAGCCCACTGACAAAAACTCTTCTTGACCAAACTTTAGACTGGCCATTCTGAGCCCTCTTTTCAACTAAGCCTCATCCTTTCTTCGTCCTGCTTCACCCATTTGTAGCAAAAACCCCGCTAAGTCAATTTAGTGAGAATCCCCCCAACTCTGCCTTCAACAAAGATCTTGTTAGTGGGTTTAGCAAGACTCCCCTTCCCCCATCCTTGACGTCTCCTCTTAGTAATTTTCTAGTCACTGACCTCCGCACTACGCTCATTGGCTGTAAATCCCCAGCTGCAGTTGCCGTATTTGAGTTGCTCTTGATCACTCTCCCCTGTCGCCATAGTCTTAACACCTATCTCTGTAGTCCTGAATAAAGTCCTCCTTACCGTTTAACAGTGTTAGAAAAGTTTTGCCTTCGGCAGCATGAGATGAGTGCTAAGTGAGAAGAGGGCCCTTCCCCAGGCAAGGCATCGTCACCCTTGCAGTTACACACGCCAGAACTCTGGGGGCCTGACTTGCCTCCCTGTCCCCCCAACCCCGCATCCAATCAGCCTCCACATCCTGAAGCTTCCTCTTTGGGAAACAGTTCTCAGATCTGCCCTGTTCATCCCCACTGTCATGTCTCACCCCTCACCTGGCCCCCTGCCAGTCCCGCCACTACCCCATCCTCCACTCAGCACCAGAGGGATGTCTCCAAGCTCAGGTCTGACCATATCACTGCTCAAAGCTTCTCGTGGTTGCCCCAAGCCCGTGCTCGGTGGTGGGATCTAGAGGCCTGATGGCCCCTGTGCTCTAGCCCCTGCCTCACAGCGTACGTTCCAGCTGCTGTGAACAGCTTGCTCCACCTGCCCACCCCCCAGCCCCCCGCAAACCTTTCATGCCCCTCTGCCTTGCTTCTGCTGTTACCTCTGCCTAGAATGCCCAATCCGGCTCTCTGCCCATGAGCTGCTTTAGGAGGTATTCTCTGATGCCTGCTTTGCATGCTTATAGGATCCCATTCTTCCCTCCCCTACAGCTCTTAGCCTGTGGTTATTCCAACAAGGCATCCTTACCTCTCTTTCACCTGGAGATGCTGGTGTGAAGCCACTTCCTCTCTCACTCTAGTCCTGCAATGCGTTTATCACACCCACTTTACAGAGGAGAAAACTGGGACCCAGAGAGGCAAAGTGACCCGCTGTCATGTCATCAGGGAGCCACGGAGTGGGAATGTGACCCCCAGGTCCCTCAGGCCCACCCAGCCCTCCGAGATGGGGACCCGTGATGCCCCGCATGGCTGACCTGTGGTGAGAGGTGCCGGGTCCTCAGGAAGAAGCCGAGGAGGCAGCCCACGGTGACAGAGAGCACAGACAGGATGAGCAGTCCATTCCGCCGGCACACGTCCCGCCCTCGTGCCAGGATGGCACCCAGCACCATGGCGAGCCCAGCCTGCTGGCCCGGGGCACAGCACCATTCCATGCACGGGAGGCCAGCCCGGGCACAGGGTCCTGGCTGGGGGCTCTGGCTCCTCAGCCGGCAGGTGGTCAGGCTTGCTAAGCACTAGTTGCGAGCCCCATGGCCATGGCCCACGTGGTTTCCCCAGAGGGAGGCCACAATCCTATTACGAGCTGCATCATTAGGAGCCGGGAGCAGATTAGAGCCTGGGAAATTAGAGCAGGCCACGTGGTCGGGGGGTCAGACCTCAAAGCCAAGTGCTCCTTTTAGAAAGGGGAGGGGACAGGGGACTGGTGGGAGGAAGAAGAGGAACATTTGTTTGGTTGGTTAGATTTTTACCTCCACTTCATTCCAGAAAGCATTGAAGGCAAGGCAATAACTGGCAATAATAAATAACAATAAACTAGCAATAATAAATAACTAGCAATGCTAGCAATTGTCAGCATTAAACATTTATTGTACACCACGTGCTGTTCTAGACACACATTGCTTGTATTAGCACATTTAATCCTAACACTAAACCCAAGAAGTAAGTACTATAAGTATCATTTCACAGATGAGGAAACTGAGGCAAAGAGAGGTCGGGAAATGAGCAGGTTGTGTGGGAGTCCTGTTCCAGTTGCGTCACCTGTGTGAACCATTGGGAATCATCCCAACAACCCCAGGGTTCCTACCTTCATTTTACTGAAAGTAAAATGAGATTGAGACCCCAGGAGCCAGAGTCCCTTGGCCATGGGACTCTGGCCAGAGCTAGCAAGTAGCAGAGTGGAAATCAGGCCTACGTTGTTTGGTTCCCACCACATGTACAGGTGGATGGGTTCAAAGGTGCTTCCCAATATTGTGGGAATGTAGGATTTGAGGTCCAGTGGACCCGAGTTCAAACTTGGGCTGTGTTACCCGTTGTGAGGTATGTCCTTCAGGGTTGCTTTAAGCCTAAAGCTGGGAACCCTGTAGGTTCTCAGGGCTTATTATTTTTAGAGACGACAGTGCCCAAGGGAACCTACATTCAAGTCCCAGCTCTGCCACTTACTAGCTGTGTGATCCTGACCAGCCATTTAAGAGCACACTGCCTCAGTTTCCCCAACCAAGCAGACATAATATAGCATCTACTTTGTTAGGGCTGGTGCAACATTCCATCCAGAGAACATTTGTGAAAGCAGAATGAACTGCAACATGCCAAGCAGGGAAATGGCTGTTAGGGTCACCATCTATATTTAGCGTTTTAGATAAAGGTGTTTTTTGTTTGTTTGTTTGGGGGGGGTTGTTTGTTTGTTTTTTGTTTTGTTTTGTATTTTGCTATTTCTTGTGGCCTGGCCTGCCCTTTAAAGCAGAGGGAATTAACTCTCGTCTGTTTCACCAGGAGTCTGTAATCTCATTAGGGGCAGTCAGATGACAGCAGGGAGCTATGTCTGTGGGTCTGTGGTGGGCGGTGTGTGCACAAGGCTGCCTCCCCTGACAAAGGGGACAGAGCCAAGGAAGTGCCAGGGGTCTTGGTGGAGGGGACTGCAGTGCAGGCCCTGAAGCCATGGGCAGAGCCCCGGACTGGGAGGGGACTCTCAGATTCTGGTCTCAACCAGCTCTGTGACCTTGCCCTCTCTGGACCTCAGTCTTGCCCTCCTTAGAATGAGAGAAACAGCCTAGGTGCTTTCTAAGGATCCCTTGGTTCAACGAGCCAAACTTCCAAATCCCTGCTCTTTGCCAGTAGCTTTGTGGGTGTGGGATGGATACAGGCTCTGAGAGTGATTTTTTTTCCCTCCAACTCTGACTCTTAAAAGCAAGAATCTACTGATGCACCTTCAACTCCAACAAATGCCTCATTTTCCAGTTGACCAGGTGGTTTAGCTGCTGTCTAAAAGAGAAAACATTCTGAGTAGATATTTGGATTTGCGTTTCGATCAATGTTCAGGCCTGGCCTTTAGCCGTGAAGTAGGTGAGTTTGGCTTTTGCTTTTCAATTCCAAGACTCTGGTTCCCATGGTGCCCTCACAACTGTCCCTGCCTGCCTCCTGTCCCTCACACTCTGACATGACCACCTCCCAGGATCCAGGCCTTTCCTTCTGTTGCTCCCACTGTCTTCAACAGGGGAAGTTACAATTCATTCAAGCAAATGTTCTTATAGCACCATCTCATGTCATCCCTCCTGGGTACTGGGGAGGTAGCAAGACTATTGAGGTGCTCTAGGAAAGGACTAATTCACACTAAAGTGTAAGTGACTGATAACAAGCATACTAAGGATATTTGGAAATCAAATAGAAAGCTCCTGGATAAGAACCCTTTAATAGCTCCCATTGCCCACAGAATCATTGTCTTGCAATGTTACTAGATGTGCAAAATTTTTTTCCATAATTAAAAACAAGTCAGGAAAAGTTGGATGAACAAAGTTAAGCCCATTCTTACTCCAGGAAGCTCAAAATCAAACTGCTCAAGTTCATATCTTAGCTCTACCACTTACCAGCTTGTGTGACCTTTACCGCCCTATAAAATTTCTAACCTCTCTATGAAATAGGAATAATACAACAGGACCTAGTTCATAGGGTTGTGAGGTGGGTCAATTTGGTGATGCCTGCCTGGTGCCTTGCAGACACTCACAGGTAGTTACTATTAGTTTTAGCAAAACCTTTACAAAACTAACATATGTTGGAGGAAGTCTCCACGTGGGGGACACAGAAACCCAGCCCTCTTCTGGAGCTGAGAGTTCCATGGGTCTAGTGTTTGGGGAATACACATTGGAACGCTGCAGCCTCCAGGATGAAGTCCCTGGTTCCGAGGTCCTCAGGAGCTTGCTCACCTCTCCAGCACACCACCTCCTCCTGCTCATCATCATACCTCGAGTTCCTATAATACCGAACAACTTTGAGTCCTGAGCCCTGCATCCTCTCCCAGGCTCCACACCTATGCGCATGCTATTTCCTCTGCCTGGAGGTCTTTGTCTCTAAAGTCACAGGTCAAACGCCCCATCTTCCCTGAGACCTTCGCTGACCACCCCAGATACACACCCCCCTCCCTCCCCTCCCACTAACTCAGGCCCTTCCTCAGTCACCTCCAGGGATTAACCCCAGTTCCCCCACCCGCCTTTTCTTTGGCCACACCCGCGCCTGTGGGATCTCAGTTCCCCGACCAGGATTGAACCTGGGCCACAGCAGTGAAGCCTGGAATCCTAACCATTAGGCCACCAGGAAACTACCCCCAGTTCCCTTTTAAGTGGCTCTGACAGGAAGTAAAAATCTGTGAGAATAAAATTAAGTCTCTGTTATCGTGTTATTTGGAAACACCTTGATGGATCATCCTCAAAGTTAGAGGGGAGCCTGGGGGAGCCCCAAGGGGCAAGGAGTTGCCCTCCAGAGCAGCTGAACCTGATGGGCAGCAGGAAGCCAGGGAGATGCTTCCTGGGAGATTTGAGCTGCACTGATTAAGATGCTATGGACAGAGAAGATAAACAGTGTTGTCAAAAAAGAGCCCCAAATCACAAGAGCTGCCCCACTCTGCAGGAGTGAGTTTGCAGTTGGGCTGTTTCTCACCACGGCAACCCTGTGCAGGATGTGCCATGGTAGACAGCTGCAGGGTCAGTTTATTTGCTAATTATTAATGATTCTCCAGGGCCAGCAGAGGGGCCAACTCAGCCCAGGAAGGTGGGTGGAGGAAGGCTTCTCGGAGGAGGGGTCATTTAGTCAGAGACCTGAACAAGCCAGGAGTTAACCTGGGGGTGGGGGGCAGGCGCTGGTCGAGGGGGAGGCAAGAGGAGAGCTTGTTCCAAAGAGGGGCCCAGGCTGGAGATACAAGAGCTGCTTCTGGGAACCCTCAACCCAGTGGGCTGGAGCGGCCAGCAGGCCTGGGGCCTCACTCCTTCCACCATGTATCAAAGTGAGTTTAGGTTGAGCTCTCTGAGCTCCCAGCTGGGTTTATGGTGTTGACAGCTCTGGGTTTGTTGGCTGCTTTTCAGAGACATACCAGAGGCGCCTTCATCTCCTCCCTGACACGTCTCCCAGCTCATTGTAGGCTGGGCCCTTCTCGGAAGGTTTTCTGTGGACAACTAACCCAGCTGGGTGTGGATTCTTGTGAGCGTTAGTCACCGAGGGGCTGTCCAACCTCCGCTGAGGCTGGTCCTTTCCTGTGTTTGCCTCAGAGGATGGGGTAAAGTGACATTCCTGTGACAGTCGCCTTCCTTCTTCCATTTCCAGCCCGCTGTCTAGATTCTTCATCTATAGAAATGGCCTCGAGCACCCACGAAACCACTCAGTTGCTGTTTGTTGAGCACCTATTATGTGTCAGGCTCTGCCAAAGAGCCTCGCACCAGAGGGAGCCAGTGAGTGATTCAGCCCCTCCATAGGCACTGCTGAATCTAGTCAAGTGTTGGGGTACAGGGGAAGGGCACAAGTTCTGGATCTGTTCAGTCCAATACAGTAGCACTACTTAAAATGAAATTAATGAAAAATAACGTTTAAAATTCAGTTCTCTGAGATGAGATGTCCCAGCTCAAGCAATAAGGCAGAAAAAAGGGGCAAATTCCTCTTTCCTCTCTCCTTTTGCTCTATCCCAGCCCTCAGCAGATTGGAGGAGGCCCACCCACACTGGGGAAGGCCATCTACTTTCCTCCGTCTGCTGATCCAATGCTAATTTCAGCCAGAAACACTCTCACAGACACTCTCAGAAATAATGCTTAACCAGATATCTGGGCATCCGCTGATCCAGTCAAGTTGACACATAAAATTAATTATCGCAGTCCTTGAAAAGAGTTTCTGGTCACCTGGTGTATGGGGACTTTGACAAGGACAGCTGGTGCCAAACCAATGTTGTCATCACTTGAGCCATTGAATCAAATAAATGGACTGCTAGCCACACCTACATAAATTTGGGACTTGTTCAAGCACGCACACTTAAACTTGCTTCAGTAGAGTTTTCTTCACTGAAAACAACACTAATCAATTTGTAATGTGATTAAAATGTTATGATAACAAGGAGAATATATGTCCTGACATAAAAAATAATAAATACAGTAAGAGGAAAAAAAAAAAAAGAATTTAGAGGTGGTGATAGCAGAGCATTAAACCAAACATGGGGCCCTTCTGATGCCCATGAAACCAGCCCTGTTTACAAGACTGGCTGGTGAGACTTTCACAGAACCCAAGGGCAAGAGTAGAACTGAGCTGCAGAGACCTTCTGAACTAGGTGCTCAATTGTTACAGAATTCTCTCTCTCACCCGCTCTCCTTTCTGCCTGCCTGATCCATTCATTCATTCTTCCTTCAACACAGGTTTACTGACACCTGGTGTAGGATGGTGATTAAGAGCACAGACTCTGGAACCACATGACTGGTGTTTGAATCCCGGTTCCTAGACCAATGATCTGTGTGACTTTAGGCAAGTTACCCTGTGTCTCAGTTTTCCCATATGAAATATGGTGATAATATTATTCTATCTTATAGGGTTGTTACGTGGATTAAATGAATTACATGTGTGAAGCACTTAGGACAGTTGTCTGATCATAATAAGCACTATATATATGTTCCTATTATTATTATTATTACTATGTGCCAGGCATATTCTAGGGATATGGCAATGAACAGAATAGTCAACAATCTCTGCTCTCATAGGGCTTACATTTTGGTGGTGATATTTGTGCTACATTATTCTTTCTCTAATGGAGAAAATGGAGCATTCCACTACTGGTCTGGTCCAGGTGGAGGAAACATGGTTACCAGAGCTCCCTTTCACTCCAAGTCCAAAATTCCCAGGGAAGGTTCTGATTGGCCCTGCTTGGACCAATCATCTGTGGCTAGTAGGGGCAGGGGCAGGGTCACATTGTTCAAAATTGCTACTTCATGGAAACCCTGTAGATGTATGTGGTAGCAATAAGAAAAGTGGACTGAACAGACACAGCAAAAGTAGTACATTATCCTAGTCATTCAGCTCTTGGCTTTCTTTTCTTTCTTGTATAAATGCCTAACATCTTATCCCCTGTAAGGCTGCTCCAGAACTTAGGATCAGCTGCTCAACTTTCGTCATTGCTCTGCCTTCTCTGATGTCTACCTCTCCCCTTTATGGCAGCAGGCACCTGGGCCCCACCCACAGTGGCTCAGAACAGACTGCAGGGCACCGTCTGGTCCAGGTGATTTCTTACTCCTCCACCCACTGCTTCTCACTCGTTTGGGCCCACAAGGCCACCAACTTAGTGAACCAGCATTCAACACCCAGGCTTAAAGACCACAGGGAGCCCTAGACATTCTGGAACATTCTCTGAGGCCCAGAGAGAGAAAGGAACCTGGCAAGGTCACTGGAAACTAGGTGTCAGGTCAGGAACAGAATTGGGGTCTTCCTCTCCCTACTCTTCAGTCTTCCCTAAACCTGGAAACACTCCTCAAAGAATCGTTCTGCTGTTGGCTGTTATTTTGCAGCCTCTGTCTCCTTTATGGTCTAGACTTTGCTTCCACCTCCTAACTTGCATGGCAGTAACTGTATGAACCCTCTTCTGGGACAAGCCCCCTCCCCTCCCCCTGCCCACTGATTCCTGTACAATCTGTGTCCAGGCTCTTGCTACCGCTGCCTCTGGCGGTCAGATGCTCTTTTCCTTTGGGAAGGTGCTGAGGTCAGTGGTTGCTGAATGGGAGAGGCAGGGCGGGGGACACAGGACAGCTGTCTGCAGAGCCACAGTGGTCAGTGACTGGGGAAAGACTTGGGGAGTTGGGAGCACGGATGTTAGGGAATCAGATTAAGAAATTGAACAGGGAATGGATTCAGCCTTAGTTTCTGATGAAAGCTGAGGTAGGCCAATGCACAGAGGCTCAGGACAGAGGGTGAACAAGTCAAGGGAAGGGCAAAGATTTAGCTTCCTGTTCCAGTACTGAGGAATGCTTTTGGGGAAGTCATTTGACCTCCCAGAGCCTTAGCTTTCTCAACTCAAAGATGACTCCTTGCTTCATGAGGCTGCAATAGGGCTGTGAGACAGGCAAACACGGTGGTGAGGAAGAGGGCTTTGGTGTCAGACAGACCTGAATGTAAACCCAACCCCACCGTTAACTAGCCTTGTGACTTTTTAGGCATGTTGCCTCACTGCTCTGAATCTGTATTTCCTCATCTATGAAATGAGGATATTAATTATACATAACTCATAGGGTTTGGGGAAGTTTCAATAGAATCTTACATGAATAATAATTAATACAGAGCTTGGCACATACTAACTGCTCAGTAAATGGTTGCAAGGTGTAGAGACCCCAATGAAGAAAGCTTAAACTTAAAAGAGCAATTTATTCAAAAGCTCTTGAACCTTCCCTCCTTCCCACCACATCCCCATTTCACTATTGCTCAGCATTTTAGAACCTGACAACCATATATATCTAAGGATGGAATAGGCTACCTCTGAAGGTAGTAAATTCCTTGTTCCCAGAGAAAAACAAAAAAAGCTAGGAGATGTCTTGGAGGGCACATGGCAGAAGGGATTCAAGCAACTAATGGGATAGGGGTGAGGGGAGGAGGGCACTGGGCTACAGCCCTCAGCGATCTTTTCCAGACCCTCTCCCTCACAGAGTCCACCCCCACCCCAGGTGTAGAGGTGGGTGGTGACCACTGAAAACTCTCATCTGGGCAACACTAAGGAAAATCCTGCTGAGAACTGGCCGCCAGGAAAGTCCACTATAAACAGGTCTCTCCACATCATCACACGTACCTGTGTTTGGATTTCCCCTTCGTAGAGCCGGGGGCTGGTCCTACGAGAGGAAATGCCTCAGGTGGCTGGCCAGTGGACTCCTTCAGTCACATCCTGGCCAAAGAGGGGTCTGCAGTGATCACAGAGAATCTCCAGGCCAGAGATGAGACTTCATGGGAGCAGCGATGAGGAGTTCAGGGATGCAGTTCACAAACCTGCCCTCCTGGGCCTTCTCAGACAGCCAGACCAGACACCAGAGCTGGGCACAACTGCAGACTGGTCATCTGATCAAGTGATTCTCCTCTCTGGGAGGAAGGGGTGCTGCACAGTCCCTTGAGGGGCATGGCGCAACTTCTGAAGGAGGTTTGGCTTTCAAAAGCATGCCCAATACCACAATTTCATTTTTGGAACATAAAACACAATCCCCTTTTCTTTTACTCCATGAGCCACAGAGTAAAGCTCAACAAAAACTTCTTGGCTGGTGGTACTGTTTCTACCTAACCCCGCCGGCCAAGAAAATTCCCAAAATGCTAGGGGAGAGAGAATGTTCCCCTGGAAGGTCCACATCATAATCTCTGGGGGAGTATGAAACTTTTCTGTTCTTCCAAAGAGAGTATGTGTTCAAAGACTACAAAGGTCAGAAGTGAGCTGGTTCTGAGTTGTAATTAAATCTTATCTTTTCTCATTAAGTCCAGGACTCTTTAATGCATTGATTGATTGAATGATTGTGATGTGGCACTTGAGGAAGACAATATGGGGAATGGTGTTTAGAATTTTTAGCCGTTAGCTTGAGTCAAGAGGTCAAGTCAGGGGTTGGCTCCTGTTGGGGTCAGTAAGGCTGGCTCAGCTCCTTGGCCCCAATCTCTTATGAAGGGGCAAGTTCGTTCTAGCAGAAGGCTGTTGTGCTTCCCTCGGCCCCAAGCTCTGATCAGTAAAATCTAAGGATTAAGAACATAAGTCTTAACCATCTTATGTGCTGAATATTTAAAAGAGGAATTTTATTTTATCTCTCTCTTCTCTTCCCAAAGTAACCACTCACCCAAACTTTGTGTTTTATCATTCTACTGCTTTTCTTTATAGATTTGAATGTATTAGTTTTGCCTATTTTTGAACTTATGTAAATTGATGCCATTGAATTTTTTCTCCACTTTACATCATGCTCTAGAGATTCAGTGTCATCGAGTGTAGCTATAATTTCTTTTTTCTATGTTATGTAATATTCCGTGGTATGAATGGAATATACATATATATATATATATATATATATATATATATATTTTTTTTTTTTTTTTTTTTTTTTGGCTGTGCTGAGCGGCTTGTGGGACCTTAGTTCCCCCGACCAGGGACTAAACCCGGGCCATGCAGTGAAGTTGCCGAGTCCTAACCACTGGACAACCAGGGAATTCCCTGGAATATTATATATTTGTCATATATTGTAGATAGACATTTGTGTTTTTTCCAGTTTTTGACTATCATGAATAATGCCACTATAAACATTAACTGCAACTGCACTTGTGCAAAACTCTCTCTAGGTTATATACATTGCAATGAAATTGCTAGGTCATAGGTTATGCAGATGTTCAACTTTACTAGGTAATGCCACCTCTTTTCCAGATTACTTTTACCAATTGATAGATTCATACACAATCTATGAAAGTTCCCTTGCTCCACATGCACACCAACATTTGGTACTGATTAATTTTTAACTCTTGCCAATCTGGTAGGTGTGAAATAGTATTACATTATGGTGTCTATTTGTAACCCTGATTACTGAAATTAAATATATTTTAGTGTGTTTTTGAGCCATCTGTGTTTCCTTTTCAGTAAAATTCCTGTTCTTTTGCCCATTTTTAATTGGGTTGTTTATCTTCTCTTATTGATTTATCTTCTTTATATAATCATTTTTACCTTCTTTATATAATCTGGATATTAACTCTTTATCATTTATATGTATTTCCCTGTTTATGGCTTATCTATGATATCTTTAGATAAACAGAATTTATAACTATTAATGTAATTGAATGTATCAGTCTTTTTCTTTATGATTTGTCTGTGTCTTATTTTAAAAATCTCCCCTCCTCTATTAAATTACTCTTCTATGTAAATTTCTAAGAATTGTGTACTTTTACTTTTCTCATATGGGTCTAACCAACCTGGTTAAAGACTAATTTAAGAGTTTACTATCATGTTTTCCTTAAGGTTAGCTAATTGTCCCAGTACCACATGTTGAAAAATCTATCCTTTCACCTTGAACTAAAATGTTTGCTCTGCAGTAAAATTAAGTTTCGTGTGTGTTTGGATCTATAATGCCACTCTGTCTTAATTACTGTAAGTTTATGATAATTCTTGATACTTTGCCAGGCAAATATCTTTTTCTTCCTCTTTAGGAATGTAATAGTTTTCAATAAAGGCACAAAAAATTTAGGAAACAACTTGTCAAGTTCCAGAAAAAAATTGTGATTTTTATTGTAATTGTATGGAAATTATTTTTATCAATCTGATAAATTTGATATCTTTATGATATTGAATCTTACAATTCATGAACATGATATATCTTTCCACTTATTTAGATCTTGTTTCAATAGTTTTATCATTTTTCTCCATGTGTTCAACATCCTTTTTTAGATCTGTTACTACATACTTTACTTTTGTTGATGCAATTGTAAATAGTATCCTGTTTTATTGCATTTTCTGTTTTTTTCTGGTATATAGAAATACAACTGATTTTTGTTCCTGGATTTTGTATCCTGTTGACTACCAAATTCTCTTATACTTTGAGGTATTCTATGTAGACAAGCATATTATCAGCAAATAATGATAGCTTTGCTTCTTCCATTTCAATCCTTCCACATTTTATATTTTCCCCCCCTTACTGCCATGGTTAAGACCTCCAGTACAAAGTTGAATGAAAATCATGATTTGGGGCATCCATGTCTTGTTCCTGATCTTAAAGAGAAAAACTTTCAACATTTCATCAGTAAGTATTGCTACTGTTATAGTTTTTTGGTAGATGCTCTTTATCAGATCAAGGAAGTACTCTCTTATTCCTAACTTCCTAAAAGAGTTTTTGTTTTTTGGTTTTCTTATAAGTATGTTTCTGAACTTCCCAGAATAACATTTTCCTACTTATCTTTTTGTTAGTTTTTTAAAAAGCTTTATTTAGGTATAATTTACATATCATATGATTCACTCATTTTAAGCATGGAATTCAATGTTTTTTAGTAAATTTACTGAGTGTGCAATCATCACCACAACCCAATTTTAGAACATTTCCATCATCCCCAAAAGACCCCCTCATGCCCATTTTTAGTCAATCCTCAATCCCCAGGCAAACACCAATCTGCTTTCCATATTCATAGATTTGCCTTTTCTAGATATATTATATAAACGGAACCATAAAATATGTGGTCTTTTTTTTCATTTGACTTTTTTCACTGAGCATAATATTTTTGAAGTTCATCCATAATTGTAGCAGGTATCAGTGATTCATTCCTCTTATTGATGAAAAGTGTTATATTGTATGGATATAGCGCATTTTGTTTTTCCCACTCATCAGTTAATGGATATTTGTATTGTTTCCACTTTTTGGCTTTTATGAATAATGTTGCTATGAACTTTCCTGTACAAGTGTTTCTGTGGACACATGTTTTTGTTTATCTTGAGTGCATATCTATGAGTCGAATTACTAGGTTGTTAAACATAAATTTATGTTTAACTTTTTAAGAGATTGCCAAGCTATTTTCCAAAGTGGATACACTATTCTACATTCCTGTCAACAATCTACGAGGATTCCAATTTCTTCACACCCCTTCCCACAGTTATTATTGTCTGTCTTTTTAATTATAGGCATCCTAGTGGGTATGAAGTGGCATCTCCTTGTGGTTTTAATTTGCATTTTCCTAATGACTAACGATGTTAAGCATCTTTTAATGTGCTTATTAGCTATTCGTATATCTTCTTTGGTGAAATGTCTATTCAAATCTTTTGTTTATTTAAAAATTGGGTTGTTTGTCTTCTTCTTCTTGAGCTGTGAAAGTTCTCTGTATTCTGAATACAAGACCTCTATCAGAATTATGACTTACAAATATTTTCTCCCAGTCTGTGGCTTACCTTTTCATTTTCTTAGTAGTGTCTTTTAAAGTACAATTTTTTTTAAAAAACAGTTTTTTATTATGTATTTTACTCTTTTTCTGTTTCTTTTCCTTTTTCTTTTTTTTTGGCAGTGCTGTGTGGCTTGCAGGATCTTAGTTCCTCCACCAGGGATTGAACCCAGGCCCTCGGCAGTGCAAGTGCAGAGTCCCAACCACTGGACTGCCAGGGAATTCCCCCAATTTTTAAAAATTAAATCGAATTTATCAATTTTTTCTTTTATGGATCATGACTTTAGTGTCACATCTAAGAACTCTGCCTAATCCAAAGTCAAGAAAATTTTCTCCCATGTCTTTTTCTAAAAGTTTTATAGTTTTAGCTCTTAAATTTTGGTTTATGGTCATTTTGAATTAATTTTTATGTAAGGTGTGAGTTAAAGGTATAAATAATCTTTCTACATGTGAATATACAATTCTTCCAGCACTGTTGGTTGAAAAAACTTGTTTTTGGTTTCTAATAACCCTTTTGTGGACAGAGAATGAGGATCTATGAGAGTAATCCTTTGAGATTTGTAGAGATTTGCTTTATGACCCAGTGAATATTTGATTTTTATAAATGTTTGGCTTGTGCCTATAAAGAATGTGTATTCTGTAAATGATGGGTGCAGTGTTATATGTATATCCATTAAATCAAACTTGAGAATACATTAGTTCAAATCTTCTATAACTGTACTCATTTTTTGTGTCTGTTTGATCCATCAATTACTGATGGGTGTTAAAATCTACCAACATGATAGCAGATTTGTCTTTTTCTTCTTGTTGTTTTGATTTGAAATGTATATATATATATTTTTTTGAATTTAATTTTATTTATTTTTTTATACAGCAGGTTCTTATTAGTCATCCATTTTATACACATCAGTGTATACATGTCAATCCCAGTCTCCCAATTCATCACACCACCACCCCCCCACCGCCGGTTTCGCTCCTTGGTGTCCATACATTTGTTCTCTACATCTGTGTCTCAATTTCTGTCCTGCAAACCGGTTCATCTGTACCATTTTTCTAGGTTCCACATATATGCGTTAATATACGATATTTCTTTTTCTCTTTCTGACTTCACTCTGTATGACAGTCTCTAGATCCATCCAGGTCTCAACAAATGACCCAGTTTCGTTCATTTTTATGGCTGAGTAATATTCCATGTATATATGTGCCACAACTTCTTTATCCATTCATCTGTCGATGGGCATTTAGGTTGCTGCCATGACCTGGCTATTGTAAATAGTGCTGCAATGAATATTGGGGTGCATGTGTCTTTCTGAATAATGGTTTTCTCTGGGTATATGCCCAGTAGTGGGATTGCTGGGTCATATGGTAATTCTTAGTTTTTTAAGGAACCTCCATACTGTTCTCCATAGTGGCTGTATCAATTTACATTCCCACCAACAGTGCAAGAGGGTTCCCTTTTCTCCACACTCCCTCCAGCATTTGTTGCTTGTAGATTTTCTGATGATGCCCATTCTAACTGGTGTGAGGTGATACCTCATTGTAGTTTTGATTTGCATTTCTCTAATAATTAGTGACGTTGAGCAGCTTTTCATGTGCTTCTTGGCCATCTGTATGTCGACTTGGAGAAATGTCTATTTAGGTCTTCTGTCGATTTTTGGATTGGGTTGTTTGTTTCTTTAATATTGAGCTGCATGAGCTGTTTATATATTTTGAAGATTAATCCTGTGTCCATTGATTCGTTTGCAAATATTTTCTCCCATTTTGAGGGTTGTCTTTTCGTCTTGTTTATGGTTTCCTTTGCTGTGCAAAAGCTTTTAGGTTTCATTAGGTCCCATTTGTTTATTTTTATTTCCATTACTCTAGGAGGTGGATCAAAAAAGATTTTGCTGTGATTTATGTCAAAGAGTGTTCTTCCTATGTTTCCCTCTAAGAGTTTTATAGTGTCCAGTCTTACATTTAGGTCTCTAATCCATTTTGAGTTTATTTTTGTGTATTGTGTTAGGGAGTGTTCTAATTTCATTCTTTTACATGTAGCTGTCCAGTTTTCCCAGCACCACTTATTGAAGAGACTGACTTTTCTCCATTGTATATCCTTGCCTCCTTTGTCATAGATTAGTTGACCATAGGTGCGTGGGTTTATCTCTGGGCTTTCTGTCTTGTTCCATTGATCTATGTTTCTGTTTTTGTGCCAGTACAATATTGTCTTGATTACAGTAGCTTTGTAGTATAGTTTGAAGTCAGGGAATCTGATTCCTCCAGCTCCGTTTTTTTCCCTCAACACTGCTTTGGCTATTCGGGGTCTTTAGTGTCTCCATACAAATTTTAAGATTTTTTGTTCTAGTTTCGTAAAGAATGCCATTGATAATTTGATAAGGATTGCATTGAATCAGTAGATTGCTTTGGGTAGTATAGTCATTTTCACAATATTGATTCTTCCAATCCAAGAACATGGTATATCTCTCCATCTGTTGGTATCATCTTTAATTTCTTTCATCAGTGTCTTATAGTTTTCTGCATACAGGTCTTTTGTCTCCCTAGGTAAGTTTATTCCTAGGTATTTTATTCTTTTTGTTGTAATGGTAAATGGTAGTGTTTCCTTAATTTCTCTTTCAGATTTTTCATCATTAGTGTATAGGAATGCAAGAGATTTCTGTGCATTAATTTTGTATCCTGCAACTTTACCAAATTCATTGATTAGCTCTAGTAGTTTTCTGGTGGCATCTTTAGGATTCTCTATGTATAGTATCATGTCATCTGCAAACAGTGACAGTTTTACTTCTTCTTTTCCAATTTGTATTCCTTTTATTTCTTTTTCTTCTCTGATTGCTGTAGCTAGGACTTCCAAAACTATGTTGAATAATAGTGGTGAGAGTGGACATCCTTGTCTTGTTCCTGATCTTAGAGGAAATGCTTTCAGTTTTTCACCATTCATAATGATGTTTGCGGTGGGTTTGTCGTATATGGCCTATATTATGTTGAGGTAGGTTCCCTCTCTGCCCACTTTCTGGAGAGTTTTTGTCATAAATGGGTGTTGAATTTTGTCAAAAGCTTTTTCTGCATCTATTGAGATGATCATATGGTTTTTATTCTTCAATTTGTTAATATGGTGTATCACATTGATTGATTTGCATATACTGAAGAATCCTTGCATCCCTGGGATAAATCCCACTTGATCATGGTGTATGATCCTTTCAATGTGTTGTTGGATTCTGTTTGCTAGTATTTTGTTGAGGATTTTTGCATCTATATTCATCAGTGTTATTGGTCTGTAATTTCCTTTTTTTGTAGTATCTTTGTCTGGTTTTGGTATCAGGGTGATGGTGGTCTCATAGAATGAGTTTGGGAGTGTTCCTTCCTCTGCAATTTTTTGGAAGAGTTTGAGAAGGATGGGTGTTAGCTCTTCTCTAAATGTTTGATAGAATTCACCTGTGAAGCCATCTGGTCCTGGACTTTTGTTTTTTGGAAGACTTTTAATACAGTTTCAATTTCATTACTGTGATTGGTCTGTTCATATTTTCTATTTCTTCCTGGTTCAGTCTTGGGAGGTTATACCTTTCTAAGATTTTGTCCATTTCTCCAGGTTGTCCATTTTATTGGCATAGAGTTGTTTGTAGTAGTCTCTTAGGGTGCTTTGTATTTCTGCAGTGTCTGTTGTAACTTCTCCTTTTTCATTCTAATTTATTGATTTGAGTCCTCTCCCTCTTTTTCTTGATGAGTCTGGCTAATGGTTTATCAATTTTGTTTATCTTCTCAAAGAACCAGCTTTAGTTTTATTGATCTTTGCTATTGTTTTATTGTTTCTATTTCATTTTATTTCTGCTCTGATCTTTACGATTTCTTTCCTTCTGCTAACTTTGGGTTTTGTTTGTTCTTCTTTCTGTAGTTCCTTTAGGTGTAAAGTTAGATTGTTATTTGAGATTTTTCTTGTTTCTTTAGGTAGGCTTGTATAGCTATAAACTTCCCTCTTAGAACTGCTTTTGCTGCATCCCATAGGTTTTGGATCGTCATGTTTTCATTGTCATTTGTCTCTAGGTATTTTTTGATTTCCTCTTGATTTCTTCAGTGATCACTTGGTTATTTAGTAACGTATTGTTTATCCTCCATGTGTTTGTGTTTTTTACGTTTTTTTCCCTGTAATTGATTTCTAATCTCATAGGATTGTGGTCAGAAAAGATGCTTGATATGATTTCAATTTTCTTAAATTTACTGAGGCTTGATTTGTGACCCAAGATGTGATCTATCCTGGAGAATGTTCCGTGCGCACTTGAGAAGAAAGTGTAATCTGCTGTTTTGGATGGAATGTCCTATAAATATCAATTGAGGAGTAGGGGCAAGATGGCGGAAGAGTAAGACGCGGAGATCACCTTCCTTCCCACAGATTACAGTAGAAATACATCTACACGTGGAACTGCTCCTACAGAACACCCACTGAACGCTGGCAGAAGACGTCAGACCTCCCAAAAGGCAAGAAAATCCCCATGTACTTGGATAGGGTAAAAGAAAAAAGAAATAACAGAGACAAAAGAATAGGGACGGGACCTGCACCAGTGGGAGGGAGCCGTGAAGGAGGAAAGGTTTCCAGGCACTAGGAAGCCCCTTTGCGGGCAGAGACTGTGGGTGGCAGAGGGGGGAAGCTTCGGAGCCGTGGAGGAGAGCGCAGCCACAGGGGTGCGGAGGGCAAAGCGGAGAGACTCCCGCACAGAGGCTCGGCGCCAACCAGCACTCACCAGCCCGAGAGGCTTGTCTGCTCACCCGCCGGGGCAGGCGGGGGCTGGGAGCTGAGGCTCGGGCTTTGGTGCTAGCCGGGAGGGAGTCCGGGAAAAAGTCTGCAGCTGCCGAAGAGGCAAGAGGACTTTTTCTTGCCTCTTTGTTTCGCGGCGCGCAAGGAGAGGGGATTCAGAGCACTGCCTAACGAAATCCAGAGACGGGTGTGAGCCGCGGCTATCAGCGCGGATCCCACAGCAACAGGGGCGCAGAGGGAAAAAAGGAGAGATTCCTGCACAGAGGCTCAGCTCTGAGCAGCGCTCACCAGCCCGAGAGGCTTGTCTGCTCACCCGCTGGGGCGGGCGGGGCTGGGAGCTGAGGCGCGGGCTTCGGTTGGGCTTCGGTCGGATCGCAGGGAGAGGACTGGGGTGGCGGCGTGAACACAGCCTGAAGGGGTTGGCGTTGCCGCGGCGAGCCGGGAGGGAGCCGGAGAGGAGGTCTGCAGCCGCCGAAGAGGCAAGAGACTTTTCTTGCCTCTTTGTTCGCGGCGCCGCAAGGAGAGGGATTCAGAGCGCCGCCTAGACGAACTCCAGAGGCGGCACGAGCAGCAGCTAACAGCGCGGACCCCAGAGACGGGCGTGAGCCGCGGCCATCAGCGCGACCCCAGAGACTGGTAGGAAACGCTAAGGCTGCTGCTGCCGCCACCAAGAAGCCTGTGTGCAAGCACAGGTCACTCTCCACACTGCCCCTCCCGGGAGCCGGTGCAGCTCGCCACTGCCAGGCTCCCGTGATCCGGGGACAACTTCCCCGGGAGAACACACGGCGCGCCTCAGGCTGCTGCAACGTCACGACGCCTCTGACGCCGCAGGCTCGCCCCGCCTCCTCCGTACCGCTCCCTCCCCCGGCCTGATGAGCCAGAGCTCCCGAAGCAGCTGCTCCTTTAACCCCGTTCTGTCTGGGCGGGGAACGGACGCCCTCGGGCGACGTACATGCAGAGGCGGGTCCAAATCCAAAGCTGAAAGCTAGGAGCTATACGAACAAAGAAGAGAAAGGGAAATCTCTCCCAGCAGCCTCAGAAGCAGCGGATTAAAGCTCCACAAACAACTTGATGTGCCTGCATCTGTTGAATACCTGAATAGACAACGAATCATCCCAAATTCAAAAGGTGGACTTTAGGAGCAGATATATTAATTTCCCCTTTTCCTTTTTTGTGAGTGTATATGTGTGCTTCTGGGTTTTTGTCTGTAGCTTTGCTTTCACCATCAGTCCTAGGGTTAGGTCATCCATTTTTTTTTTTTTTTTTTACTTAAAAATTTTTTTTTCCTAATATATGTTTTCTTAATAATTTTTTTCCGTATTTTTATTTTAGAAATTAAAAAAATTTTAATAAGTTTTTTCATATTTTTTATTTTAAAAAATTAAAATTTTTTTTAATAAAATTTTTTTCTTAAAAATTTTTTTCTTATTTTTTACTATAAAAAATTAATAAATTTATTTTTAAAAATTAAAAAAAAATTTTTTCTGAATACATTTACTCTTAATAATTTTTTTTCTTATTTTTTATTATAATAGCTTTATTTTATTTTATTTTATCCTCTTTTTTTTTTTTTTTTTTTTTCTCCCTTATATTCTGAGCTTTGTGGATGAAAGGCTCTTGGTGCTCCAGCCAGGCATCAGGGCTGTGCCTCTGAGTGGGAGAGCCAACTTCAGGACACTGGTCCACAAGAGACCTACCAGCTCCACGTAATACCAAACGGCAAAAATCTCTCAGAGATCTTCATCTCAACATCAAGACCCAGCTTCACTCAATGACCAGCAAGCTACAGTGCTGGACACCCTATGCCAAACAACTAGCAAGACAGGAACACAGCCCCATCCATTAGCAGGGAGGCTGCCTAAAATCATAAGGCCACAGACACCCTGAAACAACCACCAGACGTGGACGTGCCCACCAGAAAGACAAGATTCAACCTCATCCACCAGAACACAGGCAATAGTCCCCTCCACCAGGAAGCTTACACAACCCGCTGAACCAACCTTACCCACTGGGGACAAGATACCAAAACAACGGGAACTACGAACCTGCATCCTGTGAAAAGGAGACCCCAAACACAGTAAGATAAGCAAATGAGACGACAGAAAACACACAGCAGATGAAGGGCAGGTCAAAACACACCAGACCTAACAAATGAAGAGGAAATAGTAGTCTACCTGAAAAGAATTCAGAATAATGATAGTAAGATGATCCAAAATCTTGGAAATAGAATAGACAAAATGCAAAGAAACATTTAACAAGGACGTAGAAGAACTAAAGAGGAACCAAGCACGATGAAAACCACAATAAATGAAATTAAAAATACTCTAGATGGGATCATAGAAGAATAACTGAGACAGTAGAACGGATAAGTGACCTGGAAGATAAAATAGTGGAAATGACCACCACAGAGCAGAATAAAGAAAAAAGAATGAAAAGAATTGAGGACAATCTCAGAGACGTCTGGGACAAAATTAAACGCATCAATATTTGAATTATAGGGGGAGGAGGAAAAGAAGAGAAAAACAAAGGGACTGAGAAAATATTTGAAGAGATTATAGTTGAAAACTTCCCTAATATGGGAAAGGAAATAATCAATCAAGTGCAAGAAGCACAGAGAGTCCCATACAGGATAAACCCAAGGAGAAACACGCCAAGACACATATTAATCAAACTATGAAAATTAAATTAAAGAAACATATTAAAAGCAGCAAGGGAAAACAACAAATAACACACAAGGGAATCCCCATAAGGTTAACATCTGATCTTTCAGCAGAAACTCTGCAAGCCAGAAGGGAGTGGCAGGATATACTTAAAGTGATGAAGGAGAAAAATCTACAACCAAGATTACTCTACCCAGCAAGGATCTCATTCAGATGTGATGGAAGAAATTAAAACCTTTACAGACAAGCAAAGCTGAGAGAGTTCAGCACCAACAAACCAGCTTTACAACAATGCTAAAGGAACTTCTCTAGCAGGAACACAAGATAAGGAAAACACCTACAATAACAAACCCAAAACATTTAAGAAAATGGGAATAGGAACATACATATTGATTAATTACCTTGAAGGTAAATGGATTAAATGCTCCCACCAAAAGACACAGGCTGGCTGAATGGATACAAAAACAAGACCCATATATATGTTGTCTACAAGAGACCCACTTCAGACTAGAGCACATACAGACTGAAAGTGAGGGGATGGAAAAAGATATTCCATGCAAATGGAAATCAAAAGAAAGCTGGAGTAGCATTCTCATATCAGACAAAATAGACTTTAAAATAAAGACTATTATAAGAGACAAAGAAGGACACTATAATGATCAAGGGATCGATCCAAGAGGAAGGTATAACAATTGTAAATATTTATGCACCCAACATAGGAGCACCTCAATACATAAGGCAAATACTAACAGCCATAAAAGGGGAAATCGACAGCAACACAATCATAGTAGGGGACTTAACACCCCACTTTCACCAATGGACAGATCATCCAAAATGAAATAAATAAGGAAACACAAGCTTTAAATGATACATTAAACAAGATGGACTTAATTGATATTTATAGGACATTCCACCCAAAAACAACAGATACACATTTTTCTCAAGTGCGCATGGAACATTCTCCAGGATAGATCATATCTTGGGTCACAAATCAAGCCTTGGTAAATTTAAGAAAATTGAAATCGTATCAAGTATCTTTTCCGACCACAACGCTATGAGTAGATATCAATTACAGGAAAAGATGTGTAAAAAATACAAACACATGGAGGCTACACAATACACTACTTAATAACGAAGTGATCACTGAAGAAATCAAAGGGGAAATCAAAAAATACCTAGAAACAAATGACAATGGAGATACGACGACCCAAAACCTATGGGACGCAGCAAAAGCAGTGCTAAGAGGGAAGTTTATAGCAATACAAGCCTACCTCAAGAAACAGGAACATCTCGAATAAACAACCTAACCTTGCACCTAAAGCAATTAGAGAAAGAAGAACAAAAAAACCCCAAAGCTAGCAGAAGGAAAGAAATCATAAAGATCAGGTCAGAAATAAATGAAAAAGAAATGAAGGAAACAATAGCAAAAATCAATAAAACTAAAAGCTGGTTCTTTGAGAAGATAAACAAAATTGATAAACCATTAGCCAGACTCTCAAGAGAAAAGGGAGAAGACTCAAATCAATAGAATAGAAATGAAAAAGAGAGAAGTAACCACTGACACTGCAGAAATACAAAAGATCATGAGAGATTACTACAAGCAACTCTACGCCAATAAAATGGACAACCTGGAAGAAATGGACAGATTCTTAGAAATGCACAAACTGCCGAGACTGAACCAGGAAGAAATAGAAAATATGAACAGACCAATCACAAGCACTGAAATTGAAACTGTGATTAAAAACCTTCCAACAAACAAAAGCCCAGGACCAGATGGCTTCACAGGTGAATTCTATCAAACATTTAGAGAAGAGCTAACACCTATCCTTCTCAAACTCTTCCAAAATATTGCAGAGGGAGGAACACTCCCAAACTCATTCTACGAGGCCACCATCACCCTGATACCAAAACCAGACAAAGATGTCACAAAGAAAGAAAACTACAGGCCAATATCACTGATGAACATAGATGCAAAAATCCTCAACAAAATACTAGCAAACAGAATCCAACAGCACATTAAAAGGATCATACACCATGATCAAGTGGGGTTTATCCCAGGAATGCAAGGATTCTTCAATATACGTAAATCAATCAATGTGATACACCATATTAACAAATTGAAGGAGAAAAACCATATGATCATCTCAATAGATGCAGAGAAAGCTTTCGACAAAATTCAACACCCATTTATGATAAAGCCCTGCAGAAAGTAGGCATAGAGGGAACTTTCCTCAACATAATAAAGGCCATATATGACAAACCCACAGCCAACATTGTCCTCAATGGTGAAAAACTGAAACCATTTCCACTAAGATCAGGGACAAGACAAGGTTGCCCACTCTCACCACTATTATTCAACATAGTTTTGGAAGTGTTAGCCACAGCAATCAGAGAAGACAAAGAAATAAAAGGAATCCAAATCGGAAAAGAAGAAGTAAAGCTGTCACTGTTGCAGATGACATGACTATACATAGAGAATCCTAAAGATGCTACCAGAAAACTCTTAGAGCTAATCAATGAATTTGGTAAAGTAGCAGGATACAAAATTAATGCACAGAAATCTCTTGCATTTCTATACACTAATGACGAAAAATCTGAAAGTGAAATTAAGAAAACACTCCCGTTTACCATTGCAACAAAAAGAATAAAATATCTAGGAATAAACCTACCTAAGGAGACAAAAGACCTGTATGCAGAAAATTATAAGACACTGATGAAAGAAATTAAAGATGATACAAATAGATGGAAAGATATACCATGTTCCTGGATTGGAAGAATCAACATTGTGAAAATGACTCTACTACCCAAAGCAATCTACAGATTCAATGCAATCCTTATCAAACTACCACTGGCATTTTCACAGAACTAGAACAAAAATTTCACAATTTGTATGGAAACACAAAAGACCCCGAATAGCCAAAGCAATCTTGAGAACGAAAATGGAGCTGGGGGAATCAGGCTCCCTGACTTCAGACGATATTACAAAGCTACAGTAATCAAGACAGTTTGGTACTGGCACAAAAACAGAAATATAGATCAATGGAACAGGATAGAAAGCCCAGAGATAAACCCACGCACATATGGTCACCTTATCTTTGATAAAGGGGCAAGCATATACAGTGAGAAGAGACAGCCTCTTCAATAAGTGGTGCTGGGAAATTGGACAGATACATGCAAAAGTATGAAATTAGAACACTCCCTGACACCATGCACAAAAATAAACTCAAAATGGATTAAAGACCTAAGTGTAAGACCAGACACTATCAAACTCTTAGAGGAAAACATAGGCAGAACACTCTATGACATACATCACAGCAAGATTCTTTTTGACCCAGCTCCCAGAGAAATGGAAGTAAGAACACAAATAAACAAATGGTACCTAATGAAACTTAAAAGCTTTTGCACAGCAAAGGAAACCATAAACAAGACCAAAAGACAACCATCAGAATGGGGAAAATATTTGCAAATGAAGCAACTGACAAAGGATTAATCTCCAAGATTTACAAGCAGCTCATGCAGCTCAATAACAAAAAAACGAACAACCCAATCCAAAAATGGGCAGAAGACCTAAATAGACATTTCTCCAAAGAAGATATACAGATTGCCAACAGACACATGAAAGAATGCTCAACATCATTAATCATTAGAGAAATGCAAATCAAAACTACAATGAGATATCATCTCACACCGGTCAGAATGGCCATCATCAAAAAATCTAGAAACAATAAATGCTGGAGAGGGTGTGGAGGAAAGGGAACTCTCTTGCACTGTTGGTGGGAATGTAAATTGATACAGCCACTATGGAGAACAGTATGGAGGTTCCTTTAAAAACTACAAATAGAACTACCATACGATCCAGCAATCCCACTACTGGGCATATACCCTGAGAAAACCGTAGTTCAAAAAGAGTCATGTACCAAAATGTTCATTGCAGCTCTATTTACAATAGCCAGGACATGGAAGCAACCTAAATGTCCATCAACAGATGAATGGATAAAGAAGATGTGGCACATATATACAATGGAATATTACTCAGCCATAAAAAGAAATGAAATGGAGGTATTTGTAATGAGGTGGATGAAGTTAGAGTCTGTCATACAGAGTGAAATAAGTCAGAAAGAGAAAAACAAATACAGTATGCTAACACATATATACGGAATCTAAGGAAAAAAAAAAAAAAAGGCCATGAAGAACCTAGGGGCAAGACAGGAATAAAGACACAGACCTACTAGAGAATGGACTTGAGGATATGGGGAGGGTGGGGTGAGATGTGACAGGGTGAGAGAGTGTCATGGACATATATACACTACCAAATGTAAAATAGATAGCTAGTGGGAAGCAGCCGCATAGCACAGGGAGATCAGCTCGGTGCTTTGTGACCACCTAGAGGGGTGGGATAGGGAGGGTGGGAGGGAGGGAGATGCAAGAGGGAAGAGATATGGGAACATATTGTATATGTATAACTGATTAACTTTGTTATAAAGCAGAAGCTAACACACCATTGTAAGGCAATTATACTTCAATAAAGATGTTTAAAAAAAAAAATCAATTGAATCTATCTGGTCTATTGTGTCATTTAAAGCTTCTGTTTCCTTATTTATTTTCATTTTGGATGATCTGTCCATTGGTGTAAGTGAGGTGTTAAAGTCCCCCACTATTATTGTGTCACTGTCGATTTCCTCTTTTATAGCTGTTAGCAGTTGCCTTATGTATTGAGGTGCTCCTATGTTGGGTGCATATATATTTATAATTGTTATATCTTCTTCTTGGATTGATCCCTTGATCATTATGTAGTGTACTTCCTTGTCTCTTGTAACTTTCTTTATTTTAAAGTCTATTTTATCTGATATGAGTATTGCTACTCCAGCTTCCTTTTGATTTCCATTTGCATGGAATATCTTTTTCCATCCCCTCACTTTCAGTCTGTATGTGTCCCTAGGTCTGAAGTGGGTCTCTTGTAGACAGCATATATATGGGTCTTATTTTTGTATCCATTCAGCAAGCCTGTGTCTTTTGGTTGGATCATTTAATCCATTCACGTTTAAGGTAATTATCGATATGTATGTTCCTATTACCGTTTTGTTAATTGTTTTGGGTTTGTTTTTGTAGGTCCTTTTCTTCTCTTGTGTTTCCCACTTAGAGAAGTTCCTTTAGCATTTGTTGTAGAGCTGGTTTGGTGGTGCTGAATTCTCTTAGCTTTTGCTTGTCTGTAAAGCTTTTGATTTCTCCATCGAATCTGAATGAGATCCTTGCCGGGTAGAGTAATCTTGGTTGTAGGTTTTTCCCTTTCATCACTTTACGTATATCATGCCACTCCCTTCTGGCTTGTAGAGTTTCTGCTGAGAAATCAGCTGTTAACCTTATGGGAGTTCCCTTGTATGTTGTCATTTTTCCCTTGCTGCTTTCAATAATTTTTCTTTGTCCTTAATTTTTGCCAATTTGATTACTATGTGTCTTGGCATGTTTCTCCTTGGGTTTATCCTGTATGGGACTCTCTGCGCTTCCTGGACTGGGGTGGCTATTTCCTTTCCCATGTTAGGGAAGTTTTCGAGTATAATCTCTTCAAATATTTTCTCAGGTCCTTTCTCTCTCTCTTCTCCTTCTGGGACTCCTATAATGCGAATGTTGTTGCATTTAATGTTGTCCCAGAGGTCTCTTAGGCTGTCTTCATTTCTTTTCATTCTTTTTTCTTTATTCTGTTTTGCAGCAGTGAATTCCACCATTCTGTCTTCCAGGTCACTTATCCGTTCTTCTGCCTCAGTTATTCTGATATTGATTCCTTCTAGTGTAGTTTTCATTTCAGTTATTGTAGTGTTCATCTCTGTTTGTTTGTTCTTTAATTCTTCTAGGTGTTTGTTAAACATTTCTTGCATCTTTTCGATCTTTGCCTCCATTCTTTTTCCGAGGTCCTGGATCATCTTCACTATCATTATTCTGAATTCTTTTTCTGGAAGGTTGCCTATCTCCACTTCATTTAGTTGTTTTTCTGGGGTTTTGTCTTGTTCCTTCATCTGGTACATAGCCTTCTGCCTTTTCATCTTGTCTATCTTTCTATGAATGTGGTTTTTGTTCCACAGGCTGCAGGATTGTAGTTCTTCTTGCTTCTGCTGTCTGCCCTCTGGGGGATGAGGCTGTCTAAGAGGCTTGTGCAACTTTCCTGATGGGAGGGACTTGTGGTGGGTAGAGCTGGCTGTTGCTCTGGTGGGCAGAGCTCAGTAAAACTTTAATACGCTTGCCTGCTGATGGGTGGGGCTGGGTCCTCTCCCTGTTGGTTGGTTGGCCTGAGACGACAAAACTCTGGAGCCTACCCAGGCTCCTTGGTGGGGTTAATGGCGGACTCTGGGTGGGCTCACGCCGAGGAGCACTTTCCAGAACTTCTGCTGCCAGTGTCCTTGTTCTCACAGTGAGACAGCGCCACCCCCTGCCTCTGCAGGAGACCCCCCCAACACTATCAGGTAGGTCTGGTTCAGTCTCTATGGGGTCACTGCTCCTTCCCCTGGGTCCCGATGCGCACACTACTTTGTGTGTACTCTCCAAGAGTGGAGTCTCTGTTTCCCCCAGTCCTGTCGGAGTCCTGCAATCAAATCCTGCTAGCCTTCAAAGTCAGATTCTCTAGGAATTCCTCCTCCCGTTGCTGGACCCCCAGGTTCAGAAGCCTGACGTGGGGCTCAGAAGCTTCACTCCAGTGGGTGGACTTCTGTGGTATAAGTGTTCTCCAGTTTGTGGGTCACCCACCCAGCAGTTATGGGATTTGATTTTATTGTGATTGCACCCCTCCTACCATCTCAATGTGGCATCTCCTTTGTTTTTGGATGTGGGGTGTCTTTTTTGGTGAGTTCCAGTTTCTTCCTGTCAATGATTGTTCAGCAGTTATTTGTGATTCCAGTGTTCTCACAAGAGGGAGTGAGAGCACGTCCTTCTACTCCGCCATCCTGAACCAATCTGAAATGTATATATTTTAAGGCTGTGGTGTTAAATTTCCTACAAGTTTTCCTTATGCTTTGATCATTGTATCATTATGTAGGGACCCTCTTTATCTCTAGCAATATTTTTTGCCTTCAAGTCTATTTTGTCTGATATTGATATCTTTCAGGGAGAAAGTCCAGGAACTGTATACATGGAAGATTTGATCTGGTGGGGTGATAAATACTGCCTAAAACATAGTTCGCACAGCCCCTTTCCTCTCTCTCCCCCCTAGCCAGGCTCACATCTTTATATTAATCTAAGGACATCTTCATTGAGCAGGCAGCATCTTTTCCTTGGGGTGCCAGAGAGCACCAACAATTTTTAACTGGTTATTCAAATCATGTGTTGTTTGGTACAAGGAAGTGAAAACATGACAGAGAAAGAAGGTTCTGCCTTTCAAAGCCAGACAGACCTAGGAAACTTTCGTATGTAAATAGATGTATATACCAGAGGAATGTGAAAAGTTTTGGGTTCTAGGTTTCTTTTTTAAGGTACAATAGCTCTACATGTATGGAGTGTAAAGCACTGCCAGCTTCTCTTGCAATCCGACCTGGACTCAACAGAAAGGCGTGGACAGCCATATTTTAACAGACTCCGAAGCAGTTGGACCGGTCATGCAAATGGGGGTGAGGCTTTCTCCCTATCCAGACGTCATCCCCACATACCCAAGGAGAGGGCACCTCCTCTTCCTCACTGGTTCATGCAGAGAAATACTCTCCCCCAGTGTGGATGAAGGCCTTGGTCTCATCCAACACACCAAAAGAAAACCCACTTATTCAGCACTTATTCTGTGCCGCGTCCTTGGCAAACATGATTTTGTCTAATCTATAAAACAACCCCATGAGGAAGTATTGTCATCATTATTTTACGAATGAGAACACTTAGGCCTAAATAAACTGACTTTCCAAAGGATACGCAGCTAGTAAGTAGCAAAGCCAAGATTTGGAACCCAGCACTTCTTACCTTCCTATTTGAAGGAGAAACCAGAGAACCAGGCTTCTGTAGAGGAGGGTTTTCAATCTATACAGAGCAGCCAGGAAAGCAGGCAGGGGGAGGGGGAAGCATGAGTGGCCACCTTCCCTCCTGCTCCCTTCTGAGCCCTGGTACTTTGTACAAGGGGACATCAAGCAGGCACAGTGGGCCCAGGAGTGACAGGGACCTAGGTGTCAATCCTGCTCCACCACCCTACCAGCTGGATAACATTGGGCAGTCACTTAACCTCCGAGGAGCCCAGTTTCCTCATCAGTAACTAGTGGAGCTGTTAATAGTTCTTGTTTGGAGGGCAATTATGAGCATTAACTAGCATTACACATGAAAAACACCTGTGTTCTAACTGCGTCTTAGATTCTGTATTTGTCTATTTGGCATCCATTCATCACAGGACCAATCACATTAAGTACATTTTCTTGTATTCTTGATGCTCTGGCATTTGGGGGCTTTACAGACGCAGGAAGAGACTGCCCCTCCCAAGATTGGCAGATTCCAAGAGATAATAACAACCTGCCCATGAGCATGTCTATCATGTGCGAACAAGCCGGTCCTGGGTCTATACCCCCATAAATACCTCCTTATCCCTCACACTCGAAGGCAATATTTCCCCGGCCCTAAATCATCCCAGGGTCAGGTACCGGGCAACTAGAGACCATGCCTATTGCCCAAAGCCCACCAGAATTATCCTGTTTACCTTGCCCTGCCTTGTCTTTACTGCAGAAACCCCAACAAAGGCTCTGGCCTAGACTATTCCCTCGCTCCTTTCTGTCTCCTGAATGACGCTGGTGCTTTCCCCTGTGGCTGCACAGAGCCCCCTCTCTGGGATCTGTGAGCATAATAAACTTCTTCCTTTCAATCCTTGTTCTCATTTCCTCTTGTGGCCACGGTGACTTTATCATCTCATATCCAACATGGACACTCTTTAACAACAGCCTGGCAGTCTCTGACCTGTAGTAAACATTCAATAATTGTTAGCTATTACTGTTATGACTATTGTTAGTATTCTATTTTTTTTAACTTTTAAAAAATAAATTTATTTATTTATTTTTGGCTGCATTGGGTGTTCATTGCTGCACGCGGGCTTTCTCTAGTTGCAGAGAGCAGGGGCTGCTCTTCATTGTGGTGCGTGGGCTTCTCATTGCGATGGCTTCTCTTGTTGTGGAGCACGGGCTCTAGATGCGCGGGCTCAGTAACTGTGGCTTATGGGCTCTAGAGCTCAGGCTCAGTAGTTGTGGCGCACGGGCTTAGCTGCTCCGTGACGTGTGGAATCTTCCCAGACCAGGGCTCAAACCCATGTCCCCTGCATTGGCAGGCAGATTCTTAACAACTGCGCCACCAGGGAAGTCCCTATTTTTAGTATTCTAGACCAGATTCTGATTTATTACGTAACCATAACAAGTCCCTTTCCTTTCTGGACCTCAGTTTCCTCAGGCCACCAGTGGGGATTCACGATAACCCCAAACTCAATGGGATGGTTTTGGAGATCGAATATGTAAAACGTAAATATTAGTCTATTTTCTCTTTTATTCCTCTGTCTCCTTCTAGAAGCTTCAAAGAAAGAAAGATTACCTTGAGCTCATAGGGGGTTTCGTAGTCATAGGGGGCTTCTGAGCCAAAGGGGTCGAACTGGCTCAGATTGTGATGAACTCTGGATTCCCAGGCCAGTAGTCAGGCTCTGGCCAGAGCTAGCAACCATCTATCTTTCATCTGCTGTGCCTGGTTCCTCCTAGGACCACCAGGGCACAGGTCTGTGATCCAGAAGTAACAAGGGCCCCAGCTTAGGGCCCTGCCCCAGGGAGCTGGCTAAGGCCCGAGCTTCAGAGAAGAGGTACACAGAAGGACGCCAGACCAAGAGAATAGCATGTGCACAGGTGTGGACACTTACAGACATGATGCACTCAATTAGGCCACCTTCTCCATGACTGATCAATTAGTAAGCTGTTCTCAGAAGTATTTAGTGAGCGCTGTGCGGGACCTGGTCTCTGCCTTCAGTGCTTAGCTCTAAGCTGCAGACATAAAATGTACCAACCTGCTTATGAACCTATAAGCATTCCAGAATTTCACTTGTCAGTCAGTGCTTGGTTCTCACAATAAGTTGTACTTTGGGGGGATAAAACAGTTATACACTGTACTTTGTATTTCTGGCCCCATCCATGGAAAAATATTTGATATATATAATTATATATAGTGATATATATTTGTAATGAAAAATTGTTGGAAAAATAAGCAGCTCAAAAAAAAAACTATGTGTTTGTTCCTGACACATAGTAGATTCTGCATAAATGTTTGTAGACAAAATATTTGCCTACAAAACATTGTAGACAAAAAAACTAACTTGTTTTTGGTCTCAGTTGCCTTCCTTAGGGCCTGGTCACTTGCTTCTGATAGGTCCTGGTAAGCCTTGTAATTGATTTTGAATGAGTTACCAAATTCAGATTTTCAAGAACTAAATTTTAGGTAGAAAACAATTATTAAAATTAAAAATGAAAGTAAACCAAAAAACTCCATAAAGTCAAAAGGCAAGTGACAAACTGGGAAAAATTATTTGTAACTCATGTCACAAAGGATTAGTCCCCCTAATATCTAAAAAGCTTCTAGAAATAAAGGAGAAAAAGAGCATCGATCTAATAGAGATGGGCAAAAGGCAAGCATGAAAAGTTCACAGGTAAATACAGATGGCCCCTAAAAATATGCAAAGATGGTCAACTTCATTCAAAATAAGAGAAATATAAATTAAAATGACTAGAGGGTGCAATTTTTTACCTAACAGATTGGCAAAAATCCAACAGATTGTATTTGGTGAGTTTGTGGTGAAACAAACATTCTCATCCTTGCAGACAAGAAAGCAAAAACCTCTGTGAGCAGCAAACACCGTCTATGAAATTTCCAAATTCATTTGCCCTTTGATCTTACACCCCACTTCTAGGAATTCATCCTCTGACTTGCATAAATGTGAAATGACGCATGCACAAGGGTATTAAGTATGGTAATAGCAAATAGTAATAGCAAAAGATGGAAATAACCTACAATCATTAAGCGGGAGATGGTTAAATACTCCATGGTATACCACACTACGAAAGGATAGGAACGTAAAGAAAATAATGAACTTTGTGTTTAAATAGAAAGATCTCTAGTACATGTTAAGTAATAAACTAAGGTGCAGGGATAGTAATTGTATAAGAAGGGGAAAGACAAGAATGAATATTCACGTTACTGCTATTTACAAAAGAGACACTGAAGGAAACGTCAGACATGAAGAGAAATGTTTATTAGACTAGAGCAGTGGTTCTCAAATGCCAGCATGCATCAGCATCACCTGGAGGGCTCGCTACAACACAGATTGCTAGTCCCGCCCACAGAGCTTCTGCTTCAGTAGGTCTGGGATGGAGCCCAACTGTGCATTTCTAAAGTCCCAGGTTGCCAGTCAGGGGATCATATTTTGAGACCTACTGGGCCAGAAAAATAGAATAGAGTCAGAGGCTGGAGTAAGTCTTCTCAAGGTTTATCTTTTTTTATCACTTTGATTTTTTTTGAACATGTGAATGTATTACCTACTCAAAAAAAATCTCAATTTAAAGAAACCAATGTGTCCAATAAAATAACCTGCTCCTCAATCACTCTCTATCCCTTGAACTGTTTTATTTTTCTTTATAACACTTATTATTGTACCTAAAATGATGTTATTTTGTTACTTGCTTTTCTCCCTGGCCCCCCACCCCCACTAGACTAAAGTCAAGACGTTGCCTTTCTATTGCTCACTAATTTCCAACATACTATGTATCTGGCACATAGTAGGTGCTCAAGAAACAGCTGTTGAATGAATAAAGTATCTGCTGAATTCTCTTAATAGACACTCAGTCAGTGATCCTTGGTTGATCACCTGGGGAGCTTTTAAAACTTACCACTGTCCCTGTTAAATGCCCAGGTTTTGATGTAATGTGGGGAGGTGGACCCAACATTAGGTTGAGGGTGATGGGAGTCACTGGTCTAAACCACAGCAATTTAGAGACTTATGGTTTGTATTCTTAACATAAAATGTATTAGTATATAGACCTTGCTGCATTTTTGTACATTGCTTTTGGGACTGGTTCCAAGACCCTTTTTGATCGGGAGACTGATGTCCTCTCTCTCCTATCTCTTTAAGCTGCTTATTGCAGATCTGGAAGCCTCACTGAAAAGATACCCTAATGCCCAAGACCCTCTTCTGGGCAAGGTCTAGTTCAGGCATTGATTGTTGGAACACAGTTAACTTTAATGGTCTTCAAGTAGGTTTCCCCCATTGTGAAGCAGAGCAAGGCAATGAGTCTAAATGCTGGGCCCACAGACTTTGCCCATTGCCATGACATTTTACTTCTGCTGTGAAGTCGAGGGGCCTATGGGCTCAGGTGATACTGTGTTGCAATCTTGCAAAATCATCAGAGTGAAAAGAGATCGGGTTTCGGAGGCACAGAGAGGTAGCATTCAACCCTATTGGCCCCTCACCAGTTGTGTGACCTTAGGCATCTCTGGGCCTCAGTTTCCTCATCTGTAGAATGGGAGTGCTAATGCCCATCTCTTGAGGTTGCTGGGAGAATCAAATGCTATAATGTGCATGACACATAGAACCCAATTAACGTTAGTTGTTTCTTGGCTTTTCAATTTAGTTATTGCATCAGCTGCTTTTATAGTTCTCCCCTGGGGTTTATTAAGTAATGGCTGTAAAAGTTTATAACAGGTCACAAGTTGGCAGCCTGCATCTTTATTTTGATTGGCTTTCAAAGTGTTTTACAAAAATCCGACTTAATTGCCAACATTTAAAAACTAGAGATCTTACATAAAAATCTGGATTTGTGGTTTCATTAGAAACATCTGCACGACCATAATCGCTGGAACGAAGTGCTGGCTTCTTGCTCTGCCTGCAGTCCCCATGACTCCTCCACCTTCCACCTCACCACCCCGCATCTCCCTGGGTTCCCTGAACAGCTACCTGCTGAAGGCTTTGAGTCCTAGATTAAGCCCCCAGTTTATAAAGAGCTTTCACTTACTTCATCTCACTTGAACCTTACCCATGAGGTAGATGTTACTACTATCCCCCGTTTTACGGGGGAAGAAACTGAAGCTGAGATGTTATGTGACCTACTCAGGGTTGTTCATACCAGCAACAACAATAAACAGCTAAAGTTTATTGGGTATTCAACATGCGCCAGGCATTATTCTAGGCACTTTACATTGTCTTGATTAATTTAATCCTCACCACAATGTTATTAGATGTTTTCATTATCCCTGTTTTACAGATGAGGGAATTGAGGCAGAGAGAGGTCAATTAACTTCCCCAAGGTCAGACAGCTAGAAAGCACAAAGTAAACCCAAGACTTCTGAGTCCTAATCTGCACTTATTCTACTGCACTGCAACATAGTCTTGCCTGCCTTCCTCCCTTTCTCTTTTTTAAAATAGACAAATCTATGGGCCCCAGCTTCTGGTAAGATTTTGTAAGGCTTTTTTTGGTGGGGAGCAGGTGGGATTACATTTTGTAATATTTACTTCCTGCTCTATCCTCAGCACCTAGAACAGTGCCTGGCATGTAGCATAAGCATAAGAAATACAGCAAAGGAAAGAATATAGTAATAAAGGTATTAATCATTATCATCAGCATTTAGTATTCCTGGTGTCTGTAAATAAGTTAATTGGTTAACTAATTAGCATAAAGATAAAGAGGACCTACTATGTGGACATATAATGGGTTCCCTGCTTTTGAGTAGCTCAAGTCCAGGTGAGAAACACTGACAAATATAATTCAAATACAGGATATACGTGGACATAAGTCACTTGCCAAGAAAGTTACTTTTCCCATTAGAAATGATCAATGAGCTACTTGTGATGTTTTCAGTAAAGGCTAAAAATGTAATCAAGTTAGTTTAGAATGATAATTAGCTTACTGAGTTTTTATTTTCAATAGTGAAACTGGGTCCATGAGACAGGAAGACCTGAAGTCTGGAAAAGTTTTATGATGAAAACACAAGACAAAATGCAATTTGAAAGAATTTCCTGCTAAAATATTCCCATGTTGCTGGGATAGGCTCATGGGGATCCAGCAGAGACATTGAAGTTTAACGTGTTTGATAAAACTAATTTCTACCACTGTTTCCCTTACCAGGGCTTCTGCAAAGTCCAGGTAAGGACTGCAGCCTTCCCGAGACAGGTGAGAAAAATAGAACCTACACAATTTAAATATTCAATATAGAGCTTCAAGAAGTTAAATATATCCAAAGAAGATGAAATTCCTATCTTGAAGAGATAGCTGCACTCCCCATAGCTGCATTATTCACAATAGCCAAGACATGGAAACAACCTGAGTCCACAGGCCCCTCGACTGCAGAAGTAAAATACCAGGGCAACAGGCGGAGTCAGTGGGCCCAGCATTCAGACTCATTGCCCTGCCCTGCTCCACAGTGGGGGAACTTACATGAAGACCATTAAAGTTAACTGTGTTCCATCAATCAATGCCTGAAGTAATTCTTGCCCAGAAAAGGGTCTTGGGCCAAAGAGGCAGAGGGGCAACACACATCACACAGACCATGCCATTGGAGGTACACCCTTCCCTGCCACCACGGCCCACCAGTCAGTTTGTACCTGTACTGCCTGTCTCCTTCCTTTTTCAGCTAAAAAAGAAAATGCTTCAAAGAGTACATGTTAATTGCTGAAAAGTAAGAAAAACACAAAAATATCCTGTATTCTAACACCCAGAAATAGCTTTTTAGTTTATACTCCCAAACATTTTTCTATGTTTAAATATTTTTTTTGCAAAAGCTTTCGTATTGCTTGTTTCTTTTCCCCTTGTGCTAAAATATGCATAACACAAACCATTTTAACCATTTTTAGGTGTATGATTCTGTGGCATTAAGTACATGTACAGTGTTGTACATCCATCACCACCTTCCATTTCCAGAACTTTTCCGTTCATCTTTCCCAACTGAAACTCTGTATCCTTTAAAAACCAACTCTCCATTCCTCTCTTCCCCAGCCCCTGGCAACCATCATTTTACTTTCTGTCTCTGTGAATTTGACCACTCTAAGTACCTCGAATAAGTGGAACATATACTATTTGTCTTTTTGTGACTGGCTTATTTCACTTAGCACAATGTCCTCAAGGTTCATCCATGCTGTAGCATGTGTCAGAATTTCCTTCCTTTTTAAGGCTGAATAATATCCCCTTGTATGTATATACCACATTTTGTTTATCCACTCATCCATCCATGGACACTTTGGTGGCTTACACCTTTTGGTTCTTGTGAATAACGCTGTTATGAACATGGGTGTACAAATATCTGTTTGAATCTCTGCTTTCAATTCTTTTGGGTATATACCCCAAAGCGGAATTGCTGGATCACATACACACTGCTTTCTTTTTCCAGTTTTTAAAAATTGTAGTAAAATACACATAAAATATAATTTATCATTTTAACCATTTTTGTTTTTTTGGCCGTGTGGCTTGTGGGATCTTAGTTCCTGACCAGGGATTGAACCCGAGCCCTCGGCAGTGAGAGCACGGAGTCCTAACCACTGGACCACCAGGGAATTAACCATTTTTAAGTGTACAGTTTAGTAGTATTAAGTACATTCATTTTCTTGGGCAATTATCGCTACCGTCCATCTCCAGCGCTCTTTTTATCTTGTAAAACTGAAACTCTGTGCCCCTTAAACAGTGACTCCCCATTCTCCCCAACCCCCAGCTCTCAGCAACCACCATTCTACTTTCTATCTCTATGAATTTGACTATTCTAGGAACCTCATATAAGTGGAATCATATGGTATTTGTCTTTTTGTGACTGCCTCATTTCACTTAATATAATGTCCTCAAGGTTCATCCATGTTGTAGCATATTGCAGAATTTCCTCCCTTTTTTGAGGCTGAATAATATTGCTTATCCATTCATCTCTCAATGGACATGTGAGTTGCTTCTACCTTTTAACTATTGTATATATTCCTTCTTAATTTAATATATTATGAACATCTTTTCATATGAATAACCAAATTTCCCCAAGGCCTTCTTTATAGCACACTAAATGGCTGTTCCACAATTTAGTTGACAAATCCCCGGTAGTTAAAAATTTGGTTCGTTTCAAAATTTTTGCCCAAGTGGTTTGACAAGATGTTTTTAAGACATGAGAAGCATTTAATCTCTGACTTTTATCATCTCACTCCTGGGAATGTAGTTTGAGGATATGATGCAAATTAAAAATTTTATTTGTACTAACTTTTAGGAGGAAGTATGGCTTAATGACAAAGTGTGGGTTTTGAAGACAGACTGACCAAATTCCACTCCAGGCTCCCCTGCTTCCTAACTTTATGAATCTTTGGGAACATGTTGATTTACCTCTTAGAGCCCCATTTTCTTCATCTGTAATACCCATCTCCCCCCTCAAGCTCTTTTTTGCTTCAAAGAATTATTGATTGCGAGGCTTAGATAAAACCACACAGAGGGAAGTGTCTGGGCATGTGGTATCATAGGCAGAGCATAAATGGTGGTATTATTACTATTATTTTTCACTGCAACATTATCTGTAACAAAAAGTTTGGAAATAGTCTAGATATGTAACAATAAGGATATGATTAAGTAATTCATGCCTGCAGCTTCACTCTGAAATATAAGCATGAACACAATGGTGAAGACAATGGGGCCACATGGGATAATGTCTCCATTCTGAAGTTGAATGAAAATAAAGAATTGCGAATGCTAGTTTTATAATACTCATAAGTATAATGAATGGAAGAGAATATGAAGATATAGAAATAATCAATATGCCTGGTGAGGATCATGGGTATTTTTTTTGTTTCTTTTGAAAAAACTTTTAGGTGGTTTTAACAGTGTTTCTATAAACATAGTATTCAAAATCACACAATCATTTGACCTGAACAAAAGAAATTTCTTCCTATGGGTGACTATATTCTTTTCCTATGGCTGCTGTAACAAATTACCACAAACTCAGTGGCTTAAAACAACAGAAATTTATTCTTTCACTGTTCTGGAGGTCAGAAGTCCTAAATCACGGTGTCAGCCATATTAACAAATTGAAGAATAAAAACCATATGATCATCTCAATAGATGCAGGAAAAGCTTTTGACAAAATTCAACACCCATTTATGATAAAAACTCTCCAGAAAGTGGGCAGAGAGGGAAACTACCTCAACATAATAAAAGCCATATACAACAAACCCACAGCAAACATCATTCTCAATGGTGAAAAACTGAAAGCATTTCCTCTAAGATCAGGAACAAGACAAGGCTGTCCACTCTTGCCACTCTTATTCAACATAGTTTTGGAAGTCCTAGCCACGGCAATCAGGGAAGAAAAAGAAATAAAAGGAATACAAATTGAAAAGAAGAAGTAAAACTGTCACTGTTTGCAGATGACATGATACTATACATAGAAAATCCTAAAGTTGCCACTAGAAAACTACTAGAGCTAGTCAATGAATCTGGTAGAGTTGCAGGATACAAAATTAATGCACAGAAATCTCTTGCAGTCCTATACACTAACAATGAAAGATCAGAAAGAGAAATTAAGGAAATAATCCCATTCACCACTGCAACAAAAAGAATAAAATACCTAGGAATAAACCTACCTAAGGAGGTAAAAGACCTGTACTCAGAAAACTACAAGACACTGATGAAAGAAATCAAAGATGACACAAACAGATGGAGAGATATACCATGTTCTTGGATTGGAAGAATCAATATTGTGAAAATGACTAAACTACCCAAAGCAATCTACATATTCAATGCAATCCCTATCAAATTACCAAGGGCATTTTTCACAGAACTAGAACAAAAAATCTTAAAATCTGTATGGAGAAACAAAAGACCCCAAATAGCCAAAACAATCTTGAGGGAAAAACAGAGCTGGAAGAATCAGACTCCCTGACTTCAGACTATACTACAAAGGTACAGTCATCAAAACAGTACGGTACTGGCACAAAAACAGGAATATAGATCAATGGAACAGGATAGAAAGCCCAGAGATAAACCCACGCACCTATGGTCAACCAATCTATGATAAAGGAGGCAAAAATATACAGTGGAGAAGAGACAGCCTCTTCAATAAGTGGTGCAGGGAAAACTGGACAGCTACATGTAAAAGAATGAAATTAGAACACTCCGTAACACCATACCCAAAAATAAACTTAAAATGAATTAAAGACCTAAATGTAAGACTGGACACTATAAAACTCTTAGAGGAAGAACACTCTTTGACATAAATCACAGCAAGATCTTTTTTGACCCACCTCCTAGAGTAATGAAAATTAAAACAAAAATAAACAAATGGGACGTAATGAAACTTGAAAGTTTTTGCACAGCAAAGGAAACCATAAACAAGACAAAAAGACAACCCTCAGAATGGGAGAAAATATTTGCAAACAAAGCAATGGACAAAGGATTAATCTCCAAAATATATAAACAGCTCATCCAGCTCAATATCAAAAAAACAAACAACCCCATGAAAAAAATGGGTGGAAGACCTAAACAGACATTTCTTCAAAGAAGACATACAGATGGCCAAGAGGCACATGAAAAGCTGCTCAACATCACTAATTATTAGAGAAATGCAAATCAAAACTACAGTGAGGGGACTTCCCTGGTGGTGCAGTGGTTGGGACTCCATGCTCCCAATGCAGGGGGCCTGAGTTCAATCCCTGGTCAGAGAACTAGATCCCGCATGCATGCCACAACTAAGGGTTTGCATGCCGCAACTAAGGAGCCCTCGAGCCACAACTAAGGAGCCCTCCTGCCACAACTAAGACCCAGCATAACCAAATAAATAAATAAATAAAAGTAAAAAAAAAAAACAAACTACAATGAGGTATCACCTCACACTGGTCAGAATGGCCATCATCAGAAAATCTACAAACAATAAATGCTGGAGAGGGTGTGGAGAAAAGGGAACCCTCTTGCTCTGTTGGTGGGAATGTAAATTGATACAGCCACTGTGGAGAACAGTATGGAGGTTCCTTAAAAAACTAACAGTAGAATTACCATATGACCCAGCAATCCCACTACTGGGCATATATCCAGAGAAAACCACAATTCAAAAAGACACATGCAGGACTTCCCTGGTGGCGCAGTGGTTAAGAATCTGCTTGCCAATGCAGGGGACACGGGCTCGAGCCCTGGTCCAGGAAGATCCCACATGCCGCAGAGCAACTAAGCCCGCAAGCCACAACTACTGAGCCCACGTGCCACAACTACTGAAGCCCGAGCGCCTAGAGCCCGTGCACTGCAACAAGAGAAGCCACTGCAATGAGAAGCCCACACACCACAACAAAGAGTAGCCCCCTCTCACCGCAACTAGAGAAAGCCCACGTGCAGCAACGAAGACCCAATGCAGCCAAAAATAAATAAATAAATAAATAAATATTAAAAAAAATAAAAGACACATGCTCCCCAATGTTCATTGCAGCACTATTTACAATAACCAGGTCATGGAAGCAACCTAAATGCCCATCGACAGATGAATGAATGAAGAAGATGTGGTACATATACACAATGGAATATTACTCAGCCATAAAAAGGAATGAAATTGGGTCATTTGTAGAGACGTGGATGGACCTAGAGACTGTCATACGGAGTGAAGTAAGTCAGAAAGAGAAAAACAAATATCATATATTAACGCATATATATGGAATATAGAAAAATGGTACATATGAACCTGTTTGCAAGGCAGAAACAGAGACACAGATGTAGAGAACAAACGTATGGACACCAAGGGGGGAAAGGGGGGATGGATGAATTGGGAGATTGGGATAGACATATATACACTGATAAGTATAAAATAGATAACTAATGAGAACCTGCTGTACAGCATAGGAAACTCTACTTAATGCTCTGTGGTGACCTAAATGGGCAGGAAATCCAAAAAAGTGGGACTATATGTATACATATAGCTGATTCACTTCACTGTACAGCAGAAACTAACACAACATGGTAAAGCAACTATACCCCAATTAAAAAAAAAAGGTGTCAGCAGGGCCATTCCACCCTAGAGCCTCTGGGGGAGAATCCATTCATTGGAGAATCATGCCTCTCTCCAAGCTTCTGGTAGCTGCCAGCAATCCTTGGCGTTCCTTGGTTTGTGCCTGCATCTCTCCAATCTCTGTCTTCACATTGCTTCTCCTCTGTGTCTGTGTGGTCCCCCTCCGACTCGCTCTTATAAGGACACTTGACATTGGATTTAGGGTCCACCCGTATAATCAAGAATAATCTACTTATCTTAAAATCCTTAATTTAATTACATCTGCAAAGATCCTTTACCAAATAAAGTCACATTCACAGATTCCAGGGAGGATGTGGACATATCTTTTTGAGGGGCCATCATTCAACCCACTATAAGCCATTGAAGAGAATTCAGAAACTGGGGAGGGTGGAGGGGAAATTCAGAAACTTGGGGGAGGGAAACCAAGCTGAAACATCAGAACAGATGATGGTTATTGGGGGAAGAACTAGTGGAAGAAAAGGAAGACAACTTTAACACAACAATAACATTAAAATATTTGTTGAATGGATGGAATGAATTGAAGGGAATTGAGGATGAGCTATAATAGAAGCCTGAAGTCCCAGATTTATCTCCCAGCCTCAATAATAAACCATGGACTTATTAAATGTCTGCTGTCAACTCATCACTGTGCTGAGCTCCCCTCCTCACCTCTTAACGCAGCTTTGCCTCTAGCTTGTGTCCTATTTGATAAATGTCTCAATCTGAAAATGAAAATGAAAATCATGGATGTGTGTGTGTACTGAGGGATCAAATATATAAACAGACAATTGTCAGACCATATTTGACAATTGAATTATGACCCACAAACTCTGCAGCAACCAGCTTGGGAAGCAAAACCACAACTTCTGAAGTAATCAGCCCAAAATAATCAGGACTGAGTCAACAGTGGTCAGCTTTTTGAATCTTTGCCCTCACTTCCAACTCAGGACTAGCCAGAGAAAACCAAATTTGCTCCCCAAACCAACTACACAAAGATGTCCCTCTTCTAGTCAGCTGTTTCCACTCCTCTTTGCCAACAACCGCCAATCAGAGTACCCTTGGAGCCTTCACTTTTTTTCACTATAAAGCTTTCCTGCTCCCTTGCCTGCCAAATGCAAGTGATGGTGGCCGTCTCCCTTGCTATAGCAAGCTTGGAATCAGCCCCTGTTTGTTCTCATTTGGGTGGTCTTTCTTTCCACAGTGCAGTCTCTTCCTTCTGCTCAGTTGAGCGCACTTAGGCCCCTACCCCTTGGCTATTCCTAGAAAGTTAAACCACTCTAGGTTAAGGTGAAATGTGTTGCTGCAGCTCCAAGTTCTTAAATTAAATTCTGGGGAGTAAGTCCAGGAGATTTACTCTTAGGGAGTTTCCAATGAATTCTTGGTTATTCTGAATTCTTTGGAAAATGGAGCTTCCTAGTTAACTGAACTTTCTGGTTGACTCAATCAAATGGTCTGAATGCCTTCAAGTATGGCCCTCACTGAACAGACCTTAATGATTCTTAAAGATGCAAATGGCATGTTGTAATTTCACAAATGTTGTTGCGAAAAGTCTTGAGTGCCACACAAAATGAGTAGAAGTTGGATGGTGCCAGCTGAGGGGCTACACCCACCCAGGGGGCTATTTTTGAACTAAGTGCCTAACAGGAGCATGTTTTCTTATTATTTCTTGCTCATAAAATGGAATGCAAACTGCTCTCATATACCATCACCACCGTGGGGTTCCTTGATTCTCTTGGTTGTTTAGATTGTGGATAAACAGGCTGTTGCTTGGTTACTGGGGAGAAAGTCTGGAGGCAGCAGAGATGAGGAAAGCAGTGGGCCTGTAGAAAGAAACCTCAGAAGAGGCTCCTGAGAGGTTGCTGTGCCCGTGAGACACTGGGACCAGATGATCTTCCACTTCTGTTAACTATGCAAGTTGGCAGTCAGCAGTTCCAAAGCCCGGAGAAGACAATTTCCCTCAAAACAGCAAGAGGTTCTTCGGACTCTGCCCCACCCCCTGCTTTTTAAAGTTCAAAATATCCTCTTCAAGCTATTTAGCTCTTTTCATAACTGTATTTAGACAAATTGAATAAATAAAATTTACTTAACATTTCAAGTGCAAGGCCTTTTGTTGGTCACTGCATATTCTATGTTTGAATAAAATTTTGAGTTTGCACATCAGCAAGAATTGTGCCATGAAAATTTATTTACCACAAAGGCCAAAGGCTGTTCTCCTTGTCTACATCTCTCTTTACTTTCCCTTCTCTTCTCCTTCCCCTTGCCCGACCCATACTGAAATTCCTATCATTTCCCCATACCCATACCCTTCCTTGTCTGAGTCTTGCACACTCTGTTCCCACTACCTGGAATGCTCTCTCCTCGCAGTCCATCTAGTGTACCAGACAATCCTTTAAGACTAAATACGAGAGGGGGTTCTGGGAACAGGGCACACTAAGAAACACCAGGAATCTATCTTCGCACCTAGACAACAATTGCTTTGGCAGAATCTGTCTGATGTACCTATTCTGGTACTCTGGAGTCTGTTCCAGGCTTGCAAATTCCAGAGGAAGGCTTGGATAGTAAATTGCAGTTAATTTTGGTCAATTTCAGTTATTTGCACAGGAGCAGCTGCCCACCCTCCATCCGAGCCATGTGGTAGGCAGCTGTGCCTATGTTCCTGGAGTAGCTTGCTGGAGCTGGAGTGAGCAAAAAGAGTCCTGTCCTCCACATGTCAGGGGTCTGTGCTCTGATCGCCAATTGCTGCTTCTGATCACAGAGGCACAAAGAGGTGGCCCAGCATTGTTGCTGTACCTCCCCTATTGTTGAAAGCCCCTACCCATCCAGCCCAAGTGACTTCCAGGGAATTTAAAAGGCTGGTCCCCTTCCCCCTTCATTTTTTTCTTTTCTTTTTTTTTTTTTTTTAACATCTTTATTAGAGTATAATTGCTTTACAATGGTGTGTTAGTTTCTGCTTTATAACAAAGTGAATCAGTTATACGTATACATATGTCCCCATATCTCTTCCCTCTTGCATCTCCCTCCCTCCCACCCTCCCTATCCCACCCCTCTAGGTGGTCACAAAGCACCAAGCTGATCTCCCTGTGCTATGCGGCTGCTTCCCACTAGCTGTCTATTTTACGTTTGGTAGTGTATATATCCCCATGCCACTCTCTCACTTTGTCCCAGCTTACCCTTCCCCCTCCCCGTATCCTCAAGTCCATTCTCTAGTAGGTCTGCATCTTTATTCCTGTCTTGCCCCTAGGTTCTTCTGACCTTTTTTTTTTCTTTTTTTAGATTCCATATATATGTGTTAGCATACTGTATTTGTTTTTCTCTTTCTGACTTACTTCACTCTGTATGACAGTCTCTAGGTCCATCCACCTCACTGCAAATAACTGTTTCATTCCTTTTTATGGCTGAGTAATATTCCATTGTATATGTGTGCCACATCTTCTTTATCCATTCATCTGTCGATGGACACTTAGGTTGCTTCCATGTCCTGGCTATTGTAAATAGAGGTGCAATGAACATTGTGGTACATGACTCTTTTTGAATTATGGTTTTCTCAGGGTATATGCCCAGTAGTGGGATTGCTGGGTCATATGGTAGTTCTATTTTTAGTTTTTTAAGGAACCTCCATACTGTTCTCCATAGTGGCTGTATCAATTTACATTCCCACCAACAGTGCAAGAGGGTTCCTTTTCTCCACACCCTCTCCAGCATTTATTGTTTGTAGATTTTCTGATGATGGCCATTCTGACTGGTGTGAGATGATATCTCATTGTAGTTTTGATTTGCATTTCTCTAATGATTAATGATGTTGAGCACTCTTTCATGTGTTTGTTGGCAATCTGTATATCTTCTTTGGAGAAATGTCTACTTAGGTCTTCTGCCCATTTTTGGATTGGGTTGTTTGTTTTTGTGATATTGAGCTACATAAGTTGCTTGTATGTTTTGGTGATTAATCCTTTGTCAGTTGCTTCATTTGCAAATATTTTCTCCCATTCTGAGAGTTGTCTTTTCGTCTTGTTTATGGTTTCCTTTGCTGTGCAAAAGCTTTTAAGTTTCATTAGGTTCCATTTGTTTATTTTTGGGTTTTTTTGGTTTGTTTTTTTAAAATTTATTTATTATTTATTTATTATTTATTTTTGGCTGTGTTGGGTCTTCGTTTCTGTGCGAGGGCTTTCTCTAGTTGTGGCAAGCGGGGGCCACTCTTCATCGCGATGTGTGGGCCTCTCACTATCGCGGCCTCTCTTGTTGCGGAGCACAGGTTCCAGACGCGCAGGCTCAGTAGCTGTGGCTCACGGGCCTAGTTGCTCCGCAGCGCGTGGGATCTTCCCAGACCAGGGCTCAAACCCGTGTCCCCTGCATTGGCAGGCAGACTCCCGACCACTGCACCACCAGGGAAGCCTTATTTTTGTTTTTATTTCCATTTCTCTAGGAGGTAGGTCAAAAAGGATCTTGCTGTGATTTATGTCATAGAGTGTTCTGCCTCTGTTTTCTTCTAAGAGTTTGATGGTGTCTGGCCTTACATTTAGGTCTTTAATCCATTTTGAGTTTACTTTTGTGTATGGTGTTAGGGAGTGTTCTAATTTCATTCTTTTACATGTAGCTGTCCAGTTTTCCCAGCACCACTTATTGAAGAGGCTGTCTTTTCTCCACTGTATATTCTTGCCTCCTTTATCAAAGATAAGGTGACCATATGTGTGTGGGTTTATCTCTGGGCTTTCTCTCCTGTTCCATTGATCTATATTTCTGTTTCTGTGCCAGTACCGTACTGTCTTGATTACTGTAGCTTTGTAGTATAGTCTGAAGTCAGGGAGCCTGATTCCCCCAGATCCATTTTTCGTTCTCAAGATTGCTTTGGCTATTCAGGGTCTTTTGTGTTTCCATACAAATTGTGAAATCTTTTGTTCTAGTTCTGTGAAAAATACCAGTGGTAGTTTGATAGGGATTGCATTGAATCTGTAGATTGCTTTAGGTAGTAGAGTCATTTTCACAATGTTGATTCTTCCAATCCAAGAACATGGTATATCTCTCCATCTATTTGTATCATCTTTAATTTCTTTCATCAGTGTCTTATAATTTTCTGCATACAGGTCTTTTGTCTCCTTAGGTAGGCTTATTCCTAGATATTTTATTCTTTTTGTTGCAATGGTAAATGGAAGTGTTTTCTTAATTTCACTTTCAGATTTTTCATCATTACTGTACAGGAATGCAAGTGATTTCTGTGCATTAATTTCGTATCCTGCTACTTTACCAAATTCATTGATTAGCTCTAGTAGTTTTCTGGTAGCATCTTTAGGATTCTCTATGTATTGTATCATGTCATCTGCAAACAGTAACAGCTTTACTTCTTCTTTTCCAGTTTGGATTCCTTTTATTTCTTTTTCTTTTCTGATTGCTGTGGCTAAAACTTCCAAAACTATGTTGAATAATAGTGGTGAGAGTGGGCAACCTTGTCCTGTTCCTGATCTTAGTGGAAATGGTTTCAGTTTTTCACCATTGAGAACGATGTTGGCTGTGGGTTTGTCATATATGGCCTTTATTATGTTGAGGAAAGTTCCCTGTATGCCTACTTTCTGGAGGGTTTTTATCATAAATGGGTGTTGAATTTTGTTGAAAGCTTTCTCTGCATCTATTGAGATGATCATATGGTTTTTCTCCTTCAATTTGTTAATATGGTGTATCACGTTGATTGATTTGCGTGTATTGAAGAATCCTTGCATTCCTGGGATAAACCCCACTTGATCATAGTGTATGATCCTTTTAATGTGCTGTTGGATTCTGTTTGCTAGTATTTTGTTGAGGATTTTTGCATCTATGTTCATCAGTGATATTGGCCTGTGGTTTTCTTTCTTTGTGACATCTTTGTCTGGTTTTGGTATCAGAGTGATGGTGGCCTCGTAGAATGAGTTTGGGAGTGTTCCTCCCTCTGCTATATTTTGGAAGAGTTTGAGAAGGATAGGTGTTAGCTCTTCTCTAAATGTTTGATAAAATTCGCCTGTGAAGCCACCCTTCATTTTTTTCTTTTTTCCCTTTTGGGAGACAGATGTTAAACACTAAGAAATTCCAAAACAACTGCATATGTGAGGAAAATTAGAAAGTGTGTTTGCCCAGGGAAGGGCTCAGAAAAGACCTGAGAAGACCTTTAATTTATACCACAGGCTGGTCCTCAGCACAAAGACAACTTACAGCCATTAAAAAAAAAGAACAGTAAACAAAACAATAACAAAAAAACAGCAAACCCTGGGGAAGGGGGAGAATCTAGGCTATCAGCTCTGGGGTGGTGGAAATTACACCAGACTTGGGCTCTGATGCCTGGGTCTGGTTCTCAGCCCTGACACTTTGCAGCAAAATGACACTGAACCTCAGTTTCCTTTGCTGTAAAATGTAAATGATGATTGTTCCTCCCTCACAGGGTTGTTATAAGAAGTAAGACATTACACATGGGACATGTTTTTAACTCCTTGTTGCTGTAACATGCGAGAGATTGTTAGTAACTCAAGGAAGCAAGAGTTCCTCAAGCCGCAGTCTCAGGGTGATGTACCCAGCATGGTGAGTACACCCTTACTAGCAAATGCCAAGATGTCTAGACAACCCAGTCGGTTTATCTGAGTTTATTATTGAGAGCCACACAACAGGGAAATTACTCGTTGAGCTGATTAGACCAGAGTTGGTTATTTATAGAGGCCCTTTGGAACTAGCCCAGGATCTGGAAGCAGACATTCTGGAAATGAATCCTAGATCCCCAATTTCTCTTTGTGTGAGCTAAGCGTTGTTTTCTCAGCTCTAAAATTGGGACTAAAATCTCTACTTTGGGGCTTCCCTGGTGGCGCAGTGGTTGAGAATCTGCCTGCCAATGCAGGGGACACGGGTTCGAGCCCTGGTCTGGGAGGATCCCACATGCCGCGGAGCGGCTGGGCCCGTGAGCCACAATTGCTGAGCCTGCGCGTCTGGAGCCTGTGCTCCGCAACAAGAGAGGCCGCGATAGTGAGAGGCCTGCGCACCGCGATGAAGAGTGGCCCCCGCTTGTCACAATTGGGGAAGGCCCTCGCACAGAAATGAAGACCCAACACAGCCATAAAAATAAATAAATTAAAAACAAAACAAAACTTGCTTCCTTTAAAAAAAAAAAAAAATCTCTACTTTGTATGTGCCCTGTGACCCAGCAATTCTGCTCTTGGATTATAGCCAAGAGAAGTTCTCTTACAGGTGTATAAATAAGGGGACATGTTGGAGGATATTCATCATGGTGGTGTCTGTGGTAGTAGGCAGCAAAGGGAGTGAAGGTTTTCACTGCCAGAGGAAAGGATAAGTAAACTGTGGTGGCTGCAGCTATAGGATTCTGAGAGCAGGTGTAAGCAATGGACTAGACGCACATACAGCAACAGGGATGCTTCTTCAGAACCGACTTGGGTAAAAACATAAGAGGCAGGACATGTACCATGATACCACAGACATGAATAAAAACCAGAAGCACACATGAAACAAGAGAATATATTTTACAAGGATACAAGCATATTTACAGAGCTATATCAAATGCACTAGAATGGATGCCTATGAGTGGAGATTAGTGATGAGGGGGAAAATTGAAACCAGAAAAGAGCATTGCACAGACCAATGACAGTAATGGGCCATTAACCAAGAGGTATGATCAACTTGATTTCCTGCATCAAAAGTTAAAAAATATCCTTCCCTCAAGGCGTTGTCAGAATTATACACATTGTTCATAAGCATCCCTGGCACAGTGTTTGGCACATGGTAGATGCTCCATCAACTTTTTTTTTTTTAATTAATTAATTAATTAATTAATTAATTATTTTTGGCTGTGTTGGGTCTTCGTTTCTGTGTGAGGGCTTTCTCTAGTTGCGGCAAGAGGGGGCCACGCCTCATCGCGGTGCGCGGGCCTCTCACTATCGCAGCCTCTCTTGTTGCGGAGCACAGGCTCCAGACGCGCAGGCTCAGCAATTGTGGCTCACGGGCCCAGTTGCTCCGCGGCATGTGGAATGCTCCCAGACCAGGGCTCGAACCCGTGTCCCCTGCATTGGCAGGCAGATTCTCAACCACTGCGCCACCAGGGAAGCCCGCTCCATCAGATTTTTGTCTTTCACTCATTGAACACAAAATGTACCAAGTATCTACTTTGTGCTGGACATAGTACAAGGAGCTATGGAAGAGACAGACTGTGTGTCTCTTGGGGACTTGAGATGGCAGACGGGATGTGATAGCATCAAGAGGAGGGAACCCTCATCTGGGATCGCAGAGATCATGCTGTCAGACCCCTTCACTTTCCAGATTGAGGCTGAAAGAAGCGACTTGTTCAAGGTCACACAGCAAACTACTGATGAAGTTCAGGGCAGCTATCCAGGTCTCCAGGGACCCTTCCAGAGCATTAGCCAAGCCAGCACCTCTGAATCCTAGACCACTGTGAGGCTTGTCACACCTTTTACCCCAACATTCCTCCCTGAGGCCCCTCCCTTGTTTAAACACCGAGCTCGGGGTGTGTGTGTGTATGTTTAATGAAGAAGGGAATCAACAGAGTGTTTTTAAAATGCAGTTTGGTAGCTAAAACCTTTCAGGAGACAGAGCTGAAGCTCTAAGGAGTCAGTCCTGTTCTTCCTCTTCTGGGCTTATCCAGCTGCTTGAGTGACCCTAGGTCAGAGGCTTCCAACAGAAGCAACCACGACCCCCAGCCCTCAAAGTTGGCCCTCAAATCTTCCCACCCAAATGCTACTCCAAGGAGAGGGAGAAGGGTCCCTATAATCCCCTTCCAGCCTTTATTATCCTTTTACTCATCCCTAAAATATCTTATTTCCCCCAGGTGACAGGTCCTCCAGAGGAATAAGGAAGTCTCTGATGGAGCTCCGGTCTCTGAGATTTGATGGAGGGGATGGGGAGAACTCTGGGCTGGTTCATGGGGTGTTGTGTCTCGGGCAGCAAGTCCTTGTGAAAGCTCCAGGAAAGTGAGGAGGTGGTCAGAGAAGCCCAGAGGAGGAGGGGTAGACATGGCAAAGGGGAAGGACCAGTCCCTGAAGACTCTGCCAACATCTTGCCAACCTTGATTCACAGGGCTATAATAGCCTTTTTCTACAATTTTAGAAAAACTCAAAAGTTTTCCCACAGATTTCAAAATGAGATTGGCAAAGAATGGAATAACATACTGACTTTCCAGGACAAGCATGATCAGTTACGTGTCAGATATCAAGAGAGATGAAGGGGAAAGAATTCTCTCGGGGATGGGAACTCTCCATCACCTGGGAGTTCGGCACAGCCCTGAGCTGGGATAATGGCGACGCTGAGGAGAAGCAGGATGGCTAACATTTAATAAGCACTCTCTCTGCCCTAGGCACTGTGCTAAGCCCCTACTAGATTATCTCCATTTAGATCTCACACAGCAACCCCATGAGCTGGGCACTGTCATGTGCCCATTTTACAGATGAGGAGATAAAAGATGCAGAGTTATGGCTTGCCCAGGATCACACTCCTGGGAGCAGGATTGGAACCCAGATTGTCTCACAGCATAGTCCATGGCCCTAACTGCTAAACCAAACAGCAGCTAAGCCATAGTCTGGTCATTAGGGATCTCCCAGCAAATGGCTGAGAACGCGAGATAAATCCTTTCCACTCAGGGTAGGAATCCAAGTGCCCATCATTCAGTGCTCATTTTCCCTTAGGAATATTTTTTAGGAAATGCATTCCAGGAAAACATCAATCTATAGCCCCTGTAGCATACTTTTGCTTTCTGTATTCTCAGTATCACGGCTAATATTTTATGGCATGCTCTCTGCGAATTGAACAGCAGGGGTTTTATCACATCTAACCTTCCTTCCGTCGTAACTGATTTCCAGCAATTTTTTTCAGAACTCTCAGCAGCACCACTGTTTATGGAATGTTTGGATAAAATTATTATAAGATATTTAAAGAGATTTTAGAACACAAAAAGTAAATACAAGCCACCACGGTTACTCGAAGAAATTCTGGAGCGTGTGAACTGGAGCGTTGCTGGTTCACACAATTTTGACGGGAACCGGCAAGGATTTCTGTTTACCGGCTAAGGTGGCGCCACCATGTGGCAAGAATGTGAACACCGTTCACAATTGACTTGGATAGCCAGTCTTGAAGTTGTGGATCCTGATTAACTGTTTTTAATTCAGAAGAGTTGCATTATTCTAAAGTCGTACACATAAAGTCTGGCTTTATTAGCATCTCATATCATACCATTTCAAATTATCAGGGAGCCTCTAAAGTACAATGTGGTTGACCTATAGATCATGGTTCAAGACTCCTCCTCCTGTCACTTTCAGCTGATTAAAGTCATGTGTAGTAGATGGAAATTCTGATAACCTAACATTAGGCGCATCATAGAGGGGCCTTGGTTGCACCCTATCTGGCAAGTCCTCAAAAATATGGTGGCACAAAAATAAACTCAAAATGGATTAAAGACCTAAATGCAAGGCCAGACACTATCAAACTCTTAAAGGAAAACATAGGCAGAACACTCTATGACATAAATCACAGCAAGATCCTTTTTGACCCAGCTCCTAGAGAAATGGAAATAAAAACAAAAATAAACAAACAGGACCTAATGAAACTTAAAAGCTTTTGCACAGCAAAGGAAACCATAAACAAGATGAAAAGACAACCCTCAGAATGGGAGAAAATATTTGCAAATAAAGAAACTGACAAAGGATTAAACTCCAAGATTTACAAGCAGCTCATGCAGCTCAATAACAAAAAAACAAACAACCCAATCCAAAAATGGGCAGAAGACCTAAGTAGACATTTCTCCAAAGAAGATATACAGATTGCCAACAAACACATGAAAGAATGCTCAACATCATTAATCATTAGAGAAATGCAAATCAAAACTACAATGAGATATCATCTCACACCAGTCAGAATGGCCATCCTCAAAAAATCTAGAAACAATAAATGCTGGAGAGGGTGTGGAGAAAAGGAAACACTCTTGCACTGTTGGTGGGAATGTAAATTGATACAGCCACTATGGAGAACAGTATGGAGGTTCCTTAAAAAACTAAAAATAGAACTACCATATGACCCAGCAATCCCACTACTGGGCATATACCCTGAGAAAACCATAATTCAAAAAGAGTCATGTACCAAAATGTTCATTGCAGCTCTATTTACAATAGCCAGGACATGGAAGCAACCTAAGTGTCCATCATCGGATGAATGGATAAAGAAGATGTGGCACATACACACAATGGAATATTACTCAGCCATACAAAGAAACGAAATGGAGGTATTTGTAGTGAGGTGGACGGAGTTAGAGTCTGTCATACAGAGTGAAGTAAGTCAGAAAGAGAAAAACAAATACAGTATGCTAACACATACATATGGAATCTAAGGGAAAAAAAAAAAGGTCATGAAGAACCTAGTGGCAAGACGGGAATAAAGACACAGATCTACTAGAGAATGAACTTGAGGATATGGGGAGGGGGAAGGGTAAGATGTGACAGGGTGAGAGAGTGGCATGGACATATATACACTACCAAATGTAAAATTGATAGGTAGTGGGAAGCAGCTGCATAGCACAGGGAGATCAGCTTGGTGCTTTGTGACCACCTAGAGGGGTGGGATAGGGAGGGTGGGAGGGAGGGAGACGCAAGAGGGAAGAGATATGGGAACATATATATATGTACAACTGATTCACTTTGTTATAAAGCAGAAACTAACACACCATTGTAAAGCAATTATACTCCAATAAAGATGTTAAAAAAATACGGTGACAGATCGACTTTAAATGGCACTCTGAAATTGAACCAAAGAACCTTGGGTTTTCTGGGCCAGAAGAATATGAACGACAATATGGTGACCCTTCGGGAAGGTGCATGTTAATCATGTGAATTTAGTCACAGTCACAAGCTTGCTTTGGCTCAGTAGGGTGTCTTTACATATATCTGATTTGAGAACCCATCCTGGCTAGATTTCATTGGTTAAACTCTTAAAGTTCTGAGTTTTGTGACCTATGCCTGTCTCAAAGGATTGTTGTGAGGATTAAATGACATAACATTGGTACAGCACACAGCAGAGGGTGGCAGTCAATAATTTTTGGTTGCTTTTCCTTTTACTATATGAAATGTGTTTTGTAAATTACAAAGTGACAAGTGTCATTGACAAATACTTGTTTGTATGATGTAGGTGGAACTGGTCCAGTGGAAGAGACCAGTGTTTCTTAAATGCTAATGCACCTGTGAATCACCTGAAGATCTTGTTAAAATGCAGATTCTAGTTCAGTAGATCTGGGATGGAGCCTGAGAGTCTTCATTTCTAACAAGCTCTCAGGTGACTCCAGTCCACCAGCTGCACTTGAATACCAAAGGTATAGAACAGTGATCTTAAGCAGACTGTACATTAGAATTACCTACTTGTGAAGTGTGGACTCTCAGCCCCAACACTAGATCTACTGAATCAGAATTTCCAAGAGTGGGATTCAGGCATTTACACTTTTAATAAGCGACCCAAGTGATGCTGGTGCTCAAAATCTTCTTAAATCTCCTCTCAAGACAATTCTGATTCATTCAATCAGCTGATATTTGCTGAGCTTCTACTCTGTGCCATGCATTGAACTTGGTGAGGAGGACAAACCAAAGAACGGCAACAACAAAGCATATGATAAGTGCTGGACACTGAGTGCTTTATACGGGACAGGGGGTGTGAGGGTTCAGTCAGACTGTTCAGTCAAGGGCAAGGAAGGCTTCTTCGTGGTAGGGGAAGTTAGGACTAAGTTTAAAAGATGAATGGGACCAAGTAAGAACAACAAGAAGACATAACATGCTAGGAAAGACTTGGGTTTACCCATGGGAGGGGTAAGTAGCTAAGTTAGAGAAGAAATTAGGAACAAGATCATAAAGGGGTGCTAGGCTAAAGAGTTTGACTTTCATTATGAAGTCTAGGGTTTTAAGAAGTATCTGGCAAATAGCAAACACACAATAAATGTTAGCCCTCATCATTAGCATTATTGTATTATTATTATTATTAATGTCAGTTTGTGGTTTACAAAGATTATACTGACAGCATGATGGAGAGGATTGGAGGGGACCTAAACTGGAAACAGGACAGGTGGTCACAAACTATTACAGTAAAGCAGTGAAGGACTTGGTTCCTGCAATAATTTAAAAACTCATACCTCATGAACTGTTGCAAATTCCTTTCACTTACAAACTTGAGAAGAAGTCAGTGTAAAGATTAGTCCAATTTTATTTTTTATTTTTTTTCACAGTTAAATGCTAATTATTTTATTTTATTTTTTTTCACACATACACACTGTATTTTATTTTTACAAGAGATAAATAAACTGACACAAAGCATTGTAAATGGATGACCACAACAAAAGCAACAATGATTGCAATTACCAAACATGAAACACACTCATACTATGTCATAATATTCCAATTTTATTAATAAAGGAAGCTGAGGATCTGAAATAAACTGACTTGTTTAAGGTCACATGACAAGTACATGGGAGAACCTGGCCTATCTGACTTCCCTTCTGCTGCCCACAAGGTGCAGCAGGCAGAAACCCTGTAAGAACATTGGGAAGGTTAGGTTCATTCCTCTTAGTTGGTGTGTTGATTGGCCTGGCCTCGAAGGGACCCAGAGTTCAGTCCTTGCTGCCGTTAGCTCCATATTCCCAATTATGGAAATTGTGGGAAACTGGAGCTCCCAACACTAGGATTCTCAGACAGTTTTGAGAGGTACCCGGATGTGGCTTCCAACTTTTCCCAACGTGGTCTTGAAGCTGATGGGATAATGGAAGCAAAGCAGCAATAGCAAAACTACAGATATTGGAGCAGATGGCAGAGGTGAGTGGTGAAGTTATCTTGACCCATCCTTATCTTCTTTCTCAGTTTTTGGTTTTTTTTTTTTGGCCATGCCACGTGGGATTTTAGTTCCCTGACCAGGGATTGAACCTCACCCCCTGCATTGGAAGCCCGGAGTCTTAACCACTGGACTGCAGGGAAGTCCCCTTGTCTTCTCTCTATTAAAGACATGCCCCTTCCTCCAATCCATTCCCTCTCATTTCCTCCAGGACATTCTCCATCAGTTAATTTCCACCTCTATTTAATCTCTGTCTTCCCATTGGCTCCTCCCTCTCAGCCTTCAAATTTGCTCCAGTCTTGCCCATCTTTAAAGGGTCTCCCCGTCTCAGTCCTTCCATATTCTCAAGAAAGGTTGTGAGGGAAATAAAGAACTCTCATGCACTGTTGAAGAGAATGTAAATTGGTGCAGCCACTATGGAAAACAGTATGGAGGTTTCTCAAAATATTAAAAATAGAACTACCATTTGATCAAGCAATTCCACTTCTTTGTATATATCCAGAGGAAATGAAAACACTAATTTGAAAAGGTATATGCACGCCTATGTTCATTGCAGCACTATTTACAATAGCCAAGATATGGAAACAACCTAAGTGTCCATAGATGGATGAATGGGTAAAGAAGATGTGGCATATATACACACACACACACACACACACACACACAATGCAATAGTACTCAGCTATTAAAAAAAAGAGTGAAATCTTGCCATTTGAGACAACATGGATGGACCTAGAGGGTATTATGCTAAGTGAAATAAGTCAGAGAGAGAAAGACAAATACCATATGATCTCATTTATATATGGAATCTAAAAGACTAAACAAACAAAACAAAAAATCAAGCTCATAGATACAGAGAACAGATTGACGGTTGCCAGAGGGCAGGGGGTTGGGGGGTGGGCAAAATGGGTGAAGGGGGTCAACAGCTACAATCTTCCAGTTATAAAATAAATGAGTCATGGGGATGTAATGTCCAGCATGATGACTATAGTTAATAATACTGTATTGCACATTTGAAGTTGCTAAGAGAATAAATCTTAAAAGTCTTCATCACAAGAAAAAAAAGATTTTTGTGACTATGTATGGTGACTAATGGTAACTAGGCTTATTGTGGTATTCATTTCATAGTGTATACAAATATCACATCATTATGTTGTCCCCCAGAAACTAACTTAATGTTATATATCAGTTATACCTCAATAAAAATGTTTATTGTTTTTAAGAACTTTGGTTTTGAATAAGAATATTACTTAAACCTGTCCACCACGTTCTGCTTTTTCATAGTTAATTCGAAACAGAGCAGAACTCTGGGATTACTTTGATACAATTTATTCTTCAGAATTTTTCTCTAAGTAGAGGAACTTTCTTGACCCTTACACAGCAAAATATGGTGTTTCTGGTCCTCCAGTTCATGTTTATCCTTAATGTGACACAAGCCCCAGGGCCATACCAAGAAGAAAGAAGGCAAGCACCTACCCATGATAGGCCCTGTGCTAGAAACCTAGGTACATAAATGAAAACAAGATCTCTGCCTTGCATAATGAATCATAATATAGTTCTGTTTTCCATATATAACAGTAAAACATTGTGAAAAGTGCTGTGGAATCAGAAGGAGAAACTTGTTCTTGTGGGAAGCAGGAAGGATGAGGATTGAGGAAGACTTCATAGAGGTTGTGAGTTTTGAAATGGGATTTGAAGGATATTAGAGTGTACTAGGAAGAGATGCATGGAAAAAACATTTCAGACAGTAGGCACAGCTTAAAAAAAAAAGCATGGAGTGAGGACAAGTTCTGGGAATGGTGAACAGTTCAGTGTTACTACAGCATAGGGTTCTTGGGGTGACATCATGGGAAGTGGAGAACCAGGTGGGTGCCAGAAAAAGGCCTTGGACACCCGTCTGAGGGGTTACATTTGTTACTATTGGCCATGCACCTCCAGCAGTCTTTTGAGCCCCTCTTCAGCTATTAGACTTGATGGGCACATTCCCTGGGCCTCTGTCTCTAGACTTGAGCCACTGCTCTTCTATTAGGTTCACTGTTTCTTCCGGGGTCTCTGAACCCCTTAGCTCTACACAGCTCCTGATGTTTGCCTCAGGTTTCAAGGCTTTGAAAACTGTCTGGATTTGGAGTAAGCTTTTTCAGAAAGGATTTGATATTCTCCCTCTGGTCCTATACACTACAGGCAAACGGCACTGATGTTTTAGACTTGGGTCTAAACAGTGCTGTCTGTTCTCCCCTCAAGGGAGGAGGATTAGACATTCAGTATTTTTAAGTTTCATGTTCAGTTCTTAGGGATTTGTAGTCACCACTGAATGAGTGTGGGCTCATTAGTGAGTGATCTTCCCGTTCAACCAGGGGTTACCTAACTAGATAAGGACAGAGTTGAGACCAAAACTCAGGTCTCCTGACTCCCAGTCCAGAGCTCTTTTCAGTGTGCTCCAGCTTCTGGCACTGCTTAGTCAGTTATGGGACAGAGCAGATGTACTGGGCTACCTCAAACCCACAGGGCCACGAGTGAGAGCGGAAGCTAAGGGAAGCTCCTGTTCCTGGAATGGAATTCTGTACCTCAAGCCAGACAGCATGATTTTGTGTCTTTGATACCGCCTTTTCTTCTATAAAATGGGAGCAAAGCCTGCTTAATCCTAAACTGCAGTTGAAAGCAAGAATGGGAGTGTGGTGGGGTTGCTTTGTGATGGGTAAGGGCTGATAGGTCTCTATTCAAGTCGTATAATCTTAGAGTCGGAGTTGGAAGGAAACTTGGAGGTGATCTGTGGGGACAGGCAGCCTCATGGGGTCCACTGAGCATGGAAGGCTTCCTAGGGCCAGAGGCAGAGCTTCCTGTCTTTGGAAATGTTCAAACTGAGAAAGGATGTTCTAGCAGAAGGGATCCTGCTCTAAAAAGTGTTTTCTGCACAGAAGTGGTGGCTGGATGGGAGACTCCATGGTTTCCAGCTTCTGCACACATTTTCTCTATTAATTTTTTTTTTTCCTGCCGCTCTGCATAGCTTGCGGGATTTTAGTTCCCCCACCAGCGATTGAACCCGGCCCACGACAGTGAAGGTGCGTAGGTCCTAACCACTGGACTGCCAGGGAACTCCTGCACACATTTTCTCTAATACCGGCTCAAGTGAGCTCGAAGGGCAGCTCGGCGGGGCTAATCACGGTATGTCAAAAATCTTCTGCTGGGCAAACTTGACGGGTGACTAGTAACGACAGCAGCCACCATTTACTGCTTACACCGTCAGGCACCGTACACACCAAGTTGTTTCATTTCACATCTAGGAACGTGGGGGCTGGGTTGAATATCATACCTCTACTTCTCAGATGAGGAAAGAGAGGTTTAAATTTTTTCCCACGATCTCCCAGGGACAGAGTCTGGATCAAATTTATCAGATTCCAAAAGCTTTTTTCGGTTTCTCTTTTTCTCCAGTTCAGTTTCTATCTTGTTCCAAAACAGGAGAAGGGTGTGGCTTCGGAGCTCGGTTTCCTGCCGCCTAGAAAGCAGAAGAGAGACCAACAGAGCCGGGAAGAGACCGCCGTGCTAGTCCTGCAGTGGGCTGGACCCTCTGAGCCTCGGTGGGCCTGTGGGCGGGCCCATCTGTGGGCGGGCCCATCTGTGGGCGGGCCCATCTGTGGGCGGGCCCATCTGTGGGCGGGCCCATCTGTGGGCGGGCCCTTCCGTGGGCGGGCCCTTCCGTGGGCGGGCCCTTCCGTGGGCGGGGTCAGAAGGCCGGAAGTTGTTCCGCGGACGGGCGCAAACTGAACGCGAGTCCCTGACGGGCACTGAGGGCGGCGGCCTGGTATTTGTAACCAGAACTCCGCATTCTCCGCGTTCTCGCTGCTGCCGCCTCCCGGGACGATGGTGGCCGGCCTACTGCTGCGCGCCTGGCCCCGGGGCCTTGCCTTTGGCCCGGGAGCCCCCAGTCGGCTCCTGAGCACAGGCTTCGACCCAGGCCAGTATCTGCAGCTGAGCATCGTGCCCACTATGCACTACCAGGACAGTCTGCCCAGGTGAGCCCGGCCTCCCGGCCCCCGCCGTCCACACGAGCTGGGGTTCGGCCCCAGCCTCTCTCCAGTCACTCACGCCTATTCTACTGAACCCTCTTCCGCTTCCAAAGTTTTACCTGGGACGCTGCCGCATTCTCCAATCTGAAAATCCTGTGACTTTCAGGATCTCATGGCACTGGAACATCAGAATGCCCAAATTCTCTTCCAGAATCCCCCGCTCCCCCACAGGCATTATTCTCTCAGATTTTCTCTCTTGAACTCTTCTCCAACTCCTCCAAAAAACCGACTTCCAATCAAATATCTAATTGTCCCTCACATTTCTCCCTGAAAAATGTCCAACCTGCATATCGCCAACACTACCCTTAGCCCTCCAACTAGGTTGTCTTCCCGCATTCCTGCACAGAATATGGATGGGTCAATTCCTGATATATAATAGTTCCTCTCCCTCAATTTCTCCCAGCACGCCACCTTTTTATGCCTGTTACTCATAACCCTCAGCCCCACTCCCCATGCCTCCAGTCCTCTTGTATTTTAGCACGCTGTCCTCCCCCAAGCAGATTCAAGTATTCATCTTACCCTCCAAGTCCTCAGCATTCTAAGTCCAGTCTTCACCTGGAAACCTTTCACCCCTACCAAACCTTCCTCTACACTACCCCCACCCTCCTCCCTAACCCACATTACCCCCTGCAACTTCAGCCCACCCTCACAGAATTCTAGGCAGCACCCTCAGTACTCCTCCCCAAATCTTACCTTATTCACATTAGATACAGAGCCCACCCAAATTCTGTGCCTCCTCACCATAGCTACTCCCCCCCACTCCACCGCTTCTAAAACACTTCTCCCAGAATCTACTTCCCCTGTGAAACACAGCTCCCATACATCTTCCTCTCTCCTTCCCTCATCCGGTGTTTTCTTTAATTCAGCTTCCAGTTTGCCCAGTCTTTGAACTCCCAGCCTTACTCTAAGCTGCCAGGTCTCCTCCAATATTAGAAATGTCCCTAAATTCCTTCACCCCCTAAAACCAAACTTTAACTTCTCTACCTACTCACCAGATAGTTCCTGGTGCCAATTTCCAAATTTGTTTCAAAGAGCCTTTTTACTTCCTTTCTCCCCAAACTGCCATCAGGGATCTCCCTCCCAGTCCAGGGGCTGGAGACCCTACCCCATGAACAGAACAAAGATTGTCACAGGCATCAACCCCAACTACTAGGTTGCTGTTTTTCTCTACAGCCGGGAACCCCTTAACCCATTGTCATCACTGCCCACCCCCATCCTCTCAGGAGTATCATCTGAGGGATTCTTGTGAAATTACAGTGTGCAAACATCTAAAACAAGTTAAAATGAGATTATCTAGCCCCAATCCTACTGTTTAAATTTGGCAGGAGGATGGGGAAGAGAAAGAAAAAGTCTCTGTGCCTGTGAGATACGCCTTGACCTCCTGACTATGAGCTGAGCCAGTATGTGGGGGAAAGGTGAGGAATGACAGAGCCTATTTTCACTTGCCAAGCCCAGCAACAGATGGCCTTTAACTTTCAGACAGCCCCAGGCCCCACCCAGGTGTAAGATCAGAGGGGTTTTCTCCATTTTCAAATTGGAAAGCTGGGAAGAATATTAAGAATATCAAGGAATATCAAGATCATTTCCTCCAATCCACAGCACAGATATCTTGGAGCTACAAACAGTAGCGCTCATCACCTGTGTATAACTTTAAATGATGACTCCCTCCCCAGGCCTCCACCACCTCACCTGTGAGTTGGAAGTTAGATAAGATGAGATTCCTTTTATCTGAGATTCTGGAGAGGTAAAATGAATTGTCTTTCACACTCGTTTTGATGTCACACTTGGTGAAAAGCCCTGGCTTTGAAGTCTGGTAGAACTTAGTTTCAGATTCCGGATCTGATACTCTTTCTGTATAGCTTCAGGCAATTCAGTCAACCTCTTTGAGCCCTAGTTCTTACCTGTAAGGTAGGAACAGAACACACAATTCATAGGACTATTGTGAGGCTAGAGTGAGGTAAGATGCCAAAATAGGGAACTGTCCTTATTAGTTGGCATGGGAAGGACTAGTCCCTTAGTATTAAGTGGTCCAATTGGATCTCCCTTCCTCCTTCCCTCTTCCTTTTCCTGTTATATCACTGCCTTTTAATCAAGTGGCTTTGGACTTGCTTTCCTCTAGGAAGCTTTGCACTATCATTTGCTTGGTGTTTTTTTTTTTTTTTAACTTTTGGGTTTATTTATTTATTTATTTATGGCTGTGTTGGGTCTTCATTTCTGTGTGAGGGCTTTCTCTAGTTGCGGCAAGTGGGGGCCACTCTTCATCGCGGTGCGCGGGCCTGTCATTATCGCGGCCTCTCTTGTTGTGGAGCACAGGCTCCAGACGCTCAGGCTCAGTAATTGTGGCTCACGGGCCTAGTTGCTTCGTGGCATGTGGGATCTTCCCAGACCAGGGCTCGAACCCGTGTCCCCTGCATTGGCAGGCAGATTCTCAACCACTGCGCCACCAGGGAAGCCCCCATTTGCTTGGTTTTTAGGTGTTACGTTTTAATCTTTGCTCTTTTTCAGTGTAGTCAAATATACAAAACATAAAATTTACCATTTTAACTATTTTTAGGTGTACAGTTCAGTTAGGTGTTTTTTTTAGGGTTCTATTTATACACACTGAGCAGTTAATCTCAGAATATAAAACTGCAAGTCCAAAGGAGAGAAAGGGTGGAACAACCTGACCTACACATTCACATTATTAATTTGATAAACATTTATTAATAGGGATTTGGAGACCAGTCAGTCATGGTGAGGAGCTTACTGTATAGTGGGGGAGATTTAACAGGTAAACAGTTATGATATAATGGATAAGTGGCAAGCAGCATCTCATGGTGGTTACAATCATGAGATAGGAGTCAGATTTGATTTTTTTTTAAATTAATTAATTAATTTATTTTTGGCTGTGTTGGGTCTTCGTTGCTGCATGCGGGCTTTCTCTAGTTGTGGCGAGCGGGGACTACTCTTCGTTGCAGTGCGCGGGCTTCTCATCGCAGTGGCTTCTCTTGTTGCGGAGCACAGGTTCTAGGCATGCGGGCTTCAGTAGTTGTGGCACGTGGCCTCAGTAGTTGTGGCTCACGGGCTCTAGAGCTCAGGCTCAGTAGTTGTGTCGCACGGGCTTAGTTGCTCTGCAGCTTGTGGGATCTTCCCGGACCAGGGCTCGAACCCATGTCCCCTGCATTGGCAGGCAGATTCTTAACCACTGCACCACCAGGGAAGTCCCAAAGCATGGAGTCTTAACCACTGGACTGCCAGGGAAGTTCCTCTGACCATTTTTTAAATCAGGTTGTTTATTTGACGTTGAATTGTATGAGCTGTTTATATATTTTGGACATTAGCCTCTTATTAGTCAAATCATTTGCAAATATTTTCTCCTATTCAGTAGGTTGTCTTTTTTTTTTTTTTTGGATGGTTTCCTTTGCTTTGCAAAATCTTTTAAATTTGATTAGGTCCCATTTGTTTTTGTTTTGTTTTGTTTTGTTTTTGCTTTTGTTTCCTTTGCCTTTAGGAGACAGATCAAAAAAAATATTGCTGTGATTCATGTCAAAGAGTGTTCTGCTGATGTTTTCTTTTAGGAGTTTTATGGTTTCCAGTCTTACATTTAGCTCTGTAATCCATTTTGAGTTTATTTTTGTGTATGGTTTGATAAAATATTCTAATTTCACTCTCTTACACGTAGCTGTTCCATTTTCTCAGCACCACTTAATGAAGAGACTGTTTTTTCTCTATTGTATATTCTTTTTTTTTCTTTTTTTCTTTTTTTTTAAAATTTATTTATTTATTTTTGGCTGTGTTGGGTCTTCATTTCTGTGCCAGGGCTTTCTCTAGTTGCGGCAAGTGGGGCCACTCTTCATCGCGGTGCGCCGGCCTCTCACCATCGCGGCCTCTCTTGTTGGCGGAGCACAGGCTCCAGACGCACAGGCTCAGTAGTTGTGGCTCACGGGCCCAGTTGCTCCGCGGCATGTGGGATCTTCCCAGGCCAGGGCTCGAACCCGTGTCCCCTGCATTGGCAGGCAGATTCTCAACCACTGCGCCACCAGGGAAGCCCCTCTATTGTATATTCTTGCCTTCTTTGTCATAGATAAATTGACCATAAGTGTGTGGTTTTATTTCTGGGCTCTCTATTATGTTCCATTGATCTATGTGTCTGTTTTTGTTCCAGTACCATAGTGTTTTGATTATGCTAGCTTTGTAGTATGATCTGAAGTCCGGGAATGTGATATCTCCAGCTCTCTTCTTTCTCAAGATTGTTTTGGCTATTTGGGGGTCTTTTGTGTTTCCATACAAATTTTAAAATTATTTGTTCTAGTTCTGTGAAAAATGACATTGGTATTTTGATAGGGATTGCATTGAATCTGTAGATTGCTTTGGGTAGTATGGTCATTTTAATGATATTAATTCTTCCAATCCATTAACAAGGTATATCTTTCCATCTGTTTGTGTCATCTTCGATTTCTTTCTTCAGTGTCTTATAGGTCTTTTACCTCTTTAGTTAGATTTATTCCTAGGTATTCATTTTGATACGATTGTAAATGGGCTTGTTTCCTTAGTTTCTCCTCCTGATAGTTCATTGTTAGCATGTAGAATGCAACAGATTTCTGTATATCAATTTTGTGTCCTGCAACTTTACTGAATTCATTGATGAGCTCTAGTAGTTTTTTAATAGTGTCTTTAGGATTTTCTATGATGTAGTATCATGTCATCTGCAAACTCTGACAGTTTTGCTTCTTCCTTTTCAATTTGGATTCCTTTTATTTCTTTTTCTTGTCTGGTTGTTGTGGCTAGGACTTCCAATAGCATGTTGATTAAAGGGACAAGAGTGGAATTCCTTGTCTGGTTCCTAATCTTAGAGGAAATGCTATCAGCTTTTCGTCATTGAGTATGTGTTAGCTCTGGAGTTATCATATGTGGCCTTTATTATGCTGATGTATTATTATTATTATTATTATTATTATTATTATTTCTTGTAGTTGATTTCTAGTCTCACAGCATTGTGGCTGGAAAAGATGCTTGATATGATTTCAGTTTTCTTAAATTTTCTGAGGCTTGTTTCGTGGCCTAGCTTGTTTTGAGGCTTGTTCTGTGACCTGTCCTGAAGAATGTTCCATGTGCACTTGGAACAGTGTATTCTACTGTTTTGGGATAGAAGGTTTTTTATGTATCTATTAGGTTCTCTGGTCTAACGTGTAATTTAAGGCCAATGTTTCCTTATAGATTTTTTGTCTTGATGATCTGTACATTGATGTAAGTGGGGTGTTAAACTCCCCTACTGTTATTGTGTTACTGTCAATTTCTTCATTTAGGTCTGTTAATATTTGCTTTATGTATTGAGGTGCTCCTATGTTGGGTGCATATGTATTTAAAATTATTATACCTTCTTCTTGGATTGATCCTTTGATCATTATGTAGTATCCTTCTTTGTCTCTTGTAACCGTCTTTGTCTTAAAGTCTATTTTGTCTAATATAAGTATTGCTACCCCGGCTTTCTTTTGATTTCCATTAGTATAGGATATCTTTTCCCATCCCCTCAAATCAGTGTGTGTCTTTAGATCTGAAATGAATCTCTTGTAGGCAGCTTATATATGGGTCTTGTTTTTGTATCCATTCAGCCACTCTATGTCTTTGAATGGAGCATTTAGTCCATTTACACTTAAAGCAATTATTGATATATATATTCTTTTTTTAATATAAATTTATTTATTTATCTATTTTTGGCTGTGTTGGGTTTTCGTTGCTGTGCACGGGCTTTCTCTAGTTGTCTCAAGCAAGGGCTACTCTTTGTTGTGGTTCACAGGCTTCTCATTGCGGTGGCTTCTCTTGTTGTGGAGCATGGCCTCTAGGCGCACGGGCTTCAGTAGTTGTGGCACTCAGGCTCAGTAGTTGTGGCTCGCAGGCTCTAGAGCGCAGGCTCAGTAGTTGTGGCGCATGGGCTTAGTTGCTCCATGGCATGTGGGATCTTCCCGGACCAGGGCTCAAACCCGTGTCCCCTGCATTGGCAGGCGGATTCTTAACCGCTGAGCCACCAGGGAAGTCCCGATATGTATATTCTTATTGCCATTTTGTTCATTGTTTTGAGATTGTTTTTGTAGTTCTTTTTTGTTCCTTTATTAGTTTTGTTCTCTTCTCTTGTGATTTGGTGACAATCTTTAGTCTTACCTTTGGGTTCCTTTCTCTTTTTTGTGCGTGTTATCAATTATAGATTTTTGGTTTATGGTTACCGTGAGATTTAAATATAGCCATCTGTGTATATACATGATTGGTTTTAGTTGCTGATTTCTTAATGTCAAATGCATTTTAACAACCCTGCATTTGTACTCTGCTTCTATATCATGATGACGGTTTTTGACATCATATTTTAGATCTAATTGTTTTGTGTATCCCTTAACTGCATATTGTGGATATAGATGATTTTACCACTTTTTTCTTTTAACCTTCCTACTAGCTTTGTATGTGGTTGATGATCTAACCTTTTTGTATATTTGCCTTTACTGGTGAGCTTTTTCCTTTTCTAATCTTCATGTTTCTAGTTATGACCTTTTCTTTTTTGCTTAGAGAAGTCCCTTTAACATTTCTTGCAAAGCTGGTTTGGTGGTGCTGAACTCTTTTAGGTTTTGCTTGTTTGAAAAACTTTTGATCTCTCCATCAAATCTGAATGAGAACCTTGCTGGGTAGAGTATTCTTGGTTGTAGGTTTTTCTTTTTTATCACTTTAAATATATCATGCCACGCCTTTCTGGCCTGCAGAGTCTCCTGAAAAGTCAGCTGATAACCTCATGGGAATTCCCTTGTAAGTAACTTGTTGCTTTTCCCTTGCTGCTTTTAATATTTTCTCTTTATGCTTAATTTTTACCATTTAATTACAATGTGCCTTGATGTGTTCCTCTTTGGGTTCATCCTGTATGGGACTCTCTGTGCTTCCTGGACTTGGATGTCTGTTTTCTTTCACATGTTAGGGACGTTTTCAGCTATTATGTTTTCAAATATGTTCTCTGCCCCTTTCTCTCTCTCTTCTCCTTCTGGGACCCCTATAATGTGAATATTAGTACAGTTGATATCATCCCAGAGGTCCCTTAAACCATCCTCATTTCTTTTCATTCTGTTTTCTTTTTTTTGTTCAGCATGAGTGATTTCCACTACCCTGTCTTCTAGCTCATTTGATCTGTTCCTCTGTATCATTTAGCCTACTGTTGATTCCTTCTAGTGTATTTTTCATTTCAGTTAGTGTATTCTTCATCTCTGTTTGATTGTTCTTCATATTTTCTAAGTCTTTGTTAAAAACTTCTAACTTCTTGCTTTGTGTATCCATTCTTCTCCTGAGTTCTATGATCGTCTTTTTTTTTTTTTTTTTTTTAGTTAATTTATCTATTTAATTTTGGCTGTGTTGGGTCTTCGTTTCTGTGCGAGAGCTTTCTCTACTTGCGGCAAGCGGGGGCCACTCTTAATCGCGGTGCGCGGGCCTCTCATTGTTGCAGCCTCTCTTGTTGCGGAGCACAAGCTCCAGACGCGCAGGCTCAGTAGTTGTGGCTCACGGGCCTAGTTGCTCCGTGGCATGTGGGATCTTCCCAGACCAGGGCTTGAACCCATGTCCCCTGCATTAGCAGGCAGATTCTCAACCACTGCGCCACCAGGGAAGCCCTATGATCGTCTTTACAGTCATTACCCTGAACTCTTTCTCAGGTAGATTGCCTATCTCCACTTCACTTAATTCTTCTTCTGGGGTTTTATTTTGTTCCTTCATTTGGAACATGTTCCTTCGTCACTTCATTTTGCCTAACTTGCTGTTTTTATCTCTGTGTATCTGGTAGGTTGGTTATGTTTCCCAATCTTGGAGAAGTGGCCTTTTGTAAGAGATGTCCTATGCGTCCCAGTATTGCTGGGCAGGGTCACAAGGTGGTTGGCTGCAGAGCTCCGGCAGTCCCAGGGCTAGTGCTGGCTCACTGGTGGGCAGAGTCAATTCCTGGGGTCTGGCTGCAGGGCCCGGGGGGCCCAGAGGTTCCGGATCTGGTGTTGGACTGCTGGTGGATGGGGCTGGCTCCTGACACAGCTGGCTGTGGGGTCAAGGGTGTCCCGAAGTTTGTGTTGGCCTGCTGGTGGGTGAGGCCAGGGCCCAACCAGTCCCAGGGCAGGTGCTGCTGGCCTGCTGGAGTCTGAGGTGGGTCCTCCAGCTGAGGGGCTGTTGTTGCCCTGGGGCTGGTGTCCACCAGCTAGTGGGTAGGCTGGTCCTGAGGCTAGAGCAGGCTTACTGGTGGGCAGGTCAGGGATTTGAGGGCTGGTGCCTGCTCACTGGTGGGTGCATCTGGGTCCTGTGGTCTCTGGCTGCAGGGCCCTGGGGGTCCTGGGTCTAGTGCCTGTGCACTGGTAAAATTCATACTTTTAAAGTGTACAGTTCCATGGGGGAGGGTTATATAATCACAGAGTTGTGCAGCTATCACCACTATCTAAGTCATCACCTCTCCCCGTCATTAGTAGTCATTCCCCATCCCCCCAACACCCTTGGTAACCACCAGTCTACTTTCTGAAAAGTGACTTGTTTAAAATTTGAACTCGGGTTTGTTTGGCTTCAAGGCTTAGGCTTTTCCAGCATAGCATACTGTCCCTAAACAAAGAACGAATCCACAGTTGACAGGATTATGCTCCCTTGCATACCTTCAGTTTTCTTCCTCGTTGCCTGCTTGGAAGAGCCTCTGTAAGTGTCAGAGTTGATACTGTCAGAGCAGGGGGGATCACCGATGGAGTATCCAGTCAGAAGAGGGCAGAGGAGCCAGTCTTGAGAAAACTGGCACTTTTAGGGCAAGAGGACATAATGGAGGAAAAGAGAATCAGAAGAAGATGTCAAAACCAACAGGATGGGAGAAGAGAATCTCTAACTCCATCTTCTGCATCCTTAAAGGATCTCATGGTCTGCAGTCTGATGGGGAAGAGAGACATAAATACATAAATGCCACTAAAAATGATAGAGAAGAATATAGGGTCCTGGGGTGCGTAGGGGGGTAAAGGAAGGTAATCAACTAATTCATTTAACACACATTGAGTACCTGTTCTGTGCCAGCCCATGTGCCAGTGGAGGTGAGAAAAGGGGATTCAGAGGAAGAATCCTAATGAGTGGTGAGCTCCCCTCTCTATACATCACCATAATCATGCGAGCCAACTCTGTGCATTTCTTCCCAGCTCCACATTCGGTGACATCATGTTGGTAGCTTGAACTTGGCCATGGTGGGAGATTTACAGAAATTGGTAAATGCTACAAATCAGGGCTTCACCCCCCTACCCACCAGAGAGCTGGTTTACTAACCCAGCATTCCTTGGAGTGGATAACAGAGGAGGATGGGGAGAAGGTGGTACAATTAGATTTGAGAGGAAAGAAACTTGTTTGATGTTGATGGCAGGTTGTGGAGGTTAGGAGGGTGTTGGTCCTTCCTAGAAGTTGGGGAGTGGCTTTCTTTGAGGAGAAATCTGAAGGCAAGTGGTATTTACAGAATAGTCAGATTTTGAGAAAGGTGAGGAGGTAGAAGAAGTTCTGGAGAAGAAGTTATAGAATATAGGGTAGTTTATTCGGAATGGAATGGGAGTGGCTTTCTTTGAGGAGAAATCTGAAGGCAAGTGGTATTTACAGAATAGTCAGATCTTGAGAAAGGTGAGGAGGTAGAAGAAGTTCTGGAGAAGAAGTTATAAAATATAGGGTAGTTTATTCAGAATGGAATGGGGGTTCTGCAAGATAGAGTGGAGGTGGCTAGTGAAGAATAATAGCTATGTTATTAAACTGGATGTTGCTGAGTGGGTCGAAGGGAATGGTTGGGGACAGGGTTTGTGCCTAAGGTGGGAGGTGTCAAAAGAGGAGGGAAGCAGGAAACTAGGAGGGAAATGAAAAGGAGATGGAAAGAGCTGTCTATAGATATCAATAGGTATCTGGGTTCTACAAATACACATTCCATATGTGCTATATGTTTAGTGCCTACTATATGTCAGGTACCTTGTTAAGTTCTTTATATATTTGTTTCATTTAATCCTCATAATGGTCCAGTGAGCTAATATTTAACACATGGAAGAAGAAGGGCTGGAGAGGTAAGAAATTTTCCCAAGATCACCTAGATAGTAAGTGACAGAATCCTGGATGCAAACTCTGAGTTATCTGTGAGAGTCCAAAGGCTGTGAACCTAACCTCTCCATATACCAGCTGTGCTGGTGATAGACTTGTGCTGGGTGGGGCTGGAACTTGGCAGGATTTCAGATCTCTCTGTGAGGCAGTTCTTCTCTCCAACTTCCTGTGAGGCAGGAAATGGAGTCTGAGGGACATGAAGTAATTTGCCATCTATAACCGTATCAGAGAGATTAAGTGACAGAGCTGGGACTTAAGCCTAGGTCCGATTCTAAATCTCCTTGTCTTTTCACCGTCAGTAGTTCTTATACTTTTAGATTTCACAGATCAGTAAAATTATAGGGGAAAATACTGTTATCAACATTATTTCTTAAAAAAAAAAAGACCTTTAATGACTCTCACCCAAAAAGGGGGGATGGGACAATCTCAGAATTAAGAACAGACTTTTCATGTAAGCAAATTTAGCTTTGTGAAAAGCTCACTGTACTATCCATGTTTGTTTTATTTCCTTGTGAACCAGTAACTTCACAACTATGGCCATCTTCTGCTAGTATCAGATAATCCAGTGATATGGACAATGTTGTTATTTGACATTTACATTGAGGGTATTTTATAGAAGGCAAAAATATAGACTTGGTAAGTTTAGCATATTCATTAAGTGATCTTTGATAATTTTTATAGAAAACAGGTGACTTTGTATCCATGATAAAAATTTTTTTGTAGAATCTATACTGCCTTAATTTAGTTCCATTGAGAAAATTCAGTTTGTTGTACTAATAACTCCAAAATAAATCATCACTCTGAAAACTTACTTTACCCCACTAAAGTAAGTTCAGGCTAGAGTTAACACTCCAGAATCTTTTTAATAAGGACCGCTTTTATAAAACTGCCATTGCCTCTAATTTAGAATTGTTTAAAAAGAAGGTAAATTTTCCTTAATGTCCCTACTGTATCAAAACAAAGTCTTGAGAAAGGTAAGTAGGTAACTTTGTACTTAAGAGGTAGCTGAGGGCTTCCCTGGTGGCACAGTGGTTGAGAATCTGCCTGCCAACGCAGGGGACACGGGTTCGAGCCCTGGTCTGGGAAGATCCCACATGCCACGGAGCAACTAGGCCCGTGAGCCACAACTACTGAGCCTGCGCGTCTGGAGCCTGTGCTCCACAACAAGAGAGGCCGCGATAGTGAGAGGCCCGCGCACCGCGATGAAGAGTGGCCCCCCTCCTCGCTGCAACTGGAGAAAGCCCTCACACAAAAACGAAGACCCAACACAGCCAAAAATAAATAAATAAATAAATAAATAAATAAATAAAATAAAATAATAATAATAATTAAAAAAAAAAAAAAGAGGTAGCTGAGGTAGTGTTGGGGATTTTCTGCATAAGTCCATGTAAGGGGACCTACAGTGTTAAAGTGTTGTGAATGGTTACTCAGTGCAGCCTAAGTCCATGATGGCTGTAAATTCAGATTTATTTTTTGACATTGTATTTTGGATAAACATGCATTGAAAAATAAACTGAAGAACTACAGTGTATCTTATAGTAAGGTCTTAAACTGTGTTTTATGGATAACTTTTCAGTTTTCCTAAATGGCTGCTATATTTAGATATTTTGAATGTATCAGTGTTAATTTTGAGTTGGCAGAGGTAACCTAACAAACTTGGATTAAGTTTTGGTACTAGGGGATATATCTTTCAATAAAATTATTAACATGAAAAAAAAAAAGTATGCCTCACGACATAGCCCTGGTGTTTTCATTTCACTGTGGACCTGTAACTTCATTGCCATAGCTGTCATTGGGAATCCACCAGTAGAGAATAATGAGTAAGTAAACATGGAGGAAGATTTGGTTCTTCCTCACAGGACTCCTGTTGAGCTGGGCATGGCTTGATGGTCGATCCCATGGTTGGCTGGCCCATTGGACAGACCTGTGTTTCCCTTTTGTATGATTCTCTGTCATAAAATACACTAGAAAATTTAAAAATAAAAGTTTTTTTTTCATCTTGGGAGAGAAAAAGACAGTCGTTCAAACTAAGGGTAGAAATAAAATCAGTGCCAGTATAGGGTTAACACAGGTATTATAACTGTGACAGGAAACAGGAATTTTGGGGCAGCTTCTGCTTCCCCATTTTGAATCTGTTAGTATGTTTACTAATTCAGCTTATGAAATTCATCATTAATACGTCAAAAAGTTATTATTTTACTTAAAAAGAGCTACCAATGATACTTAAATTCATCTATTCTCATTTGTAAGTGGCTTCCTTTTGTTGTTTTTTTTTGGAAAGAAGTTAATTATCCAGTAATTATTGGTTAGTTTGGGTTGGGAAGCTAGTTAACCTCTTCCACAGATTGTCACCCTTACACTTGACCTTACTTTCTTCCCAGGCTGCCTGTTCCCAAACTTGAAGACACCATTAGGAGATACCTCAGTGCGCAGAAACCTCTCTTGGATGATGGCCAGTTCAGGTAAAAGCTGAGAACCCTGAATGGCCATGGATGGGTGGCTCAGGGGAGGCTGGCAAGTGCTGGTGAACCAAGCTTCAGGGAGTGTCTGTGATTTGATTGGGTCACCAGACACCTAGGACCTAGTCTTTACATTTGCAAGTTCAGGAAATAGATTTTCACTCATGAAGGGCTGACTAAGCCCTGAGGTGAGAGTCTCTTTAACTAGACTCAACAGGCAATGGTTTATAAGCCAGAATGCCAAATTTGTGCTGTCTTGGTGGGTGTTACCTGGTAGGCTAGCTGGTACCAGTCATTTACAGAGGGCATGTGCTCCTGGTAGGGAGGTTCATTAAGGAGAGCATGTGGCAGACCAGAAGTTTGCTTGGTGAGCATATGTACTGGGTTGGATAGTGTGCCCTCCAAATTCATTCCCTTTTGAGAACCTCATTATGTGAACTTATTTGGAAATAAGGTAGTTGCAGATGTAATTAATTAAGATGAGGTCATACTGGAGACAGCTGAGTCCTTAATCCAATATGATTGGTATACTTGTAAGAAGAGGAGAGACACAGAGACAGCCATGTGAGGACAGAGGCAGATTAGAGTGGATTAACAAGCCAAGGAATGCCAAGGATACCTGGTAACACCAGAAGCTAAGAGAAAGTCCTGGAACAGATTCTCCACTGGAGTCTTCAGAGAGAATATGGTCTTGTCAGCACCTTGATTCTGTACTTCTAGCATCCAGAACTGTGAGAGAATAAGTTTCTATTGTCTTAAGCCATCCAGTCTGTGGTACTTTGCTATGGCAGTCCTAGGAAACTAATTCAGTATGGAATTGGAAAACAATATTGGATATTGTCAAAAAGCGGATTCCATCAAGCTCTTGTATCCTGGTATAGTACTCTTTTTCCACAATGGGAATTTGTTGTGCAGATAACTGGCCTTCTCATTAGAATCACGGAGTCCTTCAATGGACAGTGATGGAAAAAAAAGTTGAACCATTCATAATGTAGTCCTCTGCTTTTAAATATTCCACATTAGTCACTTGAAGCTTCTCTTGACATGGTAATGATGTAATAGCTACCTGTTATTAAGTATTATGTTTCAAACTATCCTAAATCCTTAGCTCTATAAATATTTTAAAAACCATGTAAGGTGGTGTATTATCTCTATTTTACATATAGAGAAACTGAGACTGAGAGAGATCAAGTAACTTGTCCAAGGTTACACAGTTTGAAAGTAACAGAGCTAGAATTCAAACTTAGCTCTTCTTGGCTCCAAAGCTTATATCATTTTCTCCATGCCAAGCTGCCTCCCAGATTACACATTGTTTTATGAGATGTGGATTCATCTTCCTGATCAATCATTTTAAGATATCCTAGATTTATCTGTTTAGATTGATTCCTGTTCTTCTGACCAGAGGTACTTTCTGATCTCAGTCCCTGGTTCTAGGGATATGCTTTGGGGACCCAAAGTTCTGTGATGAGTTCTTGGCCATGAATCTAAAAATCATCTATTCTCCAGCCACATAGTACAGGGAGATCAGCTCAGTGCTCTGTGACCACTTAGAGGGGTGGGATAGGGAGGGTGGGAGGGAGATGCAAGAGGGAGGAGATACGGGGATATATGTATATGTATAGCTGATTCACTTTGTTATAAAAGCAGAAACTAACACACCATTGTAAAGTAATTATACTCCAATAAAGATGTTAAAAAATAATAATAATAAATAAATAAAAATCATCTATTCCCTGCCATGGTTTGATTCTATCTTTTCTTGAACATTTCAGGAAAACGGAACAGTTGTGTAAGAGTTTTGAAAATGGGATTGGAAAAGAACTGCACAAGCAGCTGGTCGCTCAGGACAAGCAGAATAAACATACGAGCTACATTTCAGGTGGGTAGGCAGGGCTGTGGGCTTGATATTTCCAGAGCCCTCCGTAATGGAAAGCAAGTCATCTTCTCTCCTGTTTTAATCTCACAGATATTTTTGGTGAGACCAGCACTGAAGTGTTATCTCATCCTCTCTCCCTGAGGTAAACATTAAGGTTGAGTGAGTTCATCCTCCACTGAGGTGCTGCCTGGAGTCCATGCTCAAGAGCAGTAGCTTGCCTGCTCTGTAGGTGGGATCAAGACAGAACCTAATCATTGGTTCTGTCTGTAAAGGATGCAGGATTTAGTCCTATGTCCTGTGTGTATCATTCTAGGTCCTTCACGGTCTGGCCCAACTGCCCGCTCCAGCCTCATCTCTTACCATCCTCCCTGACACACCCATGCTTCAGCAAAACTGAACAACTCCTTCCCTCAACCCATTACTCTTTCATTCTTCTGTGCCTTTATCCATGTTGTTCGCACCACCATTTTTTACCTGGCAAATTCTTCCTTTAAGACCCAGTTAGGGTGGTTATCAGAGGTTCGGGACAGGGGCTAGGCAAAATGGGAGATGGGGATCAAAAGGTACAAACTTCCAGTTATAAAATAAGTAAGTCCTGGGGATGTAATGTATAACCTGGTGACTATAGTTAATAATACTGTATTGTATAGTTGAAAGTTGCTGTGAGTACAGATTTTAAAGCTTCTCATAAGAAAAAAAATTTTGTAAGTATGTATGGTGATGGATGTCAGCTAGACTTATTGTGCTGAGCATTTTGCAAATATACAAATATATTTGTATATACAAATATCAAATCATTATGTTGTACACTTGAAACTAATATAATGTTATATGTCAATTACATCTCAATTAAGAAAAAAAAAAAAAGATCGGGTAGGATGATTTTTCTATGAAACCTTTCAGCCCTTCTTCCCATTCAGAGTTGGTTGCTTCCACCTCTGTTCCCACAGCACTTCTTTTAACTCAGTTTATATTTTTAATAAGGTTATACATGCATATAGTTTAAAGAATCAAATAGTTTTCTCAGGCTTGTTAGGAGAAATGGAAATTTCCTGACCTTGCCCTAATTTCTCACTTCTCATTTTCCCCCATTCTCTAAATTACTTACTCATATTAATGCATCTTTTGTAGTTTTAGGCATTATCTATTGATGTCTCACTGTAAAAGATTAGGATTTAGCAGTCTCTTATATCCTCACCACATTTCCATCCCCTCATTGTCACAGTATAGTTATTTGTAATTTTCGTTTGCTCAATACCTAGTGTTTACACTATTATAATCATGTAAACAGTATTGTCAGCTGAATTGTGTAGCACATTGGAATTTTTTTTCCTGTCCCATATGAACTTTGTTTTCTCTGAAGTTAATAATTATACTTTCTTTTGTTTTGCTTTCTATGTGCTTAATAATTTACCTGGGATTTTTTTTTTTTTAATTCTCATCTTCCTTCATAGTCTGTCTCGAATTTGCTTTTTGCTGGTTTGTTTTACCCTCTTTTCTTTCTTCAGATGTTTCATAATCCTTCTCTGTTGTCTTAGATCTGAATGAGATATTTAAAAGTTGTGGGAAGCTCTGTAGATGAGGGTGTGCTTGTCAGTCACAGCTTCATTGTAATGTGATCAGCTAAACCATTTCCTCGGGGTGCCCCTAATGTTGGTGTCTTTGGGTTAGACTCCCAGGGAAGGCTTTTCCAGTAAACTGCCAAAAGGTATTTTCCTGTTTGCTGCTGTTGTAGGAGTGGGATAAGGGAAGAAAGCTTGAGCTCTCATATGTGACTTATGTCCCCCAATTTTACTTTCTCCAGTGAATAAAACTTAAGTCTCCTATTGGAGTGGGGAGGGAATCTGGGGGGTGAGGTGGGGGTCTAATTAAACAGCCCTTCAACCAGATATATCTAGGCTGCTACTTCCTGAGCCCTCTGGGGGTTCTGCTGTGTAAATCATACTGTTTCTTGGCTTTCTCTGCTGCCAGGTTAGGGTTGGCTTCCTTGAATTGGCTAGAGAGCTTTCCAATTTCTAGTATTTGCTCTTTTCTCCTCTCTCATTCTCTTTGCCTTATTGGTTTCTGTCTCTTTAAAATTCTTTTACTGAAGGGATCAGAGGCATAAATTCATGTCTTCTTTTGCCAAATATGTCTTGCCCCCATTTTAGTGCTTTGCATTATGTTTTAATTCTATTTGTCTCCTTCATCAGAGTTCTTCTGAATTAAAGTCCATGCCCTATTCCTCTCTATATCCCCTGGGCCAGGGCCTGGCACAGCACTGATTCACAAGGAATGAAATGGAATGAATGGACCAACAAATGAATAATAGATAAATTCATGTCCATTAATCCTTTCCCAATATTTATATGTAAAAACTATTTCCTTGAATCAAAGATAGACTATATTTGATTAGGAAGTTCCTAATCCCACCAAGAACTTCCCTTGAAAACACATTTTCTGATAAGATACTGCCTCTGGAATTTTTACAAGCAAAACATCCACAGGAATACAGAGGGTTAGTTGGATTGGTTCACTCGCACTGATAGTTATTTCTAATTGCTTTTCAAGCATTTCCTAAAAGAGGGAGTGCAGTAATGTACATAGTACACAGAATGATGGTGAAGACTTTTTGCCATATTAGGGAGACAGTCAGGTGTGAATGTTGTCCCTGAAAGGAGATGAAGCACGAGAAACCTAAGCTGATGGGGTAGGAATTAACAACTATTCTAATGCTACTTTTTTTTTTTTTTTTTTAATTTTTGCTTGTGACTTTTTTTTTCAAGTTTATTTATTTATTTATTTTTGGCTGTGTTGGGTCTTCGTTTCTATGCGAGGGCTTTCTCTAGTTGCGGCGAGCGGGGGCCACTCTTCATCGCGGTGCGCGGGCCTCTCACTATCGCGGCCTCTCTTGTTGCGGAGCACAGGCTCCAGACGCGCAGGCTCAGTAGTTGTGGCTCACGGGCCCAGTTGCTCCGTGGCATGTGGGATCCTCCCAGACCAGGGCTTGAACCCGTGTGCCCTGCATTGGCAGGCAGATTCTCAACCACTGCGCCACCAGGGAAGCCCATTAACAACTATTCTATTTCAGCATGAATGCCAGTGAGGTATTATTGTTTTTTATTTCTGTAAGTGTCAAAAAAGGAAACGGAATGAGGAGGAAAAAGCAATTAATAAACATTAGGGAAATGTAAGTCAAAACCACAATGATGGTTACCCACCAGAATGGCTCCAATCAAATAAGACTTACAGTAACAATAAGAAATGCTGCTGAGGATGTGGAGAAATTGGAACCCTTGTATACTGCTGGTGGTAATGGTTCAGCCACTTTGTTATTTATTTATTTATTTTTTTTAAAGAAATTCACGTTCTTTTATTTATTTATTTATTTATTTATTTATGACTGTGTTGAGTCTTCGTTTCTGTACGAGGGCTTTCTCTAGTTGCGGCAAGTGGGGACCACTCTTCATCGCGGTGCGCGGGCCTCTCACCATCGCGGCCTCTCTTGTTGCGGAGCACAGGCTCCAGACGCGCAGGCTCAGTAATTGTGGCTCACGGGCCCAGTTGCTCCGTGGCATGTGGGATCTTCCCAGACCAGGGCTCGAACCCGTGTCCCCTGCATTGGCAGGCAGATTCTCAACCACTGTGCCACCAGGGAAGCCCCGTTATTTTTTTAATTTATTTATTTTATTTATTTATTTCTGGCTGCGTTGGGTCTTTGTTGCTGTGCGCGGGCTTTCTCTAGTTGCGGTGAGCGGGGGCTACTCTTCGTTGCGGTGTGCACACTTTTCATTGCGGTGGCTTCTCTTGTTGCGGAGCATAGGCTCTAGGCACGCGGGCTTCAGTAGTTGTGGCTTGAGGGCTCTAGAGCGCAGGCTCAGTACTTGTGGCACACAGGCTTAGTTGCTCCACGGCATGTGGGATCTTCCCGGCCCAGGGCTCGAACCCGTGTCCCCTGCATTGGCAGGCGGATTGTTAACCACTGCACCACCAGGGAAGCCCTGGTTTAGCCACTTTGGAGGACACCCTGGCAATTCCCCAAAAGGCTAAACATAGAGTTCAGTCCAAGATGGCAGAGTAGAAGGATGTGGAGCTCACCTCCTCCCACAAGTACATCAGAAACACACCTACACGTGGAACAGTTCTCACAGAACATCTATTGAAAGCTTGCAGAAGATCTCATACAACCAAAGCTGCAAGAAAGATCCCCATGTAACTGGGTAGGACAAAGGGAAAAGGGAGAAGGGGACGTGGGACAGGACCTGCGCTCCTGGGAGGGAGCGGTGAAAGAGGACAGCTTCCCTCACCCTGAGAACCTCCTTCGCTGGCTGGGAGGTCCACCAGGACAGATAGGGAGCTTCAGAGGCTGGAGAGGAGAGTGTGGGAGCTGGCTTGCCGCCCTGCAGGGCAGAGATACACCAACACAGATGGTCCTGGCCATGTTGCCGCATTTCTGAGCCCAAGACGCGTGCCTGCTGGTGTGTGCAGTGACTGGGTGCTGAAACTCAGGTTTCAGAGGACACACCCAGGGAGAGGACACGGTTTGGCTGTGGGGAGACATCCCAAAGGGCCTGGAGTGTGACCCAGGCTGCAACTGGGAGTGTACACAGGATGGAGCATGGGTCTGCCATAGGAGCCCCATTGTCAACACACGAAGGGAGGGCTGTGGGCCTGCCGTAGCAGCCTCACTGTCAGCATGCTCACAGCAGGGTGTGGCTCCAATCACCACAGATGCTGTGAACTTTGTGGGCGGCACACATGAAGGCGGGCCTGAAATCTGAGCTTATCTCTGGCGATCCCACTGCAGGTGCTGGGTTGCAGCTTTGGCAGGTTGCCGCTCTGGCAGATTTTGGGTTCAGGACCGCACGTGCCTGCCTGGGGGCTGTCTGAGCTGATTATCAGCAGTCCCACTGTGGGCGCAGGGAGGTGGCCCCAGTGAGTTCTCACTCTGGTGGATTTGGGACCAGAACCATGCGTGCCTGAAGGCCATCTGGGTTGATTGTAGGCGGGCTCAGGGAACACGGCTCCAGTGGGTTTATGGAGCAACCACTCTGTGAGTGCGCCTGCACTCCTAAGGGACCTCAGGTTACCAGAGCCCCTAAGCAAAGGTGTCCCCGAAGGGCAGTGCCAGGCAATAGTGGTCTTTGTGGGTGCTCACACCAGGTGGCAGGCAGCATCACAGAATCGCACGTCCTGCGTCACAGTTCCTGGGGAGAAACATGCAGCGGCTCCTTTCCCAGAGGGAGTGCTCCAGTCCCACCTGCTTCACACCACAGCTTAGAACCAGATCTGGGGACTTCTATTACAACAACTGGGGAGCAGACCCTTCCCCCCTGCAGGGCTGTGACATCCACAAAGCAAAGAGGAGGCCCCACCCAACATCCAGTACAGGCTCTGGTCACCACAGCACCAAACACACCCCCTATCAAGGGGACAAGGGCCACCCTGAGGAAAGAGATGGCAAGCATCCATACTAAAAACAGCCCTCACACGAGAAATTTTGGATTCAAGCAGGCTACACAGGGACACTCCCACATAAAAACAGCCCTTCAAGACCACAGTAGATAACTCTTTCTCCTAAATTCATAGAGTCAGAGAAATATAAGAAAAATCAAAAAGCAGAGGAATTACTCCCAATTAAAAGAACAAGAGAAATCCCCTGAAAGAACAGTGAAACAGATGACCTTTCCAGTCTACCAGACCACAAGTTCAAAAAAGAAGTAATAAAAATGCTGAAGGAATTAAGAAAAGCTATTGTTAGAAATTCAGATCATTGTAACAAGGAACTAGAAACTACAAAGAGGAGCCAACCAAAATTACACCACTCAATTGCCAAGATGAAAACCAAGCTAAAGGCAATAAATAGCAAACTAAATAATGCAGAAGAATGAATAAGTGATCTGGAAGATAGAATAATGGAAATCACCCAATCAGAACAGCAGACAAAGACAAATGAAAAAAAGTGAAAGCAACATACGAGATCTATGGGATAACGTAAAGCATGCCAATCTACACATAATAAGAATCCTAGAAGCAGAAGAAAGAGAAAAGGGGATTGAAAATGTACTTGAAAAAATTATGGCTGAAAACTTCCCAGACCTAAAGAAGGAAACAGATTTCTAGGCACGGGAAGCACAGAGGGTCCCAAACAAGATGAACCCAAACAGACCTACTCTAAGACATATCATAATTAAAATGCCAAAAGTTAAAGATAAAGAGAGAATTCTAAAAGTAGCAAGAGAAAAACAAATGGGCAGTTACAAGGGAACCCCCATAAGGCTATCAGCTGATTTCTCTACAGAAATTTTGCAGGCCAGAAGGGAGTGGCAAGATATATTCAAAGTCCTGAAAGGGAAAAACCTGCAACCTAGGATACTCTACTCAGCAAGGTTATCATTTAGAATAGAAGGAGAGAGAAAGAATTTCTCAGACAAGCAAAAACTAAAGGAATACAGGAATACTAAACCTATCTTAAAATAAATATTGAAAGGTCTTGTCTAAATAGAAAAGAAGCAAGAATCTATAGGAAAGAGAAAACAACAGTAGAAGAGGTAAATATATAAAAGGATTAAAGCTCACTTAAATAAGTCAGTACATAGGTTTAAAAAAGTTTTTTTAATTCTATGAAAGTGATCATAACTACAGTGTACGGCAAAAGAATAAACATGAAGATGTAAAAATGGGACATCAAATCACAAAATGTGGGGAGGGGAGTAAGAAAATGTAGATCTTTTAGAATGTGTTTGAGCTTATATGACTACCAGTCTAAAGCAAGTAGATTTAGTTATGGGTTAACATACTTGAAAATCAGAGTAACCACAAATCAAAAGCATATAAAAGATTCACAAAAAAACAGAAAGAAAAAAGGTACTCAAGCATAATACAAAAGAAAACCATCAAACCACAAAAGGAAAAACAAAAAGAAGAAACAAAGAAGATATACAAAATCAACTGAAAAACAAGGTTTAAAATGACAGTAAATACATACTTATCAATAATTACTTTAAATGTCAATGGACTAAAGGCTCTGATCAAAAGACGTAGAGTGGCAGACTGGATAATAAGACAAGAACCTACAATATGCTGCCTACAGTAGACCCACTTTAGGGCAAAGAACACATACGGATTGAAAGTGAGGGGATGGAAAAAAATATTTCATGCAAATGGAAATGACAAGAAAGCAGGGATAGCAATACTTAAATCAGACAAAATAGACTTTAAAACAAAGGTCTTAAAGAAAGATAAAGAAGGACACTGTATAATGATAAAAGGATCAATACAAGAAGAGGAATATTACACTCATTATCCTGCATGCTCTCAATATAGGAGCACCTAAATACATAAAACAAATACTAACAGACATAAAGGGAGAATTGATGGGAATACAATAATAGTAGGAGACTTTAACACCCCACTGACGTCAATGGACAGATCTTCCAGACAGAAGATCAGTAATGCAACAGAGACTCTAAATGACACAGTAGAACAGTTAGATTTAATTGATATCTTCAGGACATTACATCCAAAAAAAACAGAATACATTCTTTTCAAGTGCACATGGAATGTTGAAGAGGGAACCCTACCAAAGTCATCCTATGAAGCCACCATCATCCTGTTACTAAAACCAGACAAAGATATTATCAAAAAAGAAAATTACAGGCCAATATCTTTGATGAATATGGATATAAAAATCCTCAACAAAATGTTAGCAAACCAAATCCAACAACGCATAAAAAGGATCATACACCATGATCAAGTTGGATGCATCCCAGGGTCACAAGGGTGGTTCAGATTTGCAAGTCAATCATATGATACACCACATCAACAAAAGAAAAGACAAAGACCATATGATCATCTCAGTAGATGCAGAAAAAAACATTTGATAAAATTCAAAATTCAAAATTCATTCATGATAAAAACTCTTACCAAAGTGGGTATAGAGGGAACATATCGCAATATAATAAAAGCTATTTATGGCAAACCCACAGCCAATATAATACTCAACAGTGAAACGCTAAAAGCCTTCCCACTAAATTCTGGAACAAGACAAGGATGCCCACTCTCACCACTTCTATTCAACATAGTATTGGAAGTCCTAGCCCCAGCAATCAGACAAGAAAAAGAAATAAAAGGTATCTAAATTGGAAGGGAAGAGGTAAAATTGTCATTATATGTAGATGACATGATACTCTATATAGAAAACCCTAAAGACTCCCGAACATAGAAACTATTAGAACTGATAAACGAATTCAGTAAGGTAGAAGGATACGAGATTAACATAGAGAAATCAGTTGCATTTCTTTACACTAACAATGAAATATGAGGAAGACAAAGTAAAAAAATCCCTTTTAAAATTGTGTCCAAAAAAAGTGAAATACCTAGGAATAAACCTGACCGAAGAGATGAAAGACTTATATGCTGAGAACTATAAAAACATTGATAAAGGAAATTGAAGGTGATTCAAAGAAATGAAAAGAAATACCATGCTCTTGGATTAGAAGAATTAATGTAGTTAAAAGGGCCATACTACCCAAAGCAATCTACAGATTTAACATGATCTGTATGAGATTACCCATGACATTCTTCACAGAACTAGAACAAGTAATCCTAAAATTTACATGGAACCACAAAAGACCCAGAATTGCCAAAGTAATCCTGAGGAAAAAGAACACAGCTAGAGGCATAACCTTCCCAGACTTCAGGCAATACTACAAAGCCACAGTAATCTAAACAACATGGTATTGGCACAAAAACAGACATATGGATCAGTGGAGCAGAATAGAGAGCCCAGAAATAAATCCACACACCTACGGTCAATTAGTCTACAACAAAGTAGGCAAGAATATACAATGGAGAAAAGGCAGTCTCTTTAATAAGTGGTGCTGGGAAAACTGGACAGCTACATGTAAAAGAATGAACTTAGAACATTCTAACACCGTATACAAAAATAAACTCAAAATGGATTAAAGACCTAAATGTAAGACCAGGTACTATAAAATTCCTAGAGGAAAACAGGAAGAACATTCTTTGACATAAACCACAGCAATATTTTTTTAGATCTGTCTCCTAGAGTAATGGAAATAAAAGCAAAAATAAATGATTGGGACCTAATTAAACTTAAAAGCTTTTGCACAGCAAAGGAAACCATAAACAAAATGAAAAGTTAACCTGCGGAATGGGAGAAAATTTTTGCAAATGATGTGACTAACAAGGGATTAGTCTCCAAAATTTACAAATAGCTCATACAGTTCAATATCAAAAAACAAACAACCCAATCAAAAAATGGGCAGAATGGGACTTCCTTGGTGGTGCAGTGGTTAAGAATCTGCCTGCCAATGCAGGGGACACGGGTTCGATCCCTGGTCTGGGAAGATCCTACATGCCGCAGAGCAGCTGGGCCCGTGTGCCACAACTACTGAAGCCCACGTGCCTAGAGCCCGTGCTCTGCAACAAGAGAAGCCACCGCAATGAGAAGCCCACGCACCGCAACGAAGAGTAGCCCCACTCGACGCAACTAGAGAAAGCCCGCGCACAGCAGCAAAGATCCAATGCAGCCAAAAATAAATTTAAAAATAAATAAATAAATAAATTGTATATCTTAAAAAAAAAAAATGGGCAGAAGACCTAAATAGACATTTCTCCAAAGAAGATATACAGATGGCCAACAGGCACATGAAAGGATGCTCAACATTGCTAATTAGAAAAATACAAATCAAAACTACAATGAGGTATTACCTCACACCAGTCAAAATGGTCATCATCAAAAATTCTACAAATAAGAAATGCTGGAGATAGTGTGGAGAAAAGGGACTGCTGGTGGGAATGTAAATTGGTGCAGTATGGAGAACAGTATGGAGGTTCCTTAAAAAACTAAAAATAGAGTTACCATATGATCCAGCAATCCCACTCCTGGGCATGTATCTGGAGAAAACGCTAATTCGAAAAGATACGTGCTCCTCAGTGTTCATAGCTTCACTATTTACAGTAGCCAAGACATGGAAGCAACCTAAATGCCCATCGACAGATGAATGGATAAAGAAGATGTGGTATATATATACAATGGAATATTACTCAGCCATTAAAAAATGAAATAATGCCATTTGCGGCAACATGCGTGGACCTAGAGATTATCATATAAACTGAAGTAAGTGAGACAGAGAAAGACAACCATCATATATCACTTATGTGTGGAATCTAAAATATGATACAGATGAACTTACTTCCAAAACGTGTTTGAAACAGACGCACAGACATAGAAAACAAACGTATGGTTGCCAAAGGGGGAAAGGTTGGTGCTGGGGAGGGATAAATTAGGAGTTTGGAATTAACAGAGACACACTAATATATCTAAAATAGATAAACAACAAGGACCTACTGTATAGCACAGGGAACTATATTCAGTATCTTGTAATAATCTATAATAGAAAAGAATCTGAAAAAGACTAGGTATACGTATATGTATAACTGAATCACTTTGCTGTACACCTGAAACTAACACAACATTGTAAATCAACTGTACTTCAATAAAAAAAGAAAAAATTAATAAAAAATCAAACAATTTCAGTCAAAAAAAAAGGGGGTTAAACATAGACTTACCATATGACCTAGCAATTCCACTCCTAGCTATATCCCCCAAAAGAACTGAGAACATATGTCCACAGGAAAATTTGTATGTACCAGCATTATTCAAAATAACCAATAAGTGGAAACAACCCAAATGTCCATGTACAAATGAATGGATAAACAAAATGTGGTACATTATTGGAACATTATTTAGCAATAAAAAGAAATGAAGACTGATATATGCTATAGCATGGATGCACCTCCAAAGCATTATTGTAAGTGATAGAAATCAGATGCACCACATATTATATGATCCCATTTACCATTTATGAATTATTGCAGAGCAAAAAAATAATCAGAAAATCCCATCCTCTGGAGGTTAATGTCACTTCTGAATATGCTTGATTTTTTTTTTCTTTCTCAAATTTTATCTTTAGGAACTGCATTAACTCTTTATTGTTCTTTTTTAATTTTTATTTTTTAGGTCCCTGGTTTGATATGTACCTAACTGCCCGAGACCCCATTGTCCTGAACTTTAATCCATTTATGTCATTCAACCCTGACCCAAAGTCCGAGTACAACGACCAGCTCACCCGGGCAACCAACTTGACTGTCTCTGCCGTCCGGTTTCTGAAGACACTTCGGGCTGACCTTTTGGAACCAGAAGTGTTCCACTTGAACCCTGCCAAAAGTGACACTGACACCTTCAAGAGACTCATACGCTTTGTGCCTTCCTCTCTGTCCTGGTATGGCGCCTACTTGGTCAATGCATATCCCCTGGATATGTCCCAGTATTTTCGGCTTTTCAATTCCACTCGTTTGCCCAAACCCAGTCGAGATGAACTCTTCACTGATGACAAGGCCAGACACCTCCTGGTCCTAAGAAAAGGACATTTCTATGTCTTTGATGTCCTGGATCAAGATGGGAACATTGTGAGCGCCTCAGAAATCCAGGCTCATCTGAAGTACATTCTCTCAGACAATAGCCTGGCCCCCGAGTTTCCACTGTCATATCTGACCAGTGAGAACCGGGACATCTGGGCAGAGCTCAGACAGAAGCTGGTGAGTGGTGGCAATGAGGAGGCCCTGAGGAAAGTGGACTCTGCTGTATTCTGCCTCTGCCTAGATGACTTCCCCATTAAGGACCTTGTCCACTTGTCCCACAACATGCTGCACGGTGACGGCACAAACCGCTGGTTTGATAAATCCTTTAACCTCATTATAGCCAAGGATGGCACTGCTGCTGTCCACTTTGAGCATGCTTGGGGCGATGGTGTTGCAGTGCTCAGGTTTTTTAATGAAGTGTTTAAAGACAGCACTCAGGCCCCTGCTGTCACTCCACGGAGCCAGCCAGCTAACACTGACTCTTCTGTCGCTGTACAGAAACTCAACTTTAAGCTGAACGATGCTTTAAAGACTGGCATTAGTGCTGCTAAGGAAAAATTTGATGCCACCATGAAAACCCTCACCATTGACTACATCCAGTTTCAGAGAGGAGGCAAAGAATTCCTGAAGAAGCAGAAGCTGAGCCCTGACTCGGTGGCTCAGCTGGGCTTCCAGATGGCCTTCGTGCAGCAGTACGGGCAGACAGTGGCCACCTATGAGTCCTGTAGCACTGCAGCATTCAAGCACGGCCGCACCGAGACCATCCGCCCGGCCTCCGTCTTCACAAAGAGGTGCTCTGAGGCCTTTGTCAGGGAGCCCTCCAAGCACAGCGCTGGAGAGCTTCAGCAGATGATGGCCAAGTGCTCCACGTACCACAACCAGCTGACCAAAGAAGCAGCGATGGGTGAGACAGGGTTTGGGGAGCATGCCCTTAGGCCTTGTTGCCCTCAGCACTGGGGTAAGCCTCAGCACTATTCTACCCCACATCTGATTTCCACCTCTTCACTAGGTTTAATCCACCTGCCAACTGATGATTATTTTTTTCTACCTTAGCAGTCCAAACAGCCAGACTAGCCATTAGGGTTCAGAATATTCTCTCCTCCTAAGCAAGGATGGGGAAATGCATCTAACTTCGTCCTCATTTAAGGTCACTTTCATCCGTGTTACATACTCTCTTCCTATTATTTATTGGTCATCAGACTCACTTTTGACAACGTAGGATTTCTAAGCCCACGGCCCCTCTTACTTCACTTCAGTTGAAGTGCATTGGCTGCCTGTAAATAGGCCATCTCAGAAGCTCTTCCCAACCTAAGTGTCATCCTTCTTTGCCTCTTCATAGTAAAATTCGAGACCTAGAAAGGACCTGGAGGATCACACAGTCCAGTCCTTTCATGTAGCCGAAGTCCTGGAACTGAAAGGGACCTCCAAGACATTCTAGTCTCATCCTTCTCTATTTTATAAGTATGAAACTGAGACCACTGGCTCAGGGTCACACGGCAAATTAGCAGGAAAGCGAAGATTAGAACCCTGGTCAAATACCCCTTCCATTTTGTTCCACTGACTCAATCTTGTCTTTTACACTTGATTTGGGCTTTGGCTTTTACCTTAGTTTTTGAGTCCATAGTGTGCTCTCCACGTACTTTTCTTGACTGTTTGACTAAACTGATTCAATTTCAAAATTTTAAAAATCATGTTCATTTTAGGCTGATTTTTAGCTCAGCTGTTCACAGCTTTTTTAAAAGGAATATTCTAGAATAAACTCCAGAGGTTAGCAAGCTGGAGGTGTGCATGCAGAGATAAACAAACCCTTCTTCCACTCTCAAGGATGCTGTGAAGGTATTCCTACCATGGGTGGGAGGTTTTACCAAGTGAGGTCCCTTTCAGTTCTGAGATCCTGAGACTCTGGTTTTCCATTTTGTCTCTGACAGGCCAGGGCTTTGATCGACACTTGTTTGCTCTGCGGTACCTGGGAGCAGCCAAAGGTATTGACCTGCCTGAGCTATACCTGGACCCTGCATATAGGCAGATAAACCACAACATCCTGTCCACGAGCACATTGAGCAGCCCAGCAGTGAACATCGGCGGCTTTGCCCCCGTGGTCCCTGATGGTTTTGGCATTGCGTATGCTGTTCATGACAACTGGATAGGCTGCAACGTCTCTGCCTACCAAGGCCGCAATGCCCATGAGTTTCTCCAGTGTGTGGAGAAGGCCTTAGAAAGCATGTTTGATGCCTTAGAAGGCAAAGCCATCAAATCTTAACTTCTGGGTGGATGAAAAGCCTCTACTGCTTCATCAACATGAAAATTGGGGCCTCTGTAGCCAGTATGCACTGTTCTGTGACTAACGAAACTAATTGTGAGGTGCCTGAGCACCAGTGCTATAAGGTTTGAGCTTTAAAACCGTGGTTTTAAAGCTAAACATGTAATTTCCAAGTGGGACTAGATCACAACTAAAGATAATGTGAGATTTCAATTTTAAGGACATTTGATCAGGAGGTAAGACTTAGAAAATAACTCAGGTGTATTTATTGTTGAAGCAGAAATAAAATGCAATTCATGCTTAGAGGTGGTTCCTCTTAGGTTTTGGGTTTTTTTGTTTTGTTTTTTGTTTTTGTTTTTAATTGTTTAACCTCGTTGCCTAATCTCCACAAAGAACTTTCCAGTAGTAAGTTCAGGTGATAGTAAGTTCATATTGGCTCCTGGCTCTTTGGGTAATGGTAGGAAATGCTCTTTTATCTTTCCTGTAAACTTGCTTCTCTCTCCTGGGATATCCTTTGTTTAAAAACCCTCTTCATTTTTCTAAGGAGTAAACCACTACTGCTCGATTCTGATAATCCTGCTGCAACAAAGGGTTATACCCATGGATTTAGGGAGTTCTATATCACTGTTCTTCCAGCCAAATGAAGATTAATAACTGGTGTGTATTTATTTTTACCAGTTGAATCTTGTGTGCTAATTGTGGAATAAGGTAGAATTATTGCTCTGTACATTTTGCCCTTGAAACCTTCCACTGAGTGAGCACAGAATTTATTGTTAAAACATTACTGCTCTAACAATTTATTGTTAGAATACTGCTGTAACGTGAAAAGGAAGCATATTCTGTTTTGTTTTTGAAAAGGAAGGGTTTTTGTTTGTGATTAATTTTACCTGCGTTTCCAGTGGCTTGCCCAGCAAGTTACTAGACAGCTGGGTTGAATTCTGGTATGAGCCAGTCACAAAGCTCTTCCAATGCATTATCTCATTTAATCCTCCTTACAGTTCATGTAAACACTCCTGCATGTCTTCTTAGCCGACCCTGTCCATCCTTTGCTCATTAACCATTTAGTGAATACCCAACAGGTCCCAGGTCCTCCACATTCCATGGTTTGATCAGAGAGAGGCATTTGTGGCTGCCAATGCACATCAGCATATGCTGCTCTTGTTCAGGAACCATGATCAGGAACACCTGAACTCTGGTATCTTGGTTCCACCATGTCCTCACTTTATGACTAGAGGCAAGTTCTTTTGCCTTTCTGGTCTGTGAGTTCCTTTGTAAAATGGGGATAATCCCTATAGCATGGGGATGTCATGAGAATTAGCTGTAACGATATAGGTAAAGCACCTGGCATACAGCTGAAGCTGAGCCTGTGCTCTCTTGTTCTGTGATGTCTTGCTGCCGCTGTTCCATTCCTTATTGAAGTGCTGACCCCTCTTGGATAGCAAGTTCCCCATAGCAGGAGCTCTTAAGACCGAAGCCTCAACTGAAGCTTGGTGGAAAAGTATATTTCATGCTTATGTTCAGGTGGATGTACCCTTGGGCAGTACCTCTTGGGTGCGAGCAGTCCCTTAAGGGGAACTGCTGGCCTGTCCCAGTGTTCGGCATTCCTATTTACAACTTCCTCCACCCCTCCTTCTGATCTTGGATTCATGCTATGAAGGGTTCTACGAGGTAGCTAGGATGGCAAAAACAGTTAAGTCTCAATCCAGTTGGAGCTCACACACAGGTCTTGCACATTTGTACAGAACTCAACTATTTGTAAAGCATCAGCCGATTTGATCCCCTCAGCTCTGAAATAGAAGTTATCCCCATTTTCCATACAAAAGATGGACAGGTTGGGGGAGCTTGGTAACATGTAGGATTAGGACCAACTCTCTTGATTCCTTGTCCAGTGCTTTTTTTCCTGTATTTGTTTGTCTAGGCTTCCGGTAATTAGATCTTAAATTAGCTGGCCTCCCAACTCAGGAGGATGAGTTTTGTTAAATTAATACCTGTTGCTCCTGACCCTAAAGCAGCTCCCACGTGGAGTTTCCCACGGTGCTTTGGGAAGCCAGCAAGCTCTGTCCAGGTGGCTCTTTTCCAGGACTCCTGAACAAGTATGGCACATCTCCAGATCCACAGTCACACCAGCCTCTCTGGAAGTTATCTGCTACTCTTTGAGGTGCCTCCAGGATCCCCAGAGTGAGTTTCGTGGATACTATGTAGGTTACATTTTTTAAGAGACAGCTTTATTGAGCTATACTTCCCATACCATATATTTCACTTATTTAAAGTATATCATTCTGTCATTTTTAGCATATTCACAGAGTTGTGCAACCATCACCACAATCAATTTTAGAACATTTTCATCTCCAGTAGAAAGGCTGTACCGATTAGTGGTCACTCTCCTTTTCCCTCAACCCCCTAACTTTCCCCAAATCCTAGACAAAACCATAATCTACTTTCTGTCTCTATAGGTTTTTCTATTCTGGACATTTCATATAAATGGAATCATACAATATGTGGCCTTTTGCTTAGCATAATGTTTTCAAGATTTATCCATGTTCCAGAACATGTCAGTACTTATCTTCTTTTTATTGCTGAATACTATTCCAGTATATAGATGGATCACATTTTATTTATTCATTGATCAGTTGATAGTCATCTGGGTTTTTTCCACTTTTTAGCTATTATGAATAATGCTGCTATGAACATTTGTGTATAAGTCTTTGTGTTGACATATGTTTTCATTTCTCTGGGGTATTTACGTAGGAGTGGAATTGCTGGGTCATGTAGTAACTCTATGTTTAATCATTTAAGAAACAGCCAGGATATTCTCCAAAGCGGTTGCACCATTTTACATTCCCACCAGCAGAGTGTGAATGTTCCAGCTTCTCCACATCCTCACCAACACTTGTTTTCATCTATTTGGATTATAGCCATTCTGGTGAGTGTGAAGTGGTATCTCATTGTGGGTTTTATTAGCTTATGTTTTAAATTAGACCACCTCGAACATATTTTCCAAATCTAGTGACACCTATCCAATTATCTTCATGTGACAGAATAACTGACAAAAAAGGAATGGGAGCCAGGATTGGAGGAGGTAGACATGAGACAGTGGGGTAGGTGCTGGAAGGGAGAGAGTTTAGGGTGTTTCAGGAGACACAACTGGGGCTTGATAAACAAAGAGATGAAGGGAGCCTCCAGCAGAGAATGGAGCCTGGGGGACTGCTTGAGCGGAATTGGTTACAAGTATATCTTCTTTCTGGGAGTCTTCCATTGTAAAGAAGACAGGGCCACTGAATAAGCAGAATCACATTTGGTATTTATGATATTAAGTGGAAAACAGTTAAATATAATCTTAATGCTGCTAGGATTATAGCCATATAAAAACATGTCTGTGTGTAGATAGGCCCTGAAAGAGAACAGGGGAAAATAAACACACTTCTGTTAGGGAGCTAGGATGGTGGGGTTTAAGAAAATGTTTATTTCTTTTTCTTTTTTCCTTTATTGATATCATACTGTTTGTGCAATACCAAGTTGTTAGGCAGGAACAAAAAACAATTCACGTTAGCAGCCCCTCACTTCCTTACCAGCCCTCCTCATGCCTCATGCTTCAGCCACACTAAGCCTCGCATTGGTCTCAGACATGTCTGAGCTTTACTGTGACGCTGTACCTTGCAAATGCCATCCTCCATCCTCAGAATGCCCTTGGCTCCAGCACATCCTCTGCCAAATTAGTCCTTGTTCTTTTTAGCCCAGCTCAAATGTCCCCTCCCATGAAGCCACGCTCATGGGGTCTCCCCGGAAGAATGGGTCATCCCTTCCTCCATCCTCCGCTACTCCCAGCTTTGGCTTCTGTTTTGGCCAGCGAGGGGCCTGACACATAATGTGTTATTGCTGGAGACTGCGTTGTTCCCTCCCGGCACCCGCACCTTTGCAAGCTGACTTTGTAGCGCCTCCTGTCAAGAAGCGGAGCCTATTTCTCCCCTCCTAACTGGCCCTCATCCTGCCTCTAGACTCCACTCATTGCCTCCAGTCCATTCTCCTCACTGTAGCCAGTGATTTTTTTCATGGACAAGTCTGATCATATCCCTGCTTAAAAGTCCTCAGTGGTTTTCCATTAACTTGGAAAACAGTCCATACTCCTCAGTGTGACAGTTGTGGCCTTGGTGGAGCTGGCTCTGCTCATCTTGTCAGCCCCACCTCTCTTAACAGCTTACCCTGAGGAAGTTGCCTCTGCTTGGAGCATAAGCCCCTCTCCACCCTTTCAGCTATCTTCTGCTCAACCTTCAGGTTTCAGATAGACCGCACCTCCTCTCACCCCACCCCTCTGAGACTGAGTTAGTTGGTGCCCCTCCTGTGTATGCCCAGAGCATCTGGACAATCTAACCTGTATCGCAGTGCTTTTCAGTTTCTGCAACTGTCTCCATTACTAGATTGCTGTGCTGTACAATACGTCCTTGTAGCTTATTTTATGCATACTAGTTTGTACATCTTAATCCCCTACCCCTATCTTGTCCCTCCCCCTTTCCTTCTCCCCACTGTTAACCACTTAGTTTGTTTTCTATATCTGTGAATCTGTTTCTTTTTTGTTACATTCACTAGTTTGTTTTATTTTTAAAATTCCTCGTATAAGTGATATCATACAGTACTTGTCTTTCTCTCTCTGACTTACTTCACTAAGCACAATACCCAAGTCCATCCACGTTGTTGCAAACGGCAAAATTTCATTTTTTTCCTTGTTCTTTTTTGTGTATCTGTTATAGATTTTTGGTTTGTGGTTACCATGAGGTTTATACATAGCAATCTTTATGTATACGTGATTGTTTTTAGTTGCTGATCTCTTAATTTCAAATGAATTTTAACACCCCTGCATTTGTACTCTCCTCCTATCACAGTGACTGTCTTTGACATCATATTTTACATCTAATTTTTTTGTGTATCCCTTAACTACTTATTGTGGATATAGATGATTTTACCACTTTTTTCTTTTAACCTTCCTACTGGCTTTGTGTGTGGATGATTTCCTACCTTTATAGTATATTTGCCTTTACTGGTGAGCTTTTTCCTTTTGTAATTTTCATGTTTCTATTTGTGGCCTTCTCTTTTTCACTTAGAGTTGCTATAACATTTCTTGTAAAGCTGGTTTGGTGGTTCTGAACTTTTGCTTTTGATCTCTCCATAAAATCTGAATGAGAGCCTTGCTGGGTACAGTATTCTTGGTTGCAGGATTTTCCCCTTTCATCACTTTAAATGTATCATGTCGCTCCCTTCTGCCTTGCAGAGTTTCTGCTGAAAAGTCAGCTGATAGACTTATGGGAATTCCCATGTATGTTATTCCTTTCTTTTTGCTTTCCCCTTTCCGCTTTTAATAGTCTCTCTTTATCTTTAATTTTTGCCATTTTAATTACAGTGTGTCTTGGTATGTTCCTCTTTGGGTTAATCCTGTATGGGACTCTCTGTGCTTCCTGGACTTGGATGACTGTTTCCTTTCCCAGATTAGGGAAGTTTTCAGCTATTATCTCTTCAAATGTGTTCTCTGCCCCCTTTCTCTCTGTCTTCTCCTTCTGGGACTCCTATAATGTGAATGTTAGTATGCTTGATGTTGTCCCAGAGGTCTCTTAAAACTGTCCTCATTTCTTTTCATTCTGTTTTCTTTTTTCTGTTTAGCATCAGTGATTTCCACTACCCTGTCTTCCAGCTCATTGATCTGTTCCTCTGTATCATTTGGTCTACTTTTGATTCCCCTTGGTGTATGTTTCATTTCAGTTATTGTATTTTTCATGTCTGTTTGGATCTTTATATTTTCTAACTCTTTGTTAAAAACTTCTAACTTTTGCTCTGTGCATCCATTCTTCTCCCGAGTTCTTTGATCATATTTATGATGACTATCCTGAACTCTTTCTTGGGTAGATTGGCTCTCTCCACTTCACTTAGTTCTTCTTCTTAGCTTTTACCTTGGTCCTTCATCTGGAACATGTTCTTCTGTTGCCTTACTTTGCTTAAATTGCTGTTTGTATTTTTATGTATCGTGTAGGTTAGTTTTTTCCTGACCTTGGAGAAGTGGCCTTCTGTAGACGTCCTATGTGTCCCAGCACCCCACTCCCCTCTTGTCCCCAAGCTGTATGCTCTAGGGTTGCAACCCATGAGGGCTGCATGGGTCTTTCTGTTTGGCAGGCTATGTGGGCAGTCTGGTAGGCTTGGGTAGCCCCCAGTCCAGTTGGTTGCCAGGCCCTGCCTTATGCAGAGTCTGCTGGCTCTTGGTTGGCAGGGCTGTCACAAGGCAGCTGACTGCACAACCCCAGGCGGCCCTGGGGCTAGTACTGGCTCACTAGTGGGTGGAGCCATGATCCAGAAGACTCCAGGATTGTAGTCTGCCCACTGGTGGGCAAAGCCAGGTCCTGAGGTTAGTGTTAGACTACTGGCAGGCAGAGCTGGGTTCTGGAGTATGGTTGCAGGGCCCCAGGATCCCAGAGCTGGTGTCGTATCACTTCGGGGGTGGGGGAAGGGAGATTCCTGACATGGGTGGAGTGTGGGGTGTCCCAAAGCTTTGTTGGCCTGCTAGTGGGCAAGGTCAGGGCCCAGCTGGTCCCAGGGCAGCCTGCTGGGGGCCGACTGGGTCAGCAGGCTGTGGGATTGCGGATTTCTTGCCTCTGGTATCTGTCCCCTTGTGGGTGAGGCTGGTCCGAAGGTTAGAGCAGACTTCATGGAGGGCAGGGTTGGGGCCCAGGGGGTTCTGGGACTGGTGCCTACCCACTGGTGGGTGGAGCTGGGCCCTGGGCCCTCTGGTGGGCAGGGCAGTGTCCAGAGGTGGCTCTGGGCTCGTGAGGTCTTTAGCTTGTGTGCTGACAGGTGGGGCTGTGTCCCCACCCAGTTAGTTGCTTGGCTCGAGGCGTCCCAGCCCCGGTGCCTAGAGGCTGTTGTATGGGGCCAGGTCTTGGTGCTAATGAGCCAGAGGACGGGATCCACAGTGGTGCCCACCAGCGCCAGGGTCCATGTGGTAGAAGCAGCTCCCAAGAATGGCTACCACCAGTGTCTATGTCCCCAGGGGAGCCACAGTCGCCCCCCCACCCCACCCCACCCCACCCCGAAGACTCTCCAAGACCAGCAGGTAGGTCTGGCCCAGGCTCCTATCAAATTAGTGCTTTTGCCCTGGGTCCCAGAGCATGTGAGGTTTTGTGTGCCCTTTAAGTTTCTTCTTTCCCCAGTTTTGTGGGACTCCTGAAACCAAGCCCCTCTGGCCTTCAAGGCCAATTGCTCTGTGGGCTCTTCTTCCCAGTACAGGAACTCCTGTGGGAAGATCCTCTGCAATATAATTACCCTCATTTGTGGGTCATCCAGCTGGGGGTATGGGACTTGACTGTATCATAAGCCCACCTCTCCTACCCATCTCGTGTGGTCCCTTTTTTATATCTTTAGTTGTAGATCTTTTCCAGGAGGTTCCTATATTTTTCATTGATGGTTGTTCTACAAACAGTTGTGATCTTTGTGTGCTCGTGAGAGGAGGTGAGCTAAGGGTCTTTCTACTCCTGCCATTTTGACCAATTGATCGGTCATGAACATATATGATAGATTTAATTACCAGTTACCTTTGGGGGTGGTATATTTTTGGTTGCTGTTCCTATTGTAAATGGTATTTTCTCTTGAATTGTGTTTTACATGTTGCCAGTGTACTGAAATGCATTTGATTTCTGTATATTGATCTTAAATCCAGCACCTGATAATGCTTTTGGATTCGCTAAGTGGAAAATCAAAATCTGTGAAAAGTGAGTTATTTCTTCCTTTTTAGTCCTTGCACCTTACTTTCTTTTCAGTCTAAGTGCTGCAGCGGGGGCGGTGTAGGGACAATGATGAATAGAGTGATCCAGGATATCCTCCTCTCACCCCAATCGTGAATGCAATACTTCAAACATTTCATTTGCTCTGGGTTTCCTGTAGATATCCTTTGTGAGGTAAGGGTAGTTCCTTTCTGTTCCTAGTTTGCTAAGCGTTTCTATGGTTTGTTGCTGAATTTTACCAAATACTTTTTCTGCATCTATTGACATAATCTATTTTCCATCTGTTACTGATTATTTGTGTTCCTCTACTCCCTACAAGATGAGAAAATACAATATAAAGAAAACCTTGAGATCCTTTTAGTCCTTGCCTTTATAACACATACTGGCTAGTACGGAGACTAAAACCCAGAAAGCCTGTTTATCCAGCCTGACGCTCCCTTGTTTGCTTTCAGGCCAGGCAATGGACCGTTCTAGTCAGTGGGGGCTGGTGGAGCTGCTGGCCGAAGGAGGCCAAAGAAGCCCTGTTCTGTCAGGTGCAGAAAGCACAGGCCCAGGGGCCGGCAACATGGGGGACCTAGAGGACACGTGACAGCTGCCAGACTGGAGAGGGGACAGGGCAGGCATCTCTTCCCCGCCCTTGGACATGGCCAGCTTTACCTGCCTCTGAGGATCCCCTTCCTAGAGCTCCACAACCAGCCTTGGAGTGGGCAGACCCTTTCCCAGAGGGCCACGCAGAAAATGAAGGTAGTAATTCTTACTTCCAAAGAATTCCAGGCTCCAGCAGAACACTGGAGAGGAGTAAGGTCTCTCGTGACAGGTTTTCCGAATGGTGGAGTCACCGGTATGAAGATGTGAGCTCGCCCTCATGACTTAACTGTGCACTGAACAACTCTATCCACTGTAGGAGGATCTTTAGACCCAGGGAACCGGGCCAACGAGACACAGAGGCTGGGACTGTTGTCTTCACACCTCCACAGGGCTGTCCAGGGGCAGAAGAATACAGAAGTGTGACCACAAAGGAGACAAACCAGGACCATCAGGAGGAGCTAAAGGAAGCATAGAGGCTGACTCAACATAAGGAAGAACTTTCATAGGGATTCCCTTGGTGGGAGGGATTGCCCCATCACAGCAAGTGAGCAAAGACCTGATGACCATCTGGCAGGGATTGTAGAGAGAAGATTCATGCCAGGATGGAACTGCTGACCTCCAAAGTCCCTTCTGGCCCTGGAATATGCAGTGACACCAGTGAACAGAGTTGCCTGGGTTTGCCCAAGAGCCAAGGTGGTCAATGTGACATTTTGGCTCAGGACTACTGGGCTCGTGACATCATTCCGCAGGCTCCACTGCCCTCTGTACCAATGAGTTTGACACCTCTGGTCCCCTGGGGTGGCCTGTGCACTCCTCAAGAGCTTGAGTGCCCTTAGGAGCTCTGTGCTCCTATTTTGCAAATAGGATCAGGCTAAGAGTCTGTACTGTGGGAAGGTGCCAAGAAGCCATCAAAGCCCTCCAACATGAAGGGGAGTGGAGGGAGGAGAGCGGCTGTTCATCCACCAGTGTAGCACAAACAGGGGCTTTATTGGTGGGGCTCGGGAGGCTGTGACAGCCCAGCACGCAGGCTGTGAGGGCCTGAACAGCTGCCAGGAGACGAGACATGAGGGGACCAGCCTCTGCACTGTGCTGCTTGGGGCACATTGTCCCTTTTCAGTTCTTAGAGGTAAGTGTGCAGGAAGAGGGTTCAGGACTTCACAAACTGGTGGGTGACCTCGTAGATTCCCACAGACTCCTGAGCCTTTTCGTCATAGTCAGTCCAGTCCTGTGGGAAAAAACGGCAGTGTTAGCCTCACGAGGCAGCCTGGGACAGCATGGGGAGTGGAGGACTAGGCCTTAAGAGGGCCAGCTCAGGCTCCGGCTCAGATCTTCAGGAACATGTCAGACCCAGGACAGAGCCAGACTGCTCAGGCCTGAATTCCTACTCTTCTAGCTTCGTGATTTTGGGCAAGTCACTAACTTCTCTGAGCCTTGGTTCTGTCCTCTATTAAAAAAAAAAGAGGACAGCAATAGAGTTTACACTGAATGTTGAAAGAATCAAGAGTTAACACATGTAAGAGTATTTAGCCTAGGGCCACGCACATATGAGAGCTCAGTAAATCCAGTTACTGTTACTAGGTGCTATGCAAACTGAATGTTTTTGTCCTTCCTTCCTCTGAGGCCTGACTACAAGCCTTCCTTATCTGCAAGGCAGTAACATGTCCAGTTGATTCTTGGTATTCACAGTAGTTATGTTCTACAAAGTAAGTCCCCACAAACACTGTATTAGTGAATACTGAATCACTGCTCCCAGGGGAAATACAGGGTTAGGTTCCTGGGAGCATCTGAGTCTGTTTAAAAACACCTTATTTAACATATATATATATATATATATGGCTGATTCACTAATACTGAACTCACAGCCAACAGTGCTGTGTGATATATATATATATATATACATAGCTGATTCACTAATACTCAACTCACAGCCAACAGTGCTGTATCTCACACCTGAACAAGCTTGTCTAACACGCATCTTCTCTGTAAGGCACACCCAGCTTTCCTGTGTGTGAACACTAGGCAGCGCTTCAGCACTACACTTGGGGCTATCGTAAACGCCAAAATCACCAACAAAAAGCACGAAAGTGTGGAGTCGGCTTCCCACTGAAGAGCCTTGTTCACCAAAAGGGTTATTCCCACCAGGTGCCCTAGAGCTCCCTGCAAGGCCCCCAAGTCTCGTACCTTTTCCTGCAGATTAACGTCACTGAAGACTGTTCCGGATTCCACACCCTCAGCAGCAAACCCGGCCTGCAGGTGACAGGAAGGCAGCAGTTAATCTGGGGGAAAGGAGGCACTGGTCTGGCCTGTGGGGCCTGGTCAGGGAACTGGCCTTTCTCACAACACCTTTGGCATGGGAAGACAGAAATACAGTGTGGGCTACTCTTCTGCAATAACTACTGAGCTTCCATGCCCTGGCAGCTGCCCTGGGACTAGAGTGGTTTCTCCAAATTAGAGCCCTGGCCCAGAAGGCAGGAGGTGTGGGGTAAACCCTTCCATTACCCTTGATTTTCTGAAACACCCTGGGCGTGTCACTTCCCTCTCTGGACCTCAGTTTTCTTACTTATGAAACGGGGATGACAATACTCTCTCTTCTGCCTACCTCACAGGGTTGTGAGGTGAAAATGCTACACAAATAAAGTGGCCTGAGCACTGGCTCTGGAGTCGGATAGATGTGGGTTCAAATTACAGCTCCATTGCTTACTAACTGCGTCACCCTGGGCAAGTGGCAAAATCTCTGAAGTTCTTTTCTCATCTGAAAAATAGGATGTATAACTTCACAGGGTTACTGTGAGGATTAAGTGAGGTAACATTAAAAGTGACAAGCCTGGTGCCCAACATATATTAGATGCTTAATAAATAACAATTGTTATTCTTAGAAATGAGAATTCCTAGTCCACAGTCTCTGTAGGAAGCACAGTTCTGCTGTCACTTCCTATATGCCCTCCCCAAAGATACAGGTTCCCCAGGAAGACATGCACCTGGGGCTGGAAATCGACTGGTTCAAGTCCTCGGCACTCAAACTCCACTATCGTCTTGAACTTCTCGTTGTCTTCGGCCTAGAAAGGAAGTGTGTTGAGGAGGTAGGTCCAACTGTGCCCTCAGGATGACTCCACAGCCCCTGAGAGCCCAGAATGGGACTCAGGGGCAACTCATCCCGTTCTGGAAGAAGGCTGCCTTGACACCTGCTTGCCACAAGACCTTCTTGGATGTGGACTCTGGGGTCAGGGTGCCTAGATGTGAGCTCAGACACAGTTCTGCCTCTCTTCTCCTCTGGGCCTAAGATTGTCAGCTGGAGCTGAGGAAACCACTACAGGTTTATTGTGAGAACCTGAACTAGGTGTAAAGTGCCCAGTATAGGACCCGACACTATGCTCAATGAATGGTAGATAAAATTATCAAAATAAAAACTATGAAGAAGAATGTTAAGCTATAAGGTTTCCAGGTCATCTAAAAGGCCCCAGTACACTTCACTGTGGCCTTTTGCTAACCATCCGCCATGCTGTCAACGCAGGGGCTGACTTAAAGCCTTTGAAGTGGGATATGCATGTGGAGAAGGCACACTGAGGGGGGTGGTACAGCCACGAAAGTCATGCCTCCCTGACCCCTGGGCCCACAGACCCCAAGGACACACCCACACATTCATTCTCATTCTGTCATTTACTGTAGAAATGCTTCCTGCACACCAACCATGTGCCTGGCCCTGGATTGGTTTTTGTTTGCTGGTCTGTCTCTTCTAATAGATTATGATTTACTTGAGGGCAAGTCCTTATGTGATTTTTCCCTTTAACTTCAGGACAAAGCTGAGAATTTAGCATAAATCAGACATTTTTCAAAAATACCAAATAAGGAATGGATGAAGACAAGTAACTGCCCTTCTTTAAAGACACAGACCCAAAGCATACACTCCCTCCCTCACCTTTGGACTAATCTGTTAATGCAGTAATGTATAAATACCTAATAAAATTAAATATCAAGGGTGGATGCACTGTCTCACCCAAGGATTCAGAGAAGGCTCACTAGCCCTCCAAGATGTAGACAAGGCAAGTGTTCCCAGTGATGGAAACTGAGTGGCCAGGTTGGGTCAGAGGTCCCCTAAGCTCCCACAGCCCAACACTTATAAGAAGGCAGTACAATAGCCTAGTTATGAGTCTTTTTCCTACCGAGCACTCAGTCAGGGTAAGGTGAATAAATGACTGACAGTGAATGAATGAACAAGTAAGCACATGAAGTCAATCAGTTCCATGGTGGGTCACTCTGGTGCAGATGTAACTCTAGAACCCAGGCCTCCTAGTTCCCAGCTGGGATCTAATCCCACCATGCCTGCCACTGCAGCAGGAAACTTACATTGTAAGGTTTGATGGTGCTGCTCAAAATCTCTGAAATGTAAAAGAGAAGACAAAGTCGATTTGAGTCCATATCCCAGCCCCACCCAGGTACCCAGGTGTGGCTCTGGGCAAGAGTCTACGGCAGAAGCTTGGATACCTCAGGCCTGGGTCCACCCACTGGTAACATGAGCATGCTTTCGGTCTGGTACCACAAAGCCGTGGGCCAGCGTGGCAGAGGTCAGTATCCATGGCCTACCTACCAATGGAGTTTTCCCTTGAACACAGCTTGCACTTCTGGACCATGGAGGCACTGCCACGGCCTCCCTTCAGTGCCACGTTGTCCTGGCAAGCAGTAAACAGAACCTCTAGTCACATATCAGTCAGATGTAAGGGTCCCCAGGAGACCCAGTCCTACCACTTATTATCAATTAATATTATAACAATATTTAAATACACACCATCTATATCTACCAAGACCCAGACAGGGTGAGCAGCTTGCTAGGACAAGAATCCTGGGAAGGCTTCTTGAGACTGAGGAAAGGACTCCCCCTTGATTTTGAACTCTGCCTCACATCCCAAAGCCCATTGTTCCCAGTTGATCACACTCTGCCTGCCCTCCCAAACCACAAAAAGTGGGGTCCAAAGACCGGGGAGGTGAGGGCCACAAATCCCTGCACAGAGGCCTATGTGTGTCTGTATATGAGTATAGTGGTGGGGGGAGCAGTTACCATCAGCCGAATGTACTGCCACTTCTCTGGAATCTCACCACAGTTGCCACATTTCATCTTGGGGAGGGGGAAAAAGAGTATTAGTAAAGAAGTTGGCTCAGCTGGGCAGATGCTGAGGGAAGGGTTAAGAACAGTGTGAGATGGGCAGGGTCATCATCTTGTCAGCAATCTTACCTCATCCTTATGACCAGCCCCACTAAGGACGTAACCAGACTTATCTCTGGGCAAAGTGTTTCTCGTGTTGGCTTGCTCATCCTCCTCTAAGAAGTCCCCAGTCTGGCTAGGGATTCAAGGCTCAAGTAGTACAGAAATGGCTTCAAAGTCCCCCCACCCCCCCCATTGAGTTAGGAGCTTCCTGTGTGTCCTTACAGGCCCTGTAGGTTCCTGGTAACAGTATTTATCACTCTGTTGCTACTCCTTCTTTGTCTCCTTCTCTAGACTCTACTTTTTGAAGCCAGGAAACATCAACTCCTCAAATAAGCCCTGGCACTCAGGCTTCAAAATATTTGGAAATAAAGGTGGGCAGAAAGCTTCCTGAAAGATAGGGCCTTTGCCAGGTACTGAAGGATTCTGGGATTTAGACTAAAAGGAAAACAGATCAGAAGCTCCGGGATCTGGGAGAGTAAAGGGCCTCAAACTGCTCAGTTAAGAAGAGGACCTCTGTAGACCATTCCACTAGAGTACCAGATTTACCAATACAGGATGGGGAATTAAAAATGGACCCATGCACAAAATTAAACGATTTCACAGTAAATAAAACCTAATCAACAAAAGAGAAGGTGAAATTATTCTTACTAAATAATCACAAGATCCCTTCAAGTAGCCTTTCGTTTAGTGTTTGTTTACATACCATGAAATACGTTACAGAGGAAAAAAGTACAAAAGATATTTCAAGATACTGCCAATTAAGAATTAACCAGTAGGGCTTCCCTGGTGGCACAGTGGTTAAGAATCCTCCTGCCAATGCAGGGGACACTGGTTCGAGCCCTGGTCCAGGAAGATCCCACACGCCGCGGAGCAACTAAGTCCGTGCGCCACAACTACTGAGCCTGCGCTCTAGAGCCCGGGAGCCACAGCTACTGAGCCCACACGCCTAGAGCCCGTGCTCCACAAGAGAAGCCACCGCAATGAGAAGCCCGCGCACCGCAACGAAGACCCAACGCAGCCAATAAATAAATAAATAAAAATTTTAAAAAAGAATAAAAAGAATTGACCAATAAACTTAAAAAAGCAAACATAAAATTCTATGCAGAAGAAAAGAGAACATGTAATAAGCATTTCTCATCTAGCCGGAGAGAAAGCTCCCGTTCACCACTGAGATCAGGGTGGGAAACCTTTACGCGGCCTCGGCCCTGGCGCCCCCACCAGAGCCTTACCTTCAGGTACCACCGGAAGTCCTCGCCCACTGGCCGGAGGTTGGTGACATTCTCCAGCGTGGCTTTGAGCTGCAGCGCGATTTTCTGAGAGGAGGAGCAGAAGAAGGAGGGGCGCCAGGACGACGGCGTCAACAGCGCCCGGGCAGCCCCGCGCAGAGCCCCTGTCCGACCCCGCCCCTCTCCTCCCCTCCCGGCATGAGCTGCGCCTCCCCGCCCCTTCTTAGCGCGAGCCCACTCCCCTCCTTCCCTCCTGGCGCGAGCTCCTGCCTCCCAGGTTCTCGCCACCTCCCAGCCTCTGCCCCGGCGGCGGCTCGCCTCCGCTTACCCCCATAGCGACCCGGCTCAGCCAGCGCTGGCTATGGCCACTGCTTTCCGGCCCGTCGTAAACGGCGGGCGCCGCTTGCGCACCCTTGCTGCGGCTATGGGCGGGGCGCGGAGTCGCGGGGCGGGTCTCAGCGCGCCGGGGCTTCACCCGCACACCTGGCTTTTTCTCCTAGGCAAAGTGATCCTGTGGAGGTAGGCTGAGTCCGCAACTAGCCGGTGCTCGGACCCGCGGAAGGCTGCCTCCAGCAACCGGTAATTCCAGATATTTACTGAACGCCATGCTAGTCTGAGGGATACCGCAGCTAACAAGACAGTCCTGCACGAAACCTCTGCGGGGTCCGATTCCTGCCCTTCAGACTCTGCCTTCCCTCACGCAACCTCGTGCTTGGTCCCTGCCTGCCCTTGGAGGCTTCTTAGATCACGTCCGTTCACCCAGCCCAGGGCCGGCTTCGTAGATTTGAGAGACGGGACCTTTTTCATCTTTAAGCTGCTCCTTCCTCTTTCCCCCAGGGACCTTTCAGAGGGTTGGCTCGTGTACATGTCCTTCTCATTGTGGTCGCCAAGACTGGACACTCCCTTTCAACTGGCTCTTCTCTGGGTTCCTGGTTTATTTTCTATCATACATTTACTGAACCTGTGCTCTTGTGCAGGGCACAGCTGAGACCATACAGAAGCTGTGAGCAATATAAGGAACAGCCTGTTGGAGGCTTTTACAGCTTCCTGAGGTCTAGTTTCTTTAAAATTTGGACTCTTTTGGACGTCTACTTTGCCACGAACTTACCTGATTGCCAGGTACCCTTCTGTAGCAGAGGGTGCACTATAGCCAGGAAGCCTGACATCTCAGGTCCCAGATCTGCACCTAACTTGCTGCCCTGTAATCTTTGAAGGAGGCAAAGTAGAATGTGTGTGTGTTGTGGAGGAACACTTGCCTAGGAATCACCAGACTTGGGACCTGTCCCAAGCTGGCCTGTCTTGAGGGATGTTGAGCTCAGCCTGATCACCTCCCCTCAGTCAAATGAGATTTATCAAGACCTAGTTCCTTTCAGCACCCACTGTCTGTTCAGTCAGCAATTTGCCTCACTAAGGAAGCCATGCAATTTAGCAGCAAGAAAAAGTTCCTACAGATTTACCTGCTGAACAAATCCCCACACTATCTACAACAACCAGGTTGCTTCTTAATGGCTGCTGGTATTCTGATTTTAAAATGAATTATTGGAAAATTTTTCTGAGACCAGGCATTTTATCCCTTATAATGTATTAAACCAAATATTTCCCCCCATACTGAAGTAGCTTCAGATATATCTATAAAGGTGATTTAAAAAACCCCAACCTCAATTATTAAGCTGGATGAAAAAAACAAAACCCAAGATACCAACCACAATACTATTTCACATCTAAAAAATTAACAATACTTCATTAATACCAAATATCGTGTTCAAATTTCCTTAATGATGTCAATTTTACATTTCCTGAATCATGATTCAAATAGGGTTCAAATGCTGTATTGATTGTGTGTCTCTCAAATCTCCTTTAATATATAGGTTCTCACTCCATCTCCATTTATTTTATGTTTGCAGCTTATGTTTTGAAGAAATCAGATCCCTTGTCCTGGAGTTTCCCAGGACAAGGATATTGATTGGATTTCCACTGTATTTTTTAGCATGTTTCTCTTTTACTTCCTGTAAACTGGTAGTTATATGTATAGAGTTGATTAGATTTTTGGCAATACTTCACATAGGATGTTAGTCTTAAAAAGTAATTGAGAAGAGTGCACATGTTCGGGTCTTTATAAAATAATAAAAATTTCATTTTGTTACGTATTTATTAAAGACAATCATTTATAGTTTATAAAAAAAATACTGCCCTGATATACACAAAAATGTCTTGATAATGGTAATTAAAAGCAGCACTCCCACCCCCCTTGTGTCCACACCAATATTCAATCTAGATTGGCTTAATCTTGAAGTGTAATCCAATAAGACTGAAGACCAAACACTTCAGGTCCTGGACAAGATAATAAAATACTCGTAAGCCTTCTGGATCCCTAAAATGCAAGAAGAAAAAAATGTTTAAAAAGCTGAGAAAACTCAGCAAAAAAATACCATTTACTAACCCAGATTATTTATGTACCAGGATATTCCTCATAGAGGTATTTACAGAATTAAAACTTTGAAAACAACCCAGTGTCCAAAAAGAAGAAAAAGCCTATATGCTATATATTAAAATGTATTAATAAATGTATTAAAATGCTATATATTATGAGGTAATTTAAAATGTTAAGGTTTCTTCTTAATGAGGAAATGCTTATATTAAGTGGAAAAAAATCATGATTAAAGTAACAGACTGTTGATCTCAATTACATTTTTTGTGCTTTAAAAGCCTATATTTTTTAAAGCACAGGAAAAAGACAAGAAATACTTTAAGATTAATGGTTATCTAACTGATAAGTTTATGGGCTATTTTCACCTTTCTACTTTTCTGTATTTCCTATATTTTCAACAATGAGCATGTATTACTTTCAGAATTAGGAAAACTTATTTTTTAAGAAGTAGTACTAAGCAGGACCAAGAGGCTGACGATTACTACAGCATAACTGGGTAAGAACAAGACTGTTCACAGGAAGACAGTTATGCCGAACATGTACTAAAAGTGAGCCATATCTAACCCCAAATCCTCAAAGCACAAGAGCCAAAGAGGTTGCCAAATTCTAAGGATTCTTTGTGGTATGTAGATTCATGTCTCAACTTTATAATTTACCCTACTGACAAAATGAATTTTTAAATTTATATTTTGAATAATTTCAAGTTTCACTAAAGTCAGGCTTTAAGATGTGCTATCTGAATAGCCAACACTGAGGAAGGTGTTCAGACTCACTGATTCTACAGTTTATTGCCAGCACTTGTTTTTTCGTGTTTCATTTCTGTTCTGGCCAGATTCTTACCCACTTTGGCTGCTCTTATGGCATTACTCTGTGTGTGTGTCACTGAGAAGCTCTTATTAGCAATGATTGACTAAAACACCAAAAGCAAAAGGAGCAAGCCCTTGAAAATATATAATTTGGAGTCTCTCTATTGAGGGGGACAAAGGTGACCAATTCTGTCTTACATTTGTACCAGATCTTACCATAATGGTCCCAATTTGGTTGAGGGTTTCATATCAGCCTGCTCTAAAACAGACACATCTGGATATAAGGGTCATGGATACTTACTTGGATTGATTGACATCAATAAGGGAACCAATTTTTGATGTTGTGAAAGAAATATGTTCATCTCCAATGACAATTTCAAGCTCCTAGAAACATGAAATGTCAAGCTGAATTGGATTTTTCATCAGTCACACAGGAGAAGGGTTCATCATCTGCCAAATCACACAAACTCTAATACAGTTGGCCACATTACCAAGACCATTTCAATCTGAGCCCTAAACTGTACTGGGTACTGGAAACAAAGAGATAAATAATTGGTATGAGATAAATACTGGTTTAGCCCTTGAGTAGCTTATACTCTTAGAGGAAGTTGTTCGTGTGAGGCTCCACCATTTAGAAGAATTTACATCATGCTTTGTATAGGAGTTTTCATTGTTAACAATGTGGAGTAACATGTATAAATCTGTTTTACGAATACCAAGAATCTAACTTTTCTGGGCAACATGGGACAAGGAAAAGAATTCCAGACCTTGAGCAGATCTCAGCTTTGTCACTTACTAGCTGTATGCCCTTGGGTCTGAATTTCTAAAGAGTGAAACAAGTACTATAATCTTAAAAAAAAAAGAAAAAAAAAATCAACTGGGTGGGGAATTGTGGGGGTGCCTATGGGACAGATCAGCAAAACCAAACAAACATCTCTGCCCTTGTGGAACTTACAATCTATTTTTTTAATATTTATTTATTTTTATTTATTTATTTACTTTTCTTTTTTCCTTGGCTGCATTGGGTCTTAGTTGCGGCATGTAGGATCTTCACTGAGGCATGCAGGATCTGTTGCTGCAGCGCTCGAGCTCTTCCTTCGTTGCGGCACGCAGGCTTCTCTCTAATAGTGGCTTTAGCTGCCCTGCGGCATGTGGGATCTTAGTTCCCCCGACCAGGGATCGAACTCGCATCCCCTGCACTGGAAGGAGGATTCTTTACCACTGGACCCCCAGGGAAGTCCCAAACTTACAATCTATTGAGCTCTACTTCTTAACACACAGATTGGAAAGTGTTAATATTTTATCATATTTGTGTCAGATTTCTTTTTTAAGAAATATTAGAGTTTAGACCCACCTCCCACTCTATTCTCCTTCCTGCCTCCCCAGAAGTTGGGGTGTATTCTTTCCACTCATGATTTTATATTAGGTAGTATATTTTAAAAATTTTACATAAATGATTGTACTGTATGTATCTTTTTGCGTTTTTCATTCAACAAGGGTGTTTTTTTTTTTTTATTTGTTTTTTATTGAGTTAACATTGTTTTTTTGTTGCTGTTGTTGTTTTTGGCCACACCACGCAGCTTGTGGGATCTTAGTTCTCTGACCAGGGATTGAACCTGGGCCCACGGCAGTGAAAGCAACGAGTCCTAACCACTGGACCACCAGGGAATTCCCATGTTGGGTTAAAGTTGGTTTAAAAGTTTCATGTGTACAATATTATATTTCTACTTCTGTAAATACTACAGTGTACCCACCACCAAAAATTTAGTTTCCATCTGTCACCATACAGTTGATCCCCTTTACCCATTGTGCAACACCCCCTCCCCCCCTCCCCCAGCCCCTTCCCTCTGGTAACCACTACTCTGATTTCTCTATCTATGTGGTTTTGTTTGGCTTGTTCATTTATTTTGTTTTTTGTTTTCAACGAAGTTTTTGTAGGTAGATCAAGTCCATTAGTTTTAAATGCTTTAGAATATTCATTTCCCTATTGAAGCAGACTTAAGTTCCCAATTTTTGTTTCTATAAACAATGTGGCAAGGATATCCTTCTATGCATCTTGTGTATATATGTGAAAATCTCTCTAGGAAATTCCTAGAAGGTAAACATATTTTCAGCTCTGCTAGACACTAACAAATCGTTCCCTAAATGGTTGTACCAATGTTGTTTCCACCAGTATATATGAATCCCCCTTTTCTTTCTCATATCCTTTTTAAAACTTGGTGCTTTTTTTTGACCGTTCTAATAGGTCTGACATGGTATTTCACTGTTGTCCTCATTTTCACTTTTCAAATAAAACTGTAAATTTTTCATAAATTTATTGCTCACTTGTTTTTCCAGTTCTGTAATTGTCTATTCATAACCTTTACACATTCTGCCACTAGTTTACCTTTTTATTATTAATTTGTAGTTCTTTATATATTCTGGATTGAAATGCTTTGCCAGTTATGTTTTGCAAATACCTTCCTCTAACCTGTGGCTTATCTTTCAATTTTATCTTGATATCTTTAGATAAAAAAGTTTTAAATGTAAAGAAGTCAAATTTACTAATCTTTTCCCTTGAGGAGTTTAAAAAACTTCTCTACCTGGAAATAATAAGACAGTCTATATTTTCTTTTATGTTTTAAAATTTTGATTTCTATAAATCGTCTAATTAAAAAATACTCTATAAATATATTGCCAATCAATCAACTTGGTATACTTTGTTAAACAGTCCATCCTTTTTCTACTAATTTGAAAGCCCACCTCTGTCATATACTGTTCCAAGTTCCCATATATTCATGGGTTAATGTTTCTGGGTTCTCTATTCCGTCCCATTGGTTTAGTGGTCAGTTCCTGAGGCAATGTCACCATACAAATGACTATAGTTTTATAAAAAATCTTCAAAATTATCTTGGCTACTCTTGCCCCTTTGATCGTCCATGAATTTGAGGCTCCATCAGGTTTTAGGAAAAATCCTGTTGTGATTTTGATCTGAATTGGAATGAATTTATAAATTATTTTGGTGAAAATCAATATAATATTGAGTCTCCCCATCCATAAAAATGATACATGTTTCTATGTCCTTCTATAAAGCCCTTTCCCATAAGTTTTATATACCTTGTTAAATTCACTTCCAAGTTCTGTATAGCTTTTGTTGCTGTTATGAATGGGATTTTGTTTTTAATTACACTATCCAGAAGGTTGTTGCTGGTATACAGGAGTATGCCTTGCCCACTTCACAGGACTATTGTGATGGCTGAATGAGCTAATGGAGCTGAAAATTTTATCAATCCTAAAGCAAAATACATATATATAGTATTACTAAGACCTCATGAACATTAATTAAAAAGTTAACTTGAGTAAGTACTGAGGATGAGATTTTTTTCACTCTTCCTCAAGAGTTGGCCCATCATTCTGAGGTTAATTAGAATAAGCTTATACGAGTTTCCATATTAATTTAATAAATATAATTATTATTGAGCTTTTACTATACACTGGCACTATTTCAGTCACTAGAGATATAGCAGTGAAAAAAAATAGGTAAAATCCTTGTACTGAAGGAGTATGCATGTGTATGTGTATGTCTGTTGCGGTGGAGGAGGAAGAGGGATGCATAAGGAAAACCAAACAAGGCAATTTCAGACAATGATAAATGCTATGAAGACAAAAACCAGATTTTTTTTTTTAAGTGCTGGGGAAAGGCATTTTAGATTGGATGGACAGGCAAGACATCACTGAGGAAGTGACATGTGAAGACCTCAATAATAAAGACAGTCTTGGATAGAATGTTCCGGGCAGCGTGTAGGAAATGCAAAGATCCTAAACTAAGAACCACCTAGGTGTATCTGAGTAACAGAAATAAGACTGGTGAGGTCTGAACACAGTGAGAGATGGTGAGAATAGTAGAAGGTAAGGTGGGAGTTTGGACTTTATTTTAAATGCAGTGGGAAGCCACTGGAGAGTTTAAAACCAGTGGAATAAACAAATTTACATTTTAAAAGATTACTCTGGCTTCAGGAAGGAAAAAATGGGCTGTACAGGACAAAAGAAGAAACAATGAAATCAATTAGAAGTCTGGATTAGGAAAGCAGCATTAAAGTGGAAAGAAGAACCTTTCCTATTAATTCAGTCAGATATGACAGTGGCTTTTATTTTTTAATTGCCACAATGTTTTCAGAATAAATATCTAAGCCATGAATTTAAACAGATATACTTAGTTGCTTGCATGATCTTCCATTAGATTGTTGAAATAACTATGTTTTATTTATCTTTGTATCCTCACAAGGTTTTGTCCATAGTCGTTACTCAGTAAGTAATATGGGCAGCGAATACTCTGAGAAGCAAGGGAGGGATCACAAGAGGAAATTCAGGGCTGGGCTCTAGGTGGTGAGCAGCACCACTTGCTCTCCCCGATCCTCTGTGTGGGATTAGTGCTTCATTAGACCAAGGTGCTGGTAATCTGCTCTGTGTAGGGCTCCATATCGCACATACATACATGAGTATATTCAGTGTCATATGCAGAGCAGTAAACCTCATCTTATTGGTAAGATTTTTGCACTGTGGATAGTTGCTAAAACACCCACCTGCCGGCCCACTCGGTCAGGAGGAGGCCACAGAGCATCATCCTCTTTGGTAATTTCACTGTCATCAATTATTCTCTTCAGTTCCTCCATCACACTTTTATGTACATAAGCCTGAAAGAAAGTTAAAAAACAGAATTTAAACTGTATCGCTAAGCAGCATTCTGACTCAGATAGTGATGAAAGATAAAAAAAAAACTACTCATGAAAACTTATTTCTGGCACCTCTGTAAGTGGGAAGACATTCCGGCTTGACCTCAGCATGCCAAGAGGACAGCAAGGTCAGAAGTGCCCAATGACTACACCTCAGTCCCCCAACTAGTTGTTTCTATTTCTTGGTACATCCTGTTCACATGGACCTACTCCTTGCCTACCTACTAAACTCACACTTGAGCCCCAAACAAAAGATCTGTGAGTAACTCTGGTTAATTTTAACTAAATGACGTGCTTCTGAAGAGCAGAGATATGTCTTTTACATTTTACATATTAGTCCACATTAAAAAAAATTGTGAGGATGCTGACGTGTGGCTAAGCATAATACTGATTGCTAATTAAATACAATAGCATGAGAATATACTGACTGTTAAGACATTTTCAAATGTGACAAAGTGCTTAAAAGGAAAGAATAACTTTGATGAAACCTTAATGGTGTGGTAGAAATCATGCCAAAATGGAGCACACGGACTTGACAAAGGCAGGCATAGGTCTGAATTCCTGCTCAATCTCCTACTAGGAGGGCTAACTTTGTACAAGCCCCATAATTAATATCTGGGCCTTCACTGTCTTATCTGTAAAGGGTATATAATACCACCCATCACAGAGGCTTACAAAAAGGGTTAAAATAAGATCACAGATGTAATACCTAGTGTCATGCCTGGCATCTAACATGCATTCAGTGATGTCAACTGCTTTCCCATGCTCCCTTTCCCCCATTCAAATGCAAATTAAAAGAGCTCTATTGAGTGCTACTTACCAGGGAATACATCAAACACTAAGTTAGTGGGGGAGGTAGGTTTTCTGTTTTTGCAGATGAAGCAACTGAAACTTATCAAGTTCAACCAGGAAGTGTGCCCAAGGTCACATGGTTAGTAAGTAGCAGATTCAGGGTTCAAACCAAGATTTGCAAGACTTCAAATGATTACCAGTTACCGATTCAGCATTGTTAAAGAAAATATAAACTAAAAGAAGATTTGAGAAAAACTTTAGAAGCTGTCTACAGACATGTCTATACTTCCCTATTCTTTATCTTTCAATACTACTCACAGAAAGAACAAAAAAAGGACAAAAGGCTAAACGGTAGTGAGTGGAAGGCTCTCAGAAGATACATTACCTCTTTTCTGATCATGACATCATTTTTGTAATTGCTGTTGTTGGCGTATCTCAGTTTCCCTGTGAGAGGCAAAAAACAAATTCAATATATAATAAAAACATATAAATAAAGGCTGCCTTATGAGTAAACAAAGGATGTTGCCGCCATCAAGCCACCAGCCACACCACTCCCAGCTCCCTCCCCACGGGTGGACCCTGAGGGGATTCAGGGTGGGGGAAACAGGATACTGGCCCTAGATAGTTACGTGCATATCAAAGGAATGATCCCAAGGAGCCAAGAATCTTCCTCTACATAGAAAAGTGCTAACTTCTTTAACTTGAGCTGTCTGGTATTTCTTTAATTAATAGTTAATAGTAATATTTTGATCTTCTGACTACCTGTTCTTTTTTGTTTTTTTAGGTTTTTTTTTTTTGCACAAACTCCTATATATCCTGGCTCATCCCTTACCTCTTCGGAACAGTCCCTCAAAGCTATCTGAGAGCCTGTCTCCCAGGCTTAAGTCCTCAGTATTTCTGCCGAATAAAACATAATTCTCAATCTTTAGGTTGTGCATTTTTTTTTTCAGTCGACACTATTAAATAGCCTCCCAGCCAAAAATACAGCTGACAATGAATTACAATTCTTGCAAAAGACAGCTCAGGTGTAATAAAAGAACACTCTTTTGTGACTGGCAAATCATGTCTCTGCAGGTTAATGTCCTCAGCTGAAAATAGGAGTAATTGATAACTTACCTGCACACAGGGCCTTCTAAGGCTCAAAAGAGTGGTGAAAACTTCTGAAAACTGTAAAATGCTTTTTACAAATATTAACATGTGACTGTGAAACATTCTTATCTATCCCTATGATGGAAAAGCTGTGGATTTATTATTGAGCATATTTGGTATACAAGGCCCTTTGTGCATATGTGCATCTAACAGGCTAATTTGGGTATATATGGTGGATGTGAAGGAAAAGATAAAAGGAAATAGAGGAGATAATTATTTCCCTATAGAAGGCACACTAAAAAGAGCCAAGTTGATTGATGCCTCACTGCACTGTCTCTCTGCCTCAAGTCTCTCTCCTTTCAGGTAATTCTCCATACAGTGGACAAAGTGATATAGTAACAGATGGATCTGATTAGGTGACTCTAATACTCTGATACTGACAATGGCTTCCCACTGCCTTCTTGATAAAATCCAAATTCCTTAATGTGGCTTACTGTTAAGCTGAGCCCCTTTCCAGCCTCACTCCTATAATAGTCCTCTCTCACAGAGCTGGAGTTAATCAAACTACAGTTGACCCTTAAACAACGTGGGGGTTAGGGGCACCCACCCTCTACACAGTCGAAAATCCGAGTATAACTTAAGAGTCAGCCAGCCCTCTGCATCTGCGGTTCCTTGGTATCTATGGTTCCTTATCCTAGATTCAACCAACTGTGCATCATGTAGTACCATAGTATTTACTATCGAAAAAAATTTGCATATAAGGGGACCCATGCAGTTCAAACCTTTGTTGTTCCAGGGTCAACTGTCTTGGTTTCTGCCTGAAACATCCTATGCACTTTTTGGGTTTTCAGCCTCCTTGCTGTTAATGCTGTCCAAAATGCCTTCTTGACTCATCTGCCTAACCAACTCCTACACATTCCTAAAGACTCACACCCCCCTTCCCCGTGTCATCTTCATCTTATGCAGGAAGCCATCTTTGACCCTCAGGATAAGTTAGGTACCTTCTTTCTGCTCCTAGAATCTTCTGTTTCTTTCTACCGCAACACCCAATACACTGTCTTGTTATTGTTAACAAAACTTTCTCTACAATTGGGGCTTGTCAGTTCATCTTTGTGCCCCCATTTAGTGGAAGTTTTCTGTCATCTTTGACTCCTTTTCCTTCACCATACTGGCCACGCCCCAAATCCTATCAATTGGCAAAGTCCTTCTGGTTCTGCCTCCAACAGTATCCTAAATCCTTCCCTCGGGGCTTCCCTGGTGGCGCAGTGGTTGAGAATCTGCCTGCCAATGCAGAGGACACGGGTTCGAGCCCTGGTCTGGGAAGATCCCACATGCCGCGGAGCAACTAGACCCGTGAGCCACAACTACTGAGCCTGCGCGTTTGTAGCCTGTGCTCCGCAACAAGAGAGGCCGCGACAGTGAAAGGCCCGCGCACCGCGATCAAGAGCGGCCCCCGCTTGCCGCAACTAGAGAAAGCCCTCGCGTGAAACGAAGACCCAACACAGCCAAAAATAAATAAATTAAAAAAAAATCCTTCCCTCTACTTTTACTATCACTCTAGTCCCAAACAACATCCTTTTTGTCTTAACAACTGTAACCGTCTCCCATTAAGTAGTTGCCATTCTTGCCCATTCTGCACCTACCTAATGGTTACAATACTTTTTCAAGAACAGATTACACCTCTGCTTAAAACTTTCCAATTGCTTCCTGCTGCACTTAGAAAAAAATCTAAACTCTACCATGAACTATAAAGACTACATGGTGTGACCCCTGCATACTTATCCGACATCATCTCCTACTCTTCTCCCCAGAGTTCCGTACTCTTCAGCCACACTGGGCACCTGAAACATGCCTATCTCATCTCTGCCCTACGGCTTTGACACTTGTTTCTCCCTCTGCCTAGAATGCTCTTCTTCCTGAGCTTCACAAGGCTGGCTCCTTCTTGGCAATCAGATCTCAGTTCAAATATCTGCTCTTCAGAGTTCTCCAATGGCCACCCTTTCTAAAAGCGGCCCACCAGCAATTATTTCATCATTTTGTTTTATTTTCTGACCTCTCATCACTATCTGGAATCTTTTTTTTGTTTGTTTGTTTACGATCTCCCAGCACGAGGATACAAGTTCCATGAGAGAGGAAGCGTGTCCATCGTTCACTCCTGCATCCCAGAATGTGGAACAGAACCTGGCACAAGATAGGCGCTCAAGTAATGTCTGTTGAATGAAGCATTATGGTCAAAAACGTCACTAAACAGGAGTCCCTGCACACATAGAGAAAGAACCAGTGGGGCGGACATAGGATCGTTCCTTCCAAATCAGCGTCTCACAGCCATCTGTCCCTTCCTCCTCCAGTTCGTCGTACATTCCGGACCCCCAGCCTCCCCACTCGCCCGCCCCCAGGCCTAGTCCTCGCTCCCGGGGAGCGGGAGGCTTCTCTCACCGTCCGGCCGGAACTCAAACTCCAGGAATTCGTGGCCGAATTTGCCCTTGTGACCCACATAGTAACGCAGATAGAAATCACTCTCCATAGCTGGCAAAAGGCAACCAAGACCAAACTTTAATAGCACACCTCACCGCCGCCGTACGCGCCCGACACTGACGTTTACGGCGGCGCGCGGAAGTGACGTCAGGTAACGGCACAGCCTGTAGCGGAGAGACCCGGTCCCTACCCCGTCCACCCGGAGGTGGGACAAGGCGGCTGCGCCCCTCCCGGCCGAATGAAGCTCCATTCCCCCGGAGGCGGGGTCTGTGCAGCCTTGCCGGCTCAGCCCGAGGCGTGAAGGGCCTGAGGCTGGTCGACCTGCCTTCTCCTGGGCTTGAGGGCGGAAGCCGTCCGTGGACTTCTGGGCCCCGCGGCGGGGGGCGGGGGTCTGGAGGCCGCGTTGCCTGACCTCGGGCTTAACACCCGGAATCCTGCGTCCCCCCAGACTCCACCTCCATTTGGGACACCCGACTGTGTGAGTTGGAAAAGGCCCTTCACCGTCTCTGGACCTAGGTCGTCTCATCAGTAAAATAGGGTTAAAGGGAGACCTCAAGGGAGAACGCAGCGCACCACGGTGAATGCGTCTAACGCAAGCTCCGACTGAACTCTGCCTGTTTAAGGATTAGTTCTAGAAATCCTCAGCGACGCTTTCCCTGAATCCACAGTGGAGCTTTTCATTTCCCTACAGCTAACTCGGCCGCACTTATCCCCCATTTTCTCTCTTTCTACCTTTTATTTCTTCCTTTCCCTTTCTACCTCACGGGTCTCTAGATAAGGTGCTGTGAATAGGACTTAAGTTGAATATTTGATCTCCCACTCCCCAGCACAGCCTACTCAGCAGTGATTCTCAGCCCGGCCTGCGCAATCGGATCGCCTTGGAGCACCTAAAAAAATACTGGTGCTTGGGCCCTACCCCAAACCAATTCAACCAAAATCTACAGTGGACCTGTGTGTCGGTATCGTTTTGTTTTGTTTTGTTTTGTTTTGTTTTGCAGAGCTCCCCGGTTGAGTCAGGATTGAGAATTACTGCCCGAGAGGCTCTTGTCTTTTCAGGCCAAAGTGGTTGACCTCTGTGAAGGCTTTCTGGCTATGGAAAAATTTTCCTCCTTGCTTAGGCCAAGGGCAACAAAACTCCTAATTAGTAGAAGCCGGCTGTAGTTCATCTAAGTTCCAGCCAGAGGGGAAAATGGAGTTGGATCTAGAGACAATGCCAAAATGGCATCATTCTTGGCGCCTGTTAACTACACTGTTCTGTATTTGGGCTAGTGGTCTCTGATTCTCATTCCCAGTCTTGCCATTACTACTTTTTTCCCTGAAAAAGAATTGGTAGCAGAGTGTAGAGTGGGTGTGATGGGGGGGGGGAAAGTCACTGGAGATTTGTATTAAAATAGTCCCTTGTGTGACAGTGATTCACTGTGACCAAAGGTGAACTGATTGAATTTTTTGGACCTCAGGTTTCTTATCTTTAAAATGAGCATAATGTTATACATCTGGCAGAACTGTTGTATGGATAAGAAACAATGTCTTGGAAATTGGAAAATACTTTGTAAACTGTAAATTACTATAAGGCATCTTATTTAAAAAAAACCAGTGGATGTGGGTGGTAACAAGGGACTTGTATAAAAAAGAGAAGGGATCCACTGTGTATTAGGCACCTAATAAATGTCAACCCCTAGGCTGAGTCTGTTTACAAGTGCTTGTTCTTCGAATCCTCATGACACTCTTGAGGTGGTAGTTGGAGTTAAGTATTTAGAGACATTGGGTAATTACCATAAGGTTATTTTCCAAGAGTGAAATTATAAAAAATTATAACGTAATTGATGAATCTGGGCATCTGCAGATATGGCAAATATCAAAAGTGCTGAGAAAATTTAAAGGACACCCGACTCCAATCAGGCTGTAAGGTGATTTCAGGTTTTGGGGTATGAGGCCACATAGTATAGCTGAAAAAGCATGGTCTATGTGTCTGATGTGCCTGAAGTTAGCATAATTTACTGAGCATCTACTATGTGTCATGTGCTGGGAATACAGTGGTGAACAAGACATACCTTTATAGAGCTTACAGAGGAGGCAATCAAGGAACATACAAGCAATTATAATGTAGGGATAAAATTTACAAATAGGGGAAGCACAGAATACTATGGAAACACATGGAGTAGCTCCTAATCCAGTCTAGGGGGTCTAAGGGAAGTCTTCCTGAAGAAAATGTTCCAGACAGAAGGCCCAGAACTGTGTGGTTAGAATACAGAATAAGATTGTGAATATAATAATGAGGTTGGAGAAGGGGTAGAAGACAAATCATGAAGGGCCTTACAACCCATATTAAGGAGTTTGGGCTAAAACCCAAGGCGACTGGATTTAAATGGAAGGAAAATGGATGAAGGGCTTTAGGCAGGAAAGTGGAAAGAGGTGGTGGTGACATGACCTATTGCATTCTAGAAAGATCACTCTGGTTGGTTGTAGACTGGATTGGAAAATGGAAAGATTAGAAGTATGAAACTCATAGGCAAGGAGATTAAGATGTAGCCAGAGAGGTAGGGGAAAAACCAGGAGTATGGTGTCAATGTAAGCCAAAATAAGTATTTCAAGACAGGAGTGCCAACAGTGTTACATACTGCTTCCAGGTCAAGGAAGATAAGGACTGAAAATATTTACAAGGTTTATAATCAAGGAAGTCCTGGGTGACCTTGGTAAAAGCAACCTCATTGGCATGGGAGTTAGAGGCAGAGCGAAAATATTGGGATACAAATGGAAAAATTTGTTGTGGAAGCACAGAATTACGTAACCCTATGAGTTAGGTCTGAGTCTGAGAGAATAGAGAAGGCTTCCTAAGGAGAGTACTCAAGGACAAATAGGAGTTAGCCAGATGAAGAGGCAGAAAAGGAAAATCGAGGCAGAGAACACCACATGTGCTACACATACTTTGGGGGCACTAAACATAACTATTGACTCTGGGCAGTTTCTTCACTCATATTTCTCACCTCTAAAATGGGAATTATAATATTGATAGTCTTTCTCTCACAATATCATTCACTCCCCCCCTCATTAAAGCATCACAGTACTTTCAGATTTTAAAAAAATGAATTTAATCTCTCTCTAGAAACAGTGCACTGATTTTACAAATGTCCACATTTGGTTTTTAGTTCACCAAGATGATGTTGGTACAACTAGTGAGATGCAGCACACCACCCTTTGCCTCTGGAAGAGAAACCAGACTGCAAAGGGGACTGAGTACAGAAGCTAACGGAACTCAGAAGGACAAGACAAAAAAGCATAAATGGTTAGTGTGACCCAACATTCTAACATGCCTGTTACATCAAATATGGTCACTTGGGGGTGTTCGGAGGAAGACAAACAAGGAATGTTCATTTGTGCACAATGTGATGGAGTTTGCAAACCAGGAGCTCACCCCACATCAACAACAGCTTGTATAGAACAAAATGCTATTTTAAAACACATGGTTTGTACAGATATTTGTTTTCTGTTGTAATTTTTGTAAAAAAGTATCAAAACCTTCATGTCTTTAAATATATATATACATATACAGGTGGCTTTTTAAAATTACTTTTTATAGCACAAAGTGTTTGCAAATGCAGAGGATTTCTGCTGATTCTTGACTATGCACATGGTGCATAGCCTGAATGAACAAAGCTTCCTGATTTCTTACATTAACTGAAAATTTGAAGCTGTAATTTCTCCACTTCTAAGTTCTCCATATCGTGAAAATCCCCAATACCCTAAAAATAGTGTGAGAAGATTCTGATACTCTATCTTCATGCATTGCCGGGAAAAGAAATTATTTACTCTGAAGCATTTAACTGATAACTCATTTATATTTTGTGAAATGATGAGTGTATAGCAGGAGTGAGGGAGTGGGGTAGAGAGGCTCACATTCCTGTGCTCTCTCCCCATTCCCCCTAGCACCCGACTGGACAGTGCTTGGGGTCCCCTCTGCAGACCCCACATCTTCAAAATTTCCAGTTTTCTTTTTCACCGTTGAGAAAATCCCAGAGGCTCTTGACAACATGGAATCCTTCTGTGAAAATCCCACTGCCCTTCTATCAGTCTTCGTTGACCGTATCAAAAAACTTCAACTCAAATATGTGAAAAGCAGTCACTGTTTCCCTTTGGCCACAGGAAAGCTTGAGAGTGAAGACTGTCATGTCTGCAAAGTGCTGGCAACACATTCTGATCAATTTTCCATGATGCACTTGGTGCCTTATACACAGTAAATGACCAAGAAATGTTTCATTAATTGAATCAGAAATTAAATAGAAGTATTCTATAAAGTGCTTACATTGAACCTCTCTTTCCATCCAGCCTCATTTCTTGCTAAGTCTCCCTTGAGCCTTTTGCTCATTACAATGAATTACATGCAGTTTTAAGATCCCCATGCTGTTTCATGCTTCTGTGTCTTAGCTCAGTGTGTCCTCTGCCTGAAGCAGCCTGGACACCCCTACTTAATTTCTAAGACTTAGCTTAGGGCCACTTTTCCTACAATGCCTTTCTTGACCCCATTCTTACACCTTTGTAAACTAATAGTACCCAAAAAAATATCTATTCCTTTTTTTTTTGTTTCCACATGTCTTCCTCTAATTGCTACTGTGAGTTCTGTCAGGACAGAAAGCATTTGACTGACCTGTACATCTGCAGTACCTGGCACTTACTTGGTACCTAGCAAATGGTTTCAGTGGATGAATATACATATTGCAATCACACAGAACTGGAGGGATGAAAAGTACTTATTGCTATACATTTAAATACGATCTCATTCTGAGGTTACAGTTTACCTCAATCTGTTTTATATGTAATCATGCTATCAAGAGTAAATAAATAAAATTTTAGTTTTCCCCATTTCTGGAAGAATATTTCTGCCAGTGCTTTCAAAATTCCACCAGAAAGATAGGCCATAAGATAGGTAGCAGGTTTGATACAATGTTCGGGCAGCCCAAAGTAGTCTCCTGGAAAAGGAAAGCGAGGAAAAGGGCTGGGACTAGTTTCTTTTACACACATAAAAAAATGTCTGATAAATTTTCTGCCCTTCAGGCCTTATCTCTAAGCTTCCTTCCAGCTCTATAGTCCAATGACTCTGTGATGCATTATTGGCTGTAGGTATATGATGACGCAGGGGCAAAAGGCAACAGAAGTGCAACTGTACCTCAAAATGCATCCAAGAATAGAGAAGGATGAACCTGACTCCTCAGATTTCATCTTATTTACTGCCATCCAACACATGAGTATTCCACAGTTTTTTGTAGGTTGCTTCCGTAACTGCCTCTTCCAAACTGCAGTTGTAGCATATTCAGGAAACATGGATGTCTCTTAGAAAGTTGTGTTTCATCATCATTTTGAGATCTCAGGCTGAATCACTGACCCTATTCATTATTTTTTTCTGTGAAGGACAGGATCTGACTAAAAGTTTAGAAACTGCATTAGTCACTATTATCATTTCCCCAGGAAATTCTATTTCTTTGGAGGCAGGTTACAGAAAAAGTTGCTTGTTTTGTGTAAATTTCAGTGTTTTTCACTTTCATGATTTTTCTTCAGTCAAAAATAATTTTACTTTCCATTCTTGAAAGAATAGTAGTAAGTGATTAAGCTCTGTAGGAGTTGGCCACCTGTTCTTAAAATTCTGTTTGGTTTTGGTCATTCAAGGTCAATTGCATGTACCCTCTCAATGAATGTTTCAGGACTATCAACACAGGTATATCATGAAGAAACTGCTTGCTTATGCAAAGCTTAGTGCCCAGGCTCCAGAATACAGTTATTTTCTCAGAAGACAGGAGACCATGAGTGATGTAGAGGAAGGTCCTAGGAACAGGGTGACAGAACCCCAGAACGTCTGCCTGGAAATTCAGAGGGTATCAAGCTGGTGAGACATCCAAGCTTCACAGAGTTGGGGGCAGCTGGGGAGTAGAAGGGGAGGAATTTGCTTAAAAGTGTCAAGTTCCAGGTATGTTAAGGTTAGATACATGTCCTCTGCTCCTATTTAAACCAAACACTTCCATGTCACACATTATCCCTGGTTGTCCAGTGGGAGTTAAGTGGCAGAACAGCAGAGTTAAGACCACACCTTGGATAGGAGCCAACGGGGACTGAATTCCTTCTGGGACTGTAGGATTATCTTTTCAATGGTAGACCCCACAAAAAGAAAAGTGCACTTCTCCCTGCCTCCCCCAAGGCCCAGGAAAAGCAAAGTAAGTGTCCACAATGAAAAAAAAATCTATACATATACCCAGAGTTTCTCCTTTTATTTACAAAGCAGTAAACCAAATCCCTGTGTGAACATATATATCCAATATACTGTCGTATTGTGTACGCCGTTTCCCCCTCAAACAGGACTTTAGGTTTGGCCACTTTTTCTAATTTAAGCCAAATATTAGTTTCATCTATGTGAACACACGATGGCAACAAACCTATGTATCACTTTAACTTGTTTCCTCCACCTAAAGGAAATGGTAGAGAGTAAGGGGAAGGGAGAAGTAGAGATGTAACAAAACCTATTCCTCCATCCTTATCCTCAACCCATAGCATACTCAGAGGTCAGTGCCTGAGCCAGTCCCAACAGTAAACTTGGGCTGTTCAAGAAACTTCTCCATTTAGCTCTCTATAAGTAAGGATGGCACCCTCAGTGTGCTTCAGAGGAAACAGTGAATTCAACCCAAGTGTCCTAAAGGAAAATGAAGTTACTTGAAATGCTGAACTTTAAAACAAGGAGTAGCCGAGGTTCAGGCATGTTCTCACCTGCGCTCGCGGCAACTTTGGGTACTGTGTGAAGTCTGTACACTGGCTTTAGCCACAGAAGAGAAAGCCCAGGTAAGAACCACAGTAGCCACGGGTGAGCTGAGGGGCTTTTCCTGACTGATTGGAATCCCAGGAACAGCCAGAGGCAGAAAAGATCTACCTCTCCCCACTGCATGTTTGCACAAACCATGGTATCTCTTTTCTGGTCCAAATTTCCAAAGGCTTCTCTGAAAACTACAGATAACCCTTCTTGTGGACTGTTTTAAAATATATTTATCATTACGTATCTGAACAACAGCCATAGGTGTGCCTCTTCTCTACAGATTTTTCTTTCTCACTCACATACACACATAAACATAAATGCACACAGAGTCCGGGTGGTAGGCCAATCATACCAAAAATAAATACTCTCACCTCTCTAAATTACTTATAGAACTAATCTTACTTTTGAGATATGTTAATAAATAATCTAAATGGGAGAGGGATTTGAAGTGTTTTCTTTTTTTTACTTATGATGATGGATAGCCACAAAGCATAATCATTCTATTTACAAAAAAACAAAACTCTGAAACCTAAAAAAGCCCCCCAAAACCAAATACCCTCTGTAAATATAATTTTTAAATGGTGAGTAAGCTACTGTACCATCGGCCCCATTTGGTTATGTACATCATGTTAGTCACTCAGCAGTAGCTATTCCATGAATTCCTCATGGGTAGTGCAACCAGTTAAAAAGTGTATAAAACATTATACGTATAAAAACTCTCACATCCTTTGGATGTTTGCAGTTCATCATAACTTTGTGGTTACCTTTCCGCAATATAAATTAAAAAAAATTACACACGCACACACACACACAGACACACAGACTCATGTACAGAAACCCTTCCATCCAGGCATACACCATCCAGGGTGTAGTGCATGGGACTGAATTCCATGAGGCACGAAGGGAGTGGTCCCATCCTCAGGGCAGTCCATCATCTTCAAGGCTTAATGCCACTCGCTGGGGGAGACAGAGCAAAGAAATCATCATTAGACCCATTGGAGCTATTTATTGGATCACAAGATACCAGAAATTCTATTACTTTATAGGCAGTAGCTCACATATTCTTCAAGCTACCTCAGAAGACAGGTTTGTCATATTTATTTTACAGATGAGAAAACGGAGACTCAACGAGCTTAAACAGCATTTGTCCTGGATCATATAGCAAGCGGGTGAACTCAATTTGAACCCAGATCTGTATGAATCCAGAAATATTTTTCATTATTTTGTTCTGCCTCTGTAAAGAGGAGGGCTGCAGAGATCCAAACTTTCTCCATCCTCCCTTACAGGATTTTAGGTTTGCTCAACTTCAGTGGGTTAGCTTTGGCAAATGTTTGATCCCAGGCCATTAGCTACTTGTCTCTAGCATGCTAATCACAATCAGGAAGGTAACTGGCTGCACCCCTCCCAACTAATTATACAGAATTGGAAGGCAGCGGAGATCAATTAAGTTTAATCCCTCTTTCCCTCACCCCAGCTTTCTAGTCATTAGACACTAGACTTCCCTCTGCCACAAATGGCTGACCACTAGATGGTAAGCCCACTAACCCTTGAGCCAGTCTATTCCATTGCGGACAGTGGACTTAAATTCTTTCCTATATTGTCATGAAATCTGCTCCTTTATATCTTCCGATGTTCCCTGATTCTCTTAGACTCAGAGAGTTCTACACAGACAACCCTTGAAATTTTCAGTGTTTGTGGTCCCTTCCCTTCCTTCTGAGTGTTTTCTTCTCCAGGCTACACATCTAGCTTCCCCCACCTGGTCCTGATATAATGCTGTGTCCCATTCTTCCATTTCCTGGATACCCTCCTTGGATAGACCCCATTGTTTCAAGATCTTTCTCATAGCTATACGAATTTGAGCTAACCACTTCACCTCTCTGAGCCTCGGTTTCATCATGTTAAATGGGAGTAATAATAGGACCTACCTCATAGGGTTGTTGGGAAATCAAATGGGATTATGTATGTAGAGTGCTTAATGTAGTACCTAACACACATGGGGTCCAGAGTATTCTAAAGCAACCTCACCAGCATAAGATAGAACCAGACTAGCATTTTCCATCTCTGAACATTCTATAAACAATAAAAAGTAACTCCACTGCCTTTCAAATCATCTTTGGATTATTTGTGGTTTTGCATGAATGTCACGGCCTTGCTCCACTAGACTATCTTTTTCTAGTCTGTGACCCTCCCACTCTCCTCAAGATAGATCTCTAGGCCAAAGTCAGGTCCCAGCAGTGATGGTGGAGCTACCTGAGAAGGGCTTTTGTGTACATACAGATAGGAGTTTGAATCCTGGTTCTAGCACTTCCTAGTTGTGATCCTAGGTAAGTTATTCAATTTCTCTGAGTCTCAGTTTCCTCATCTGCAAAATGCGCTAATAATATCAAGTATATAGGTTCCTGTAAAGACTAAACAAGAAAATACATGTAAAACACTGAGTAGTGTCTGATACACAGTAGGTTCTTACTAAATGTCAATTTCCTCACTCTCCTACTCTATTTCTCTGCAGTTGGCAGGAGCTTATTCTTCAGGCCTTAGATTCATCCGGAAGAGCTCCTCCTGAGTGGTTGTTTCCTTCTCTGGAAACAATGACACTTTACATGTGCAGAGTGCTTTATAACTCACAAAGCACTCTCACATGTGCTATCTCACTTGAACTTTATAAACTTAGGCAGCAGAGAGAATGGGGGTTATTATTCCCATTTTACAAATAAAAGTAATCAGAAAGAAGGGACTGAGATCACAGAGCTGTGGAATAGTGAAACTGGGAGTCATCTCCACCCCAAGCTCAACATTTCTTCCACTGTGCCCCCTCTGATCTTTAAAAACTGGTTAAGCAACTGTCTGCTTGGATTGGCCAAGGTTAAGGATCCTCAAGGCCATCTGCTAATGCTCCTCACTTGCTCGACCTCATTTCCCACGTCTCCCCTTCATGAACAATTAGCTTCAGCGGCAATTCTGTCTGTCCTAACCCGTACTCAGTCATTTCTTCCACATGCCATTTCCTTGGTCTGCAACTAACCCATCTTTCCTTTGCCCCGACACCCAGCTCACAGTTTGCAGCCTTCTAGAACCAGAAAGCCTTCTAGGATTGACTGCACCTGCCTGGTTCATGCCCTCACTCATCAGCCCCTCAGACTCAGAGTGGCACTGCCCTACCTTGCACTTGACGACAGGCAGCTCGGAAAGAGGGTTCTTCGGGAGTTGGTGCAGCTGTGACCTTGGTTCCCCCGGCAAGACAAAAAGCTCCTTGAGGGCAGGGGCTGGGTCTTCCATTTCTCTGGTCTCCCCAAGACAGGGCTCTGCCCACAGTGGGTGATCAAAGCTGCTGATCGCCTGACAGGGGGATGGACTGGATGACCTATGAGGTCACACCCAGCCCCGACTCTGCTATACAACCATGACATCTGCTCCAGCCACTCTGTGGTCCTTGATCCCCCAACAAGCCACGCCCTGTTGTGCCTCTCAGCCTTTGCACATGCTTCTTTCTGGAATGCCACTTTCCTCCTTCTCTACGTGGAAGACTGCTATGAATCTTCCAAGGACACAGTTCTTCTGTCACCTTTGTTGATGTTTCCATAGCATTGGTTCAACAAATACTTACTGGGAGCCAAATATGCTGTGCTAGGCACCAGGGAAACATTAATCAGACAATCCTGCCCTCAAGGAGCTCACGGTCTAGCGGGGAGACCAATGAGTAAAAAGACAAGTAGACTATAGTGTGACAGGTGCTGTGCTGGAGAGAGGTGGTGAGAGAACAGAGAAACCAGGGAAAGCTTCCTAGAAGAGGGGACCCTTGAGCTTCCACCATGGCACTCAGCACACAGCTGTTCAATAGCCAGTGACTCTCTAACTCCCCCACCAGCTCCCTGGGAGCAAGTACATCCCTTCTTTACTTTTGAACACTTGGTATCTTATGTGGTACTTGGCACATAACTGGTATACATTGTTCACTGAAATGAATGCATTTGAACTGAATGGCCACAGTTGCCTTTCTAGGCCAAAGGTTCTGAAAATGTATTCAGCACAAAGACAGGCCTCTTTACTCCAGGAGAGCCTCTAGGTACAAGGTGGTCCTGATACCCTTCTATCCCAACCACCTACCCCAGCATTCCTGTGTCCCCAGGGCCTAGAACAGTGCCTGGCACATGGTAGGTTCTTGATAAATGTCTGAAGGAGGGAAGGAGGGAGGGAGGGAGGGAAAGAAGGGAGGAAGGGAGGGAAGGAAGAAGGGAGGAAAGGAAGGAAGGAATTCTTCCAGCAAGGAACACTTACTGCTGGATAGACATGGCCAATCTGAGCAGCCCTCCCTATGTGGAGCTCATCCTCATCCTCTTCTTCTGTCGTTTTCCTGTATACAGGGTTGTCGAAATTCATGCTTTTGGTGTTCTTCCGCTTCCAGTTTCTCCAGATCAGGTAGCCACTCATGCACAGCAGGGCTATAACCACTGGAGGAAGAGACACGTTACAGTGGATCTCCAGCAGGCTCCAGCCCATTGCCCAGACATCAGTGCATTTCTCGCCACCTCTCCAACTTGACTGCCCCTTGTTCCCAGGCTCTGTTTCTGCATATTCTTTTTCTGCTGCTGGGAAGCCCTTCTTCTAGCTCTTCGTTCATTAACTACTCATCCTTCAAGATCCAGCTCAAATGTGAAGTCTTTCTCAACCTCTCATGGTACAGTCAGTTGTTCCCTCATGTGTGTTCCCAGACTACAGTGTTGTACTTTATATATGTGTACCCCCAACTAGACTGAGCTCTTTGAAGGCAAGGACCGCGCCTTCTTTCTCTCACTGTGCCCAGTACCCAGTAGCGAGTAGGTGCTCAGTAACATGCTGAGTGAGTGAGTGAATTTCTTCACCACACTCTTGCCCTAATACTGCTACTTCCCTGGATTTCTCTAAGAAACCATTCTCTCCCAAAATTGGAGGGTGGAGGGTGGGGTGGGGTGCTTCTTTCCAAAGCTGGGGCTCTGCAAGAAGAGGAGCATCTCTAGAAGGGGACACAGCAGGGAAACACAGGCTCTGAGTTTAAATCAATGGATATATTAATGAGTAAAGGAGGAATTTCTCAGATAGAGCCGCGAGAAAATGGGGCAAGCAGCTTCACAAGATAGTAAGCAGTCACCCTGCGCATTCAAGTGGAGGCTGGGTGATAGCTATCCAGGATGCTATAGAGGGGGTTTCTACAATACTTTGGTAAGATTATAATAATCAATAATAATTGATATACATAAAGATAAGAACAGGGCAAGGATGCCTGTTATCGCTGCTAGAATTTGTTGTCCCAGAGATCTAGCTATGCAGTAAGACCGAATAAAGAATTGAAGGGCACACATGGGAAAGGGAGAAATCAAACTGTCATTAACAGATATTGTATGCTTGGAAAATCTTAGAAAAGCATATGAAAAACTATTAGAAACGATTTTAGTTCATCAAGAATCAACATAGGGGGCTTCCCTGGTGGCGCAGTGGTTGAGAATCTGCCTGCCAATGCAGGGGACACGGGTTCGAGCCCTGGTCTGGGAAGATCCCACATGCCGCGGAGCAACTGGGCCCGTGCGCCACAACTACTGAGCCTGAGCGTCTGGAGCCTGTGCTCCGCAACAAGAGAGGCCGCGATAGTGAGAGGCCCGCGCACCGCGATGAAGAGTGGCCCCCACTCGCCGCAACTGGAGAAAGCCCTCACACAGAAACGAAGACCCAACACAGCCAAAAATAAAAATAATAAATAAATAATAAATTTAAAAAATTAAAAAAAAAAAGAATCAACATAAAAAAATCAATAGCTTTCTTATTAATCAGCAATAACCAATTAGAAAATGGATGGAATAAGAACACATTCGTAATAGCCCAACAAAAAACTATAATACTTGGGATAACCCAGTAAGGAATGTACAAGTCCTATGTGACCTATACAATTCTACTGAAGGCCATAAAAGAAGGCTCAAATAGAGAGATATGTCATGTTCCTCGATGGGAAGGTTCAATGTTGTAAAATTGTAAATTCTCTCCACATCAATTTATATACCCAAGGCATAAGGTTCCATCATAAGTTTTATAGAATTAACAAGATGATTCTAAAGTTCACTTAGAAGAGAAATTGAATAAAAATAGCTAAGAAAATGTTCCAAGAATAATAATACCCTATTAGACATTAAAATATATCATAAAGTTGTGTTTCGAGTGTATAGGAATAGTATATAGGAATTGGTGGAGAATAAACAGCCTAAAAGCAGATCAAAGTATGTATAGGCATATAGTTTACAATAAAGATGACAATTCAAGTCAGAAGGAAAAGATGGACTATTCAGTAATGGTCTTGTGAAAACTAGACAAGCATGCAGAAAAAAATACTTAAATCTCTACCTCTTGCTGCATTCTAAATTCCAAAGGGATTAATAATTGAATACTAAAAAATGCTTAAAATAGTAGAAAAATATAAAGAGAGATATTTTAATAATTTAGAATGAGGCAGACCTTCCTAAGCAAGACACAAAGCCCAGAAGTGATAATGTAGGATATTAACAGATCTGATACTTAAAAATTTTTAATTTATGCATGGCAAAAGAGACCATAAACAGATTTTAAAAATCAAGTGGCAGGATGGGAGAAATGATTTGTAACATATATTACAAAGGTTTAACATTAATTATGTATAAATATTTCTACAAATAAGTAAGAATAAGACAAGGAACCAATAGAAAAATAAGAAAAGACTGTGAATAGGCAATTCATAAAGGATGAAATGTAAATGGCCAATACGCTTGTGAAAAGATACTCTGCCTCCCAGGGAAATATCAGGGAAAGAATATGCATCTTTCACCCCTCAGATTAGCAGAAATTTAAAATAATGATTCTATTAGGGCAGTTACATCAGGGAAACAGCCTACACATGCCCTTCTATGGAGCAGAGTATGGCAGGAGAGGAGCTGATTTCTCTTTCACTGAACAATGCTGAGTATTTTCCACTCTACTCAAAATGAGCCTGGAATAGTCTCACCATCATCTTTACTAATAAAGCCTTTCAAGGCCAATTCAAATGCCACCTTCTTTAGAAGTGCCACTCCCTCTCCTCCACAGAGCATCGGGTCTCTATTATAGCACCTTATAATATGTCTTAACACCTCTCTTGTATCACCTTTTTTATGATTAAGTCTGATTAAAAAGTGAAAGCTCTTAAAGTCTTTTATCGTTTTCTTCCCTGGATCCTTGGCACCTCGCACAGTCCCTTGGATGGTGTTGAAGTTTTTAAAACATTCACTCGCTAACTCACCACCATATTGGGGATTCTTAGGATAAAAGGGCCAAGTCCTTATCCTTGAGGTACTACACATGGGCAAGTAAGGGAGATAAACCGATGAATGGACAATCGCAATTCAAAGATCCGACCAAGAGAAGAGACTGGTATGAGAGATAGGATGTGCAGGATACTAAGTGAATATCAGGGTAAGAGAGAATGAATCAGCCCACATGGCTCTCTGTGAGGTTTAACCAAATGTTATATTCTGGCCATATTCCAAATCCACCCCACTCCCGCCCTCCCGTGCCATTTCCCATTCCTGGCTTTACCCATGCTGTCTTCACTTGCTTGGGTTGCTCTTGATCCTTCTTCACTTGGCTGATTTGGCTCAAATAACTTTTCCACTAGGAACCCTCTGCTGTCCGCTTCCCTTCTCTCCCAATTCCAAGATAAGTGCCTCCTCAGCACTTCTACTGAACTGCATATGGCTTCATTTTAGGACTTACCATGTCAGTATCAAATTACCTGTGTTATGTGTGTCTCTCCAACAAGTCTATAAACTTTTGGAGGACAAGAACCATGTCTTACTTATTTTTAATCACCTTCCCTCCCCTTATCACAGAATCTGGTACATCATAGCTGCTTGATAAATGTTTGTTGAAAATGAAACAGAAAGAAAGCAAGATAGCACGATCTATTAAAGGAATGGCAAGCAGCTCTACGAATTTTTTTAAATGTATGTTTTTTCTACTCATTAATTTGACAAATACTTTATTTCCTCCCATGTGCCAGACACTGCTAGGAGCTGGGGAGAGTGGCGAGCAAGAGACACACCAGACCTGTCCCCATGGAGCCTACAGTTTGGCTTCACATGGCTGGTGTGTAGAGTATCAGCTAGGGGTAGTGGGGGAAATATGTGGATAGTTGTCTGGGGCCAGGTCCTGAAGAGCCTTGTGTGCCAAGCTAAGAAACCAAACTAAATCAGGACTGGGAGGTGAGCAGGAAGGCGGCCAGGGCAGAAAAAGTCAATGAGAGAGGTCCGTGTGCTAAGTGCTCTATTCTTCTAGTGCTTTTACCCAGACCCTGGGCAGGGTCTCTCTTTTCTCACCAGTGACTTGGGGCCACACTCACCCATAGGCACAATGATCCCAATGACAGCAGCAGTGACTGTTGAGCCCATCTTGCCACTTTCATTCCCATCTGCAAAACACAAACATTTGCAGAACGATGCTCCATCACTGTGAGTCCCAGGTCCTTGCTGGCCTCAAGCAGTAAAAACAACCCAACTGCTTCTTGCCCCCGTTCCAAAATGATGATCCTGGCTACTGCTTAATAATTTAGTCTTTCCAGATCTTATCAGGACAGAGGTCATCTCCATTTCACAGATGAGGAAACTGAGTCTTCTTGGGGTTTTGGGGACTCACAGAGAAGTGGCAGAGCTGGGATTCAAACCCAGGATTTGTGACCTAAATCCTTTACCCTTTCCACAGTATTTGGGTGGTAGGAAGCTCGGGGCTGAGCCCTTAGGTCTTTATGCTGCTGACTACCTGGGGCAATTGCCTTTTTCAGCCAGTATCTGTTGTTTTGTCTCTCTTATTTCTGGTGGTCTGTCTGTCCATCTGCATCATCAGTTTATTTTTAATGAGTAATTAAAATGAGACACAGTATAGCATAGTGGAATCCAGAGCACAGGCTCCTGGGTCAGACTTCTAGGGTTCAAATCCTGGCTCTACTACTTACTACTTCTGTGACCTTGGGCAAGTTGTTATATATTATAAATATTATATTTCTTTATCTTTAAAATGGGGATAATTATACACCTACTTCCTAGGGATATTGTGAAGATTAAATGAGATAATTCATGTAAAATGCTTACTTAGCACAGTGCCTGGCACAGCCTTGCCTAGTTCAGAGAGGCCAGGGAGTGGGGTAGGGGTTGTTGTGAGGCCTGAATAGGGTAGATAAAAGCACTTTCTAAACTGAAAAGTGCTTGGAAATTGTACTATATATTTTTAAAAGTAGGTTGTGCCATCTTTTTCATTCTCTTACACTCATCTTCATTATAACATGTGTACAGAACTTTTTAGTTTAAAAAGCAGTTTTCCCTTGGATCCTCATGACAGCCCTCTGAGGTGTGAAGAGGAGCTATCATTTGCTCCAAGAGAGGAGATGATTGTCTCCCGGCAACAGCCCAAATGCTATCCTCTCAGTGTGTCTGTTTCTCCAAGTTACTCCAAGGGAACCTAATTATTAAGGGGAGAAAAGAGCTGCACTGCTTACAAAGTTTACTGTGGAGATGCCGTTCTCCTCTCCCTCCGGGTCCCAAGCAAACACAGGACAGTGATATTAAAGCCTAGAGTGTGATGAAGCCAGTGGGGAGACCCCCTGGTCGGAGGTTCGGCCCGAGTGAAAGGAACTGGACTTCACACGCGACCCACCTGCCTCTCCGAACTTCGGGGTAAGCGCTCAACTCTGAAAATCCAGCTCCTATTGGCAAGATGGGCCTGATTATTAAGGTGCTACCATGCTGCTTAGTTTCTGGGCCATGCACATATGGGAAAAAATTTAAAAGATAGTTTATTCTCTTAAATGAACTCCCCCTAGCAGGTAACTCAATTTAAAAGGTATTTGCTGGTTAATGAGATAGAACATTTCTAGCAGTGACAATTAATGCTCCCGATGATTTAATAAGTGGTGAACTTAATTATTTTCATCCCAGGGTTTGCAGAGAGGCACTAACAGACCATAGTTATGGATATTACTATATGGGGAACCTACCGAGAGTGCTGAGAACTGAGACCAGGGCACTTGAAGCTTCCAAATCTGAGGGATGCTCCCTCATCCACGTCAGTAACGTGTGACAAAGACACACTATCAGAGTCAGCAGAGGCTGTGTGCGTGAGCATTTCTGTTTACACGGATGCCTCTGTCTCTCATGGCAACCTTGCGAAGCAGGTAGGGGAAGGGTTATTATTATCCTACTTTGTAGGTGAGGAAACTGAGGCTCAGAGATAGGAAGTAGCTTCTCTCAAGACCCTCTGTAAGGTAGGAGCACCTGTGACTCCTAAATTGCGGGTTGGCACTCTTCCTCCCGCTGCTTCCTCCTTGTAGACAGCCAGTATTTAGCTCGGGTATGACCACTTCTTCCCACAGATCCCCCCTTCCTGGCTTCCCTATAGGACCCGCCCGTGTCATGAAAGAAGGCAGAACTCAGTTCCTTACAGTGCTGGGAGTGGTTGCTGGTTGCAGGGCGTGGGGTAGACGGGCTGATGCTGGGAGCCCTGGGAACACTAACTGAGCTTGGGACCGCTGCTGCCAGGCTTGGTGTCTCTGTGCTGTGGTTCTGGTAGGCAGGGCTGCGGACGGTGGTCCCAGGGGCTCTGGTGGTGTCGGCTACTGTCCTCGTTGTGGTGGAGGCTAACGTCGTAGTTGAGGTAGACTGAGGTGCTGCGGGGGAAATATCATGAAGGTCACTGGACAAAGAATTTTGCTGTTTTAGTGCCTAAATTATTGCCTCGATGAAGTATACTTATGAACTCATCCTCATGGCTCAGCTCAAACTCCTTCCCTAATCCTACTGAATGGGCTATGATTTTTACTTTAGCTGAATGCCAAGCATCTTGTCTGTGTTTATACTGCATTTCGATTTGATAAAGATGAGTCATTAAGACAATGCCGTAGAATTAGGTGTGGGCAAGACCACGATAAAAGACTGGGAGAAGTGGAAATTATATAAATCTAGAAGGAGTTTGTATGTATACTGGTACACTATTAGGTTCAAATTCTCACTCCACTTTAAACAATTGAAGCTGGAAATAACGAATGCTGCAGCAGACTTATGCTCAAACAAAAGGCCTCGTGCCTTCATCAAGACTGGAGGATGGATATAAATTTATATGGTTGAAGTATTAACTGTTAGTCTCAGTCATATCACAAAAGGGCTGCTAGATAGTGTGTTAAGTTCTGGGTGAGAAACGGGCAAGATCATAGTCACCTGCATATAAATAGTAATCAAAGCCATGGGGATCAAGGTTTCTTAATTTGAGGTCTTCAAGGGATCCCTGATCCCCCTGAAACTGAATTTAAAATGCTGTACGTATATGTGCATTTTTCTTGGGAGTGAGAAGAGAAAGCCTTGGAGGGACCCTACGGGACACCAGCATTCAAGGTAGGTACAGAAGAGGAGCCTACAAAGGCAACAAATAGCCAGAGAAGATGGAGGAAGACCAGGCGCTCATGGTTTTTCAGAAGTCAAGGAAAATTTCAGCAGGTGGGGTCTGGCATTGCCGGGGGCCATCCCTCCCAGTAGCTCTGCTCACCTCGGTAGCACCTCTTCATGTCAGGGCCCAGTCGCATTGTGTCAGGACAGGCACAGGTGTACTTGGGGGAGTGGCTGGAGATCTGAGGAGCAGGAAGGCACAGGTACTCACAGCCTCCATTGGGCTGGGCACTCAGCTCGCAGGCATCTGCAGCTAATGGCACAGAGAGAGATGGGGAGAGAGAGTACTGGGGCACAGACGGGACGTGCCAGGCTCTCCCTCCCCCACGTACGAGGCCCTTCCCACTCAGCTAAATCAAAACGCTTTCTCTACTACTTTTACTGGGCACCTTCCGTCACTGTACCTGCTGTTTTATCCCTACTCTTTCTTCCTTTTTTTTTTTTTTAACATCTTTATTGGAGTATAATTGCTTTACAATGGTGTGTTAGTTTCTGCTTTATAACAAAGTGAATCAGCTATACATATACATATGTCCCCATATCTCTTCCCTCTTGCGTCTCCCTCCCTCCCACCCTATCCCATCCCTCTAGGTGGTCACAAAGCACCAAGCTGATCTCCCTGTGCTATGAAGCTGCTTCCCACTAGCTATCTATTTTACATTTGGTAGTGTCTATATGTCCATGCCACTCTCTCCCTTCGTCCCAGCTTACCCTTCCCCCTCCCCGTGTCCTCAAGTCCATTCCCACACTTTCATTTAATGCTGATGACAACTCGGAGGGGGGGTGTTATGCCCAGGTTAACAGATAAAAGACTGTGGCTCAAAGAGAACAAACTTGTCAAAGCTATACCTCTAGTAATTTTGGAGACAATTAAAATTGAGGTCTGTTGGACTCCAAAGTCCATGTTTTTTCCTCCCTATGCCACATGCCCTATCTCTTTCTTATTTAAATTTCTAATCTAGAATCAGGCACCAACCTTATCTCCTTACCCCTTTTTGCTTTCCCACCTTCACCCTTCCCATTACAGTTAGAATGAGTACATTCTAGTGACAGAGGAAGGGACAACCTAATTGTAGGATTCCTGGCGTCTGTTGCCAACCAGCAAGCTGACTTACTGATGGCCCTAGGATACGTTACTTTATACCACTGCAAAGTACGAACAAACAGCAAATGAGAAGCAATGTGTTCCTTTATGGCAGAAGGAGCTCTGGAATCAGACAGGCCTAAGTTTAGGCTTTAGCTCTACCACCTGCTAATGTTATTTTACCTCTATGAGCTACAGTTTCCTCAGCTGTTGAATGAGAACAGTAAAATCCATACTTTGTAAGACTGGCAAAAGTGGGACATTTGTATATTTATTTATTTCTACCCAGCCTTAGTTCACCAAGAGCTTGAGGCAAAATGAAATAAAATATGTGACAGCAAGGCAGTCCACCAATGAGAGGGACTGTTGCCACTACTTCTGGGGATGCTGAGACGTGACATGAATGTGAATACAGCCTGCCTACTAGAAGGAGAGGATGTGGGCAGTGGACTTGGGACCGGGGAAGGCTCACCTCTTGGCTGCTTCAGCTCATGGAAGATGACAATGTCATGTGGGTTATTGAGGTTCTCAGCTAGGATGGAGATTTCCAGGCCATTGAGCCGATTTGCACTGAAAATGGCCTCATTCTCCAGGTCTGTCCAGAACACCTTGTCCTGTGGGGTACAAATACAGAGGATGGGAAGCCTAGAGCTTAAACCCATGACCTCAGCCTGAGGGCTCAGCCTCAAACCATAGTCACAAGAACTGCTCTGGCATCTCCCCTGAACTCTCTTGTCCACAGATTCATAGTGGGACTCTCAGCTCTGATCTGTGGCATATGCTCTGGTTCCCTTCTGTCTCAGAGGGTTATTCAGTGCTTTGGCCTGAAGGCTGCTCATTAACGCTGAGCTAGGCCTGCTTCCTGGAGTTCAGCAGAAACCAAGGTTGGGTCTCTGTAGCTGTTACCATTACTAGGGCCTGGGACCAAGATTGGAGAGGATGTATGATCTAGTGAGAACTATCCCTATGGGGCCTCCTACAGCCTCTGGGTATACACGCATACACATCCAATGGTTAGTCCATACGAGCCTAAATGTGCATCTGTAGGCAAATCCGCATTTATAGGTACAACCGTGCAGCCTCATGTACAGATCTAGACACATACCCACATGCACATCTACACACCCAAAGGCACACTTGTACCTAAAATGAACTTGTCTAAGTACTGGTATGCATATTTACACTCACAAGCACTAGCACATACAGGAATGCACATTTTTAAACAGACGCATTTATGTATACACAGGCACATACACATACATGCCACATATACGCACAAGCACAAACACATGTGTCTGAACACACCTGTCTTTTGAAGCAGAGGCTGGACTTGGGAGCTGGAGCTTTGCCCACAATTTCAGAGCTGTGCTGGGTGATGTCGCTCCAAGCAAATATTGCCAATGCCCACCACAGGCCACTGTCCCCTTGCTTTCCCTCCCCTTGGTGGCAGAGTTAGTTTTGGGGAAGAGGTATGGGTGTGCGAGAACTTGGTCGCTTCCGGCTTCCTCATTCCCCAAGGAGAAAGGTTGTTAGGGTCAGAACACAGGAGGGTCTTGACTCTTCACCCTCCTGTGAGCTTCTTGAGGACTGGGATGATGTCTGATTCACTTCTATGACCCCAGGGTCCAGCAAAGGTCAGTGAGAGTGTGCTGAATTGAATAGCATCTCTCAGGCCATTTGCAGTAGTAAATGAAACTAAGGAAATGTGTATTCCTTTTCCCTTTCTTTATTGGGGTACCTTCTGTATACGTGGGTACAGTGCTGGGTGCTGAGGGTACCTGGTCTAGCAACTTACCTGTGAGAAGTGCTCTGAGGGAGGGGCCTTGGGGAGGAAGCACAGGAAAGGCTGCCAGGTGGACAATGGGCTGCATAGCCTCTGTTTGCAGACAGCTCACATATTGTGTACAAACAAGCCAGTCAGCTTCCCTGTCCCTTTGTTTCCACTTGGACGAGTCTCAGGGAGTTGTCCTATTTGAACAGCCTTTCCTAGGCTTCAGCTTCCTGATGGGGCCATGCCTCCCCTCACGGAGCTCACCTCAAACACAGCTATCCCGAAAGGGTGGCTCAGGAAGTCAGGGGAGGAAATCAGCATCTTCCTGTTGCCTCCGCTGAAGTCAATGCTGGACAGCTGGTGCAGCTTGGAGTCTACCCAGTACAAGCGCTGGTTCAGCAAATCTTGAGGAGGAAAAAGGGACAAGGGGATTGGGTTGTGAGCCTGGGACCACAGCCCGTATTTCTGCTCCTCTGTGCCCCTTCCCTGCCTGCATCTCCAGGCCAGGCCTCAGAAGGAGGCCAGCCCAGGGCAACCATCGGGAAACACAGGCACTGGTACTGTAAGGGGACACAGAGGGCTTCCCTGGTGGTGCAGTGGTTGAGAATCTGCCTGCCAATGCAGGGGACATGGGTTCGAGCCCTGGTCTGGGAAGATCCCACATGCCGCGGAGCAACTAGGCCCGTGAGCCACAACTACTGAGCCTGTGCGTCTGGAGCCTGTGCTCCGCAACAAGAGAGGCCACGATAGTGAGAGGCCCACGCGCCGCGATGAAGAGTGGCCCCCGCTTGTCACAACTAGAGAAAGCCCTCGCACAGAAACAAAGACCCAACACAGCCAAAAATAAATAAATAAATAAATAAATTAATTAATTAAAAAAAAAAAAAAGGGGCCACAGAAACAAGACCCATGGAGCTCCAGGCAGTGGTCAGCACCAGGCGCTAGGACAGGCCCCCCCAACCAGGGAGGGCAGGGCTCACCCAGGGTGATTCCGTTGGGCCACTCAATACCGTCTGACACCAGTGTCTGCCGGTGCATACCGTTGAGCCCAGACTTCTCGATCTTAGCCTTGTACCCCCAGTCAGACCAATACACGAACCTGGAAGAGAGAAGAACCAAATGGGCTTCTTGTCAGGGGACATGATTGGGGTGGTGTGGGTCACAAGGGCTCGATGGCCCTCTGAATATTGAAGATTATGCTTAGCGGGGACTGGAAAGACCTCTGAAGTTCATGGGAACCATCAAACCTTAGCGCTGGCAGGCGTGTTGGTCTTCGCCTTATCTGAGTGCCTGGAGAAGCCTGTATTCCCCGAGTCTACCTGACCTCGGCTGAACAACCTGTCAGCCTATCTCTCCCACTTCAGCAGCTCCAGCTACAGCCCTAGCGTGCCAGAGCAGGAAGGGAAGTGCCCTGTCAACCCTCTTACTTTCCTGGTTGACAGAGGAGAAAGCCGATGACCTAGCCAGGGTCACACAGCTAGAACTCTGTCCAGGGCTTCTCTCTCTTTTTTCTTGAACATTTATTGAGTATTTACTAGGTGAGTGGCCTCATCTCATGTACTTACAAATGTAGTAATCACTGCCCCTCTAATCCAATCCCTACAGAGCAGGCAAAATGAGCTTCTAAAAATGGAAATAAGTTGTCATTATCCTGTTTTTTTAAATTGAGATATAATTGACATATAACACTAGTTTCAGGTGTACAACATAATGATTTGATGTTGCAAAATGAGCACCACAAGAAGCTAGTTAACCTCCAGCACCACCCATAGCTACAATTTTTTTTCCTTGTGATAACTTTTAAGATCTATTACTCTCCAGTTTTTAAACTTTATGATGGTTTCTCCTATTGACCTTAAAATCAGGTCCCAAATCCTTACCACATCCGACAGGGCTCTGCATGACTAGGTCCCTGCCTACCTCTCTGGCTGTCTCTCCTGCCACCACTGCCCAGTTCCCTTACAAACTCCACACCCGCCCCCAGGGCTTCTCTTAGATCCTTCAGGGCACCAAGGCCTTCTCAGAGCCTTTGCCCCCACTTGTTTGCCATTTAGAACGTCTTTTCAGTGGAGAACCTTCCTCCAACCCTCAATGTAAATAGGTCCTCCCTGTTATTGACTCTTAAAACACCCTGTTTTTTTCCTTCCAGCGCGCTCACACCATCGGTTATTTACGTATGCATGCGGGTGTGTGGCATATTTGTTTACTGTCTGTTTTCCCCACTAGTCTATACGCTCCACTGAGGGCAGGCTCCTCATCTGCCTTACTCCTCATTTTGTACCTGGCAGGTAGCTCGTGTGTGGCATATAGGCCTTATTTACTATTTGTTGAACGAAGTAGCCTCACAATTACCCCAGGAGGGTATAATTATTAGTCCCATTTTACAGATGAGTAAACTGTGGCTCAGAGAGGCTGACTTCCCTAAGACCACGTTGTGAATAAGTAGTAAGGCCAGGCTTCAAATTTAAGTTCAAATTAAGTTGGACTCTAAAGCCCGCGTGCTTAATCCTCCCCAAAATGCCTCTGCTGAAACCTGGTGTCAAGCCAAGGCTGGCTCCAGGCTAGGGGGCTGGTTGTTCTGGATCCCTTCCATTTGCCACTTTGAATCCCATCGCCATTCTGCTCCGTATACCAAAAGGCTGGCGCACGTGGGAACCAAATCAATGGGCTGGGCTCCCTAGCCGTCTGGCTTCCAGTTGTATTCAGCAAAATATCGGAGGGGGAAGGGGAGAGACTGAGGTCAGGATGTTTATTCCCCTAACTCCCCCCTACAAAGGTGCCTCCAGCTGGCTAATGCCCTAAAGGTGACCCTCTCTACCCCGCTCTTTCCTTCCCAACTTGGGTAACCCTCCCTGCTCCTGCTCCTCAGGCCTGTTACCTGTTACTAGTCCAGGACAGTGCATTAGACCTTACCCGCTCCTTTGTAAATAGTCCCTTTATTAACCGGCCTTAAATTATCTTAAAATGAGTGTGCAGTGGGTTTCCTGGCGGGACCCTGACTGAGCCACAATGGACCAGGAATGGGCTGAGTGTACCTATATGGTTTGGGGGACACGGCAGGTGCAGCCCCAGGTCTGTGTGATAGCAGACAGAGAACAGGGTTGAGGTGGGGGATAAATGAGGTGACTCAGTTGTCTGCAGAGTGCCTGGCACTGTGCTGGATGCACCTGTGCGTGCCTATTAAGCGGCAGCTGTCGGTCACTTCCCAAGGCCACGCACACCCTCTCAGGTGGCCAGCCTCACCCCCAGCTGCCCTCACTGGAAGAAGAGGGTTTTCTTATCCCTGCTTAACAATTAAGGAAACAGCAGTAGGAAGAAGCCGGTGATCCTGGTAAACATAATATGATGCAGCCGCTTAAAAACCATGCCATCTCAGGACATCCCCACTGAGGGAGGGAGCGAGGGAGGGAGTCCTGCTCTGTTCAGAATCCCTACCCCTGATATGGAGGCATGGCCAGAGCAGGGCAGCCTGGGTGGTGAGGGGCCCAGAGGCTGTGGGCCACAGGGATGGGGATGGAGGTGGGCAGGCTGGAGCAGAGCTGACCCAGTAATCTCAGTCCTCAAATCTTGCTGGCTGTCCTGCAGGGCAGGGAGTAGACATGCTACAGGTAACTCCGGAGGCCAATGGAGGAAGTCGAAGAGAGGCAGATATGGGAATATGAGAAAGAAACAAACAAAAGAATACTTTCTAAAGGGCAGAGCTGCCCCAAAATGAAACAGGCTGTATGAGAAGTAACAAGCTCCTGTCTCCGGAAGTGTGAGCAGTCGCCAGATGCCCACCTGCAGCACGCAGCAGCCTGAGGGAAGACTTCCTGCCCCAGGAGCATCTATCAGGCAATTTCTAGAGCCCTACTCGGCTCTGAGATGCTCTGGTTCTATGATATGGTGAGAGAGTGGCAGAGTCCTGGGAGCGCCCTGGCGACCAATGCGCAAGGGACCCTTGGTCAGGGGTTCACAAGCTGAGGGGCCCGCATGGACTTTCTTCCCTATGGCTTGTGTCTGGGTGGCCCAGGGCCTTCCAAAGCCCTCAAGGTAGCTCTTGTGACAGACACATGAGGACTGAGCGCCTAGGGCAATCTGGGGTGGAAACACTCACCCTCGCAGGGGGTCAACGGCAATGGCCCGGGGTTCACTGAGGTCACGGCTGAAGAGAGTGCAGCGGCGTCCGCCATCAACTGTGGCCACTGAGATGGTCTTGTTGCCCGAGTCGGTCCAGTAGATGTGCTTGTGGACCCAGTCCACTGCCAGGCCCTCTGGAGAGTGCAGCTGCTCATCAATGAGGACCTCCTGCTCTGTCGGGTCGCTGGCTTTGTCCATGTAGGCGCTAGGAGCAACCAGGGCTGGCATGGGCAGGTGTGCCACCCCCAGGCCCATCTGGAGCTGCCCTTCCCCTCTCTCTTCCCTCTGGGCCACAGCAGTGCACTGGAGAGGAACTTGGCTAATTTCCATTCAACACATTCCCTGGGCCACCAGGGTAAGGATACAGGCTCAAGTCAGCCACAGTCTCTGGCCTGGAGGAGCTCAGTTTAGTAGGGACAGACATTTACAGCCAGATAATTACACCAATACACTGTGATTACAGAAAGTATCAGAGGCTATAGCAGCAGAGAAATGGAGACTACATCACCCTGGAGGGCTGGAGAAGCCCTTGTAGTTGAGCCCTGAAGGACCAGTTTGTCAGGAACACAAAGAACAGAAGGCAGAGGGAACAGCATGTGCAGATGCCGAGGCGTGTGTTCTGGAACAGTGAAAGATCCAGTGGGGGTGGAGTGGGGTAGGTGGGGTGTAAGACAGGAAGTAAGTGTAGGCAGGGGCCACATCCTGATGGGCTCTGCATGCCACGCTAAAGGCTCAGGGTTTCACTGTGGAGGGGTAACTGAACAGGTCGGAGGACATGGCCAGATAGGCATGTTAGATCACTGTGGCACCTGCGGAATATGCAAGGGATTGGAGGAGGGAATGAAGGCAGGGAGACCAGTTAGGAGGCTGTGACCGCATCCCGGTGAGAGACGAAGAGGGTGTGCAGAAGGGCTGAGGCAGTAAGAATGGACAGAAGGGGCCACAATACAGCAGACACTCAGGAGGCAAAATTAGCAGGGCTTTCTCTCTCCCAAATGCTTTATTTCCCAAGGTTTTCCTCTTCACATACCCTCTCTTCAGGTGATTAGTTCCACAGTGCCCACGGCCATCCACAGCTCTGACCCTCTGATCCAGACAACTGTCTAAGTTCCAGACTATAAAGCCAACTGGCCCCCGTCAGACGTCCCATGGACACCTTGAACTCAACACATCCCAAACTGTTCATCCCCATTCCCCTCCTCTCAGCCACACAGACTGCCTACCCCCCACCCGAAACTCCTCCCCTGCTCCCATCTCAGAGAACGGTACCACCGTCCACGAAACCTCCCAAACCGGAAACTGAAAGTCCCAAAATGAACCTGGGAATTCATTTTGGCTCCTCCTCCCACAGCTCCATACCCAGGGCATCATCAAATCCTGCCTCTTTTCGTCACAACCACTGGACAGGCACCGCTCAAGCTGGTTCTGGGTGTGCGAGTGTGAGTGAGTGTGTCTGTGTGTGCTGGGGTGTGATAGGCATCAAGTTGTCAGCGAGCAGCATCCATCCATCCACCATTCGCTCAACAGCCCGCCCAGTGCCTGGTCATCGGCAGTCCTGCCAAGTGGATCTCAGGACAAAGAAAGGGGGCCTGGGCATGCAGAGGCTCCTAGGAGAGAACCTCCTTGTGTGTGCGAGGAGCCTTCCCAAGTGCCAGAGTCCACTGACTGTGGTGTGAAGGGCTGGACTGCAGGTAGTGCCACCCAGGAAGACTTCCTTGACCGCCAGATTGGGTCAGAGGCCTCCTCTATACTTTTCCCTCATGATCATCACAATGGATGTCGCTATGCTCTGAGTGGGATCCTCCAGGCAGGACCAGGTCTGAGTCATCTTTGAGTCCCCAGCATCCAACACACATATATGTGAGCTGCTCTGAAAATCCCTACCAAAGCCCAGAGGCTGCTTCCTTTCCGCCCTGGCTGAACATTTCCTGTGTCTCGCACTGACCCATCAGGCCACCAGAGGCCAGTCAAAGCCCCCACGTGTGGGGCTCAAAGCTGCTCGCCCATCCAAGCCCTCAGCCCTGGAAGGCCCAGCAGGTGGAGAAGTCCTGGCAGTTCCACAACCACTGTGAACCCACGTGCCTTCCTAAGCCCCATCTCTGTCCTGGGGAAATACAGAGGCAGAAGGGGTGCAGAAGCCACCCTTCCTCTCCTCCTTTGTTGGCCCCAGCACCCCCCTAGGCCTGGTTGCAGGACCCAGGCCTCGACTCACCTGTAGATCTTGCGGTAGGAGAGGTCACACCAGTAGATGCGATTGGTGGCAACTTCGACGTCCAGCGCCACGACGTTCTTGAGCATGGGGATGAGACGTGAGTAGTCCCGCTTCACCAGGTCTATCCTCCGCACTTCGTGCCGGTTGGTGAAGATTAGGGACGGGCTTCTGCCAGCTGCCATGCAGGGGGGTTGAGAGGGAAAGGGTCAGTGTTAAGAGGCGGGGGATCTGGAGACCAAGGCTCTACCACTGGTTTGCTGGGGGACTCCTCATTTCCTGTAAAAAGTGGTGACGACTCCTACCTCACAGGTTAAAGAAGCAGGTGAAATGATGGGTACAAAAAGCATAAGATGCAAAGCACCAAGTGTAACAGAGGGATTTTTATTCTTTTTATCGGACACAAACTCCCCTCAAATCTTTGATGACTCCCCATTTCCTCTGGCCTGCACGGAAGGCCTTCCGCAGCATGACCCCAACTCCCTGTCCAGCCTCATCACTCACCCCGCTAACACCTTGATTCCGGCCACCAGACTACCTGTCATCACCTCGCCACGGCAGAGCTTGCTGCCTCGGGGCCTTTGCTCAAGCTGTCCCTCTACCTAGAATGCATTTCTCCCCAGCAGCTGCCACCTCCTCTGCTTGGGCCCCACTGCAGTGTTCAAGAAGGGGCAACATGAGCGTTAAATGATTTAGAAAGATGACTGAGGCTGCAGAATGGAGCACGGACCTCAGGGCTAGGGGTGAGACTGGAGGGAGGAGATTCAAGGAGGTCGTTGTGAGTCTTTAGTTTATACAGAGTGTATTGGCATGAGGTGAATCTGCAGATGCTGGCAGGGACCAGATCACAAAGGATCCTGTGATCCAGGGGAAGAGTTTGCACTTTATTCTGAGCCAATAGCAGGGGTGGGATGTGTATAATATGACACAGATTATATACGTGCAAAGGGACAACACACAACTTCCCGTGTATACACAAACCCATTTTTAGACTTAGGATTAGATTTTAGGAAGATCTTCAGTGAGCTAGACATTCCTGGCTACTCCATGGGGAGGGTCACTGTCCCCCAGGCCTATGAGGGCCTAGCACTTCGCACAGGCTGCCACTCCTCCAGCCTGTTTTCAGATGGAACGGGCCACTCGCAGGCACCTGCAATACTGAATGGCAACGCCTGCCCCTGGAGCTGCCTGTACCTTCTCCCCCTCTTGTTTTCCAGCTGACACTTCTGCAGGCCACCTGGTTCCTCACTGTCCATCTGTGCTCCCTGGGGACAGGGTAGGACCAGCACAGAGCCAGGTGGGGTCTGGGGCTGGGTGTGCGACCTGTGTGTAGATTATTTCAAAGCAGGGTTGGGGTGACAGGGAAGGTGTGGGACAAACAGATACCATGGAAAAATAGAGGTCTAAGCGCAAGGAGAAAGGAGGAAAGCTGGATTCAAGGCCCAGTTCTGCCGCTGACAAACTGTGATTTTCCTCACCTCAAAATGAGAGCAAAGACACTTCACCTTCCTGAGGGCAGGAGCTGGGTTACAGGGTACCTTGAGGTGATTTTTACTGAGAGCTGTGACTGTGACAGGAACCCTGTGTGTTTATGATTTGAGTTTTTGTGTAACTGCACTTTAGATATTCACATGTAGGGGTTTGTGTATACATGGGCCATTGTATGTTGTCTCCACTGCACGTATGTAATCCCTGTTCTGTGTCACACCTGTCCCATGTGGGGGTAAGAACAGGTTGCATGTTACACGTGATGGGCTAATGTATGTGCTGTATATTGTGCAGTTTGGGTGGTATATGTTTTGGGTTTACGGGCTACATGTCAATTATTGTAGCTGCTGTGTTGTTATAACCTATAGAATGGGTATTATATTCGTGCGTCTGAATTCCAGGTTCATATATCCAACAGCCTACACAATACTTTGCTTAGATGTCTAAACAGTTTTGTTAAATTTAACATGTCCAAATCAATCTAATATTCTCCCAAACCTGCTTTTCTCACCGCCTTTCCCAACTCCATAAATAGCAATCCTATTCTTCCAGTTAGTTCGTCAAAAACCTTGGGGTCATCTTTGACTCCTTTTTTTTCTTTCACATCCTATATTTAATTCATAAGCAAATCTTGTTGCTTCAAAATAAATCCTGACCTTCAAAATATATTCATACTGTCATACTGTCCACTTCTCATTATTCCCACGCAAGGCCCTGATCCAAGCCACCGTCACCTCTCTCCTGGCTGACTGCAAGGACCTCTGCAGCAGTTCCCCCGCTCCCTCCCCTGCCCCCGACGGTCTATTCCCAACACAGCGGTCTATTCCCAACACAGCCGTCAGAGGAAGTCAGTTAAAATGTAAGGCACACCCTGTCCCTCTACTCTGAACCCACAAAGGCTTCCTTCCCCCTGACTGACAGTGAAACCAAGAGTCAGCCCTTAGAATGGTCTCGAAGGCCTTTGTGATCTGCCGCCAAGTCACCTCTTGGACTTCATCTCCTATGCTCCTTGCCCTGGCTGCCCTGGCTTCCTCGTTCTTATCTGAACACAGCAGGCATGCTGCTGCCTTCGGTTCCTGCAGGTAATGCATGGCTCACTCCTTCATCTCCTTCAGGTCTTTATTCAAATGTCACCTTCTCAGTGAGGGCTTTCCTGACCACTCTATCAAAAACTATAACTTCTCTACTTTATATTTCTTCTGAACCCTCATCACCATCTACCATGCACTGTATTTATTTTTCTGATTTCTTGTCTGTCTCACCAACTAGAGTGTAAGTCCCATGAGGATAGACAGGGATTCATGTCTGTTTTGCTTACTGCTGAATCCCTAGTGCCTACAACAATGTTAGGTGTTCAGTGTAAAAAACTGAATAAAACAAGTGAATTCCGTTGGCTGACCTGACGGTCAACGTGAGGTCTGCACATGGCCTGCTCTTTGTGTGGGCTGCCCGTGCCGCGTGTAGCCAGCACGGTCCAGCCCGCGTCTGGCACTGTGTGTCGTGCGAGTGCAGACTCTGTGGGCTGTACCGGGTGGCGCTGTGCGGCGTCTGCGTGGTGTTCATGCACAGTGCATCGTGTGTGTGCTGAATATTTACACTCTGAGCACCGTGTGTGCAACCTGCCATCTGTGTGTGTATACGCAGGTGTGCACACCTGCTCCTCGCGTATGTGAAGCACACTGCTTCCTGGACTCCCTCAGAGCTGCTCCCCTGCCCCCCACCTTGTGGTGTCCATACCGACGGCCTTGCAGTTCTTGGTCAGGGTGTCCATCTCGTAGCCAGGGTGGCACTCGCACTTAAAGTAGCCCTTGTAATTGACACAGATCTGGCTGCAGGCGTCTGGGTCCTCACACTCGTCAATGTCTGTGGGGAGGAGCAGAGGTCAGAACTGGCAGGAGGAGCTGCCTCCTTGAGGGGCTTGGGGAGGGTCTCACCACCACAGGTCTTCTGGTCCAGGAGCCGGTAGCCCGATGGGCACGTGCACTCAAAGCCGATCTTGAGGTCGGTGCAGATGTGGGAACAGCCGCCATTGTTGTGCAGACACTCGTTCAGCCCTGGGGAGGGACGTGGGCTCCTGAGGGTCCAGGAGCTCAGATTGGGGTGGGGGCAGGACAGGGATGGGCCTAGAGCTGAAGCAGAGACCCAGGGCAGCGAGCTTCCCCCAGAGCCTCACTGAGCCTCAGCCTCATTGGCCAGGTGACTGGGCAACAGGAGGCTCAGAGAGGGCCAGCTCACATAGACAGGACACAGTGGAACCAGAACTCGGGTCCTTTGCCTCCCAGGCCAGGGCTCTGTCCACCACCAGGCTGAAGGCAGCTAGGCTGCCTAAGGTCTTTCCTTTCACAAACACATTTCTTATGGCTCCTCCTTCCTCGTGACCTCAGAGTTGAAGGTGCCCGCAGGTAACACGTCCAACCCTCAGGTACCCCAAGAATCCCTTCCGAAATGCCCTTGCTTAAACACCTCCAGCTTCGGGAAGCCTGCTTCCCCCCTGAGGCAGCTGGCTCTGTGTGGGGTTGGCCAGAGTCCAATGGCTCCCTCAGAATCTCCTTAAAGCCCTGATTCCTGGTCCCCCGCCATTCAAGTGCCTTTCTCTGGATGCACTCCATCTGTCTGTGTCCTTCTCCGGCAGGGCCCAGAGCTAGTCCGCCACCCAGAGGAGTCTGAACAACAAGGGCTGCCCGCTACTGAGCTTGTGGTTATCTAAGACTGCCAGGCTTCTTTCTCCATGGAGCTGTTGCTAAGTCAGTTCTCTCCCACCATGAACTATGGTGGATTTTTCTCACCTCCTCTCATTTCAGCACCTGTCCCTATTCCTACACTTAGTCACAGGCCTGGTCCCAGTATTACCAACTGCTGCAAGGGATGAAGGGATGCCAGGAGGTCATCTGGTTCCCCCATCCTCCACTCCCTTACCACCTCCTGGCAGGGTCCTAGCGGAGGTCAGGGAGGCCAGGACCAAGGCTCACCAAGTTCTCACAGCATCTTCTGGGCTATAGAACCACAGAGGGTTAATTCTGCCAGCCAGGGAAGGTGCCGTGCCACCCTCTGCCCATCAGGCCCACGCCCCACCACTCCAGCCAAGCCAGGCAGAGCTGTGCCAGGCCAGCCAGGGCCATGCACACAGCTGGTCTGAGCTGCCCACCCCAGGCCATGCACAGCTGTGGTGCCCCACCTCCAGCCTGAGCCATGCTTAGGGAATGCTCCTCTTTACCCCTGGGCCGCCTCCTGTTTCTCTGGGATGTTGGCAGAACTGAAAGAAGAAGACCATAGCAACCCCATGACTCGGGGGCCTGGGGGTGACTCAGCCAGGCCCAGCCCTGGGAAGCCCCAGCCCCTCGGGGCGGGCTGAGCTGTGGTAGCTTTGCGGTGGTCTCTGTAGGGCACCACCCTTCAGGACTCTTTCTGTCACTCCAAGCCCTCCTTGACCTCTCCGACACCATACTATTCCCTCCCGTCCATTCATCTGTTCACCTGCTCACTCACGGCCTCAGTCACGCGTCACTCACTTCCTACCCCTCCTTCTGCAGGAGCAGCAGCTCAACCATTGTGTTTACCGAGCACGGGGTGGAGGGGCACGTGTAGGATGGCTCTGCAAGGGGAGAGGGGAGAGCTCCACGCGACTCAGGCTTCGATGAAAGACCAAGGAACTGAGTCCTCCAGGGCTGAGGTGAGTCGAGGTCAGAGAATGGGTAGCGGGTCCCGAGCTGTCTATCTCCGTCAACCCTTCCCTGGAAGGCCAGCGCTGAGGCAGAGGCTGAGGGGAGCCTCCGGGCCTTCCCAATTCTACCTACCCTGGAGGTGATTCTGCTGGGGGGCCTGCAGGGTGGGGAGAGGGGAAGGTGGCCCAGAGAGGCCTGAGGAGCATTGGAGGTCCCCTGTTGAAGGAAGGGGCAGTGCCCTTCTCCCAGCACGCACACCCACCTGCATGCACACACCTGCATGCACACACACACACACCAGCTTACGTGCACAGGCAGGCACATTCACACAGACGTGGGAGCCGCACAGAGATACGTGATGCAATTCCCTTGCCTTCCTCAGAGAAGGAGCCATGGGTACAGACACTGGCCTCTCACCAGCACAGAGACACAAACACATGCGTACATACGTCTCTTTGGTGTGTCATGCAAAAGACAAGAGAGAAGAGAGTTTAGCAGGTTAGTAGTCTGTGGGTAGAGGGCGGGGGGGCAGTGGCTAGGCTCAGCTGCTCCTGCTTCCTTATCCTCTTTTCCATAACTTCCTTCTTCTGGGACTTCCCATGGCAGGGCCTGGGGGGAGTCTGTCACCTGCAAGCTCAGGTGAAGGCCAAGTGACCTTCACCCAGCTACTCTTCCTTCCGAAATCAATTTCTTAATCTTCAATAGGGGCAGAAACGTGCTAGTCCAGGGAGCTCCAGGGGGTGAGGCTCCCCTGAGGGCCCAGGAGGGGAGGAACCGGGTGGAAAAGGGTCTGCCAGGAGGGTAGGGGAGGGAGGGTCTGACCTAGGCTCTGTCCCCCAAGGGATTCTCTGTCCCCTGACCTCAGAAATGAACCTTCCTGGAGCCCACGCTGGGTTTCCTGCGTGCTCTCTAGGATGCCCGCCCACCTACAGTCCAGACTCTCCTGTTCTTTTTAGCCTGGAACCCACCCCCTACAGCTCTGGCCATCTTTCCACTCCTAACTCATGTCCAGCCTGTGAGTCTGGTCTCCCAGAAAGCTCCTCAGGGCTCAGGATGGTGCCACCCTCTGCTGCTGGGTCTGCCCTGTGCTCATCCGGGCCTGGCCTGAGCCCAGTGGCCTTCAGATGTGCCTCGTCTGCTCACTGCCTGCTGTTCCCCACCTCTTCCTCTGCAGGGTCTCCTGCAGGGGGCTGGAAGGCCTCGGAGGCCAGCGCCCTGGCTAGGTCGGCAGGGCAAAAATAACGAGGAAGAGAGAAAGTTCCAGAGTGAGCACACACTCAGAGGTCTGAATCTGGAAGAAGTGAGGAGAGGCTGCATTTGTGAGAGGAAGCATAATTTCTGAGCATCTGGAAAGGAAAGGCCCTTCGATTTGCAGAGTAGCAGAACAAGAGGCCCCAAAGGCAAAGAGCCCCGTCTGAGACCACGGGACAGCACACGAGTCCAGAGAGAGGGTCAGATCAGAACGTGTGCAGAGGGGCAGGCGAGGGCTGAGGGCCGAGGGCCAGGAGGGGGCGTGGCAGGGAGGGTTAGTCCAGCAGTGGGGCGGAGACAGGTACTGTACCACACTCTTTCAGAGGCTCATCTGACCAGTCCCGGCAGTCCCTCTGAGCATCACACACTTTCCCGCCGTCCACGCACTCGCCACTCTTACACTGAAATCTGCGGGGACCCTCACATGTTGACTCTGTCGGACCGGACAAGAGAGTGGACAGCACCTGTGAGACCTTGGGCAGGGAGGGCTGGGGTGGGCTGGGCCCATGGGAGGTGAGAAGAGCTCCAGCCCCAGCCCCTGCTGGTCTCCAGAAAGTGACCCAGGACAGACAGCTGAATACAGGGCCAGTGGGAGCTCTGCTCACAGAAGGACAGGACCCCAGGGATAATCGGGATATCCAAGCATCATCTAGATGGGCAGGGCATAGGGGTCTGTGTCTGATCTGTCAGTATTAGGGAACTTGGAGGGAAAAGCAGCAGCTCTACAGAGACCCTGGCGGCTGCACTGACCATCTCCTGAGGGGGACCTATGCTCCAAGTGTCCTAGACAGAGGAGGCCACCTCACTGCCCAATCACTGATCCATTTCTCCAGATGACCAGTGGGTCAGGGTCCCTGCTGCTGCTGCAGGGTGATGACCGCAGAGCCATCTGAGAATTAAGGGGGCTCCCTGGGAAGCGGGACTCAGCCTCTGCTCAGTCTGGGAACCAGTGAGGGAGGCTGTTTGGAGGCCTAGATGTGGACAAATGGTGGGGGCTGAACTTCCTGCAGTGCCTTCATGTCCCCTCCCCCTAGGCCTCTTTCAGCTTTTGCAAAGTCCTTAAAAATCCAGGTCTAGTGCCACTAGGACCCCAGGAAGGGGATCTGGGTGGTTTAGGGGCAAGTAATGCTCTGAGGGAAGATGCATCTTAGGGACCAAGGGGTGATGTCTCCCTCGTTGCTCTCTACGGAGCCAGGGGGAGGAGCGCAGGCATTCGCCTCAGAGGATGCTGCCCTTTTGCCGCTGACCACACGCACCCTGCAGGCAGCCAGCTTCATCACTCCTGTCTGGACAGTCCTGTTCCTGGTTGCAGCGCTTGACGGCAGGGACACAAGTCCCATCCCCACACTGGAACTCGTCTCCACGGCAGGTGCCCAGCGCTGCCAGGAGAGGGCAAGGGGAGAGAGTCAGGGCCGTTGTGGTGCTGGGACGGCTCTCCTCCCCCAACCTCCACCCTCACCCCCACTCCATATCCACCCCTGGCAAAAACAGAACCGGTCGCTGAGCTTGGGAGTCTTTGGAGGACACCTGGCCAAGGCACAAAATGGGGAGACTGAAGCTCAGAGAGGGGGAAGGCCTCACCCAGGGTCACACAGCACTCTGGCTGGCAAAGGCAGGACTACAACTCAGGTCTCCTGTTTCCCACTCCACCGTCTCTCCCCAGGGCCACCCCTCCAAACAGACACGTGGTCTTCTTTGGAGTCTCCGTGCTCATTACTTAACGACCTCATCCCTTCAGCAAACCCCTCCTGAGCGCCCAGTGTGTGTGCGGTGCTGTGCAGGGGTGGGGAACACAGAGATTACTAAGAGCCTCCCCATCCTCTAGGAGCTCAAGGGTGCACAGTGGGGCTGAGGGGCGAGCAACGAGGGCATCACGGTGTGGATGTGCTGTAAGAGAGGGCGCCAGGGACCTGCAGCAGCTCTGGGGAGAGATGCAGCCCAGCTGGGTCCATCAGAGGAATCTGGGCGAGGCCTTGAAGGATGAGCAGGCCCAGCAGGTAGGCAGGGTGGGGGGCTTCCTAAGTGTACCAAGGTGTCTGGCATTGGAACCACTGGGTGACTGCTTGGGGCAGGGAAGGGCAGGGATGGGAGGTATGGGGTGGGGGGGAGCATTACTGAAGGTCACAGGTACCTGTGAAGACCCTGAGCTCCGCAGCTTAGCAGCCACGTGACCTCACACAAGTCACTTCACTTTTCCCAAGTCCTGTTGCCACCGTTAAAACATTACTAGGATCAGAGTAGAGCAAGGAGAGGTGGCGCAGTGGTTAAGAATCTGCCTGCCAATGCAGGGGACATGGGTTCGAGCCCTGGTCTGGGAAGATCCCACATGCCACGGAGCAACTAAGCCCCTGAGCCTACAACTACTGAGCTTGCGCGTCTGGAGCCTATGCTCCGCAACAAGAGAGGCCGCGATAGTGAGAGGCCCGCGCACCGCGATGAAGAGTGGCCCCCGCTCGCCGAAACTGGAGAAGGCCCTTGCACAGAAACGGAGACCCAACACAGCCAAAAATAAATAAATAAATAAATTAGGGCGAGGAGACGCGGCCCCTCCACGAACAGTCGCGCACCCGCGGCTCTGGGCGATACGGAGGGGAGGTGGCTTACGGCAGTCGGCCTCGTCCGACTTGTCCTTGCAGTCGCGGTCGCCGTCGCAGCGCCAGCCCAGGTGCACGCACTCGCCGCTGCGGCAGGCGAACTGGGCGGCAGCGGCGCAGGTGGCGGGCGCGGACGTGGCCCTGGGGCCCGCGCGGCCGCAGAGCTCGGCCGCCTCGTCCGAGCGGTCCTCGCAGTCGAACTGGCGGTCACAGACCCAGCGCTCGGGGATGCAGGCGCCGCCGTCGCCGCCGCCGCCGCCGCCGCAGCGGAACTCGCGGGGCCCGCAGGCCGGGTCGGCGCAGCCACGCTCGTCGCTGCCGTCGCCACAGTCGTCGTCGCCGTCGCACACGAACACGGCGGCCAGGCAAGAGCGGTTGCTGCACTGGAACTCGTGCGGGGCGCACACTGCGCGGGACAGAGAGCCGGTCGGCCCGCCGGACCCCATCCCCGGCGCCCCGGCCCGCTGGTCCCGCTACAGGGGCCCTGACCCTCACCCATGGGCCAGAATGAGCCCGGCTGGGGGCCCGAACAGGGGACAGCAAAGGGGGCCTCCAATCCGGGTCCTGCCAGGGTCATGCTGGGCGACCTGGGGCAGCACACTTGCCTCCCTGAACCTCCCCAGCCTCACTGGGAGTAGGAATTCTTGTGCTGCTCCCAGCAGGATGGTGGGACTAGGAGAGTCTCTAAGGCTGCAGAACACACCCTGTCTTGAAGGGCTTTGTGATGTTCTCAGGAAATGATATGTAACATGACACTGACCCTTCCAGGAAACAAGGTCTGGACCTGCTTCTTTACAACACAGCTCAGGTCCCTCCCCCTCCCCAGTTTGCCCAGAACTATCCTAAGTCCCTTGGCCTAGCATCCAAGGCCACTAGCATGGAGCTACTGCTCTGCCCCATCACCTCACTCCCGCACATGCTCCAGCTTCACGTCACACACTGGACCATTTGTACACTTTCCCACCTCCCGGCCTTTGCCCAAGCTGTTCCATCTGCTGGGCGCCCATCTCTTGCCCACCACTGTCTCTGTATATCGCAATGATGAGTTCGCATCCTTCAAGGGCCCAAATTCTACCTCTTTCATAACACACTTCGTGCTCCCCTGCTTGGCAAGTTTCCACCCACCTCCACTCTCCTTTCTGGTGCCCTTCACAGCCTGCTCAGGTGTCTGGGTCTTGTGTCCTTCTCTGTCTGCCCCATGACCACAGACTGCATGGGGGTGGGCTCTGAGACTGATCCACTTTTGTTCTGAAGGCCTGGCACAGAGGAGCTCCCTGCAGTGAGTGGGTGTGGTGTGGACGGAGGCTGGAACGCCCAGGTGTGAGGAGTAATTTAGGGATGTGCAGTAGTTAAGGGCACAGGTCACTGGCCCTGCCTGAGGCCCTGGGCTTCCCTTCTCTGGTGGGCTGCTCTGAGCTCAGAGGCTGGGAGAGCCTTAGTGACCACCAGCCCAACTACCAGTTTACAGATGGGGAAACTGAGCCCCAGAGAGAGGAGCAGTTTGCCCAGGGTCACACAGTCAGTCCATGGTGATGAGGGAACCAGAACTCAGGTTTGGGGCTCTTACTTCCTACTCTGACTCATCTCAGCTTTCTGGTTTTCCTCCCATCCTGCAGTGTAGGCTGTTTCTAGAGCAGCGACCTGGCCTCCTTCCCTCCTTCATTCCTTACACAGAGGTCAAGAACAGGCCTGGGGGCCCAGGCAGGGTGTGGATGCAGGAGCTGTGGCCACAGGTAACTCGGTGGTGGCAGCACCAGATCTCTCCACGTGGGGGCGCCAAGAGTCTGTGTTTTTATTTTCCGGTGGGAAAAAGTCCTTTCACATCATTAGGGAACATAAAAGAGAACGATGTCTTCAGTTTCACAATTTAGGCAGCTCGTGTCATGTGTTGCTGACAGCGCTACCAAGTTTCTGACAGATGCATTTTTTTTTCCCTTTCTGGACTTTTGGGATGTTGGGGCATTGGTGGGAAAAGCACACCCTACCCTGTGATGTCTGCCCCTCAAGATTAAGCTGATGTCTAGATTAGCTCCCCTCCTTCCTGTCCAGACAGGGAGGGAGGACTCATTACGATCAGAGTTCTGAGAAGTGCTATCTTTATCCTGAGTTCGCTCCAAGGTTTCGAAGCTGACAGCACCTTGAAGATCTATATCCTCAGGCCTGTGCCCAGGGACCCCCCACGCCCAGCATTCACGAATGGAAGAAGCTCTGAGGGATGAGAGAAGGGAGAATTCTTTTTGTTTCCCCCGGTGGTTGGGAGCTGAAGCAGAGCAGCCCCACAGGACCTTCGAACACCACTATCTCGTATAATTAACAGGAAACAGTCCTGCCACAACATGCCCTTGTTAGAGCTACTCCTACCCCCCGCAGTAGTGGCTGATGGCCTGATGACTGAGGAAATATCTGATTTTCAGGGGGTTGGGGAGGGAAGAGGATTCTCACTGGCCAGTGAGGCCCCACAAAATTATCACAGCTGAAGAAATGAGCCAATGCCGTCAATGGGGCTTTGAAACTGCTGGACCCAGCCAGGATCTGCCCCCATAACCAGATGCTTCCGGCTTCAGACATATCCAAACTCCAGACTCAGAATCCTAGAGTGCTGTGACTCAGAAGCCCCCAGAGGAGATGGCATTCCCCTGGGCCAGGAAGGATGGATAGGATGAAATACAGAAGCTGATGAAGGAAGGGGGTGGGAGACAGTGGTGGGCAAGTGTTTGGCAAAAGCCCCCAAGGGATCACCCAGATCTCAGCCCTGCCTCACAGCCTAGTAATGATAGCCAGTCTGTCTACCCCGTTAATCATGAGCTCCCAGAGGGAGGACTCTGTAGCAGTCACCTTATCGGCCCTTTCGGAGCCTGGCTCCGGGCCTGGCACACAGTAGGTGCCCATTAAATATGAAACATGCACGGTCGGGTTGTGCTCCCCACTGGCCCAGGCCCTGCTGGCCCGCTCCCTGGGAAGGAGATAATCCCTGTGTTTGAAGCTCAGTGATGTGGAACTGCCCCAGTGACCACTTCCATCTGTCCCTGCCGAGGCTGCTGGGAATGTCTTCCTGCCCTATGGCGCCGGGGCTCAAATCTGAGATTTTAGCAACAGTCCTCCTTCCCACCTCAGGAATCTGTCCCCCTCCCCACCCCCGACACTGCCAGTGCCCTGGCCCGGGCCAGCACCATCTCTCACTACAGTCCCCACCCTGGTCTCCCTGCCCTTGCTCAGATATCAGTACAGACGTATGGAATGGATGAGCAGATGTCAGGCAGGCGTGGTTTAAGAACGCATGGATTTTGCGGTCCAGACCTGAATTCGAATCTCAGTTCCATCACTCAGCTGTGGGCACTTTTCCTCGCTCGTCTGAGCCTCAGTTTCCTCACCCACAAATGGGGAATGATAATGGCTGTTCGTGAGGTGGTTGTGAGGATGAAAAAGAATGTCTCTCCAAAGTGCCCGGCCATTACTAGTGTCCTGACCGTTACCTTTTCCTCTCCACCTGCCAAGCCCCCTGGAGAACCTGGCCCCTCCCCACAAGTGGCCACTGCTCCCCGAGGCTGCCTGACTGTGCTTGGCAAACCCTGGGGACCTGACCCCAGACTCACAGGTGGCACAGCCGGCCTCGTCCACTCCACTCTCGCAGTCCTTCTCCCCATCACAGCGCCACGAAGCGGGCACACACTTGTGGCTGGTGGGTCCACAGCTCAGCTTCTCTGCGGGACACACCTGCTTGGCTGTGGAGACAAACACACGTGCATGGCTTAGCCGAGGGGGACACAGGGCATGGTGCCAACCGGTCCTACTGCCTGGCTTCAGCCACCGGGCCCGAGGCCCTGGGAATCCACCAGGGCCTTCCTGCCCCATGTCTCAGTTTCTTCGTCTGAGAAGAAGCCCCTGTCTTCCCCTAAGACTTCCTGAATCCTATAACTGACCCCACCACTGCCCTGCCTAACACCCTTTCATGGCCCCTTGGCCCCTGGCCCTCAAGGCCCTCCTTGATCCAGGCAACCCCTGCCTGCCTCACCGGCCCGACCTTCCACCCTTCCAAGCCTTCCCTTTAAGGCTCCAGCAATGTGGAGCCGCCTTGCCCTGCATGAGTCTCTGCCATTTCCAGCTGTGTGCCCTTGGGTGAGATATGCCCCATGTGGGCCTCAGTTTGCCTTCCAGATCAGTGACTCCATGATCTGAACCTGCAGATGTGAAGGGCTCACCAAGGCCCCAACAGCTCCCTCCAAGCCCCCTCCCCTGGCGACGGTGCTGAGGCCGCTGCTGAGAGCGGCCGTCGAGTGGCAGGGCCCAGCGGGACCACATAGCGATAATTACTGCAGCTGCAATCAGAGGCTGACTCAATCAGGGGCTCGAAGCCCCAGGGTTGATTCTCAATTTGGAAGAAAGAATGAGAACCCTGATCAGGCCTGGGGATGGCTCTCATCTTGAGCGTCCCAGAATGGCCCACGTGACAGACCCAGCTAAGGCAGATACATCTCAGACCTCCGTGGCTGGCTCCCTCAGCCTTTCAGGGTGTACACGAGGTCGAACTCAGTGGTCTCCAGGATGTGCCAGGCACAGTGCTAGATGCTTCCATTTAATCTTTACAACAACCCAGCAGGGTGAAGATTATGTCGGGGCCTCCAGCACGAAGGTCGAGGCCATGGGATCTGGAGCTTGGCTGCCTGGGTTCAGCTCGGTCACTCACTGGCTATCCACCTTGGCCAGCAATCCTTATCTCTGTGCCCATAAAGTGGGGACAATACTATTCCCTATCCCACAGGATTGTTACGAACACCTACGTTAATGTCTGTAAAGCACTTAGAACGCCCAGCCAGTGCTCACCAATGATACCTACTATTACTCTCCACGCGGAGCAGCTGAGGACTTGTTTATTGTAACCCTCAGTGAGTAGCTATTGAGCACTGCTGTGTACCAGACATGGCACCCATCACCAGGTCCTAGTCACACAGCTGTAAAGAGCCGAGTGAGGATGCAGTCAGCTGTGTCTGATGCCAGAGACCGGGCACAGTCCACTGCACCCTGCAGGTGGCAGGTTACTGGTGCCTTACCCTCAGTTTTTCTCTCTGATCTCAGACCAGTTTTTCTTCCTCCTCCTTCCATAGCTGGGGTGAGAGGCCACAAGAGATGGAGAAAAGGGCACAGACAAGGTGGGGTTGGGAGCGGGTATCTGAGTCAAGGCCCCCAGACACTACTATGCTGTGGGAGAGGAGTACCTCGGACCCCTAACTGTGGACCCCAAAGTTATCCCTAGGAATACATTTCACAAATATAAGGCGACCTGTTGGGAATACGGGATTCATAGGATTCATTTTACAGAAATTTCCCTTTACAAATACTGTCGTGTAGAGCCCTGGAAAGCACTGACACTCAAAGACCCTTTACAAAGGCCTCCTCAGGGTGGTAGTGCAGGGTGGTGAGGGGCCTGGGAGTCAGGAGAGGGGCCCAGAGCACCTCCATCACCCACGCACTGCAGGACCCGAGAAAGCACTTCCCGCTCTGGGCCCAGCAGAACACGAGGGGTCTGCAGCGACCAGCATGTCCTAGAGTCCTGACTAAGGGGTGGGTGTGTGAGGGCTGTTAGAAGTGCAGGTTCTTTGGCTCCAGCTCACTCTAGACTGAATCCAAACTTCGAGGGCAGAGCCCAGGCATTTTAGCCAACTCCCCCCACTCCACCTCCCCTGGTGATTCTCACGCACCCTATTTGAGAACCCCTGAGTTATCATTCTACAAGTCTAAAAGATATAGGATATTTCATCTCTTAAATTCACTCCCAGAAAAGTGATAGAGGAGGTTCTGTATGTTTGCAAGCCCCTGAGGGAACCATGGGAGGAAACAGAGGAGTTGGCAGGGAGCCACATTTACTGAGCACCTACAGTGGGTCAGGCTGTTCCATTCTGAGGAGCTGATATTTTCCCATGTCATCCTGACCCTCATCCTGCCAGGTAAGCAGGCCCTGCAGGCTGTGAGTGCAAACTCCAGGGGCACCATTCACAAAGATCATCATGTCAGTGGCACCCCTGGAATGGAGCAGGGCAGTGGTCCTGCAGGTAAGCACTCCATTTTACAGATAAGGAAACTGAGGCTCAGAGAGACCAAGTAACTGGCCCAAAATGCACAGCAGTGAGGGGCAGAGTCCCAGTTCCTTTGACTAAAAACCGTGCCCTTTTCCATCAAACCCCTCCTGCTCCTGTGGGTAGAGAAGTGGCCCAGAACCAGCCCCAAACTCTCCGCCCAAAAGCCCAGGTGACTGAAATGGCCCTTGACCTGTCCACACCATTTCCGGGGGCCTGGTTCTGCATACCCCAGTGCAGCAGGCAGCTGCTTGAATTCTGAATGAATATTTATACAGTTAATTGCATAACCTTTCAGCAAGGACAATGATTAAACAATCCGTCTGCTTCCTTTCTTTATAATTAATAAGACATTTGCTGTGTCCCTAAATAGACGGCTCTAATTACAGGCTCTCGAGGATTCAGCAGTGCCTGACACCAGCCCTCCTACCCTCAAAGAGCCAAGGCACCTTCTTGGAACGCCGGGACACAAGAGGCCTTGGAGGTCACGCTGAGGAGCAGCCACTGGAGTGACAGGAGGCAGAGGCCCAGAGAGGGGAAGTCACCTGCCCGGCTACTAGAGGCTGGGTGTTCCAACTGCTGTCTCTCCTAGAACCTTGCCGTCTCTGTTGGGATGCAGCTGTTCCCCAAAGCAGGACACAGACCTTGCCCCGTGGGCTCCTGGGTGAGGCTTCTCACCGCCCAGCCCTGGGAAGTGAGTCTGGGGAGTGTTGATGTGCAGTTATCTCCTCACGAGGTGGGTGCTATTATTACCTCTATTTTACGGATGGGGAGAGCAAAGCCCAGAGAGCGAAAGTCATTTGCTTGAAGTCTTGTGGTGAAGGGCAGAGCTGGGCCTCTTCCCCAGGTCCCTCAACTCCAAATGCACTGCTTAACTTGTGGCACTGGACACTGCACGTGAGAAAAGTAGGCCCCACCGGTCTCCTGGCAACCCTGGGCTGCAGAGGGGTCACTGGAGGGAGGAGGCTCACTGGACCTTTGCTCAGGCAGAGTCTGCGAGATGGCAGATGGCCGTCTGATGTCCACTTTCAGGATAACTAAAGCTAAAGGTCCCAGGCAGCACGACGCAGGAGACAGAGCATGGGTTTGGAGTCGGACAGGCCTGGGTCCAAATCTCATTTACTAACATGAAGGTCCTTCAACAAGTCACTTAACCTCTCTGCACCCTGGCTCCCCTCACCTGAAAAAGGGGCTACATAATCTCCCAGAGTTGGTGGGTGGTTTAAATGAGGAAACATGGAAATCCCTACACTCAGGGCCTGGAGCAAACTTGGAACTCAGCAAACAGTTGCCCTAGTTTTATTTCATGAAGTGCAGATACAAAGGGCTGGGAGGGCCCTGGTCTCACCCCTGGGGATGCACATTACACATTATTAGAGTCCACACGGCCTGCCAGGACGCAGCGTCCACCCCTGAACTGAACACCTCTCCCTCTCTCCACCTCTTGTCCTCTCTTGCCCTCTCTCTCTCCCTCCCTCCTTCTCTCTCTCTCTCTCTCTCTCTCAGAAACAGATGCCGCAAGGGATGCCTCTGGCCTGCTGTCCAAGTAACCCCAGGTTCTCCGAGGCAGGAGTGACAAACCCCACTGTCTCTCAGACATCAGGAATCCTCCAAGTCACCAAGGGCCTGCAACTGCACCCTGGAGTGGCCGGAGGCATTTATAAATTCCCAGAGAAGCCTGCACCAGAAATCCAAATCCAATGGTACTTTCTCTAATTTATAAGTTCACAAATTAACAAAAAGGGAAATGTCTGTTGAATAAAAGAATGAAAGTGCTTGACAGCTACTTATTGAGCAAGCACATCTGCAGTGTCAGGTCACGAGAGGCATAGGGGCAGACAACCTCCACATGGGGACTGCCAGCTCCGAGGGGACCAGAGGCTCAGGCAGTGGGAAGTACAGGGTCTAGCTGCTGCCCCAGGAAGCACGACATGGGACGTCCCACTGTGCAGAAGGGGGCAGTTACACCAAGCTTCTTCTCACAGGGTCAGCTGGGTTGGCCTCTAACTTGCTGGGATCTCAGAAAATCTCTGGTCTCTGATAGGAAGGTGCGCTTGGTTAATCTGTGAGGTCCCCCTTTCAGATGGGAAGGCTCTAAGATGCATGAATAAAACCTCATTTTCAATAAGCAGCACCCAGAATTGTAACTCATTCACCTTGAACTAACCTCCCCACCCCCATCCCGTGCCCCTCCCAACAGATGCCTGAAGGTGGATCACAAAGGGCCCCAGTCAAGTGAGCTATAATTAGAGCTGAAATGCTACTTTCATTAGGCACATGTCCGGGCTTTCCCACTGTGACTCCAGGCTCAATTTGATAGACACAGAATCCAGAACCAGAAGGAAACAGAGCTGGGAGAAACCCCAGGCAGCTAGGGGCAGATGACATAATGGGGGAACACAAGAAGGGGGACCTGCTCCCAAATCCCTTTCCCTTCCATGCAAACCCCTCTCACTTAGACTATTCTAAGCCTTTAAATTGGGGAGCAGGCCTACAGTCAAAACGTAATCATAAAATAAGACTGCCATTTGCTCCAGCACCGACACTTTGTGTGCATTTTTTTCATTTGATCCTCATAACCCCCCGTAAGGTAGGTACCATTACCCCATTTTGCAGACAAATGAACTGAGGCTCAGGGAGACTGGACAACTTGCCTGAGGTCTCACAGGTTAAAGGACCTAAACCCAAATATATCAGACATCAAACCCACTACCCTTTACTACTGCCTATAATCTTTCTTTGCAGGTGGGCAGGGGGCTCTATCCTGGAAGCTGGCACAGTCCCCAGGAACCTGGTAGGCTGTGGAGGTTGCTATGACAACGCCAATTAAATGGGCTGTGAATTGGCTGCTGGGTTCTCACTTGGTCAGGAGTCTGTGAGCAAGCCTGTTACCAGGTCCTGAGGCTGTGAGCAAGCCTGTTACCAGGTCCTGCTCCCACAAATTCTGCCTGACCCTCAAGGACCCACTCTGGCTGCCCTCCCCCAGGCAGCCCTCCCCACCCACAGACCTTGCCCACCTGTGACCAATGTAACTGTGCATGGAAAGTGGGTTCCTGGGCCTTGTGCCCCAGCTGGGTACAGGCAAGGGAGAAAGAAGGCCTCAGAATCCTAAGAGTCCAGGAGTCTTAGAATCACAGTCTTTGGAATTCTGGACTGCTAGAAACTAGGGCCCAGGGAGGGGCGGGAAAGTATGCAGGACCTCACAGTGAATCACTGGGAGAGCCCAGAGGAGAGCTGGACCGCCGACTCCCAGGGTGTGGCCTTGGTGGCAGCTCCCACGGAGCCCCCTGTCAAGCCTCAGAGACACTGCGGAGCCTGCCTTTTGTCCTGGAAGGCAGACCAGCCATGAACCACCTGTGTGTCTAGGAAGCAGGGCCCTCAGCTTCCCTAAGCCTTCAATTACTCAACGGTCACGTGCTCTACAGCTGAACACAAAGCAGGCCTGGGAGGCAGGAGGTGTGAGGCCCGAGGGCACCCGCACAGCCCAGAGGATGGGAAGGCAGCAAGTGCTGGGACAGGCGAGAGGGAGGAAGACAGAGGGAAATGTGGGCAGGGCAGCAGAGAGAGAGCCGGCAAGAGGGAGGGGGAGGAGGGGCAAGCAGGGAAGGGAGGCAGCCCGACAGTGCAGGGCTGGGCAGGAGGGAGATGAAAAGGAGCATCAGTGCAAAGAGACAGAGACCTGGGGAGGAGGGGGAGCCCAGCTCTCAGGCAGCAGGACAGACCCCGGTAACGACCCTGATGGTGCTGCCCCTCCCCTCCCACCTCCAGTGTCCAGGGAAACCGCAGGCACGGGGTCTGGATGACCGAGCTGATTGCCATGGTGGCCACAGCCCCCTGCCCAAACACACACTCTGGGCTGCACACAGCTCTGCCCTATATTAGCCAGGCAGCCTTGGGCAAGTGGCTGAACCTGTCCCAGCCTCAGTTTCTTTCTCTCTAAACAGATCCAGCCCCCCCCACAAGGTTGCCAGGAGGATGAGTCACAAGTGGGCGTGGCTGGGCTTTGTTCCTCCCGAAGCGAAGCTCAGGACAAAGCACTGGGCTGCCCTTGGGCCCAGACACCTGGGACTGCACCAGCTTTGGCTACTTGGTGGGGTGAGGGAAGAACAGGGCCTGCAGCAAGTCCGGGGAAGGCAGGGCAGCTGTGCAAGGAAACGAGGGGGTGCCCTGTCTCGGGCGGGGATGGCTCCTGCTCTCCCTTTCTCTGTCCCTTTCTCTTTCTCTCCCACAGAGACTGGTAGCTCTGTTGCTAGGAGACAAGGAAACCCAGTTATCACCAGCCGCAGCCCTAGATGGGACGCTGGCCTCCATTGTCCCCACCTCTGCCTCTGGGGTGACTGTGACCCTTAAGGAAGATCTGGGACTGTGACTCGCAGGTCCCTGCCAGCCCCCCCCACCCCCAACCAGGTCCCCCCCGCCCCGCCCCCTGTCCTCCACGTGCGGCCCCTACCCCAGCCTTTTGTCTCAGGCTCATTCTGCTGAAGCTCTGCCTCCGGGACCACTGGGTCCTTCCCTGCCCCCGTCTCATCTCCTCTTTAATTTAACAAATGTCACGGAATGACCTGGCGGGTGTAAGTTTGCTTTGAGGATTAGGGCCTGGAAAAGAAATCGTGGAGAGACAAAGCCTGAGTATGGGAGGTGGGCCTGGGGCTCCGCTCTGGCCCTCGCCTCGCCCCTGGCTGTCTTCGCTGCCATCAGCCGGCCCAGAGCAGAGGACAGAGCTGGGGCCTCAAAGTCCCGGCTGCGTGGCCTTGGGCAAGTCACTCAACCTCTCTGAGCCTCAGTGTCCACCTCTGCAAAAGTCAGAAAGTGACAGTACCTGCCTCATGAGGCCGCTGTGGGAATAAGATGAATGAAAGCATACACCGTGCTTAGCACACTGCCCACTATACAGTGAATGCTTGATAAGCACCAGCTGCCATTAGCACTATTAGAATTATGATTAGAGTCCTCAAAAAAAAAATAGTGGGGGAGGCTGAGGGGAGGCCTGGGGGATGTGCTCTGGCTACTTCTGGGCAGCAGGGCACAAAGGGGCTGTTTCTAGCTCCTGGGACTACAGGAGCAGGGCCCAAACCGCCAGAGGGCTGGGAAGAAAGTCCAGAAACAGGTCACCAGAACCAGCAACTAGAGGCACCGGACTGTCAGCCCGGAGCTTGCAAGGGCTCAGCACAAAGTGAGTCTGAGGCTGTGCATGACAAATCACCTCACCCGAGCCTCCCAACCTCCCAACCGGGAAGACGTGATGAGGAAACTGAAGCCCAGAGCCAGGTCCCCTCCCCCAGCCTAAGGGCAACACTCACTGCAAGTGGCCTCGGACTCGTCGGAGCCGTCGGGACACTCCTCCTCGCCATCGCACTTCCACCGCTCTCGGATGCAGTGGCCGTCGTCACAGGTGAAGTCGCTGTCCGCACAGGTCTTCTTAGCTGCAGGGCAAGGAGAAGAGCGTGAGGGGCCTGGTGGGCACAGGAGGCTTTTCTAGGACATACACTCAGGTGGCTACGGGGTGACCAGAATGTGCTGGTCTGCAAGCTGGACCACGTGACCTCCCATGGCCCCAGGAGGCCACGAGTGCCTCCCTGACCAAGAGGAGAGGACAGGAGAGAAAGGCTTATTCATTCCACACCAGGAGGAGACGGGCAATCCCTGGCCTTGCTCTCCAAGTTCAACAAGGGTGACAGGATCCATCCATCAAGGGAATGCCCATTCCCATCACACCTCTCTCTTCCCCCCAAGTCCAGGTCCACTGTCACAGCCTCCAGGAAGCCTTCCCTGATCATATACAGTAGCTGCCTTAGCCCCTTCAGCCGGTTCTCAGTCCCTTTACCTGCCTTTCCTGCTCCCCACAACCAGACTGAAGTCGAGGCTCCTTCTGCAAGCACCAGGGAGCTGGTGATAATAAATCATACAACTAAATGATCACCTTGTGGCAAGATTGATGAGGTTGTGTTTGTTCAGAGCGAGGGAAAGAGAATCTGTGGGCAAGACATCCAAATCAGTCTCTGCTCCCAAGGCGTTTATGGCCACACAGGGGGTTGGAATCCCAGCTCTGCCTCTTTCTATCTGTGTGACCTTGGGGATGTTACTTAAGCTCTGAGCCTCTGTTTTCTTATCTATATAATGGAGAGAAAGAAACAAAGGGCTCCAAGGAGAAGTAACAAGAAGTTATAATGTATGAAGATCAGGCAGCAGAGACCCTGGCACACAGCAGATGCTCAGTAAGTAGCAGCTATTGCTGTTTTTATGGTTTGAGTCTTAATTAGAAGCAAAGGAAATGGGGTGTTCTGTGCCCTCATAGGGGATGTATGCAGCAGGTCGGACTCTCACAGTGGGAGCAGAACTGGGACAAGAACACAGGGACCAACAGGGTTTGCTTTTCTCCCTGTCCCTCCACTGGCCTGATACTCCCCCGGTGCAGGGATTGCATCACATTCAGCACAGGACCCAACTCAGGGTAGATTTCAGTGCAGGGCATTGAACCCAGCGGAAACGTAGCTGCCCAGCCTCTGCTCCCACACCTCCAGGGCCAGGCTCTCCCTCTCCCCGGGAAGCTCCTTCCCAGTGACCAGCCTTGGGTCATGTAAATCCTCCCACAGGCCCTCTGACCCCCTCTGGAGCCACATGACTGCTCCCCCTGAGCAGCCTAACACGGATTTGGGGACAAACGCTAGGCCTGAATCCGTTCCATTTCTGCCTTTCTTTTCAATGAAATCCTTGCAGTACATCTGCATTCTAAGCTGAGCTTTCTTCACACTTTCCTTAGAAGAACATCTCTGCCTGTGCAGGGCTGGAAGAAACCAGAGGAATCAGAGTCTACCTACAGATGGGGGCCTGAGACCCAGAGAGAGAAAAGGGCTGGTCAGGGAAACACAGGAAGGAAGGGACGAGAACGAGCTCATTGCCTCCCAGTCCAGGACCCCCAAAAAGCCCTCGCTGAGCCCTGCACTGAGGGGTCGACATGGGTGATAAGTACCAATGTGGTACTGCCTTTTGGTAAATCACGGCTTATAATGCATCAGAAAGGAAGTATAGTTATGAACCACAGCACCTGGGGCATTTCCTAATATGAACACCAGAGTGCTCCTTCCACAGGAAGCTCAGCATCCAAAAAAGAAACATATATTCAGTGCTTTCTTTTTCCTGTTCTAACATTCTCCAAGTGCATCCTGTGTGCCAGTCTCTGTGCTAGGCACTTTACCAGGAAACCCCAGGACAAAGGGCCTGTTCTGTCCTCACTTGACATGTGGGGAAATTCAGCCCCAGGGTGTTAAGTTACATGCCCAAGGTCACACCTCGGTGGGAGCAGAGCCACAGTTGGACCTCACAGTCAGACGTCCCTCTTCCCCACCATGGCTCTCCAAACAAAATGCCCAGGGGCATCAGATACGGAAGAAAAGCCCAAGAATAGGTGGGAAGTCCATGGAAGCTTCAGCTCAGCGCTCAGTGAGCTTGTGTCTGTGCCCTGAGCACACTGAGCAGCAGTCCGCCCAGCCTGTCAGCACGAGTGCATGACCAGCAAACCCCAGGAGAGCAAGGCAGGCTTGACAAAGAAGGGGATGGAGGGGCTCCATCACTGGGCCTCGGCCAGCCAGTTGCTCGCCACGGACCCTTTCCTCCCTGGTATCCTGGGAGCCTGGGAGTCAGCTTGGCTTCCCACAGTGTGCCAAGTCCTGACAGGCACTAGGTAAAGAGGCCAGAGCAGCCACAAGCAACATCACAGTCCTGAAGGGCAGCACTGAGGCCAGGAAATGGCAGGCTCAGGTGCATGTCCCATGGTGGTGTTTTGGGGAACAGACCTGTTTCACTGTCATGACCAGTTTGGACATCTTCCACCCTTGCTCTGCCCTGGCACCTTTCACTCAATATCCCAGTGATTCCTCGTAGCTATCCTGGCAGCTTTTGCTAATCCCATTTTACAGAAGAGGAAATTGAGGCTCAAAGAGGTGAGGGTGGTAGGTGGCAGAAGTGGGATTTCAAGTCCATGTGGCAGCTTCCAAAGCTTGGACTCTTTATACTAAGTCCCTCAGCCACCTCAGCATTATCAGGCGAAGAATAAGGACCCCAGAGGCAAATGCAGTTGGGACTAGATCCCAGGGGCTGCAGGACAAGGCAATGTGGCAGATCCACCACAGACCAGAGGCACCTGAATGAAGGCTCCCTGGAATGTGCCCAGAAATGTGCGGTAGAATAAACCTGGGCCTGTGACAACTTATGCTTTGCTAATGGCCCACCCTGGGGAAACTGAGGCAGCATGGTCAGTTTCAGGCTGGGGACTAGACTAAACCACCTTGGCGGACCCTGTGTGAAGTGTAACCACGTGGAAGGATTTGGAAGCAGAGCTGAGCCTGAACCCTGGCATGGCCACCTCCTCTCTGGGTGACCCTGGGCAAGTTCCTTCTCTCTCTGGGCAAGTGAGGATGGTGGCTTTCCCAGGCAGCACTGCCACACAAGGTCAAAAGGCAAAAAGGGATCTGAGCAAGCATCCCAGTGTCAGGTTGTGCAGTGTAAAGAGCCCAACAGCCCCTTGTCAAGAGGCTACATCAGCCCCGCCAAGAGATGAGGGCAGGGCAGTCTTTTGAAGCTGTCAGAGCAAACCATGCCAGCCCCCACTCTCCTGGCCTTGGCAGCCTTGGCTCCAGCTTCCAGGGTGATTCCCAAGCTGGGCTCGAGGCCGTGGCTCTCTATTTCCAGGGATTTATGTCCCTCCACGCCAGTCACCCCTTGGACAATTCCCACCTCTGTGAATCCCTGTACTCCACAGCCCAGGAGCAGTACACAGTCATCCAGGATCTGCGACATCATAATCTGGTGCCATGGCAACAGATGGGCTGCCACAAAGGACTTGGGATTCCTAAGGGCAGTGGGGAGGGGCCAGCCCCAGGGCAGAGGGGGAGAGAATGGGAAATCCAGGACAAAAGAAGGGGGAGCTGCTAATTATAACAAGAACGCAGGCCAAGGAAAGCATCAGACTGCTCACGGTTGATGGAACTCTGTTCTGCCACTTGTGGGCTGTGTGACATTTTGCAAGTTACACAATTTCTCTGAGCCTCACTTTCTTCACCTACATTCAGGGATAAAATCTCTGCTTCAACACACAGGGTTGTTGTAAGAAGCAAACGGGCTAAGGATGGTGCCAGGACCTTATGAACTGAAAAGCAGAAAGGTGCAAGTTTGCGGCGTCTGAAGTCAGCAGCCCCAGCTGCTGTGTGTGTGACACTGGGCTCATCAGCCACATGGGCCTGCCTCCTCATCTGGATATGCAAGTGTGGAGCTGACTGAATCTTCAGCCCTCTGTGCTCAGAGTCTACGATCTTGCGAAATTGTTATGATCACTCATCACCTCCCAGCTTCCCCGTCCCCAGAAGCGTCCTGCCCCGAGACAACGTGCATGCTTCATGCTGTTATTCCCCACCCATGCTCATCCTGCGGCCCCAGTGCAGACAGGAGGCTTCAAAACAAAGATTAGCCAGGACTGCCAGCTGGAGCTGCTCAGTGTGGCTTCGTCTTGGCAATCACAATGCTCCGTCCTGTCAGAGCCCAGGGCCTTGAAGTCCCCTCTGCGGCTCTCCTGTTCTAGAAGCTGAAGCCAGGTCCAGGGAGAAGGGGCTGCTCCATGGCACAGCACGTGTCTCTGGGAGGGCTGTACTTGAGCCCAGGTATTCTGACCCCCAGTCCCACTGTGTGGCCAGGAAGCCAGGCGAGGGCTACCCAACCATCCCAGGGGTCAGGGAAGGCTTCCTGGAAGAGGAGACTGTGTTCAAGGAAGAGAGGTCATCCAAGCTGTGAGAGTGAGGAGAGCAGAGAAGGGTGTTCCAGGGAGAGGGATAACAGGCCATGGGGTGTGGAGGAGCCAGCGGAATGGCCATTTGGGGCTGGGGAGGAGGCAAGTGGCAAGGGACCTGGGAGCTCCACTAGGCCAGGGGCCAACTCACCCCGCATGGCACCAGGCTGCCCCTCAGAGGCCCAGTGCAGGGACCTGGCTTTCCCTGAGCTCACCTAGGGACTCACCCCGCCCCTGCTACGCACAGGGCAGCCAACAAAACCCACGGCTCCAAGCTGCCTCGGCCTCCTTCAGGATTTGGCGTGTCCATGCACACGGACCATCAGGCCCTGGCAGAGGAAGAGAGAGGCAGAGGGCAGGGCAGAGAGCTGCAGGACCGACCATCCACCCAGATGTTTGGGTTAAGATTTATTACCTTCCCCTTGGAGATTCATGATGCCCACTGGCTTACTAAGGGCCCTGAGACGCCTACAGTAAAGATATCAGATTGATTTTGTTTCCTCCAGCACTTCCCAAACTTGTTTAGCCAAGGAATGTCTTTGTTGGATGCCACGTCTATTAATTTCCCAAGAAACAAGTGTCCAATGAACCACACTTGACAAAACACTGCTGTGGTGCCAGCCCCTCAGATCAGAAGATGAGGCCCAGAGAGGGGAAGGACTGGCCTATGGTCACACAGCAGAGGCTGGTACCCAATCTTCTGTCTCTGGGCCAGCTCCACCAAGCCATGAAAAACAGGAGAAGGCATTCCCGGAGTACTTGGGGCAAAGTGAAGCTGAGGGGACTCCACTGGGGAGACCCCAGTCCTAAGAGCAGGGACATGTCTAGAGGCAAGCCCAGGATGGGGTCAGGGGGGAACTGATACCAGGCCACACGGGACAGGGAGATGCGAGAGATGCAGGCTCTGCCTGCCCTCAGGTTTCTGCAGACAGGTCGTGGGCCCCAGGGAACATTCTTTGAGGGCACAGCAGAGACCCACAGACAGGTGATTCCAGCTCAACATTGTTGCGGAGCCACCTGGGGCAGGTCCCTTCCCTCCCAGGGCAGTTGAGAGTCTGGGAGAGCAAAGATGTAAACCCTCACCTTGGAGCCCTGTGCACAGAGGGGACTCGTCTGTTCCCACTTCCTCTCTCAGGCCCGGACCAGCACCGAGCGGCCTGGCTCTGGCCCCGCCGCCCAGCCCTAAGGCAGCTGGGCCACTTGTACCCGGGTCGGGGAGATGAAAGAGCTGCTCCCCCCACGGTTACCCTTCTGCAGAGCTCGCCAGGCCCTGGCGTTGCCAAGACGACCACTGCCAGCAGAACGAAGATCCGGGGTGGGGGCAGGGGGCGTGCCAGGAGGCCCCGGCCTACTAACCTGGCAGGCAGATTTAAATGACAGCCCAGGAAGCTACTATTAAACTGTCACCCCAGTCAACGGCACGACAGACCCGGAGTGTTCTCTGGCTGCAGCAACAACACAGCAGGAGCGAGAGGGGGAGGAGCCAGTGGCCCAGAGCAACCTGCACCCCCTCCCGGGAAGCCCGGTCTGCCTGCCTGTTCACCCGCTGGCCAGAGCCACCCTCTCAGGCTGAGGCGGGTCCTGGCCCAGAGCTGCAGCACAGCACAGGGCCTGGAAAACTTTATTTTTAAGCAGAGGGATGCTTTTCCTAAGTGAAACCCCAGCATATAAAATAGAGTAAAATGGAGCTGCACTACTGGAAGCAGGGCGAGAGGGGACCCCATCACTCCCTTAGCAGCCCTGCTGGGGCCATGTAACCCTGGGCTCACAGCCCGGCAGCAGCAGCTCTGGGGTCCAGCAGCACTGGGTTCAAAACCGCCCCCGATCCCGCCCCTGACACATGATGTTCCTAAAAACCCTCAGTTTAAAGATCCCGTGAGTCTAATACAACATTTAGAATAGCTTTTGTGGGTTTAAGGTTCTCACTTTCTAAGGACCCAAGTTTTTAAGACTGCACCACCCTGACCCACACACCCTCAGCCTCATGACGGGACTCCAGGACAGTTACTGCATGACACACACGTGTCGACAAGCTGTGGACACCCCCCGATCCCATCCTGCAAGGGACTGTGTCCCCGAGTCCACGCTGACAGTCAGACTCGAGGCTCTGGGTGGTGCCAGAAAGGCAACCCATTCCCACAGTGTCCCGACACCCACAGAGCGCGATGGGAGGGGCTCAGCTTGCGGCTTTGTGCTGCCCAGCGGGCTCCGGGGCTCAGGCCACCACCATCCATCAGCAGGTGACATCTGAGTCCGCTTTCTCCTCCACCCTCGCATCCCACTTGGGGAGTAAGAGGACACGAAGCAGCAGATGCTGGCGGGGAGGGGTGGGCATGCGAAGGGCTTGAGGCAGAAGATGAAACAATGAAGGGGGGTGGGGGGGAGGATCACTCTTTGGGGAGGGCGCCTTTGCTTTTAAACTGGACAATGTCCTCAGCCGGGTGTCCACCTGACTCCGCATACCAGCACCTGCCAACATTTCTTTCATCTCAGCGTCCCCCTCACACAGGGTCTGATGCCAAGCAGGTGCTCAAAGAATACCTATGGTCCCACACCTCTGACAGACCGTGTGACCTCTTCCCCCTTGGCCTCAGTTTCCTCAGGTGAACATATCGTTAAGGACCCCCTCCAGCTGACATTCTGGGTCTGTGACTCTACGACACAGGTGGGTCATGCTTCACGGTGCTGCTCCAGGGGATCACCTGGGGCTTCCCACAGCCAAGTCCCTCTTCCAGGCCCTGGCACATCCCAGCTGCTCTCGGACGCTGCCCGACCCCGGCCCCGCTGTCACCAAGGGAGGTCCAAGCCATCACTGGGATATGTGGGACTCCCTGTCACCACAGGGAAGATGCACGTCTCCGAGGGACAGACGACAAAGGGGTCTTCCTGTCGCAGTGATTTGTGGACAGAGGGGTATTAAGCCAGTGACAGCTGTGAGGGGGTCGGGGGGAACGGGTGTGGGGAGAGGTGGATGGGATCAGCAGGGGTCCCCAGCGGGCGCCTGCACAAGGACCAAGCACCACGCAAGGGGTGCTGTCAGAGGAGCAGGCAGCATGGAGAGGACGGCCACTCCCCGACCAACTTCCAGGCTCAGGACTGCCCACTCCGGATATGGGACACCCACTTGGCGCTGGGATTTGAGGTTTCAAGGAAACAGCTAGAGGGAAACTCACAGTATCCTCAGGGTAGGAGCCTCCAGAAGGCAGAAGGCGTGGCTAGGAAACCCTCCACGACCTCCAGCCAGAGCCCTGCCTGGTTCCCAGCCACACGCTGTCCCTCCGCTCAGGTGAGAGCACTTGGCTGGCCCCAGTGGGGACTCAGCCTCCTCTGAACTTGGGGACCTTCCTGTCTAACCCCAGTCAGTCACGGCTCCGCCTCCCACGAGCAGACCTCAGAGCCTGCCAAGGACCCCACCTTCCAGGCCTTGTTCTCCCATCACCAGCCCCAGCGGGAAGAGGGACAGCTCTTCTGCAGGCTGGGAACCAGGCTCCAGGTCTCATTCCAGCCGGGCTCTGCCACCAACAAGCTGCGTAACACCGCCAGGCCTCTCTGGGCTCTGTTGCTTCCACCCTGCTGACTTCGAGTGGGAAACCCAGGGATCCCTGGACAAAACTCTGCCGCGGTGGGCGAGGAGGTCGGGCCAGACGGGCCTGAGAAGCTATCTCAGTCAGCAGCCGGCATCGGGTTCGCTAAGGGGGTAGGAGCCCGGTGGCCAGTCGTTCCTACCCAAGCAGCCAGGTGGCACGAAGCAGTGAATGACGGGATGATGACCCCCACCTGTCTGGGGGAGGGGCAGTCCCTCCTCACCACCCTTTGGATGGCCGCACCCTCTGCCCACAAGGCAGCGGCTGGGAAGCAGCCCCACCTGAGTGGAAAATGCAAACGCTTTCACCAGTTAGGCTGGTAGGAGAAGCGTTTTGAGAGGAGCCCCACTGGGCTATCCTGGTGATAAATGGGCAGCGACACCCTGTTATTGGGAAATCCATCCCCTGGGGCTGGCTGGGCTGCGGCCTCTCTGGGGCACCCTCTCTGGGGTACCCCCTCTGTGCTGGCCCTGGGCTTCTTGCCCAGGAGGCTGGTATGGGCTCTCTGCCACCCTCAGCCCCTCGCCAGCCATCCAGGGAGCCTTGGCCCACTGGGTGCCCAACAGGAGGCCTGAGGGTTAGGGCACTGCTCTGCAAAGTAGTTGAGGCCTGTGTCTGGGAGGATGCTGGCTTTTATTTGGAAAGAGGTTAAGACCATTTCACTGCAAACAGGGTTGGCACTGGGCTCTCCCCACCACTGGCCTGGGGACCTGGCTCTACTGTGTGACCTTGTATAAGCCCTCTGCCTTCCCTGTGCCTGGCTCTCTTCCTCCATGACGGGACTGGATTGGACGAGATGACCTCTAAGTTCCTTTTCTTTTTAGTTATGGTGCTAAAAAGAGGTCCAGAGTGAGGCTGGCAAAGGAAGGGATCTGTGGCTCAGTCCCCAGGCCCTCCCAATCCACCCCTGTGGCTCCAGGTAGGGGGCTGGAAATCCACAGCCAGTAGCCACTGTCCCGCTGAAGGCCTCTCCATCATCAGAAAGCCACCTTTCCTGGTCCTGCTGGGTTCCCATCTCCCCTAGAATCTGACCAAGTGTCTTAGCAGGGTGCTCAGGGACACTTCAGGCTGCCCCACTAACTGCTCTCGCCCACCCCTAGCTACCAACGCCTCCACATCCACCCAACGGTCATGGACAAACCGTGGGCTTGCCTACCTGGTGTCCCTACTCGTGCAGCTCCACCTGCAGGAGGTGCTTCTTCATCTCTACCTGGCAAAACTCTCCCCACTCCTCAAGGCCAGTTCAAGCATCAGCTGTTGATGGCGTCTGACAACGCCCTCTACCTCCAACAAGGCCCAAAGGAGTGGAGTTCCTGCCTGGGGCCTGCCAGGGCCCAGACACTAGCAAACTCGAGTCACCACAGGGTGCTTATTTTGCTGCCATGTTTTTGGCAGGTCAGACCTACCTGGACAGTGCCCGCAGCAAGCCTTCCAGGCTGTGCCCACCCTGGCCGTCAGTGCCGAGGTGAAGCTCTGCAGCTTGGCTGGACATCACTCATCTCCCTGTTGACAGCCTGGGAGGCCCTGGGAGGCTCCACCAGACCAGAGTGGGCTCAGTGAGTCATCCCAAGGCTCAGCCAGCCTGTGGAGCTGGCCTCAGGGAGATGCAAACCTTCCCCTCCCACTGTGGCTGGGCCCTTGACTATGGGAAAGCCCTTCACAGGGCTATTCTGGGGGCATTCTGCAAACCCAGGCCTGGGTTGTGGCGGGGGGGGGAGCTGGGGAGGAGCCTCTGAGTGGTCTGGGCTTCAGAGCCCTGGGCACTACTCCAGGTTGCCCCGACCACTGGGGTGACCTTGGACAAGTCCCTTGCCCTCCCCGTGCTTTGGTCTCCTCATCTAGACATCGGAGGAGAAAGGAGTCAGGTTTTCCATGTGCACCATTCACAGGCCTGCCTTGGTACCCTTCCAGGTGGAGAGTGGAAGGGACAGACGGAGGGCACTCCCGGCCTGTGGGCAGGGCTACATGCCCTGAGCCGGCGCAGTCAGCACCCGCGTCTAGAAGGGGAGGCAGGTGTGCAGCTGGGTGGTGAGGACAGCAGAGCACGAGCGTGGCTCAAGGTGGGTGCTCCATGGAGAGGGGGCAAGGGCCCTACAGCAGGGGCCACAAAGCAGCAGCAGCTCAGACGTGGGGAACCGTGGGGCTGTTCTGGGGACAAGGAGAGTCTCTGGCTGGAAACTCAGCGAAGGCCAAAGGAAATCTGGCAGAACTGGGATCCTGAATGAATGCGGTGCTGAGCGGCAGATTCATGACCCCAGCCCCCCGCCCCTCAGTCTGGCTCCTTACAGCAACTCTGTGAGGCAGGGAGCATCACCCCCTTTGAGAGATGAGGAAGCAAAAGCCCTTGAAAGGCAACGGACTGTCCCAAGGTCACAGAGCTCAAGGCAGGACCAGAACCCAGGGCATCTTATCCTTAATGCTTGACAAGGAAAGCAAAGGATGAGAGGTGGACCTTCCCTCACAGATATTACAGCCAAGCTGAGGAGACAAGAACTCAGATATAACAGCTGCAACCCAGAACAAGATAAGGTAGTCCTGATCAGAATCGAGGGTGGCGAGGTTGCTGTGTGGCCTCAGACAGTCATCTCCCTCTCTGGGCCTCAGTGCCCCAGCTGAAAACAAGGATGCTGAAATCAGCCCTGGGGAGCTCTCACCAGTGCCTCTCCTCTAAGGGGTGAGGGGTGCTTGGGGGACAGGGGCAGTGAGCTAGAAGCCTTTTGAGTTGGACCTCAAAGAAGGGGTGATTTTGCACCAATGAGGAAGCAGTGGGGGCTGAGGAAGCCCGCCCTGAGAAATGCCGTTTGATCCAGAAGGAAAAGGTAGATTCTAAAAGCAGATGAAGAAGGCAGTTTCTTTTCTGGCTTCTTGGTGCATTGGGAAGGAAACAAGGTCCATTCTCTGAAGCCCTTGAACATCCCAGGGGTGGTTCCAGGGGAGAAGCACGAGTGTGTGGGTGGCAACCCCACCCTGCCCCAGATTCTGGGGAGAGATGCCCCCAGGCTCCCTCATCACACTGACCACCTCGGGCTGCTCATGACTTGTTCAATCCAGCCTGCATGTGGCCAGCAGCTGTGCAAGCAGCAAGCGACTCAGGGTCCTGGAACTCACCAGTACAGGTGAGTTAACCTCTCGGAGCCTCAGTTTCCCCACCTATAAAATGGGGCTAACAATCAGTAACTACACCCCTTGGGGGGCAAGATTTAAAGGAGATTGTAGATGTTAAAATTGTAGACTGAATTGTTCAGCCCACAAAGAAGATGGAACTCTTGTCAATGATCTGGTTTATTTCTTCTTATCACCCCCACCGGCTTTCCTGCTGGGACTTTGGAGGAGAGCTGGGTCGCCTTCCTGCTGGAATGCGAGAGGGCTGGGGGCAAGTGGCAAGGGGTGTGGCTCAGATGGGAAAAGCTTCTGGGTGCCCAGAGGTGCCGTGGGGTGGCCAGCGCTGACGGGGTACTGTGTGGACGAAGCTCAGAAGGAGCCAAAGGAGCTGCAGGCAGAACACACCTGCGAGGCAGGACCTGGAGGCCCTCTGGTCCAACCCTCGAATTTCATAAATGGGGCAACTGAGGCCAGAGAAGGCCTGGGCTTTTCACACTCCCAAAGCAGCCTCGGCAAAGCAATTACACTCCCTCCTGAGACCCAGTCATGGAGCAGAACTGCAGCTTAAGAGGCTCATGGAATCGTAAAATAGCCTAGAATCACAGAACAGAATCTCCAATTCCAGGAGAGTATCTTAGAATCTTAAAGCACACGATTTAAAAGTACTTAGACCCAAATGGCTCAATGGTAGGATCATGGATTCACAGCTTCTTTTCAACTTGGAAATCACAGAGAAAATTTTAAACTTACAAACAACAGAATCCTAGAAGCTTCAAATCGCAGAATCTAATCCAAGCGCCAGGAGTGTCAAAGGCCTGTCCCTTCCCCCCCAGCAGTGCAGGAATCCTCTGTTCCCACCGCTGACATATGGTCATTCCGCCCTCTTGAATGCTCTCAGCGACAGGGGACTCAGTCAGCTGTGCCGGCTGGAGGCTGGACACGTTCCTTCCTCTTGAACAGGGAGGGAAATAAGTTCTCAACAGGAGATCCCCACTTCGTACAAATGGATTTTTCACCCCTCCTTGTTCTTTGGCTCTGGTCAGAAAGATTCCCAGGGAAGTGGAAAGGAGCCAAGAGCTGCCACAAAATGACTTTAACCAGCAGACAGGCTGGTAATGTGTTTCGGTGGGAAAAAGGAAGGAGAGGGGCGATTAATTCCAACTTGCTATGTGATAAAGGAAATTAAGGCATAATGCAGAGGAGACAGCAGTTCTATTAACCTGTGTGGAATACCAATTACTCAGGCTTCTCAAAATTGCTGGAAATAGAGAGAAAACCCCTAAAGAGAATGTGATTGTGGCCCAGCGCTCATCTGGATTAGGCTGTTTGTTTGCCCTGGCACCCTAATAATGGGAATGAGGGAAAATTCCACGTTTCCTGGGAGATGGCTCTGCCAGAGTGGGGGAGAAAAGGCATGCCCACGTGTTGCCACTGGACCGCTTGGCGAGTGCTCACAGCAGAGGGGGTCCCGGCCCACTTAAGGAAGAGTTTGGTACAGTCGGGGTCAGCACACACCCTTAGTCCTGCACTCTGGGAGGGACCCTGGGAGGGCCAAGCTTCTGATGACCCCTGTTCCCACTGAAAAGTACCAAGTCTCTGCTTCTGGAAGCTGAAAGAATCAAGTAGGGGGCCTGCTGTGTGCCAAGTACCCTGCTAGGTGCTGGTAAGCCCTGCCATTAGGCAAGGTCTTCAGAGGTGGCCTTGTCTCAGGTGCTGGTCCTGCTGGGCTAGCGCCCAGGGCTCTGGCCTGCACCGCCCACCTCTCTGCAGCCAGTCAAGGGACAGGCAGCGTGGGCAGAGTTAATGGCCAAGGGCCGCATCTCGGTGCCTACGGCCAGGGCCCCAGCAGGACTTCTGGGAGGGCTCCCGGCCAGAGCTGGGCAGAGGAGACAGTTGCGGCCGTGGGAAGTGAGCTGAGAGAGGGAGTGGGGCAGGTGCCCAGCAGAGCCTCAAGCCCCACTGGCATCCTGGCCTAGACCCTTGCCACTTCTCAGAGTCCCTCTGACAGGGGGCCGTCACTCAGGCTCTGAGCCAGCATGGTTCCTCCAACAAGATAGGTCCCACCACAGCCTGGCTGAAAGGGAAGCTGCTTCTGAAACAGCCTGCTCCGTGAGCACGCCCACCACCCATGACAAGTCCATCCTCCTCAGCCTTTTCTTCAAGTGGACGTTTTCTCCCAGTACAGAGATTTGGAAGATGCTCGTCTGCAGCCCTCTGTGGTCCTCCTCCCACGAGGGGCAGGTTAAGGAAGCAGAGCTCACATCCTGGCTTGGCCCCTTACTAGCTGTGTGACCTCAGGCAGGTTACTTGACCTCTCGGAGCCTCTGTTTCCCTCATCTAAAATTGTGATGCTGCATCCTGACTTGCAGGGTAGTTGCTTGTAAGATAACACAGCAGTGCCCGACGTAGTGATGCAAGTTCCTCTCAACTTTTCTTTTTCGCTCTCCCACCCCCAGGCTCTGTACCTAGTAGGCCCTCAGGAAGTTTTTGTTACAATTATTAAAGGACATCAGGAGGCCTGGCCATTGTCATCCTGCGCCTCCTGGTTCTTCCTAACATGGTTTCTCTGTGTATAAAGTAGAAAGAAGGGCTATTCCTTGGAGAAAAAGGTCCAGGTGGAATCACGGCCAGGCAGCCAGCTGGGCTCAAAGAACAAGCTATTTCAGAAGTGGTGTCGCCACTACTCCCCCCGTGATCATAACCCTGAGTGGGGCAGAGTCAAGACTGGCCCACCTAGGCATACAGGTGGCGAGCTCCAGCCACCAGCACGCCCTGCCATCTCCACCCGTGGACCCACAGACAGCCAGGGTCCTCTAAGGGAGCCTCTCTTCCATTACTGGGTGTGGGCCCGAGCCCAGGGAGAGCTGCATGGGGGAGGGGAGGGGAGTGGAGCTGGAAGGTACCCAGTGGCCCATTTCTGGGTGAATGGTCAGCCTGTCCAAGGTCAAGCCCATGTGAGGCCAGGGTGTCTGGTGGGCACATCTTCCTCATTCTTTGGGGTTCCCCCATTCTACTGAAAAGTCTTCCATGACCCCACATGGAATCTGAGGCCTGTTCTGGCCACAGCCTCATCACCCCGTGTTCCTGTCACTCAACTACCCTTCCCACCAGACAAGCAGCTCATTGGAGGCAGGATAAGATCTACATGGTGAGCACCAAGGGGATGCTTAGGAAATGGATGCTGGATGAATGAACGATGAATGAATGAATAAATGAAAGAGCATGTGCAATCTTGAGGCCTGGGTCTTTTCTATCTATACAGAACTTACAGCCCAAGATACAAACCATCTTTACCGTCCAGCATTCTGCATACACAGTAAAAACAATAATCATTGAAACAATGCTTTAAAAATCCTTCATTCGTGCATAATGAACTGGAGCTTCAGGGGATCCCAAGTTCTCTCCAGCTGGCTGGTACCCCCACCTCCCTCCCCGCAGGTACAGGAACCACCTCTCTGTTCTCCTTCTCCCTTTCCAAAGACACAGTACCAAGGAGAACAGAGCCAGGGTCCAGGAGGCCTGCATTCTGGTCCCAGCTGTACTCCTGAGCTGCTATGTGGCCTCGAGCAAGCCACTCACCCTCTTTGGACCTTAGTATCACCACCTGTTGGAGGAGAGGTGGGTCCCACTGCTCTCTGAGCCCTGTTCCTGCTCTAGTTCATCATCACAAGCCACATGTGGGAGACTGGAGCTGGAAGACAGTAAGTGCCAGCACTCAGCACCGAGGCAGATAGTTCTGGGGAAAGGTTCACAGTCTGCAAGGCTGGGGAGGGCACCAGCCTCCGTCCGGGGCCCCACTTCCTACCTGCTCCTCAGGGAACCCTGGAGACACGTGGCCCTGATCATAGTGTGACAGCCGCCCCTGGGCCAGGCCCTCGTCTATCTACCACACCTTGAGGTTTACAAAGCCCTTTGCATGCATCTCCTTATTTAGTTCTTACAACACCCATGAGGCTCAGAAAGGGACAGGATGGGGCTTCCCTTGTGGCTCAGTGGTTAAGAATCTGCCTGCCAATGCAGGCGACATGGGTCCAAGCCCTGATCCAGGAAGATCCCACATGCCGCGGAGCGACTAAGCCTGTGCGCCACAACTACTGAGCCCACGTGCCACAACTACTGAAGCCCACGTGCCTAGAGCCCGTGCTCCACAACAAGAGAAGCCACTGCAATGAGAAGCCTGCACACCACAACGAAGAGTAGTCCCCGCTCGCCGCAACTAGAGAAAGCCCACGCGCAGCAACGAAGACCCAATGCAGCCAAAAATTAATAAACTAATTAATAAAAAAAAAAAAAAAAGAAAGGGACAGGATGGGCCCAGGCCACACAGCAAGTCAGTGACCATCCATCGGCCCAGTGTTCTGCCCTGACTCCACCCTCCTCCACACAGTAAGAAGGATGCAGGATCTGCAGTGCAAGTCCTGACCTTGCCCCCTGAGCAACCCTGAGAAATGTGAGTGGTACCCTCTCAAGAACCTCTCTGAGCCTCCATGAAAATCCAACAGCATAAAAGAAGCCAAAGGTGTGAAAAGAGCACTGCACAGGGGGCCCCAGAGCCAGGGGGCCCCAGAGCCAGGGCTCCAGTCTTGGCCTCTCCACACACTGGCTCAGTGCTTGGGCAGGCCTGGGTTTCCCCATCTATCAAACAGGGGATGAGAATCCCACCCTGCCCGCCCCCTGCAGGCCTGCTGTGCACTTGCCAAACCTACCCCTGTCCCACCTGTGCATGGCCCACCACCCCTTCTGTGAGCATCACCTCAGCCAGGAGGGGTGGCGAGGCTGCCCCCTCTCTGCACACAGCTCAGTTTGACTCACTGCCCCCAAAAGCCAGGCCTGGGCACAGAAGTGTGCTCAGGCAGACATGCAGACCCTCGGGCGCATGCACACAGCACATGCAGATGGGCACACATGCACACAAACACACTGCCCACTTGCACACTCAGATGTGCACCACATACCAAACACAGACACACACGCCATGCTGTGCACACACCGCAGCACACGGGCCACACACCCACACATACACAGGTGGCTTCATATGACGCTCACACGCTACAGACAGATATGCATAGATTTTCCTGCCTCTCCTGTGACAGCCAGATGGTGGGATTCTCCCAGAGGGCTACCATTTAATGCTCTAATTAATTTTTAAAAAGTTCTATGTACCCAGAGCCTGGGTTTGTTCCAAATGTCCCAGGCATGGCCCAGTTAGAAACCAAGGAAGGAAGCAGACCTTAGGGGGAAGGACGGTGGGGCGGGGGAGGGGGAGGGGCTCCCACTGCCCGGGAGAGCCTGCATCCTCACCTGGAGGTCTGATACCTAGCCTAGTAAGCAGGGTCCGGACTCAAGGGTCATCTGCCCAGATGTTGTCCTGATCCTGCTTCCAAGAGCACCCTATAACCCAGGACAGGGAGAGACCCCTCGCAGCACCCCTGGCCGGGTTGTCTGGTCCTGCCTGCACACTTCGGTTCCTCAGACTTCACTGCAGAGGAAGGTGTTTACAGACACCAGGGTGGGCTCTGGGGCTCACGTCCAGATCCCAACTCACCCTTTACGAGCCCTACTGTGTGACTCCAAGGCACTGTCAGAGGAAACAATGCACAGAGCCAGCGCAGTCTGCCGGGCGAGATGGAGGAGGCGGGAAGATGACGGGCCAGCCCAGAGGGACTCGCAATGCTCCCTGCCTGCCCACTTACATGCCTCCAGTGAGGGGAAGCTCACTCTGTCTCCAGGCAGCCTGCTCTGAATGGACCAGAGCCCATCGTCACCCAGGTCCCCTGGTGAACCCCGGCCGTTCTCTGGGTCACGGTCCCTGGTGGTCCAGGCTGGCAGGAACCATGCAGCACTTGCCCTCCAGGCCTTTCCTCTGCCTTTCCCGGGGGCATGTTCTTTGCTGCTGAGTGTTTGGGAAAACGCAGCAATAAATTTACCGCCTCACTTATGAGTAATTTGCTGTCAGGAGCTCTGCATAAGCAGAAGGCTGAATTAACGAGGCTTAATTATCATGAATGTTGTGACAGATTTCAACCCAGTGGGGAAATCCCCCATCCTCGAAGTCCAGGCCCTCGCCTGCCACTTCCCAGCTCACGCGGGAGATGACAGGCGCAGGGAGAGCACTCAGAGCCGCTGATGGATGTGACCCGGGGCTGCCTCTTTCCCAGGATTAGGAGGGATTTGGGATCTGGGGGATGGAGGTTTGCAGATCAGCACAGGAAGCCGGGAGCCTTTGCAACACCAATTCCAAAGGAGTTTTCAGGCTAAGCCCTGCGTCCCTGCCTGGCTCAGTGACAAATGCATGGGCCTCGGAGCCTGAGAGACCAGGGTTCAGATCTGCCATTCACATGCTGAGAGGCCTTGGGTGAGTCACCCTACCTCTCTGTGACTCACCATCCCCGTCAGCAAAGGAACAAGACAAATCCCCCCTCACAGAGTTGTCAGAGGATTCCTGAGGTCATGCGTGGAGAGGAAAGGTGCTCCGAGATCTTCATTTCGTCCCCCCACCCCATCATGAGCATAAGAACAAACATTACTGAGTGATTACCGTGCGCTGTGCTCATCATCCATCTCATTTAATCCTCCTCATAGTCCTTCGAGGAAGAAACTACCATAGCCCCATTGTACAGATGAGGAAACCAAGACACTCAGAGGGGAGCTAATTTGCCCAAGGTCACACAGTCAGGGGGGTGAGGGGACCACAGTCACCCATGACGCTCACTGAGAGCCCCTGGAAGGATCTCAAGAGCCAAGGCAAGGGGTGAGGTCAGGCAGTGGGGGCCATGCTGGGGTGGGCACGGGGCCTGGCAGTAATGTTAGTGGAATCAATCTGTGAATGATGGAGGAAGGGGAGAAGCAGGCCCTTGGGCAGTAGGTGTCCCATCAGAGAGGTATCTGTTTTTCAACCACTAAGACTTTATTAAGTTGCCCCCCGAGGGCCCAGCCTGTGTCAGGCTCTGGGGAAGAGAAAAATGCAGTGGAAGGTACACCCACTGCTCTCAGGATTGGTCCCCCCTTCTACTCCCCTCGGCTTTCCCCCAGGGCACCCAGCGCAGCCCTGGCATGGGGCGGGAACACCATAATTTATCATTAATGATTGCCATTATTAATATTAATGTGGAGGACACCTCTGACCAGAACCAACTTTAAGGAGCAGCAGGAAGGAGGCCCAGCTCCCACCTACCCATCCCAACACCTCGGGCCGCCAGCCATCACCCTGCACACCTTAGATCACCGAACAGGACAGGCCATGTTAAGGTCCTGGGGCTCCCCCTGGAGCACAACCAGGGGAACAGGAGGGGCTCTGGGCCCCAGGTCCCCAGGGCTCACCTGAGGGACACCCAGTTGGAGTCTTGGTGTCAAGGATGTGTCTGGGAACAGTGTAGGGAGGAGGGAGTGGACAGTCTGTCCACTTATCGGGCTGACCTGAGGGTTGAGTGAGGTACCACCTGGCACTGAGTGGCAGCTCAGTAAACGATGGCTATGATTACTGACCCCCCCAACCCGGAGTTTAGTGGAGACCAGCCCTGTCAGGTGCCCCTGAGGAGCCGGGTGGGCTCGGGGGTTCTCTGGTCTCTACAGGGCGGCTCCAAGGCAGCAGGATTAGCCAGGGGGCTCTGTACAGCCCCTGTGACAGGCCTGGGACCCACAGGGCCTCTCAGGACAGAATCAGAAAGAACTCTGTTTTTGGAAATAAAAAGAACTGCCTTATAAAGAAGTGAGGTCTCCGTCCCAGGAGGTGTGCAAGCAAGAGATCCATCCATTCATTCAACAAGCATTCACTGGGCCCCTCCACTGTGCTGGGTACTGTGTTGGCCAACGGGAGTTGGGAAAGAAAGCATGAGACACAACCCTGCCTGGAGAAACCCACGATCTAAAAAAGCAAGAGCTACTGAAGTTGCCAAACTGACCCCGGGCCAGGGCTGCCCACCCCTGTACACGTGTCAGAGGCTGGAGAAAAAGCAAGAGGCCCTTTGGCATGAAGGGGGCTTGGGGAACACCCGGGGCAGCTCAGTGAATGCGCTCTGGCCCTGCAGACATGAGGTCAGGCCCCACCTGCTCTGAGCCCCTCGTGGCCCTGTGATCCCGACGGCCTCCTGGTGCCTATGCTCTCCTTGCCCTGGTCCACCTTGACCACAGCTCAGCATCAGCCTCCAGAGCCCCCACCCACCCCGAAACCCAGTCGGGGGGTTAGGAGGTGTCCTTGGAGGGAGGGCCCTGCTGGCAGCAGGGAGCAGAGGAGAGACAGGTGGCTGTCTGCCTGGACAGGGGCGAGGGCACAGCCAGTCCCAGGCAGGTGGCAGGCTCACCCCTTGCCCACTTTCCTGCCCCCCCAGCATCTACAACCCTGCCAACCATAGTTCCCGGGGAGCAGGTTCCAAGGAGGCCCAGCAGCCAGACCACCAGCTGCTGCCCCCTCCCCGTACAAACACTAGCCACAAAGCACCCTCCCCCAGCTCTGCCCGCCTGCGGTGACAGCCTCTTGGCACCAGCTCTCCCCTTCCCTCCATCTGTCAGGAATCGGTGCAGACAGACTGTGAGAACCACAAGAGGAAGTAGCGATGCTGCTTGGACCCCACCCCTCCCCCCTACCTCCCCAGCGCTCTCCCCTGCACCCCACGTCCTCTCTCTCCCCACTCCTCTCTGTGTCTTCCTTTCCCTTGCATCTGTCTCCTACTGATGAAGCCATTGACAAAGTTGGGAGTGGGGAGGGGAAGAGGACCAGCCAGCCAGTGACCCCCACTTACCGGTAATCACCACACACCACGGCCACAGCACGGCCACCCACCCAACAGTCTTCCTCCTTTACGTTCTCCCAAACCATTAAGGAGTCAAAATCCTGTGCGACTGTGGGCTCAGTGTCCCCATCTGTACAACTGGTACAGCAAATCCTGCTGAGCCCGCCTCCCAAGGGATACCAGGAGCCCAGAGGCAATACACGGAAAGGGCTCTGTAAACCACAGAACCTTGTACAAGGCAAACGGCCTGTGTCCCCAGCTTCTTCCTGTCTGATGTGGGAATAAAGATCCTAGTGCTGCCCTCCTCCTGGGAGTAGCGAGGCCAGAATGGGACATGAACAGACAGAAAAATGCCTTGAAGAATATAAAGGGCAGCAGGAACGCAAAGGCAGGGCTGTCGAGGTAATGATCCTCACTGTATTGATGTGAGGTGAGCAGGGCAGAGCTGGGGAAACTGAGGCCCAGAGGGAGCCGTCACACAGCTAGCTGTGTCAGAGGCAGGGTCAGAACAAAGGCCACGCCTCCTGGCCACGTCCACACCAGCGCCCCAACCGGGACGCTCAGCCCTGGCTCCTCCAGACCTTCCAAGGGGGTCTATGTCTCCTTGAATTCTCCCAAAACGTGGGGAAGAAATCAGCTTTTTCCTTTCTTTAGAGTGAGCCCTGCCCGACTGGCAGCAGAACCCACAGGTAACGGGGGAAGACCTGTTGCAGAGCCGGAGGAGCAGCGACGGGGGTGGGCAGGGTGCAGGCCGGCGGGCCAAGTGTCCCATTGGACATGAGACTTTTCATTTTAAAACAGGGGTGGTTCCAAGCCGGGCACCCTGCATGGGAGCAGGCGCTTGGTAATGCCAAAGTGCGGGCAAACATGGGGGTGGGTCTTTGCACCGAACAGAGAGTATAACCCCTTTCCCCCTTCATCCCGGCAAAGCTTGGCCCAAGGCCCCACAGGCCCCAGCGGGGAGGAAGTTCTGGTCTAGCTGCCGTCTCAGGGTCCTGTGAAGCCACGTCTGCCCCCAACTGCAGCACAGATGTGCCCAAGGAAAAGGGGAAGGAGACATGGGTCCTCCACCCCTTTCACTGCCAAGGAAGCTTGAGGTTCAGAGAAGCCAACTGCCCAAGGTCACATATTGAGTTGGGTGGCCAAGGCCTGCTTTTCCATCTGCAGGTCCTTCCCAGGTCCCAGCAGGGCACTGGCACAGAGTAGGCCTGCAGTGGATGCTGGAGCTCAGACTCGAAGGCTCCAGTCCATACCAGGCACTTCTCGGAGGCTCACAGAAACACCACGTGCGAGCGGGCACGTGGCGCAGGAGGGTGCAGCACGAGGGGCAGGAACACAGCCTGGGGTGGGAGGGGCGCTGGGCGTGTGAAAAGCCAAAGACCCCCACCCGCTCTCCTCCCTTCCCTGCTTCTTCGCAGGCCCTAGCCAGGGCCCCCTGCCCCATCCTCCTGAGGCCCGTGGTCTGGTGTGAACCACAGACTCTTAATCGGACCATCGTGATGCAGAGTGGCGAGGATGGAGATGGAAGGAAACACAGGGACGGGGGAGCCCAGAGGAGGCCCTGACTCAGCTGGGGTGTGAAGGCTCCCTGGAAATGGAGACTCTTGAAGCAAAGTGGGGCTGGACAAGCAGAGGAAGGGCCTTCCAGGCAGAGGGACCCACATGTGAGAGTGTGATGATGCCCCTGTGATATCAAACACATGTGGGGTGTGGCTGGAGCACAGAGCCATGGGGTTTGGGGGGACAAGTGGATGGTGAGGTCTGCAGCAGGAGAGATGCCAGGTATGTGTTTGGGTGTTGAAGGGCCCTGAATGTTAGCAAGCAGACTATCCTGTGAGTGGGGGACGTCCCTGTAGGACGCTGAGCAAGGGCAGGACAAAGCTCCGCGTGTCTGAGCCCTCGGGGCAGAGAGGAGAATGGACGGGAGGGAGGGAACAGAGACGAGGTTGGTGCTGCTGCCGTGGTCCGGGGAGGCTGAAGTGGGATGGGGAAAGGGCCTGGACCAGCAAGTAGGAGGGGAGGATCAGGCCTTGGTGGCCGTTAAAGGTAAGGGAGACGGGGGCTGTGATGACTCCCAGGTTCCTAACCAAGGCCAGGGCAGTGTCCATGCTGTGGACTGGCCTCAGGGCAGAAGAGGTCCATGCACAGCCCCCAGTGCCCGTGTGCCCGGCCACAGGTCATCGCAGGGTCTGGGCACTGCCACCTTGCTGACCCGGAGACAAGCTGTCTGCAGAGGTGTCACCTTTACTGCTGGCCATGGCACATCTGTCTTCAGCCCCCCACTTCCTTGGGAGGTAGGTCACGGTTACAGAAAGCAGCCAGTATTTATAGAGCCCAGAGTGTGCAGCCCACCAGGCCCCAAGAAGCAGTGGCCAGAGAGGGGATAGGCCTTACCCGAGGCCACACAGCATGTCAGCTATCACAGGCCAGGAAGGGACACTGAGCAGGCTTGGAGTGAAGGTAGGGGGCCGTGTTTGTGAGCAGAGGTCCCAGAAACAGAGCTGGGACCTGGGTAGGGCAGGAGCGTCACAGGAGACAGATTTGAGATGGAAAGGAAGACAGATTTTGTAACAGGAAGGGCTATCCAGGGACAGAAAAAGCTATCAGGTTGCTTAGTGAGCTCCCTGTCCCTGAAGGTATTCAAGCAGACAATCCCCCCCTCCCCAACTCCAGCCCCTGGGGCTGCTGAGGGGATTCCTGCATTGGGGTGGGGGTGGGGAGCCTGCTTTGGCCAAATGAAGATGCTGCTCCAGGGCTTCCCTGGTGGCGCAGTGGTTGAGAGTCTGCCTGCCAATGCAGGGGACACGGGTTCGAGCCCTGGTCTGGGAGGATCCCACATGCCGCGGAGCAACTAGGCCCGTGAGCCACAACTACTGAGCCTGCGCGTCTGGAGCCTGTGCTCCGCAACAAGAGAGGCCGCGACAGTGAGAGGCCCGCGCACCGTGATGGAAAGTGGCCCCCGCTTGCCACAACTAGAGAAAGCCCTCGCACAGAAACGAAGACCCAACACAGACAAAAATAAAAATAAATAAATAAATAAATTAATTAAAAAAAAAAAAAAAGATGCTGCTCCAGCCCCAAGAGCCACAGCTCACTCATTCACTCACTCAACACACATTCACCAAGGCTTGCTCTGTGCCAGGCCAGAGGCAGCGGGCACCAGGGGCAGGTGGAGCAGAACAAGAGAAACCTCATCTCTCAATCTTCCCCACCCCCATCCAGGGGCGTGAGGCCAAAGCTGGGCAGGGGGCAGAGGACGGAGGCCCGGGCTGCCCACGCTCCATGTCACAGGTCTGAGGGGCTGGGCTCCCTTATCTTCCTGGGCACATTTGGGGCACGGGGCCAAGGGCTGGGCAGGATCAGACACAATGCAACCTCCTCCTGCACCCCACCCCTCCTGGAGGTCCCCAAGGCTCTGGGCTCATTTCCTAATGAGGTCCCTGGAAGGACTCTTCCTAATTAAATTAGGACAGTAAGTTATGGCCTGTGGCCGCGGGGTAAGAAGCAGGGACAAAGGTGACTTCTGGGGGCACTCCCTGGCCCCTCCCAGCCCACCCAGCAGTGCAGCAGCCTGGCATGGGAGGGGATTCCTAAAGGACAAATGGGAGATGGAGGTTCAGAAAAAGAGGTCAAAATAAGTGGAGCAAATCTTGAATGGAGCACTGATCACGTCCAGACACTATTCTTGGTGCTTTTCCTAAACAAACTCATATAATCGTCCAACCACCTAGAGGGTTAGGTGTTGATGGCTCCATTTTAGAGAGGAGACAAGTGCTCAGAGAGGTGAAGTAACTCGCCTAGGGTCCCACAGCTAGGAAGCGGTGAAGGATGGACTCGATCCCAGGCAGCCTAGTTAGAGGCCCTGCTGTTATCTGAGTCACAGCGGAGTTGCTCATGGATGAGGCAATGCAGAAGCAGTCAGACGTAGGGGAGCTGTGGGGCTTCCCACCCCCATGTCTATGGCTCGCACCTGGCCGCACAACAAGCAGAGGTTTGGAGTCAGACCTAGACAGGGGTCAGGGAATCTGAATTTCAAAAGCTGTCCAAAGTGACTCAGACTTCTGATCCAATCCTCACAGGTGGGAAAACTGAGGCCCAGGGAGGAGCAGAGACTTGCCCAAGTCCCTCAGCAAGTCAGCGACAAGGTGAGGCTACCTGGCTCCTGGTGTGGTGAGGGTGAGAGCCTGGGGGGGACTCGCTTGTAACGGATCAACAGTGACAAGGGCTCAGGCCTCTGCTTCCAGGGGGAGAACTCAGTGCAGAATTTGCAAGTGTGGGAGAGGCCAAAGGCCAGGGAGGGGGGGGGGCGAGGGGTCTGGGAGAAGGGGTGGCAGAGAGAACAGGGGCTCCAACCACACGGCTGGCAGACCTCTGTGTCCTGGTATGGCCCAGTTCCCGGTGTAGGAAGAACCGACTGGCTCTGTGAGACCCAATGAGGCTTCAGATACTGTACCCAGACCAGGAATTGCTCATTACCCGCGTGCACAGAGCAGGAGTCTGGGGTTCAGATTCGAGCGACTTGTCCCAGGCCTCCAACTAGGACGTGGAAGGACTGCAGTGGAAACCCCAGTCTAGCTGACACTGGGAGGCCATGTGTTTGCCTTGTCCATGCACCTCCAAGAAGCAGGCAGTTGTGCAGATGGGGGACGAAAAGAGGGGGAGACATGAGAGCATTACATATGCAGCATATTTAAAGCCTGGGGCTACAGGTATTAAAGAATTGGCCTGGTCAGACTCAGCAAAAAAGTAAACAGGAGGAAACCCCCGAGTGGATATAGGTGCTGCTAATAAACAGTTGGTTCCGGCTTTGCGCATACGGTTTAGCCACATCCCCTGTGTGATGGGTTGGATTTCACAGCCCTTGCTCTCTGCTCTGGGCCTTCTGGGCCTCAGGGAACGGGGGCAGCTCCTTGGACCGCCACGTCTGGGTCCTGGCCATGGCGGAGCTCCTGCGAACTCCGTGGTTCTCAGGGGGAAACAAAAGAATCCCAGAGAATTGGGGTTGAGAGGGGCCTGGAGATGCCCCGCTCCCAATGAGCAGAGACCCAAGAGGGGCAGAGACCTGCTGATGGCCATTAGGTAAGGTAGGAGCAAGGGTGGAGCTGAGGTGGGCCTGGTCTCTGGGCCATGGCGTTTATATCAACCTCAGCCCTCTGGGTGGGGCGTGGGTGGGTGCAGACAGCGGGCTATAGGCTGAGGCTTGGAGGGGAGAGGCTGCCATGGCAGGGGGCAGGCTGGGAACAGAGACTGCTGGCACCTCTCCAGCTACAAATAATTCCCCGCCACAAACAGCCCAGTGGGGGGCTTTGGCTTTCCCTTGGCTGGGCGGCCTTGGCCAGCATGGGAGGAAGAGCGTCACCTTGTCCCTGCAGCCTCTGTGCATCCAGAACAGTCACCTCCCTCCTGGTGCACACCCGCTCTCTGCGCACGCACACCCCATGCACACGCACGTGTGCCGGTGCACATGGCCGAGTGCGGCTCTGAGGGTGATGGGGGCAGCAGATGGCAGCTCGGGGTCCAGGAAGTGGAGAGGGAGGGCGGGCGGGAGGAGCACTGGTGTGAATATCCCTGGATTCACGCCACCAGGAAAGCCCACCCCTGGCCTCCAGCTATTCATACCAGCAGCTTAACCTGGGCCGACGGGCCCTTCCTGCCTCTCATCAGCTGCCAACTCTCTGATGTTAAACTGGACCCACTGGTGAACCAAGGCCCCCTCCTAGATAACTAACTATGCCAGGCCCGGATGGTTAACCAGCTCTCCTTGGTTCTCTCTGCTTAACCAGCTCCCCTAGGCCACCCAGGAAGCAGCCACCCTGGGGCCCCCGGTGCAGATGGCAGCAGATGAGATGATTCCTAAGGTCCCTCCCGGCCCGAGAAGCTGCTGTTCTCCCAGGCAGCCGAGTCCTCCCAACTGGCCAGCTGACCTACATCTCTCCTGCTGCTATTTCAGCAACTGCCCTCTTGTTATGTCCTTGGAGGAGGAGAAGGAAAGCTGTTGACGGTCGCTTCTACTTGGCGGGGATCACGGGCTGGGGAAGGGGAAAGGGGATGCTCACTTCAGGGCCAGGTCTGGGCAGAACACTTTACATCAGCCTGCACACCTTTGAGAGGTGGGCTCATCACCCCCATTTCAGAGACCAAGGATCTAAAGCTCAGAACATAAGACGCATACCAGGGACCCTGGCTAGTGGGTCACAGGGCTGGTGGCCTGACTCCATTTTTCTCCATCACTCCACTGCATCCAATGCAGTCACGGGCACAGGAAGAAGACAAAAGGGAAAGTGGCCCAAGGAACCTGGGTCTTAAGGCTGAGTTCTGGAAGTGGACCCTAAAAAGCCCAGCTACCCTCCATCTGCCTGCCTGGAATCCACCCACAAAGCCAGGTACACTCCTACCAACCCTCACCAGGCATTAAGGAGCTCGAGGGCCACAGGTCCCCCTCCCCCAGGCCAGGACTGGTCCTGAGCCCAGCTCCAGGGAGAAGAAATCTGCTCAGAGTGCTGGTTCCAGTGCAGGTGGAGCAAGGACCAATGGGTAAAGGGGAGATGAAGTTCAGAGAGGGAGAGCCCCTCACGCAGGGTCACACAGCAAGTTAGGGGCAGGGGCAGAACAACTTTTATAAAGCTGTGGAGGAGACAGATTCTACAAATATCTTGAGAAAAATGAAGACCAGTTATACTCCCTTCTGTTTTCTTTGGTGGGGGTGGGGAGTCCTTGGGGCCAGAACACAGTTGTCCCTTCTCTTTGCTTTGTTTTGTGAGGCCTGGATCTGGCTACTTTGTCTGCCCCACGGGGCCAGGGTGAGGTGGCCCTGTGCTCAAGGAAGAGGGAGGTCCTGCGGGCCGCCAGCCTGGCTGGGAAGGGCCATGGGGAGCCAGGGGGTGTTGTGAGATAGGAAAACATCTCCTTGAGGGAGAGCGACAAGGTGAGGATGAAAACGCACATGCTCAGCCATGCTTTTCCTAGGACTTTCTCTTAAGGGAAGAACCAGACAGCTGCACAAAGGTGTAGTACTGATATTCACCCCAGCACTGTGTAGAACAGGAAAAAAAAAAAAAAAAAAAAAAAATATATATATATATATATATAACCAACTAAACACATGTCTCTCAATAGGAGACTGTGTCATTAAATTAGGGAAGATTCATGCAGTGGACTACTATCTAGCCCTTTAAAACGATAATACGTATCTACTGTTACTGACACTGAAAGATGTACATGATGTGGGGAGAAAACAACTGGCATAACACACGTTCGTTTTGCAAAAACACTCAAAAAACAAACAAAAAAACCCCCAGAAACACACATGTTCATGCACACCAGCTCGCATGCAGAGAATGCAAGAACACCTCTGGGAGGACAGGCAGCTCCCATGGTGGTATAACCAAGGGGGACTCCTACCTTCCTCTTTTCCCTTTTCTGAATTGTCTGTGTGTTTTCTTTTCTTTAAATTACAAGCATGAAATTACCTTTAATCGGAAAAACTTACTTCCGTTGGAAAAATAAAGGAAATCAATTGAAGTGAGTTTCAGCTTCAGCACTACCAGTAACAGGCTGTGTGGCCCCAGGCGAGCCCCACGCCCTTGCTGAGCCTCACTTTCCTCATCAGGAAAATGGGGGCGATAATGAACTCCTGCACCACCTTCCTCCCAGAGCAGCTGTGAGGCACAAAGTGGAAAAGGCCATACTGTGGTTCGAATAGGCTGAGAGGGCCGGAAACTGAAATAGTCTCCAGAGTGGCTGGGGTAAAGTCCCCTGTGGCATCTCAAAGCCAGTGACCAAGGGAGGGCGGTGGTCACGTTGACCATTCCCGTGTACTCCCAGACTGGCAGACCTCAGAGAGGCTTTGGGCTGCCATATCCAAGGGGCAGGTGCGTGGAGGCCGTGAGGGGTCATGGGAACTGTGTGGATCTAGGAGCCCCATGGCCCTGCCTCTCTGGGTGACTCTCCTAGTCACTAGAGGGTGTTCCAAGGGGCCTGATAATAAGCTGGGTTCCTCGCCCCCAAAGCAGCCGGCCTGTGGGCACCTGGTCTGGGCCCTACCAGGGTCAGGGAGGTCAAACCAGGTGCAGGGGGATGGGGGAGCTCACAGGCAGGGCCCGCTCCTGAGCCACTCCAGCCAAGGGGCTATTCCTAGGGCCTGTGACATACACCGGCTTGTAACAGGAGCCATGGCGAGCACGACTGATGATCAAAACTGCCACCTGGGGCCGCGCTCATGCTTGGGGGCACCCAGGGGCCAGAGCTGCTCAGGAGGGAGTCGGTACACCCACTGGCAGGGGCTGGCAAGGATGGATGCCTGGGGTACCTAGACAGGAAGGGCGGTCGCAGCACACCCCAGGCCACTCCCACTGCAGCTGTGACTGGGATGTGTGAACGTGTATCTCTTCCTTTCACCTGTGTCACAGTGCAGCCGGACAGGCATGGCCCAGTCCTGCCGCTGACCTGCTGGCCTGCCTGGGGCAAGTGACTTCACCTCTCAGAGCCTCGGCTCTTTCCCTGTGAAGTGCAGTGATGATGCTTCCAGGCACCGGCTGAGGGAGGTCTTGCATGAGAAAGCCCCCAGCAGTGAGCATGCTCATGAACTCTTACTATAGTTAACAATTTTATTTTAGACGAGTTCCCAGCAATCTGGGGGTGGGCAGCAGACCGCAGCCAGGGGCAGTGTGCACCTGCGGTCCCTTTCTGTGTGCAGGAGCCAGTGCCCGCCTGCAGCCTGAGAACACCTTGCTCCCTGGTCCAGCAGGGAAAGGAAAGGGCAGGCGGGGTGGCAGCAGGTGGGAGCGTACTGTTCTGACTCAGTCCCACCCAGGAATGGAGGACACCCTAGTTCTGAGAATGGGTCCCCGCTGACACCTGGAGCTGACGTCCAGCCACCAGGGCCTCGGTTTCACCTTCTGAAGCCTGGGGCTGGGAAGCTCCCAAGTTTGCAGGGTGAGCACTGAGAGGCCTGCGTGCCCAGGCCCTGTGTGACTGTGGATGTCACTGGTGCCCTCGGGGCTTCAGGTGACCCAGCTCACAAGAGGGGCCTGACTATGGTCCCTAAAGGAAGCCCAGCTCCCTTCTCCAGCTTCAAGGACCCCTCAGGGCCTTCTCAGAGGCCCCTGGGTCCCCTACATCTGACCGATATCAGCTTCTCACCCTCAAAAGTGGGTGACATTTCCTCAGTCCATTCATTCATGCACACACCATCCCTCAAATGCCTCGGCTCTGGGCCAGGCCCTGTGGTCCCCCACCACAGACACTCCCAGCAACCACGAGCTCCTACGATGAGCTATTACAAGGGTGCACAAAGCCATGGGCATCCAGACATAGGAGAGGTTAGATCACACCAGGAAGACAGGGAAGGCTTCATGCACGTGGTAATGAGCTGGGTTTTGAAGGATGGGTAGAAGCCAGGGAAGGACAATCCAAGCAGAAGAAAATTATGTATGTATGAGACCTAGAGTCAGCAAATTACATGGGGGTCAGAGAACCAAAGTCCACATTTTGGATGACTTGGGCTCTTGGCCTTTTCTGAGGAAGGATGGTAATATTGGAAACGACACTCCTTGAAGTCATCTGCATCAGAGACATATCACTGGGTCCTCAGTTTTCCTATCTGTACAATGGAAACAGTACTCACCACCCCACAGGCAATGGCCAAGGAAGGCCCTTGGAAACTGTGGAGGGTCACACTCATGGGGGGTGCTGGACAAGGGGGGCCTTATGTTGGGGCTCCATGTGGTCTCCGAAAAAGACGGTCCCTCCTAGACAGAAACCTGTAGCACAAGGAGGCATCACTGGACACTGCAGCCCCTCACCCTCTTCTTCCATGACCTCTGGGCCCCAGGCCCTCTGACCCCAACCAGGTAGACAAAGCTCAGAGAGGAAGACGCTAAGGAAGAGTCCAGGCTCCAGACTGGACAGGCCTGGGCCAAATCCTGGCTCTAGCACTCAAACATCATGACATTGGCCAAGTTGCTTCTCTTTGAGCCTCAGTTTCAATCATCTTTAAAATGGGAATAATAAGAAAACAGCCCTCACAGGGTTGTGAGTAGTAACGTTAATGAATTTAGATTGTCCAACATGGTGCCAGGCATGGGGGTAAGTAGCCAGTATCTGTTATTAGTAATTCCCTCAAGGGAGCTATTTATTTTGGAATCCCTCGTGCTCAGCACAAGGCTAGCAGAGCAGACAATGTGGAGAAGACAGATCTGAGACCGAGGGGAGAACAGGGACATGTTGTGGGAGCTCAGGGGCTAGGGAGCAAGAGGACAAGAGGTCAGGGAAGGCCACCTGGGGGAGGTGGCATCTCCACCAGGCCTTCAAAGACTGGGTGATCTGGGCATGCGGGCATTTGCAGAGCAGGTGTTACCAGTGCTGCTGAGATCCAGGGCCCCGAGGCCTGTCTGCCCAGCCCCCAGAGCAGGGCCCCATACCCTCCCCTAGGCCCAGGACTGGCTTCATGGGGATGGCACTGGCCTGGGGGTCTGACCACTAACCCTTGGCCAGGAGACTTCCACTTGGTAACAGCCCTGAAGGGTGGCACAAATAAGCCTATACCCTCCTGCTCCATCAGCCCTCTGGGTCCTCTCGCTCCACACCCTCTCCCTGGGGGCATCTCTCTGGTTTCACCTGCTGTTGCTATTTCCCCAAGGAGGGAAAACTGTCAAGTCAGCTGCCTGCAGACAACCGAGAGGACTAAGCCAACCAGCCCTGAGGCCTACTGCACTCAGAACCCCCAGCAGGCCTGAGAAAGCCCAGGGGGTTCCCAGAGGGGAACTCCGTCCCAGGAGAGCCCCTGGGAAGCCACATGGGAGAGTCTTCAGCAAACACTCCCAAGGCCTGCTGGGGCCAGCCGCGGAGACACTGACCTGGCCCTAGTGAAGGGAGAAGCTTAGGCGCTGCGGGGCAGAGCCATGGGGGCTGTAGGGCTTCCTCCCCGTCCCAGGCACAGACAGGTCTGGAAACCAGCCTTGGGACAAGCATACGGCCTGAGGGAAGCCTTCCTCTGCCCCACCCAGGGCCCCGGCCACTCATTCACTGAGACCAACCAGGCCTGTTTGATTCATTTCTTCCCCCAGGCCCTCCCTAGGTACCTTTCTCCACTCCCAGGTCCATCTCAGGGCCGAATGGCCTTGGGACCACCTCCACCATGGCTGGGGAACCCTCTGGCTGAGGCACGCCTCAGCTGCGGGAGACTTTGGATCTCGGGCTAAGCAAATGCGGGCAGGAGAACCAGGGGGTCCTGGCAGACAGGTATCTAGAGACCTCAGTGAAACTCCTCCTCCAGGAACGGACAGACCCACTGCCATTCATTGAACACCTACTGCTTACCAGGCACATTATCTCACTTAATCCTCATCACTGGGAGGGAGAGACTATTATCACCTCCAAGGCCATTCAGCCAGAAGTCACAGTTGGGATAGAAAACCAGGAGTATCTGATTCAAGGCCACATTGAGTTATTCCAACACACATCTCTAAGTCCCCTCTTTCGACTCCTGTATCTCAGCCCTGGGGAAAGAGGGTAGCAGGGAGGGCTTTCTGGAGGAGGTGATACCTGCACTGATGACTCTAAGATGACAAAAAGAAGGTAGCCAGGTGAGGGAGCAGAAAGTGTTCCATACGGATGGAATGGCACGTGCAAAGGCCTAGCAGTAAGAAGCAGTAGGAGGGCCAGAATGTGACAGAAGTTTGGTGTCACAGGTTCATAGGAAGAGCAGGAAGGGGCTGGAGGGCAGTGGGCAGTGGAAGCTGGTCACAGAGGGCCAGATGCAGAGGAGTCTAAGCTGACCCTATCCTATGGGTACATGGGAGCTTCAGGAGGACTCCGAATGGTGGAGCTGGTGGGTCAGATGAGGAAACCGAGGTTCAGAGAGCGCAGCATGATCCGTCAGATGACTCCATCCAAAAAAGGACACGAAGCTGGGCCTCGTGTCAGGGGTGTGAGAATGGCCTAGGCCAGGCGGCACACTGAAGACCAGATGCGGGCTTGCAGCCCCAGCTGGGAGCTGTGGCCGAGCTTTAATTATTTACAAGGCTGCTTCCCAGCAGGCCTCAGCACTCCTGCAGCCTGGCCTTGCCAGCTAATGAACTCTCGGCCATGGGAGACCTTGCTGCGGCCACTCTTTATTAAAACTGGAACGGAGGGGTGATGGGGGCTGGGAGAACAGGGCAGCCTAAAGAAGCCTGAACAGGTAGAGGAAACTGAGCATACGACCGGTCCACCTGTCTAAGCAGTCCATCCACACGGAGAAGCGCAGAGTTCTTCCCAGAGCTGGAAGTGGAGTTGGGGGGTTGATGTCCCCTCAAGATGGGGAAACAGAGGCCTGGGAGGACTTGCCTGAGGTCGTCAGCTAGTGCTTGATGCAGCACAAGTTCCATTAGTTGGGTGCCTGCATTCACACCCCAGCAGTTTCAGTTTCACTTAAAAATCATACACCTTAACCCCTCTGTGCCTTTGTAAAATGAGGAGAATGTGGGTACTTCCAAGAGTCACCCCATTTTATAGACTCGAGGTGCATGAGGTGATACGTGTAGAATCTCAGCACAACTCCTGGTCCGCAGCAAGTGCTCGGTAAGTGTTCATTGTTGTTGCTGTTACTACTCCGGGGGCAAAGGGCTGGCTGGAGACCAGAACCCCTGTCTCTGCTCCCAGACACTAAGCAGCAACAGGAAACTGAGGCCAAGGCGCCAGCTGGCCTACGTGACCCAGGTGCAGCCAGGAACTCCACCCCTTCCCCCGGCCGGGCCGCCCCTGGGCTTCCAGCCCCTTCCTCCACTTTGAAGGCCCTTTGAGCTGGGAACTGAAACCCCATGAGCCTTTCCCTTCCCCATCCCCGTCAGCTCTATCTGTGTCTCCAAAAGGCCAAGTCCCATCCGCTGCGGGTAAGTTTCAGCACTTAGAAGGTCTTAGTTTGAGTTCCAGCTCCAACCCTGAGGAGCTGTGTGAATTTGGGGGAGTCATTTCACCTGTCTGAACCCCAGTTCTTCCTCTATAATGTGGAGACTGCATCACCTATTTTTAAATGGTAAGCTCTGAGGGAATGGCATTAGTTACCATCTTTCAAGGCCTGCCTAGCTGTCTCTTCCTCCAGAAAGCCTTCCTTGGCTTCTTCCACATACAAGCTCCCTCCCTCCAACCTCCATCAGCTCTCAGAATTTATGGTCTGCATTCTGGCCCCTTTGGGAGCTTGAACTCATTTTGCCCCACAGAGACTTCACTTACAAATGGCAATCCCCATTTTGCATGCCGAAAGGTATAGAGATGGGGTGATTCAGGCCCTCTCACAGGGTGGAATGGTTGGAGTGGTCCATAAGGCAGGGAGGATGGTTCCAAGAAATGCAGCTCGGGCAGGTGGCCCGGAATGGAGGGAACTCCCCAGATGGGGAAGGAAGGGGTGACAAAACACCATTTTCCAACACCACGCCGCCTCATACAGCCACCCAAAGCTCCCACCCCTTTCTTCAAGATTTCTCTTTCTGGCCCCTAGGGGTCCCTTTCTAAAGACCTTGGTGGTGTGAACATTCATCCATTCCCTTCTCTTCAGCAGCCCCATGTGAAGACTTTCTATGGGTATAACTGATGGTGGAGCAACAGCTACCCCCCATTTGGCAGATGAGGAAACAAGCCCAGAAAAATCCAGTGTTGGGGACGGATACTTGACACCAACGGCAAAGCCCTCAACGTCGGTTGCTTTTGTTCACTAACTCTCTGCCTGTGACTCCACCCCATCCATCTCAGAATGAAAGCAGGAGCCCAGAGTGGCCATCAGATTGGCCCTGGTCCCATCTGGGGTCACCCAGCCACCTGCTACTTCACTCCTCCATCTTGCCCAGAGCCTCGATGGAGATGAAAAGCACCCGGATCACCCTCCTGGGTCCTTCTGCCCCACCCTCCCACCGGAGCAGACAGTGCCCCTGAGCTAGGAGGCAGGTGGACACCCTGACCAAGTTCTGTCACTCTCAGCTGTGTGACTTTAGGCAAATCACTCAACTTCTCTGAGCCAGAGTTCTTATCTACAAAGGGGGATGACAAGAAACACTTCTGCTCTTCACAGCCGCCCCCCACAAAACTGTTGTTATACAGAGCCAGGGATAAGGTAAAACCAGCCCAGAAATGCACAGTTTCCACTTCCCCGCCTCATCCTCAGCACTCCCACTGTAAGGGAACCACAGAAGAACAACTCCGGGCGAGGAGACTCACTATCACATTTTACCCTGGCTCAGGCATTTTCAGAATTTCAATAGCATTGGAAAATGGTTAGGGTCATAATTAGGCTAAGAACTCTGGAGTCAGGTGCTTAAATGTAAGCTCCTACTTAGCAGCTCAACAGCTGTGGAATAACTAACTTGATCTCTCAGTGCCTTGGGGTTTTTTTGTTTTGTGTTTTTTGGTTTGTTTTGGTGTATAAAATAGGACTGCTCTGAAGGTTACAGGAGTTTATATAAGATAAGCACTTACCACAGTGGTTGGCATACAGCTAACAGTCGGCACATGTTAGTCGCATCACTTTCAATTACATTTCTAGAACTGGTCTTCAAAACCAGGGCAGGAATCATTAGCCCAAGTGGTCAGGAGAGGAAACTGAGACAGGAGGGAAAGATGCGCCCATGTCACACAGCCAAATCTGGGTTGGTCTGAGAATGAACCTGGAGGCTGACTGGCAAACCCCGAAAAAAAACACTATAACTCAACAGACAATGCCTGTCCAGGTGGTCCCTCTACCCTTCTTGCCATTGCGTGGTGCTGTGGGCCTGTCCACCTGTTGCCCTCCTCCCACAGAACCTGCACTCCCTGGCCTGCGGGGTGGGCCTGTTCTCCAAAGTGTCCCAGTGCCTGGCATACAGCAGGTGCTCAGTAACGATGAATGAATGACTGCCCGCGTCTGTGTTTTTATAGAGTCTTGTTTATCTGTTTCTGGAACTATACTCCTTCCACTGTGGCAACTGCTTGCTAACTCGCTTCAGGTCCCACAGACATCAGAAACCGTATGCACCTCACGAAACAGCTTCCAAAGCAGTCGCGCCCGGGTGTACAAACACCACACTCAGCAAAGGCGGTCGGCCACCTGCACGTGACCATGGGTTCACGCGCGGCCTTGGGATCCTCACGCCCCTTCCAGGAAACAAACTCATCCTTCTGGCCCCCTCCTTCCTGCTCTGCCCCATGACTCATGCCTCACTCTGGCTGGCAGGAGAGAGCAGTCAGCCAACCAGGGTGGCACAAGAAAGGTCTTCACCATGACTAGGCAGAAAAGCAGCGGGCGCCAATGCCCCGCCTGCACCTACTACCCAGGGGAGGCGCGGGGGTGTGGCCAAGGCGGGGCCAGGGCAGGGCCCCAACGCCAAGGGCGCCAGAAAACTGCACACCCGGCCGTTCCACGATTGGCCTGCTCCGACCACAGGGACCTATGGGGTGGTCCTCGCACAGCCAATCAGGGGCCCCGGGGAGCCCATTCATTCAAAAACCCAGCAGGAAAAGGAGTGAGGCTAGGCCCAGAGTTGCCTGGAACTTTGAGACACGCGCGCGTTCCGTGGGGCCTAGGCAAGAGTCCCGGAGGGCCTGATCGCAGAAAGCTAGACGCTTGCAGGGACCGTCGCGTCGCCGCCCCACAGTTCCAGCCCAGCAACCCGGGCGTGGCGTGCCCTCCTCCCGGGCCTTGCTGCGCCGGGCTTCGCCCCCGGCTCCATCAGGACCTGCCGGCTGCCCAGAACCCGCTGGGTCTCTAAGTGCCTGGAGGGAAGGGGCTCCCGGGAGGGTTCCCGGCTGCAGGCTCCGGCAGTAAAGGTCCAGGCAGGTGGGCCGGTGGCGGCTGCAGCCACGTGGACGCTGAGCAAGGCGTCCCCCACCTTTCCCTCCCTTCCCGGCCGGCCACTCACGGCAGTCATCCTCGTCGCTGTTGTCCGAGCAGTCGTCGTCCTCGTCGCATCTCCACACAGAGGGAATGCAGCGCTCGTTCCGGCACCGGAACTGGTCCTCTTCGCACTCCTTGACTGACCCTGTGCGGGGGAGAGGGGACGTGAGCCGGATCCCCGGAACAAGCGATCCCGGCCGCGGGGAGGGGTCTACTGAGTGAAGGAGAGGGCCCGATGCTGAAGCCAACGACCTGCAGGCCTCTGGCACCCTCGATCAGGAAGGAGGGCAGGATGGTAAGGGTTCCTGGGATGACGGGCTGCTCTGTGGCAGGCACACACAGTCGGTGTCCCACCACTTGGGTATGCCCCCCATTCAGAACACTCACCCGCACACACGGCCCTCAGTGAGAGATCCACGCAGACACAGCCCACAGGGAGCCCCTGAACACGCCGCGACACGCGCACTGGGCGCTGCGGGCACATCCGCCTCGCACGCAGCCCCTCTTTCTCTGCCACACGCAGGGGTCGCCGGAAACGCATTGTCAGGCGGGGTAGTCTCCGGGCTCCGCTCATCGCCGCCGCGGAGCGCGTGTGTCAAATTAACGCCAACGGCGAGAATCACACAGCCCTCCCGAAAGCATCAGTGATCACCCCCAGCAAAGTTCCCGGCCTGCCCGGCCCCCACGGCGCCCATCCCCCAAGAGCAGGTGCCGGAGGGCAGAGCCCACCACACAGGGAGCCCCGGGGGCGGGGGTCTTGGGCAAATTAAGGGAGAGCTGGGTCCCGAGGAGCATATCCCACCCGGGCGCCTCCCTGCCAGGCCCGGGCTCGGGGGCCCCGGCGCAACCCGCCCCCCGGCCTCCGGGCCGTGCTTTGTTGGCCGCTCCCGCGGCGCAAAGCCGGGCCGGGGACCGGCCGCACGCACCTTGGCCGCCGCGCAGTGGATCCGCCGCCGCCTCGAGATGCTGAAGCTGCAGCAGCAGCAGCAGCAGCGCCAGCGGCCGGAGCGCGCCCCGTTCGGGGCGGCCCATGGCGGGCCCCGGGCTCCGGCCGCCGCGCCCCGCGCACCCCGTGCCGCCGCCGCGCGTCAGCCCTCCGAGTCCTTGCCGCGGCGCCGGGGCTGCCGCTGCCCCCGCCGCCGCCGCCGCCGCCGCTGCAGCCCGCCCCGGCTCCTCGGCTGCATTTCAAGCAGGTTCCGTGACGCTCGGCGGCGGGGCGGGCTCAGGCTGGGCGCGCGGCCCCAGGCCTGGGCTGCCTCAGCCTGCGCGCGCGCCCCCTCCCGCTGCCGCCTCCGCCCCACGCTCCTCCCGCTGACGCCTCCTTTCCCTCCTCCCTCATGCCCTTGGTCCACTTCTCCCTAGGCCCTCGCTCGGTGACCCCGCTCAAGGCCCGCCGCGTGCTGGGCGCTGCAGACGCTAGGATGAGCCAGGCGAGGCCCCTACCCCCAGAGGTGGCAGACGGCCCAAGGGAAGTAGCACAGGCTGCCTGGAGGAGGTGACATGCTGATAGGCGGCTGAGAGAGGCCTAGGAGTGAACCTGGGCGGGAGGGGAGGTGATGTTCCCGGGTGCACAGGCCTGGGCATGTGCACACAGAGCAGGGATGGTAGTGGACAGGGATTGGGGTGCCAGGATTCGTGTGATCAGGGAGAAGCTGGGGGAGCAGGAATGGACTTCTGCACCGCTCCAAGACTCCAACCCGGATATTACACGTCTGTGTAGCTGGTTAACGTGCCTATGTTGCATTCTCATGTGAGAATTCCCACGGCCAAGGATGTGAGGCAGGTGGCTTGGGTCTGGCGCACAAACTTGATTCATTCATTCTCATTCAGTGTTCTGCTGGGCCAGGCAGAGGGGCAGACCATCAGGGGGAACTGCAGGGACGACAGGGTAGTCCTTGCTGTGATGGAGAAAGGCAGAGACTGTGGGACCCCACAGAAGGGACGCCTCATCCCTGCTAATAGGGGACGCACACCCAGGGCTGCTGTCTGCTTCTGGCATGAATAAGACCTCTCCCCTGGAAGGTCTCAGCCCCATCTTATCCATGCCAGGGTACAGGTGACTAGATTTTAGCTACCTGCTGGTAAGCAAGGCCCAACCAGCCCAGCCTTTTTGGACAATGAGTTTTGAGGGCACTGGCCACTAAAAGAGACAGACTGGAAGGTGGCTAGGCCCAGTGTAGGTCCACCCTCCCCTCCTCTCTTGCTGCCTCACCTCCATGGCAGAGGGGCAGAAGAAGGGGCTTCAGGAGCTGTTAGTCTCAGGCCTGGAAGCCACTCTGTCTCATCAGCAGTCCTGTTACTGAGCCTTGTTTCTTCCCACAGAGGGCAGCCCCTTAGCAATTTGGTCATCCAACAAGCACATCCCAGCTCTGCTCTGTGCCAACCCTGGGCCTAGGAGTGCCAAGGTGAATCAGACATGGTACCAGCTTGATTGGTGGGGAGACAGACCATCCACGGACAGACAATGAAATGCAAGCATGCTTTCAACAAAAACTTATGGAGCACCTCCTATGTGCCAGGCATTACCCAGGGATACAGTGTAGAAATAGATGACGTCCCTCTTTGCTCTCCTGCACCTTACATCTTGGTTGGGAGAGACGGACACAAAAGCAAGAAAACAAACAAGAAATGATAATAATTTCAGATCATCATAACTGCTATGGAAAAAATAAAGTAGGGTGATGTGAGAGTGATGGGAGGTAACTTTAAAGAGGTGACCAGGGAAGGCCTCTCTGAGGAGGTGACATTTCACTGAATGGCAAGAAGGAGCCTGCTGTAGACTGAATGTTTGTGTCCTCCCAGAATTCATATGTTAAAACCTAATCCCAAATGTGAGGGTATTTGAAAGTGGGGTCTTTGGGAGTCAATTAGGACATAAATGGGATTAGTGCCCTTATAAAGGAGGCCCCAGAAAGATCTCTGGCCCCTTCTACGATGTGAGGACACATCGAGAAGAGAGTCATCTTTGAAACAGGAAGTGGGCTCTCACCAGACACCAAATCTGCTGGCATCTTGATCTTTCAGTGCCTTGATCTTGGACTTCTCAGGCTCCCAACAAATTTCTGTTGTTTTTAAGCCACCTAATCTATGATATTTTGTTATGGCAGCCCATGTGGACTAAGACAGAGCCCAGCCATAGGAAGATTGGCTGGAAGGGCATTCCTGGCAAAGGGACCAGCAGGACAGAGGCCTTGAGGTGGGCTGGAGCCTGGTGATGAGAAGTTGGGTGACCAGGTGAGGTCAGAGTCAGCAAGGTTCTGATCACATGAGGGCTTTGTAGGCCCCAGCAGGAGGTTTGGATTTTGTTCCAAGCACAATGATGACCACTGTGACAGCAGGATGCCTGGGACTCTGGAGCCCCTCCTGCAGCCAAGACTGACTGCTTCATCTCAGCCCCTCCTTCACTCTGTGGTCTCAAGGAAAGTCAGTTCCCACCTCTGAGCTTCAGTTTCTCATCTGTAAAATAGAGATGGGGAATTTCAAAGGTCTATTCTAGTTTTAAGATTGTGTGGATTAAAGTTCAGAGGCAGCAGGGTAGAGAGATTAAGAGCATGGGCTCTGGGTTAGACTGCCTGAGTTTAAGTCTGTTCCTTCCCTTCCTAGCTACATGATCTTGGACAACTCACTTAACCTCTGTCTCTCAGTTTCTTTATCTGTAAAATGGGAATGGTGACAGTACCTCACAAGGTTGTGAGGATTACATTAGAGGAGATGCATAGCATGCACTGTACTGTAGGTGCATAATAGCTATTAGTTATGTTACTGTTATTCAAACATAATTCCCTGTCAAAAACCCCTGATAACTTCCTAACACTCAAAGAATAAAGACTAAGCCTTCCTTGACCTCCCCTCCAAGGGGGTCTTTGCTCATACTGTCCAACACACATCCAGCTGCCAAAGTGGGCAGCTCCTTGTCTCTCGAAAACCCCCTCATTGGAGGTTCTCCAGGCTCCTCTCAGCCCCCACCCAATTTGGGCCACTTCTCTCTCTCCCTAGTCAGCCTGTGACCTTCCTGAGGACAGGAACCAGCTCTCCTGCATTTCTGGGTTCCTGGCACAGGGCATGTTTGATCAACGTTTGTTTGTTGTTGCCTTTACCATGGTTTCTGTATGCCTAGGAGGACTATGTCTTATTCATCCCTATTTTCAGAGGATAGATACAAGGCTTGGCATATAACAGGCATTAGATAAATGATGTTTAAATCATTGAAAAGGTTAAAAGGAAAACCATACCAAGTAATAATAATAGCTAATACTTATTGTACACTTGCTGGAGGCGGGGAGGGGGTCAAGCACCATCTAGGTGTTTTAAACGCTTTAACTCATTTAGTCCTTACAGCATCTTCATGAGGCAGGTTTTATGTTGATCCCATTTTACAGATGAGCAAACTAAGGGGTGGGGAGGTCATACAGCTAGTAAATGGCAGGCCTAGCATTTGAACCCAGAGGGCAGAAATAGGAATTTTTCAGGGCACCTAAGTTGGTTAATTCTAGTGAGGGGCAAATGAAGAAAGGTTTGACACACACCATACACCAAATGGACACTGAGGTCCTTGTACAACTTGTTCCCAAGTGATTTCTTGTCCTCACCTGTCCTCTCTCTCCATCCTGGGCTGACTCAAGCATACAGGCCTCGCCCAGTCCTGGGTTTCCAAAGAAAACCCTCAAGCCCAACCCCAAGTGCAATGAATTCCCCACGAGACAGAAACAGGTGACATTCCACCTGCTGTCAGCATGTCACCCTGCCCATCCCAAGTCTCTGTGTCCTGCCTTCAGAGCCACCAGAGGCCAGTGGCCCACCCCTTGCACATTCTACTCCCTCACCCTGTCCCCAAGAGAGCCTCAGGCCTCAGGCCTCTGCCAGGCTGTACCCTCTGCTGAGAACACTCTTGCTCTGGCTGACTTCTATGCATCCTTTGGGCCTCAGCTCACATTCCTCCTCCTCTGGGAAGTCCTCTGGCCTCCTCTAGAGAGGTCCTCCCTACCCCTCTGGCCTCCCACAACACGCCGTGTCCCAATCTCTCTGATCACACTGGGCTATCATTGTTGTATCCTCCATCCAATAAGGAGCTGCTCAAGTCAGAAACTGGGTCATCCTGGTCCCTTCTGTGTCCCCAGTGATAATTTGTTAAAGGGTACTGTGACCATATGAATTCTCTCCAGGGCCAGGGCCAGAGGGCCTTCTGCATATACACCTCCCCCAGTCTGCTCTGGCTGGCCTTGTACCAGGCAAGGGGCACAGATGAGCAAGACTCCATCCCTGCCCTTGAGGATCTCTCGTCTGGGGGCAGACAGTGTCGGTGCAGGATGATAAGAGCCCCAGAGAGGGGGTGCCCACAGGCATCACATCCCCACCCCACGTCAACCACGCAGCCGGGGACAGAGACCAATGGCCCCAAGCTAATCACAGCTGAGCTGCAAGGACAGCAGAGCTCTCCCACTGTCCACTATCATCACTTTACAGAAGTCTAGCCTAAGTCTGTTATGCTGTACTGGGAACCAATTGCCAATTTCTCTTTGCCACTGTCCTTGTGTTTCTCTCTCTCTCTCTCTCTCTCTTTCCCAGCAGTGTCTTTATTCCTGTAAAAGGGATTCTAATTTATTACATGAACTTTATACAGATCCAAACCGCCATGGTTTAAATCACTTGTTAACTGTGTGATCTGGGACAAGTTATTTGAACTCTCTGTGCCTCAATTTCCTCATCTATAAAATGGGGATGACAATGTTACCTAAGAGTATTAATTACCTATTGCTGCATAACAAAATACCCCAAAACTCAAAACAACAACAAATATTTATCATCCCCCACATTGTCTGTGGGTTAGGAATTTGGGAGCAACTTAGTTGGGTCACGATGCTGGCCAGGCTGTAGTCTTCTGAAGGTTTAACTGCAGCTGGAGGGTTTGAGTTGGCTCACTCACATGGCTGGCACGTTCATATTGGCTGTTGGCAGGATGACTCAGTTTTTCAACACACAGATTTCTCCACAGGACTGCTTGAGTGTCCTTATGACATGGCAGCCAGCTTCCCCCATCCAAGAGGGAGAGAGAAAAAGCAAGGAGGAAGTCACAATGTCTTGTGACCTAACTAGGGAGGTCACACTCCATCATTTTGGCAATATCCTATTGGTTTCACAGGTCAGCCCTATTCCACGTGGGAAGGACTATATAGGAGAGCGACAGCCAGGAGACAAAAATCACTGTGGGCCATCTCGGAGACTGGCTGCCACACTATCTCACAGGGTTAGTGAGGATGAAATATGTGAATATAAGTAAAGTGTTTAGAAGAGTTTTCTGTACATAGTATACCTTATATATGTGTTTGCTATTATAATTGTTGCTGTTTTTTCTGGTACACAGTAAACACTTCCTAAGGACTATCTACAATTATCGTGAACATTACTGCTATTAGCTGCAGAACCTCATACAGAGGAATACACCCAGGAACTGAGAGGATGAAGGCGTTTCAGGGTTTCAGAGCTGACCAGAGCAGAGCAAGACAGACCCAGTGTTGGTTTCCTGCCTCCTGGCCGTGTGCTCTCAGGAGAGTCACATCTGTCTCCTTCGCTGCCTTGCTAGAGGACACTGGGCAAGTCCTTTTTCCTCTCTGGGCTGGGCTCCCCATCCCTAACATGAGGGTTGGACTAGGTCAGTATTTCCCATGACCAGTCAGTCATTCTTATCGCCGGGGAATGACTTTCTCCATTTCCCCTTACCTGCTCTACTGTCATCCTAGTATTTCCCTTTAAATCCTTTCACTTAATAAACTTCGCTTCATCCTAAGCAATAATCTCCATGAAATCACAGGTTTGATATGCTAATCATATTTTCCAGTACACATTAAAATAAATGTGTGCTTATTTCAATAAACAATGCTCCTCCGTCCATCCAGATGTGTCTCGCTTCTCTCAGGGCCGCCAGCTCTGCATCCCCCATTTAATCTGGGAAAAAGGATGGAGGGCAGAAGCCCTGGCCACTCTGCCCATGACAGCAGGCTCCTCAAGATGACTCAGAGGTCGTCAGGCCCTGGGTCCCCATCGCCTGAGTCACAGGGCCTTCTAGGGGAGGCTCAGCAATTTTCTGTTTGCTTTTGTTTTGGTTTAGTTTTTATTTTATTTTTTCTTATCAGAGTTTTACTTCACATAGTTTAAAGAATCAAATAGTTCTGCACACTTTGTTATGAGAAACTTAAGTCGTTCACGCCCCGCCTCCATCTCCTTCTCCCCAGAGGCAAACACTTTCAAATCTTTTAGCTGATTCTTCTGGTATTTACCTCCCTATAGTTAAATAACACACATTTCTATTTCTTTTTTTTTTTTTAATAAATTTATTTATTTTACTTATTTTATTTTTGGCTGCGTTGGGTCTTCGTTGCTGCACACGGGCTTTCTCTAGTTGTGGTGAGCGTGGGCTACACTTTCGCTGCAGTGCTCGGGCTTCTCATTGCAGTAGCTTCTCTCGTTGCAGAGTACTGGCTCTAGGCATGCGGGCTTCAGTAGTTGTGGCACGTGGGCTCAGTAGTTGTGGCTCAGTAGTTGTGGCGCATGGGCTTAGTTGCTCCGCGGCATGTGGGATCTTCCGGACCAGGGCTCGAACCCGTGTCCCCTGCATCGACAGGCAGATTCTTAACCGCTGAGCCACCAGGGAAGGCCCACATTTCTATTTCTTGATCTTTCGGTTTCAGGCACTATCTTTTGACTTCCCACCATGAAGACAAGGATTTAGCTCTCTCACCACCACCCCCCTGCACCCCCAGACACATACACACACAGACTCTCACACATTCACTCTCTGAGTCAACCCTCACCCATCCTTCCAATATGGTTGTGATTCTTTGATTTTAAAAAGTTTTTAAATTTTTAAAATTATTTTTAGTTGTGGTAAGATATGCATAACATAAAATTTACCTAACCATTTTTAAGTGTACAATTCAGTGGCATTAAGTACATTCACACCGTTGCATAACCATCACCACCACCCATCTCCAGAACTCTTTTCATCTTGCAAACGGCAACTCTGTACTCATTAAATAACTCCCCATTCTCCTTTGTCCCCAACCCCTGGCAACCACATTCTAACTTCTGTCTCTATGAATTTGACTACTCTAGGTACCTCATGTAAGTGGAATTGTACAGTATTTGCCCTTTTATGATTGGTTTATTTCACTGGCACAATGTCCTCAATGCTCATCCATGTTGTAGCATATTGCAGAATTTCCTTCCTTTTAAGAATGAATAATATTCCATTATATGTATGTTCCACATTGTGTTTATCTATTCATCTGTCAATGGACACATATGTTGCTTCCACCTCTTGGCTATTGTGAATAATGCTGCTATGAACATGGGTGTGCAAATATCTCTTCAAGTCTCTGCTTTCAGTTCTTTGGGGTAATATACCCAGAAGTGGATATATAGTATATAGTATATAGAAGTGGATCATATAGTAATTCCATTTTTATTTTTTGAGGAATTGCCATACTATTTTCCATAGTAGTTGCACCATTTTACATTTTACCAACGGTGCACAAGGGATCACATCTTTGTCAACACTTGTTATTTTCTGTTTTGTTTTGTTTTTTATAGTAGCTATCCTGACAGGTATGAGGTGGTATCTCATTGTGTTGTGGTTTTTTTTTTGGCCGCACTGCCAGCATGCGGGATCTTCCCCAACCAGGGATTGAACCCATGCCCCCTGCAGTAGAAGAGCCGAGTATTAACCGCTGGACCGCCAGGGAAGTCCCCTTGTTGTGGTTTTGATTTGCATTTCCTTCTTAGTGATATTGCACATCATTTCATGTGCTTCTTGGCCATTTGTATATCTTCTTAGGAGAAATGTCTATTCTAGTCCTTTGCCCATTTTTAAATTAAGTTGTCTGTTTTTTGCTGTTGTTGGGTTGTAGGAGTTCTTTATATATTCTGGATGTTAATCCCTTACTGGATACATGACTTGCAAATATTTTCTTCCATTCTGTGGGTAGCCTATTCACTCTGTCGATTGTGTCTTTTGATACACAGTTTTTATTTTTTATTTATGTTGTCCAATTTATCTACTGTTTCTTTTGTTGCCTGAGCTTTAGTGCCATATATTGAAAGGATTTTTATGTGATCATAACAAAATAAATGCTATTCACAGTGTGCCATGGTTAGTATCTTTTCCTGCATAACTGTGTTTTTCCTGGAGTTAGTAATGGATATTTATTTATCATTTTATTTTTTGCTTCATTTCTAAGTATTCATCCCTTATCCCCAAACTCTCCCTCATTTGTGTAAACTCCTATTAATACAATCACCCATATTAGTGCTCTACCAATTTACTTGACTGGGAAGTCACTGCAGATTTCTGACTCTCCACTCTCCATCCTGGACTGGTTGATAGCAAGACCAGCTGCTCAGCTCTCCTTGTGGGCTTTCCCTTCCCCATCATCTGGAGGCTTCTCTGCACTGTTCTCCTGTGTTGAATCTCCTGCTTCCGACATCCCGTGTCTTCCTCACTACCTTATTTGGGGCAACATCTGCTCATAGCTTTTTTTTTTTTTTTTTTTTTTTGTAATGCAGTCCACTGGTTAAGACTCCATGCTCCCACTGCAGGGGGCTTGGGTTCGATCCCTGGTCAGGGAACTAAGATCCCACAAGCCGCACCATATAGTCAAAAAAAAAAAAGGATAAAATGAAGTATAGTTGATTTACAATATTGTGTTAGTTTCAGGTGTACAGCAAAGTGACTCAGTTATATATATATGTATATTTTTCAGATTATTTTCCATTACAGGTTACAATAAAATATTGAACATAGTTCCCTATGCTATACAGTCAATCCTTGTTGCTTATCTGTTTTATGTATAATAGTTTGTCAATCTCATATACCTAATTTATCCCTCCCCCTTTCCCTTTTCCCTTTGGTAATCTCAGGACATGGAAACAACCCAAGTACCCATCAATAGACAATTGGTTTAAGAAGACTATATATAATGGAATATTACTCAGCCATAAAAAAGAATGAAATAATGCCATTTGCAGCAACATGGATGGACCTAGAGATTATCATATTAAGTGAAGTAAGTCAGACAGAGGAAGACAAATATCATATGATATCACTTATATGTGGAATCTAAAATATGACACAAATGAACTTATTTACAAAGCAAACAGACTCACAGACATAGAAAACAAACTTATGTTCATAGCTTTCTGAGAGGAGGTATCTGAGGTAAACTTTTTGAGACCTTGCATTTCTAAAAGTGCTTCTCATTTAATTGGTGGTTTGATGAGATATAGAGTTCTAAGCTGGAAATAATTTTCCTTCTGAATCTTGAAGGCTTGCTCCATTGTCTTCTAGTTCCTGTTGAAAAGTCCAATGCCATTTTGTTTCCTGTTTACAGAACCCTGTTTTTTCTCTCTGGAAGTGTTTAGACACCTGTGTCCTCAGTGTGTCTTTGAGTAAATCTGTTTCCATTCACTGTGCTGGGCGCCCAGTGGGTCCTCTCATTCTGGAAACTCATCTTCAGTTTGGAGAAAATTTTCTAGAGCTACCTCTATAACAGAACGATTTCCTCGCCTCCATTTTCTCTGTTTTTTTACTTTCTGGATCTCCTTAGTTATTCCAATATTGGCCCTCCTGAACTGGTCTTCTACATTTCTTATATATATTTTTTCACCTCTTTTTGTTTTCTATCTAGAAAATTTTTTCAACCTTCTACAGAGGTTTTTATTTTTATTTTTCCTCTGATCATATTTTCAAGAGCTCTTTGTTTTTTCAATGTCTATTCCTTTTTTATAGTACCTTGTTCTTTTTTCATGATGCAATATTTTCTCTTATTTCTTTCAGGATGTTAATAATGTTTTGTTGTTGTTTCCTGTGAGTATTTATCACCATGTATAGTCTCTGCTTCCTCCAAGTTAATTTTTTTCTCATTGTCTAAAAGACTAGCCACAGATTGGGAGAATACATTACAGCACAAATAATGAACAAAGCATTCTACACAGAATACATAAAGAACTCTTACAAACAAATGCTAAGAAGACAAACAACTCAAAAAAATAGCAAAAGATATGAACAAGCATTCACAGCAGAGGCAATATGAATGGAAAATAAACCTGAAGAAAAGATGCTCAACCTTATAGTAATCAGGAAAAAGCAAATTTATACCACACTGAGATTTTCCACACAAAAGGAATCTGACAGTGACAAGTATTGGTGAGGATGTGAAGCAACAGAATTTTCCTATGCTCCTAATGCAGTGAAAATTGCTGCAACCACTTTGAACTTGTGATTTCATTACTAAGTGTAAACCCTAGAGAAACTCATGCATACAAGCATCAGGAGACCCATACAAAAATGTTCATAGTAGTGCCATTTATAATGGCAAAAACCTGGAAACTAAGCTAATGTCCTTAGAAGGAAAATGAATTAATAAATTATGCCATCTCCATATAATGAAATCCCATACAGCGGTGGAAATGGATCAAATATAGCTGCAGACAACTATGTGAGGAAATCTTAGAAAAAACGCTGAGGGAGAACAGCTTGTTGCAGAAGACTTCATAGGACAAAATCCAACATTTAGAGGGCTCAAAAACAAGCAAAAATAAACTATATTGTTTAGGTTTTCATACATATGTGATACAAGCTTAACTGAGGAAATGATTCAACAAAATTCGAGATAATTGTTACTTCTGTAGGGAAGGCAGGGAAATGGGATAAGGAAGAAACCCATAGCATTAGTCATGCTCTCACGTTTAAGTTGGGTTCAAAGGTGTTCATTATTATGCTTTATACCCAGGGTGGCCATACATCCGGGGTTTCCAGGACAGTCCTGATTTATACCTGTTGTCCCACATAATTATTCACTGCAATCCCTTTCTTTCTCAGAAAGTTCTGGTTTGGATAATAAAGCATATGACTAGTCTGTTTATTTCTTATAAAAATGCAACACACGTCTATTTTATATATATCTATTATTAGATAATACGTGTAATTTTTAATGCCAGGGCCACAGCCTGGCCACGGTCTAAAGGGATGTTTGTGGTTTGGCCCTGGCATCCTTCTGAATCAGTCTGGGTATCTGTCCTCAAGGCCTCAAATGACCCCCTCCAGCCACTCTGATCTCCCTATGCCCTAGGCATCACACCACCCCCCCACCCTGGGTCTTACCCCTGACTCCTCTCCACCTGTCACTCTGTGTGGGGCCATCCTCCAGAGTTCCTGAGACCTCGCCTGCAACCCAAGGTCACTGATGTCCCCTCTGTGCCAGGCCCTGTGCTGGGCAATGTTGGGGTCCCAGCCCAGGTCCTGCCCTAGAGGAGCTGTTAAGGTTCAGATGGAGATGGAGACTGTGGCAACCCAGAGGATCAGAGGAGAGACACAACCCTGGGCTACAGCATTGCAGAAGACATGGCCAAACCTGGAGACCCTGGGACGGCTGCCTGGAGCTGAGTGAGCTGGTGGGAAAGGTGGGGAGAGAGCTCCAGGCAGAGACAACATGGAGCGAGACGTGGGGTGGGAAAGAGAAGGCTGGGCTCAGGGAAGGCAGTTCACACAGTTCAATCTAAGTAGAGCACAGGGCACAGGACAACAGGACAGTGCAGCAGCAGGAAGCAAGACTGGAAAGAGCACCTCCTGGGGCCTTGAATGCCAAGCCTCAGATCTTGGGCTGTATCCTGAGGGCAGCGAGGAGGCTCTGAAAGAATTAAAGTGAGGCAAGGAAAACTATGAAGTCGGGAAGAGTGGTATCAAATGAGGTTAAGAAGGAAACTGGGGAGAGAGAGTCAGAGAGACAGAAGGGGACAAAGCAACAGAGAAATTTTACTATTTGGCTTAATCTTGGAAGCCCACTCCCAGGACAGCCTCCCCTCCTCCGTCCTGCATCCACCACCCAGACACCGATGCTACACATGCTAAGATATCTGAATAGCCCAGAGGTCTTGTGTCCAGGCACTGCTGTAGGACTTCCTGGGTTCAAATCCCAGCATTGCCCACGTCCTACCTGTGTAACCTTGGACAAGAGGCTCAGTCTCTCTGTGCCTCCAGTTTCCTACTCTGTAAAAGGAGGATGAGGAATGTACCTGCCTCAGTGAGACCTAATTGAATCATTAAGGGCGAGGAACATTGTAACCTCTTAATGAGCCATCACTGTGATTAGGTCAGATACCACCCCGTCCTCCAAGACAGAGAAAATACAGCTGAGAAGAGAGACGGTCTCTCTGCAGAGCCTCGCCTTGTGGCCCAGGGCCCCACACAAGGCTGGAAGTGTCCCCCAACTGAATGAATGAAATTTCACGCCTTCTTGAAGTCTCTGTCCCCTGACCTTGCCTGTGGTGGGTGTGGTGGGTGGGATGAGCATAATTACAAACCGTCAGTGCATTCCCTGAAGCAAATCTCCCCCCTTTACAGTTTACAGTTCCTCACTGATCTTAACAGCAGCCCTGTAGGTGAAGCATCTTCGCCTCTACTTTATAGGTGAGGACACTGAGGCTCAGAAAAGTGTGAAGCTTGCCCAAGGCCACATAGTCAGGGTATATGACCAAGTTCAAGCCACCTGACTTCCACTGTCCACAGCTGTCTAAATACAGAATGTCAGGACATCAGAGCTGGGAGACCCTGAAAGAGGACACTTTGGACGTGGGATTTTAGTCACGGAGTTCTTTCTTCAATAAAAATCTTTGTGCAACCTCAAGATATAAAATCCATCCAAGAGGAATATATTAGCCATGCTAGTCTGGGCTCTGCTGAGATGACAAAATAAACCCTGAAAGCTCAGTGGGGTAACAATAAAAGTTTATTTCTCACTCACACAAGTACAATGTGGGTTAGTGGCTCTCCTGAGCATCTCTCCTCCACATGATGACTCAGGGATCCAAGCTGCTTCCATCTTAGTGTCCCTATCTATGATGTAAGTTCAATACATTGTCACTATGGGAAGCAAAGAAAAGAGCAAAGAGTGTCACATTAGGAGATTTAAAGCTGGGCCTGGAAACAACATACATTACTTCTGCTCACACTCTTTCCAAAGAACCCAGTGACTGGCCTTTGTCACCTTGGCAAGTTAGGTGAGAAATGCAGTCTTCCTGTGGGCCCAGGAAGAAGAAATAAGACTGGCAAGCCTGTGGTCACACTGAGTGCTGCTGCTGAAGGGTGGAGAGGAATCCTAGAGCCCCAAAGCTGGCAGTACTCCACCCAGGCCCCCTCCCCAAGTAGGGTACGTAGTTTGAAAATCTCTGCTGGAGTCCAGCGCTCGGGGAGGCCCAGGTCTAGAGCAGTTTCATGCTTCCTCTAGATCTGAGCTCTGTCTGCTCCTGGCTGTCTTACCTAATTTTTAAAGGCAATCAGCCTGGCATGGAGGTTTCTTAGCTATAAGCTTTTCCTGTGGTAATTTCTGAAACCCTTGGTGCCAGATCCAGCCGTTCCCTTGCAGTGCCCACAATAACCTGAGACACTCAACCCCTTCGGGTGAGGGGCTTCAGGAGCCTGGGGTCCCACAGGAATCTTCCAGGGATGCTGTCTCTACCTGGTAACTGGGTCACAGCCTGTTAGGACCCAGAAATGGGGCTGGGAGCACAGGTAACAGCAGCCACTGCTGTTCCACCAATGTCTATGGCTTTCAGGCCTGGAGTCCCTCTCCTGATTTTTCAAGGAGTTGACCTCTCAGAGGCAGAAAGTCCAGGCTGCACCACAGCAAAGTCTACCTCATTGCCTCCCCAGACCCCAGAAAAGACTCCACCTCACCCTGGGGTTTCCCTGCTCCTGCTGCTTCCCTCAGGAGTAAGTGAGGGTGACCCAGTGCTGTTCTGGGAGCCCAGGGACCAGGAGCTCCCTTGGGAAGGCTGGTCCATTTCTGCCCCACCACCCCCTGGCTGTGTTACTTTGGGGAAGTCCCTTTACCTCTCTGAGCCTCCATTTCCACTCCTTTAAAATGGGCAGAATAATCCTACATCTCAGGTGTCAAGAGGATCCCTCTGGATGGTGTCAGTGCTGTCAGAGTAGACACCAGCATGAGCCCTGTGAGGCCACTGGGGTGGTGTTCTCCCAGTCCGGCCCTGTGCTCAGAGAATGCTGGTAAAAGCTGGTTCCTATTATTTAAGGACAAGGCTGCCAAGGGCGCCTAGAGGAACAGCTTAGGCCTGGCCTGAGGGCAGGGGCTTGCTGGTCTGAAAGCACAAGTGGCAAGTAGGAAACAGGAGCCAGGAATCAGCCCAAGAGCCCCCCTCACGCACAGGACCCTCCACCCAGGAGCCCAATAGACACATCATTTATCTTCCCCTCCAGGCGCAAGCTCCAGCGGGAGGTGGTAGCCTGGTTTCCCAGGCCCTGCTACCCAGGCTCCAGACTGTCTCCGAGGAGACATCCTCACAGCCTCAGGCCAGCCTACCCAGGGAATGACTCCAGAATGTACGCAGTTCGGCATCCCCACGTGTGATCCCACTGGTGGGTGTTGTTGCATGTTTCTGCATGATTGAACATCTATGTGTGTTCAAGAGTGTAGAAGGCTGACTATTACCGCAGTATGTGATTCTCTGTGGGTAGCTTGGCTCTGTGTGCTTGGATTGTGTGCTGTGAGTGTGTATGTGCATGTGTGTGTGTGTGTGTACATATGTAAAGTCACAGATGTTACCTTGATACTTGCTTGAGTGTAAGCACGTACATGGGTGTCTTGGTTAGACGGTCATAGTGCATGCATGGGCCTTTGGGTGTGGGAATGTACCCTATGAGAAGAGAGTGGTATATTTCTATGTGCTTGCATGTTTCTGAGTTTGTTGCTATGTGTGTAGAGGGCACTGTGTGCTTGAAACGACACATACACAATCACAATGGTGTGTGATGGGACATGAAAGGGACCATGGGGGCCATAGGGTATCAGAGGAATGCGGGACAAACTCTGCTTACAGGGAAAAGGAGGTCTTTCTGAAGGGGTGTGAGAGAGCCTTCAGGCAGGAGGAGTAGTCCGAGCAAAGGCCCAGAAATTGGAAAGGGCATAATGAAACAGCGTCATAAGTGTCCTCACTTAGGAGGACCTGGAGGGATGGGATACAGGACAGGAGAAAGCAGAGAGTATGCTCATGGCTCCCAGATTGTGGTGCCTGCTGTAGAGTTCCCTGTCTAGGCTCAGCGAACTGAGAGGGGGAGGCCCGGGTGAGGATAGAGAACAGGAGGCAAATACCTCATCCCTCCCTGCATCAGCTGGGCCAGCACTGTCTTGGGTTTCTAGGGAGATGGGTGGTGCGGCTCCTGCATTGTTCCCAGGCTGTTGATTCTTTATCCTGGTGGTTATGGCCTGTGTACCCGACTAGACCCTGGGGTGGGGCTGGAGTGATGGGGGTGGGGAGCAGTCTGGGGCAGGAATCCCTGGGGCCTGAATCCTCATTGCTGGCTCTGCAGCTGACATACTGATGACGGAGCTGATGGGGAGAGCCCCTGTGGGTTTGGGGTTCAGCACATGCCTCATGCATGGTGCTCTATGTTCACAGCATAGTGGGTGAAAGCAAGGACTCTGGAGCTGGAAGGCTTGAATTCAAATTCTGATTCTACCACTCACTAGTTTGTGACCTTGGGCATGTTAACCTCTCTGTGCCTCAGTTTCTGGATCTATAACAGGGAGATGATAATAGGAGCACTGATGCCTGCTGATACTGTTGATGTGTGGGTGAAACCACTTAACATGTGTAAAATACTTAGAACAATCATACCAATGTTTTCTTAGGTCAGTCTCCCAAGGCGATAGAAATAAAAACAAAATTAAACAAATGGGACCTAATCAAACTTACAAACTTTTGCACAGTAAAGGAAACCATAAAAAAAAAACCCAAAAAACAAAAAGACAACATATGGAATGGGAGAAAATATTTGCAAATTATGCAACAGACAATTGCTTAATCTCCAAAATATACAAACAGCTCATACAACTCAACAACAAGAAAACAAACAACCCAGTCGAAGAACGGGCAGATCTTAATAGGCATTTCTCCAAAGAAGACATACAGATGGCTAGTAGGCACATGAAAAGATGCTCAACATCACTAATTATTAGAGAAATGCAAATCAAAACTACAATGAGGTACCACCTCACACTGGTCAGAATGGCCATCATTAAAAAGTCTACAAATAACAAATGCTGGAGAGGGTGTGGAGAAAAGGGAACCCTCTTGCACTGTTGGTGGGAATGTAACTTTGGTGCAGCCACTATGGAGAACAGTATGGAGGATCCTCAGAACATTAAAAATAGAATTACCATATCATCCAACAGTCCCACTCCTGGGAATATATCCAGACAAAACTATAATTCAGAAAGATACATGCACCCTTATGTTCATAGCAGCACCGTTCACAATAGCCAAAACATGGAAACGACCTAAATGTCCATCAACAGATGAATGGATAAAGAAGATGTGTACATATATACAGTGGAATACTACTCAGCCATAAAAAAGAACAAAATAATGCCATTTGCAGCAACATGGATGCAACTAGAGATTATCATACTAACTGAAGTAAGTCAGAAAGAGAAAGACAAATACCATATGATATCACTTATACGTGGAATCTAAAATATGGCACAAATAAACCTATCTACAAAACAGAAACAGACTCATAGACACAGAGAAGAGACTTGTGGTTGCCAAGGGGGAGTGGGACAGGGAGAGGGACGAACTGGGAGTTTGGGGTTGGCTGATGCAAACTGTTACATTTAGAATGGGTAAACAACAAGGTCCTAATGTATAGCATAGGGAACTATATTTAATATCCTGTGATAAACCATAATGGAAAAGAATATAAAAAAAAGAATGTAAAATATTTAGAACAGCTACTGGCACGGTAATTAAAGGCTATGGAAGCTTTAACTACTATTTTATTTTTTATTCTATGTTCTCACGATGACCAGATGAGGTACACATCACTTTCTTCATTTAAAGAACTCAGGCTTCGGACTCACCCAGACCTGACTCTGAATCTACTCCCAGCTTTGCAACTAGGGGAAAGACTGAGCTTCCATCCTCCCAGCCATGAAACTGGGCTGTCATCGGGAATACGTGGAAGGATGCATGCAAGGCTCTGAGCCCAGCGCCTGGCTCAAGGCAAACACTTTTGACGAGTCATAAAAGATGAGGAAAGGAGAATCAGAGAGGTTAAGAGAGTTGGCCAGGGTCACAGAGCCGGTAAGTGGCAGGGCTGGGATGAGTGAAACCCAGGCACCTCCACCCTGCCAGGCTGCCTGTCCCCAGGCCTTGGTTCCCCCGTTCGGAGGGCGAGGAGCTGGGCTGAGAGGGTGGGTGGGTGGGTCAGCCGGAGGGAGGGCACTGGGTTCAGGCTGCAAGGCGGCAGCCTCCGGACACCAGCTGCAAACCTGGGAGGGGAGGGAGGAAGCCCAGAGTGCCAAAGCCAAGCCAGGGCCGGAATTATGTTGCTGAAGTCACGTGTCTCCCCATCTGAGAATCCTCTCCAAGCCACTTGCCCTGTGACCTTGGGCAAGTCTCAACCCCTCCCAGCTTGGGGGGGCTCATCTGTCCACCACACGAGATCACTGCTGTGAAAGGGCCTGGCTTGTGTGTCAATGGCCAGTGCTTACTGAGCGCCTGCTGTGTGCCAGGCTCTTTTCCAGGCACTTTACCTTCATTAATTCAGTTAATCCTCCCACCGACCCTGTAAGCGGCATACTATTCCCTGTTACCCTCTCCTCCCCAGGATGGAGAAGGTCCCACCTCACAGGGGCACGGTGAGGGACAAATGAGATAATGGAAGAAAATTGCTTTGGACAGAGCTAGGCACCTGGTAAGTGCTACCTACATATTTGTTATTGTTGTTCCTGGGACTTCAAGGTTTATGAAATGCCAGGACCTCCTTGTGCTCCTCTGGGAAAGTGGGGGGCAGGGAGCAGGCATTATTATTATCATTTTTGCTGTGCTCATTTATTTATTCATTCATTTATTCATTCATTCATCAACCCAGCACATATCCAATGACCAGGCGTGGGCCAGGAGCTCTGGGGTCGCTGAGGCAAGAGTCTGGGGGCTCCCAGCTTGACTCAGGGGTAGAAAACCCACCAGCTTCCAGGGGCTGCCTGGCCTGTGAGGACTGGAGAAGGTGACTTACTCTAGTGGGTTATTACCTGACAGGGGTGGGAACCCAGTGAGCCCAGATCTTCTGATTTATCAATGAAACCTGAAAATCTAGATTTTTGTGTGTGAAATTTCCTGATCTTTTATGTTTTAAATGTTGGCAACCAATTTGATTAAAACAAACAAACAAACTACAGTACAGGCTGTGTCCTGCCCTTGGAATGTTTGAACCCTCTGGGAAATTGAGGCCCAGAGATGTGAGGGAACCTGCCCAAGGTCACACATCTGGGGGGAGAGCTGGGATTCAGACCCAGGACTCTTGAGACTGCATCCCCTTCATCAGGTCTGGAACATGTAGAATTGGTGGAGTGGACTCAGGTCATTAGCCCTCCAGTGGGGACTGGCCACCTGAGAGATGCCCCTGGGACTAAAAGAGAAGCTGCTTTAATGGGTGGAACCCCAGGCAGCCCAACCCTCAAGCCATGTTAAGAAATAAAATGCTCTGGCCCCACCCACACTTTCAGCTTGCACACCTGTGCTGGTGCATGCAGAGTCCCCAAAGGCCGTACTGGGGACAGGGCTGGGAATCACAGCAATTCCAGCTTCCTGGTTCTTCTGGGAAGCTCCGACCAGCAGGCATGTGTCCAGCAGCTGGGACAATCATGGTGGCCAGGGCAGGGCTGGGCCCAGTCGACTAGACAGTGGCCAGAGCCCTTGGACACCACTGAACAACATGTTTGGTCCAATCCTCCAGGGGCATAAATGTGACTTGGGCCAGCCCCATTTCCTCTCTGGGCCTATGTTGCAGGGTTGATGGTTCCAGGGCTATGTGATAGAGAGCAAGCAAAAGTGGCAGGTCTGTGGCTCTGCAGAGTATCAGGTCTAGCCTGAGGAAGGGGGCATTTTCTCCTGGGACGGGGGTCTGTGGGGGTCTGGGGCAGGGGCAAAGCTGTCCTTCAGCTCAGGCCTTCCTACCCCATGAGGTGCCCAGCTAGAGGGGAACCCAGAAGACAGCTCGCCCTCCCCTCCCCTCCGCGCAGACACTGCCAAGCATTCACTCGATCTCTAACTGCACATCTTAGGACGGGTCACCTACCCCTCCCTAAGCAACCCCTCCATTGCTGGGCTGCTGTGTTGATCATAAATTCCTTTTCTGTGTGCCTTCTGCCTGGCTTCCTTTCAGAAGGCAGCATGGTGGAGTAGAAAGAGCTCTGCCACTGTGTGATCCCAAAAATTACTCAGCTTCTCTGGGTCTCAGTTTCCCTATCTGTAAAATGGGGGTAATAGTACCCGCCTTGCTGTTTGTAAGGATCAAATGCATATACAGCATCCATCCCATGCCTGGCACAGAGTAGGTGCTCAGTCAGTGACGGTTCCCTTCTCCCACAGGGTTGCACACCCGAAGCCTCAGGAGCCAGGTACGTGGTGTCAGCTGAGCTCCCCACACTGGTTTAATTTCCCTGTTCCACACTCCACATAGCAGACACCAGGTGGGCAATGCTGGCTGCAGTTTCCTGCCATTAACAGAAGGCACCGTGCATCCCTGGAGTCCCAAGAGGCAGGGCCAGACTGGGTCCCCTGGCTCGCTGCCCCTCGTGGGGCAGCCCTGTGGGGCGAGACTAGCCAGGCAGAGCCGGTCCCAGAGGATGCTCCCCACTGCCGGTCAGTCCCTGCCCAGCCCAGGCCTCCTGCTCGCCCTCCAGGTCCCACCATGACCCTCCCCCTGGTGCCCGACCTGGGCCAGGTTGCCCACCCTCTCTCGCCTGGCTACTTCCATGGCCTCCTCACTGTTCTCTCCACTCCCACTCTTCTCTGCCCCACAGTCCTTCCTCCCACCCAGCCAGAAGGGTCTTTCTAAACCCCGATGTGACGCTGTTGCTCCCCCATCTAACGTCCTGCCGTACCTCCCACCCGCCTCTAACCTTTGGCCTGGCATTCAAGACCCTTCTCAGTTTGGGCCTTACTACCTTTTCCCACCTCACCTTGAGACCACCCTCTAGGAATCCTGCATTTGGTGGCGCCTTCTTACTTCCCACGCCCTTTCACACCCCTGAGTCTCTGCATGTGCTGTGCATCCTTCCTTTTATTCATTCTTTGTTTAACTAATACTTGAGGCTACTGCACACGGGCACTGCTTAGGCACAGAAATATAAAAGCAAACAAAAACAACAAAGGCCCTCCCCTCAGAGACCTTACATGCTAGTGGGAGAGCCAGAGAATTAACAAATCAGCAAATTTAAAGTGCATCAGATAAGGACCATGCTCAAAGGTTAAAGCAGAGAAAGGGGACTGGAAATGCTAAGGCAAGGAGGAGCTGGCATTTTACACAGCGTGGCCAGGGATGATCTTGCTGGGCCCAGCCCAGGACCTTCCCACCTTGGGAGAAGCTTATGTGCCTGGGAGTTAGGGGGTTGAATCTGAGCCATTCCAGCAGGGCTTCCTGGAGGAGGCGTCCTGATGCTGACCTTGAAGCATGGGAGGTTAGTACAGAGGGTGTGAGAATTCCAATAGGAGGGATTCCTGATGGAACCTGGGAGTTGATTCACTCCTAACCCATTGGATGCCAGGCAGGGGGCAGCCCTCACCCTAAAACTGGGCCTTGAACCTCAACTACTGGCTCAGGTACTTCACCCCCAGGAGCACCTCAACTCCTACCAGACCCTGTTCTCTGGATCAGGAACTGTGGGGCTGAGACAGTCAGGGAGAGCACATCAGGCAGGAACACGGCCTGAGCAAAGGCCTGGTGCCCAGACTCAGGGTGGCCTGTGGGGAGGGCAGGTGGACATGGTAGACAGTGGGCTGGGCCTTCCAAGGGGCAACCATGCCAGGTCCCCAGCCAAGGTGGCCAAGGAGCACAGTTTGTGGCCAAGTTGCCACAGCCCACTCTGACTTTATTTATGAACTTAATTTGTCCCATACATCACACCAACAGCTCAGAATCAGGCCGCCATGGGAGCCACTTGCCTGGTTCTTCTGCTACAGTTCTGCCTGTGCTTAGGTAAAATGGGCCCTGTGGTGCTTCTCTGCTGCTGATTTGTGCCCGGAGCCTCTGGGGATGGGGTGGTTCGGTTGCTGTTTGCAGAAGGCCCCTGGGGCTTGGAAATCTGACCTAGTATAGTTTCCTATCCCTGGGCTCAGAGCAAACTCACTGTCCCCATCTTACAGGTATGGAAGGTAAGGCTCACGGCTACACAGTGAGTCTGTGGCAGAGGACCCAGGCCTGCTGCGTCCCAGCTGGAGCACTTTCCATTGCCTCGTCCAGTTCAGGATTTTGTCAACAAGTCTTCTCAGGTGAGAGGATGATGTTCCCATCTTTCCACCAGTAGGGAAGTGTGGGGGCAGTGCGGACCCCATGGACCCAGAGCCTGACGGGAAACTGGGCTCTTACTCAGAAATATGCGTAAATGGGGGTCAGGAGAAAGCAGAGGGTCCTTGCCCTCCCTGAGTCCCTGGCAGGCACGAACTCCCTCTCATTTCCTCGGGGCGTTACATTACTGTTTGAAATAAACATAAGTCTCAGTTTTGGGGGCAACATAAAAAATCATATCTGTGGGAAAAACCTAGAAAGTAACTCTTCGAATGTGGTCATCTTTCAGGAATGTAGGGACTGAGATCCCCATCACTGAGGGCATGCAAGCAGAGGCTGGATTTCCCCTAGTGACAGCACCAGGCCTAGAGTCTGAATCTGAACCCCAGGCCACCGATTCATTCATTCATCTGCTCATTCAACCCTCATTTATTTAGCACGTGCTAGTGTCAGTCTCTGTGCCAGGCATGGGAGTGTAGTGCTGAGTAAAGAGAGCCCTTATGGAGTTGACAGACTAGTGTAGAAAACAGTGTCGTGGTCTGAAGTGTTTGTCTGAAGAAAAATTAAGCAGGTTGAGCGGGGTGGGGGAACTGTAGCTAGGTGGTTAGCAAGGCCTCTCTGAGAGGGACATCTGAGCAGACACCCACTTAAAGGGAGGGAGGGTGCCTCCAAATACACAGGAAGAGTGCAGGGGACAGCCAGTGCAAAGCCGTGACTGCCCTGTCCTACTTCCCTTCCCACCCTAGGTGGAAGACCCCCAGGATGCCTCTGCCTTCCCCACCTAGACCCCACAGAATCTCCCTACACAGCTCCCAGCCCTGCCGCCAGAGGGAACTGGTGAGTTTAGGTGGCATCCCTGCTGAAAGCAACCATGGAGGTCCATGGGGATCCCTCCCACATTAGGTACTGATTTCCCCAGTGTGTGGCGGTCATATCAGGAGGGATGCACAGGGTGATTTTAGGAGGTACCTGGCCAAATATCTTCTTTTCACAGTAATGTATTTATTTTCAAGTGTATTTAGAAAAAAATAACAAGCACATCAAACCTGTTATTATTGCCAAGGACACATGAAGAAAGGCTTTGTTTCAATTCAAAATAGAAGAATACACACAGGTAGAGAGAGAATGCTACCGATTGTTGAATTTTGAATAAGGATATAGGGTGTTCATTTTCTAGTCTTTCACCTCTTCCATGTAATAGAGGAATTTCAGAGTACAAAGTTGGTTGGGGGAGAATAAAACTGAGGAGTGGTGGACGTCACTGTGCAATGTTGAGCAAGGGCAGGACAGAGCTCCACATGTTTGAGAGCGCTTGGCTGCAGAGCGGAGAATGGACAGGCGGGAGAGAACAGAGGTGAGTTCGGTGCTGCTGCCGTGGTCCGGGGAGGCCGCAGTGGGATGGGGAAAGGGCCTGTTTTCTCTGCTTTCAGTAACAGAGCACAGCCATATGCAGACTTGGGAGCCTGACTACCCCCGCGTGGCTCTGGCCTGTGGCCTTGAACAAGTTCCTTAACCTGCCTCAGTGTCTCCATCTAAAAAGTGCGGTAATAATAGTACCTAGTACCTCATCAGGTTATTCTGAGGCTCTGACAAGTTAATAGATGTAAGGCATCGGAACAGTGCCCCACCAGAGGTGGGACTCCATAAACGCTGGCTGTGCTATAGCTGGTCCATTCCTCAGAGGACTCTTGGCAGGGCACTGACGTGGGTCATGGTGGAAAACAGCCTGGTGCCCGGTGATGGCCCTGCACTGGGGAGCGCTTCATGACACACACGCACTGATCCCAGCCAATTCTGCATGCAAAATGCATTATATAAATCAATCAGATTTATTAATGCTTCTATTGGGCTGTTAATTTTTTATTTTAATTTTTAAAATTTAATAACATTGTTTTGTTTTCATTGTTCATTTTTAAGATTAAAGTCTATTTGAGGCACATCATGCTGGTTTCATTTGCAAGAATAATGAAAAGTTTCCTTTTCAAATAAAGTTTAAGAGAGTTGGTCGATCTCTGAACGAACTTCACAATATTCCTGTAAACCTAAAACTGTTCTAAAATTAAAAATTTATTTTAAAAACTCAGATTCAATTTTTTAAAAGTTTTTACAGAAAAGAGAGTTGATTAAAGTGAAATATTAAAGACTGGCTTTGGAGATTTGCAGGGACCGATGGGTGGGAAACACTTCTTTGCTGGGAACCAGCTTGATCAGTGTGTTTTCCTCCCAGCCCTGTGTCCACAGGGAAAGGCCTTGAGGGGCAGGGAGAGGGGAAAGGAGGAATTATGGGTGATAGAGCACAGGGCACTTTGGGGGCAGGAGCAGCCTTGTGGGGGTGTCTGCCAGGGTCCTTCTCAGAGTCAGGATGGAAATGAGTTCAATGACAGGTTTAGGGGTGGTGAAACACCCTGAGCCTAGCAATAGTGGGGAGCAGTCAGCGCCTGCAGGGCTGTGAAGGCAGCCCTGCCCAGGTCCCTGAGGGCTGAGGCTCTGGGGAGTGCCACCTGACGGAGGATGCAGCCTGGCCCAGCAGGGAGGGGCCCCGGGAACAAATCCCCAGTCTCTCTCACCTCCACCCTCCACCCTCCGAGCTCCTGCTGCTGCTTCCCCGGGGCTGAAGGAACCGGAAGTCGGAGGCGAGGGGGCTCATGTGATGCAGTTGGTGGAACAGAGGGCAAGGCAGAGGGTGTGTCTGCAGGGCCAGTGGAGCACATCCGGTTTAATCCCGGGCAGGTGGAGGTGGGAGGGTGGCTGCAGACATTCAGCAGATTTGCGGAGAAAGCCAGGAATCCGAGTCAGACTGCCCGTGCTTCACACCTACTGTGTGATACAGGGCAGTTGCTTCCCCCGTCTGTCCATCACGGTAGCAAACACCCACTCCAGGAGTGCGGACAAGCTGAAGTGAGTCCGTGCAGACTACGTGCAATTGGGCACACAGTAGGCTTGCTGGTCAAAGAAGAATATCATCCACCCTTTCCAAGAGAGGACAGAGCCTCTCCCATCTCCTCCCCGCTCCACGGGCCACCCCGCTCCTCACAGCCACTCTGGGGCCCATAATGTCCTCTGCACAGCTCATGGTTGTCCCTGCCATCTCCAGGTCTCCTTGCTTTCTCAAATCCCCCCACACTGTGTCTCCCCTCGTCCCCTCCTTCACAGTACAGACCAGGAGCCCGAGGCCCAGAGAGCAGAGCAGCTCGTCCAAAGACACACAGTAAGTTAGTGGCAGGTCAGTGGATTTGCAGGGGCCTGGTTGGCCAGTTCATCAGCAGGAAGACCCTTTCACCGGAACTGGGCTGATTTCCTGGCCTAGGGGGGCCTCCTCAGGAGGTGGGAGAATCATGGTCAAGGCTTCCGGCTGTCTTTAATTTTCCAGCCTAATTAAACACCTGTAAATCCATTTGCTACTACTGATATAGAGGGAGCCCCAGAGAATATCGAGGGGAAAAATCCAGTCATTCAAATTGAAGGAATAAATAAGCACAGTCTTGCAGAAGTGTAGGTGCCAGGGGGTTTTGGTGATTTCAACACCCACCCATCTCCATCAAGCCACCCCTCCCCATTCTTTTACGAATACCTGATGGCCTCTTGGTCTTAAGTAAGAGATTGCAAAAGCACCATCAAGCCCCCCTTCCTCCCATGGTCTCCTTTGGCCCAGCAGGGAAAGCCCTGGTTCCAGTCCCTACCCATGCTGTGTGGCCTTGGGTATGTGCCTGCCCTATCTGGGCCCCAGTCTTTCTCATCTGTATAAAGGAATCCTGGTCCCTCTCCTGTTGTCCTCATTTGCCAGTCCAGGAGATGAGAAAACACACAGACCCAGCCATTCTTCTCTCTCTTCCATCTTCTGACAGCCCACTATGCTCTAGCCACATTGAACCTCCTGCCCTTCCCCAAATATACCCCATGAGTTGGGGGTATATCAGTTAGATTTTGCCGTGTAACAAACCACCTCCTAAATTCAGTAGCTGGTTTCAAACAATAACCATTTACAGGTCAGCCGGGCTTATTGCTACACCTGAGTCAGGACTTCCCTTATGTGACAGATTGATTATGAAATTGGCCTGTTTCCCACACTTGTTCCCATATCCATGCCCCTAGCAATGTGCCGCTCTCATAAAGAGGGGGAGGCTATTTTCCTACCCCTGGTCTTAAGACTTGCTTTGATCAATAGAATGTGGCAGAAGTGACCATGCGCCAGTTCTGAGCCTTGGCCTTAACAGGACTTGCGTGTGTCCACTTGCTCTCTTGGACCCCTGTCATTGCTGCCATGAGAACCTGGGCTAGCCCACTGGAGGATGAAAGACACCACAGAGAGAGGCGCCAGCCATCCTCACCCAGGCCCACCTAGACCCGACAGCCCCAGTCAACTAGGGTGACCAACTGTTTCAGTTTGTCCAGGATTGAGGGGTCACCGGGGAGGCGGGTCCTTTAGTGCTATAACTGGGACAGTCCCAGGCAAACCGGGATGGTCGATCACCCTACAGCTGACTCAGTAGCTGACTCAGGTGCAGGAATAAGCCTGCTTGAGATCAGAACTTGCCAGCTGACCTGTAAATGCTTATTGTTTTAAACCAACTGCTGAATTTGGGAGGTGATTTGTTAGACAGCCAAATCTAACTGGTGCACCTTCTCCATTTCTGTGTGAAGAACTCAGAGTTGCCCTACACAACTACAGGGGGAGCCAGAGACTACCTTGTGAATGGCAGCACTTGAAATTGTGTGGGATAGAACCCTGGATAAACTTCAAGGCCCCAGTTCAAATGTCACCTCCTCTGTGAAGCCTTCCCAGACTTCCCCAGATCTAGTTTACTAGGGAAAAGAAGTCTTTTGAGCTGAAAGTGATAGGGATAGAGTAGGATAATTAAATAATTAGTTTAGAAATCCCACTAGGGGATTAAAGACAGAAAGGGAATTTTAAGGTAGTTTGAGAGACTGCTGTAAGCTAATGACCACTCAAGAAAAGAATCCAGTAACCTAGCAACAATCTACACTACCTTGTAGGAAGACCAGGTGCATCCAAGCACCAGGCACACTCAAGCCACAAACCCTGATAGTTAAAACACAAGACAATAGATATGGGGTCTGAATCTTGTTACATGAAGTCAGAGAGGTAATAGTCCTTGAAAAGTAGCATTTCTGCATGTAGCCAAAACAGGAATATAGGTGAAAGGTAAAAAAAACAAAGTAGGGGAAAGGGAACATTATACTGAAACCTGAGATAAATGACCATATTTTAGTACATGTTGCAACACTTTTGCTAAAATACATATTATTTAAATAGTGCCATGACAGTCCCGTTTAGACCATGCAGGGTCAAAGGAGGAGCTAATGATGTGAGTCTTGACATCTGCCCAAGAACGAGGAAGAAGGTGGTCTTCTCCCCTCTCCATTTTTTCTTTGATTATAAAAATGTACCCCTCCTTGTTCTCAGGGCTGCACTCCTTTGCCAGCTCGCTTGTATCTCTCACTAGCATCCTTTGCTAATAAACCCACTCTTTGCCCATCGCTTTGCCTCACACTGAATTCTTTCTGCCATGAGACAAAAGAACCTGAGCTTCAGTAAGTCCTGACACCAGGTGAGTGGTTTCAATTAAAAGACAGTGGGTTCATGTCCCCTCCTATGTCAGGGATTGTGGGTTCAAGTCCCAATCTGAGGTGCAGCTGGGTTCGAGTCCCACCTGAGAAGGAGTGCAGTTTCAAAAAGAACCGGTTTTGGAGTCAGACCTGGTTCAAAGGCTCTGCCACTTATACCTTGGGCAAATCACTTTTACCTCATCTGGAAAATTGGGATGACAAAAAAATAACCATCATCCTCTGGGATTGTTATGAGGAGAAAGCACACCGTGCCCAGCAAACAGTGTGTGCTAAGTCGGGGTGTATTCCATAAAAGAATGGAGCACAAGCCTTTTTCCTCTACACTTCTGAATTCTTTCCTCTCTGTCCCCACCGCTGATGCTCCTTCCGCAGGTTCTAAGAATTTCTTTTCCCCTAAAATGCAATCAGCTCCTCACTGGCCTCCTGGAGGACCAGGCTTGCTCTGTATTATGCATTAGAGCCAAAGGGACATTTTTTTTTCAATTTTTATTTTTTAATTACCACACAGAAAAGTTTACTTTTATCTTTTTATGTACAGTTCTATGAATTTTAACACATGTATAGATTTGTGTAACCACCACCGTAATCAGGACACAGAGAGTTACATCACTTCAAGGGACTTTCTTTTCAAAATATACATTTTTTTATTTTAAAATTTTGGAATAGATAATACACATACTTTGTAAAAAATACATTTAAAAGTATACAAGTTAAAAAAAAAAAAGTATACAAGTTATTCGTTGAGAACTCTCTCCCACCCCAATCACTCCCCAGATGCAATCTCTAGTTTCTAGTGCCTCCTTCTAGAGATATTTTATGCACATGCAAGCATAAATATGTAGAACTATCCTGCACACCCTGGTTTTATAAAACTGGAACTGCACTTTGTTTTTTTGTACTTAATATATTCTGGAGATGGTTTCAGATCAGTAATAATTCTAGTCTATCCGTACATGGTACTTACCATGTGCCTTACTCATTTACTCTTCAGCACATTTTGAGGTAGGTGACGTTATTATTACTGCTACTTATCCCATTTTAGAGATTAGAAAACTGAGGCACGGAGAGGTTAGGTTAGGTAACTGGCCCAAGGTCAGTCCCACAGCCAGTAAGTGGGAAAGCTGGGGTTAGGACTCAGGCATTCTGGCTCTAGAGTCCATGTTCTGAGGGACCACATTAATCTACTTCAAGCAGTGTCATGGAATCCCATTACATCCAGACACGGTCATTTATTTAACCAGCCTCCTCTTGATGACCATTATTTGCCACTGTGAACAAGGCTGCACTGGATATCTAGATCATTCATCTTTCTGGACATGTGGAAGTGTATCTGTTGAATTCATTCCTAGAAGTTGAATGTCTGGGTCACAGGGTATATGCAGTTTTATATTTGATAGATATCTCTAGATTGTCTTCTCAAGAATTGTAACAATTTTTACTCCCATCAACAATGCATGAGAGAGCTTGCTGCCCTACACTGTCACCAACACAGCACATTATCAAAAATTTTGGTCTATGCCATCTATTAGGGGGAAGTGGTAACTTGATGTAGTTTTTGTTGGCATTTCTCTTACTGTAACTGAGCATGGGCATCTTTTCTTATGTTTAGAAGCCATTTGTATACACTGTCTGTGAACCACCTGTCCATGTCCTGTGACCATTTTTCTTTTAGATTTTTGATCTTTAAAAAAAATTGACATGTGGTATCTCATGTTTATATGATAGTTTATTCATTTTCTTTAAATTTTATTTGTGGGTTTTTTTCAAATCAGACATGTTCAATTTTAGTGTTCATATTTTCTTCTGTGGCTTCTGGTTTGAATCATTTTGAGAAAGTCTTTCCCTTTCTCAAACTCAGAACCACAAAAGAATCATCAATGTTTGCTTCAGTACTTTCATGGTTTCATTTATTTACCTTTAAATCTTTGATCCATCCAAAATTAATGTTGGTGTGAACAGTAATATGTGGTTCCAAACTACTTTTTTCCAGTTATCTCAATATCATTTGTTAAATAATCCATTTTTACCCACTCACTTGAAACGACACCTGTATCAAATTAAAATCTAATATGTGTTTGTGTCTAATTTTGGATTCTTTTTTTTATCATCTTCCCAGCTATTCATTTTGTTATTTTTTGTGATATCACTTACATATAATAAAATACACAGATCTTATGTGTTCAGTTCACTAAATTTTGGCAGTTGCATACAATGTATAACTACCACTCAAGAGAAGACAGAACATTTCCATCATCCCAGAGATTCCTTCATGCACCTTCCCAGTCAGCTTCCCCCCTACCATCCCAGAGGCAGCAGAATACACGTTTTTTTCAAGTGCACGTGGAACATTCTCCAGGATAGATCACATGCTGGGCCACAAAGCAAACCTTGGTAAATTTTTTTTTTAATTTAATTGACGTTATCTAGTATTTTTTTCTTAATTCTTATTATTTATTTGGCTGCACCGGGTCTTAGTTGCGGCATGTGGGATCTTCCTTGTTACATGCAGGATTTTTAGTTGCAACATGCAAACTCTTAGCTGTGGCATGCATGCAGGATCTAGTTCCTTGACCAGGGGTTGAACCCAGCACCCTGCATTGGGAGCGTGGAGTCTTAACCACTGGACCACCAGTCTTGACCACTGGACCACCCAAGCCTTGGTAAATTTAAGAAAACTGAAATTAAATCAAGTTGGGAAGTGCTCATATTATTTTTCTCCATAGATAATAAAATTCAACATTCACTGCTGATTTTTTAAAATATTTATTTATTTATTTATTTATTTGGTTGTGCCAGGTCTTAGTTGTGGCATGCGAACTCCCAGCTGCAGCATGCATGTGGGATCTAGCTCCCTGACCAGGGATCCAACCTGGGCCCCCTGCATTGGGAGCATGGAGTCTTAACCATGGTGCCACCAGAGAAGTCCCTCATTGCTGATTTTTAAAAGCACTATTTCCTGAAAGAACCTGTGTAGAATCACTATTATTTCTTCCTTAAATGTTTGAGAAAACTTACCAGTGAAGCCCATCTGGGCCTGGAGTTTTCTTTGTGGGAGGGATTTTTATTACAAATACCATTTTTAAAATAGATATGGGGCTATTTAGGTTCTCTATAACTTCTTTTGTCAGTTTTGCTACAGTTGCATTTTTAGGGATGTTGTCCACTGCATCTAAGTTGTCAAATTTTGCATAAAGTTGTTTATAATGTTCCCCATGCACATTTTTCATGTGAACTTAAGAATCTGTCCATTTTCCCATGACAAAGAGTGCTTTAAACTCAGTTCCTCTATTTCCTGAGCACTCGGACAACATAGCATAGCCTCTTGTAATTAAATGTAATTACGTGATAGAGTTCTAGCCAACGGAATGCGAGTAGAAGTGATGTGTATTCCTTCTCAGACTGGCTCATGAAAACTTGCCATGCTTAATCATTCATAGTCCTCTGCCAGCTTCAGGCAGATGAGCATAGTCACCTTGGAAACCATGTGTTGAAAATAGCAGAGCCAAAGATTAAAGAATTCTGATTGAGAAAGACACTCACATGGATGCCCAAAATCAGGAACATCCATTTTGGGATTTATGTAAGTTAGAAATAAACATCCATCATGTTCTGGCCATTGTATACTCAGAGTTTATTTGTTAAAGCAATTAGCCTACTCTAATAAATATACACTCCTAAGAACCCTATTTTTATTTTTATTGGAAACATTCTAAATATATGTATAATAATATAGGGAAAACTGATTTATTTTTACTATCTTCCTACACAGAACAAATTATCCCTTCCATTTATTCCTGTTTTGTTTTAGGTATCCAGTAGCATTTAAATTTTTTTCATGTATATCTTGCATTTTTCTTATTAAATGTGTTGCTAGACATTTTATCTTCTGTACTTTGTCTTCTTTTCTATTTTCAAAGATGGGATTTTTCCTTTAACTATCTTCTATAACTCACTGTACATGTATAGGAAATTAGTAATTTTTATGTTTTAATTATGTTTTAATTTTGTATTACCAAGTTATCTTATTTGTAATAATTATTCTATTTTATTGGGCTTTTCAAGTGTATGATCATATCATATACCAATAACAATACTCTTGTCTCTTTCTTTCCAATATTTATGCTCCTCATTTCTTGTGAAATTATAGTGGCTAATATCTCCAGAGTAATGTTAAACAAGACTGGTGAGAGGGGACATCTTTGTCTCGCTCATGAATTTATTGGAAATGCTTCAAGTTGTTCACCATTACACATGCTGATGGATTTTGCCTTGATATACATGATCCCATTAAGGAAGTATCCATCTATTTCAATTTTATCAAGAAGTTTTTAAAACTCAGGAATTAATGTTGAATTTTATCAAATGCCCTTTCAGCATCTATACAGAAGATAACAATTTTCTTCCTCTTTTGATCTGTTAATGATGACATTTTATAATATTACATTATTGATATTAATATACATTACTAGGTTTTCTAAAATTGAACCATGCAAAGATTAGTTACAGATGTGTGCTATTTTCTTAATGTGCTTCTGGATACTGAATGATATTTCTGATTAGTCAGGGTTCTCCAGTGAAACAGAACAAATGGGATATGTGTGCATGTCTGTGTGTGTGTGTGTGTGTGTGTGTGTATATATGTATGTATATATATATATGTGTATGTGTGGATATATATATATATAAAAATATATATATATATGTAGAGAGGGAGAGATTTATTATAAGGAATTGGCCCATGCAGTTATGGAAGCAGAGAAGTCCAGAACCAGGAGAGCAGATGGTGTAGTTCTAGTCTGAGTCTGAAGGTCTGAGAATAGGAGAGCTGATAGTTTAAGTTCCAGTTCTAGTCCAAATCTGAAGGCAGGAGAAGGTCAGTGTCCTAAATGGAAGACAGTCAGGCAGAGAAAAAGAATTCCCCCTTCCTCAGCCTTTTGTTCTACTCAGGCTCTCAACAGATTGGATGAGACCTACCCACATTAAGGAGGACAATCTGCTTTACTCAGTCCACCAATTCAAATGTTAGTCACATCCAGAAACACCCAGAATAATATTTGGCCAAATATCTGGACACCCCGTGGCCTAATCAAGTTGACATATAAAATTAACCATCACAATTCCTATAATTATTATTTTACTTAGGATAGTCACTCCCCCAATATTTATGTGAGATTGATTTATTGCTTCTATGTTGCGCTTTGTTGTGTTTTGTTATCCGTGTTAAACAGTCTTCATGGTAATAATGGGAAGCTTTCCTTCCTCTCTGCTCTGGAACAGTGTACTTCGATAGAACTTATCTGTCCCTTAAAGGCTTAGAAGAAGCCTCTGTAAAACATTTAGAGTATGGTGGTTTTAGAGAATAACTCTTTAACAATGTCCTTTGTTTATTCTCTGCTATTTGGCCTTTTAAAATTTTCTTTCAGAAAAGGCAAATTTGACCCTATCACACACCTGCTTAGTCACCTGCAGTGACTGTTCCTAAAGGTAACCTAATATTTAATAAAGAGAAGTTTCTCGTTGGAGAAATAGTCTAGCTGAAAGATGATAATGGGATAATAGAATCAGAATATCTTCATTTTGCAAACCCTAATGAACTATGGCTCTAGTCAATGTTGATCGATGACCACTAATAGCACAAAATGAGTGCACGGATTGCAGGAAGCCCGCCCCGACCCAGCCCTGCTCAGTGCTCCCTGGTGCTGTTACTCCTCTCCCTCTACCTGGTGAATCGCCCCCTCCCATCATTCATCATTGGTAAGTCCCAGCCTTCCTCAGTTCCAGGTGGGTCAGGGGCTCCTTTGAGACCGCAGCCACTGGGTATCCCTCATTGGTATGGGGTGGGGTGCATCATCTCTAGTCTGTGAGCTTCCTGAAGGGTCTACCCCATACCCCAGGCCTGTGGGTATTTGTAAGTGACTGAGCACATTTCTTCTGGCTAGGACACTTGGGTCTGCAGAAATCTCACTTCCAGGAGGCAGCCCCACTGTTTCAGGTGGGGGCGGACCCAGAAGCCCTTGGATCTGTCATCTCTTGCTTGGGTGCCTCACACTGCCCCGGCCCCAGGACAATGAGGGAGACAGTGACCAGCAAGCCCCAAGGCATGCCCATTTGGCAGATGGGAACACTGAGACTGGCAGTGGGAAGGGACTTACCCCATGCTATGTAACTAATAAAGGGATTGGCAGGTTGGGAACATTGATCTACGATGGGTCTTTCAATTCTCTCCGGGGAGAGGAACAGTCATCGTGAGCAGGCACATGTCACACATCTTGACTATTTAGGGTGACATCCAAGCTCAGAGAGGCCCCAAGGGCACACAGCTAGAAAGTGGGCAGGTGACTTCTTTGCCAAGCCTCAGTTTCCTCATCTGTGCAAGGGGGTATCAAGCTGGGAGAGGGTCCCAAGGAGCAAAGGAGGGGCTTAGGAACCCCTCAACACTTGTCCATGAGAAGCAGCTCCGGAAAGTCAGGGTTCCAGTGATACCAGGTCCCAACACCAGGCCAGAATCTCCCTGGGGAAGAGGCAGGGAGCAACCTCTTCCCCCCTGTATACACCAGCTCTCCTTAAAAGTCACCCTTGCCCTCAGTGGCTGCCCATGGGCTGCAGTGAAACCTTCTTGTGTTATCACAAGAGTGACAACCGCCACATGAAGGCCTGCGTCTCCAGTCATCCCCGCTCCCCTTGGCCACATGCTCACCTCACTGGGACCCAGAAACCTGATCAGATGAGTCGCAGTCCTCAAGGAGTTCACAGGCTTGCATGTGTGTGCGTGCGTGTGTGTGCACGCACACGTGTGCGTGCGTGCGTGCGTGTGTGTGCGTGTGTGTGTTGTGGGGGAGGAGCACGTGCATGCATGTGGATGGGGGTGGGGAGTGTATGGGGGTCAGGGAGTAGAGAAGGAGAAGAGGGAGGAAAGAAACCAATGGTGACTGCATAGGTGGATCTGCACCAGGGAACATGGGGGTGAGGAATCACAAAGGAGGTAACCTTCCCAGCCTGGAGATCAGGGAAGACTTCTTGGAGGTGGGAACCTGGAGGAGGAGAAGAAAAGCAGGGGAAGGGCATGATAAGCAAAGGGAAGAACAGGAGCTAAGATGGAGAGATGAGGACCAGCCTGCTATGTCTGGGGAACTGCAGGGAGTTTGGTGGAAGCTGTAGGCTGAAAAGCGGTTAGGAAGCAGACAGGTGGAATGAAGGAGTCCCAGGCTAGGAACTTGGAGGTTACTCCATAAATGATGGAAAGCCACTGAAGGTTAGCATTTTTTAAAAAAAACGCTTTATTGTAGACAATTTCAAATCTGTATACAAGTAAAGAGAATAGAATAATTCACCCCCACGTACCTGTCTTTCAACTTCAACAATTATCTGCTCAGGGCCAAGTTTGTTTCATTTTTACTTCCACTGCCACCCTCCCCCACAAACTGGACTATTTAAAAGCAAACCCCAGATAGCATATCATTTAATGCATTAACATTTCAGAATAAAATATTAAAAGATACGGATTCTTAAAAAAACTTAATCGCCACTGTTATGGGTTGAACTATGTCCCCTCAAAATTCATATATTGAAGTCCTAACTCCCAGTACCTCAGAATGTGGACTGAATTGGCAATAGGGTCTTTAAAGAGGTAATTACATTAACATGAGGTCATTAGAGTGACTCTAATCCAAAATGACTGGTGTCCTTATAAGAAGAGGAGATTAGGACACAGACACATAGAAAGGGAAGATACGAAGACACAGGGAAAAAAGGGCCAGCTACAAACCAAGGAGAGTCCTCATAAGAAACCAATCCTGTCGACACCTTGGTCTTGAACTTCCAGCCTCCGGGACTGTGAGAAAATAAAATTCTGTTTGTTTAAACCAACCAGTCTGTAGGACTTTGTTGTGGCAGCCTGAGCAAACTAGGGAAGACAGAGTTATATTTATTTACTTAGGTGTAATATTATTATAACACCTAAAATGTTAAACAGAAATACTTAATATTGTCAAATATCCAATTCTAATCGTCTCATGATTTTGTTTAACAATTGGTTTGAATGAAGATCCAAATAAGGTCAACACAGTGCATTAGGTCCTGAGATCTATGTAAGTCTCTTGATCTAAAGGTCCTCGCCTCTTTTTTTTTTTCACCATCTGGGTTTTTCTTATTTGCTTACCAGTGACATTATTTAACATGTTCCTCTGTCCCCTGTATTTCCTGTAAATTGGTGGTTAGATCTAGAGACTTTATCGTATTCATGCTCATTTTCTAGAAAAAAAAATTCATAAGTAGTACTGTGAACTTCCATCAGCAGGAAACTGCAGTCAGAGGGCTTACAAGCTCTGCAGTCACCATCATCTTGAAATTCTTAATAATGTTCGAATGAGGGGCCCTACATTTTTATTTTGCACTGGGTCCTGCAAATTATGTACCATTCCTGTGGGGGCGGATGAGACTGTCACCAAAGGGGACAGGGAAACAGCACACTGCAGAGGAAGGGCAGGATTGGGTCGTGACTTATCCCTGACACTGTGGACCCTGACAGGTCCCTTTCCCTCTCTGGGTCTCAGCTTCCCGATATGAACAGCGAGGAGGGCAATTAGATGGTGAGACATGAAAGATTTAGAAACAGCGCCGGGTGGGAATAGGATTGCTCAGAGTGGAGGCCTTTTCCTCGCCCACTTTCTCTCCCCACCCCATCTTCTCATCCTTCCTGGGAGCTAATCTGATTATAGAATCCTGTGGATGGAATGTGCTGATAGTGCCAATGGGTGCCTCATTTTCCCTGCAAACACCCTGTTTGCGCTGTTCTGGGGTCTTCATTCCTATGAGGATTTGGCTGCCATCCTGGAGGATCTCCAGTCCCCTACAGGCTGGTGGGATAATGCCCCACCACCACCACACGGCTCCCACAGCTGACCCCTCCACAAAAAACCAAACCCTCTTTAAAGATCTCCCCCTACCTGGGGACAATAGGGTGGCCCAAGACCTTCCAGCCCGAGGCTGGTCTGAGCAAGCTGTGGGTACCCCCCTGCCCCCTCCACCAAGCTTAACCCAGCCCCGAGGCCCTGGATCCCCAGGCTGCCTTCCTAGGGTCTGGCCACGCCCACAGATCCCACGGGTCACCCAGCAGCCGTCTTGGTAACCCTGCAGAACTGCGGGAAGCCCAACACCCCTGGTGTGTGCCCCCCAACAGAAGTCCTCCAGAGTCCACCCTCCACATTCAGGCAGGAGCCTATGTGCCTGGGCAGAGCTCCAGGCAGGTAGCGGGGAAGGTGAGTGACCTCAAAGGGTGCCAGGGGGCCCATCACAGGAAGCTAGACCATTTGGGATCTAAGCTCTAACCCAATATTCCACCCCACCCCCCAACATATTTGGGGCTGTTTGTCATGCAAGCAGCCCACGCTGGCTGAAATAGACCATAAATGGAACTCTGCATCCTCCTAAAATCCTGCTCCCCCTTCCGTGTTCCCCGTCTCCAAGGGGCACATCCATCGATCAGGCACCCAAGCCAGGAGCCTGGACATCAACCTAGACCCCACACTCTGCTCGCTGGGCCCCCTGCCGCCCTCCTCTACCCTGCTCTGAACTTGCCCTCCGGCTTCCAGGTGGGTTTAGCCAGTGGGAGGTACCATCTGCAATGGCAGTTGGGAGAGGCAGGAGTGAGGTTGGGGTATTCGCTCCCCAGGCTCTCTCTCTGCCAGGTTACAGGCAGGCTGGTCCCTCTGAGCCTCAGCTCCCATCAGGCACCCTGCCCCGCAGCTGCCCTGCCCAGTTCCAGGGACCCTGCCCTCCCTCTGCTGTAGGCCTGGGGGTGGTGATGGCTCCCAGAAGTGCCTAGCCCGGGTGTGGCACCACCCCTCGCTTGCTTCCCTTATCCTGCCTGGACTTGTAAGCAGTCCCTTTGTTACACCCTCCTCCATAACCCACTTTGAGGGCACCATCAGCTTCCTGCCAGCATCCTGCATGAAACACCCTCTCCCCTCTCCCACCCCTCCACCAAAAAGTCACCAAGTCCTCTCATCTGTACCTCGTAAGTAACCCCCAAATCCACCCTCTTCTCCTGCCCTTCCTCGAGTTGTCATCTAAATGCCCTGAGAGCTCTGAACTGGTCTCTCCACTCCACCCTGGTTCCCCAAACTCATCCTTCACAAGAAGCCACAGTGGACTCCTTAAAATGCAAATCTGCAAAGAAATATTTTTAATATTAAAAACATTTTATCATGAAAGCCGTACTTGCTTATTGTGCAAAATGTCAGAGAGGTCTAAAGTGAAAAGTAACAGCCCCTCCTCCTCTACCCCTTCCTCAGAGTCACCATGGGTGATGGTTCCTTCTGGGTCCTGCCACACATTTTCCATTCCTATGTGCGTATATAAACGCACATCATTTTTATTCATGCAAATGGCTTCATTCATGCATATGAGCCTGCGAATACTTTTTTCACTTGTAATATATCTTGGAGAATTTCACGGGTCCACATGCAGGGATTTACCTCTTTCTTTTTGATGGCTGTTTGGTATTTTGTGAGATGGATCTAGCCCATTCTCTCATCCATTGCCCTGTCGGTGGGCGCTCGGTTGTTTCCCGTTTCTGATGGCTACCAATAGCGCTGCCATAGACACTCCTGTCCAGGCATCACTGCACCCGTGGTCAGGCATGTGTGCAGTGTTGACTTGCTAGGCCTAAAGGTATGTGCATCTAACATGTGGACGGATGTGTCAAACTGTGCCTCCAAAACACTGTTCTGCTCTCCACGTCCGCCGACAGAATATCAGGGTGTCTATTTCCCCATATTTTTGTCAAAACTGGGCTTTAAGAAGAAAACCTGACTGTGTAAATTTCCTGCGTAAAACCCCTCACCTTCAAGGAGATGGAACATTATCCTCCCACCCCGTAAGGTGGGTGGGCTGTGCAGAATGACCTGCTGCTAAGGAAGATATTATGGAAAGGGGGAAAAAAGAGTAACTTCACAGTTATAGTGGAGAAGCCTGACAAACACTATCTCAGCCAGGGGATCAAGGTCAACAACAACAGTGGTAAGTCCTGCTGGCAGCAAGTACAGTTGTTATGTCATGAAAGTGGCCCTTTATCTCTGGGCTCTTCCTCCCCAAAACCCACAACCCCAGTCTAATCATGAGAAAAGCACTAGACAAATTCCAACAGAGGGGCAGTCTACAAAATACCTGACCAGTTCTCCTCAAAACTGCCAAGGTCATCAAAAACATGGGAAGAAGAAGAAACTGTCACAGCCAAGAGGAGCCTAAGAAGACATGCAACTAAATGTAATGTGGGATCCTGGATGCGCTCCTGGAACAGAAAAAGGATATTAGGTAAAAACTAAGGAAACCTGAATAAAGTATGGACTTGACTTAATGTACGGAATAATTAATTGTAACAAACGTACCATACTAATGTAAGATGTTAATAATAGGGGAATTTGGGTGTATGGGAACTCTCTGTGCTACCTTTGCAATTTTTCCAGAAATTTAAAACTGTTTTAAAATATAACATTTAGAAAAACAAGCTTCACGTGGGCACCCAGTGACCTCTGAGATGGGGCCCTTGCCTCCTGTTGAGTTGTGTCTCTCTCCTCTCTCCTCTGGGAATTTTCTACTCCCACGATATCTACAAGTTGAATTTTCTGGAACGCACTATGATTTTCAGTTCTCTGGGCTGTTGCAAACCATGTTTCTCGCCCTGGCTTGTCTTCTCCCCTCCCTACCTGAGGAGTACTTCCTACTCAAGGTCAAAATCCAGGATAGACAAGACTTTCTCTGAAGAGCCGGCCTCCTCTCTTCTGACCCCCAGCCCAGGCCGGGAGTGCCCAACCTCGGGGACCTCCAGGGATCTCCTGGAAAGTTTCCCCAAGCTTCCAACTGGATATGAGACCTGTACTCCTTTTCTGCAACTGCGGTACCAAATTACCACAAATTGAGTGGCATAAAACCACAGAAACATATTCTTTCCCAGTGTAGACGCCAGAAGTCCACAATCAAGGTAGGACTACACTCCCTCCAGGGGCTCTGATGGGGTTCCTTCTTTGCCTCTTCTGGTGGCCGCCAGCTTCTTTGGCTTGTGGCCACATCACTTCCATCTTCAAATCACCTTCTTGTCTATGCATGTCTCTCTCCTTTGTCTCACTCATTCAAGGACACATCACTGGATTTAGGGCCTACTTGAATAATCCAGGATGATCTCCTTATCCCCAAATCCTTCACTTAAATGTCTACAAAGACCCTCTCTCCAAATAAGGCAAGACTTACAGGTCCTGGAGATTAGGACATGGCAGTATCTTTGGGGGCTACCATTCAGCCCACTACAGGGCCCAGTGTGGCTGGCTCCACAGGCATCTTCCTGCCTCACCTTGCACACAGGTTCCTCGTTTTCATGGGTTCATCCTTGCTCCTCCTAGAGTTTTTTGGGGGTTGGGGCTCGAGAACTGGCCACCGGAGCTGCGCTGCTCACAGAGGAGTCTGTGGGCACAGCCAGGACTCAGCCACCCTGGCTGGAACATAAATGCACCTGTTGCAGGTGGGGTTGTCCAGGAGCAGAGCCCGAGATGGAGTCTGATGTGGAGGATATTTACTAGGGATCAACACCTGGGGAAGGGAGGAGGCGGAAGCAGGATTAGGTAGAGAAGCTAAAGGGTGATGCTGGTCCAAAAGAGCTTCAGCCACCCCTGGAGCCGATACGACCCATCTAATTTTCCATGGTGGACAGAATTGTCTGGACCCTTACATCCTAGCCATGATCAGTCACCAGTTTGCCCTCCTGTGAAATGGGGGAAATGACAGCTCCTACCTCCTAGGTTGGAAGGGAGAAATGAAAAGCCCTGGGTTCACGGCTGCCACCTACAACAACCCCAGGAGGCAGTTCTTTATATAGGGGGAAGTCAAGGTTCAGAGAGGGTAAGCAACTTCCAAGGCCACACAGCAAGTAAGGGCAGAGCCAGGACTCAAACCCAGGTGTGCCTGATGCCAGAGCCTAAGCCCAAGACAACTGGCCCAGCTGAACCCAGGAGCCCTACCCACAGTGTCTCCCTCCACTTCCAGGTCTTCCCTTCTTGCTTCTCTGTGGCCTGTGCCCTGTTTCTCTTCCTCCCAGCCATTTCCCATAGGCCTTTCCTTCTCCAAACCTCAGCGAGACTTCCATTCTTCATGGGACCCCACCAGAGGGCCACCTTGCCTCCCTCCCCTCCCTACTCTCTTGGCCAGTGCTCCAGCCTCCCAGGCCACCCCACAGTTCTCCAAGCGGCCCTGACCCGCTCTGCTTCCAGGACTTTGCCCTGCTCCTCCCATGCCTGGAGTGCCCTCCCCCATCTTGCCATTTAAACTGGTGCTCAGGAGCCCAGATGTCCCACTCAGACACTTCCCTCTCCTTCTTCACTAAGTACTTTTGACTGGCACTCTCCCTCCTGTCTCTGTCTCCCAGGGGAGTTTATATCTCAATCACAGCTCAGTTGCTTTTGGTCTGGTATGAATCTGTTTCCCTCAACAGACTAAAACTTCCAGGAGGGCAGAGAACTGCTGTTAGCTCTGACACAGCCTGCTGCGTGACCCAGGGCTGGCCACTTCCTTTTTTCTTTTTTTTAAATCATGCTAAGGAATTTTTAATTTTAATTTTAATTTTATTTATTTATTTTATGGCTGTGTTGGGTCTTCGTTTCTGTGCAAGGGCTTTCTCTAGTTGCGGCAAGTGGGGGCCACTCTTCATCGCGGTACGCGGGCCTCTCACTATCGCGGCCTCTCTTGTTGCGGAGCACAGGCTCCAGACGCGCAGGCTCAGTAATTGTGGCTCACGGGCCTAGTTGCTCCACGGCACGTGGGATCTTCCCAGACCAGGGCTCGAACCCATGTCCCCTGCACTGGCAGGCAGATTCTCAACCACTGCGCCACCAGGGAAGCCCCCCACTTCCTTTTTTCTGAACCTCAGTTTGCCTGTCTATAAAACGGAGCTAATGGCCCCAGGCACAAAATAGGTGCTCAGCAAATGCTGGCTCTGAGCCCTTAGCCTGTGTGCAACTGTGCATCACCTGCAGCGCCTGAGAACTCTCCATGCTCAGCTGTCCCCTTTGCTTTCAGTTGCATATTTTCTTCCCACACTCTCTAGCCCTCAGTTTCTCTGGTGTTAACTGGGCTGTCATACAGTTGCACGCTGCAGGTTGTTGTGCGGATGAAATGAAAACAAGGCAGTGCTTTCTGGGGCCGGCCCAGCAGAAGTTTTTGGGGGGAGTGCTGCTTTCCTTCTTCTCACCCTTCCAACTGGGAGCCAGGTGGGCCCTGATGGCTCAGCCTCCCATGTGGCATCAGCGGCAGGCATCCCTCCCAGGGTGGCAGCTGCTCTTCACCTGGGAGCCATTGCTGGGTTTTGGCAGGGGGCGGGAGGCGGCCCCAGTGTCGGTGACGCAGATCTGCTCCTTGAGTGGGGATGGGGGCGGGGCTGCTGCCGCAGCTGCCGACAGTCTGTCCCCCCACCGCCAGACCTCCCCTCCTTCCTTCTCCCACAGTCCCACCCACAACTCCAGCAGCCTGAGTCCTTGGGTGCAGCCTCCTCCAGGTCCACTTTGAAGGGAAAGAGCACAGCTCACCACCAGGCTCTGGGACCTTGGCAGGTCCTGCCAGTGTCTGGGTCTGGGGGGCGGCAAGGGTCAGCTTTGACAACCCAAGAACTTGGAAAGCAAATCCTCCCCATCCGTACCAATGCACGGTGTGATGGTTAACAGTGTTGACTCCGAAGACAGCTTTAGCCACTATTGGCTGTGTCTTTGGGAAAGTTATTTAACCCTCTGTGCCTCTGTGACCTCATCTGTAAAGTGGGATAATAGTACCTACCTTTCAGGACTATTGTGTGGGCTAAATGAGATATACATGAATGGCTCTTAGGGCAGCAGAGCCCCCAGGAAGCACTCGGTAAGGATGAGTTGTTATTATTTATCTGTGTCCTGTGAGTGGGTAGGGCAAGGACTATGATTCCCACCCACAGGTGGGAAACTGAGGCCCAGGAAGGGGCCACGGCTTCCTGATATCACACAGCACCATGCACTGTAACCAGGCCTCAGTCCTGACCACCTCATTCCCCAGACTATCACCTCAACCACCACACCAGCTCTCTACCTCCCAGTCCTCTGGGACTCAAAACACATCCTGTGTGCTGAGCGCTGGAGGGACTCTCCCCAGCCAGTGTAGGGCCACGGGAGGTGGAGCCTGAGGGTGCTTTACATTAAAGTTACAGATGAGATGGTGGAGGCTCAGAGGGCTCAGAACACTGGTCCAGGGTCACAGGTGGCACATGGCAGCCAAGTCTTGAACCCACTTGGCTTGAGTACTTTGCCCCAAACCATCCCCCAAACAAAGCTTTTCAGGGATACCCTGAACAGAGCCCACCAACTAGGCACCCACTTTTCCTCAGACTTAGAAAGAAACCCAAGGCTCAAGTACCCATTCCCCAGCCAAGAACCCCCTCCTCCCACCATTACTCCTGGGCCCTCCCCTGCCCCGTCCCTTGCAGCCACCAGCCCACTCTGTCACCCACCTTAGAGCAGAAGAAGAATCCTGGCAGCCCCCAAGAACGCTGCTGCTACTTAGGATTACAGAGGGCACAAATATCATGTGAGATGCCAGTTTATGTTTTTCTCCTGGTATTTCTCCCCTCTCTTTCCTCTTTCAAGCAAGGGCTTTGTCCTCCTGGCTCAGGGGAGGCTTACAGCAGGCCTCTTCTCTTCATGGTTTGGATTTCAAAAGCTCATTCAGGAAATTATGCTTGTGAGGGGCCCTCTGAGGGAAGCTTGGGGAGAGGGAAGGAAGGAATTTCCCCAGAGGGAAAAGACAGCAGCCCTCACTGGGGGGGACACACAGGCCCTGAAATAACAGGACCTCAGGCAGGACTGGACACATGATTCCAGCCCCTCCAGAGACCCGAGTGAGGCCTCAGAGCCAGAGGCCTGCCAGCACCAGGGGCTGGGGACAGTAGTGACTGGTGGGGACCAATCTGTGCTTTAGCCTAAGCCACAAGCCCCTTCTTCTCACCACCTGGGGCAGATTACGTTTTCCTGGAAAAAACGGGAAGGTATTACACACCTGGGCATGTGGGCTTGACCCCTGCTTCCACTCAATGGTCACCAGACCATGCTTTACCTCACCTCCCCACACTGGGTGACCTGAGGGGGCTGTGCTCTTATCCTCCACGGAGGGAAAACAAGCGACCTGCCTGCAGCGCCCTGCCCTGGTTAGGACCCCTGTCTAGTCATGTGGAAGGGGGCTGGCATCCCACAGGCACACCTGGGTCCCCATAGTGACAACATGGGCCCCTGAACGGTCCAGCCTCTATTTCTGCCCCTGAATCAGAGGTGCTTCCTCAGGCAACAACCACATCCGTGTCTGAGGTCTTCCACTCTTCACAGGGTATCCCTACCCCACGCCTCCCTGCCCACCATTCCCGCCATTTCCGCAGGGGCGCCCCATCCCGATTCCTGCCTGTGTCGGGAACCCTTTCCCGTTTGGGGGGCTTCTGAGGGGCTCTCTGCAGTCCTCTCAGCCTGTGACTCCGGCCTGTTCTCCCTGCCCCGTGGTTCTTCGATGGTTCTTTGAGCTCAGGAGTGAGACCGTCCCCATCCCCCGCCGCACCCGCGGGTGTAATTAACACGTTAACGCGGGCGCGGAACCACCTGCAGGGGGCGCGGGATGAACCGCCACGGCCCGCGCAGGAGCCCTGAACCTCCCCTCCCGCCCCCACCCGCTTATCAGCCTGGAGCTTCATCCCCGCCTTGCGGAAAGTCTCTTAAATAATCTATTCGGACGTTATCAGAAACCCACTCCTGGCGCAGTGGGAAGCGCGTGAGCAAAGGAAGCCGCGGCCGGAATGACAAGCAGGACAGGCGGGCTCCCGAAGTGGGAACCGGGCACCTGACTGAGAGGAGGGGCCGGCCCAGAATGCTGGGGGAGGGGAGGAGCTGGGCTGTCTTTAAAGAGGCTCACGTGTAACAAGGGCAAAGACACACCTGCCCTATTCATCTCTTGAGATAAAGAGACCCCGCAGAGCCCAGTGGGTCCTGGTACATGCAGCGTCCTTCCCTCCCCTCCCCTCTCCCCCTCCCCTCCCCTCTCCCCCTCCCCCTCCCCACCCCCCCCCCCCCTCCCCTCCCTCCCTCCCCCTCCCCTCCCCCCCCCTCCCTCCCCACTCCCCCCTCTCCCTCCCCTCTCCCCCTCCCCCTCCCCTCTCCCCCTCCCCCTCCCCCCCAGTCTCTGCTTTCTAGGCTCAGAGCCGGCACAGAGGACCTGCTTGGTCTCCCTCCCTCACTCCTTTCTTTCTTCATCAATGCCAGGCATGAGTGTGAACACTGAGGGTACAGCCAGTAAACAAGACAAGGCCCTGTTTTCATGGGCTTTGAAAATCGGAGTGAACAACAAACAAGTAAATTACTAAATGAAATAATTTATTGAGAAACGAAAACAGGGTGACGGGGTAGAGGGACCCCATGTAGGTAGGCCACCTCAGGTGCCAGGCCTGCCAGGGAGGGGCTGTTGAGCTGAGACTGAAAGATGATGGGAAGATGTTTCAGACAAAGGGAACAGCAGATGCTAGTGGAGAAAGAGAAGGACGTGGGAGAGGTAGACCAGAGTGTGTATTACTCAGGGCCTTGTAGGCCAGGTGAGGAGTTTGATTTCTATTCTAAGTGTGATGGGAAGTCAGTGGAGGATTTAAGGTAGAGGAGTGATACTCTGCCCCTCTTAGCATGTCTGGTGAATGAATGAATGAGAGAATCAGTGATTGTGTGCGTGAATGGGTCTAGTCATAGGGATATAGCATTACTGTTAACACCACCACGATGAACACCAGTGTGACTAAGTTTACGCACCCCCTTGATTATTTTCACAGAGTAATAGTATTCTTGGGACATGCGACTCGGTGTTACAGAGAGAACTGGGAGAACGTGGGAAGCAGGACACATCTGTCAGAAGGCTACCCAGAGCAATGAGGTGGTGGGTGACCCTTAGATCTGACAGGTGAGTCTGGCCCCTACCCTTGGCCCCTGCACAGGGTAGACCTTCACTCTTCACTGGCGTGCGGGACAAGGCTGCTCCAGGTGGCCTTATCTCAAGGTGCCAGCTCTGTATTAGTGTCACATGGCCAAGAGTGTTCCTGAGGGCCAGCAGTTTGCCTTGGGCCTCCTCCTCCATCACCATCCTCTGTGCTATATCATCCCCCAGTCACCCCTGCAGCTCACTTCTGTTCTCTTTCCAGGCCCTTGTCACCCAGGCCTTGGAGCTCCATTATGAGTGAGAAGCTAGATGTCAGCTTGAGAGGAGGGCCTCCTCCATGAATACCACTGTCTTCTCCCCTCAGGGCCATGCCTGTCCACTGGCCCGAGGAGTTTGTCTGTCCCTCTCCCCCTGTAGCCAAGCTGGGCAAGGAGCAGGTGCCGGAGACCTGGGGCTGAAGCCAGGGCGGGAGGAACCTGGATAGACAAGCTTGGAGTCCCAGGCAGCCCCGGACCCTGAGCTAGAGCCATGGCATCCAGGTCCAGTTCTAGATCTAGAATGAATGGTCAAGGTCTGTGGTCAACCTCCTGGCTCCTTAGCTGAGTCTCTGGGCCTCTGTTTTCTCATCTGTAAAATGAGAATAGTGATCATGCCTCCCTCACACAATTGAGATAATAAATAATAACAAATAAGTAATAGCATTTTTGTTATTATTATAATAGCTAACCCTTTAAAAACACTATGGCTAGGGACTTCCCTGGTGGTCCAGCGGTTAAGACTCCACGCTCCCAATGCAGGGGGCCAGGGTTCGATCCCTGGTCAGAGGACTAGATCCCACATGCCACAACTAAGAGTTCTTATGCTGCAACTAAAGATCCCACATGCAGCAACGAAGATCCCATGTGCTGCAACTAAGACCCGAAGCAGCCAAATAAATAAATAAATATTAAGAAATAAATAAATAAATAATAAAATAAAAACACTATGGCTAGGCATGGTACTAAGTGCAATTAAAATAATCACTACAAAGTACATAGCATGGAGCCTGGTACTCAGTAGGTGCTTAATAAGTGGCGAGTGAATGAACTGAATGAACCTTCCTAGTTTCCAAGGACAAGTCACCCACTCACAGACAAACATGCACGGCGACCTAGTGTGCACCAGGCCTTGGCTGGGGGTCGTGGACCCTGCCTTTCCCTCCCATCCAGATTGCAGAATGCTATTGCAGGCTGTCACAATGAGACATAAAGAGTGAATTCTGGGCTTCCTAGGTGGCGCAGTGGTTAAGAATCCACCTGCCATTGCAGGGGACACGGGTTTGAGCCCTGGTCCGGGAAGATCCCACGTGCCACGGAGCAACTAAGCCCGTGCGCCACAACTACTTGAGCCTGTGCTCTAGAGCCGCGAGCCACGACTACTGAGCCCATATGCCACAACTACTGAAGCCCACATGCCTAGAGCCCGTGCTCTGCAACAAGAGAAGCCACTGCAGTGAGAAGCCCACACACCACAACAGAGAGTAGCCCCGGCTCGCTGCAGCTAGAGAAAGCCCATGAGCATCAACAAAGACCCAACGCAGCCAAAAATAAATAAATAAATTTATTAAAAAAAAAAAAAAGGAGTGAATTCTGGGGCTGCGGTAATTAATACATGTCATTATTGTTTTACCCTGTCTTCCCCATAGTGATTAGCTCTCCACAGACAACTGACCAAGTTGTCTGAGGGTGGCCAGGCCTCACGCCACTTTGGGAGGTGCGGAAGGGAAGGAGGGTCTCATTTGCCCTGAATATGGCTCACTGACAGCCCAGCACACGATCTGATCAAATATTTAGGTCCTCAGGAGCCCTGCCTGCAATATTAATGTGGTAAACCAGAGGCCATGGCTGCAGCCATGCCGAGGCTGGGGCTTCAATAATGAACGAGGGCCTTGCCCGGAGAAACGTGAGCCATTCTGGCCGTGAATAGGACAAAGACACCACAGGAAAATATCTGAGATGAGCCCCCCTGCCACACACACACACACACACACACACACACACACACACACACACACACTCAGAACCAGTCCAGTTGCAGACGTCAACATGGCATTTGGTAACAGGCATCCAGAGACTTTTCTTTAAAAGTTTGTACAACTTTACCCCTGGGTTTTCCTTTCTTGACATCTCGATGAAGGAAATAATCAAAAATATGGGAAAGCTTTATGTTTAAGAATATTCATTTATTATTTATGATAATAAAAATTTAGAAATATCCAAAATTCTAAACGATAAGGGATTAGTTAGGGAAATAAGAGCATGCTCTCTGGCAAGAATATTCTGTAGCCAATTAAAAATTATGTTTACAAATAGTTTTAATGACATGGGGACATGATAATAATATAGTTCAGTGAAAAAGGCAGGATAAAAATTGCCATGTCCAGTACTAACACAATTGTTATGATAATTGTTTAAACTTGAGAAAATTTCTTCATCCCTCTGGGCCTCTGTTTCCTCATCTGAAAATTACGTACAATACCTACCACATGGCTTGTTGCAAAAAAGAATAAGACGATATTTGGAAATGTTCTAGGACAGGGTCTGGAGTAGACAAGCAATTCATGGTTCTTGCTATAAAAACTTTAACAAAAGGGACTAGAAGACACTATCCCAAAACATTAATGACAAGCTGTGTTCAAGTGGTAACACACCCACTGGATGTGGGTGGGAGAGACAGAGAGTCTTCCAGGATGATCCCAAGGTTTCTGGCCTGGGCAACCGGAAGGGAAAGCTGTCCCTGCAGATGAATTAGGAGATGAGGAAGGAAATAAGTATATTTAAAAATAAAACCGAGTGCAGAGAGAGAAGCTTTTGATGTGCAAGACTCCCCGGGTGAAAGGAGCCAGGGGAGGAGTGGCCCCAATGCCCGTGGATCTGGGGGAGCAGCCCGAGCCTGGTGAATAATGGAGGAGGCTGAGCCTTTGATGAGGAGAGGCTGCTGGAAGCCAGGGTGGGAAACAGTTCTGCGTTGGCCACTCTGGGACTCCCAGGGGACCCCTTCCCCCAGGTGGAGTTCTTCTGTTCCGGCAGAAGTGATGCTGTGACTATTCTAGAAGCCCGGGGCCTCTCAACACGACTTCCACAAGGGCAGGACTTCCTGCCAGACGGTCCTCGGTCCCTGGGCAGCGGGGGCCGGGGTTGGGGGGGTCGCAGGCAGAGGGAGAGCCCTTCCATGGTCGGAGTGGAAGGAAGTCAGCCTTCTCTACTGTTCTTGCCCCGCCCCCCCTCCCTGGAGGCCCACCCAGGCTTCCTGGAGACCCTGCCCAGGTAAAGGCCTCTCCTGCCTGTGACTAGGGGCCCAGTGAGGCCCAGACTGGAGAATCTAGAACAATGAGCTAGCTGCAGGGATGAAGCCTGACTCCATCTTTTGCTGGTAACTTATGGCTTAACCTGCATCCTCCTAATCCCGTCCCTCACCATCCACCACCCTTCCACCCGCTACTTACTCGTCTGTCTGTCGACATGTCCAAGACCATGTAATTCTCCTCGTTCCCCCATCCACCACCCCCACCTCAGACAGAGTGGATCTGAGTACTGGCTTGGCCACCTCCTAGCCTTGTGGCTGGGACGTGCTCCCTGCCCTCTCTGGGCCTCAGTTTCCATCCCTATAAAACAGGGATATTAATCCCTACCTACCTAGCAGTGGTTGTGGGAGCATCACACGACACGTTGTGAAACACCCAGTGTACATCTGGGAACAGCTGGCCCTTGTGGGGGTCGTTTCCCTTCCCTCCCATCCTCCCCCGGGTAGAAGAGCCAGCCTCCTCTGTGGCATCCCAGACCCCCTGCCCTGGCCCTTCCCCCCACGGGGAGGCCTCCAGCACCTTCCTGCTCCTCACTAAACCTGCCACAGCAAGGATGGAAGGAGACGGCAAGGCGCAGAGGCGAGCACTGTAGCCGGAAGCCAGCAGCTGCTGCTTCTCCTTCTCGAACATTCCATCCTGGAGCAGTCAAAGCGCTGCCCTCTGGGAAGGGGCAGGAGGGGAGCAATAACGGATTAGGATCAAGGAACTCCAGTCTCATGGTAGAATTTTAGGCAGCAGTTCACAGGTGAGGGGAGAATATTCACCGAATTGTATTCCTGGCAAGGGAAGGGCCTTTGTTGACTGTAGCGTGCTGTACAAATGCAAGCATTGTTATGACTGCTGTGACTTCTGTCTGATCCTCAGAATAACCCAGTAAAGTGGGACAAGCCATTGCACTCATTTTAAAGAGGAGGAAACCAAGGCTTGGAGCGAGCAGCGGGCAGTTGGCACCGGTCTTTTCAGGTCACCCCACCCAGCTCCACCTGTGTCTCTACTGACATCTCCTCAGTGGAGCCCCACTGGCTGATGCACTTAGCCCCAGGCCAGTGCCAGGGTACAGCAGCCCACCACCGCTGCAGGTTCTCCATGCCAGGCAGCCCTAACCCTGCCTGCGTGGAATGAAGATTGCACCTTACGAATGTCACTCATCACGAGGCAGTGGCTCCCCTTGGATTGCATCCTGCCTGAGTTCATGAAAAGCAATTTACTGTGTGTCAAGTGACCGCAGGAGATACAAGGAAGGCCCCTCCCTGTGCCGCCTTGGGCGTCTGAGTGAGACAGTAGGCTGCCCAGCAAGCCTTTGATTAAAGCTGGGAAGGAATGATGCCCATGGGCCCAGCTGAGCTGATTCCAAGAGGCCCAGAGCCTCATCCCAGTCACACTTGCCTGCTGGGCCTCCTCCCCAGATGCTTCAGCTCTAACTGCTGAGCCCAGAGCAGAGCTCCCGACACCTCCCAGAGCCAGCCCTCCCTCCATGAAGCACCTTGCTGTGCCTAGCTCAGGGGGTGGGTGGACTGGCCTGGCCACAGTGGTCTCAAGTGCTAAGTTAGGGATTTTGGACCGAATGAGGCAGAACAAGGCAGGGGCAGGGTGGAGTCTTTGTAGTTCTGCTGAGGATCTGGGTAGGTTTGGGAAGAGTTTAGGGAAATTGTCTAATGGTGGGTGAGTGATGGGTTACTGAGGGGAGCAGGACGTGTTAACTTTGAGATAGCCATCAAGGAGGCCAAACTTGGGCCTTCTCAAATCCCTGCTTTGATGGTCTCTGTGCCAGAAACAGAACCTATTCGGACATCCTTCCATCTAGCTATTCACCTGTCCATCCATCCACCTATCCACCCACCTATCCACACACCTCTCCATCCACCCCTCCATCCATCTATCTATCCATCCATCCAGTACATGCAGAGTCCATCCTCTGTGTCTGGCGGGGGGTCTCTGTGAACCTTGGCTTGTAGGGCATCTCAGATGGGCCCCAGGGTGGGGGGAAAGGTCAAGCATCCTGTCTGGAGAGTAACCAAGATGTTAACTCTCATACTCAAAGTATTAACTGGGTACCATGAACTGTACAAAGTGTCAAACACATATTCTCATCATGGCCTGCCCACACGACCCCACGAAGTAGATGTAATTAGCCCATTTGCAAATGTGGGCACTGAGGCTGCAAGAGATTAAGTGCCTTATCCGAAGTCCCATCATTCACAGGTGTTGGGGTTAGGACTGAAATCCAAGTCCGCGTGACCCCAGAGCCTGTGCTCCCAACCTGTTCTAATGCCTAACGTGTGATGGGGCTTTGGAGAGGAGGGTGTGGGTATGGGCTTGTGGGCCTGTGCCTAACACAGACCGCGTGTCAAGCGCCCCCTCTGCCAGACTCGTTCTCTTGTTCAGTCCCCAGAGCAGGGCCGCCGTGTGTGTGGGGTGCGGTGTGGAAGCTCCCATGGGAACCAAGCCAAGTCTTGAGAAAGACTCTTGGCGTATTGTAGTGTGAAGTGGTTCTTCAAGCAGCCGGATTTAGTGTTTCCCAGGTTGGAGGGAGGCAGACATGGCGCATTAAAAATGACAGTGAGGAGTGTAAATTATCAGGCACGGCTGCTTAGGTTCATGCACTTTGTCCGCAATTCTTGCTCCGTTCCGGTGTGATCAGAAATGAAATCCGGGCAAGCTGTGCCCGTTACCGTGTGTGGGCCTGGAGTCTTCCGGCTTATCTATCCCTCCTAATCCACTTGGCAGTTTACAGGCCCGCTAAAAGGCCGCCTGCCACAACAACCTCCTAGTTTTTTTTCAGCTGAGGATCATCCCTCCTCCCTGCCTGGCACGGGGCAGAAAACAGAGGAAGACGAGAGTCGACGCCGGCGGTGCAGGGCGGCAGGGGGAGAAGCGCACAGTGAACTCTGACACAAGCTCTCTGTGGGCAGTTCCCTCTGTGTCTAAGAGCAAGGGGTCCAGAGATTAACTTGCTGAGTGACCTTCAGCGCCTCTGAGCTTCTCTGAGTCTCCATTCCCCACCCGGGTTGGACTTGGTAACACACATGCCAGCTCTAGTTCCCTGGTAGGGCTGCCCAGCACAGAGTGCATACGCTGACTCAAAGGTGCCCCAGGTTCACGGGGAAAGATGCCTGTCTGATCAGTAACGTTTGCCATGGTCAATTTGATTGGTGATGCTACACATGCCACGTATTTACAGTTCCTAATAGCTGCTTCTAAGGGCCTTCTAGCTCTGACATTGGGGCCTTTATTGTGCTTCTCTGTATATTGGAGGGATAATATTTCTCTATTTGTAAACTGGAGGGTTTGGCCAGGAGACTCAAAGTCTTCCCCTGTGCTCCTGTAGCATTTTGTAAAGACTACTGTTAGCCAGTACGTGTCACATGCTAGACTGGGATATTTTGAGGGCTGGCATCTGATTTATCTCTGGGTCCCTGGCATCCAGCACAGAGCTTGGTACAGTGCAGGCACCAGTGAATGTTTGATGAAGGGATGGAAAGATGAGTGCCTGTGTGGAAAATGAATGAATGAATGCACGAATGCATTCCAGCCTCATAGAGTGTTAGTGAAGATTAACTCCATGTTGTTAGGGTCATGGGCACAGGGAAGGGAGATGGAACATGAAAGATAAGATGCCCAGAGTGTCCAGGGTGGTGAGCACGAAGAACAAGGACACAGCCGAATGAGGAGGGAGTGTGCGTGGGCTGGAACCCGTCTGGGCGATGAGCAGTACTGGACTCCAGAAGAGGGCCAGCTAGGCGGTGGCCGCTGCCTCTATCTGAGGACACTGGGCCAGGACACAGGCACTGGTGCTTCTGGTTTTGTTGAGCAAATGGGATTGCCCTCGTTGCTTTCTCTGATGCTCTACGCAATGCATTCTCCTGGTAAAAACATTCACTCAGAACAGAGAGTAAACAGAAAAAATTAAAAATCACTCCAAATCCTACCACTGCAAGATTTAGGTGAACCTTTTTCAGACATCTGTGCGCCTAAATACATATATGCACATGCATATATATTAAATATGAATACAAAGCTGCAAAATGAAACACTACATGCTGCGCCATAACCTAATTTTGTCACTCAACAGCATGTTGGAATGTATTCATCTGTGTCATCATTTTAAAGGTGAAGAAATTTCAGAGATGTGAGCCTGTTTGCCCACATGTCCACGCTTGGGGTTCTCTCTCTGCCTACCTTGTTTCCTTCTCTCCTTCCTCCCTTCCTTTTTTCCTTCCTTCTTAAAGGAACTAATTCACTGGAAGCACAGAAGCAAAGAATTATAAGTCTTACCATGGAGTATGTGAATGGATGATATTTAAATGACGTTTTCATTTAACTCTAAACCCAAAAAGCAGTCTGCATGGAACGTGCAGAGCTGCTGTGCTGATTATGTAGGTCTGTGTCTTTTCTCTTCTTCTGAAAAGTCCAAAGCCTTAATTTAAAGGGCAACAGTGCATCGCCGTGGCTTGGGAGTTGGCAGGTGTGGTACAAACAGGGGCTTGAAATGTGCTTGGTGGGGAGCGGGGGGTGCGTGGGTGGGGTTTGCGTGTCCCTGCCAGTGCTAGGAAAAGAATGTGTCCCAGCTGGCCTGCTGGCCTGGGATGAGGATGAGGATGAGAGTGAGACCTATGGGGCAGAGTCACTCTAGCCAACCCACAAACTTGTGAGTGAGTGAGAAATAAATGCTTATTGTCTGGCACCACTGCGGTTTTGAGGCTGCTTGTTCTGCAGCTGTGGCTGACCAACACATCAGGGATACAGTGCTGAGTTACTCCAGTTCCCTCATCTGAAAAACAGCGATAGTGATGATCTACCTAGTAGGGCTGTTGTGTGAGTGAAATCGGTTCCTAGCTACAGAGTTGGTAGTGAGCATTCCATTAACATTAGTTGTTATTAATGTGTGACCTTAGAGTGAGGCTTTTCAAGTCATACAACCCACTCACAGGCCGTGGAATCAACTTAGTGCGTCACCACTAGCGTTTTCTTTTGATAGAACAGAAAGTTATCACAATACTCACAATTAGAAAGGGTAAATATTGTCTTGTAGGACTTGTTTTAAAGTGTGTGTGTAAAACCAATTTCTTTCCGTGGGTCACAGTCAAAAGGACTGGAGACCCTCTGTCTGAGCGAGGTCAGGCTGTTTCTTCCCTGGAGGCCGGCCAGTGTTGATGGGGCAAGAGCAGAGGTGGGGGAATGCCACGGGCACCGCTACACTCTGTGTGCTTCCCCCAGGCCCCCGCCTCCTGTCATTGAGCTGCCAGGCAGAGCAAGCCCAGGACGTGGACGGCAGAAACGTGGAGGCTTTCCCGGGCTGGCCTCCTAACCTCCACTGTCTCAGCAGCTTGAGGGGGTTCCCTGGGCAGGATTGACGGGGACACACCCCCTCCAAGTTCTCAGCTGCCCTCTCCCTGGTCCTCCCAGAGCACGTAGGCAGAGTCCAGAAAGGACAGGATTTAGAGTCAGACTTGGACACAGAGCCCAGCTCTGCCCATTACTAACAGAGGAAACTAGGGAACATTCTCGCCTTCGTGCAATGAGGCCATGGGGGTCTTACCTGAAAAGGGTAAAGTACTGGATGAGACACGTATTACTGTGCCCATTTTCAACCAGTATTTACTGAGCTCCTCCCAAGTGGCGGGAGGGGGATCAAGTCCAGCACACAGTAAGTGCTTAATAAATGGCATTATTATCATTATTATTGTGTAGTTCCCAGCATTTTTCTTGTTTTCACTTTATTCATCCATTCAGTTGCTTCGTCTTCAAATACATATTGAGTGCAGAGTGCTGGGGACATGAAGATGACCCAGGTGTGGCCCCCCTTTCTCTCCAGAGGCTGGCCCTTTGTTGACGAACCTACACTGCAGTGAGGGGTTAAGAGCTCTGAGTCTAGAACCTGGCGGCCTGAGTCTGAATCCCGACTTCTCCACTTAACAGCTGTGTAACCTTGGGCAAGTAATCTATCCAGCCTGGCTCCTTCATAAGATGGGGCCATTGGAATACGCACCAGTTTGTTGAGTGGGCCAAATAAGTACTCACATGGGCCAAGCGCTCAGAACACTGTCTGGCCCACAGGAAGCACACAGCAGGGTCTGTCGGTTGTTGCTACTACTCTCAAAGTTGAAGTGTGTGACCTGGAAGGGACCCAGGAGACTCTTCTAGCCCAGGGGTGGCAGCACACTTCATCTCAGCGCCAGCTGCCTGAAGTGTTGTTTTGAGAAGGATTCTGAGACCAAACCTGGGCTCAGTAAATAAAGCCTTGAGTAATTAGAGCTGTCAGCATGGGCAAGGGAAGGAAGAATGGGGGTGCAAGGTTCACGTACTTGCCGCCCCTGATCCAGCCCGATCTTCTGATTTTACAGAAAGGGGACTAAGCCCCAGAGGGGGGAAAGGACATGCCCTGGGTCTTAGCTGGCATTTGAGCCAGACCATTAGACTCAGTCCAAGGCTCCTGGTGACTTGCCTCAGTGTGTTTCAGGAGGCATTGTAGCATCTCCCCTCCACACCCCCTCTGCTGGGGTTCAGTAGTTTGCACCGGGCTTAGTTGGGCTTGGGAACATTCGAGGCGAAACGCAGGCCTGCGGAGAGCGTTCACTTGAATGGCACTTTTCGCAGTGATGAGTTGCTTGTTTGGATTTGAATGAGACCGAATCAGCAGATACAGTATTGCACTGGAAACTGAGGGGGTGGAGAACTCTCCTTTTTTCCCTTGCAAAAGCATGATTTTTTATATTGCAATTAAACAGCCCTTTGGGCTGATTTTTCTTCTCTGCTGCTGACATTGAAAAATGCCAAACAAAGATAGCAGCCCTGCTCTCCTTGAGATGTACCTCCAGGGATGGGCAGGCAGCCGCCGCGTCTCTCGGGAAAATTGAGTGAGGGATGACGACACCGTCTTGGGAAGCGTGGCTTCCCATCCTGTGTGGAAAAAGGCCCGCAAGCATCTGGGGAACCCCAGCCCAGCGGTCCCCATGAAGGACCACTAGCCCATGCTGCAAGTTGCCCATTCTTCCCTGGAACCCAGGAAGACCCTACTTGCTAAGGAGCCCAAAGTCTGTGTAACTCAACCCCCAGCTAGGGGGCCGAAGGTTTTGAGGACCAGACATGGCAGACAGTCCTTATTAGGAGCTATCTCAGGCCTGTAGGGGTCATTGGCATTTGAGGGTCACCCCGCATCTGAACCCCTCCCACATGTGGGGGAATCTCAAGACAGTTGAGATGCAGGGCCATACCTTTCACTTTGGAAATTGAGGCAGAGAGATGGTCTCCTCTCCTCTCCCTGAAAGCTGGGCCATGGGCTTAGCTCAGAACTATGCTGGGACCTTGGATCCTGAAGGAGTGACACAAAGCAGAAGGAACCAACAAGGATGGTAGCAAGAAAGCAAACCATGGTGGTTAAGAGTGTGGGGTCTGGAAATTACCAGCATGGTGGAATCCTGTCTCTTCCATTTACTGGCTGTTAATCTTGGGCAACTTGCTTCTCCTTTCTATGCCTCGGTTTCCTCATCTGTAAAATGAGTAAGTACAGGTAAAGAATTTGGCACGTGCCCACACCTGGTGAGGGCTCAGTGAAGGTTAGCTGATGCTGCTATTTGTGATGGTGGTGACGGCAAATTCCTGCCAATGGAGGCACGTCTTCTATGGGATCCCCAGTCATGCTGCGGGGATACCATAAGCACACTGATGTCAGGCACGGTTGTGGCTGGGTCCTTGGTGGCCTGGCCCCCTTGGCTCAAAGCAATATCCTTTCAACAAGCCTCTTTTCTGCTCAAGTTGCTTAAGTCTATTTTTGTTGTCCTTAACCAAGACTCTGAAGGGTCACGCCATAATTAATCCACAGAATGGTTTAGAGGAAGCTTCAGAATCCATTTGTGTGGTCAGGGTTGCCTCGGATTAAGAGTGTAATATCTGTTATCTGTCTAATCCTCCACCAGCCCCCTGGGAGGGACAGAGCACCTTCTGTTTTCCACTTGCTACATAAGTACTTGCAGATTCACAAACGAGATAAGGGATATGAAGGCTCGTGATAAATGAGGAAGAATTTCACCACCAGTGGTTCGTATTTCAGCAGAGTATGGCAGGATCTGCAGCACACCCCAGTTCAAGTCTTGTTTCTTTGGCTTTCTTTGGACATATCATCCTCCACCCCCTTGCCTTGGTTTCTTCATCAGTAAAATTGGAAGAATAACACCCAGCAAAGTCCAAAAGAGAATACTGTAATGCACCACAATGGGAGTGTTGGTTGGCAAGACAATGGCAGACTTTACTAAAGAATTTTCTGGGGGGTAGGGCAAGATAGGGGTAGGGGATTAAGAGGTACAAACTACTATGTATAAAATAAATAAGCTACAAGGATATATTGTACAGCACAGGGAATATAGCCATTGTTTTATAATAACTATAAATGGAGTATAACCTATAAAAATTTTGAATCACTATGTTGTACACCTGAAACTAATATAATATTATAAAACAACTATACCTCAATAAAAAATTTGAGAACAAATATATGTGATAATAGTAAAAAAAACTCTAACAGTGCATTGCATCTTTTTGCTTGTTAAAAGATAGAACAAAACCCTAAACAGCATTCTGGGAAGGCAACCCCAGAGACCAAAAATACCCCCCCCCTCCTTTTTTTTTTAATCAGGGACTTACACACTCTTATGCCTATGGTAAAAATGGATTAGATTATGTAACAACTGCAAAGTATTAGATTAAATTGGAAGAAGACTTAAAAAAAAAAAAAAAAGAATCTTCTGGTTCTTTCAGGCCTCGGGGCAGCGTGTGGGCATGGGGGCGGGAGAGACCTGCGCTGGGCAGAGGCCCAGTCGGCTCCCTCCAGGATGGAAGCATGGCCTCTGTGTGGCTCTTGGCTTTAGGAGTCCTCAGGTCCCTTGCAGTCAGTTCCCAGGACTGCATTTTCTTAGGGGCTCAGCAATTCTCAGGCTACCCCAGCCATCCAAGCTCCCCTGGATTTTTGTGGAAAGAAGGGTGGATAGGTATTGGCGGGGGGCTTCTGTTAGCTAAACAAATCATAGCAGTTAACAAAAAGGTTTTTGTCGTTAGAGTGTCCAGGTTGGAATCCCAGTAATACTACCAACTTGCTGTGTGACCTTGAGCAAGTTAATTCACTGCTCTGAGCTGTAATTTCCCAATCTAGTGCTCACAGGGTTTGGGGGAAGAGTAAGTATTTAGCACTGAGTCTTAATAAATCGTGGTAATTAGTATTACATTGTTGCTGAGTTTATCTTATCAATCACCTCCTAACAGGTTCCCTTTATCTGCTACCCCAGGTCTCTACCAGCACCAGAGGGAAGAAAGATTGGTCAGAGCAGAAGTTTCAGCTAACAACAGACCTTGGCCTGCTCTAGGCTCTCAGGCGAGGCCTCCTTGGTATTCACCAGTATTTGGAGCAAACCACTGCCTGGCTCTGGTGCCCAGGAATGTGCCTGGTGCACGGACAGAACTCCCCAAATGAGAGCTATAGTTATTATTTTGGGCACAGGGTTTCATTCAGAAAGTCGATGAGTTTAATTACAGGAAATCTGTGAATAATGTGATCCTTTTCATTCCTGTAACTGTGACTTACAGACACCTGCTCCATTCAAGAAAAGAATAGGTTTAATTTGAAAAATGCTTCTTCTGCACTCCTTAATCACCACCTCATTGAAGTTTGTGGTACAGAATGTCTTCCATTGAGGAAGTGCATCAGAGCGATGGGAAAAGTCTGGGAGGGAAGGTGGAGCCCCTGGTGTGGGAAGAGCTGCACCTCCTTTTACTTGGCTGGGATGGGCATTGTCCAGACTCATGGGCAGGGTCAACGAAACTTGGCCACACTCTTGACAGAATATTTTGCATCTCTCACAGTGACATCTATGGAATGTTTAAAGTCCCATGAAAATGCTGATGTTAAAATATTGAGTGAGAAAAAGGATGATGCTGACTTCCTAAAAACTGACAAAATTTCTCACATAAAAAAAGACTGGAACTTCACTTTCATCCAAGCTGGAGTATTAGGAACTAGACTTACCCTCCCACCCAAGAGAGATAAAACACTATACAAAATATATGAAACAATGCATTGCAGACATTGAACAAGAGGCAGTGCAGGACAGTCACCCTGAGAGAGGAGACAGCCCTAGGAGTGAGTCTTTGATTGTCCCAGCTTCCTGTCTGGAGAGTTTTCTGGCTTCGGTGCAGGAAGAGGAACCCAGGTGGCACCTGGTCCCCCTGAGCTAAAGAGACAGAACAAAAGTCTATGGAGCTGAGACAACCAGAGTTCTCAGGGCAGAGTACCAGAGGAGAGGGGGCCGCCCAGAGAGAAAGCTCTGCAGATCTGCCTCGCTCATGCCTTCAGCTGAGAACTGATCAGGGCATGTGTGTGAGGAGACTATATGAGTCTGGGGAAGAGCTGCCCCAAAGGAGCAGGGGACACAACATCCAGAGCTCACACAACATAGGGAATTATTTGTGTTCCTACCAGCCGTAGGTGCAAAATTCTTAGCAAAATTTTACCAAATGGAATCCAACAATATATAAAAAGGACAACATATCATGACTAAGCGGAGTTTATCCTGAGAATGTAAGATTCGTTTAATATTCAAAAACTGTAATCAATGTAATTCACCATATTAACAGACTAAAAAAGAAAAACATGATCATTTTAATAAAAGAAAAAAAGTTTTGACAAAATCTAGTCTCCATTCATGATAAAAATTGCTCTCAGCAAACTAAGGATAGAAGGGAATTTTCTCAACCTGATAAAAGGCATGTACAAAAGACCAAATGCTTTCTAGGAGAAAGCTGAATGCCTTCTAAGATCAGGAACAAGGCAAGGATGTCCTATCACTTCTATTCACTTCTATAATGCTGGAGGCTCTAGCCAGTGCAATAAGGCAAGAAAAAGCAATAAAATGCTTTCAGATTGAAAAGGAAGAAGTAAAACTTCTTTATTCACAGATTACATGATTATTTATGTAGAAAATCTTAAACCTCCTAAAAAAAAGCTACCAGAAATAATAAGAGAGTTTAACAAGTTTGCAGGATACAAGGCCAATATACAAGAATCAACTGTATTTCTATATACTAGAAATAAAATATTAGAAATTGATATTTTAAAAGTAATATCATACTATAGCATCAAAAATATAAAATACTTAAGGATAAATATGTTAAAAAGATATTCAAGACCTAAACATTGAAAATTACAAAACATTGCTCAGAGAAATTAAGACTAAATAATATGAGAAATAGACCATGTTAATGAATCATAAGCCTCTATGTTGTTAAGATGTCAGTTCTTCCCAAACTGATCTATAGAGTCAATGCAATCCCAGTCAAACCCAGCAGGCTTTTTTTTTTTTTTTGCAAGTGTGTGGAAATTAACAAACTGAGTCCAAAAGTTATATGTAAATACAAAAGACCTAGAATAACCAAAACAACTTAGAAAAAGAAGGATAAACTTGGAGGACATACACTACGTGGTTTCAAGACTTATAAGGCTACGGTAATCAAGATAGTGTGGTACTGGTAAAAAATAGACAAATAAATCAATGAGACAGACTAGAAAGTTCAGAAAAAGATCCATACATATATGGTCACTTGATTTTCAACAAAGGTGAAAGGATGCTCTTTTCCACAAACAGTTCTGGAACAATTATATGATCAAAATGACCAAAAAATAAATTTTGGCTCTTATCTCACACCCTATACAAAAATTAACCTGAAGAAGATCATAGACCTAAATATGAGAGCCCAAACTATAAAACTTCTAGAAGAAAACAGAAAATCTTCATGATCTTGGGTTTCACAAAGATGTCTTAAATACAACACAAAAACTACAAATTACAGAGGAAATAAATCTGTAAGTTGGACTTCATCAAAATGATAAAGGTTTGTTCTTCAGAAGGATATGTTAAGAAAATGAAAAAGCAAACCACAGACTGGGAGAAAATATTTGCAAACATATATCTGACATAGTGATCAGTGCATAACTTTGTGAATATACTAAAAGCTGCTGAATTATACATTTTAAAAGGGTGAACTTTATGTTATGTGAGTTGTATGTCCAAAAAACTGTAAACAAAAACAACATATATCTGACAAAGGGCTTGTATCTAGAATATATAAAGAGCTCTTGCAACTCAATAAGATGATAAAAACTTAATTTTAAAAACTGAGGAAAGATTCGAACAGAGACTTCACTGAAGATATAAGAAGGGCAAATGAGTACTGTACATGCAAGGATGCTTAAGATCATTAAGGTCATTAGGGACATGCAAATTAGAAGACACCACGCCCACTGGGAGTTCCATTTTGTCAGCTCCCTGCAGTCCAGGGGGTCCAGGCACAGGGGCAAGGCTGGTTCCCGCTCCCACCTGCAGTTCCAACAGAGGAGCTTGGCAGCCAGAGGAAGTTGGGTAAAGAATGAGCCAGATTCAAGGGCCTGAAGTTGGAAGGGACTGAGGAAAAGTGAAGTGAGCAGATCTGAGAACTTAGCAGGTGGCATCAAAGGCACTGGATGAGAAATTGGATTGGGGCAGGGGACAAAGAGAGAGAAGTGAGGATGAGCCAGGGGGCCAGGGTCATGCTGTTCACCGAGCCAGAGAGTACGAGGAGGAAGAGAGCGTACACGGACAGACACCAGCTTCCACTGTGCAAATGATCCATTTGGGTGCCTGGGGCATCCGGGCACTTATCCAGCGGGCTGCTGGCTGTGTGGGTCTGAGCAGGCACCTCGATGGTCAGCAGAGGGAGAGTCTGGGAGCCTTGAGAGTGGAGCTGTTGCCCAGGGAGGGGGAGAGGAGGACGGGGAGCCAGTGCCAGGCGCTGAGGGGCACCTATGGTAAGGGAAGGCCAGGTTCTTGAAAAGGAAAAGGAAAGCCAGTGGCCTGTTTCCCTGCCAACTCCTTCCTGGCTGGGACTTGAGACGGCATAAGGGAGACAAGGGGAGTGGGGGAGGACTCCGGCCCCGAAATTAGAGGCCTTCTCAGAGGTGCCAGACAAAGTGCCCAACCCAAGGAACAAGACAACCTGGTGTCCTAATGTTCCGATCTGATTTTTTTTTTTTTTTGGTAAGAAGTTGGACCAAATTCCTCTCTGTAGTCCATCAGCCCTTCGCTGTTTTCTTTTTCATTCACTCATTCATCCAGCAAGTGTGATGGGGATACTGAGCTACCATCACATGCCAGGCATAGGCTGTGCTGAGGACACACTGGGGACTGAATCAGACACGGTCCCTGCTCTTAGACCGGCTGGTGGCAGCCAGGTTAATGAGGGGACTGGCAATGACTCTGGCGGGTTCTCCAGAGTTGTCATCTCCTAACCCTTTCCTTCTCTGTTTCCAGCGTTTCATCCTCCCTTAATGTGGGTGCCCCTTGGCACCCGGCCCAGCTCCTTTGTCCTCCTCTCCCCCTCCCTGGGCAACAGCTCCACTCTCAAGGCTCCCAGACTCTCCCTCTGCTGACCATCGAGGTGCCTGCTCAGACCCACACAGCCAGCAGCCCTCTGGATAAGTGCCCAGATGCCACAGGCACCCAAACGGATCATTTGCAAAGTGGAAGCTGGTGTCTGTCCGTGTACCCTCTCTTCCTCCTCGTACTCTCTGGCTCGGTGAACAGCATGACCCTGGCCCCCTGGCTCATCCTCACTCCTCTCCCTCCCTCTCCCAGCAAATCTAGTCACTCAGGGAGTCCTATAGTTGATGCCTGCTAAGTTCTTCTTGGATCTGTCCAATTTTCTCTCCCTAGCACCTGTCCAACTTCAGGTTCCTTCCCATTCCCCACCTATCTTCCTTTGGCCTTAACCTTCCCTAACGTGTAGCAGAGAGGGGATTTTTAATTGCATGTGACCTAAAGCTAACTGAAATTGGCTTGAGCAAAAAAATGAATTTATTGGCTCACATAACTAAAAGGTTCAGCAGTGGCTTCAGGCCTGGCTGAATCTAGGAGATCACATGATGTCAATAGGACCTGGTCTCTCTGCTTTGTTTATTTTCATCAACCAGTATAAATTTGGGATGGCCTCACTTTCCCTACATCAGGGCCTGCAGAAAGAGATTTTTTTCTTCCCTGCAGATCTAAGAGTCCATTGACTGTGACTGGGTCACACACCCATTCCTAAACTAGTCACGGGGGCACAGGTGTGGGCAGTGTTCTACCTGGGCATGTTTGGGTCACAAGCTCACCCCTGAAGTTAGGTGTAGGGTCAAGTACTATCAAAATCACATGGACTGCAAGTAGGGGAAGGAAAGTTCCTCCAGGAAAATCACTGTCTCTGTCAGTGTGGGTAAGATGGACATGAAACTGATGTCAACCCTGCCTTAGATAGGAAGGCACTGGCGGAGGACAAGAAGCTGTAGAAAGGTTTGCTGAGCAAAAGCAGTGATAATTATAGTCATTTATGTGACACATGTTCTATTTCTGCCCAATTAATCCCGCTACACAATCGCCTTCACACATGTTTTTAAGTAGGTGTGGGATTAACTTTGTTGCATGTAGTATTTAATTACAGCGCTGAACTCTGCTCATATGACGCTTATCTGCACAGCGCATTGCGCGCTCCTGAGCAAGGCTGCCTGCTTTCACCCTAAAATAACCAGAGAAGGTCTCCCCCCAGCCCCACAGCACCCTGTGCCCCGCCAGGGCGGTTCTGAGGTAACCTTGGAACTGACTTCGGGGTGAACCGACCTGAGCCCTTGAGCTCGGTCAGAGCCACCCCTGCCAGTGCAGGTGTCCTGGGAGTGGGGCTCCCCGATCTTGATACCCCTCCCGGCACGCAGAGCCCCTGGGAAGGAGGGGCCTAATGAGGGAACGGGTTGAGTGGGCTCTGAGAAATGGCTCTGGTGAATGCCCTGGGAACCTCTTCCAATCAGCAACCCCCAGTCCTCACCCCGAGATTATTTATCCCCCTTCCTCCATAAATAGGACTGACTAGTTATCTTGGAAAAAGCTTTTCCTGGCTGGGGCTTTTCAAGGATCCCTCACTCCAAAAGACTGGGCTTGGTCTAGGGTGTCAGGTGCAGAAGGGCTTATCTGAACATGATTTACTGAAGACATCTGACCATCTAGGCTTTAGGAAAAAGAAGAAGAGCAGGCACACTGGTTTTGAGTGTACGAAGGACTCCGTTCCTGGATGATCCTTGCGGTCGCGTCCAAAGTCATCTGTCCTGGGGCGCCCCCTGCTGGCCATAGTCATGAATGGCGTCCAGCCCAGCTCAGGCCTCCACCATGTGGACAGAGGCTCAGGGGGCAGATGTATCATAGAACTGCTCTGCTCTTCAGGCCTGAGGCCTTCCGGTCCTGCCAGGCAGTCCTCCTGGGTGTGGGCAGGTAGCACCCCAGGGGAGATGGCACCCAACTGCTGAACACAGAAAGGCGTGAATGACATTTTCTCCTCTCCCTCTTCAGCGGGCAGGGTGGCGAGGAACGTGCCAGGCTCCAGCCTGGACCCGCCACAGGATGGCTGGGACTCTCTACATTATCTGCCCACCCATGAGGCGGGGTTCACACACTCGTGGGTTCACAGGGTTGGCCGAAGGGGGCCATGACAGTTGTACATAAATTCACAAAGTGCCTCTGTAGATGTTGCTTGAGAAGACACTCACATAAGCATCCTGTAAGAGCCACACACACCCTAAACCTGTTGGTGTGGCTCATGTAAATCCCCTGCCACAGGGACTTTTCTGCCATGAAAGTCTGATGATGTTGCTCTCCTGGGGCCTCACCGTTGCCTCAAGAGAGTCCAAAGTCCAAGAGGCTCCCGAGCCGTCAAGACGTGGGAAGGCCCTTACCAGCTGCCTCATTCCTTATTCTCCAGGAAGAACCGATTGCTGCCACCCCCCAGCCTTCCTCCCCAAGGCCAAGGTGCCTCATGCCTGCCCTGGCTCAGGGAGTTCCCCAGGTCTCTCACCCGCTAGCCCCTCCTCACCCTTGGCCCAGCTTAGCCTGAATGTCACCTCTGGCAGGAAGCCCCTCTGGCCTTCCATCAGGGCCGGTCCCTCCTCGGGTTCCGCAATCCAGGGATTTCCTCTGACCTGCCTGTCATAATTGTCTGCAGCTGGCCCTGCCACCCCCCACCAGAGTGTGAGCCCCTCCAGGGAAGGGCCTGGCACCGAAGACAGGCTCAGTGCGGGGTGGGTGAGAGAAGCAGGCTGTCCTCGGGAACCCAGCCAGGACAGCATCTACCAGGCAGCCTGTTGGGCGGAGGCCAGGGACCGGCCTCCCGCCTTATCTGTGAGAGCTGTGGTCGGAGGTGCCCCTCCTGGGGGAGCTGTCTCTGGACTCATTCATTCACACGTGTGCGAGGGCCAGTGGGCACGGGGCCTGGCGAGGGCTCCCCACAGGGCTGCGCCTCCCCAGAGGGATGCTGAAGGCACCCCTCCCAGCTGCATGAAGGCAGAGACTGGGACCCAGAAACAGCCAGTGGCTGCTACCCTTCATTCATTCATTCCCTCATTTTTCAGTGATCTATCAGCTGTGTAGAGATAAAATTCACATACAATACAGTTTACCTATTTAACACAGTCTGAGATGTTTTGACAAAGTGTAGCCACACCCCACAAAACATAGGGCATTTCCGTTATCCCCCAAAGTTCCCTGGGGACCTTTTGCAGTTCATGCTCTACCCAACCCCAGCCCTGGCCACACTGGTCCCCTTCTAACTCTCTATCCCTGTAGCTTTGCCTTTTCCAGAATATCATAGAAATGGAATCATACAGCATGTATCCTTCTGAGATTGGCTTCTTTCACTTAGGATATTGTTTTTGAGATTCATCACTGTTGTTGCACGTGTTCACGGGTCACTACTATTTATGCTGAGTAGTATTCCGTGATGAAGATGTGCCACAGTTAGTCCAACCCAGGCTCCAGTGGAGGGACCACCCAACCCCCTTCCTTTTTAAGGGAGAAGGATTAAAGGTCCTAAAGAACTGTGTGGATGTGGTTCTGGGAGAGAAGGGGTGGCAAGGCCCCTTCCAGAGGGGACAGTCAGGACAGGCCCTTCCCAAGGGCTTCTCTAATTGGGTCATTGTTGCCATTCCCAGCAAGGCTGTGGAAATGATTTTTTCTTGGCTGCATTCCCAGATCTGATCAAGAGCTTTCCCCAACCGAAGTCTTTTGAACAGAGCATTCATTTAATTTTCTCTGTGTGGATGTTCTTTTTTTCAATGTGCAGGTATTAAAGGTTATGAAAAAGCTGCATGCACTCTCCTGGATTATGCCTGCCCTTCCTGAGCAGAGCAGAGAAAGCGGGGCCTCAGCTGGGCCAGCCGACACGTGAGGACACCTGCTTGCCCAAATGGGTGGCAGCTGCAAGGGTCTGCACTTCTCTTCCTGGTGTGGGTGACCGTGGTGGGAAAGCCCCTCCACCCATAGTGACAGTGCCTGGCCTTGGGGAACCAGGCCCATGTGGAGGAGACAAAAGGACAGGATGAGAGAGACAGGGAGACACGGAGCCCTGTCTCTGGCCAGCTGGGCCCTCAACAAGAGCCTTCGCCTCCCGGGGCCTCAGTCCTGGGGGCCTGAGTAGGAGGGGACTCTCACAGTTCTTAGCTGTAGGCGAAGCTAGCACCTGGAAGACCCAAGTTCAAGTCCAAGCTTGTACTCATTGTGAGGCCCTGGCCAAGTTGTTTAGCTCCTCTGGACTCAGTTTCCTCATCCATCAAGTGTGAGGTCACTCCGAAGTGTGTGAGCAGACAAACAGAGGAATCACCCCATGCCTCCTGCTTGGCCCTGCCCTTACTCCTCTTCTGAACATCATTTAAATGGGGATAATAGGCATCCCCCCCACACACCAGTTTAGTGTCCCCAGGCCTGTATCCTTTTAGGGATTAGGGAGTCTATACCCTTAAAATCAAAATTTTAGATGACTGGTCCATTAACAAGAATACCCCCCTATTAATTCTTCTTGCTGGCATCTCGACTCCCCCCCTCTCCCCGACCCTGCATGCAAGACTTTGAGCAAGTGACTTAACTTCTATATGCCTCAGTTTTCTCATCTGTAAAATAGGGATAATAATAGTAGTAACCTTCATAGGACTGTTGTGAGGATTCAACAAGACAATCATGAAAGATGGGAAGTGTTTCAAACATTGCCTAGGACAAGGTGATCACTCAATATAAGCTTGCTGCTGTGGTGATGATTATGATGATGATGATGGGGGGCAGGGGTTTGCCCTTCTGCAACTTGACCAGACCCAAGATGGGGTCTGCTCCTTCATGCAACTACCTACACATGGGCTATTGCGTGAGGCTGGAAGGACTGGCCGCCAGCCAACATGCAACTATACCTCTGCCTGTCGCTGACCCAGTGCAGCCTCTGAGGGCGCCTGCTCGCACCATACGGCTGTTCTCTGCCTCCGCAAGGGATGGTGGTGTTGATGAGGACCTCAAGCCCTCCAAAATCACAAGGACATTAGTATGTATCCTAAAAGTTAAAAACTCAACTAACAAAACATGTTTTTAATGTTTCGCTCCCTCAATGTCATGCTCTCCTTTGCTCTGGATTAAGACTAACTTACTTTCTTATCAAATGCATAGGTGAATTTCCTTTCAAATATATGTTTTATTATCCTGTGTTTATTGTTACACCCTGCTTTCAAAATGCATGTTTGAAACACTTTTCTAACAGTTGTTAAAATATGTTTGCTTGTGAGAAAAGGCCTCCCTCCCCTGGGGGATCCCAAAACAATTTCTGGGAAGCTGGTGAAGATGGATCTTGGGCTGGACTCATGAATGAATAAAAGAGACCCTGAAAAATCAGTGTGCTGAGGACTGAGGTGGGCTGGTCTCTGCGCCCAGCGGGTGTCTTGTTTTTTCCTGCACATACACTCTTGCGGGAACCATGTCTCTCCTCACAGGATCCGGGTTGCCAGGTAATACTGAGCACACAGAAGGTTCCTGGAGAAAGTGTGAGGAATAATCCTTTTCTCATCGTTACCAGCTATGGAGGCTCTACTTTGTCACAAGCACCTCACTCTTATTACCTCTCACCCTGACAACTCCAAGCCTGGCTGTGACTATCCTCATTCCACAGGTATTATCCTCATTTTGCAGAAAACAGGCTCAAAGCCCAAGCACAAGTGGCCAAGTTACGACCGCAGGCAGAGGTAGGGTGAGAACTCAGGGGAACTTTGGACTCCAGGATCCACTGTCCTGGAACAAACCTGCGTGGGAATGACTGACAGGGTGATCACTGTATCTGCCCATCTGCCATGTGCCTTTCCATTTTATGTCTCGACCCCTTGTACCAAGTCTTGTACACTTGGCCACATTAAAAGATTTCTTAAACGTAGAATCATCTTTGATCTCTTTTTGTATGCAATTTGATGTTTTGGCATATGCATACCCTCTGTGAAACCATCTCCCATCACGAGAGTGAATTTATCTATCACCACCAAAAATTTCCTCGTGCCCCTTTGAAATTGCTTCCTCCTGGCCCCTTCCCGGTAACCCTCTCCTTCAAGCAGCCACCAGTCTGTTTTCTGTCACTGTTGATTAGTTTGCACCTTCTAGAGTTTCCTATGCACTCATGTTTTGTCCGGCTTCTTTCACTCAGAATAATGATTTTTCTGGACTGGAGTTTATTTATTTATTTATTTATTTATGGCTGTGTTGGGTCTTCGTTTCTGTGCGAGGGCTTTCTCTAGTTGCGGCAAGCGGGGGCCACTCTTCATCGCGGTGCGCAGGTCTCTCACTATCGCGGCCTCTCTTGTTGTGGAGCACAGGTTCCAGACGCGCAGGCTCAGTAATTGTGGCTCACGGGCCTAGTTGCTCCGCGGCACGTGGGATCTTCCCAGACCAGGGCTCGAACCCATGTCCCCTGCACTGGCAGGCAGATTCTCAACCACTGCACCACCAGGGAAGCCCCAGAATAATGATTTTTGAGATCAGTACATGAACCATGTATTGATGGTTCATTTCTTGGAATCTTCTTTGAATTCCTGCGATAAGCCTTATGTGGTGATGGCCTATTATTCTTTGAATACTCTTGGTTTGCTAATAGTTTACTTAGGACTTAAGCATCTGTATTCCTTAGTGAGGGTGGTGAACCAAGATTTGGACCCAGGATAGACTGACCAGATAGCCAAGAGCAACCTAGAAAAAACCTGGTAGAAGCTTCAGGGCTCCAGCAACAAGACTTTAGGAAACAATGTGATTGCATGAGCCTGTATCCGTGTGCAAACCCACATGGGGCCCATGATGGGCTCCTATATATTAATGAGAAACCAACGGTTGTCCCCTCACTGGGCACAGGGTGGACTCCTGCTGAATTAACTGAACCATCTCCATTTGGGGCTTCCTTTTAGAAGGAGGAAACAACCAGTGGGTTTTTTAATTTTTATTTTCTTAATTCCATAGAGAATTCAGAAGGGTGAAAAAGCCAAATAATTATTATAAAATGCTTGGAAAAAGCAGACCCAATCCATGACAGGTTTGGGAAAGAAAGCCATTGTGTGGCCACTAAACAAAACAGAGACTTAGGATTTTTATAACAACTGAGAATATTCTTCCTGTTCATCACATCTGAGAAAAAATGGTGTCCTCTGGGCAGATACTTGAGCAAGGAGGGTGGGGTGGGAGAGGGGCCAGGATGAGGAGAGTGGGAAGTGAGGGGAGAGAGAGGCAGAGCAGAGAGACAAAAACCTGGGAGGACAAGAGAGGGGGGAGAGGGAGAAAAGAGAAAAGAGACAAAGAGAGGGAGAGAAAAGGTACCGGGGAAAGAGAAAGATATGGGGCATTTAAAAAAGCATCGGACAAGGGGAGCCAGTTAGCACCCTTCCTGAAACTTCAAGCAAAGTAATGGTACCTGAGCAGCTCTGAGGGCAGGAGGGCAGGGGCATAAGGAGACGGGGTCCGTTGTGGGTTGAACTGTGTCCTCTAAAAAAGATATGCTCAAGTCCTACCTCCCAGGACCTGTGAATGTGACCTTATTTAGAAATAGGGTCTTTTTTTTTTTTTTTTTTTTTTTTTGCTGCACCGCGCAGCTTGCGGGATCTTAGTTCCCCAATCAGGTATTGAAACTGAGCCCCGGCAATGGAAGCACTGAGTCCCAACCACTGGACCGCCAGAGAATTCCCTAGAAATAGGATCTTTGCAGGTATAATCAAGTTAAGTGTGGTCAGACTAGATTAGGGTAAGCCTTAGAAGAAGAGGGAAGTTTAGACACAGACACACAGAGAGAGAACGTCACGTGAAGATGGAGACAGAGATCGGAGTGATGTGTCTACAAGCCAAGGACTGCCAAGCATGGGCAGAAAACACCAGAAGCTGGAAGAGACAAAGAAGGAACTTCTATGAGAGCCTTCGGAGAGACAGTATGGCCCTGCCAACACCTTAATTTCAGACTTCAAGCCTCCAGAGAAAATCAATTTTGGTTGTCTTAAGCCACTCAGTCTGTGGTAATTTGTTCCGGCAGCCCTGGGAAGCTAATACAGGGTCCCTATCAAACTAAAGTATCAGCAGCCCCCGGTCATGGGCGGAATCATGTTTCCCTCCACAAATTTATATGTTGAAGTCCTAACCCTCAATACCTCAGGGTATGACTGTATTTGGCGATAAAGTCTTTAAAGAAGTGGTTACATTAAATGAGGTAGTTAGGGTGAGCCCTAATCTACCTTATAAGAGGAGGATATTTGGATACAGACAGACGGAGGGCAAACCATGTGAAGACAGAAGGAGAAGGCGACAGAAGAAACCAACCCTGCTGACCTTGATCTCAGACTTCCAGCCTCCAGAACCGTGAGAAATACACTTCTGTTGTTGACGGCACCCCATCTGTGGCACCTTGTCATGGCAGCCCTAGCGAAAGGATACACCCCCAAACCCCGACATTCACCAGCCCCGCTGGAGGGAGGGCAGCTGGAGCTTTTCCCGGCTGCTTCTCAGGCCGGCCTCAGGCTGCCGTGAGTGGCTCAGGCTGGGGTGGGGGGAGCTGCGCTGTGCCATGGGCTCCCCTGGCACCTGCCCAGCCCTTCCAGGAGCACAGAGTCCTCACCTAGTGCCCAAGTGACCAGTCCAGGGGGCACCTCTGTGCCAGGCTCCCTACAGTAGCTCAGACTGGGCCCTTCCTCCCGTGACCTGGAGACAAACAGGGGGCTCCACACCTGGGTAAATGGTTTTGGCGTTTCAATTCTGTCCCTAACCCTTCATTTTCTGCCAGGTCTGGGGATTTATCTTTCAGGGCTGCCTGCTATTGAGTGGACGGCGTTCCTGAGGCGTACATTCTGTACGAGCAGAAAGGTTCAGCTTCCTTGTGTTTTGTTTTGAACACATGAGGAAACTAAGACCCAGAGAGGGGAAGGGACTTGTCCCAGGGCACATAGCTATTTGGGGTCGAATTGACCAGAACACCAGGCTCCTGAAGCCAACCAAGCCTTCAGCGTGCTCAACACAGGTACCTCATGAGTTCTCAGACAATCCAATTAGGTCACTGTTTTTTCTGCCTAACAGTCATATTAAGATTTGGGGTGGGCTGTAGTTTTTTTTTTTTTTTCAAAAATTTAAAAGCACTTCAGCATCTTATATATTACAGCAAAATCCAGTTCACGTCACTGTTAATAAAACTGTGATTTAACAGAGAGCTTTTATTACAAAAATAAATTTCAGTAATAACTGCTCAACCAGACATTTTGCAATTAAAAATAAAACTGTGCAGTAAAGAGAAATGCAATTCACAATAAACTAAGTTGTTCCCTCTCCCTGCCCTCCACCTGCCGGGGCTCCACAATATTGCTTCCCAATTTCAAACCATTTGCTGGCATTAGGCTGTTTAGTACTTCTCTGTTCTCCAAATTATTGGACAATTTCATATTTTTAGCTCTGGATTGAGTCCCCAACAGATAGTCACACATCCTTTCAGTCCATAACAACCAGCTCTATCAAGAAAATAGGGAGATGGCGGTACCCACCCCTACCAGCCTGTCAAAGGCAATAACCTCACTGCCTACATAGTCACTGAATGTGGCTCTTTGCTTAATGTAATCCTGAATTTTTATCTCATCACTGTCTAAGATGAAAGCTGAGAGTGTAAGAACTACATTGTATTAGTCTGCTAAGGCTGCCATAACAAAATACCGTAGACTGGGTGGCTTAAACAAAAGATGCTTCTTATTTTCTCACAGTTTTGGAGGCTATAAGTTTGAGATCATTGTGCTAGGATGTCAGTTTCTGGAGAGGCCTCTCTTTCTGACTTGTAGATAGCCACTATCTCATTGTGCCCTCACATGGCAGAGAGAGAGGAAGCAAGTTCTCTGGTGTCTCTTCTTACAAGGGCACTAATCCCTTCATGAGGGATCCATCCTCATGACCTCATCTAAACCTAAATACCTCCCAAAGGCCCCATCTCCAAATACCATCACACTGTGGGATAGGGCTTCAACATATGAATTTAGGAGGGGAAACAATTCAGTCCATATACCCAGATACTAAAACAGCTGACTGGTTATATGCATAGTGCTCATGTGTAAATTTGCACTTGGAATCATATTAGTGAGAGCAGTTTTTTCTCTTGCATGTCTCTCATCAAAAATGTTTTTTCCTCCAAGCAATTTCCCTTTTGGTATGCTGGTGAGGATAATTGAAAAGGAATGAACTATGTTTGAATCCCATTAGTTAAAAGCAAATGGAAGGGTTAATTGCTGTTCACAGGTCTGGAACTGCTCTTTTTAGCTGCAGAGGCTCTGAACTACTCCCAGTAGGAGACCCCAGGGATCTCTGATAATTTCCCCCTGATTATTGCTGTAATAATTCCTCACTCCTCCAACCTTTCTGTAATTTATGGGTGAAATAGCTCTTAAAGAAGTAAAAAAATAAGGCAAATGCTTTTGATCATAAGTGCAGATAATACACATCCCACAGACTCTCTTTTGTGAGGGTTTTCTATACATATTGACACAGCTAATCTTTGCTTCTGCAGCATGTACATAAGTACTAACTAAGATGACTGGCATACAGTACTGTTATGTGTCTTTTAAGAAAACCTCCAACCGAATCCAATATTTCCCATGTGGCACCTGATACACTGTGGGCGTGTGACATTTATAGAGCAGTAATAATGATATTTGAAAACACTGTAATGTCTGAAGGCTTTATTTCCCTGCAAATTTCATCTAGAAGGCTGTATTTTGCAGACATCAGCTTCTGCCAGCCCTTCACAGGGACTGCTGGAATGCTGAGCTTTGTTGGGATTCACAAATGGCCATTTTGAGCATCACTGCCTCTGAACCCCTCAGAAGGAAAGTCACCTTCTCATGTGGGTGGGAAATATTTGTAGGTAAGGACTTGCCACCTGACTTGGCCTTCCAATGCTGGTCTTTTGCCCTTCAATAGAATTAAGTTTTGAATGCATTTCCCCTTAAAAAACCACAATAGAGCCTCAGGCTACACATGGTAATTCATAAAATCGTCGAATCAAAGAATCTTAGAATCAGCTGATCTGTGAGCTGGGAGTGAACCTAGTTACCAATTTAATCAAATCTCCCCCCCTTTTGTTAAGCCATGGAGAACATTGGTTTGGTGACAGAGGTAGAACTAGGATCTTTTTTGTTCCTATCCCAGTGCTCACTCCATCACCCCCTGGTATGTTTCTATAGCTAATGCAATAATACAACAGTCTTATTGCATTTAATTTTAAAGTATTTACCAAAAAAAGCCACTGGGATAATATCTCCCACTTTAAAGTATCTACTATGTGCAGGACCTTACTAAGTCTTTATTTGCATCACCTTATTTAATTGTTATCAGAACCTTACGAGGCAGGCATCATCAACTCCACTTTACACATGAGATAACTGAGGCTCAGAGAGTTTAAGTGTCTTGCCCAAAGTCCCCAAACTAGTAAGTCATTGAGTCAGTATTTGAAGCTAGATGACCCTGCAGCCCTGCTCTTGTCACCAGAGTTGAAGAGGAGTAGGAGATGAAGTTGGAGATAGGGTCCTTTCTCATGAGCAGGGCACATCATCCTGTCTGCCCAGGCCAGAAGCATGGGTGTTGGGTATTCACATCCTAGCCTGAGCTCCATTGCAAGTTAGCCACTGACTGCCCATCTGTTAGGCTCAGGGGAGCCAGAGGTGAAGGGGCATGGCCCTGTCTTGGAACAACACTCTAGCTGTCTGGGAGACATGTGTAGACAGACAGCAATAGCGCCTTAAGATTCAGGCTAGAAAGAAGGACAGTTAGGGGCTGTGACCTTAACCCCAGAGGTTGAGGTTGGCCCCAGAGATGGCAATGCAGGAGCTGGGTCTGGAAGGATGGTGAGGAGTCAGCCAGTTGAAGAAGGAGGCTGGGAGGGGAGGTAGGCCTGCCAGACAGGGAACCTGCAGGAGGAGGGACCCAGGAAGTCAGAGGGGTAGAAAGGGAAGACCTAGGCTAGAGTGGTTGGCAGAGACCAGATCACAGAGGGTCATGATGTATTGCCAAAGCCAGGGGTAGATTACCCCCAGGGGGATAGGGGAGCCCTGAAGTTCATGGATGGGGCAAGGAGGTCTGACTTGCAGAGATAGCCCATTCAGAGTAGAGGGAGAACTAGAGGAGGGGGTGAGGCTGGGGGCAGGGTGCCTGGGAGGCTAGTGTAGGAACCAAGACCAAAGGTGACCGTGACCTGAACCAGCGTGATAGAGAAGGTAGCCCATCAAGACCTGTTCAGAAGAGAGAATGGATAGCCTGTGGGAAGGGACTCCCGGAGAGTGGCTGGTGGTGCCAGCAGTTTAGCCCTGGAACACAGAGGTTGAAATTTCCCAGGGAGAGCTGGAGCCAGGGGACAGGGCTGTGGACAGAAGGTTCAGGAGAGGAGTGAGGGGTTGCACTGGAGGTTGGGTGGAATGGGGAGAATGACAGTTCTGAACGTCCAGAAGTGCTGAGAAGCCAGCAGTGCTCAGTGACCCGGGTAGGCATGGAAGAGGGAGACCCTTGGACTGTCCCAGGGTCTGGTTTGCCAGGAGGGTGCAGGGAAGGACTGGGGCACAGGTGTGAGGCTGGAGTCTGGGCTTGGTGAGGAGGGAGCATGGGGCCAGGACACATTCACAGACAATAAAATTTCCAGGATCTGAAGGAAGCCACAGACGAGGCTCATGTCATTAACTTCTCCAGACAGTAACTGTTGATGCCAGGATGACCCGTGTTCAACCTTAGGGGGCTCCACAGTGAACAGGGGCCAGACCCCAAAACAGCTGCTTTAAGCACAGCGTTTGCTGCCCCTCTTCGTTCCTGCAAGAGGCTGGCTGTGCTGCTGGATCAGCAGGGGCAGCTCAGCCGAGCAAGTGTCTCCCTGGGCAACCACACTTCAGGACACGCATGCCCAGGACCGAGTGGAGAACAGAAGGAGTGCTGGACCAGGAGTGCAGGGATATCACCCACAGCTCTGCCACTGCCCTTGTTACTCTGCCCATGACCCAGGTGATCACCAAGGTCCCTTCCGGCTCTTTGAAGCCATTAATGCCAACTATGAAAGGAGAACACACAAAAGGAGAGAAATTTTAAGAGAAGTGGTCATAGGGCAGATTGCAAGCTCTCTCACAGGGCAAGTGAAGCTCACCCACGATGGAGTTTAGGTCCACGTGCCAGGGCCTGGTTGGGAGTTTAAATACAGTTGGAGAGCTCAGGGAAAGGAGAATTCCCCGTGCACTCGGGAGTAGGGGAGGCCTCTCTCCCTGATGGCCATCTCTGTTTCTGTTCTCAGGGCAGTGTCTCAAATGTGTCACACTGGCCACCTTTTTAAAGATCTTGACAATAGACAAGTCCAGTAAATAGGACACCTGGAGTGTGCCAGGTGCCATGCTAGGTGCTGTACGTGCGCACTTCTCAGCTTCAAAACCACCTCTGGAGGTGAGTACTATTATCCCCACTTTTCCTGTGAGGAAATCGAGGCTTGGATGGGTTAGGGAACCCGCCCGGGTGGCTGTGCTGGAATCGGAACGCACAGCTGCTGACCCCAGGTCTATCTGCCCACAGGGAGGCCCAGGGACCTTCAGTCTGTCCAGGCAGAAAAAAGGATCACTGCTATTGGGCCACAGAGGTTTCCATGGACACACGAGATGTTTAATTCACCCCGAAGGGCCAGGTAGGTACCCCCAAGGAATTTGCAATGTGCACAGCAACCTTAGAGAAGTTTTAGGGAGACTGATTTTATGGGGTTTAGACCCCTGGGAGAGGCAAGCCCCCTAAACAACCAGCGGCAGGGCCAGGCTTGCAGCTGCTGAGACACTGTTACCCTCTCACAGGAACACGACCCGGGAGCAGCTCCGCTGTGACATCGTCTCTGTGGTCTGAGCACCACACATCTGCCGGCTGCTCTGCTGCTGACAACAGGATGTGACAGATCAGCCCGAGGGCGTGTGAGCCGTAGGGTCTGGGAGGAGAGCAGCGTGAGCTGTGAGGGCTCCTCCTCTCCTCCTGAGGCCCCCAGCGCCAGGCGTGGACCTCCATCTGTGCGGGCCTCGCTCACTCCTAACGCAGGCCGGCAGGTGCTGTGCCGAGGGGAAGCGGGACGAGGATCCGGTCGCAGCCCTGATTCATTTTTGCGGCAGGAGATTGATAAGCTGTTCGAGGGGGACTGCACGTGCTCTGGTTCACCGCCTTCAGGAAAGGCTCAAGCTGGTGGAAACGAATTCAGTCATCCCGATTTAGGGAAAGGCGGCTTGAGGCCTTTCCCTTCCTTTTTGGGTCACTCCTGGAGTCTTACATCTTAAATTGCTTTTTATTCAAAACAAATTTATTCCTAAAGCATTGGCCCATTGTCACTCGAGAAACTTTATTCAGAGTGGAGTTGAAGGAGCTGGTCGGGTACCTTCTAACCACAACTCGGGCCTGCAAAGACATGGCGTGCTGTGTCCCACTGTATTGATATTTTGCTTTTAGAAGGATGGCTTTAATGTTCAGACACTATCTGACTGCTGTGCCCAATACAATTATGGATAATTATGATGTCTTGCTGAGAAATCACAGTGGGATACGGGCTCTGCAGAAGAAGACAAACTGACACACACGTTCTTGCCTGGTAGCTTCAGAATCTAAATAGTTGTATTTAGATTTCAGTCATGGCGTGAAACGTGACGAATTCTCTCATGCTGTGTGTGTGGGTGTGTGTGTGTTTGGGGGTGGGGGGTGTCACTAAAAGTACCTCTAAAGAAAAAACCCTTTCCCAACAGTGCAAGTGGAGGTAATCAGTAATCTAAAAGGAGGTAAGAAATGGGGAAATAAAAGACTAAAATTTTAGGGTATTTTAAGACTGAAAATGAGGCTTTGTTTGTAACATACTCACAAAGAGAATGTCAATCTTTCAATAAAGGCTGCAATTACCAGAGTGACAGTCCTCTGGTTCTCATTCCTTAATACAGCAAATATTGATCACGTGCCACCATGTACAAGATTCCAAGCATGCCAATCTTGAAAAATAATAGAAATCCCTAAATGTCAAATTCTATTGCTATACATGTTACAATTACTCATTGATAAGACACATTTTTTTTTTAAATTAGGACTATTAGATTTGTAAAGGTTAATATGCTTTTTTACTCAGTGATTCAGATCCTGGAACAGACCCTCATAAGGAGAAACCGTTTTTAAAATATAGTGGAAGAATTCATCACGTAGAATTAATCCTGGCATTTGATGTCCTAGTGCATTTCCAGAGTGGGCCACACACTCTTTCGAACCAGCGTTAAATAAGAGAGGGGTCCTGCATAAACAGATGGGGGCGAGAGCCTGGATAGACAAGGTGGATGAGGGAGCAGGTGGGCCTGGAAGCAGAGCAAAACACAGGAAGGAGAGCAGGTTAGAGGAGCAAACTGGGTGAGCCGGCTTATATGCGAGAGGCTCATCTCAGGTGAGGTTTACACGTAGCTTTCCAGAGCCTCTGCGGACAGTGACTGACTTCTGTCCAAACTCCACGGTGAGGCTTAACTCACAGTTCCGTGGCTTCCTAGCTGCGAGGGCTTCGGCATGTTAACTCAATTTTTCATGTCTCAGTTTCTCATCTGTAAAATGGAGCCCTTTCTTATGGGCCTGTTGTGAGGATTCAATGAGTTCATCCATCTAGACCAGGGGTCCCCAACGCCCCGGGGCCGCACAGCAGGAGGTGAGCAGCGGGCGAGCGATCGAGCAAAGCGTCATCTGCCGCTCCCCTTCGCTCGCGTTACGGCCTGAACCACCATCGCTCGCGTTACAGCTTGAACAAACCCCACCCCCAGCCCCGTCCGTGGAAAAATGGTCTTCCATGAAACCAGTCCCTGGTGCCAAAAAGGCTGGGGACCGCTGATCTAAAGGGCCTGACACAGTGTTCAGAAAGTGTTAGCCATTATTATTCAGAGGAGTGAGTGGATATTTTTCATTGTTTGACCATCCAACCTCCAAATCTCTTCCTTTTGTGTGGGTCCTGGTGGCAGGCAGGGCTTACCCTGCACAAAGAAGGCGGAAGCTGGGTCTGGGGGCAGCCAAATGCATGCCCCCTCCTGGAATCTTAGTCCTGAGGGAGCCAGACAAAGGTTCTGACCATGCTTAGAGATGATTTGCAGAGCTGGTGGACTTGAGGAAGGGGTGGCTGGGCTGTGTGATGGGGCAGCCAGACTTTGCCTGTGGTAAGTTGGCATGACCCCGGCTGCCTAGCCTGCCTAGCTCCTGCCTACTATTCTTCCAATAAATACCTTTTCTGCTGAGTTAGCCAGAGGTCGTCCTGTGATTCGCAACCAAGAACTCTATGAGGAGCCATGCTCACCGGTGTTGTCAAATAACACCGCCCCTACAGACTGGGGGAGGGAGCACTGCCCTCTGCAATCCCCCCAGACTGTGGAGAGAAGCCAGCCCCCAAATCCACCAAAGAACCCAGGATGACCTCAGAGTTGCCCAGCAAGACCCCAGGGCAGAAATCCCGCATAGGGAGATCTTGGCAGACTGCTCTGAAGGGCCGAAGCATCGTGGCAGAACCCTTAGGAGGGCAAGACTGGGATGAACCACACACTGTACCTCTGAACTTGGAAATGGCAGGGGGCTGGGAGGCTGAGGTGTAGGGGAGATGAACAAACATTTACTCAGGACCTAAACCGTGGCTTTTGGGTCTCTAATCCTTTATTACTGTGTTCCTGCCAACCGCTTCTTTGCAGGGAGCATCAGAGTTTTCTGCAAGTGGGGCAAGGGTGTGTTTATCAGCTTGTTGCAAATTACATGGTAAACACCATCCCCCTGGTTGAGGCACTTACTGGGTCTCTTTGTTAGATTAATAAGCTTACAACAATCTGGGCAGACTTTCAAGTGTTTATTTTCAAAACCTTATTTCAGAGGGTGGTAGTAACATAGTACCAGGCCTGTCTGAATTCTGCATGTTTCTGCTCTAAGCATTTATTTCTCCACATATGGGGCAGAAAAGGTCATTAATCCTCAACCTCTGACAATTTATAGTCAGTGCCCTATAGCCCATTTTTTGATCATGAACTTAATGTTTATTTTAACACCTCCATGGTGTCGCCCTTGTCCCACAGACTTTAAAGGGCAGACTGTCCCTCAGTTTGTAACTATATACATTTCAGCATAATTGACTCAAAGCAAACTTCTGTAACACAAACCCTGTTTTCCCGTTGACTCATATTATTACACGATGGATGTTGCAGCTCCTTGGCAAAAACACGCCACCTCCACCCTCAGGGCCATGAGGGAGAGTTCCGGGGGACCTGGGGGCACAGCTGGCATGGTGGCCGGGGTGGCTTTTCTCGCTGCACTGGGGAACATCCCATCACGACTTACTGCGCAGCTCTGGGCCCTGTGTGCTGCAGGGACTGCGGGGGGATAAGGATGACTGAAAGCCATGCCTGCCTTCACCGCAGTTCCCCGACACCCTAAGTGGTCTCACACTCCCGGCCCAGGTTGACCCAGTTCCCTCAGCCTGCCACACCCTTCCCCAACTCGTAACATCCATCCAGACCCAAGCACAGGGTTGCTCTTCTGGAACTCATCCCTGAGCTCTCAGCCTTCCCATATTCCATAGTCATATTGGTCCCTGGGTTCCCCACCTGGTTTTAGATGTGACTGCCTTCCTGTCTGATTCTCTCATAAGGCCTGTACTCTTTGGGGGCATTTCAAATTCATCTTTATATCCTCCATGGTGAGCTTACAATGTACCAAATATTGGGAATTTACTTACTGTTAAATGAGTAAATGGAAGAATGAATTAAAAGATGAATGAGTACATAAATGGAGACACAAATAGTAGATAAAAATCCACTAATAGGAGATAAAAATCATAATTAGCTTTATCTAAGGGCTTTTCAGTTTACAGAAATTTCATACTCATCAGTTTATACGATCCTCGTGGCAAATTAGAAAGGTAGTTACGGGACTTCCCTGGTGGTCCAGCGGTTAAGATTCCACGTTCCCAATGCAGGGGGCCAGGGGTCCATCCCTGTTCAGGGAACTAGATCCCAAGTGTCGCAACTAAGACCCAGCGCAGCCAAATAAATAAATAAATATTTTTAAAAAGAAAAAAAGGTAGTTACAATTGTTTGAATTTCACAAAGAGGTTAAATTATAACAATAATAATAGCTCTAATGTCTGAGGACTGACTGTGTGTCAGTCACTCAAACAATGTGCTCTGTTAATCCTAAAACCACTGTGCAAGGTAAACCATCATCTTTTACAGTTGGAGAAACTGAGTCTCAGAAACTTATCTAAAGCCAGAGCCAGGATTGGAACCCACATCTTGGGACTCCAAAACCTGTTTAGTCTCTGACACAATATTGGCAGACAGAGGATGGAGCCAATTCCAGCCAGCCAAAGTGTCCCTGAGCTAACTCTTGAAGGACTAAAGTGAAGATCAGTGAGGGATGGACAGCCTGATCAGTGGGACTGATATGGGCAAGGAAGGGAAGTAGAAGCAGCCAGGCCAGGCTTGGAGCCTGGGACCTGAGAGACAGTGTGAGGCATGGGCAGTGGCGCGGGAACGATCAATGCCAGGGGCCAGGAGGGACCATGTCATAACAGGTCTCAGATGGTCTAGGGTAAGGTGCTTGGGCTTTATTTTCTGCCCAGTGGAACAGACGTGGGTAGGATGAATACTGCAGGGCCTTTGAAGTATTCTTCTGTGTTAAGGAAGGAAGAAGCTAGAGGCAACAAGACCAGCCTATGGCAATAATTTGGACAAGCCATAAAGTAACCTTGCACGCGTAGTGAAGTAGAAATAAAAGGGGGAAACAGATCTACGAGATGTTGAGAATATTTGCCATACCTCCCTCCTTCCCTGTTCTTAAGCCAAAGAAATTTCTCCGATGAAAATCTTCCCCATCTTTTGCTGGTTCAGGCCTCTGTGCTTCATCCTTACTATTCCCTCTACCTCAAGTGCTCTTTCTTCTCCACACTCCCACCGACCTGGAGAACACCTAGTCATCCTTCAAAATCTTGTTCAGATGTAACTCTTCCAAAAAGTGTTTCCTTACTACAAGACTGATGGAGTTAATGATCCCATTTTGTGCCACCTTTATATTTGTACATAATTCTGTTGGGGAATCAACGCCAGTGTCGGTTTGTTTACACATATCTATCTTCCCTGACAGACAGTGAACTCAGTGGTTGGGACTGTTTTCATCTTTGTGTTCCTGTGCCTAGGGCAATGCCTGACAGGCGCTAAGCACGATGTTGAATGAATGAATGCACGCACGCATGCCTGAATGTATGAATGAGTAAATGAGTGAGTGAAGACATTATCTCCTCTCTCTTTTCCAGCCATTCGGATGTCCAATAGAAGTAAGCTACACTTGTCATTCTCTCTCTGATGAGGTACTTTGCTTTGAAAAATGCCTTTAATTTAGACTTTGTTTTTGTAAAATTAATGAGTGTCTCATTTGGCAAGTTTGAAATTTTCAGAACAAGCAAAAAATGGTTGGGGGAAGGGAAAGGAAAGAAGAGGAAAGAGGGGAAAGTTGGGGCCACTGGCCTGCAGTTGCAGTTTTCCCTGAGCATGATCAGGAAAAACAAAACGCCCAGCCCTGGGCTTGTCTGTTAACAAGTGACCTCAGACAAAGGCTTTGCTTCACCTCCTTCCATTAGCTCACAAGAGGAGCCAAAAGGAAAAGACTTTGAAAATGGTGAGAAGCACCATAAAAGAGACATATTATTATTCTGCCTGGATGATAAAATACGGCCTTGTGAATGAAGTGCTGGATTCCCATGCTCACCCAAAGAAAAAGATGATTTTAATGTTAAATGTATTCCTTTCACTTACTAAGACATCCATTAATTAGGGAGAAAACATTTTCCAAAATATAAACTTAAATCTGTTAATAAGCACAAATCTACACAGAAAAGTAGGAAGTACATGGAGACTAGCAGCCTAACCTCAGACAGAAGCCATCTGTGACTTCAGAACAAGCATTTTTACTGACTGGAGGTGGCACACTGTTGTGAAATGCTAAATTAAATACCACTAAACATTATTATGCCTTCAAAACGTAGTTGCAGGCTTCAATAAACACACTTTTATCACAAGAACACACAATCTAAAGCCAAAATAATTCGGTTTAATGTGCCAAAAATATGCTCACCCCATACATTGTTAGAAAGAGCAGTAGGAAAAGAAATCTAAACTTTGCAGCTAATTCATTTGATGGCAGCCAACATCTCCTATCTCCCTTGGCAAGAGGGCCATTTTCTATGTTGTATTTTGCACACAGAAATCTGCATAGAGTGATTTGCATACCAAAAACACACTTGTGAAAGAAATTGTTTGCCTAGGGGCCAGGGAGACATGGGATTGCCCCCGTCGGCTTCTATACTCACAACAGACTAGGCTACTTGCTTTTCATTTCCCTACGCACTGCATTTCCCACAAAGGGTTATGTACTTTATGATGCATTAAAAATTAAAGCAAATAAATCCTGTATATAACCAAGAACAGCCATAACAACAATACAACACAACACAGGCTAAATCTTTCCATGCTAACCGCCTTCCTTTACTAAGGGACTGGTAAAATAATAAGTGCTATAATATACTGAGCTTTTATTTTATACCATGTGTTTTACATGATTTATTGCTAATTCTCACAATCAGTCTTCAAGGTAGGTGCTGTGGTTCCCCATTTTCCATATGAGGAAACTATGACTTGGGGAGGTAAGGTAACCTGTCAAAGCCATGAAAAGCCAGTGGTGAAGCCAGGCTTGGAAGCCTGGTCTGATTGCTCCACCCTTTCCTGCCACCCCGCCCTCCACTGTCTCTCTTTCCCCAGTTTTGCCGCAGACCATTGTTCCATTTCCGAGGGCCAAGTCCGGGGGTCTGAGGTGGTGGGGACTCATGCAGAGAAAGGTGTACCACTTCAGTTTCCTGCCATTGTTTCTGACTGGAACCTGGAAGCAGGACAGCCAGTCTCAAGGCTCAGTGAAAGTGCCCAATAAGCTTGCTCAGTGACAGACACGGGGTGAATGGGCAATGGCCTGTGATTCAGAGGATGTGTGGGGGGAGAGACAGATTGGTCGCTGCACAAAGAAGGTACATGGTAGTTGAGATGCAATGGAACGCTGCCACTCGGTGCCCATGCGCTATCACCGATTCAGGGCCAGCCCAGCTGTATTCTTGGAAACACAGAATGGTTTTGTGTGTGCTTAATTATAATGCTACTTACGGAGAATTTATCAGCAGCAAATTGGATGCTTGGTGTATTTCTTTTTTTTTTTTTTAACATCTTTACTGGAGTATAATTGCTTCACAATGGTGTGTTAGTTTCTGCTTTATAACAAAGTGAATCAGCTATACATATACATATATCCCCATATTGCCTCCCTCTTGCGTCTCCCTCTCACCCTCCCTATCCCACCCCTCTAGGTGGTCACAAAGCACCCAACTGATCTCCCTGTGCTATGCGGCTGCTTCCCACTAGCTATCTATTTTACATTTGGTAGTGTATATATGTCAATACCACTCTCTCCCTTTGTCCCAGCTTACCCTTCCCCCCACCCCGTGTCCTCAAGTCCATTCTCTACATCTGCGTCTTTATTCCTGTCCTGTCCCTAGGTTCTTCAGAACCAATTTTTTTTTTTTTTGGTGTATTTCTTAAGGAAAAAAAATTGGTAGTGGCTCTTTGAAATTTGTTCATCTGATGAATCCTTTGCATTTTTCTAGTACGCAGCATTTGAAAGAAATCGGCCATTTCTGGAAAGTCAATGGGGAGAAAAGTGCAGAAAGAAAAGACTGAGGGTGACTATAAAAAAGGTTTACAAACATTTGCTTTCTTTTAAGATGTTTCTTTGTGTGTTTCTTCTCACCTGGTTTCTCTTTTTCAGAGCATGATGATAGCAAACTTTAGATTTAATCATATCTCATTATCCATGGACCGCCATTGCCCAGATTCCTGGTTTTGAGACTTCATTATGGATTAGTCGCTGTTAGAAAGCAGTTTTTCTGACACTTTCAGTAATAAATCCCTTGTGATATGATCTATAGTAGCTCTGTCTCAGAGCAATTTCCAAGCTAAAGCAAGTAATGTGACAACAAAACTGTTTTGGGGGCAGACAAATCTGGTTTGAATCCTGGTTTTGTCACTATGGTTTTACCTTACTTTGAGCCTCAGTCGCCTCGCTTGCGAAAAAAGGAAAAGAATATAAGGGCAAACCCTGGTTGCCTACCCAACAGCCATTTACCTCGTCTTCCTTGCTAACAACAATGACAACAGAAAATCTTGGTTTTGTTCAGGACCCCATGTGCCTAATCCCTGCAGATGTGTCACACCGATCTAAGTCCTCCGTTCTTGTTGTCAGTGATTGGTTTATAGGGGCTACAGGAAAGCATGTGACCTAATTCTGGCCTATGAGGCCAAAGGGGAAACCAGCCAGAAGCTTGTGAGAAAGATTTTTCTCTCTGATAAGAGAGACACATGAAGAGAAAGCCCATCTGCCTTTGCCTTCCTTGCTTCCTGATCTGGATGCTGTTGCTGAGACGTGATGTTTGGTACGGTGGCAGCCATCTCTTGAACACAAGGGGAAACATCACGGACACACTACAGACGGCAGAGAAGAAGGACCAAGAGCGCCTAGGTCCCTGGGGACAACACTGATCTACTGAACCAACCTTGGTGTGCCTGTCTCCAGATTTCTTGTTACAAATCAATCTCTTGGGCTTCCCTGGTGGCGCAGTGGTTGAGAATCTGCCTGCTAATGCAGGGGACATGGGTTCGAGCCCTGGTCTGGGAAGATCCCACATGCCGCGGAGCAACTGGGCCCGTGAGCCACAACTACTGAGCCTGCACGTCTGGAGCCTGTGCTCCGCAACAAGAGAGGCCACGATAGTGAGAGGCCCGCGCACCGCGATGAAGAGTGGCCCCCGCTTGCCGCAACTAGAGAAAGCCCTAGCACAGAAACGAAGACCCAACATAGCAATCAATCAATCAATAAAAAATCTTTAAAAAAAAAAATCTATCTCTTTATGGTTTAACCTGTTGTGTAATAGATTTTGTGTTGCTTGCAGCCAAAAAAAAAAAAAAATCCTAACTTATACAAGTAACAAACTCACAAAATGGTTGTAAATAAATGATACATTGTATGTAAAGTTCTTAGCACAATGCTTGGTACAGTAAATGGTTGCTATAAATATTAGTAACAGCATTTATCATATATAGGAAATGATCTAAAAAAGCAAAAGTTTCAAAATACAACACAGATAAATAAGATGAATGATAACTGATTTAGCACAACCAAAAAGCTTTATATTCTTGGTAAGGGTCGGGGGAGACATTAAGGTATGAGAAAATGATTACAGTGACAAATCCTCATATCTGGCAGTAGGATGTAACTACAGCCAGAATTCGAGCACTACTGGAGATGAAGGGACCGTGGTTCTTTGCCAGGTTTCCATCCATCCTCTTAAAAACGAACAATCACCCTGTCAGCAGCTCCGATTCCTGTCTGAAGCCTGACAATTACGTGTATTTGTGACAATTACGTGAATTACCAGCCTTGCAAAGGGGCAGAGTTCTTTCAACTCACAGAATCTCTTTCCAGAATACCAATTTTTACTAGTATTTTCTGAAAACATGTTTTATGTCTTTATGGCAGGAAAGATAGAAATACTGATATACATATATTAAAAATATAATAATTTAGAAATATCATTTCCTTAGAAATAGCCTACCATTTTGGAGCACTGTGGTAACTCACAGGACTACCTATAGTTTAGACATGAAATCACCAATTTTTGAAACAACATACTAGAACACAAAGTAAAAATACAGTAAAATAACATGTGAAAGTACCTAGCTAACAGAGGTAATATCATATAGTAGATACTCAATAAATAATCTTAGAGTAAACCAGATATTTTCCTTCACTCTATGTTTTAGTAGAGGCAAATGACAAGATTTCAAACTAACACTGAGGATTAAACACACCCACACGCATACTCATATCCATATCCATTTATATCTAGAGTCTGTGTACATCCATCCACAAAAGCCCTACGCCTTCTATAGCTATTCAACAAGCATTGATTTTCATAGCTGATGGCCCATGAGGCTTTACAAAGCTTTGTGCAGAGGCTTTACAAAAAATTATTTACAAAATAATCCCTAAATTATTAATCATATTCAGTATATTATAAAAGAGAAATTAATCAAGGATTGCAAACAAAAGGGGATTTTAAACCACCAATTCCTGAATGTTTCTGGTTAACTGAGATTTTCCTGGACACTATACACACACCTGCTTTTCTCAAAATCCATCTGTTCCCCTTTCTTCCTTACAATAGAGGGCAAAATTGTTGGTGGCTCAACACCTTACATTGTGAGATGATTCTCCAAAATTAATCATCTCTGCATCACTAGAAACCAAGAGATTTTTCATTCCTTAGAGGCAATTTCCAGCCTTCACAACATGGTGGATTTTTTCCTACTCATTTATATGGAATTTAACATGTCACAGACAGCAGTTTACATTTGGAGCTGTAGTCTTAACTTGATTGAGGAAGATAGAGGTAAGGGCTGTACTTTAAGGAAGAAATAGATATTTAAGGTGCATTTTATAGTCTCATGATATTTATATAACAGCTTTATTGAGATATAATTCACATACCATGAAATCCACCCTTTTAAAGTGTGTAACTCAACAGCTTTTACTATACTCACAAAATAGTGCAGCCATCACCACTAATTCCACAACACTTGCATCACTCCAAAAAGAAATCCCATACCCATTATCAGACACTCTCATTCCTCCCTTCCATCCCTCAACTCCCACTCCAGCCCCTGGCAACCACTAATCTACTTTCTATGGGTTTGCCTAATCTGGACATTTCATATAAATGGAATCATAAAACGTGTGGCTGTGTCTAGCTTCTTAGCATAATGATTTCAAGGTTCATCCATGTTGTAGCATATATTTTATTCCTTTGTTTCTTTTTACGGCAAATGGTACTTTATTCTCTTTTTATGGTGAAAATATTTCATTGTATGGATATACAACATTTTTATCCATTCATCAGTTGATGGACATTTGGGTTGTTTCCACTTTGGGGCTATTATGCATAAAGCATCACATGATAGCTTTTTTTATGAAGATGAAATTCATTTAACACACAACCATTTAAAACTATACAATTAAGTGGCATTTAATTTTTCACAATGTCCAACCACCACTTCTCTCCACTTTCAAAACTCTTTTATCACCCAGGGGAAAATACTTCATATCCATTAAATAAGCACTTCCCATTCCCTTCACCCCGACCCCAGGTAATCACTAATCTGCTTTCTGTGTCTATGGACTTGCCTATTTTGATATATTATATAAAAGGAGTCATACAATATGTGACCTTTGGTGTCTGGCTTCTTTCTTACCCAAGTTGTAGCATGTATCAGTACTTCGTTCCTTTTTATGGTTGAATAATGTTCCATTGCATGCATATATCATAATCTGTTTATCTCTTCATCCACTGATGGACATCTGGGTTGTTTCCACCTTTTGGTTTCTCATGGTATTTTAACATTTCACTTGTCATCATCCTAGTCCAGGGTACCATTCTCTCACCTGGATTACAGCAAGAACATTTTTTTTTAATTTATTTAATTTATTTATTTTTGGCTGCGTTGGGTCTTTGTTGCTGCGCGTGGGCTTTCTCTAGTTGTGGCGAGCGGGTGCTACTCTTCGTTGCGGTGCGCAGGCTTCTTATTGCTTTGGCTTCTCTTGTTGCAGAGCGCGGGCTCTAGGCACGTGGGCTTCAGTAGTTGTGGCACGCAGGCTCAGTAGTTGTGGCTCGTGGGCTCTAGAGCGCAGGCTCAGTAGTTGAGGTGCACAGGCTTAGTTGCTCCGCGGCACGTGGGATCTTCCCGGACCAGGGCTCGGACCCACGTCCCCTGCACTGGCAGGCGGACTCCTAACCACTGGGCCACCAGGGAAGTCCCCAGCAAGAACATTTTAACTAACCTCTCTCCCTCTGCTCCATTTCTCTCCAGACAGCAAACTGAAGGTCATTTCATGCTCATAGTCCTTCGGGGATTTTCCAATGGCTCTAAGAACACTCTAAGTTCAAATCTTCAACAAGAACTACAGAGCCTGCAGTGAATGTCTTCCTGTCTACTTTTCCTATTTCACTTCACATCACGCTGTCTGCAACTGAAGGGCTCCAGCCAAAGTGAAGTCTTAGTTTCTCAAAACCATCAGTCCTTCTCTTTCTTCAGGGGAAATGCACATACTGTGCTGTGTATCTTCTCTTTGCTGGTCTACCTCCTACTTATCCTCTAGGTATCATCTCAAATGCCACTTAGATGTACAATCTTACAACACCCTACACTTCTTTGCAGCATTTGCACAACTGTAAATTTTTTTCCACCTGACTTTAAGCTCCACAAGGGCAAAGACCATGTGTTGTGCTCCTCATGAGAACTCTTCTGCCTAGAACAATGCTTGGCACATGGTAGATGTTGATCAACAGTGTTATAGACTGGGGTATGGGCAGAATTAGCAAATTGCCTCTAAAATTTTGGATACTCTATAACTGAAGGTCTCAAAATATGCTAACTAAAATGGACACACATACAAACAAATCTTAGTTATAATTACATCGTTAGCATCCTCTCTACTCACTGACCCATCCAAATAATAGCATTCAGGAAAACAAGACAAAGCTTTATAAATAATACTAAAATTTAAATTTCCTTTCAAATAGTTCTTTGCTCATGATTTAAAAAATAACTGATCTTTAAGACCACATAAAACAAGCATACTTTAATTGAATGGTTGCCTGTCAAAATGTGATCTTCTGACTTCAGAAAATTCTTCTTGCCTTTGAAAGGATCTAAAGGAAAACTTTCTAAAGACACACTTGTACAGCAAGGAAAAATACTCATGACATTAATACCCTGATTCTTTCCAATCTTTATCAGTGTGGTTTAACATGTAAATATGGCCTTTGTTTTTCAAGATTTTACCTACTCTCTTTATTCACTTCTCAAAAGACAGATCAATGGATGAGATTACAGCTCCCTATCATGAAATTAATCTCAAATGCTTGAAAAAGCTACTTTTAATCAGCACCTGGGGGAAAAGATAAATAGCCCAAGCTAGCTTTTTTAGCTGTAGTAACTAAAGCTTAGAGGAAAAAATTAGAGAATGTGATAGGGTAAAGCCTCTTGTTGAAACTGCAGTACCACAAATTTTTTAAAAATTAAAATCACTGTTTTTATGATCATCAGTCCCTTCAAGTTAGGGATGAGGCACTGACCTGGTGCAGGAAATAATTTAAATATTAAATTAAATGTATTTAAGTATTTTGCAGTTTGATTACTTCTAAGTTATTACACAATAGGTTTTTCACAATTGAGACACATTACAAACTTTCCATTAGTGCAAAATTAGTAAAGTTTTATAGTATATACAAATAGAAGATTTAAAAAATATATTTTTTGAGGTATTAGAAAAAGCAATTTATGAAAAGTATAGTCATTGGTTATGTCAAGGTGCTGAGCTAGAGTGATGAAGAAAATATGGACTCTGATTCAGACTGTATCAATTATTAGCTTTATGAGCAAGCTACCTAGCTTCTGAGTCTGTTTCTTTATATATAAAATGGACTACTTCAAAGATTGAGATTACATGAAAACGAATATAAAATGTCTAACAATACCAGACATAATCTATGGCTTTTCTAATTCTAACAGATATGCACGATTTCACAGAGTGGTAATTACAGACAAGGTAAAACACTGAATAGAAGTTTAAATTGTTCCAAAGGAATAGTAACTAGAAAAAAACACCTCATGACTCTGAACTCACATTACCTTTCTTAAATTATGTTTTATTCTTTATTGTTAGCTACCATGGTCCCTATTTATTCAGACATTTGTAAACTACCATGAACAAAAAAAGGCAAATAGAAATCTAGGGACTGGGACTTCCCTGGTGGCGCAGTGGTTAAGAATCTGCCTGCCAATGCAGGGGACACAGGTTTGAGCCCTGGTCCGGGAAGATCCCACATGCCGCGGAGCAGCTAAGCCCATGCGCCACAACTACTGAGCCTGCATGCCGCCTACTGAAGCCTGCGCGCCTAGAGCCGGTGCTCCACAACAAGTGCAGCAAGAGAACCCACTGCAATGAGAAGCCAGCGCACCGCAACAAAGAGTAGCCCCCGCTCGCCGCAACTAGAGAAAGCCCGCGCGTAGCAACGAAGACCCAACACAGCCAAACATAAATAAATACATAAATTAAAAAAAAAAAATCTAGGGACTGAATATGAAAACTGCTGACCCAAACGAAGTAAACCCATCCTCTCAACCATGTCCATGACAGTAAGAATCATGCCAAACAGTTCTCCTTAGATTATACTTGTCTAAACATACACGTTGTATATTACAGAAATTATCTGGTGTTGTCAACAGAACAATCATGAAATACCACAGACCAGAATAATCGGTCTCCCACTTTCTTGGAACTCCATAGATTTTGTAGCAATTCCTTAAATTACATTACATTAGAAAGCAATTTACTTAATAAATTATTGACCAAAGAAACTTCCTACAAACATTTTACAACACTAGTCAAAAATATATGTTTTAAAATTTTGCAAAAATGAAACTGCACAATTTATTTCCTCAAAATTTATCATTCTCCTTCCTTGAGAACTTTTCTTTTCCACAAACATGGACACTAACTTCCTAGGGAAAGTGAAAGTATCTTAAAAATACATAATGACCTGTCTCCTGCATCCTCCCTAAGAAAATAGGAGTGCTAAATATAAATTTCATTGCATCTCATTCACAAGTTCTGACTTTTTTCCTCCAAGCTCTTTATTATCCAGTCAAGACAGTTCAAACATACTTAGACACTTTTTTTCTGTTAACCACTAAACAGTTTACTATTACATAGTTAAAACATTAACATATCCTAAGTTTGTGGTTTTTAATACAAGTTGTTAGGGCAATTGTGTAACATTTTGGTAAATCATATCAAATATCATATTGAAGTTTATTTCTTATTCACATTCTACAAACATCTCTAATTCACAGAATTTCACTAATTTTATAGTTTCCCCAGTCAGAGACGTGAAGGCTACAGAAAACTGAAAACGTGCCTTATAACTTCAATAAATTTTATGAACCTCAACCACTGTAAAGATCAGTGAAATATCTACCAAATTAAATGAATGACATTTGTTACATTAAAAGTGAGATTTTTTCCTTTCAAAATCACAAAAACCATTCTTTAATATTTAACCAAAATTTGTTGGAATTTGTAGGGTTGTGTGTGTGTTTAAATGTCAGGGTGGTATGATTTTCTTTGGATGTATGGCTGTTGAAAGCTGAGTTGTACAAAAGAAATCTTTAGAGAACAGAGACTTTTCTTTACATACTTATTCCCAGAGCCTGCCCTTCATCTCATTTTGGTTTTCCACATTGATCCAATTGTAGCACTTCCTGGAGTGAGCTAGGTTCTAATCAGCAACATCAGGAAGAGAATAGGACAAAGCCAAATGAGAAAATGCAGATTTCATCTCATGCTCTTTGAAAACAGTGAATGCTTTCTAAGCTATCAGGCAATGTAAGTCACAATTTAACGTTTAATAATTTTTACCTGTAATGGACACGAACAGGAAATACGGAATGGGTCCTTTATTCAATAGGTGCACGATTTCTACTGAGATGAGCACCATGTAGCAGAATTTTACTTTGCTCTCTGTCCCACATAGTTGTGCTGACCTTAAAACCTCAGTAGTAGGCTATTCAGTAGTGATGCTTGGATAATCTCCACCGAATGGTGAATCAAAGAAGGTGTAATCTAGAGACACGAAATCACCTAACATTACTTCCTGTTAAGAATTTTTTCGTTATGATTGTTGAAAAGCTATTGAGTTAAAGCAACCATGCCGACTCCCCAAAGATAATGGTTCAAACCCCCAAAAGAAACGGTTGCAATTCTCTTGGATTGCCAGAAAGAAGGAATCAATCACTTAAAGTTGGTCTGCACGTTAAGTCACCTCTCCACAAACGTTAACATCCTACACACTAGTATTGTTTGAATGCAGTCCTGCACTGAATTGAAATACTGGCCAACGGTGGCCACAGGAGTCGTCCAATCCATGCCTACTTCGCTTCTTTAGGGATTCGGGTGTTTGAGGGACCGGAGGGCGAGGCAGCTTGAAACAGACCTTGACCGAGTCACAGATGAACCACTGCAGCGCGGTCAGGGTGCCAATCATGATGATCCGGGCGAACAGGCCCTTCCACACGGCCCCGAACCCCAGGTTGCGGAGAACCTCAAAGGCCATGCTGCCTTTCTCCTTATTCATAACGGACACGACGGAATCGGCCGGGTGGGACACGACGGCGCAGAAGACGCCAGCTATGCAGCCGGCCGCAAAGGTCATGGCCAGCTGCTCAGCTTTGGTGCACTGGCTCTGCGGCTTGGGCACCACGTACTCGTAGAGCGCCTCGACGGTGCGCTCGAAGCAGGCGAACTTCATCATGGTGTAGGGGATCTGCCGCATCCAGAGCGGCGCCACGCCTTTGTAGAAGGCCCACCGGCCCTCCTCACCGTACATCCTGGGGGCCGCGGCCCGAGGCGGCCAGGTACAGGCTACTTCTCCACTCGTAGCCCTTCTCCTGGCCCAGGAGCTGCGCGTAGCGGATCTATACGAAGACATCGTATAGGCCGAACTTGAAGAGGCCCTGCAGGGAGTAGCCCAGGAAGGTCGGGGCCCAGCCTCGGGCCAGGCCGCGCAGCCCGTCGTTCCGCACCGTCACGCCAAAGCCGCTCAGGATGCCCTTGTACTTGCCGGGGTCCACCTGCATGCGGCACTTGACCAGGTCCAGGGGCACAACGGCCGTGTGTGTCAGCCCGCAGCTCAGCATCCCGCCCAGGCCGCACAGCTGCAGGTACTTCGTGGAGCCGTACTCATAGCTGGGTTCCTCCGCAGCCGCTGCCCAGGGCCTGCCCTTGAGTCGGCCCGCGCTTCTCGCCTTCAGGGCTCGGTAACTGCCAGCGTCACACGTGGCCGAGCTCGGTCTAGTCACACACTCCCCTCTGCCGGAGCTCCTTCCTCCCTCAGGGGCCCCGGTGCATTGCGCATGCGTCTGAACTTAACCCCGAGAGCCCGCCAACCCAAAGGTCAGGGTGAGGAACAGGCCGGCTGGCGCCCACAGGGCTTCAGTCGCGTTCCACCTGCACCTGCACACCCCCTACCGTCGGCTGGGCTGTTTGGGGTTGCAATCCCGCTCCTGAAATTTTAAGTAGGGGCATCGCCCCGCCCCTCACCTCCAGAACCGCCCTTCGCCCCGCCCCCACGCCTTCGGGTGAATGGGCTTCTGGTAACAGCAGGAATCCCGCCCCTCAGCCCTTCTTACCCAATGGTCAGTGGTCCCTAGGTCTCACTTTCGCTGGTGGGTCAGGCTTTCCGTTCCTAAAGTGGCTTCTGTCCGGCTCAGCAGCTTAGTCTTCTACAAAGATGCTAAAAAAATAAATCAACAAGTACAAACACGAGTAAACACATGAATAGGCAAGTAAATAGATAAGGAGGTGAGTGAGAGGGCGAAGAGTCGCCATGCACCGTTGCCTTCCTGAAAGACTTTTCTGGAGTCCTCACTCAACTGCCCGCTTATGGTAATGGTCATCTCCATGGCCACAGAGTGTTCTATGGAGGGAATGGGCAGAGAGAACCAGGAACCTGGCGTTGGAGGCCCAGTCCCTCAGCTTCCAGCCTTACCTAACATTCTTCTTTTGCAGATGGGAAGGATATCTCCCCCCAACACCCACACTCCACTCTTGTTTCCCTCCAAGAGTTATGAAGGTTTAGGAAGCATGGAGGTTCTCACTAAATTGAGAGAAGGATGCTGATTATTTTCATTCATTAGGTATTTTTTTCATTGACTACTGAATCCCTGCCATGATTCTGGAGTTTACGAAAGTCAGAAATCCTCTCTCCTCTTAGGGAGCTTGCAGTCTCATTGGCCTGGAAAATGAGAAGTAAATGACTCCACGTGTAAATAAGTAGCATATATTCATTCATTCACTCACTGTGTGCTGGCCCCTATGCAGGATTAGGGGTTTAGCAAAGAGCCAGACATATTCTTGCTTACATCTAAACAAGGAGATTAAAAATTGGTATTGTGTGATAAGTATTATGACAGGAGTTTGAATAAAGTTCTGGATGAACAATGAGGGGCAACTAATTCTGCCTGATGAATTTAAGAAGACTTCTCAGAGGTCTTGAAGGATGAGTAGGAGTTGGTTATATTAAGAAGAATGGAAAGATAATTCCAGGTTAGGGGAAACATGAGTGCATGACCCACTGAGGAGAGGTGAGTAATTTGGCATGGTGGAAACCAGCAAGGGTTGAGTCTGAAAAAAATAGAATTGGGTCAAATTAGGCAAAGCCTTAATACCTGTTCAGGACTTTGACTTTTATCATGTAGGGAGGCCAGTGTTTCTCAGAAGTGTGATCCATAGATCACCTGCATCAGAATCATCTGGAGAATTTTATTTAAAATCCCTGATCACACCCTAGACCCTCTGAATGAGAATCTGAGCGTAGGACTAGGCAATTTTAATAAGCTCCCTTGGGTGGATTCTTCATTAAACTTCACTAAAGTTTGAAAGCCACAGAATGTGGATGATGGGAGGTCAAGAATTTTTTTAAGGTTCTCTGATTAGTAATTCAACACATATCCTGGATGTGTATACAACTCTGAAAATTCATCAAGCTGTACATTGAAAATTAGTGCTCATTACACACTTTACACATGTTATATCATAATTATTTTTTTTTAAATTAGCTGGTGTAAAATTCTAACCACAAACTAGGGATGATGGCCAGAGGGAAAGCAGAGGCAGATACAAGATTCCTCAATCAACAAGTCTTATTGAACTCCTTTCCTTATTGTAGTCTTTTTTTAAAAATTAATTTATTAATTTATTTATTTTTGGCTGCATTGGGTCTTCATTGCTGCCTGTGGGCTTTCTCTAGTTGTGGTGAGTGGAGGCCACTCTTCGTTGTGGTGCACGGGCTTCTCATTGCAGTGGCTTCTCTTGTTGCGGAGCACGGGCTCTAGGCGCATGGGCTTCAGTAGTTGTGGCTCACGGGCTTAGTTGCTCCATGGCATGTGGGATCTTCCTGGACCAGGGCTCGAACCCGTGTCCCCTGCATTAGCAGGTGGATTCTTAACCACTGTGCCACCAGGGAAGCCCCTATTGTAGTCCTATACCAATGTTAATTAATTAAACAAGGCCCTTAGACTGAGAGGACTTTAATGCTTTGGCAATTTATGTAAGGAAACCAACTAGGCTGTTTGTGATTGGTTTTGATTTTCCAAATAAGGCAAACGCTTAAGCTATAACCAATCAAATAATTTTCTTGCTTTGCTTCAGCATCTCTATAAAGTCTTTCCCCTAGTTCCTGTCACCGGAGCACTTCTAAATACTTCCTGTTTGGTGCTGCTAAACGATGCTGATTAAGATCCACTTTTGTTGTAAAGCAATTATACTCTAATAAAGATGTTAAAAAAAAAATCCACTTTTGCTCAAATAAACTCCTAGAATATTTAATATGCCTCAATTTATCTTTTAACACCAGGAATTTCAGTATTAAAGAGAAGACTCTCTCCTTGAGTCATAAGAGAACAATGAAGCGTTAAAATATCCCATGCTGACAAAATCAGGGCTTCCCTAAGTATGTTCCTGAGGATATTGGTCCACTTGAAAAAGGTCAGTGGTCCAACAAGTTCGAGGGGCATTTTGTACTAGAGCATTCATTCTCAACTGAGGTGATATTATCCCTAAGGCGGTGAAAATTGGTTCTTAAGGGGCAAAAAAATCTTAGTACAGTGGTTTGAGACCTTCCAAAACTCAACTCTACCCAGCAAAATCTTATTCCTTGTTATTTAATTTCCAGGTTGGGGGAGGAGAGCAGGGAGGGTCAGGGGGATAGAAAAAGGCCTTTAGGGAAAGAAAGTCTAAAAAGGATGTGGGAAGGGAAGGCCAATAATGAATAAAAGGTTAAGGAACACTAGAGCTTCCTCTTGCAGATTCCCTTCTTAAAGAGACGTTCCATAGTAAAGAACTTTACTTTGTTAACTTAGGGTTCCCTAATCTTACTGGATCTCAGAAGCCCTTTTTTATATTATACCTATTCACATTTCACAGACGTAGTCTTCCGTGGAGCATATTTGGGGAAATGCTGGACTCTATCCAAAAATGAAGTTTAGAGAAAACAAGGAGTAAAGAGGACCAGAGTAATAATAGCAATTACCATTTACTTAGGCCTCTGTTTCCTAAAGGTACAACTTGTATGTTTTGCTAACATGTAACACAGGTCACCAGCTATTCTGTGAAAACTGAGGTGAAATCAACTTATCTCATTCACATGAGATACTTGTTCTTTACCGTTAAGATATTGCTAAAGAAAATGTACAAGTTGAAGAAACCAATCTAGAAATCTTCAGGACCAGAATTTTCTTAGACAATTCTTAGTTCAATAACTAAGCCATAAAGTCAGAAACAACTGGAAGTAGCCTATAAAAGTATTTTGGCATTACAGAGCACAAAAACCACCACTATTAAGTTTATCTCCTTGGTACTTATGTAACGTAGGGCAACATTTCTGTCTTGAAATCATTATTACACTTTTGCTGTATTCTCCCTGCTAACTTGAGTTGAACAGTAGACCTTTCCACAGGGCCAGATGTAGACTTTTATGTTTTCTTATTTGTTATACTTAAAGAGAAGAAAGTTAAAATGTATTCATTCATTCAACAGATTTTTACTAAACTTCTATTATGTGCCAGGCATATTTTGAATTAATATACCAAAGCAGAACTAATAATCTACATTGTCCTCAAACAGAATTTTATGAGCTCTAAAACAGAATCACAGAGTTCCCAGATAAAACAGCAAACACTTCTCAAATGCCTGCTCTTTTCCAGATGATGTAAATATCTCTAACCCTTACAACAACTGTACAAGATAGATATTCTTCCCATTTTATAGATATAAATGGCGGACACTGTTGTCTACACAAAAGCTAATTGCCTATTCCTCTTTGCTACAGAACCTCTGTTTGTTCAGGTATCTGGCAGATATCCTGTGATCTCTACATCATATTTGCTCACTTTCTTCTCATGACATTTTAACTTGCAGGTAGGGTATTTGATTTTCGGCCGTAAATACTTAAGCCCATTGATGATTTCTCTGCTCCAATTACACAAGTATATATCTGTGCACGATGTCCTTCCCCCTATGTCCACGTGTTTGTGTATGTCTTTCCATTTTCCTCTGCCGGTTCATGTTGTCTTTCAGAATCAGAGGCAAAGTATGTATGTCAGAAAACTTTCCTTTATTAACCTACCTCCTTTGTGTTTTTCTGGTAATTACAGTTTAGTTTGCCAGACATTCATTTGTATTCAATCTAGACTGGTAAATTGCCATTTTAAAAAACTGTAAAGGAAATACTTCAGATGAGACTGTAAGAACACAGCTTACTTTGTTTATGTATCAGGTCATGATTCGGTGTTCTATCCAGTCTCCGTGGGCGTTGGCCAACTCCCTTATCAGTGAGAGTGAACTGGAGTAGTTGCTTGAGTTATTTTCTTAGCTTTAACATATACAATGAATTTAAGCAGGTAACTTCATCCCCCATCGTGAATCTCTATATCCATCATAAACATTTAGAGAATACAATTTTTGGTATGTCATTTTTTTAAAAAGCACATGAAGGACATTGAAATTAATAAATTTAAGTTCTTAGGAACTGAATGGGAAGGGGAATTCAATGTTTATTAAGCACTACTATGTGTAAGACACTATGTATAGTGGAAAAAGTCGCATGCTTTGGGCAGAAATAAATTCTGAGTTCACTTTTTTTTCTAGCTGTGTGGCCTTAGACAAGTTATTTAGCCCCTTTCTGAGCTCCATTTATTTATGTATTTTTGACACCTGTAATTAGGACTAATTATAACCTTTTAGAGTTGTTATACGAAGAGATTATGCACATAAAACACCTAGCCCAGTGCCCTGTGCATTAATGAGCATCCCATGAGTGTCAATTCTGTTACTCGTCCCCCTTTTCTGGTCCTCCTTAATCCTCTCAGCACCCATGTTTCTGTGATGCCATAGTCTCTGCTCTTTCCCCTCCACTTGAGTGGATGATTTATTCTGTTAACTAAATTCCAACTGACTTAGACGGTTTAGGACAGGAACTGAAGAAATCCTAAGTGACAGAAGTGTGAACTTCTTTGACACTGCCCCAGGACATGTCATGGCATAAAACAAGTAGAACAGAGGTTGCTTTCCTGTGGCACAGCAGGGGGGGCCACAGAGAGGAACAGGACAGACAACCGGGCGGCCTTTTTCCTTTTCCAAAGTGACTCTTCCAGCCTAGTGCCTTATTCAATTGAATTCTTCCTAGGGCTGCCACCTCATCCCAGTTTGTCCCAGACTTTCCTGGTTGTAGCACTGAAAGTCCAGTGTCCCTGGAACCCTCTCCGTCTCAGGCAAATCAGGACAGTGTACTTATAGGAGTCTGAGCTGTGCTCGTGGCTTCCAGCCACTACTAGTGTGCTGTGGCATAAGAATCACTGGCTTTGGAGCCAGGCAGCCCTGGGCCCAAATCCTGGCTCGTTGCAACTCTAGCTATGAATCTTGTAAAAGTTATCTTTCTTGAATCGCAGTTTCTATATCTGTAAACTTCATCCTATTCTTTCCTGAATTTGTAATGAACTTCATATTATTACTAAATTAAACGATAGCACAATGCTTGCAATGTTATAGGCCCTCAATGAATGTTAGTTCTTTCCTTCCTGACTTCCACATACTTAAGAGGGTTTCATTATCCCCTGGGGTACCATGTCTCTAAAAATCCCTGATTCAAGGAAGGGAGGTGGCCCATTGGACAGCAGGGGGCACTGTTGCCACTATTCCTCTCTTTCTACCCGCTGCTCTGCATTCCCCCCATCCTCACACCAAAGCAATGAAGCTTTAGTAAACCACTGATCAAAGATGGCTAAACTCTAAACCCACACTTGGTTTTAACTTATCTAAATGTGTCCCACATGCCTGCAATAATGTTCAGGGTGTATCTGGACCATTTTAAATCTTGTACATTTAATTTATAATCCTCCTCTCTCCAGGAGGTTTGTGATGTGCCAGGGGGTCAAATGTTTATTCTTAGAATTATTTAACCCCAATCAACTAATTATTCTGATGAATTGTATACTTTTTCCCCTTTTTTGCTTGACCAGATTGGAAACAATGACAGGCATTTAACAGATTTATTTGTAAAACTCCGTCAGATTGGGAATTACGGAGTTCTTTAAATTGTCTCTTAAAATAAATATTTCTGATTTATCTGGCAAGTTAAAGGGGGAAAAGCAACAATCTCCAGACTCATTAAACTCAGTCTAACCATGTTTAAAGAGAATGTTGTGGGAGGTAATAATCCCTGTATGTTTGGATGAAAATCGTTCATAACAGATCTTCATGCCTTTTTGTTTGTTTGTTTAAGGAATTACTTGTGTGAAGCAACATTAGTGCTCCTAGTGGTAATAACTGTTTACCTGTGGTGGGTTCTGGGGAGGGAAGTACATACATCAAGTACTTTTTAAGTTTCCAGAGTTCTTAACAATGTTAAATTTCCAAAGAACTCCACTGATCAAGCAGCATGTACATAATCTACCTGTGCCCTTTGATTGGAATCTTAGGAGAATCTGATGGACTATGTATCACAGTAATGGTGTAACCTTAGTATATAATGACACCCTTCTTTCTTTCCGAGTTTACCCAGCAGTTTATTGGTAATTTATAGCTAACAAGATAAATATGAAAATATTCCTATGAAAATAACATCGATGCATCTGCAGATTCAAAATGCAAACTAGAGCTTTATTAGACTCTTCTAGCTAACATATTCTAGTAGTCAGATAAATATTTCCAATTGTAAAGCATGAGTGTTTTGATCCCATTGGAAAGGCCCGAAATGACAAGGAGTACATTCAAGTTAGTGAAGGTAATGTAGCCAACATGAGGAAGGGATGTATGAAAGTGGTGTACTCCTCATGACAATGGCAAGACAGCTTGAATTTGAGCTGCTGTTGAAAACCTGATCTTCAGAAATGGAAGGAGGATTGAGCAGGCAAATCTCTCTTTCAGAGCTGTCCAATAGAAATATGTGAGACATATATGTAATTTAAAATTTTCTGGTAGCCACATTAAAAAAGTAAAAAACCACATTTCAAAAAAAACCATGTTACCTCAATACATCCAAAAAAATCATTATTTCAATATATAATCTATAAACAATTATTAATGATACTTACATTCTTTTTTTCATACTATGTCTTTGAAATCTGGTGTGTATTTTATTTTCAGCATATCTTAATTTGGACTAGCCACACTTCAAGTGCTCAATAACCACATGGGTTCATAGCTATGGTACTGGACAGCTTGGGTTTAATCTGTGCTTGGAGAGCCTGACATCACAAAAAGGTTGTGCAGCTGAATCGAATCTTCTGGTTAGAGGTAGACTTGGGTAAGCCAGAGGTACTACTTCTTTCTCCTCATTCTCCATTCCCTTGCCCCTTCCTCTTCCTTGACATCGCATAACGCATGCTAACCATGTGTCAGATACCGGTTGCTGTGCTGGATATTCTAAATGCCTTACCTCATTAATCCTGCAAGAATCAGAGATCTTACTTTATAGTTAAAGTAAATGAAATAACTAAATGATGGTACTATAGTGTAGTGGCTAAGATACAGACTTGGAGGCTATTCATACACATTTGTGACACTTCCTGTATACCTTGGGTAAGAAATTTCTTAATTTCTCTAAGCTTCAGTTTTATCATTTGTCAAATGGACAAAATAAATGTACCTCCCTTATAGATGTTGTTCTATGGTTTAAATGAGGCCACATTTTGCACTTTACATTTTGCATTGCCTACAAAGCTGTAAGCATACATTAAATCTTAATATCATTAAATGGGATAAATGTGGGACACTTCGGAATTTGCAGCAATTATACAAACATTACTACCGTTACTACTACCGAGGTGCAAAGAAGTTAAATGACAACCGAAGTAACACAGCTAATAAGTAATGATCAGGTTCTCAACCCAGTTTGCCTGTCTCTAGAGCAGTATTTCTTGTCATCTGTTTACAGTTATAACATGGACTGAATTTGTACTGACGTTATACATAAAATGAAAAGGTCTTTTGAAAGATAAATTCCTGATGTCTGCTTGCTGTTCTCATAGAAGCAGAATTCAGGGAAAAACACTGAGTGTTTTGTGTGTGTGTTTTTTTTTTTTTGATAAATAGGAATTTACTGTTCTAAGAAACTAGACAAGGAACATACATAGAGAAAGGAAGATTAAATTTTTCTTTGTTCTTTTTTTCTCTCATATAGTTGATTTACAATGTTGTGCTAGTTTCTGGTGTATACTTTGTTCCTTTTTACTCTGATTTTACTAGGGAACAGTATCCTGCATATATTGGCATTAAATTCATGCATGTTGTATTAAACCAAATCTGCATTTCAACAAAGGACAGAGATATTAAAGCTACTAGCCCCTTTTAACACTGTACTTATAGGGACATGTCACCCTTTAAGACAAAAAATTTCTTGAAATTTATAGAAATTGGATAGTACTATCAAAAGTACAAGTGATCAGTTATATATACTGTGAAAGTTTCTGTGTGTGTAAAAATACTTGTTTCCATCAAATTAGCAAGTAAAAACAAAACAAATGTCAGTGCTATTGAGTCTAACTCAGCTAGCAATGCCACTGTGAGCATGCCCTCTCTGCCCAGGTGTTGTACTTCTTATCTGCTCCACAGAATTGTTTGTTCCAGTCTTTATCTACACAATCTCTTCAACTGCTTTCTGTTTGATTTCATCTCATTTTTCTTTTCTCTCACTCCTTTGTCTTCCATCCCTGCTGCTTTGTGTTTCGTCTGTTTAAGATTCCTAGGAGATGTCATATGAATCGGTCAGGGACCCAGGGTTAGGAGGAACAACCCTGCCTAGTGTAGTGCTAGCTCAGGGCCACGACTGGCCTCAAGTGTGTGCCCCACCTGGAACAACTGCCCCAAAGAAAACCCCACTCAGCTCCATTTTAATCTTGCAATACCTATGTGAGTCCTAGTTACTTATTGTTCCACCTTCTGAAAGAAAAACCAAGGACAGAGACTAGATGTCTGGACATGTGGGTTCTAGTTTGGCCTGGCTCTGCCATGTCATTTCCACTCCTTAGTCTTAGATAGTGATTCTGAACCGAACTTGGGTCTGCTCACCTGCTGTGCAGCAAAGCCATTTTACTGGTGAAGGAAAGTATGGTGTTTATTTATAGGGTGCCATGCAAGGAGTACAGGCAGCTCATGCTCAAAAGACCTGAACTCCCTGCTGACTTTCAGGGAAGGGCTTTTAGAGGCAACATTTGGGGTGAGGGTTGCAGGGGGATGACTTTCTTCTGATTGGTTGGTGGTGAGGTAACAGGGTGGTGTTTCAGGAATCTTAACCATTAACTTTCTGATTCCAACCAGTCTGGGGTCTAGTGCTCCTGCTCAGCTTGTGATCACCATCCTCCACTCGGGTGGGGGTCTTAGTTCCAGTTCCTACAGAATAACTCAAAGATACGTGTCAGATTGTTGCGTATATCCCTTGAGGAGGAACTAGGACTCTGTTTTACTGCTGAACTATTGTTTCTTGACTGCTTTTCCTTTGTTTCTGCATTCCCTCACTTTCCTGATTAGTAACTGATTGCATCTGTTCTTTGGAACTCTGGGAAGGCCTAGGAGACTATAAAGCCTTTTTCTTTATAAGAAACGGGAGACATGGAGGGGCTATTGTATGCCGGAGGGCCCTGCAGGGTCCTGCTCAGTTTCAAAAGTGACTGCTCAGTTTCAAAAGTGACTGCTATAGTTTCCTCTAAGGACTCCCTCCACATGGTTACTGCTCAACCTCTCCATCTCCTCTCCCTCCAGTCTCCTGACCTCACTGTACGATAGCCACGCTGCAGCCTTAAACATGCTGTTCTTTCTGGGACACACCTCTCCTGCTCCTGTACCTGGCTAATTCCTACTCATCCTTTAGGCCTGAGCTCAGGAATCAGCCCCTCAAGGAAGTCTTCCTTGACTTCTTGATCCAGATTAGGACCCTCATATGGGCTCCCAGAGCATCCTGGGTCTCCCCACTACTCCTCAGCTTTCATCTGGAATTGTTTGTTTACTGCCTGGTTTGCCAGCTAGGAAGTATACATAAAGGTAAGGATCCTATCTTTTTATTTACTTCTGTGTCCTTTATGCTTAGCACATAGTTGGCACTCAATGAATATTGGCTATGGGTAAAGAAAAGCAAGTAAGCAGGGCATCCTAGGAATTTTCACCAAGTTGCTACACCTTCATCCTCCTTTGCCCCAACTGTAATGGGGTATGTAACAAGACAAACATTTCTATTAATCACCAATGCTTTCTTGGGGAGAGCACTGTGTTGCTTAGAAGAAATATTGAGCTAGCAGATATATGGTTAAGAACATGGACTTTGAGGATAAATTTCCTGGTTCTGAATCATGGCTCTGTCACTTAATGGCTGAAAACCTTGGGCAAGATACTTAACTTCTGTAGGCTTCAGTTTCATCATGTGTAAAGTGGGGCTGAAAATAATAGTACCTACCTTAGAGAGTTGTTTTGAGTATTATATGAATTAATACACATAAAGGACTTAATAATTACTGGCACATACAAACACTTAGTAAGTGCTAGTAGGTATTATTACTGTTATTAAACCATCAGGGATAAGGGGTAAACTCAAGGAACCAAAGTTGATCCTCAGATTCTGCTTGTCGGGAGAGTAGTCCTGTTCACTCTGGGCTTTCTGTTTTGTATGATGTTTGGGAAAAGTTGGTGGATTCAAGTTGATTTACTGTGCCGGTGAGAAAGGAGATGACTGACATTGGCAGGAGAGGGAGGTAAGATTCATTTGTACATTCAACAAATATTTACTGAATGTCTACATTGAACTAGACATAAAGAAAAGTAAGATAGTCACATCCATTACAGAACTCTCAAAAATCAAGGAGAGAAAAACTAGAGAGGCTGGGTACTGGGGTGGGGGTGGGAGGTGGTGGAGATGAGGGGGGGGGGAACCAGACCAGTTCCTCTCCAGTGGGCGTGGCACAGCAGAGGAGGATCTTGAGAGAACAGAAATGCTAAGGCAGGATTTTAAAGCATCTGCTGTAGGATGTGTCATGTAAATCCTCCCCTCTATCCCCTACAAAATCTTCAATAAAGTTTTCATTGCTCACTAGAGAGAACCTGAAGAAGAAGATAGAAGATATCTAGGTTATAGCCGCAGGGGGAAAGATGCTATAGGCAAAAAAGCCCTTCCTTACTCTTGTGTGCTACCAGTGAGGAAACATTATAGTGCATGCAATATTTAATGATTAAGTGATACCCCTGTGTACTGCATAATACAGGGCTCTTTAAAATGAATATGAATTAAACAGTACGAATAGCAATCGTATTAACCGAAGAGAAGAGGCATCATTCAAAGCAGGAAATTTGGGACTCCGAGGAAAAAGTAGCCGTATCTAAAGCTGGAACTCAGATATGACCATCAACCAGCCCCTTTGTGGTTAACTAGTCAAACTGGTGATTCCCCAGCAACTATAACTTGTCATTTTATAAACTACTGCTTACGATGATGCAGACTTTCTTAAACATAACAGCCAAAGGTTTAGGTGTGGGGAAGGAAGGGGTCTACTATGTACTTACTGCTGTCATCCTTCTTTGACTTCCAGTTTTTCACTTTTACATCTTACCATCTTTTTAAATAATAATTTAAAGAAGTATGTCTGTATCTATTTCTATATAGCAGCAGCAGCCTAAGAAGTAATCAGTCATCAACCTAAATAAAACAAAACTATCAATTTGCCTGAATTTCCAAGAGTGAAATAAATAAAGCTCTGTTGGAATTTACCTACACAGATTGAGACTTTGCGGGGAAGAGAGAAATAAACTAGTATTTCTTTTTTTCTTATTTGTTTACTGTATAAACCCTGAGGTTTCTGCATCTTATAATGTGACTACTGATTAAAAAGATATATGGTTGTTTATTAATTCAAAGCACTATGCAAATTCACATCACCTTGGGTAAATTTTGCCCCTAAAGTTATGAAATAAATATGGAAGCATTTTGTCCTTAACAAGGCTAAAATAAGTTAATTCAAATAGTTGTCTTTGAATAGGATTTTCCTTTAAATCATTAATAGGAAAATGAAGAGAGCTTGGGTGGTCAAGCATGAAATGTAAATGAGAGTAGTTTTCTTGTTTAGGCCTTATCAGCTGATGTCACCTGATGTTAAAATTTAAATTTGAGGGGCTTCCCTGGTGGCGCAGTGGTTGAGAGTCTGCCTGCCAATGCAGGGGACACGGGTTCGAGCCCTGGTCTGGGAGGATCCCACATGCCGCGGAGCAACTGGGCCTGTGGGCCACAACTACTGAGCCTGCGCGTCTGGAGCCTGTGCTCCGCAACAAGAGAGGCCGCGATAGTGAGAGGCCCGCGCACCGCGATGAAGAGTGGCCCCCGCTCGCCGCAACTAGGGAAACCCCTCGCGCAGAGACGAAGACCCAACACAGCCAAAAAATAAATAAATTTATATAAAAAAAATTTAAATTTGATAATGCAGAAAATGACCTTATAATTTGCAGCATAATGAAACAATGCACCTTATGCCCCAGATTTTTTGACAGTAGTATTGAAAATATGATTTTTAAGTAACATTTTCAATTGACAAGGTCGGTGAAAAAGTTAGACATTCTGAATTGAGTAGAGTCAGAAAAAGAGCTTGCCTGTCCTTGTATCTATGGGACCATATTTTATTTTTTAAATCAAAAATTAAGATACAGGGTGTTAGAACAAAGCAGAGACAAACCTAGATCTCTTTAAATGGATTTAAGTTACCAGTGAAATTCCTAAAGGGCCAAATAATACAGGAAGAATATACTTTTTGCCCTCTTATTAAGATGAGGAATATATTTCTTTAAAGCAGAAAAAGATTTTAGAAACCTCTTTTCAGCTTTCCAGTACATAATCAGCCTCAGATTGGCAACCACTTCCTACTGTCAGGCAGCTGGTGAGAAATGCAAAATACAGCTGCAACCAGAGGCTCAGGAAGATCAAGGTGGACACCAGGCCTTGACTCTCAGCTTCTACCATTCTGCTACCCGAAAGAGAGAACTTCAGAGAAAGGGCAGTTAAAATTACACACGTTTTTGCCAGGTATTAACCATAACTACCTCCTTGAAGAAAATGATTGATCCTATGATCATAAGCTTTTTTCTTTCTTTTTTGGACCTAAGGGGGGAGGGGGAAGACCTCAGGGAGTCACAAATTTCTATAAAACAAAAAAATGAATTAGTTTAGTAGTCTTGGGAAACTATGAAGTTTGTGGCAGCTTTTTAGGTGTCCCGAGATTTGGGTTGTTTTACAGAGGTAACTAAATTCATGGCACAGTTAGGCAATGGTTCAAGCTCATGCTAAAATATCCTAAGTCTATTTTACTTTAAAGCATTCTAAGTATGCTTGACTTTGGAAGGCATCAACAACAGCAATATGCCATCTTCCAGAAATGCATTCCTATACCAATAAGACTCTTAAAAAATGGGAATTACTATAGGGCACACCCTTGAGCAGCTATCACACTGCACTGAGCTCTTGAGAATATTCTGGAAGCATCACTGTGAACGGCTGCTTCCCTGCAGGGGAGATAAATTAAATTCAGCAGAAGCAGCAGCTTTTGTAAGGAGAAACACGGTTTGCCTCTTGGAATGCTTTTCTACCGGAATGGGTTTATATGTTCCTCTGGAGCTTTAAATCTGTGCACCGTTGAATATCACTCCGCCTTTTTTTGAAACTACGAAATAGCTTCTGTCTGTGGGATGGCGGGAATAAAGAGTTTGGAAATTAAATGCCTAAAACGTCAGATAATCCAGATAACATATATGCAATAGCATTCCATGAAGAACTTATTCAACCCAATCCCTTGCATCTTATTAACCAAGGGATAGAAACTCCAAATTTTGCACCCAAAAAAGGAAGGAAAAATGCAAGGGTCTTGCTGCAGTTCCTGGGACGCACTGAGAGCCGCTTTGTTACAAGTGTATCCAAAGTCCCCAGCACGAGCGACTCGTGGGGCGCTGCTCATCGCTGCTCCACTCGCTGTGCAGCTCCCAGAGGTAGCGGTTGTGCTATGCAGGCAGACCTTGCCAAGCTGGCCGACAAGATGCTGCGTGCCCCCAGGTGCTGCCGGTGCCGGAACCATGGCTTCCTGGTGCCCCTCAAGGGCCACGCGGGCAAGTGCCGCTGGAAGCAGTGCACCTGCGAGAAGTGCTACCTGATCACCCAGCGCCAGAAGATCATGGCCGCGCAGCAGGTGCTCACGAACCAGGCCTCCGAGGAGGAGCAGGAGGTGGCCCTGTGCGTGCAGGGGCCCCAGCTGGCCTCCGGGGCCGCGGCCGCGGCCGCTGTCCTGGGCTCAAGCTTCCGCACGCTGCCTCTCCCTGCCGCTTCGGGAGTCGTGCACCCGGGCCCCGAGGGCCGCGCGGCCGCCTTCTTCCCCGAGAGACGCCCGCGGGGCCCGAGCCCCGGCCCGGGTGCCTTCCAGCCAGTTCTGGGCGGCCGCGGCCACGTGGGGCCGAGAGAACGAGCCGCCGCGGCCATGCCCAGTTCTCTGAGGCCCCAGCTCGGGGCGGAGGCCGCAGGCCGGGGTTGCCCCGGACGCCTGGAGCTGCGCAGGCCGCTTCGGCCGGCGCTCAGCCCGCCGTTCGCCAACTTTGGTAAGATTCCCGGGCCCCGCGCGGCCTTGCCCTGCTGTTGGTTCCTCTCCGGGCTGCCGCCTCCCCGCTCCCCACGCCGGCGTCCCAGGCCTGCTCGGATCCCGCGGGGAAGGGGTGGGGGTGGGGAAGATGCTTTCTAGAGGTAACCTTGCTTTGGGATACCATTTTCTGAGTACGCATTTGGGTTCGGTGCCTTTTTTGCAAGAAGGTAAAAGAGAGAAAGGAATGGGTGGTTCTGAGGGCTTTTAACTTTTAGCTACAGCTTTTTGCCTTTCCATCCTGAAAGGAAAAAAATGGCCTCCAGTCGACCTAGCTGCCCCTCCCCCTCCACGGAGAGGCCCGAGGGAGCCTGACCATACTGCGCTTGCGCGCCTCTTCCCGCCCTTTTCTTGGGCTGGAGGCTCCTCCCCCAGGACGTCCCTGTGGGTGGGCTAGCGCAACAAGACTGCGCCTGCGCACCGTCCCCTCCGTTTCCGTGCCCTAGAGGCCCCGCCCCTCAGCCATGCCCTGCCCCAATAGGTCTGTCTGTGCAGCCCTTCCAGCCCTTTCTCAGGCGTGGGTGGGAATGCGATCTCTGCTCCCTACAGGACAGTCTATTGAGATGATTGTTGTTGCCTATTTTTTCTCCCCTCCATCCATATGCATAAGTTACATTGTTCCCTAGGTCTTGTGGCTTTCACTATTACAATTTCAAGTCACATGTAGATTTGAAGCTTTTTTAAAGGGGCTCTTTTTGGGTGCAGACACGTGTTTTCTTGGTTTTCTCTATGGCAGTGTGGTAGAAAGAGCACAAGTCTGAGTCAGGACGCTGGGGGCCTGCTCACTCTGTAACCCTAGGCAAGCTCCTTCCTTCTGTGGCAGTCTCTCCCCTCTGTATGCTAAAGGGATTGGCCTGATGCTCTCTGAAGCCCGTTTCTGCCTTCTGGGACATTCTAGGAAAATATAGGTCCCTAGAGAACTAGATGGGGAAGACAGATCTGAAACAGCAATTCTAGGAGACGGATACCTTTCCATGGACACAGTGCCTTCCTTCCTTCCTTCCTTCCATTTATTTATTTTTGGCTGCATTGGGTCTTCGTTGCTGTGCCCGGGCTTTCTCTAGTTGCAGCGAGCAGGGGCTGCTCTTCGTTGCGGTGCGTGGGCTTATCATTGCGGTGGTTTCTCGTTGTGGAGCACGGGCTCAGTAGTTATGGCATGCGGGTTCTAGAGCACAGGCTCAATAGTTGTGGCACACGGGCTTAGTTGCTCCGCGCCATGTGAGATCTTCCCGGACCAGGGCTTGAACCCGTGTCCCCTGCGTTGGCAGGTGGATTCTTAACCACTGTTCCCCCGGGGAAGCCCCACAGTGCCTTTCTTTGTTTCATCCCTCAAAGAACAGGGACTGAGCCCTGAGCACTATGTGCCAGACACTAGTGATGAAAAGGATGAGTCAGATTCCTTGCCCTCAAGGATCTTGTCCTTGGGAGAGGGACACCACTGATCAAAGAGTCGCACAGATTGGTGTATAGAGCTCTAATAATCAATCGATGGTTTAGCTGTGGTCAGAAGGAAGATTAGGAGCTGAGTACTGAGGACTTCAAGAGGCAAAGTGGGGTCAGGAGAAAAAGCCTTCCAAGCTTAGGGAACAGCATCTGCAGAGGCCCTGAGGTGGAGGAGAAAGAAGGAGCTGCTAGATTTTCGGGAACGAGGAGGCTGGAGTGGAGGCAGGAACCAGCCCACATGGGGCTTCGTGGCTGTGCCAAAGGACTTTTCCTAAGAACAGTGAGTGGAACATGGGTGAAGGGTTTAAAAAGCAGGGAGGGTCAAAAGCATAATGGATGTGGGAGTTCTCCGTAAATGGATATGAGTGTTTATTGTACTGCTACCTTCAGACAGTAATGTGATGCCCTGTTTCCTAGCTCCGTGTGTTCTTAACACTTCCCTCTTTGTGTCCCTTTTCAGGGCCCCCTCTGAGCGTCAACTCAGATCATGTGGTGGGGTCTGAGTACCTGGAAAGAGAGCCTTCCAAGCGGTACCGCAGCTGCTCCAGCATGCAGCCCTACCACCCGTTCCTGCTGGGCTACCAGGATGCATCCCTTACCCCAGGGGTCCCCCTGCAGCAGGACTTCCGGCACGTGTCCTGCAGCCACTACCATGGAGCAGGCTTGGTGAGTCCCATCCCTGACTTTTCGAGGTTCCGCCTTATCCCAGTTACCCTGGCTGCTTTTACGGACCCTCAGTCCCAGGAAGCCAGCCGTTGTGCCCACTCTGTACCAGGTCCTGGGCACTGGTCGGAAGGATACAGCATTGACCTTGTACCGTGTGTGCCTCTGGGAATGCACGTGTGTAGCCAAGTCTGTACACATGTAGACAAGTCAGACTGGGCTGTGGAATGGGTTAAAAGGCTCCGGGAGCTCAGGCAAGAAGGAATACAGACACATTTCAGATGAGCCCAAGGAACCGCCACACAGTAACACTGAGTGACCACCAGCCTTGACCCATGGAATGCCAGTGCTAGAAGGGCCCTTCATTTTGCTGGGTACCAGAAAGGAAATATCACTTTCCTGGAGCCACACATTTGAGGGCAGAGCCAGGAGCAGACGTAGGTCCCCTGCCCCAAAGGTACATCCCACTGGAGACGGCAGAGGGCCTTCAGAAGGAAATGGCATTTAAGCTTAGTCATGAAAAATATGGAAACCTTCCCCAAACACCAGTCACCTTAGGAGATATTTGTTGAAAGAATGGATGAAATTTAATCCTTTTGTAAGATCAGTGGTTGGCTACTAACTGGTGTGCTTTTGAGCCTGGAGTTTTGAGTGCTGGATGTGTAAAAGTCAGAGCTGTTGTGTGAGATACGGGTGGGGTGACCAGGTTTTGTGACCTTGGTTACCAGCTCCTTCCACCCTTCTCCCTTTTGGCAACCACTGAGGGCCATCAGGACTGCAGGACAGTGAGAGGCCTGGGTGACCAGTCCTGACTTTGACCCCATAAGGCTGGACCTGTGGGGGAGGTTGGCTCAGACGCAGTTCAAGTTCATGGAAATGTAGACCACTGTTACCTTTACTCTGTCCCTCAGAGCTACAGGCCTAACCCTGGGTGTTACAGAGATGTTTCCCTTGGGTGGAGGGTGGAGAAGAGTGAGTAGAGAGTAGGCTTCTTTGGTTTAATGTGGGAAGTGAGTAAGAGAAAGGATAAAAGCTTGGCATTTAATAATGAGGTCATTAGCCACAGGTCATTAGCCAGTTCAGTGGGGTTGCAGCTGTGACCAGGCAGGTCAGGCACGCAGGGGCTGGATCCCCACTCTTGCTTCACCTCAGCAGCTTCTCCTCTGTCTGTTCCAGATCTTTTAAAGTTTTATTTAGAAATCATTTTCCATTCATTCAAGGGGGAAAAGTTTGAACACCCCTGGTCTTGATAATTTCCAGAGTGCCTACTGGCCCTTATGTCAGCCCTCGAGGTGAATGTTATTTCACTGTAGGGCAGAGGAAGAAGGCTCCATGAAGTTATGTATTTGTCCAGGGTCACAGGACTGGGGAGTGAGGGACTAGGATTCAGATTACACAGCTGGCCAGTGACAGAGCCAGGACAGAGGCAGGGCAAACATGGCCCTTGACTCTCACCACCACCCCTGCCCTGCCGGAAATTTGGGGGTGCCGGCCACCCCATTGCAGCCCAGGGAGAGCACGGCGTCTCTAGCCTCCACACAAAGAGAGGGACCTTGGCCAAATGGAGCACACACCCACCGTCTGCTCACACAGAAGCCTGGGGCCTGGCTCTGATTGACAGGCCTGCCAGACGGCCTTTGTTAGGAGTGTGATCTCAGTTGGTTTATCTGGGCCTGAGCTGCCACCACACGCCCCAGGCAGGAGCTGGGATCCAGGGAGAGACTCCGCTGAGCAGCTTGGAATTAAAGCACTAATAATCCCCCTTCGCACCCCCTTCACGTCTGGAGAGAGGATCAGGCGTTTATTTGTGAAGCTGCTTCGAACCCAAGAGCCAATGAATTGCTTTCATCCTTGTCCTGCTGCCCCCTGCCCAGCCTCCTAGATACGCCCCGAGCCACCTTCCACCTTCTCTTCCTGTCCTGCCCCACCTGCTACTTCTTTCTTCCTCTTTTCTCTTCCCACAAAAGAGCACAGGCCTGGAATCGCACAGACCTAAAGACCAATCCTACCTCTGCTGTTTACTGGCCACATGGCCTGGGGATGTCACCTAACCTCTGAGGACCTCGCTTGGGTTCTTAATCTGTAGGATGGGGGTAAGAGTCCTATCTCATAGGGCCATTGATAGATTCCAGCAATAAGGTGTGAATGCGTACAAAGTGTCTGGCACAGGGTCTGGGACATGGCAGGTACTCAAAAGTGGGCTTATCTTCCCTTCCTTGTGGTCAAATTAAGTTAGGAAGTGCTGGGTTAACCTAAGGAGATTTTTTCAGACTGCCTCAAGGCCTTTAATATGCTTGTGTGCGACTCACCAGTGTGGAGGTGGTATGCAGGGTTTCTCAAACTCCCTGGACAAAGAACACTGTTGAGAGCACTTTTGGAAATACCTTGTAGGACACCAGAGTTCTCTGGAACACATCTTAAGAAGGGCTGCTCTGAAGTATCTGGATGGAGAAGTAAATAATAGGACCCACACCTGAAATTCATAATTTTCTATTCCATTCATGTCTTTCCAGTTAAGTTTCTCTGAGTTTTTCTGTGTAGTCATCACCCCTCTACGTCCCCTCATTCCAGCCTTGGGGTCCTGTGGTGTGGGGTGAGCTTCCGTCTTCCAGAGAAGGAACAGAAATACAGAAGGGCTGATTGCTGCAGCCACTTTCCTGAGGTCACCCAGCTGCCCTTGCCTCAGTAACGGCTGCACTACACTGTGCGGTTAGAAGGGGGACACCCCCCAGGCCCAGCGACCCTGGAGTCTGAGTCATTACACGTGCAGAAGGTGGGACCACACGTAGTCGGGATGCATGCAGATCCTTCTCCGTTGCAAAGCAGTGGGGTCAGGCCGACTTGGGATTCAGTGCTGCCTCTGCCACTCACCAGCTCTGTGGCCCTGGGCCTGTACCTTCATCTCACTGATGCAGTTTTTGGTCACCACAGTGAGGATAGTAGTAGAACCTCCCTCCTAGGGTCGTAAGGATGGAAGGAGGTTGTGGACCTGTGCAAGTGCGCCTGCTCCCGGGCTTATCCGAGGTGTGCCTGTGTTCCTTCTTGCCTCAGTCATCTACGGCAGGTGCTTGCCGAGCGCCCTGTGCCCCGGTGTCTGGGCCACGGAGGTGAATCTGCCCCATGGGGAGCCCCCCGTTCAGGAGAATGAACGTTGGGTCGGCCCTTCTGGCCAACCCTCTCCCCTCTGGCTCTCTGCTGTGTGTGCCCCACAGGTGGTGGAGCCAGTGGAAGACCTCCAGCCCGGCTACTACCTGCCGCCGCCGCCGCCCCAGTTCCCCCCGCGGTACCTCTCCGTGCTCCACTGCCTGCCCCCGCCGCCGTCCTTCTCGCTGTCCATCGTGTCTGACGTGGACACTGGTGAGTGAGCCCCCATCTTCCAGCTGCCGGGGTGTCAGGGAGACTTTCTGGAGGAAGGGGGCTCTATTGTGAAGTGGACGTGCAGAGAAGGGAAATGGAGAACAGAATTTTAAATGTGCTGGGCCCTGGGTAAGCTCTTCCTTGCACCCCTCCCTAAATTCCATCCGTGAGCATCTAGGGGAGGTGGGTCCCCATTCCCAGGTGAGGAAACCGACAGAACCCTGAGAGCTTCTCCTATATGTCCGTGGCGGAGCTCAGATTTCAACAGAATTCTCTGTCTGGCTCCAGGTCCAATGCTAATTTCCTCACCTTAGTAGTGCCCGTGGACAGAGACTTGGAGGATGGCACGCATGTGGTGTGTTCAGAAGACCAGAGGTGCCAGGCCTCTCTGGCTGGGGAAACAGCACGTGCTGAGCCTGGAGCAGCAGCTGGAGCCAGTTTGGGGGCTGGTGGGGATGAGTCCTCTCCCCCAGGCCACTCTGGAGAGAACCTGCCCTTCACAGCTCTGCCACTGGTGTACTGGGTGATCTTGGGCACTCACACCCTCCTCTAGATCTCAGTCTGCTCACCTGTAAAACGGGCCCTGTCACAGGGTTACTGTGAGGGTCAGCTGCAACTCTGGATGTGAAAATGCTTTGGGTTTTCTTTTGAGGGCCCTTGCAGCTTTAAAGGTTCTAGGATTTTTTTTTTTTTTCCCTTTCCATCCTCCCCTGAGGCTCCACAGGAAAAGAAACTGAGGCCTATTGTACACTTGCTGTGTGTGCAACACCTAGATCTGTTAGCTGGGGAGATGGTGCAGTGTGGCTTGAAGTACGCTGGCCCTGGTGCCGCACAGCCTGGGTATAAGTCCTGACTCCAGCACTTGCCAACGGTGTGACCTCGGGCCTGTTAATTCACTCCTTGGTGCCTCAGTTTCAATATCTGCACAAGCGGACTAATAACGGTCCCTTACTTCATGAGGCCATCCTGAAGATGGCTGAAACGATGAAGGCGGTAGTAAAAGTTAGTTCTCATTTACTGTTTCACCTAATCCCCGGATGCTGCAAAGTATAGCCTCATCTCCTTTGACAGAAGGAGAAGCTGAGGAGAAGGAGAAACTGAGGTTCACAGCTGGGAGTAGCTTGCTTCCTCCCACCCAGCTTGTGACAAGCAGAGCTGGAGTTTGAACTTGAATCTGTATCATGTGGCCAGGGCTAGAATTCCAGTGTCCTGACTCCTAGCAAATTAAAGGTGGCAGTGGGAATAACTAATTCTCCGTAGGGACTGGGAATGATGAGAATGCCTTAGAGAAAACTTACATCTGAAAACAGGTAATTTTCCCTCTTGCTAAATCCAGCCCCTCTTCTCTGTCCTTCACAGATGACCAGTATGCAGAGGGGCCGTGTGAGCCCAGCCAGCCTTCGTCCCAGGAGCAGTCCGACTAGGCCCAGGCCCTCAGGCCAGCAGAGTGGGGCCTTGGGGGCGTTACAGCAATAATTTTCTTGTCTCTGTTCAGTGATGTGTAGGGAGGAAGGATAGTGATAGGCGTAAGATGGCAGTTAATTCCCATTTCAAGATTGGAGGAAGGAAGGTGATTGCTTAAGTTCTCTCAATCCTGAGATAACAGGGGGTTGAAAAGGAGCTTGGAGGATGAAATCACCAGGGCAGAGCCAGGGCTGTAAGGAGTGGGGGACTGGCGGAAGCTCACGTTAAGGAATGAATTTAACCATCTCTGAGTTGTGCTGCTGTTATCAGACTCACCCCCAGAGGCAGCCTTTCATTCCTTAGGTCCCGCTCCAGGACAGGAGGCATCGTCTACTTCAGCCTTCTGGTTTTGCTGCCTCCACCTGGTCCCCAGCTGGGGGCCACACAGACATCAGGTGTCCAGCACATCCAGGTGGATGGCACAAGCAGCCAGGACTAGGGTGCTGACAGCAGGTTCTGCAGCATCCTTCCTTGCTGCTCTGTCCCCCAGGGTCAGCCTGGCCACTCCCCCTCTCCCCTTCTCCAGGGGCCTTTACTATAAGCATTCCGGCCGCTAGGGCTGCTTTACTTGTCCTCCATGAAGTTTAAGCCATTATAGGCATCATTTCTGGTTTTAAAAAATCTATTAAAGTTTGACTGTTTGGTGTTTTTATAGTGATTGCCAGCTTTAAAAAGTAGTCTGTTCATAAGCATTGATGCAGTTCTCAGAGAATAGGATGGTTCTTCCACATCACCTGTGGCACCAGCAGTTTCTTCTCTGGGAACAGTTGACTATTGAAATAAAATTGGCAGTAGAAATCCTTGTGGAAGGTTTATCCTCTCTTTAAATCTTCGTAGAAGGCAGCATTGGGTAGGGGAGTCGGGAGCTGGGGTTTGTGGCCTGTTGGCCTGCTCTTTCTATGTAGTTAGGCAAGGCCCTTCCTTTACTTCGGTTACCAAGTGAGAGCCTTGGACCAGGCTAGTAGGTTTTTTACTATCAGTATTGTTGTTATTATTTTAAGCAGTAGAGACCTTTTAAGGAAATTTGATGCAGACACATAAAATGTAAAGATTTCTTGTAGTTTCTCTTCCCTAGCTCCTTTCATGGTCCCTGCTGAGTGACATGGTTTTAAAAAACAGAACTTGATCCCATTTTTGTGTTTTAGGGTCCTGGTTCTATTCCCTTGTTTTCGCTTCCTCTGTCATTTAAAAAGCATCCTGCATCTCTGCTGGATTCAGAACCTGGCAATCAGCTCTGCCCATGAGGAGCATGGAATCTAGTGGGACAAATAGACAGTCCAGTGGGATTGCTATGGGACAGAGAGGTAAAGGGGCTGTTGGCGGGGGGGGGGGGGGGGTGGTCAGAGAAAGCCTTCTGGAAAAATTGGGGCTTTGACTGCATCTTAAAGTGCAAGAATGAGTTAGGTGAGGGTAGGCACTCTCAGTAGGGAGATAGAAAGGGTAGGAGACCTGGAGTGACAGATTTGAGGGTGAGGGACAGTGTCCTGTTCTCTGTCTGGGAAGGATTGGCACCCAGGAAACTAGGCCAACCTGCCTCCTGTCTTGCCTGTGGGCCAGGCGTCTTAGGACAGGTGGCAGGAAGAACACTGAGAAGTGATATTCTAACTGTTCTCTCAACGTCAGTGTGGTGGCTGGAGGTCAAGGGCCTGGGCCTGTTCTGTTGGAAGGTACTGGAGCAAGTACAGTCATAGGAATTTTTCAGTTACTGCTTTACAGACAGTGCTTTCAGCAGAGCAGAACCAGGCATACTGAGGCCTGCAGGTCACACTGGCTTCAGTCTGGACCTGATGATGCAGCGATTTTGGACTAGCCTGGCTTTGAGGCTAAAGCTATCAGCCACCCCAATGCTGGTGCTGCCCCTGGGTCCATAGGGCTGTAGGAACCCCAGGAGGGTGGGGGAAGACCCGGCATCTGGTTCCACTTGGCGTAACTCTGCCCTCACTGGACCTGTGACCTTCTGACAGTATGGCCAGGTGGGGCTGGGTCAGTGACCCTAATTTTTCATCACTTTGCTTTATCTTAGACCCCATGCTTTGAAAGATTTTTCAACCAAACTGCATTAATCCGTAAAGCTGTTTTTGCATTTCTGATCAACACACTCAAGTAAGAGGCAGTCTGTGACCACATGGACTCCACACCATTCCAGACCAATGTTTAATTAGCCTGCAGGGTTGAGATGGGAAGCTCTGTCCTATGGAGAAGAGCAATGTCCCCTTGTCCTCTAGGGATCCATGTCCATAGGACTCCTGGAAGGGGAGGATCGCTCAGTTGTCCTGCAGACCTGTGAACCGATGAGTCTCAGAGACTGGTCAGCATCTTTCCTGCAGCCTTGAGGGTGCCTGCTGGGGCTGAAAAGACCAGCTGTGGGGCAGGGTGGAACCCTGCCTAGCTCCCTTCCCCGTGATGTGAACCCCAAGTTCTGAGAGCCCCAGCCTGCCCTTTCCTGTGTGCTGTCACCATGGTTACTTCCTGGTGGGCTCAGTTGACCCCTGCTGCCTGTAGCCTTTGCAGTCAATTTAATCCGTGCTCCCTGAATGCCCTGCTCCACAAGGCTGTCCTCCAGCAGCTTCAGCATGAGCATTGCAACACCAGATCCACTCATGTTGCTGTCCCGCTCACACACCTTTCATGGCTCCCTACTGCTCTGAGACCAACGTTCTCAGCACAACCTGCCTGCCCCCCTCTCTGGCCGCCTCCCTCACTGGCTGGCCCAGCCCAGGTCCTGCAGGGGTGGAGTCAGCCAGGTCCAGGCAGAAAAAGATTGGAAGCAGAGAGACCATCGGCGGGGGCATCATTGCTCAACCCAAATAACCAAGGCTTGGCTATGAGTTGGGAGAACGTTCTGGAAGGCAGCAGGCGGCATTCCCTGACGCCGGATGCAGTGGCAAGGGGCCGCCAGGAGAGGGCGCGTGGAGGCGAGACAACCGCAGGGGCGGGGCCTGTTGCTCAGCGACTGGCCTCCGCAGAAGCGCGCGGGTCCATTGCTGCGCCTCCGCAAGCACAGCTGGAGGAATAGGCGTGCAGCGCCCCCAGGAGACCTGGGATCTCCCTGGGAAATCAAAATGATGAGCCTCTAGCCCGGGCTGTATGATCACCAACCTCTCAGCAATCACCTTTGCTCTGCCCTGCTCTTGAAATAGATGCTCTACTATCTTTGTGTTCAGACACCAGCCCCAATTCCCGTGTCCCATGACGTATCCCCCCACCCTTTCTCTCCTTTCTGCACTTTGGCTCACGCTAAGCCTTCTTCCTAGACTTTCCAGCCTCAAGTAACTCATCTTTTACTTATCCCTTTCCGACTTGGTCCAGGTGACCTCTCCTCCAGGGCTCCTCAGCCTGGGTTAGGAGGATCTCTGGGGCCTGCCCAGGCCCTCTATCACACTGATCCCACCGAGTAGATGTCCCTCCCACAAGCCCGTGAGCTTCCTGGGGGCAATGACAAGGTCTCATTTGTCTCTGTGTCCCCACTTCCAGGTGAGCTCAGCATTCGTTAGGACTACAGTTATCCAGCACCAGTTGCAGAATTTCAGGATCATTTTGTGCATTACTGGGTGGAGGATTGAGTTACCCTGCCTCTGGCCACTCACTCGGCGTTTCTGCCTTACACTTGTGCTCTATCTGCTCGGGCGTCACACGGGGGCAGAGGAACAGGGAGTCAGCCTTTACCGAAACTCTACTGTGTGCCAAGCACTGCACCGCTCCCTCATTTAATACTCACAGCAACCCAGGGAAGAGGTATGTTATCATCCCTGTTTTATGAAGGAAAGTGAGGCATAGAGAGGGATAGTGATTCGCCTAAAGTCACACAGCTTATAAGTGGCTAAGGGCATACAGAGGATGACATACATCCCTGGGCACCAGTTACAGAGTTGTTAATATCCATTTTGCCCTGACTTACCATCTTGAGATATTTTTGAACACAGACTACCTGAATGTACCCTCGTTTCTTGGCAGATTCTAGCATAGCACAGAGAGAGCGGCCTGAGGACTTTTGCCTCCTAAAACCACTGCTCACTCTATTCAGTGACCCCAGCATGCAAAGCCTCCTGAGAGAATGCTAAAATAGGCATTGTTGTGACCAGTGTGCAAAGGGCCCTTGGGGTCTTTGGGCCAGAAGGCAGTCAACACCTCCTGTTGCTCGAGCCCCTGCTGTGGCCTGGGCTTCACCTCAAGCCCCATGGTGTGAGCTGGGACTGACAGAATGCTTGTTCTTGTGGCCAGAGTGGAGGACAGAGGTGTGTCTTCTAAGGCTGCACCTGTAGGTTTTGGCCCCCCAAACCCTACTGGAGAGAAGCCCTCCCACCTTGACCTTCCCAATTTTCCTGGAGAGTGGGGTGGGGATCCTCTGCAGCCTAAACATGCCCTTCTGGGTCTAGGGCAGGAGACGAGCTCCTCTCCCTCGTCTCCTGCCGTCCTGGGGATTCTCACAGCTCCTTCCACTCCTGTACGCCGTGGTCTTGGTGGGCTTGGACCTAGGCCCCTCTTACTAGAGAGCTGCTCAGAGGCCCTAGAATGAGCCGTGGCTGCTTCTCCTTGGCCAAGACCCAAGGTCTTAGGGCACCACTCTTCCTCCTTACCTCTTCCTAGCTGTGTGCACTTGGGCACATCACATAACCTCTCTGAGCCTCCTTTGCCCTCTTAGCACTGGCTCAGGGGTGTGCTGAGGATGCAGGGAGCTCTCATGAGAAATACGCCTTCGATGCCACCTCTCAGTGCACGGTATATGGTACTCGTGTGGTCAGATGATTGAAGGCAGCATCCTCTTTGAGTCTGTGTCGGGAGGCTAAGAATCACAAAGGCTAACAGCTGTGGCTCTTTACTTCCTGATGCTCCCCATGTGCTAGGCACTGTAGGAGTGCTTCCACAAATTCTCTCTGTGAATTCTCACAGCGACTCCTCCAGGCAGGCACTGTAATTCCTCCATCTTACAGATGGCAAAACTGAGGCCCACAGAGGTTAAGTTCCTGCTCTTGGTCATACAGTCTATAAGTGGCAGAGCCAGGATCAAATCTGAGTTCCATCTGAGTCCAGAGCTAAGTTCCCAACCACACTGGCCTCTCCTGCTTCTCAGCAAGGGAGAGTTGTGAGTCTTGGGGAAGTCATGGGCCCCCCGAGACTTGCTGCCCAACGGTAGTCCACCCAGCCTAGCTTTCAAGGCATGTGGACAGGCTGAACACAAAGAACAACCTAGCTCAGGTCTTATACAAGGAATAAAATTATTTTAAAAATTAAAACCTTTTATTTTCATTTTGAAAATGAACAAAGAAGCATGAAGTTGATTTTTAAAAAATGAGTACTTGATTTTTTAAAAATGAGGTATATTAAAATTTAAATATATACCCTTCCACAAGGTAGATAGGAAAATTATCAGTAATGGTACTTTTAGTTCAAATGTAACCTAGGAAACAGTTTTGATTTTCATCGGGATGATTTCTCGTCATGCTCATTTCTTCATTTTTCTCCAAACTTTTTGTTTGTTTTTGTTTTAAAATAATTAATTAATTGTGAATATAAGAAAACGGTAAAAGTATAAGCCAGAAGCAGATTTTTTTTTTCACCACCTCTGTTACCCATTCTCGTTTCTTTCCTCAGAGACATCTCCTCTTTTTTCTGTCTCCTTCCAGAGATGATTTGTACAAGCTTTTTTGTTTGTTTGTTTAACTAAACTTTGATTTTGAGATAAGTATAGATTCACATGCAGTTCTAAGAAATAACACAGAGAAATCTCACATGCCCTTTACCCAGTTTCCCTCAATGATGCAGTATCATAACCAGAATATTGATATTGATACAGCCTACTCAGTTTTTTCAGATTCAGTGTTACATTTTACATCTGAGTTAATTTTTGTCTGAGGTGTGAGGTTGAGTTTCATTTTTTCTCCTGTGGATGTCCAATTGCTCCAGCACCAATTGCTCCAGCACCATGTGTTGAAAAGTCTGTCTTTCCTCCATCGAATTGTTTTTGCACCTTTGTCAAAGATCAATTGAGCATATTTGTGTGGATCTATTTCTTAGTTCTCTAATCTGTTCCACTGATATGTTTTTTTAAAACACACAAATGGTAGTGTATGATCCACACTGTTCTGCACATTTCTCTTTTCGTTAACACCAGATCAGATTTTCTGAGCTTTTTTTGAGCCATGGACCCCTTTGTCAGTCTGGAAAAGCCTATGACCCCTTCTCAGAGCATTGCTTTAAATGGATAAAATAAAACACATAAGGTTACAGAGGAAACCAATTATGTTTAATATACTTGTCAAAATAGAGAAATACATTTGTGGTTTAGTAATACGTGTACTTCTTTACTAACACATTAAATAACAAAATCTATCGGTGGGTCTAATCACTATTAACCGTTTTTAAGTAGTGATATAATTGATATTTTGAGTTATTTGCAACCACTGTAAAGTGATATAAGGAAATCTGTGATTTCTATTGGTGACCAAGTCACTGCTAATTCTACTGGGATTGGTGGCCTGAACTCATAATTGACAGAAACACTGAATTATAGTTAGAGGTTAGTGAAAATCAAGATGTAATTTTCCCCCAGCCAAGTTCACAGAGCCCCTAATTCTCTTCCGGACCCTGGTTATGAACTTCCGCATCAGAGCTTGGAGATCCTCCTGGCCTCATTCTTGATAGCAGCTGAGTAGTCCTTCACTGCATGGATGCACCTTAATTTATGTAACCAGTGCCCCGCTATGAAACTTTTAGGTTGTTTCCAATATTTTGCTCTTACTGCTAACTTAAAATTTTAAAGGTTTCTCCGGCTAAGATTTTCTTCTCAAGCAGGACCACCAAACTGACCATTCCGCCTTCAGAGAAACCCTTGGCTGGGCACACACACACAGCCGATCTGCAGAGGGCATCTGGGTGAGCAAGCTCAAGCCCACCTCTCACTCCTTCTGGGGCCGTCCAACCTCCAACCATAGAGTCCTTCACCCCCGCCCTCAAGCCCAGGCTGGGGATTCCACGCCAGCCCCGGTGAGTGAGCGGGTAAGCGGGCCAGGAAGCGTTCCCCAAGCCACGCGGCATCCTGTGAGCAGATGTACGGCTCCTCTGCGCCTTTGTGCTACGTTTAATTAACAGCAGATCGTGAGATGCTAACATTCTATCATGTCAGCTCTTACATTCGAGCTAACACAGGCATTGGTCTGTCAGTAATTAGGTGCTGGGTGGTGTCTTCATCTTTTTTCTTCTTTTAATTGGAATCAGGACTTCCTTTCTTTCTTTCTTTTTTCTTTCTTTCTTTCTTTCTTTCTTTCTTTCTTTCTTTCTTTCTTTCTTTCTTTCTTTCTTTCTTTCTTTCTTCCTTCCTTCCTTCCTTCCTTCCTTCCTTCCTTCCTTCCTTCCTTCCTTCCTTCCTTCCTTCCTTCCCTCTTTCCTTCCTCCCTCCCTCCCTCCCTTCCTTCCTTTCTTCCTGGGAGCAGATGCTGTCCATGGAACACTCTGTGTGGACTTGGCTGCGTTTCCGCATTCATGGACAATTAATTCCCAGCTATACTCCAGGTACCCAGCAAACACTGAGTTGCCTCCCAGTGTTGTCAGCCATTTGCTGGTAGAGTTGCTCCCCCCACCCCCCGCCTTGGGGAAACAAGAGATAATAACACCTCGTTCCAAAATATGTGAAACACACCTGGTTTGGAAACCCTGGCCATTTCACTGTCGGTCTTTGTCAGTGTTCTTGAACATCTGGATTTTGGATTTTTTTTTTTCCGATTTGGAATGAATGTTTTGCTAACACAGTGTACCAACCTAGTCACAGGGTGATGCCAGCCACCATCTCTAACATCAGCAGCGGCCCGTATTCTGTCCGCAGTGCCAATGAGCATCTATTGCGTGCCTGCAATGGGCCAGGCCTTGTGCTGGGCTCCTAGGATAAGGTGGCTGTTTCCCTCCCACATCCTGGCCTGGGCACTCCCCAGCATGAAACCCTCCTCTTGATCCCCACTGCTGCAAGGCCCAGTTCTTCAGGCTGACCTACAGGCCTTTCACAACCCACAGTCCAGCTGAGCATTTCAGAGTCTTCTATGCCTCTTTGCCCCCATTGCATGAGAATTTCCCAAAATGCCTTGCTCACACAGCATCCTCTGCCTGGGCCACCCTTCCCCTGGGCCTCATCAGCACCTCCATGGAGCCTGCTCTGAGCCTCCCAAGGAAGTCCAGTCTTGCTCTCCTTTGATGCCAGGTGTGTCCTGTACCTCTCCCTCCAAGACATTACTGCACTCACTTGCCTCTCCAGTGGGATCGTCACAGGTAAGGATGACATCTGACTCATCCATCCAGGTCACCAGTGATAGCCTCATGGCCAAATCCAGTGGTCAATCCTCTGTCCTCTGCTCCCTCAACCTCCTGATGCATTTTACACACATTTCTCTAGATTCTGGGACGCTATTCTCTCCTGATTCCTGCCTCACCGCTGCTCCTTCATGCATGGCTGCTCTGCCCCCTGCTCTGCCTGCTTTCTGGATGTTGGCACTCCTCAGGCAGGCCCTGGACCCTCCTTTTTTCCTGACAATGCTCTTTCTCTGGAGTTACTCGTCCAGATCCACGTCCTTACACTCAGTCTAGTGCACTGTAAGGGCTGGCCCGGGCTCCACACTTGTGTCGGCTTTGTCTACGCACCTCTCTCCCTGCATGTCTAAAAGGTGTCCTGGCAGGAAACAGAAGTCAACTTGGAAGGCTCAGGATTAGACTAGAAAATAGTGTTCCCACAGTGAGCTGGAGCCTGTGGATGCGGGTCTGCCTGCAGGGGCTGCAGTCATGGAGGGATATAACTTTGGTCCCACAAAATAGCTTAGACCATGGAGGGAACTGGGTAGAAACAGCCCTACCTCACTCTCCTCCCACCCTCCTCTGATCTCCTGCTGGTGCTTTCCATTGGCCAAACCCAACTGGAAGCCACAGGGCAAAGGAGCTGTGGGCAGCGGTGGGGTTGGTGGTGAGGGTGGGATGCAGTTCACAGTGCTCTGGCTTAGCCCCTTGGGCACAGAATAGGGCAAGAGGGCAGAGAATAGTTGGGGGGAGGCAAACAGAGAGTCACTGCCACAGTCCGCCCCGTGCCACTCAGCGTCCTTACCCTTCTCTCAGAGCAAGAAACTCTTATCTTCAAGATCAGAGGAGGGGGCTTCCCTGGTGGCGCAGTGGTTGAGAATCTGCCTGCTAATGCAGGGGACACGGGTTCGAGCCCTGGTCTGGGAAGATCCCACATGCCACGGAGTGGCTAGGCCCGTGAGCCACAACTACTGAGCCTGCGCGTCTGGAGCCTGTGCCCCGCAACGGGAGGGGCCGCGATAGTGAAAGGCCCGCGCACCGCGATGAAGAGCGGTCCCCGCACCGCGATGAAGAGTGGCCCCCACTTGCCGCAACTGGAGAAAGCCCTCGCACAGAAACGAAGACCCAACACAGCCAAAAATAAATAAATAAATAAAAATAAAAGTAGCTATAAAATTTAAAAAAAAAAAAAAAAAAAAAAAAAAAAGATCAGAGGAGGGACACAAGCCATCAGCCTCTGGATCGTCCTGGTGTGATGTCACTTCAGTCACACTCCAGCCTGGAACCTAAACCAGAGCATCAGCTAGATGGCAGGAAAGGGGAAAGAAACTGACCAGTCAGCATAAGACGCGGATCGTGGCGGCAGTCGCCACGTCTGTAGCTGGTTGAGAGGCAGAGGCGAATCATCATTAGTGCTTCTTTCTAGCACCCGTTCTATGTTCCCCTCATGCTCTGCCAGCCGCTCAGCTGGTGGGAGCTCTGTGCCAGGGAGGGTGACCCAGCTCTTCCTCCTCACGTGGCCCGAGTCCTTGGTCAGCCCATCATTGTCATTTGCTGCAGCTTTCCGCCTACTGTTTTAGAGGATATGGAAGCATCTGTCCCCGACCTCAGTGGCTCTGCAGGTTCCAGGCCCAGTTTTCTTTTCCCTGTGTGCAGCAGAGCCCGGTGGCCCCTTGGTAGTTGCGGTCACCCACTCAGGACAGCACGGCAACGCTTTGCCTGTCAGTTCAATAGCACAAGGAGCCCAAAGTGGCCAAGAGGCAGCCCCGCTTCTAATTTAGCGGAACCATGTCAGTGTTTTCTGGTGGAAGCCTTGAGAACTAGCACCCCCCAGCCTGCTGAGCCCAAGGCCGCTGTTGTAGTTTGGATTCCTCAAAGCAGACCCCAAGGTGAGGTTAGTGTAGAAGTGATTTATGAAGGAGGTGCTCTTGGGAGAGACCAGTTAGGGAGAGGGGAGAGCAGGACAGGGAAGGGGGAGAAGCCAGGAAGGATGCCATTTCAGGCAAGCTCTCAGCCTCAGCCCGGGATCTGAGGCCAGAGAACTGGGCTGTCACACTCCTTCACCCTCAGTCACTGGTTAAGGACCGCCCCGGGGGTGATGTAAATGCCCAGGCACCTCCAGCTGTCTGAGCTTGTGGGCCAAGCAGGCTCTGGAAGCCCAAGGGATGTTCTCTGAAAAGGTCTCAGATGTGCCTGTTGGAAGCAAAAACACGCCGAACCCAGGAAGGGCCCAAACATGGACAGCAGGAATCGGAGGGAATTTGGGCAGAGCTCCAACATGGTCTGTTATGTTGCAGAGACGGGAAGCCAAAACTTCGCAAGTGGGTTATGAAGGGATAACCGTGAGTGGGCTGTGGTAATGGCTGCACTACTATGAATATACGAAAGCCCATTGAATTGTACACTTTAAATAAGTGAATAATATGGCATGTGCATTATATACAATAAAGCTGTTATTGTTTTTAAAAGTGAGTGGGGACGCTCCTGGTGGGAGACAGCACTGTACATCGGTCACTGATTAAGGCACACGCCCCATCCTAAGCGGTGGATCCCCTACGTCGTCACAGGGTGCTGACTCCCAGCTGGTGCTGTAACTGAGCCCTCAGCAGCCATTCCTCCATCCCCTCAGGCTAGCTGCTGGGTGCAAGCCCCCTGCGACACTTTTCTCCCTATTAATTGCGCTTCTGGGTTGAAGGCAACAGTGCGGCACACCATAGTGATGGAGAAAGCATTCTGTATGACCACAGATGGTGGTGCTGGCAGAAGTATCCAGCAGAGAAGGCAAATCTATACCCAGATTCCATGAGGATGAATTGATGCAGTCCTCATGGTGGAAGACATCCAAGGTAATCAACTTGCCATCATCGTGGTTTCCTGGACAGTGGTGCCATTTGGGCACCATTGGCCAGCACTGGCCTGTTCTTGGCAGACTTGGCACTCAACAACGGCAGCAGCCAGATCAGCTGTGGTAAGGGGGAGTTCATGTTGTTGAGCCTATGAAAAGCCTTCCTCCCCGCTGTTATGGGTTGAGTGTGTCTTCCCCAAATTCATATGTTGAAGCCCTAATTTCTAGTGTGGCTGTATTTGGACAAGGGACTTCTAAGGAGGTAATTAAGGTTAAATGAGGTCCTAAGTCTGGGGCCCTGATCCCATAAGAATAGTCTTCATAAGAAGAGACGCCAGCAAGCTCCCTCTCTCTTTCTCTCCATGCATGCAAAGAAGAGGTCAGGTGAACACACAGCAAGATGGCGCTGCCTACAAGCCAAGAGAAGAGCCCTCAGAATGAAACCTACCTTGACGGCACCTTGATCTTGGACTTCCCACCCTCCAGAACTGTGTGTAGTAGATTCTGTTGTTTAAGCCACCCAGTCTGTTATGGCAACCCAAGCAGACTAATACACCTGCTGTCACACTCACTTTGTTCATGAGCCCACTGAGCTGGGGAGAGAGATTAACTGACACCTGCAAGATGGGTCCTCTTGTCCCTCTAGCTATTGAGAGCCTCACCTGCAGTGGTTACCCTCTGGTGCACATTTCCTGGGAGTGAATATCTTCACTCACTGCCTCTTTTGAGAGGTCCAGCCACATACCCACCAGTTTTCCAATCTTGTTCTTTCCAAAACCCTGAGCAGCCAGCTAACCCGTACGCCTCTGCCCGTGAATCAGTGTAGATCCGTACCTCAGGCCGTCCCTCCTTCCTCTGACGTGGGCATCAGGTACAAGTTAAGCCCTGCGCACAGGAGGATCTCCTCTCACCACTCGCAGGGAAGCCCCTGAATGGGGTTGTAAGGCAGCCCCCATCCACTCTGGCTGGTGGTGACACACCATGCACACCCATTCGTAAGTCAGGCTCCTAGTGGCTTCTCTCTGCTAACTGGTCACAGGGAATTCCCCAGAGGAGATGGCAGAGTCCAGCAGAAGGTTCCACGGGCGTGTAAGCCAAGCGTTCGCATGACGTACTTCTGCCTTTGGACCTGCTGCAGCCCAGTGTTGCGCACATATTTGCTGCTCACGCTCAACCCTATGGTTTGGAGGAGCGGATAAAATCCAGCGTGTTTGTTTTCTATGACTGCATAACAAATCACTACAAACTTAGTGGCTTAAAACAACACCCATTTATTGTCTCGTAGTTCCTGTAAGTCAGAAGCTGGGTAACTGCATAACTGGGTTCTCTGCTCAGAGTCTCATCAGGCTGAAATCAAGGTGTCGGCCAGGGTGGCAATGTCGTCTGAGGCTCAGGGTCCTCTTCCAAGCTCATTCGGGCAGAATTCGCTTCCTTGCAGGTGTTGGACTGGGGTCTTCTTGCAGGCTGTTGGTGGTGAATCACCCTCAGTTCCTAAAGGCCACCTTCAGCCCCAGGCATGTGGGCCTCTCACAACATGGCAGCCTACTTCTTCAAAGCCAGCGGGAGAATCTCTCTCCAGTCTGCTATGATAGGGTCTTATATAATGTAGTCACAGGAGTGACTGTCCCATCATATTTAGACTCATGGGGAGGGGTTTCTACAGGACATGTACACCAGGGGGCGGACTCCTGGGGTCATTTTAGAATTCTGCCTACACACCTATCATACGGGGTCCCCGTAGGAAACAGCATGTTCAAATTAAGATAATTTAAGGGGCCCAATAAAGGAATTAATAAAAAAGCTTGGTGAGGAGTGAGAAACCACAAGGACAGTGCAGTACCTAGAGAGCTTGGGTAGCATCCCTGGGGTGGCTGAGGGGCGAGGGGACAGAGCAGCTAATGGGACATGGAAGGAGTCGTGTAGAGAAGTCTGCTATGACAGAGCAAGGACCTCTCCCAGGGACACTCCACTCTGACCCCTCTCCCCTCCCCCCTCCAATCTCCTGCTGGGGCTCCTCAATGCTGAGCTCAGCCAGAAGCCAGAGGACAAAGGAGCCCCTTGATACAGTCCACACAGGTCAGGCTCCGGGGCACAGAGCAGGGGAGAAGGCAGGGGCAGCGGAGGGTAGGCAGCAGGAGGACATCCAGCCGGCAGCTCAGGTCACCCAGCCTTTCAGTGTCCCGTGGTCACGGGGTCCAGTCTCTCCCAGAGCCTGAAGAGCTGTCAGTGGAGGAGAGCAAGCTGGGCTCCCAAACCTCAGCGGTCTGCGCTGCGATTCTGTGGGGGCCATGCCAGGGACACCAGCCCACGCCATTCGGCCCCCGTCACCCCAAGTCCCGTTGGATCTATTGGGTCATAAGGCCCGTGTGGCAGGACAGCTTGCACTACAGTCTGGACCAAATGCAGAGCCCGCTCTTACTATGGGCCCATCCAAAACTGGCAGGCGTACCAGTTCCCCAGTCAGTAGGTCAGAGCTGCACCCCCAGGTGTGGTGTATGCAACCTCCAAAACCCAGAGGCCCCTTTAGCACCATGCCTCTTATTTAGTGGTCATTGGTACCACACGGGGCCACATACCTTTCATTGCAGAGGAGATATCCCAAGTTCTATCTCCTCCCATCCTCTGGTCTCCTACTGGAAGCCAGAGAGCAAAGGAGCCCAGGAGATGCTGTCCACAGGGGTCGGCCCCTCTGGACACAGGGTGGAGAAGGGATCTGTGTGTGAGATGCAAAGGGAGAGTAACCAGCTCCACATCTCAAACTGGACATGGCAAAACAGAGCTCTCAGCTTTATCAGCCAGCACTGCCCCCTGCCCCCAGCATTACCTCCTGCCTGGTGGATGTCAGTGGCCTTCTAACTGGACTCCCTGCCTCCCCTCCCCACTCCATTCTCCGTAAGCAACTAGAGTGATCCTTATAACATACGAATCGAATCAGGTCACTCCCGGCCCCAAACCCTGCAGTGGCTCCCATTGCCCTTCCAGTAAAACCCCAACTCCTTGGCCTGGTTTCTGAGGTTCTGAATCAAATGGTCACCACCCAGGCTGGTACATGAGATAAATTCATCATTGGCCCATGCACGGCCTACTTCCATTTGCTTGTTTGTTTTTAATAATGTGATAAGCACCCATCACTCCATTGCTCCAGACAAAAGCCAGGCCCTTGACAGTATCCATCCAGCCATCTGGTCCCCAATTCTACCCTCACCTCCCCCACCCACTGTAGCCAGCACCCTGAATCCCTGTGTCTCATTCACTAGCTTTCCTTTTTTTATTTCATCACATCCATATGTTTTCCTAAGTGTTTTTTTAAAGTTATTTTAGGCTGTAGTCTTTGGGGCGAACTTTTTTCACCAATTATTACAATATATCGTTCACACTCATCCACATCACTGTGGGCTGCTGTGGCCCTTTTGTTTTACCTGCTATGTGATATTCCTGTGTGGTGTCCCAGATTTCTCACATTGTCCCTCTTGCTGGCACTCGGTGTGCAGGTTTGGCTGTGGGGGGCAGTGCTGCTATGAACCTCACTGCCCAGGCCCCTGCCGGCCCACCTTCTAGCACTCTTTCCCTCACCCACCTCCTGCCAGCCACTCTGGCCCCTTAGTTCATACTCCCAGCTCATCCCTGCCCCAGGGCCTTTGCACCTGCTGTTTCCCCATCTCAGAATGCTTTTGCTGGTCTAGCTCTTCTTCATCATTCTGTTTTTTTTTGCAATGTCACTGTCTCACATATCTGCCCTAGCCCACCTGGGTCTGCAGCCTTCCCCTCCCAGGAACTATCCCCATAAGACCAAAGTCTTCCTAGGGGGTTCAGGGAGGGGCTGCTGTGGGTGTGGCTGGAGCACGGAGTCAGTGGTGCCCTGAAAGAGGCCTAGTGCAGCCAGGGTGCTCCCCCAGGCCTCTGGGGAGGGGCAGCTACCGTACATGATCAAATATGAGGCAAGTGGGTATTCCCCCAAATTTATCCCTCCGAAAAGAGAGGTTGCCTCATATTTGAATCTTTACGTAGTGTCACATTTTATGGGGCACTCGTTCAATTACTTTATTTTGAAAAACCAAGTTCTGGTTGGAGAATGCTTGTGAGACTAAAACAACCTCCGTTGTTTTGGACACTTCTGAGGGTTACCTGTAAAACTGATAAAAAAGAGATAGGGAGAGTCTTTTCACTGACAGAGTCAGCATTCAGAGGGGTGGACCTGATGATTGTGAGGGCTGCCTGAGGTCACACGGCCAAACTGTTTCCTTGGAAGTGTGGGGGTCTGCAGAGCTCTGTGGGCCGATCCCCCTTGTTCTTCAGAAGGAGAAACTGAGGCCTGAGGAAGTGAGTGACTTCCCAAGGTGCAGAGTCAGGCCTAGACTGCAGCGCCCCTGCTTCCTAGAGCTTCAGGCTTTTCCAGGACATCATGTGTGGAGTACAATGTGCCAGGTACAAGGGACACAAAACCTGTCGGCTAACCAGCTGTGTGACCTTGGGTAAGGCACCTCCCCTCTCTGAACCTCGGTTTCCTTCCCTGCTGAGTGGAGATGACAGCAGTGTTGTGAGGCTCCGGCTGCTGCAGAGTGGGGTTGGGGGGCATTCCTTGGAGTGTGGGAGCCATGGATGTGAAGGAGATGCTGGCGGGGGGTGGAGTCAGGGAGCTGCGGAGATGAAGCTGCGGCCTCTCTCTCCAGTGGTCCAAGGGGCTGTAGGTGTTTGAGGGTGTCCACAGCTCTCGGAAGAGTAGGGACAGGAAGAGCAGGGCTGGGTGGCTGGGCTGTCTGCACTCACAGCCCTCTGCCCAGCAGGTCCAATGACTCTCACCACGGGAACATGTGTTTGCCACCACAGGCCTTGAATGTCTTATAAAACTCACAATTTGTTCAAAAGAATAAACAGCATGAAAGGGGATGCAGACCCTTCATCCAGGGCTGGTTTGGGGTGGGGGGTGGTGGGGAGCTGCTCAGAGGCTGGTTTCCATTTAAACCAGATTTGGAGGCGTCGGTTCTCAGCTCTAGATCTGGGAAGCTCTGCCTGGTGCAGACTGTGTGCTTGGCTCTGGCCTTAATGAAGGACATAGGGCCTCACTTTCTCCACTTGTGAAACAGGGATAGCAATAGGATTATTCTATACAGTATAGGATTAATATATACAAAGTGCTTCGAACGGTGCCCAGGAATGACGAGACATTAAGCTTACAGAAGGCAGACATATGCATTCCGTGACACCCAGAGGGGTCAATGCTGTGACAGAGGAAGCCTGGGACCTCAGGAACCCAGGGAGGCCTCTGAAGAGGCAGAGAGGGTTTCCTGGAAGAGGAGACACCAGTTTTCCAGATATAAATGGGGGACAAGGTGGGCAGATATGGGTCCTGGCAGGAAAGTAGCACAGGTAAATGTTCTGAGGTAGGAAAAAGGTTTTCATATTTGAGAAACTGAAAGAAATTCCCTGGGGCTGAGAGGACCAGGGGCCAGGTCACATGACTCATGGGCTGCCTTTAGAGGATGTGCCAGACCAGCCTGGGGCATCAGAGAAGGCTTCCCAAAGGAAGTGACACTCAGGCTTGGTGCTAAAGAATAAGAAGGTATTAGTATTGTGAGGAAGGGAGGGAAGGGTGTTCCAGGCAGAGGGAACAGCATATGCAAAGGCCTGGAGACCCGAGAGGACAGACATAGTGGGTGAACCTGGGTCAGCTGGTTGAGCTGAATGGGTCAAGAGTGGACTAAAAAGTGTCAAATGGATTTCAGAACAAGAGGGCTTTGGAGTGACTGTGAAGTGGAAAGGGGGGAGATAATGAGTGTAACTGCTCTTTTGAAGACTGGGCTCTGAAGAAATAGGAAGTAGCTGGTGAGGGAAGGGGGTCTGTGAGTGTGTGTGTTAAGATTAGCTGAGAACTTCTTTAAGTGCTGACGAGGAAAGAGCAAAGAGGCTACAGATGGAGGAGGCAGAGGATGGGGGGTAGTTTGTGGGGTTTTGGGCCAGCTATCACAAGAGGGCCCTCTGATGGTCACAGAGGGCCATCAGCACTCCCGACTCTGGGGGAGCAGGAGGGGTGCCTGTGGCTGGGGTTCTGGGAGGGAGGAGGGAAGGGAGGTTTGCCTCTCCAGGAGAGTCTGCCGCTAGCACCTGGACAGGACTGGCCCGTGGAGTCCTCAGTGTGAGCATTGCATGGGTGGAGGGGCGTGGAGCTGGGAGGGGGCCCCAGGGGCAAGGCTGGGGTGGCACTGAGGCTGGACGTGAATTCCAGCTTGCCCCCAGCCTGCCCAGTGACCGTCCTGGCAGTGTTGAGGGTCTGGGGCAGGAGGAGCAGCCAGGAGTCAGGCTGTGGGGAGGGAGGACAGTGGAGACAGTGAGGGGGGAGGGGAGTGGCTGACCCGAAGACCCTGGGCCCTGGGCTGGGGGTGAGAGTGGGGAGGGCGCGTTCTCCTGGTTCTGGAAGCCCCCCTCTCCAGAGCCAGCCAGTGCATGATGGTGCACCTTCCCCAGCACACCCGTGTCCACTCCCGCATCACACCTGCCTGGCATCTCTAGGCCCGCTTGCTCCCCTGTAAGATGAGTCAGGGGAGGTTAGTAGTCTCCAGGGTGCCTTCTGCTCTAATCTCCCCTGACAATTTGGTTTGGCTGCATTCAGGAGCTTGTCCAAGGTTGCACAGTGAATCCAAGAGGCATCCAGGCCTCTGACCCCTTCCTCCACCTGGGATAGCCCCCTGCAGCTGGTGGGGACCCCGGGGTCTCCTCCCATCAGCAATTCAGGCAGCTGGACTGCAAAGTGCTTTTGGGGAAAGCTGAAGGAACGGCCACGAGGGGGCGCCAGGACCCAAGCCAACCGGCTGTTCCAGCAGAGAGGGCTCCGTAGTCTCTACTTAACTGTATCTCGAAGGGGCTATTAGCTGCAATGAGAATTTGAAAGTTTGTCTTGGGGTAGGGCTTCTCCCGTCCTGGAGAGGAGGCAGGAGGCCCAGCTCGGTTCCCAACTCTGCCAGAGACCTTGGGTAAAGTCCCCGCAAGCGCTGTCAGGCCTGTTTCCCGTTGGTCAATGGTGGTGCCTTCTTCACTTGGGTGGGTGTGGGAAGTGCAGGGAGGTGGACTCAACAGCGCCTGTGCCTCCCTAGCCCCCCACCCTGCAGAGATTTGTGCCTGGACCCACTTACCCACTGCCCACCGTGGCCTCCGTTAGCGTTCTCGGCCAGGAGGCTGCCTCCCGGCTCTGAAGGGCTTTGAAGTTTGCTGAGGATGTTTCCACACTGGCCCAATCCCCACACCCCTCTGGGAAGTCGGGGCCCTGACTCTGCTGGTGTGGAAACTGAGGCACAAGGAACTGAATGCTTTCGAGGCCACCTGCCCCCAAATGCCCCCACCAGGGGAGGGTCTTGGGCCTTCGGCTCTGTTCTCACCCTGCTCTGTGAGTAGCCAGGAGGCACAAATCCCTGGGACCAGGGTTGGGGGCCTCAAGTAGACCTCTCAGCCCAGTAGAAGGCTGCCATGGCTGGAGGAAGGGCGCTGAGCCCTGGGGCGCGGGCTGCAAAGCTCAGAGGGCCTGAGAGGGAGCCGGGAATCTGCATTTGTACCAGTGGCCCCCAGTGGCTCTGAACCAGGGGCCCCGCAGACAACCCTATGAGACACCACTTTGCAGGCGAAGGCAGCTTGTCCGGGGCGCCAGGCTGGATGCACCTCCGAGCCCGGCACTCACATGTTCATTCCTTTCCTCCCTCCGTCAACATTAACTGGCTTCCAGTCCGGGCGAGGCCCCCTGTGCCCAGGGCGCTCACAGAGCAACCACACCCGGTCCAGCCCTGGCACCCCCAAACCCCACACCCTATATTTGAGCTGCCCCCATTTGGAGTGTAGGTTGAGAGGGGGCTGCTGGGAGCTGAGGCTGCAAAAGTAGGCAGTGGGGTTGGGTGGAGGGGGTGGGCATTGGGGAGGGGTAGGCGGGAAACAGCTGATTTGTTTTAGAGCAAGAGCCTCTCGGCTGCTTTCTAAACTCAGCTTCAAAGGCTGCTTGGAAGCGTGCACAGAATAAGGTGGAATATTATGGAAATTGTCTCCTCTGCTTTGTGACCCGGGAATTCACGGTCACTGAGAAGAATTTCCCCTGGTCCCATATTTCCCCTTCTTTGAAAGTCAAGCTTTTGGATCAAATAAATACAAATTCTGGTCATACGTTTCTCCTGAACTCAACTGGCTTCACCAACCATAACATACATGGATTGAACTTTTTTCAAATGGTCCTTCCAGCGTTGGAAGGTTGAGGTTCAACATGGTAACGTTCCCGTTTTCATCTTTCCTATGACCATGGCTTACAGTCATTGGTACCCGAGAGCCACCTGGCAGTGGGGGACCCAGCTCCTGTCCTAACTTGGCCATGCTGGGGTCTTGGGCATGCCCCTTAGACTTAGTGAGCATCAGTATCTTCACCTACCAAGAGGATTAATTATTCCTACTGCTCCTTCATTTTAATTTTTCTCAAAGTAATATAAACACATTGTTTTTTTAAAAAAACCAAGTAGTGTACTATGGGCTGAGAAGAAAAATCAACAGTCCCCAAATTATCCCAGTCTCAAGAAGCCTCAATTCCAGTTCCACTTCCCAGGGGCAGCTACAGTCAAATCCTGAAGCTTTTTCCTCTGTATTCACTTTCACACTTCAATACAATACGTTAACTGCTATTTCTTGCCTCTTAACTTTGAGATATTTTCTGCTGGCTTCCTGGGGGACAGTGATGGCCTGGTTTTCTTCTGATGCTCCCACCACTTCCCTCTTCCCCAAACTCCCAGTAGTTATAGCACATAAATTTTCATTAAATAGATATTCTGGAGTTTTGTTATCGTGACTGTGTAAATATTTGCTAATCCAAGTACTGTACTCTGATTAGTTTCTTTTTCTCATACTTCTACTGTTTTCTGAAATTAATAATTGCCTTGTTTTCTCATATGTCTAGTTTTCTATGTTCCTATTGCTCATCCCTCGCAAACCCTCTGATGGCCACGTATATCACCTCTCCATAGCACTGTCCACACTGCCGGATGCGTCAGAGGCTCCAGTTCAGCCCTCTGCTCCTCTAGCCCTGCTGCGCGGCTGTCCACTTAGCCTTGGCTTTGACCTCTCCTGCACTGGCTTCCTTGTTTGCAAGATCCAATTCCTTCCTCGTTCTTGCTTTATTTCCTTAGTTTAGTGGAGCTTGTCCTCTGGTAGCTTTTTGAAAAATGGTGCATAGAAAATACTTTTTTCTGTAGCTCACGTCTGAAAATATCTTTATTCCACACTCACCTTTGATTACTAGTTTAGCTGGGCATAGAATTTTACGGTGAAAATTGTTTCCATTCAGAAGTTTTAAGACTTGTCTCTACAGTTGTCTGTCTTCCAGTGTTACTCTGAGAAATTCGCTGACGTTCTGACCCTGTATCTTTGTATGGGGCTCTCTCGCTCCTTTTAGCCTCCACTTCCTCCTCCTCTTTTTAGGACCCCTCCTTCATCCCTGGTCTTCAGACGTTTTCAAATGACTTGTCTCGGTGAGGCTCTTTTGTTCATCCATTGTCCTGGCCTCCCAAGTTGGAGGATCATATCCTTCCATTATGAAAATTTTTCTTTTAATGCTTCTTTTGTAGCTTCCCTTCCTTCATTTTCTCTTTTCTCTCTGGAACTTTTATTAGTCAGATATTACTCCCAGGATTGATCTTCAAGCCTTCTTATTTATCTTTTCCTATTCTCTATTTCTATACTTTTTGCCTACTCTCTGAAGGGTTTCCTTAATGTTACCTTTCAAACCTTCTGTCCAGGGTTTCATTTCAGTTCTCCTTTGTTTGTTGTTTCAGTTTTGCTCTGCTGCCTGCATTGTCTGTTTCCTCCAGGGTTTATTTTGTCCCTGTTTGTTCCTGGTGATTGTTACAGGCACTAAAAAAAAAAAAAAAAAGAAGCTGTGTGTCTGATTTCAGGATGGCGGGGGGCACAACTTGTTGACTGTGGGCTCCATTGGGGTGCTCTGGTAGCAAGTCAGCTTTTCGAGGAGAGGGTTCTAGAGACCAATTACTGCGGAGAGGACTCTCCATCCTCCTGTCCTTCAGGATGTTTCTGGGTCAGGATCTGCCCTGGTTCTTTGTCTCTGGAGAATGAACCTTCATCTCCTGGTCTCCTGGGAGTGGGAGGTGAGTGGTAAGGAGAGGACTAGTTGCCTGGCTTTAGGGTTGGGAAAGGGGGTACCAGGAAGTCTAACATCTCCCACACTGACTTTCCGCCACCCCCCTTCTTTTTAATCCACCCCTAGCCCCCACCTTCTTCAATATCTGGTGCCTCTGAGTCCTGGGCGTTTCTGGGGCTCCGTGGGAGACCCTGTTCATGTCCAGCAGTGCCCCCTCCGCAGACATGGAGCTGCTTCTGCCCGGCTAGTGCAGTCTCCACGGCCCCATCAGCCCCGTCTTCCACTGGCTCTGCTCCTGTTCCCACGGTCTTTCTTATTTCTGTCCCGTCACCTTAATGGGGTTTTAGGAGGAGATGAGATCAACGCTTATCAAGGCTCCCTCTCTTATTTCACTTAGACTTTCCCTGTGTCAGGCAATCTGGGGAAGCCAGAGAAACATCATCGTCCTTGTAACAGCTAATATTTACTCAGTGCTTGCTCCTTCCAAGAACCTTCTTAATCCTGTTACAATGTATTATCTCATGGGATTCTTACTACCACCCTCCGAGGACACTTATAGATGTGCAGCTGGGCTCAGAGATGTCGGTGACTTGCCCAAGGTCACCCAGCTAGACCATCCAAACTCGTCAGCTGGAGTCAGAGCCCTGGGTGGTCCTGGCGCACTGACCTCTCCAGCCTCCCACCCTCCCCACCCTGCCCACTGCATCGGCCTGAACGACCTCAGTGCTCAGCTCACCCCACTGTCTCTCTCCCACTTCTACACCTTTGCACAGGCTGTTCCCCTGGAGAAAGAACAAAAGAAGTTGTGGGAAAACTTGCTTGTAAGAACAAAGACTACCCAGGCTCCCGGCACAGCTGTAAAAGCACCCAACTCACCTCCTATCAGCCCTTGTGCCTGTAAGAGCATGTTTTTCCATGGTGTTTCTTTGAGGTTTCTTTAGAGATCAACCCTTGACTTTAATTCTTTTAGTTTGTATAAAAGGTTTGCTGCAGGGACTTCCCTGGTGGTCTAGTGGTTAAGAATCTGTCTTCCAATGCAGGGGACGTGGGTTTGATCCCTGGTTGGGAAACTAAGATCCCACATGCCTCAGGACAACTAAGCCCACAGGCTGTAACTACTAAGCCCGCAACAAAGAGTCCGTGAGCTACAGTGAAGGCCCAGTGCAGCCAGAAATAAAAAAATAAAAATAAATAAATAAAATTAAAATTAAATTCAAAAATAAATAAAATATAAAAATCTTTTTAAAAATAGAGTATTTTTTTTTTTTTTTTTTTTTTGGCTGTGTTGGGTCTTCGTTTCTGTGCGAGGGCTTTCTCTAGTTGCGGCAAGTGGGGGCCACTCTTCATCGCAGTGCCTGGGCCTCTCTCTATCGCGGCCTCTCTTGTTGCGGAGCACAGGCTCCAGACACGCAGGCTCAGTAGTTGTGGCTCACGGGCCTAGTTGCTCCGCAGCATGTGGGATCTTCCCAGACCAGGGCTCGAACCCGTGTCCCCTGCATTAGCAGGCAGATTCTCAACCACTGCACCACCAGGGAAGCCCTAAAGTAATTTTTTAAAAATTAAAAAAAAAAAATAAAAGGTTTGCTGCAGTATGTACCTGGGATGCACATGTTTCCCTGTTGTTCCTTTCTTCTGCTCAAGGAGAGTTTTCTTTATAATTAGTACCTGACCTGTTAGTTTTCTGTCTCTGAGGTGAGACAGCTGACCAAGCAAGGGACAGGGCTGCATACTGATGAGAAATGCAGTGCCAGTGGGAAAAATAACAGATTAGTCATTTGGTGCTGCCGCCAAGATGTCACTTAATTAGACTGCATGGGTTCTGCCATCATTTCTCTAGGTTTATAAGAACAAATTCCACACACAGACTCTCTTTTTCAAAAATAATGGGTTTATTGAGACATAATTTACATACCATACAATTCATCCATTTAAAGTGTACAATTCAATGGTTTTTAGAATTGTGCAACCATCATTATAATCAATTTTAGAACATTTTTACCACCCCCGCTAAGAAACCTTATAACAATTAAGAGTTACTTCCCATTTGCCCCAAGCTCTCATTCCTGGACGAACACTCATCTATTTTCTGTCTTTATGAATTTGCCTATTCTACACACTTCATATAAATGGAATCATACAATGTATGGTCTTTTGTGACTGGCTTTTTTCACTTAGCATAATGTTTTCAAGGTTCGCCCATGTTGTGGCAGTATTAATATTTTATTCCTTTTTAGGGCTGAATAATATTCCATTGTATGTATATACCACATTTTGTTTATCCATTCATCAGTCGGTGGACATTTGGATTGTTTCCATTTTTTTGGCTATTATGAATAATGCTGCTGTAAACATTCATGTACAAGATTTTGTGTGAACATGTTTTTAATTTCTCTTGGGTATTTATTCTATGGAAGAGTAGAGTGGCTAGGTCATATGGTAACACTATGTTTAACTGTTCAAGGACTTGCCAAACTCTTTTCCACAGCAACTGCCCTATTACATTCCTACCAGCACTGTATGAGGGTTCTGATTTGTTCATATCCTCACCAACACATGTTATTATCTGACTTTTGATGACAGCCATCCTAGTTGGTGTGAAGTGGTATTCCACTGTGGTTTTGATTTGCATTTCTCTGGGGCAAGTGATATTGAGCATCTTTTCATGTGCTTTTCAGCCATTTGTAAATCTTCTTTGGAGCAATGTTGATTCAGATCTTTAGCCCATTTTAAAATTAGGTTGTCTTTTTATTATTGAGTTGTAGAAGTTCTTTATGTATTCTAGATACAAGTGTCTTATCAGATATATGATTTGCAAATATTTTCTCCCATTCTGTGGATTGTCCTTTCCCTTTCTTTTTTTTTTCACATCTTTATTGGAGTATAAATGTTTTACAATGTTGTGTTAGTTTCCGCTGTACAACAAAGTGAATCAGCTATATGTATACATATACTCCCATGTCCCCTCCCTCTTGAGCCTCCCTCCTACCCTCCCTATCCCATCCCTCTAGGTCATCACAAAGCATTGAGTTGATCTCCTTGTGCTATGCAGCAGCTTCCCACTAGCCATCCATTTTACATTTGGTAGTGTATATATGTCAGTGCTACTCTCTCACTTCATCCCAGCTTCCCCTTCCCCACTGTGCCCTCAAGTCCATTCTCTATGTCTGTGTATTTATTCCTGCCCTGACACTAAGTTCATCAGTACTGCTTTTTAAAATTCCATATGTATGTGTTAGCATATAGCATTTGTTTTTCTCTTTCTGACTTACTTCACTCTGTATGACAGATTCTAGGTCCATCCACCTCACTACAAATAATTCAATTTCATTCCTTTTTATGGCTGAGTAATATTCCATTGTATATATGTGCCACCTCTTCTTTATCCATTCATCTTTTGTTGGACATTTAGGTTGCTTCCATGTCCTGACTATTGTAAATAGTGCTGCAATGAACATTGTGGTACATGACTGTTTTTGAATTATGGTTTTCTCAGGGTATATGCCCAGTGGTGGGATTGCTGGGTCACATGGTAGTTCTATTTTTAGTTTTTTAAGGGACTTCCATACTGTTCTCCATAGTGGCTATATCAGTTTACATTCCCACCAACAGTGCAGGAGGGTTCCCTTTTCTCCACACCCTTTCCAGGATTTATTTTTTCTAGATTTTTTGATGATGGCCATTCTGACTGGTGTGAGGTGATACCTCATTGTGGTTTTGATTTGCACTTCTCTAATGATTAGTGATGTTGAGCATCTTTTCATGTATTTGCTGGCAATCTGTATGTCTTCTTTGGAGAAATGTCTATTTAGGTCTTCTGCCCACTTTTTGGATTGGATTGTTTGTTTTTGTGATATTGAGCTGCATGAGTTGCTTGTATATTTTGGAGATTAATCCTTTGTTAGTTGCTTCATTTGCAAATACTTTCTCCCATTCTGAGGGTTGTCTTTTCATCTTGTTTATGGTTTCCTTTACTATTCAAAAAATTTTAAGTTTCATTAGGTCCCATTTGTTTATTTTTGTTTTTATTCCCTTACTCTAGGAGGTGGGTCAAAAAGGATCTTGCTGTGATTTATGTCAGAGTGTTCTGCCCATGTTTTCCTCTAAGAGTTTTATAGTGTCTGGCCTTACGTTTAGGTCATTAATCCATTTGGAGTTTATTTTTGTGTATGGTGTTAAGGTGTGTTCTAATTTCATTCTTTTACATGTAGCTGTCCAGTTTTCCCAGCACCACTTATTGAAGAGGCTGTCTTTTCTCCATTGCATGTTCTTGCCACCTTTGTCATAAATTAGGTGCCCATATGTGTGTGGGTTTATCTCTGGGCATTCTATCCTTGATCTATACCATTGATATATATTTCTGTTTTTGTGCCAGTACCATACTGTCTTGATTACTGTAGCTTTGTGGTATAGTTTGAAGTCAGGAAACCTGATTCCTCCAACTCCATTTTTCTTTCTCAAGATTGCTTTGGCTATTCCGGGTCTTTTGTGTTTCCATACGAATTGTAAAATTTTTTGTTCTAGTTCTGTGAAGAATGCCATTGGTAGCTTGATCAGGATTGCATTGAATCTGTAGATTGCTTTGCGTAGTATAGTCATTTTCACAATATTGATTCTTCTAATCCATGAGCATGGTATATCTCTCCATCTGTTTACATTATCTTTGATTTCTTTCTTCAGTGTTTTATAGTTTTCTGAGTACAGGTCTTTTGCCTCCTTAGGTTTATTCCTAGGTATTTTATTCTTTTTGTTGCAATGGTAAATGGGATTGTTTCCTTAATTTCTCTTTCTGATCTTTCATTGTTAGTGTATAGAAATGCAAGAGATTTCTGTGCATTAATTTTGTATCCTGCAACTTTACCAAATTCACTGATTAGTTCTAGTAGTTTTCTGGTGACATCTTTAGGATTTTCTATGTATAGTATCATGTCATCGGCAAACAGTGACAGTTTTACTTCTTTTCCAATTTGTATTCCTTTTATTTATTTTTTCTTCTCTGGTTGCCATAGCTAGGACTTCAAATATTATGTTGAATAATAGTGATGAGAGTGGGCATCCTTGTCTTGTTCCTGATCTTAGAGGAAATGCTTTCAGTTTTTCACCATTGAGAATGATGTTTGCTATGTGTTTGTTGTATATGGCTTTTATTATGTTGAGGTAGTTTCCCTCTATGCCCACTTTCTGGAGAGTTTTTATCATAAATCGGTGTTGAATTTTGTCAAAAGGTTTTTCTGCATCTATTGAGATGATCATATGGTTTTTATTCTTTAATTTGTTAATATGGTGTATCACATTGATTGTTTTGCTTATAGTGAAGAATCTTTGCATCCCTAGGATAAATCCCTCTTGATCATGGTGTATGATCCTTTTAATGTGCTGTTGGATTCTGTTTGCTAGTATTTTGTTGAGGATTTTTCGTCTATGTTCATCAGTGATATTGGTCTATAATTTTTTTTTTTTTGATATTTTTATCTGGTTTTTGTATCAGGGTGATGGTGGCCTTGTAGAATTAGTTTGGGAATGTTCCTCCCTCTGCAAATTTTTGGAAGAGTTTGAGAAGGATAGGAATTAAGTCTTCTCTAAATGTCTGATAGAATTCACCTGTGAAGCCAGCTGGTCCTGGACTTTTGTTTGTTGGAAGATTTTAAATTCCTGTTTCAATTTAATTACCTGTGATTGGTCTGTTTATATTTTCTAATTCTTCCTGGGTCAACCTTGGAAGGTTGTACTTTTCCAAGAATTTGTCTGTTTCTTCCAGGTTGTCCATTTTATTGGCATATAGTTGCTTGTAGTAGTCTCTTATGATCTTTTGTATTTCTGCAGTGTTATTCGTAATCTCTCCTTTTTCATTTCTAATTTTATTGATTTGAGTCCTCTCCTGTTTTTTCTTGATGAGTCTGGCTAAGGGTTTATCAATTTTGTTTATCTTCTCAAAGAACCAGCTTTTAGTTTTATTGATCTTTGCTATTGTTTCCTTCATTTCTTTTTCATTTATTTCTGCTCTGATCTTTATGATTTCTTTCCTTCTACTAACTTTGGGTTTTGTTTGTTCTTCTTTTTCTAGTTGCTTTAGGTGTAAGGTTAGATTGTTTATTTGAGATTTTTCTTGTTTCTTGAGGTGAGCATGAATTGCTCTGAATTTCCCTCTTAGAACGGCTTTTACTGCATCCCATAGGTTTTGGATCATCGTTTTCATTGTCATTTGTTTCTAGGTATTTTTAAAAATTTCTTCTTTGATTTCTTCAGTGATCTCTTGGTTATTTAGTAGTGCACTGTTTAGCTTTCATGTGTTTGTGTTTTTTACTGTTTTTTTTTCCTGCAATTGATTTCTAATCTCATAGTGTTGTGGTTGGAAAAGATGCTTGATACAATTTCAATTTTCTTACATTTTCCAAGGCTTGATTTGTGACCCAAGATGTGATTTATTCTGGAGAACGTTCTGTGTGCACTTGAGAAGAAAGTGTATTCTTCCACTTTCAGGCGGAATGTCTTAAAAATATCAATTAAGTCTATCTGGTCTATTGTGTCATTTAAAGCGTGTGTTTCCTTATTTATCTGCTGTCTGTATGATCTGTCTATTGGTATGAGTGGGGTGTTAAAGTCCCCCACTATTATTGTGCTACTGTCGATTTCTCCTTTTATGGCTGTTAGCATTTGCCTTATGTATTGAGGTGCTCCTATGTTGGGTGCATAAATATTTATAATTGTTATGTTTTCTTCTTGGATTGATCCCTTGATCATTATGTAGTGCCGTTACTTATCTCTTGTAACAGTCTTTATTTTAAAGTCTATTCTATCTGATATGAGTATTGCTACTCCAGCTTTCTTGTGATTTCCGTTTGCATGGAATATCTTTTTCCATCCCCTCACTTTCAGTCTGTATGTGTCCCTACGTCTGAAGTGGGTTTCTTGTAGACAGCATATATAAGTGTCTTGTTTTTGTATTCATTCAGCCAGTCTGTGTCTTTTGGTTGGAGCATTTAATCCATTTACATTCAAGGTTATTATCGATATGTATGTTCCTATTACCATTTTCTTAATTGAATTGGGTTTGTTTTGTGGGTCTTTTTCTTCTCTTGTGTTTCCCGCTTAGAGAAGTTCCTTTAGCATTTGTTGTAAAGCTGGTATGGTGGTGCTGAATTCTCGTAGATGTTGCTTGTCTGTAAAGCTATTGATTTCTCTGTCGAATCTGACTGAGATCCTTGCCAGGTAGAGTAATCTTGGTTGTAGGTTTTTCTCTTTCATCATTTTAAATATGTCTTGCCATTCCCTTACAGCATGCAGAGTTTCTGCTGAAAGATCAGTTGTTAACCTTATGGGGATTCCCTTGTATGTTATTGGTTCTTTTCCCTTGCTGCTTTTAATACTTTTTCTATTTAATTTTTGATAGTTTGATTAATATGTGTCTCTGTGTGTTTCTCTTTGTGTTTATCCTGTATGGGACTCTCTGTGCTTCCTGGACTTGGGTGACTATTTCCTTTCCTATGTTAGGGAAGTCTTCGACTATAATCTTTTCAAATATTTTCTCAGACCCTTTCTTTTTCTCTTCTTCTTCTGGGACCCTTATAATTCGAATGTTGGTGCACTTAATGTTGTCCCAGAGGTCTCTGAGACTGCCCTCAATTCTTTTCATTCTTTTTTCTTTATTCTGCTCCCCAGCAGTTATTTCCACCATTTTATCTTCCAGCTCACTTATCGTTCTTCTGTCTCAGTTATTCTCTTATTGATTCCTTCTAGAGTATTTTTAATTTCAGTTATTGTGTTATTCATCACTGTTCATTTGCTCTTTAGTTCTTCTAGATCCTTGTTAAACGTTTCTTGTATTTTCTCCATTCTGTTTCCGAGATTTTGGATCATCTTCACTATCATTACTCTGAATTCTTTTTCAGGTACGTTGCCTATTTCATCTTCATTTATTTGCTCTTGTAGGTTTTTACCTTGCTCCTTTGTCTGCAACATATTATTTTGTCATTTCATTTTTTTTCTGATGGGTGGGGCTGTATTCCTGTCTTACTAATTGTTTGGCCTGAGGCATCCAGTGCTGGAGTTTGCAGGCAGTTGGGTAGAGCCAGGTCTTGGTGCTGAGATGTGGCCCTCTGGGAGGTCTCACTCCGATTAATATTCCCTGGGGTCTGAGGTTCTCCATTAGTACAGTGGTTTGGACTCTGTGCTTGCACCACAGGAGCTTGGGCCCAACCTCTGGTTTGGGAACCAAGATCCCGCAAGCTGCATGGCATGGCAAAAAAAACCACAAAAAAAACCAAAACCAAAAACCAAAAACAAACAAACAAAAAAACAGAAAGAAGAAAAGGAGCAGTACAACAACAAAGAATAAAAAATAAAGTAAAATTTGAATGATAAAAAATATATTAGGAAAAATAAAAATATAATTGAATCAACTGCAACAAGGTAAAACAAAACCACAACAGAAAAAGAAAAAAAAAAAGGGGAACAAGCTAAAATGAGCAGAACAATAACAAAGTGTAAAGAATAAAATAAAGTTAGAAAAATAAAAGATTTACTAGAAAAAATAAAAATATAAATGAATCAACAACAACAAGGTAAAACAGAACTCCAACCTAAAAGAAGAAAGAAGAAAAAGAAAAAGAGAAAAAGGCCTTGTCTATGGGGATGGAGTTTAGGCGGGTGGTAGAACTAAACTACCTTTAGGCAGGGGTGGGTTTAGGGTGGGGCGGGGCCTAGGCTCAGGACCCACGCAGCCGAAAAGGCCTTGGGGGTGGGGCCTAGGCAGGGCAACACTGAAGCGTGGAGCGGAGCCTCTGCTTAGGACCTGTATGGAAGGGGAGAGGCAGCACATCCGAAGGGGGGGCCTCTGGAGTGTGGCGTTCTGGAGTTTGGAGGTAAGGCCCTGGGTGAGGGTGTGTGGGTGGGGTTTAGGCCCAGCCTGGTGGGAGAGGGTCTCAGAGGGTCTTTTCCCTTTCTTAATGGTATCCCTTGAAGCACAAAAAATTTCCATTTTAGTGGAGTTCAGTTTATCTTTGTTGTTTTTGCTGCTTGTGCTTTTAATGTCATATTTAAGAAAATATTGCCTAATTCAAGGTTGTGAAGATTTACTCCTATTTTTTTCTAGGTTTTATAGTTTTAACTCTTTCCTTTAGGTCTTTGATTCATTTTAAGTTAATTTTTGTATATGATGTGAGGTAAGGGTCTAACTTCATTCTTTTGCATCTTGTCCCAGCACCATTTGTCGAAGAGACTATTCTTTCCACATTTAATAAATGATGCCTATTGTAAATACTAGTTACAGAATGCTAGAACCCAAAAAGGGCTAAAGAAAACCTTAGCAACTATAAATCCCAATCCTCTCATTTTACAGGTAGGGAAACAGAATCTTGGAACTGTTGTCTGGGGGAGAAAGGAAAAAGGAGAGTGACAAGCTGACAAAGCCTGAGATGTGGCTCCTGTTTTCCTTCCCTGGGTTCTACACTAAGTGGCAAGTCCCTGCCCTTCCCTATCTGTAAAATAGGGGTTCAACTGATTTCCCTTCAAGCCCTTCTGAGAAGGCCTGGTGAAACTCTGGGTCTTGTTGACAGACCTGGAGGCCTTGGGATTCGAGAGTTGGGGCCATCTCCCTGAGTGGAGCCTGACAGCCACATGGGGGTCTCCAGCCAAACTGTGGGCATCCATGCTGTGTGACATACTGAGCGTTTGTTGTGTGAAAGGAAGACTTGAATGACCTGGCCTCAAGGAACTCCCATCATTAGGAGATGAGATGCCCTGAGAAAAAGTTCATGGAAAGACTGACCAGCTTGGAGGGGCTGTGTGTATCCCAGAGCCCTGGCTGGGAGTTAGCAAGCCTGTGCATCCAGCCACTGCCACTCTCCCACTTGCAGAGTGACCTGTGCAGGCCCCACTTCCCTTTGTCTCTCCTGGCTCTGAACCCACGACCCTGTGAGCTCATCTAGAGCCTTTGCACACTGTCATGTGGGCTGTTGAGCATTCACCCTGCTCTGGTGCTGGGAGCTGCATTGTGAACAAAACACAAAGGCCAACTTGAAAGAAGTGGGACTCAGAGGAAGAGGAGCGATCTTAGGGTCCAGCAGCCCTGGTCTGGTGCTCTGAGCTTGGATTGTTTCTCTCTAGGTTGTTTGAAGAGTGAATGAGTTAACGTATGTCATGTGCTTGACACACAGAGGGGGCTCAAAAAACTCCTGTTGTCATACACAAGGTCTGAAAGTTGGGGAGACGAAGGCAGGCTCTTTTTTGGCCAGTGGGAGGGAGTAAGCAGTCTGGATTGTAGAAGATGTCTTGACCTTGGAGTGATGGCCTTGCCTTTGGACAGCCCAGGCCCATCAGCGGGCAAGGTTGCATTCTATCTCTGTTTCTGGCAACAGCAAGATTTTCCCTCCTTAATTATCAACCTACTCAGGGAGATGCTAAAAGCAGTGCCTGTTCCTGTGCATATGTCCAGTGGCCATCAAGAGGGCTCCATGGAGGAAAGTCTATTTCAAGAGCACATTAAATGCACAGAGAGAAATTGAGAGGAGAGACTTGTAAGCGATGGGAAGGTAGGTCACGTTGCGGGTGCTTCTGGGTGTGGGTCCCTGAAACACCTTTACAGAAGCCTACCTTGCTGGATGAGTGTAAGAATACTTGGAGCATCTTCAAATTCTTTTTAGAACAAAGTGATGTACAGTGAATTACTCAGCTGCTGAATTGATAGATGGAGGCTGACTCCTCCTCACCCCTCACCACCACTGTGGCTTTCCACGGTCACCAGATACTGCCGCCTCTGATTTCTTATGTCCTCCTCAGCACAACCTTACGTGTAATCGTGGTTTTCATTTTTCAGTTGAGGACACTAAGGCTCAGGGAGAGCATGTGACTTGTCTAAGACTGCACACCCAGAATTTGAATAGAGGTCCCAAGCCCTGGGTAGAGAGACCGGCGTGTTCTGGCCAGTGAGGCTTCTGCCCAAGACAACATGGGGTGATGAGAGCGCTGCCCTGGAAACCTGAAAGCAGATCCACCACCAAGTTACCATGTGTCCCCAGCCAAGTCAGACCAATTCCTGGGCCTCAGTTTCCCACTTGTACCATGACCCTGAGTTTAGAGTTATGAGGAGAATGCTCAGGGCATTTATCTAAATGGGCAGCCCTCAAATGGAAGAAAATAGTTACATTTCTTAAGATCCTACTATGTGACAATATCACCCCATTTAATCTGCCTACTAGGGGAGGGCCATCGTCCCATTTTACAGAATAGAAGCCCAGACTCAGTGAGGAGACCTGCCCAGGGCCCCAGTCTGAGCAGATCTGAGGACACTAGAACCCCTGCTGTCAGTGCTCCGGGCCTCTCCATCTTTTGGGAGCCACAGACTTCCTAAGCCTCAGTTTCTCCATCAGTAAAAGTAGAGCCGCGGTGCCAGTCGCATTCCAGGCCTCTCTGGGGCACGCAGGCACCTTGTAAAGCCAGGCTCCATGGAGACGTCTGCACAACACGCAGCGCCTGCTGGGGAGGGGCCACGAGCCTGTGCTCCTGGCAGCCCGCCCCGCGCAGAACTTATGACTTCAACTTGGGGCCGCCCCCCACCTCCCCCTTTGCTTTCTAGCAGGAGACACCCATCACCTCCCCACCCCTCCCCTGGGCCCTGTCTCAGGTTGCTCACCGTCCGGGGTGGAGGCACGACTGAGCCGGAGGAAAGCTTGGGTGAGTGCAAAGTGCCGAACTTCTGTGAAAGCTCCAGCTCGCCCCGGCACAGGCCTTCCCAGTTTGCCAAGCAGATCTCCTGTTCCATTAGAGCCCTTGATTCTCCAGGAGCCAGGAGGGCTGCGAGTATCATTCCCATTCTACAGATGAGGAAACCGACGCCTCAAGTGTGAAACAAGTCAGTGGCAGAGGCAGGTGATAAACTGGGGTTGACTCCCAACCTTGGGATTTCATCCCAACTTGGCATGTGCCATTCACCCCAGGAGTTTGGGGAGAGCAAAGTACTGGGGCTCGGAGGTTGACCAAGGGTGAGGGCTTTGCAGTCAGAGGACATGAGTCCAAAATCTGGCTTGGCCGTGTGTGATCCTGGGCAACCGACTTCATCACTCTGGCTTTTAGATTCCTTATCTATAAAACGGGGATGAGAATAGACCTTCGCTGCAGGGCTGCGTGGAGATTAAACAGATTACACACGTGAAGCACTGACGGTGCGGCCCCTGCTAAGTGACGGCCGTTAGTGTAATCTCAGGACCAGCATCCCCAGCTCTCCCTCCCTGGGCACTGAAGCTGTCGGAGGCTCTCGGATGGTCCGGCCGTGCAGTCGGCGGAGGAGGCTGCGCGGCCTCAGGCATCAGGTAGGTGGGTCAGCTGGTCTCTGAGCAGCGCGGTGACCCACAGGTCGTCTGGGCTCCTGTTCCTGCAGCTCCAAGACTCGGCTGCCGTCAGATGGCTCGTTCCTGAGGGAGCTGCTGGGTGCCCAGGCGGGGAGGCTCTGGCCTCACTGCCAGGGACGTGCTGAGCTGCTTCAGGCACAGCCTTTCCTTCTCCGGGACTTAATTTTCCTCTTGTCAATAATACCTCTCCCTCACCTCCCCACCTCAGGGCCAGTCTGACCTCTCGGAGCCTCGGTTTCCCCATCTGGCAAGTTAGGGCGTTGGTGAGATGCCGCCCCGACGGCGGCCTGCCTGCCCCCAAGGCTCCAAAGGCCGACAGACGCTCGTGTGCTCAGTGTGCGGCCCCCGGGTCAACACTGCTCTTCCCTGCAGCCTCCAGACCAGGTGTAGTCTCCTGATGCGGGGGAACGAGAGGCGGCTGAGAGCAGAGCCCCCGTCCTGGTCTCGCCTTGCTGCTGTCCTGGGCTTGAGGCCTGACAGCCCTGAACCTCTGAGAAATACTGAGGCAGTAACCCAAGCCTCGGCCACCTGCTTTCCCTGCAGGTGTGCAGTTAATCACCTGGACGCGCGCTTCCCTCCGTCCAGCCTCGGGGACGGCGACGCTGGGTGGCTGGCCCTGCTGCGGCCTGTGTGGGTGTGAGACAGCGGCTGCCTCAGAGTCCTGAGTGAGCCTGAGAGGCCTTTCGAGATTGTGCAGTCCAGCCTTTGACCGAGTGACAGGACCGCTTCGTAGCTTCCTGCACACTCTTGCTTGTACACCCCCAGGGATGGGGAGTTCACTTCATCCCAGAGTAGTCCGTTCTGCTTTCGAGGGCTTTGCCTTTTAGAAATCTGAGATCTGCCCCCAGCCCCACTGCCTGGCATCCCAGTCTTGCTTGCTTGAGGGTCTCCAGCAAGTCAGCTCCCTCTCTCCAGGGCTCCCCGCAGAGCTTTGGGGTTGGGGCCAAGGTCTCCTGAGCATGCCTCCAGCACGTGCGGCCACTGTCAGGTAGGAGGTGAGCAGACCTCTCCCGGTCCTGGCCCAAGTTCTGCACACACATGTATGTCACTGGCAAATTAACCCAAACAAAGAAGCGTTTATTAAATCCCAACTGTGGGCCAGGTCCTGCACTGGGCGCTGGGGACACAGGGCCCCAACACGGTCCCTGCAGTGACAAGACAGTCATACAGTGAAGGTGAACTGAGGCTCCAGCCCCTCCCCCAGCAGGGGCCTAGCCTGGACTTGCCTCCTGGACCCATCCAGGCTGCCAGGCCAGCGAGAAAAATCCCAGCCTGGCCACACCAGGACCACATCAGTTCTTTTCTGGAAAATTTCAAGCATACCCAAAAGTACAGAGAAGTAAAACGAACCCCCAGAGAGTAGTGGAGTGGACCCTCCTCCAGCTTCAGTGCCTTCAACTCAAGGTGAAGCCTGTTTCTATCCCCTCTGCACCTCCCCCCTCCCCAAATTACGTTGAAACCTGGCTGCTCCAGTTCTTCCTAGGCCCTAAAATCACCCACCAGACCCCAGTCCAAGCCCTGGCCCCGTGGGAGCTCAGGCAGCCCCCAGGCTCCTGCACAGATAGGACACATGTCCTTGGTGGAAGCCTGGCGCAGGGGCTGTTTCGTTGGCCTCTTGGTGGCCCTTCTGCAGGGTCCGGCTGCACCACAGCCCCCGGGACCCCTGGGAATAAATCAAAGAAGAGCTCTGGCTCCACAGCCCTGGGGCTGATGAGGGCTGGCAACTCCTGCCCGGTTCACTTTCCATTTGCATTTTCCCCCAGAGGCACGATCACTTAGAAACTTATAAATCCCTGGCAGGGTTGATGACCCAGGAGAGTATATAAACTGGCACTTGTAAAAGCATAATGGTCCCCTCTGGATGGCGCAGAGGGGCATGTGCCAGAACTCCTCTGGTTGCCCCCCAGGACCCGCACTGGGATTCCAGCTCTGTCTGCCCTGACTCTCTTGGCAGCCTCAGGCAAGCCACCTCTCTGAGCCTCAGTTCTTTCCTCTGTAAAATGGGGCCATCACACTTACCTAGCAGCATGTCACAGCAACGTCATGCAAGTGCCGTAGGAGCCGTAAAACATGGGCTGCAGCAGCTTTTTTGGTGGGCCGGCAGGGTATGTGGACAGAGCACAGGCTGGGTCCAGGAGGCCAGGGTTCTCCCCTGATGGTCACTGACCTGCTCTGTCACTTTGGACACATCACATCCCCTCTGGGCCTGTCTCCTCATTTTGAAAATGAGGGGTTGGTCAGGCAGTGAATTAACAAGTATTTGCTGTGGCCATACTGTGCACGAGGTTCTGTGCAGACGGGCCCTTGTTTCCTTGCTCCCATCTCTCTGCTCCATCAATGTATGTAACAAACAGGTGTTGAGCACCTCTGTGTGCCCGGCGCTGTCCTAGAAGCTGGGCAGTCAGCAGTGAGGAGGACAGGTCAGGACCTGCCCTCACGGGGCAAACATTCTAGTGGGAGCTTCCCCAATCCGTTCCTCCATGGGCGCGGGCAGGAGGTGGCATCTTGGATATAAACCTGGCGCATCCCTCCTGACTGCTTCCTTGCCTGGAGCCCCATTCTCCATGCCCTTTAGGCTGGATTAGGGAGTGTGGGTGGAGGCTGGAAGCGGTTGCAGAAATGGAGTCTCTCTGGGTCTTTCCCCATCTGTGAAGTGAGGAGGGTGGGGCAGGTGGCCTCAGCAGGCCCTCTCAGCCCTGATGGTCTGGGTCACAGGGGACCACAAGGACCACCAGGAACAGAGGATGGGGAGGCAGGGGAGTCCCTGGAGGGCAGATCCAGGTATGTGCCCAGCATCAAGGGGAACCCTGGGCCTGGCTATGAAGGCAAAAGGGGAGGTCCTAAAACCCATTCACCCCAGAGACCCCTGGCAGGTGGAATTCAGGCTGAGGAGGGCATCAATGTCATGGGCTCCGGTCCCGGCGGCAGAAATAGGGCAGCTGGGGCAGCAGTGGCACAGCAGGGGTCAGCGGTGGCTCAGGGAGCCAGAGGTGAAACAGCCTAGAAGCGCCGGGGGCCCAGGGACAGCCAGAGGGACCGGCCAAGGGATGTGGGCCGGGTTGCCGCCACCACCAGGGGGTGGTCCTTCCTGCCCACCCGAGTCCTGCTGCCTCCTACTCAGCCAAATGGGCTGCAACTCGCACTGCTCTGTGCCTGCTGCCGGCGGCGCCGGGATGGATGGACCAGGAATCATGGGCAGAGGCCTGAATGTGTGTGTGGGGGACTTGCAGGCAGAGGAATCCAGAAGCTTTGAAGTCACAAGAGAAACCCTCACCATCACTGCCACTGTGGGGCATCTGCGTGGGTAACGCGGCCGGGGACACGCGACTTGACAGGAGACTGAAACAACAACTGGCTGGGGGCTGGTTTTTAACCACAGAAGAAAACAAGTATCGAAGCACAAGGCTGGGAGATTCCACTTCCGACAGAGGATGATCTGAGTTGACACCATGCTTCTCTACCATCCCCACTCCAAACACATATAAATGCTGCATAAAATATTACTGGGGAAAAACCCAACTGGCCACTGCCCCCAAAACCTCTCCCACCAACCTCCTCTAGGCTTGCCTCTCAGCCTCCTCTGCCCCTTGGCCATCAAGGCTCAGTGGGGCCTTGGGCAAGACCCCCTTGGCCCCTGGACCACAGAGACTCAGACGGGAGTGAGGAAGAAGGAAGCACACATGGGAGGGTCGGGAGAGAGAGAAGGAAGCCTCCTTATCTAGGATCAGACCTTGCAATTTAAAGAGAAAGGGAAAGAGAAAATGGAGGAAAAAGAGAAACAAAAGGAATGAACTGGGAGGAGCTGAGAAAGGGAGGAAGGAGAGAATTGGAGGAGGAGGGAGGGAAAAAGGGCACTGCAGAGAAATGGTGAGACAGGGAGAGGGAAACGGGAGGGAGGAGAGCCAGAGACAGACAGAGAACAGAGGGCCAGGGAGACAGAAGACAGACAGGGAGACGGAGGACAGAGGGATAGGGAGATGGAGACAGAGGACAGACAGGGAGATGGAGGACAGATGGACAGGGAGACAGAGGACAGACAGGGAGATGGAGGACAGAGGGACAGAGAGATGGAGACAGAGGACAGACAGGGAGATGGAGGACAGAGGGCCCCGATGGAGACAGAGACCAGGTCTAGGGGAGGCAGGCCAGTCTCAGCCTGGCCTGGACAAAGGCTAGGGCTGCGGGGCTGTCTGGAGCAGCTGCGCTGGAAGGGGAGCGTGGTCAGTCTCTGCAGGCCTGTGTGTCTGCACTCTGGGTCCTCCTTGAGGGCCCACGGGCTGACTCAGCTCCACCGCCCTACAGACCCCGCAGGGCCCCCAGCCTTGGCCACCCTGGATGGGCTCCCCAAGTAAGAAACACCACGCCCTCCACCTGACCCGGGTCCTCCCTTGGGAGGGTGGGCAGCGGGCACACCTCCTCATTAGGGGCGGTAACCCCCATGCCCCCTGTGATGGCGTGACTCCTGCGGCGGAGTCCCTGGCACAGGGTCAGAGCTCAGGAGGGGCCACAGTTCTCCGTGTTTTCTAAATAAGGGATACAAACAGCACTGGCTGGGAAGGCGCTCAGGTCCGGTCTCCCAGAGGGCCCTGCCTGCTGCTGTGCTCCCCTAGACTTGGAGGCACCCTGCGGGCTTGGGGCATCAGGGCAGAGGATCCCCGAGGATGCCAAGAGGAGGAGCGGAGGCTCTGAGGAGACCCCAGCAGGGAGGGGAGCAATCACATTTCTAGCTCATGGTCGCTCACGAAAGCTATGACCTACCGAGCCCTACTGCGTGCCGGCTCTCAGCACCCGCCTGCTCCCCAGCTCACTTGTCTGTCTTTTCTCTTTCTTTGTCCTTTGCTTCTCCTGCCTTTGTCTCCTTTCCTCCCTTTCTCTGGCTCTCTGAAATTAAATAGAATCCAACTGCCAGCTCCCTGTGTGTTCTCCTGCTCACGACTCAGCCCTTTTCATTATTAATAGAAATATGTCCTCATTGTACAGCTTAATTCTGCTTATCTGGAGTGGATTAAGTGCTCACAATGACATGCAGTACTGATTCCTGAGCATCCCTGTTAAAGGAATTCTACCACGACCTAATTAGTTCCATAAAACCAGTGGGGGATGGGACCGGGGACGAGGGGAGCCTGGGTGGGAGTCAAGAGCCCTGGATCCCCATCCCATAATGTCAATGTGCTGAGTGACATCGTGCCCGTTCCTCCCGATGTCACTGGGGAGGAACTGGCCTGCTCCGGGAGGTGGGAGCCAGGTCACCCCGAGTCTTCAAGGGGTCAGAGGTGCACTGGGTGAGAGCATGCGTTGTGGAGCCCGAGGCCTAGGTTTGGATCCCAGCTCACCATCTGCTGGCTGTGCTGTGAGGGCAAGTGACTTAACTTCACCGTCCCTCAGTTTCTGCATCTGTAAAATGGGAGGAACTGTCAGTCCGGCTCTGGCAGGAAGCAGATGGCCCTCTCAGTCTTGGGCAGTTGAGGAAGGTTCAATGAAGGGACTACACACAAGGCTGTGAGCCCGGTGTCAGGCAAGCAAGAGACAGTGCAGTGTGCTGACTTCCCTAAGAGTGGGAGCAATTCCAGTGCCAGCCCCTGCCTGAACAGGTAGGCTGGGGGCCATGTGAGAGGGCCCCTGACCTTCAGTGGAAGATATAGCCTGCCGGGGACCCTCCTTCTTGCCCTCCCTTCCATGCTGGGCTCCTCATTGGCTGCAGCCAGCTGGGAGCCAGCACGAAGGGAGCCCCAGAGATAGGTTGGCCCTGGACACAGGGCAGGCAAAGTGTCTACCTGGGGTGAACGGGCGTCGGGGAGCTGACCCAGGAAGCACACGCAGGCCAGCACAGAGCGGCACTCACAGACCCCCGTAGATTATGGTGGGGGGCGGGGAAGCCAGGCACGCGTCACAGCTTCTGTCGCCACTTGGCTGGGTGGCCTCTCTGAATCCTAGTTTCCTCTCTTCTTTATAAAGAAGGGGTTGCTGGATCTTTCCATCTTGCTTTGCCTAACGCAGCCACACAGTACGAAGAGGTGTCCCTTTGACCTGGCTTTGAATCCTGGTTGCTCCTTTCACCTAAATGGGGATAGAAAGACCCTCCACAGGGCTGTTTCCCAGAGCGGGGGTGGGGGACGGTGGGAGGAGAGCCCTGCACAGAGTAGGTGCTCAGTAAACATGACCTCCCTTGCTTCATTTCACTTCAGCAGTGACGAGGCAGGAATTTTCCTTGAGGATTTGTTTTTAACAAGCTGACCTTCAGGATGACATGGTGAGACACAGGACACTGTTCAGGGCACCTGCATGGGCCTGGGCTGTGGGGAGGGCGGCCGCCTTGTGGGAGCCTTGGTGCCCTCCGAACTGGCCTCCTCTTCCCTCCCTCCTGGGCCACTCAGGGTGGGTGGGGCTCTATGTGAAAAGGATGTTCTCTGCACCCCCGCCCGCCTGTAGTGGCCCTGCCTCTGCCCCTTGCCCGCTGGAGGCTGTTCGGGCTCTGTCCCTGAAAGGCCTGCTCTGCCCTCCCCTGGCTTCCCCTGTTTACCCAAAGCCAGTGCCAGAATTGAAGCACGTTTTCCCACCAGCTGAGGAGTCAGTGCAGAGAGCAAAGGTCTGGTTCATATAGGGATTCCAATTTCAGTCCCAGCCTTGGTCTGCTTGACTGCCAGCGGGGGTGAGCCTGCCTTTCATTGATGTCTGGGGACCAGTGCTGGTGTCTGTAAGGCCCACAGCATGTGGTGGCGGCCCTGTGATGTGGGCCCCCGTCCCTGCCGAGGGAACCCAGGGACCGAGCTGGGCTCCGCACCTCGGCTCTCTTACACACGCCTCCACTGCTCTCCTGGTCTCAGCCTCTAGGCTGAATCGCAAAGCAGAACCGGGCCCCCAAGTCTCATTTCCAGTTTTTAATGTTTTTCTTGTAAAACCAAAAATATAAAACTGGCAGGGGAATGGAAAACAAGTTCTGTACATGTTATATACACGAGGTCTGTGATTTCGAAACCATGGGGGAAACAAAAGGAAGACACAGTCAAGGGATGCCACAGGTCACGGATGCTGACCGGCACCTCTGAGCACCTGGCTCAGGCTCGGAGGCTCAGTCCCGGCCAGTGCTGCGCAACTGCCGCAGACCAGGCACCCCGCGCTCTGCGGAGCGGTGGCCCGGCTGCTCGGGCTGCGTGCCCCGAAGGTGGGAACAGACGGCGGGGCGGGCAAGGGAGCGTCTGCGGTGGAGGTCAGGCAGGTGTGGGCGGCGTTCCTTCAGGTGTCTGTGTAGATGGAGGGGATGTGACTCAGGCAGTGGTCAAAGGCCCCGTTGGGGAAGAAGCCGCAGTCCTCGGGGCCGCTGGACACGACGTCTTCTGATGGCTGCGGTGGCAGCACTGTGGGGCATGGGGCCTCGGCCAGGGCCTCGTAGCCTGTGGGTGTAGGGGGACAGGGTCCAGACTGGAGAACTCAAGGGCCATGCCTTGTCATCTTTTCCCAGCTCCCAGACCCCACCCTCTTGCCCAGGCTCCCTTGTCACGGTGTCCCCTCAGCAGGGTGCTCTGAGCCCTCTGCTCTTCCAGATGGGGGAGCTGGTGGGCGGGGAGGGGGCTTGGGAGGAGGCTCCTTAGGCCTTGTACCTCCAAGGGGCCCAGGGCAGTTGGGGAGAGAGGCAAGGGCTGGCGTGGGGCAGTCCATCACCCAGTGCTGGACTGTGGGGCGGAATGTGGGGAGGAAGGGGAGGTCGAGGTGGGAACATCACAGCTCTAGCCCTCAAGGGCTGGTTTTCTCCTGGCAGAAGGACCCCAGCCCACCGCCACCCTTTCAGGTTCCTCTGCCCCAGCAGACACAAGAAACCCAAAGAAGGGGGCCAGCACTCATTGGGCGTTTACCAAAAGCTCATTTAAATCTTGTCTCACTTAAGCTTCACAACAATCCTATGAGGTGGGATTCATTATCCCATTTTACAGGTGAGAAGACAGGCTCAGAGAAGGCAAGCTCCTTGCCCCAGGTCATAGTAAGCAGGGGAGCTGGGATTTGAACCCAGGTCCATCTGGCTCTGAGACACCTGGCTCTTCCATTGGACACACTGTCTGTCTCTGGGGTGGGGGCCTGAAACCTAGAAGGAGCCTAGAAAGGTCGTCTTATCCAGTCCTTGACCTAAGGACTCTGTCCCTGAGCTGCTGTCATGAATTTGTATAACCTGAGACAGATGGGTCTCAGTCTTCCTGTCTGTGCAATGGGATCTGACCAAACTAATCCTGAGGCCCCATGGCCCTACCTTGTTGGTCCGGATTCAATCCTGTGAGTCTGCTCTCAGCTTGGCAGAGGAGGTGTGGGCAAGGGCACTGGATGCTGGGCTGCCACCCAGACAGCAAGGGAGAGGGGAGGCCAAAAGAACCCCCTACCCAGGTGTGGGGGCATGGAAGCTGCCTCTCGCCCCCCCCTCAGAGCTATTTATTTCAGGACTTGCTGCTAAACCAAGAAAATCCCGCCTAGAGCTGGATGGGGCCAGGGGGAGGATGGGGTGGTGAGAGCTGGCAGCGCTGGAGACGGCGGCGGCGGGTGCCTAATCACGCACCAACCCACGTGCAAGCAAACACGGAACACGCCCCCCCGCCCCCCGCAGACCTGTGGTCAGGTTCACATCTGCCTCTCGTGCATGCATGTGACACATGTCCACTCACAGAAGTATGTACACCGTACCCGAACACACAGGCACACACCTGCACACAAGCATGCTCATATGAAATGGCCCAAACATGCTAATACACAACCATGCACACACACACAGAGGGGAATCACAGGAGGAGGACACATGTGTGCACAGACACGGCATGAACATCAGCACAAGCACGATGTGGAGCACACGTCTGCAGACACAAACACACGTGCCACCGAGCTCCTTACACACGTGGGGGGCTCACACTGCCGGGAACCCACCGTGCTGGCCCTGCATGCACCTGCATGCGCATGGCCACACAGACGTGCCCCACAAACACGTGTAGAAAGAAGACATGCACAGACCCGGAGCGTGTGTGTGAGCAGGAACACGGGTCCACACGCAGGTGACCCACAGGTTTGTGTGTGCTCGGCTGTGGCCTTGGTGCTTGTCCCTGGTCCTTATCCCTCCACCCCCAGCCACACACACCCAGAGCTGCCCAAGGGGCCTCTGGGAAGGGTCTCAGGCTCCCCTTTGTCTGGGGCCCCACCATCCTGCCCAGGCCTTGCAGCTTCCAGCTAGATCTGAGCCCCAAGGCTGATCTGGGGTGGGCTTGGCTTGGGGACTTCCGGTACCACCCATCTGATGCCCCCGCTCTGACCAGGCCTGGCCCTGGGGTCTGAGACCTCCACTCGGGCCGTGCGCAGCCCTCCCCTCTCACTGGGTTCTCCACCCCAGCTGGGGGCATTACTCGAGGAAGGCCCAGGGCCCTGAGAGGGACACAGATGCAGCATAAGGAACAAGCACAACCTCTAGGCTCTGTCTCTTCCTACAGTGTGGCCTCTGTGGGCCTCGGTTCCCTCACGTGTTAAATGGGGATCAGTATTTGTCTCATTCCCTCCTGTATTCTCAGGGTTTACAACTGTGCCTGGCACACAGTAGGTGCTCAATAAATATTTAAAAGGAAGCATCAGTTAGACAGGGAGCTCCTAGTCTGATTCTTCTCTGTGTGAGAGTGCGGAAGGAACACTGAGGCTGGGGTCAGGCAGCGTGCAAATCCCCACTCTGTGGGGTCCTGGGACCTCCCTGCGCCTTTAGCTCCACCTCTGTAAAGTGGGGATGACCCTACCTCATAGGGCCGTCCCAAGGCTGTGGGACAATATGCACGAAGCACGCGGCACAGGAATGGAAAGGAGGCATGCAGGCGGGGCTTACCTGTGGCAGGTAAAGGTGCACTGAGGCCATGGTAGCCATTGGGCCGCAGGGGGTTGAAACCGTGGGCCTCCCCGGCCAGTCCGTCCCCACTGGCGGCCTGCTCGGCTGACCGGTAGCAGTCACCATAAGGGAAGCAATTCTGGATGGAGTGGAAACTGCCCTGGTAGCCTGCAGGGGGAGTCAGCGGGGGCTGCATTCAGAGGGAAAATGCCCAGGGAGGGAGGGGACGGTCCCCCACTACAGTGCTCAGCCCCCCACACTGTCCTGTGGGCATGGGGGGTGTGAATGAGTGAAGAGAGCCCCAGGGTGGAGGAGGCGCGGGGGGTCCTGCCCTGCATGGGGTTGGGTGAGGTGGTCTCACGTGGCTGTGCCCGACGACAGTGCTTGGGGGGAAGGGACTGTGGGCCCTCCCCCAACTTCCGCTCCGAGATACCCCATCACTCACTGCTCCTCCAAGCAGCAGGCCAGTCCCACCCCCAGCCATCAAAGGGAACGCTGTTCCCTTTGATGTCTGGTCGATGGAACAAACTCTTACTCAGCCCTGCCTCCCGGCTTTTCCCAGTGTGGCCCTCAGTGCCCGCCATCATTCCGAGTACCCACCTGCCACCCCCAGGCCAGTGTCTCCTGCCTCTCGGGCAGCCTGAGTGGAATCGGTGGGTACATATGGAGAGGGCCCCCTGGCCAGAGCTTACCTTGCGGGCTGGGCAGAGGCTGGGGCGGAGGGCTCTGGAAGGGCGGGTAAGGTGGCTTGCTGGGCAGCGTGGGGAAGGACTGGCCCCCTGGAGAATGGCTCTGGGAGGATGGTGGCAGCGGTGGTGGCGCAAGCCCCTTCAGTGGGCTGACCATGGGCGAGAGGAGGCCGGGTCCCAACCTGGAGAGAAGAGACAGTCCTTAGCAGGATGGGCTCTGGGGCATGTGGGCGCCACAGGCGTGCCTGCCACTTCTTGTTCCCCTCCAGCAACGGTGAGCTCACTCACTGACCTGCTCTAACTTACAACAGTGCAGTTAGAAGAGGAAGCTTTTATTTCTGATTATGTTCAAACCGGAATTAAAATTTTAAATCCTGGGCTTCCCTGGTGGCGCAGTGGTTGAGAATCTGCCTGCCAATGCAGGGGACACGGGTTCGAGCCCTGGTCTGGGAAGATCCCACATGCCGCGGAGCGACTGGGCCCGTGAGCCACAACTACTGAGCCTGCGTGTCTGGAGCCTGTGCTCCGCAACAAGAGAGGCCGCGATAGTGAGGCCCGCGCACCGCGATGAAGAGTGGCTCCCGCTTGCCACAACTAGAGAAAGCCCTCGCACAGAAACGAAGACCCAACACAGCCAAAAATAAATAAATAAATAATGTTTAAAAAAAAAAAAAAATTTTAAATCCTGTAAGCTTTAGAGTCCAAAGGAACCACTAAAGAAAAGCTTCTATTTGGTATTTAGGACTGATAGTCAAGACCACTGGTTATAACCACAACCTCTGGAGTCAACAAAACTGTTTAAAACCCCATCTGCTCTCACTGCCCATGTGACTTTGGGCAAAATGCTTAATGTCTCTGAGCCTTGGTTTCCTCACAGGGTTGCTGTGTTCTCCACCTCGCAACTCCACTGCAACTCTTTACCCAGGGTTAAATACCAGCCACCCCTGCTGGATCCCCACACCCTAACTCTGTGCAAGCCGCTCTGGTCACCAGCAGGATGAGTCCAGGAACAGCCCCACTGAAAGCCGGGGCAGTTTCTCAGCAGGAGAACATCCCAAGGCACTAACAGTCACCATTCACCCACTGAACCTCTGCCTCGCTCCAGACCCTGTGAGAGATGTTCACAGATCAGAAAACCAAGGCTCAGAGAGGTTGCCCAAGTTAGTCCCAGCCACACAGCACTGACCCCATGGGTTATGGTGAGGATAAAATTAAATAAAGCAATGTAGACAAAGCACCCAGTATGATGTCAGATACATTCTTAGCCACACTGTGAATCATCAGCATTACCATCAAGGTGAAAGGAAGGAAAACTAGCACTTAGGTCTGATGTCCAAATTGGCCTCTAGTCCTCTGCATGGTGTACTTTGAGGGACCTTCTGTCTCCATCTCTGGCCATCTCTCCTCCACTTGCACACATCCTGTGATGGGGGACTCACCACCTCCCTTCGTACACAGCCTGAAGGGGTGCGGGCCTCAGCCCGTACTCTCTGGAAGCTCACGTTCTGAAATGAGCCTGCAGCAGCTGAGAGCTATGCAGCCACCCTGAACCCAGCTGAGCCCCAGTGGGCTGTGTAACTAGGCTTCATGTCACTGTACACCAGGTTCCTTCCTCTTGCCGCCTTCCTAAGCCTCTGAGGTCTGCTCACAGGAACCCAAATGACCCTGGGGTCAGGGGGACTTGGCTGAAGGCTCACAGCCTATGAAGCATTTATGTGCACTGCAGAAAGAGGACGAGTGTGAGGGCTCAGAGTCTTTATTTTCTTGTTTGCATTAATGGTTATGTTGGACCATTCACGTTAGAATACCCTATGAACTCAATGTCACAGCTCCAGGTGAAGCTCCAGGTGACCTTTTCAGGCTAGGCGTGTTACCCCTGCCCACCCTCCAACACATGAAGAGGTGTGAACAGACAGATCAGTGCCTCTCTCTGAGGGGAGCAGGACTGTCTCAAAACAAGGAAAGATTTGGGGAGAGGTTGGTGGGCTTCACGTCTGTAGCTCTGCAGGGTCCCCATGTGCTCTAACTTGAGCATCCTGCTGTCACTGCCCCTGTGATGACACTGCACTGTCATCATTCCCATGTCTGGGACCCCCACCACTGTGTGAGTACGCTGAAGACAGCAGAAAGGGGCTTCCACGCCAGGTCCCTGGTCCCCAGGCCCAGCATCTAAGGCCCTGGAGGTACACGTCAGCCTCCGTAAGCTGATGAACTGATCCTCATCGTGACTCCATGAATTAATTGTCATTATCATCAACATGTATATTTTTAGACCTGTCTCACAGGGCCATCAAGTGGGTCTACAACTGTGCTCTATAAACTGTGTAGGGCTGTGCACAAGCCATGGGTCCTCATAACCAGTTCTCTCAGCTGAGGCTGGGTCCAGGTGTGGCCAGGAGGGTGGGTCTTCCTCCTTCCAGCCTGCTGAGTGGTACCCTCCTGTCTTATGCCCACCCCATCCTGGCACCCACAGCCCAGTTCTTCCGCGACTTCCTGTCGGTCCCCTCCCCTGGGAGCCCCTGCGGGGAGGGCCAGGCCTTGTCCTCTCAGTTACTCCCTGCTCAGCACCGGGCCTGGCACATAGCAAACAGCTGATAAATACTAACAAATGGGCTTCTGAATCACTCAGCTACAAAATCCAGAGATTAACGGCACTGCAGACTTAAGGAGAACCAGATCCGAAGGGGAAAAAACATGCATTTTCAAAGTTTGTTTCTCCTGTCTCAAACCTGCCATAAATTCCCATTTGCCACCTTCACAGCCAGTGAAATTAAACAGAACACGACTCTCCCCTCAGCAGACGTGAAGGCTGAGGTTATACTGCTCTACCTGAACTCTTTAAAAGGAAAAAAGATCATCTGGAGCTCCTCTTCTGAGTCATGCAAATGATCCCTAAATCAAATATTTTTGCTTCAATTGGAACCTATAAAAATTAATATAAAACCTCACTGGCCTGGCAGACTAGGGCTTCATACCTCGTACAGGGCCGGGGAGAAAAAACCACCCTATTGAGAGTCTTCTCTTAGCCAGGGTAAACAAATTTGGTCATGAAGTCAGGCCCTCTTAGCATATTTTTGAGTGAATCAGATAATTCTGTCAAGCTATTTAACGTCCCAGCAAACCACCAGGGAGCTGCGAGTGGCCTTCCATGTTGACTTTGGCAGGAAGGGGAGGCTGAAGGCCTTCCCCCCTTCCTCGCCTCTTCTCAGGGGCTGAAAAAAGAAACCCATTCAAGCTGGGCCTGGGCCTGGTGTCAGGCGTGAGGGCCCTTCTCTCGGGCAGCCCATGGGAGCCTGGGCACCTGGCTGGTGGGGATGGCTTGCCCGTTGCCCCTGCAGGCACGGGTGGCCGAGCGGGCCTGGGGTCCTGTCTCCGTCCTGTCATCACTCTGCCTCTCGCTGCAGGAATTCTTGATGGGCACTTATGCAGGCGGCAGGGAGGTGATGAATGAGGCGGAGCAGAGTGCACAGGCCTGAGAGGGGAAAGGCCTCTGGTTTATTTTTCTTTGGTTGGCGATGTTTTGGGGCTGGCTGTGGGTGAACAGGTGGCCTGAGCCAGTGGGTGGGGGACAGGGGGTAGTGTCCAAGGAACCTGTACCGGGTGACACATACAATGTCAGGCATGTGTAGCTGATGCTCACCACCTTCCTAGAGGAGGGTATTTTAATGCCCATTTTACAGAAGAGGAAACTGAGGCTTGGGGAGGGCTTCGTTTTCTGGGTCCCCCTTTGCACTCCATCATGCTACCTCTTTGTGGCTCTTCCCCTACTCATAGCCAGTCTTCCCTGCTCACCCAGGGGTTCATCTCTGACCAGCCCTCCTCTCCCCACCCAGCCAGAGTGTCCTCAAGTCCTGCTCATTCCATGGCACTCATGCCGTCTGAGCGTTCCTCCTCCCTCCCACAGGTGCTGGCTCAGGCTGCCATCCACCCACCTTGGACGCTGCAGTCCAGCCCCACACTGCAGGCTGTGCCTTCTCATCCCCAAACCTGACCTGCTCACTGCTCAACACCCTTCAGACAGAGTCCTGTCACAGGCCCCGTGATCTGGCCCTGGTGACCGCTCTCCTGAGCCTATCACCCCACACGAAGGTTCAGGCTTCTCAGAACACACCAAGCTCTCACCACACCTGCCCATGCTCTGGCTGCTCCTTCCTCCCAACCTCTCTACTCGGCCAGCTCCTACTTAACCTTGGAGGCCCGGCTTAACACCACCTCCAGGAAGCCTTCCCTGACATCCTCCCCCACCACACTGGGTTCTTCTCTGGGTTTCCATAGCCCCTTCTGCTTTCTTCCCTGAGGGCACTTGCCCCGCATCATCAATCCCTGTAGGTCTATCACAGGGAGCTTCAGCAGGGCTGGCTGGGGGCATCAGTGGCCTCAGCACCAGGCCCAGGGCCCTGCCCTCATCAGAGGCTCAATAGCTGGACACTGAATGAACGGATGAGTGAGTAGCAAGAGGAGCCCTGGACAGCGAATTTGGTAATGAACTCAGGCTGATGGCCCCACGCACAGGCAGGCCACAGCTGCAGCCTTGAGAAGGAAGGGCAGGGGAGGAGGAAGGTGATGGGACCAGGCCTTGGGGGACAAGTTTGATCAAGTCAAACTTGGGGGACAAGTTTTGATCAAGCAAAAGTGGCAGGGAGGGCAGGCGGTAGGGCTGTGAAACTTCCCTCTGCCCATTTGCAAGGAAAACAGATTTCTGAAGCATTAGGGGCCAGCAATTAGCACATTCCTCGTTTCCAGCCAATTAAATGGCCACAATGGGAACCACCCTGAATGCAGAAAGAGGCCTCCTCCCTGCAGTGATCCTGCAGTAAGGGCTTCTGGACAGCCCTGGCGGGCCGGCCAATGGTCACAGCTGCATCGGCCGGAAGTGGGGACGAGACCAGGCGGGCCTCTCTGGAGTGGGCGGTGGGCAGTCTGCTCACCAGATACACGGTGCCAGCCAAAGAGAAGTCAGGGTGAGGCTCCCAAGGAGGCCTGGCTGTGGAAGCCCAGAATGCAGGGTCAGGTGGGGATGCAGCATCTTCCCAGGGCCGCCCCCCAGGGAGTGGAAGGGGCACGAGGTGAGGCACTGAGAAGCCCCAAACTGATATCATCCACCTGGTAGGGTTACTGTGAGGCACTGATGAAATCGTGCACGGCTAGTATTTGGTATAGAGCGCAGTACATGTAGGTGCTGCATAAACGCTGGCTCTTTTCATTATTAGTCACAACCATTTAGTGGGTGGGACGCCTGCCCTCACCTGCTGCCCGTGCAGGTGCCCACCTGCTGTCCCAGAGGAGGACTGGCTTGCTGTACATACCCATCCCTGGTGCTCTCAGCCGTGGGCAGAGGGGACAGATGGTGGTGGGAACTGGTGGTGGCGTCCAGTGGGTGGTGCCTGGAAGGGACGTCGTGCATAGGGGGCAGGATGCTTGATGCGAGCCCATTATGGGGGGTGATGGAGCCGGGATACACGCCTGCAGGGAAGCAAACAAATATCACTGGGCTTCGGCCACTCCCCAGAGATGGCTGCGGATGCCCCAGAAGCCGTGCGCCTGCGGAGAGAGAAAGACAAGAAGGGAAACCAGCGAGGTTGTATTCATAGAAGGTTAGGGGCCCAAACCGGGGAGACGATGGCCCCACGCTGCTCTGTTCATGCTGTAGCTGAAGGGCTGTGTGCGGGGCTGAGGCCTGTGCTGAGAGCAGGGGTGGACTGACAGGGGCTGTCAGAGGCATGGGGTGGTCGGGCTGTGTGTGTGCGTGTGTGTTTACTGGGGCAGAGGGGTGTTGAATGGAGCGGGCTGCCTCAAACCTCTGGGGCTGTTCTGGGAAAGAAGGCGCTTGCTCTGTGTAGCCCCAGTAGACAGAGACCCTGGAATGAAGAGAAGTTTGAGAGAAGCAGACTCTAGCTCCAGGCCTGGCCGTTCCTTCTAATAGGCAGAGCTGCTGTAGGGTCACAGGCTGCCTTTGGAGAAAATTAACTACCCAACCCCAGAGGTGTGCAAGCAGCGCCGGGATGTCTGCTGTGAGGGGTTCTAGAGAGAGGATGGCTATGCTAGCTGGATGGCAGGCTGGCCTGGGAGACTTGGGAGGAGGGATACCACAGGTGGCTGTGTAGGCTGTACACTGCACAAGGGTCCCGACCGAGAAGAGGTGTCAGCCATGCTCTAGTCTCAGATTCTAAACCTCTAGCAGACACCTGCAGGCTGGTACCACCTTTTATCACCTTTTACTCTCAAGGGTCTTACCCTTGTTAAGAAGACAGGTGGGCTAATGAATCAAATGGGGGACACTAGTCAGTCCAGGGTCCCAACTGAGGGTCTGAGAGTAGTTACTGAGGCCACTGCTTCCCAAATGCCTTCACCAAGGAACCCCAATTAGAGGGGAGAATGAATCCCAACTCTGGGACTAGAGCCTGAGAAGGTCACAGCAAAGGCTGCAAGTTTTGACGTTCCCTATTTCATCTGAAAAAAAAAATGAGGCCAATTTTGCACCCCTTCTTTAATCTGGCCATGTTTATTTGAACATTAATAGAAATTGACATCATTTTCCCAGAAATCAGTTCATCAAGTTGATGCCCTGGGAGGACTCTGTGGACCTGGGGGCTGTGCCCCGAGCTGCACTGATGCAGTGTCCACTCTGTCAGCTGCTACGTTTCGAACATCACTCTGGTCATCGTGGATCCAGACCCAATGTTCTTAGCACCTCATGAGGACCATCTGAGAACACACCACACTCCTTTCATGGATGCAGTAAAGGAGGAATTTTACCTTCTTAGGTGGTTCTAAGGCTAGCTCATCCCAGGCCTGCAAGTCAGGGAACTACTACCAGGAACTGAGCAGGGCTATGGCAGGAATTGCAAGCTCAACGCCTTAGGTGGCACGGCAGGGAGCAAAGTAAATGAACCGGCAGGGTTTACGGTAGGGGACTGTGGCACCACACAGGTTGTAGACCAAACAGTTTGCAACCCCTGGCCAGGAGATGGAGCAACAGACATCCTATGGAAGGGTTACATTAGGTGAAATTCTAATCTATTATTAACAACAGTTAATTAAGAATATACTATACGTCAAGCTCTTTTTCCACACTATCAAGTTTAAGCATCTCAACAACTGTCAATCGGGCAGATAATATGATCTCATTTAAAGATGAAGAAACTAAGTCTTAAGAACTTCAGTGATTTGTCAAAAGTCATGCAATGGGCAGCTAATCAGGCCTCCCATTTCCCAAGGAAATGGCCTGGGGCTCCAGCTCAGGCTGCAGCCTGGATGTCTGGCTAGGGCCCTCTGGTCCAGGCTTCACTGTGGGCTGGCTGTGAGACCCAGGCTCTGAATGGGCTCCTGGGAGCCTCCGCCTCTCAGCCCCAGTCCCTCCCGCTCCGTCTCGGGGACCTCTGTTCCCACGGGCAACATCCATCGGCCGTCTCCTTCGGCCACATATCCCTCCCAGCTTGGTCAGGAAGGCACAGGAGGGGGTTTCTGCGGATGGGGCCTGGCTCAGTGCTGCCCACGGCCTGCTCCGCTCACCGCTCTCTACGGCACCTCCTCACCTGCCATCTTGAACCAATCTGGGAGTCTGACAGCTGGGAAGGCCTAGAATCCTGATAAATCCTGCTCCCTCTCCCTCAGCCGTGCTGACCTCATGCTTCTCATGTCCTCACTGCCCATCATGTTACCAGGGTCAGCTGAGGGAGGCCTGCCGGGTAAGCTCCTGAGGGTTTCCTGTAAAGAGAGCTGGTCCTCCCTGATGAGAGACAAGCTAGAGGGAGCTTCCCATAGTCAGACAAATGAAGATTTGAGGCCGCCCTCACCAGCCCCTCCTTAACCTCACGCCTCTGTTCTGGACTCTTCTGTCCGCACTCATCGAATCTGTCCCATTCCCCCTGCCTTTGCCCTGCCTGGTCCAGGTCCCTCTCTGTACAGCCCCCTGAGGATGAACACACGGTAGGCGGCTGAGTATGCGGACCAGGCATGTTGAACATGTGGACAGACAGCGTGTGGGAAGGAGGGAACCACTGTATCGTGAGGAACACCAGGAGCGGGGACACTATGGGGCCTGCCCGTTCTCTCCCCAGAACATACCACTTCAGGCTGTAAATCAGCATCATCAATCATCAGCCGTGAGCACTTAACCTCTGGCCCCAACATCTGTTCCCAACCGTGCCTCAGGCATCTGCTGTAGGGTCTGTAGAAGAACCTGACGGTCGAATCCCAGGGGGACCCAGGACTCCTGGGTTTTTCTGGCTGGTCCTTTTCTCCCCACTGTGCTGGAAGCAGCTCAAGGACAGGGACTAGAACAGAGCCTGGTACACAGTAGGTGCTCAGTATGGCGAGATGTAGCATTGGCAGCAGGGAGGCAGCAGATGGTTTGGTTAAGGGCACAGGCTGCAGCCAGATGGCCTGGGCTGAAATTGGCCTCTGCCATTTACTGGTTGTGGAACCTCAGCAAAAAGCTACTTAAGCTCTCAAGGCCTCAGTTGCCTCATCTGGAAAAGAAAGAGCATACTAGCATGTACTTTCTGAGGCTGATGTGAGGATTATGTTAGTTAACACACATATGTATAGGCCCTAGAACGGCTCCTGGCAGCACATATTCAATAAATGTTGGCTGTTGCATTATTAGGAGATGGATGAGTAAATAGTTACTCTTCTCCTTCACCATGAGACACAAAACATAATGATAAAATTCTCAGTCACATGGGTTCATATAAGGGATCACATCCACAGTCCCATTTGTTGCCACGGCAGGTGTGGGACGGGGCGGGGAACTGAGGCTCAAGGCAGGGGAGACACCCCTCACTCACTGTTGGAGCAGGCCTGGGCAGGCTTGGTATCACCCCAGTGCCCTTCCCGTCCACGATGCTGCCTCAGTGACTTCACTTCTCATCTGCAGCATGGGCTCACTGGTGACTGGATGAGATGATGTTTGTAAAGTGACCAGCCCAAGCAGGTGCTCAAGAGATGGTTGTTGCTGGTTCCGACTGCTCTTGCTGGGACAAGCCCTGGGATAGCATCTGGGAGAACAGCCTTCCAAATTGGATCTGTTGCTGACTTTTCTGGATGACCTTGGGTCAGTCCTTTTCCTGCCCAGACCTGAGTCCTCCCAGGGTAAAAATGATGCGGCTGCATGACCTCAGCCCCAGGGTAGCCATTATTAATCAGTCCCAGCCCTCTTTCCTGCTGAGCCTCAGAATCCTTCTCAACACACAGCTCCAGCCACAGGCAGCTGGCACTTGAGATACAAACCTTTATCCCTAGACTAGGTCATCCCTAGGGTCTCTTCTCTACCAGGGTCCCTATATTTTAGCAACTCTGACCCTATGAGAAACAGCCATGGCAGATGGGCCCCCTAGCTGGAGGGAGGTGGATGTGGTCCCTCCTCCATGGACCCATCCTCCTGGGGTGTCCTCACCTTTGTGGACCTGTATGAGCACAGACCCTGTGAAGGGCTACCTAGAGAAAGAGGAAACACCTTCTCTTCCCGAGGTTGTTTGGTGAAGCGCTTTGACACAGTTTTAAATTTGCTGCAACTCTAAGGCTGAGGGGGGAGAATTTTAAAAAACTAGAAAATAAAAAATGTTTAAAATGGTTGGGGTAATTCAAGAAATCCCGAAGGGTGGGAAAAGCTTTCTGCTCTGATACTGTGGTTTCTTTGGGGGTTGGGGAGGGGGTAGAGCACAAGCATTATCAGCTGGAATCCACAGGCCACACTGCCCTTTTCTGGGCTGGATTCCCAAGCATCCAGGAATTCCTGCCAGGGCCTGAGACCTGCTCCATGGCCCGCGGCAGCTGGGAGGGACACACAGGCTGCCTCGGCTGGACCAGAGGCTCTGAGTGTCCGGATGGATAGGCTGCAGGGTTCCAGGGGTTTGGCGGGCCCTATCTTATGATGAGCTGGAACTGATTATGGCCAAGCTGCCCACCCTCTCAGAGCCTCGGTTTTCTCCTCTGAAGCAAGGAGTCGTGGTGGGGAGTATATGGGACTTTAAGTTGGGGTCCAGGCCTGAGCCCTGAAGCAGGTCCTGAAGGAAGTGCAGGAGCTGCCCTCGTGAAGGGGAGGGGTGTGGAGGCTGGCAAGGTGTGTACAGTGGTTCAGAGGCAAGAGGGAGCATAGGGTGTTGGGGAACTGCGTCCAACGTGCCAAGGTTGGGGCAGGAGGCGGCCAGGAGTGCCTAGGCCCCGTGAGGCCTGGGGGGCCCAGCTGGGAGGAGCCTGGGCTTCATCCCACGGGCCATGGGGAGCCACAGAGGAGTGTGAAGGAACATACGCCTGGTCAGATAAGCTGCAGAGTCAGTAAGCCCCAAGGAGTGGGTGCCCTCCAGCAGGTCATGCCCACGTGGCCCCCGCTGCCCACAGAGCCTGGCCGTCCTCCTGGAGGGCTGGGTACAGGAAGGGGCCCCTCCGGGCTGTGCGCCTAGCCCTGCCTCCCTGCTTGCATACCTGGGAGCAGCTCCTGGCTCAGGGTGCGGCCACCCTTCCCGTTGCTGGCAGCCAGCTGTGTGGATGCGTGGAGCTGCTGTAGGGCCAGACACTCGGTCAGGACATCGGCCTCGGCATCAGGGCACATGTGCAGCTGGGGAGTGAGCAGAGAGAGAGAGGGTGTGAGCGCGAGACCACCTGCCCACCGGCAACCCTCGCTTTAGAGGACAGGGCAGGAAGGACAGTGGCCCCAGGGCACGACCCCTCCCTCACTGTACCTTAGTTTCCTCATCTTTCAAATGGAGCTAATTATGTACACAGCGAAGGTTGTGTTAGTTCAGGGCTGAGAAGCAGATGCTAAGGGAAGATTGAACATGCAAGGGTTTTAATAGGGAGAGTGCCTGTGTGAGAGAAAACAGGGAGAGCTGGGCAGGCTGGGAGAGCCGTCAGACCAAGGGAAGGAGGGAGGCAGAGGAAGCTTCCTCGACTGGGAGCCTAGGGACCAGGGAGTCCTCAGGGAGCCAAAGTCTGCTGGGAGTTAGGGGGGTCCAAGTCTCCCAGGAAGGGGTCTGGCCTCACATCCCCACAGGGCCTGCCGGGCTCGGTCTCTGGCTGGGAGCGCCTGCAGGAGGGGTGGCCTCGGCACAGACGCTGAGAGGGCATCAAAGTGCAGCAGCTGGGGCCTCCCAGGTAGCTGGAGCTCTGTGAGGCCCATTATCGGGGCTGCTGCCGGGGTGACCGATGCCATGGAGTAAGATACAGGGGGCGCGCGGTTAAGTGTCTCCTCTCTGGCCCTCCCCTCCCCTGCCCGTAATAAGCAACAATACCCCTCAGGCCAGGCTGCTGTGAGGAGGATGAGAGGATGGGCATGAACGCTTGTTGAAGGTGCTGTGTCAAGGGCTGGCTGGCTCCACTGGCGGAGTCCCCCAGGCTCACATGACAGTGGGCTCGCTGGGTCGATACCTGGCTTTGAGGGTGTTGGCTAAGAGTACGTTTGGGCGGGCAAGTCTTTGGCCAACAGCCCTCAGCTGTCCCTAAAGACAGACTTGAGCTCGACACCTCAGACCATCTTCACGTCTCCAGATGGGGCCAGATGGGCACAGAGAGGGGCTGGTTGGGGCCCTCGGGCAATGGGTGGGGGTGGCATGCACCAGGATGGGAGGGCCGCTTCTCCCAGGGAAATCCCAAAGCTGACCATCAGAATTCTGAAGATTGACTTGTCCAAACCCTCATTTTATCTGGGACGAAACCGACCCAGAGAAGGCAAGAGCCTTGTCGCATGTCACACAGCAGCTGCGAGTCAGCCCTGAGGGTTTTTCTACCCTCTCAGGCCAGCTGGGCCAGCACCCAGGCTTGGGGAAGGCATGCCCAGCCTCCCGATGGGCTCTCGGCTCCCTGACCCAGCAGCTGTTTTCCATGTAAGTTAAGTTTCTGGCAAAAGAGGGCCAAGGCATGTTCTTACAGACCGCAATGTCGATCGGATTAGGAGCAGCGGGAGAGGAGAATTAAGGAAGAAAAGCATTTCTAATTCTCTCTGAAACGCAGCAGGGCTGCCAAAGAGCTGTCATAATACAAGGGTCGCTTTACCCAGAAAGATACATCATCCCCGATGGCTTTTAATGGATGCTTATTGTTGGGAAGTTTGCAGATCTGCGGCCCCAGGTCCCTGGGGCTCAATGCAAGCCAAGCACAGGGCCTGGGAAAACCAGGGCAGGATTCTGGTCCTCGGGCACCAGTCCGCTTGGGACGGAAGCCCCCCCCTGGTGTGGAGCCTGGGCCATTCCCTGTCCCTGCCCAAGCCCCTCAACCTGAGAGCACTGGAGAGAGCTTGGCCCTGGAAGCAGATGGGTCTGGCACTGTCACTCCCACACTGAACAACTCTGGGCAGATTTGTTACCTCTCTGAGCCTCAGTTTCCACATCTCTAAAATGGGGGGAAAATTGCCCACTTCCTAGTTATAGTGAGGGTTACAGTGAGGACTAGATGAGATACAGTCTGTGAAGCACCAGGCTCATCTCTCCTTTCTCAGGGTGAACGTGTGTTCACGGCGAGCTCGTGGCCCATGCTGTGGACATGTCCCTTCTCTGCTCTACTGCTTCCAGGGGCTCCCAAGCCTGCCTGTTCCCTCCTCATTGTCTTTGCCACTGAGGCCTGCTTGCTTCTAGCACGCCATCTCTGTATACACCCATCCCACAGACTACAACAGTCTATTTCTCCAGCCTCTAGGCCTTTCTCTGCTTTATTCATGCCGTATCCACAGGTCTGAGAACAGTGCCTGGAGGACAGGAGCTGCTCCATAAATCTTGCCGAACAAATCAATGGGCTCTTCCCCCTCTGTCCTCCTCTGTCACGCTCATGTCCCCAGATTGGCCCCTGGTGTTTCTCTTCCCCCCCCATACCCTCCCTGGCACTCAAGCACCCGTGGTCCCGGTGGTCCTCAGGAGATTTGGGTTAAACCCAGCGGCTCACACACCGCCTGTCCAAAACAGAACCTGCTGCTTTCTTCTGCAAACCTGCTTCTTTCTTAGATTCTCTTTCCTGGTGAAGGGGACCACCACCCATCCGTCCATCCTGCCCCCAAACGTCTGACACTGATGCTCCTTCTGCCAGCACCCCCACTGCCTAGCCAAGCAGTCGCCAAACCGAATCCCCTCCCACCTTGCCCCGGGTCAGCCCCCACTGTCTCCCCTGCTCCCCAGCAGTGGCCTCCCTGCCTTGAATTTCCCTCCAACCACCTCGACCCATTCATTCTCCACTAGGCCCCAGAGCCATCTTTCAGGGTGACACGTCCCTTATTTGCTTATAACCCCTCGATGGCACCCCCTGTCCTCAGCCCAGACTCCTCTGCAGGGCTTTGGGCTGTCCTGTTGCCCTGTCCCCACCGCCTCCCCTCCGTGTGGCTTGCTGCTCAGCTCCGAGACAGGTAGGGGGCCCACTGGTCCTCACATAGTGATTTCAGCTTCAGTTGCTCTCTTGCGCACCATCTTCACCGGCCCAGTGCTTACTCCTTCTTCAAGACTTAACGACAACACCCACCGACTTGTGTTCTGAACTTTTACTTTGGCCAAGTACTGCTCAAAACCCTTGACATAGATTTACTCATTTAATCCTCATGACAACACTTTAAAGCAAGTCCTCTTTGCCCCATCTGACAGCTGAGGACATGAAGAACAAAGGCGCTAAGACGCGTGCGTGCCCGAGGCCATGGGGCTAGTAGCGGTGAGCCCGCAGGCTGGCCAGAGCGCACACCACTGCCCCACCCCTGGCCCCATGTCACTTCTTCCACGACCCTCCCATTCCCACCCTGACGGGCTAAAGCCCCTTCTCTGTGCCCTGTTCTCTGCACACGTCTATTGCAGTCTTTGTCATATCTCTTTATGTCTGTCTCTCACTGCCAGGTCCCCATTGAAGGTGGGGACCGTGGTTTTGTATTTTTGCATCCTTGATGCTTGACATCAAATATTTATAAACAAGCCATGGCCAGTGGGCAGATGGATGAGAGAGGAGCTGGTGGACAGTCTGTGGGTGGATAAATGCCCGCTGGCTGAGGGTGAGGAAGTACAGATCTTCCTCAACTTATAATGGGACTACGTCCCCAATAACCCATTGTAAGTTGAAAATACCACAAGTCAAAAATGCATTTAATACACCTAACCTACCAAACACCATAGCTTAGCCTCACCTACCTTAAATGTGCTCAGAACACTTACACGCACACAAAGCCTATCTTATAATAAAGTGTTGAATAGCTCATGTAACATATTGGATACTGTCCTGAAAGTGAAAAACAGAACGGAGGTCTGGGAACAGAATGGCTGTTAGCGTATCAGCTGTTCACCCTCGTGATCGTGCAGCTGACTGGGAGCTGCGGCCACTGCCGCTGCCCAGCATCACGAGAGAGGATCTACTGCACATCACAGGGCTGGAAAATGATCAAAATTCAAAATTTGAAGTATGGTTTTTACTGAATTTGTAAAAATACCATCGTACCATCATAAAGTTGAACAATTGTAAGTTGAACCATCATAAGTCAAACCATCGTTAAGTCAGGGACTGTCTGGACACTTGGGCTGGTGGGAGGCAGATGGAGGGCAAGGGACAGCGGCACCCTTGGGTGTGGAAGGCTGAACGCACGCAAGCAGTGTGCCTTGTACCTGCCTTGATGCTGGACGGGAGGCCGGGTGGGGGCATCTGCAGAGATGGACCTGGAACGGAGCCCTCTTACCTTCTTACGCACCTGCTGCTCTTTGGCTGAATGGGCCTTCACGTGCTTGCGGAGGGAGCTGGGGTCTGTGTAGCGCTTGGAGCAGCCAGGGATCTGGCAGGCGTACGGCTTCTGTAACATCAGAGGGCAGAGTTGGGGTGAGTGAGGGTCCACCTGCCAGGCCCAAGGTACCGCTGCGTGGCCTGCAGTGGGGAGGACGACTGGGCAAGGGGCGGCTGCAGGCTCACACCCTGTCCCTCCCTCCGTGTCCTGGGCCAGGAGGGGTCTGACTCAGCCAGGCCTGCCGATGGGTGCAGGGAAGGTGCCTGGCCTGGCGGTGAAGGAGGGGGTTTGTGTCTCCATTCTACCCTCATGCTGGGACCTCAGGTAAGTTGCCTCCCCTCTCTGAGTCTCACTTTTCTCCTCTGCATAATGGGGCCAACTGAGTTCTAAGGATTCTTTCTTTCAGCTCTAACACTAGCTCTGAGAAAATATACCCTTTGGGGCTCATGGCTGCAGAGAAGCAGCAAGTAGACAAAGAGTAAAGTGAGGTGGCTGCCTTGGAGAGGAGGAGGAGGAGTAGGGCAGGGAGATGGGGGAGGGGGGACAGCACAGGGCAAGGCGGGCACAAACATGGAGCCGAGCTGCACAACGGCAGGGCCTGGGCTGGGAGCCACTGACCAAAACTTGCCGTGGGTCCAGAATCACAGGTCCGTGACCCAACAATCACGGGAGACCAGAGGGAACTGGATCTCAGACACAGCCCTGGGGAGGCTGTGCCTCCATCTGTGCCCTTTGCGTCCCTTCCCCTCAGAGCCCCGTCCCTCCTCTAGAACGAATCCATGCCCACCACCTCCCCTAGTTCCTGTCCAGACCCCACCCTGCTCTCTGCGCCTCCAACCTCCCCTCACACTCACAGCCAGAGGGCCTTTCTCACAGGCCTGGCCATGCTCTCACCTTCTAACCCCCCTTGGCTCCCTGGTGTCCTTGGATACAGCCCACGTCTGGGCACTGATGGCCCTTTGTGACTTGGGCCCTGCTTGAGTCCTCACCCCTCCTCCTGCCCCTGCACACCCACCGCCCAGCCCTCGTCACCTCCTCTCCAACCTCTCCTCGAGTCTTCTTCCCACTGCCGCCTCCCGAGCTGCCACAGGCAGCGCTGTCCACCTGCGCTGCTGGGTCTGTTCAGTAGTGAGTTTTCCTCAGGAGAGGCTCCCTTCTGATTCATCTCAGGCCCCAGGGTCTGACCCAGGGCAGGGACCCTCTGGCTCTAATTGAATTCTGAGCTCTCTGTAGGGGCCTCCACAAGACCTTGCTTGGGGACTCCAGCTGCTACTTGAAGTCCCTAAGGCGCCCTGTTTTCAACACATCTAGTGGCTCCGATTTCTCGGGGCCTTCTGGCCTCCAGCGACTGCAGGGGATGTCATGGGGAGGGGACGTTCGGAGGTGATGCCTATGTCCCCGTCAGACACGCCCACGGGAACTGCCCCCTAAACCTCAAGGTGAGTCAGCCCTGCTGGACCTCGTGGGGAGGGGGAAGCAGAGAGAGACGGCCATACCTTGGTGCTGCCACGGAGAGTTGCCAGGTTAAAGAAACGGAGGAGAGCAAAAAGAGAGAGACAGAGCAGTGAGAGGCTTGCCTTGCTGAAAGGAAGGTATGGGCGGGAGGGTGGAAGGCAGAACTCAGACCTGTCCCCACACAACCACACGGAGACACAGACACAGACCAACACGCTACAGGGTCCCTCTCACACAGGCCTGCTCCCTACCCCAACATATGCGCGCGTGCGTGCGTGTGCACACACACACACGCACACACACACATAGACACACACTTTCTCTCATGGGCCCTACCCTGCCCTGCCCCAGGCCCGGTCCCCTGGGGACACTGATACAAATCCACACGCTTTTGTCAAAAAGCAAACAAACAGAGCTCCGTGTGTGCAGGCACCCTCGCCTGGAAAGAGGGCACAAGGCCCATCTCTGTGTTTGTTTTTCCAGGGCCTGACGTGTGTAGAACATTCCTCTGGCCCAGCTCCCTCATGAGCCCTCAGGAAACCCTGTGGCTGTCCCAAGCAGAAGCCAAGGCCCGGGCCTGGAGTCCCCACACCAGCTCCGAAGCCTCGTTAACAGCAGGACGCTCACGGCCGTGCTGTGAGCATGGAGCACCTCACAGCGCCCTCACCTACTGAGTCCCCAGAGTGCAGGCCCTGCGGGCGGGGCTGGCCACCCACATCTCCTTTCAGTCTCACACCCACCCCGGGAGAAGCATCCCCGCTCTGCCGATGAGGATATCGAGGCTGATGCTTTGCCCAAGACCTCACAGTGAGTGGAGTGCCCATGACACTCTGCTAGGGTGCCCCCTCCCTTCTGCAGCCCTGAAGGGTCCAGGGAAGTGGGCAAAGGAGAGATTATCACCCGCTTCTTCCCTATAAGGAAATGGAGGCCAGGGCAGGATGGTCTGTGGCGGTCGGGACATGAACCCTACATGGAGTGCCTGGGACATGGCAGGATTTAGTCAGCATTCAGTCAGTGAGTCATAGGTCAGGAAAGGAGGGACTCAAGTTTGCTGTGCAGATCCTGTGTCTGGGCTCCACATCTGTCACCTCAGTTGATCCCCTACCCCTCTCATGTGAGGTAGGTGTTTGAGGAAACTGAGGCCAGAGAGGATGGGTGGCAGTCCTCGGACCTCCGGGACCAGGTGGAGGGCCAGGGTTAGAACCCAGGCTGGTTCTCTCCAGTCTGTCCCACTGCTTTCCTGCCCATGGAGAGAATCCCATGTTCTCTGGTGTCAGAGGGGAGCTGGGGACACGACTGGGTCCTCTCTGGAAAACAAGGCCCAGCCTACATGGGGCTGACCCAATGGGCCTGAGCCTTGGGTGCTGGGAAAGCAAACTAGCCACGGGGGGGTCCGCCTGCATGTCTCCATGGGGCTGGAGAACGTGGGGGCTGCGCTTGGTGGCTGCACCTCCCGGGCTTGACCAGGACCTTCTGGGGAGATGCAGGCCTGAGACAACCCTGCGGGCTCATTCTGGGCCTGACCCAACCCAGCCCTCGGAGCTCTGTTCACACACCAAGTTGGGGCCAGAGGCGTGTTGCTTTGGGGCTGGGTCCAGGAAGTGCAGTAAGGGGAAGGGAGGAAGGGGGTGAGTCAGGGTAGGTGACCCCGAGATGCTGGAGGGACGTCGCCCGGGGGGAGGAGGGTACAGAGAGGCCTTGTGCTGTTGAGGCTGCCTTGTGGCCTCTGGGAGATGTAACCAGGGTGCTGGGGCACAAGCCATGCCTCTCAGGGCCGGGACAGGTGCCAAGGGCCCCAAGGGCTGGGCATGTGAGGAGGTAACGAAGGCAGAGGGATTTGTTAGCATACCTCCTCACTTCATGTCCCCAACCCCCGTGACAGTGAGCCTGAGAGGGGAGGGGTGGGGACAGCGGTCGGGCTCAGGTTGGTGGGGAGGGCTCTCCCTTCCCACCCTCTCCCCTCGGCTCTTCTCCCCTTTTCCAGCAAGGGGCACCGGACTTGGGGTCAGGCAGACTGGGTGGCATCCCAGCTCTGCCACTTACCAGCTGTGTGACAGTCAATGACTTCATCTCTGACTTTGTTTCTTTGTTTACAGGATGGGGATAGGCCCCTACACCTTGTGGTTTGTCACTAGGATTAAACTGGGGGACAGTGTGTGTGATATTAGGGGAGAGGGGAGATGTGTAGAATATTCTGCCCAGGGCCTGGCCTGGCCCCAAAACCTGACTTCCCTGCTATTTTCTGCTACCCACTTCCCCCATCTTTTTTGGGTCTTGGTTTTCCCAGCTATAAAACCCCAGAGGGCCTCTAGCTCTGACCTCTATTGTTATGTGGCTTCCAACTTACCCTGGAGGGGTCAGTCACCCTCCTGGGCCTCTGTTTCCTCATCTGTATGTCTGTATACTGGACAGGCTGGGCTGGACGGCCACTCAGGTCTCCCAGTCCCCGACCAGCAGAGTTCCCCAAACATTTGCACAAAATGCAGAGACACAGGCCAGTGGCCCAGACGTGGAATCTGGCTACGGACCCGTCTCCTGCTGCACATGGGGGCTGGGGGTCTCCCAGGCTGGGTGCATCCCATCACATAGGCCCTATGAGACTGGGGTGAGGCCCAGTTCTGAGTCAGCTCTGCCACCTTCCAGCTGAGTAGTGAAATGCCCAGAGCCCCGCTTCCCTCATCTGTCAAATGGGCTAGTGACCCCCTGACTGGCAGGGTCACTGTGAGATCGTGGGAGACGATGTCCTAGGAAGTGCTCTGCTAACCGCTGAGGTCTGTATGCACAGGAGAGAATGCTTGGACCGATGTCATGGTGGAGCTGCGCGTTATCACACTGGCACAGACAAGGGAAAGGAGGTGGACACACGGGCATCTGGGGCCCAGGCCACTATTCCAGGGGCCTGGAGTCTTAGGCCCTGCTCACCTCAACTCCTCACCCACCGTGCCCGGGAGATACAGAATGGCCCTGGAGAGCCTCTGGCCTGTCTCCATGGAGGGGGTGGGTGGGAAGAGCAGGGAGGACCTGCTCTGGGGGTGACTGACAGGCCTGGGGATAGGATGCAGGATGTGAGCCCACCCTCTCAGTGCGGCCCACACTAGTGCCTGGGCCGGTACCCCTGGGCTAAAGCAGTGGTTCTCAACTAGGGGAGAGTTTAATTCCTCCTCCCCGGGATTTTTGGCAACGTTGAAGGACATTTTTAGTTGTCATAACTGGGAAGTGGGAGATCACTCCTGTCTAATGGATAGAGGCCAGGGATACTGCTAAACATCCTATAATGACAGTACTTCCCTCTCCCCGCAAAGAATCGTCCTGCTCAAAATGTCAACAGGGCTCAAGGATGAAGGCAGGGTTTCTGCCTGGAGCCGCCTGCTGCCCTGCATAGGCAAGTGGGGGCAGAGTGCGCGTCCTCCAACCCCACCCTCGGCCTCTGCCCTCGGGCCTACCGTGTCGAGGTGGGTGCGCTGGTGCTTGGCGCGGTCGCTGGAGTTGCTGAAGGCCTTCTGACAGCCCGGGTGCTGGCACAGGTATGGCTTCTCGCCCGTGTGGCTCCGCAGGTGGATCTTGAGGTTCTCCAGCCTCGAGAAGGCCTTGCTGCAGCCCTCAAACTGCAGGAAAGGCTGGTGAGGGGTGCTCTGCAGCCCCCGGGAGGCCCACCGCCCAGCCTGGAAGTGGGCCCCAGCATCCTCTGCCCCCCAACCCCCTGACCCTGCCAGAGGCCTCCAGCTGCCCCAGTTCAGCTCCCCATGAAGTGCTCAGGACCCAAACTCTATCTGGGAAGCCCTGGTGGGTCCAGAAAAAAATACACCCCTGACTTACAAATGGCCACTAGGGCTTGAGAAAAAAGTGGTCTTTCCAACACTGGATCTGGACAGGTTTGCCCTCCATCGGCATCTGGAAATAACGTGCTGCTCTAATGGCAGCACTGCCCTGAATGGACAGGATGTAGGTACACATCTATTGCAGACAGCCCTGGATTTGGAACCCAAGGCCTGGATGTGAGTCGGGCTCTGCCCCAGTGAGGCTTTGGGCAGTGCCCTTGACCTCCCTGTGCCTTATTTCCTTGCCTACAAACTTAAGACCGTGTGGCCACCACTCCGGGCTGATATGAAGGTCCCAAGGGGTAGGACACTGACTGTCAGAGGGCTTTGCCCACCTGGAACACAGCATCAATGCTGACTGCTGTCAGAACAATGACCACATTTGTAAACTCAGTGTCTCTGATTTACCATTTGGCCATTTATCTGTTTAACATCCACCAAGTATGCACTAGGCCCCATGCCAGGCAGTGGGCATTCAGTAGGTACAGCACAGACATGTGATGCCCCTGGTCAGGGTGGGGATGAGCAGAGAGCAACAAATACAGTGCCGATCCCAGCAGCCTCTGCCCAGCTCCCATCTCTCTCCCCAGAATCCTCTAACTTCAAACTCCTCCCTCCTTACTCTCTACACAGCTACCCCAGGAGCCTCTGGTGTAGGAAAGGGACCCTGTTGCTTCCGCCTTAAGTCCTGCAGGCCTGGCATTCAAACACTCAGCCCGACACACGTTCCAGCCCCTCTTGACTCCCCACCAGAAGCTTGAAACAGCAGGGGTCCTCCAGGCAATTTCAAGCCTTTGTTCTAGAAAGGTACTCAGCAAAGAATGTCCTATCTCGTAACAGTGCATCCAACCCCCTTCAGCCTTCAAAATCCTTCAAACACTGCCCGCCGGAGCACGCCCTAGTCCTGGTGTGACTGGCTCCTTCTCCCCACTGTCTGGCCGCCATTCCCACGGTGCTCGCTGTGGGCGGGAGGAGGAGCTACACCGGCCCACCCCTGCTCCATCCGTCCAGGCGTGGTGCCGGGTGTTTAACCGCACAACCGTGAAGTGTGCGGCCTCAATGTCCCCACCTCAGAGACAGAGGCTTCCAGGGGTGATCACAGTGTTGGGACAAGATGCAGGCCACATCTGGGCCAAAGCCCAGGTGGCTACTCTGTGCCCGCTGCCTTCCCAGGGCAGGGGGGCAGGGGGAGGTGACCCTTGAGGAAGAAGAGATCGGGGAGGCCGGGTTTCCTCTCATGAGCCATTGGTTCCATCCCTCAGGCCAGGGCAGACGTCAGAACAAGGACCCAGAGACAACGGTCTGGGGCGGGCTCTCCTGGAGCCTCTCCCTTGAAGACCCGGCCACAACTGCGGGCCGTGCTCTGCTGGGGCTGGTCCCAGGCAAGCTTCCCGCAGCTGGGTTTTAGAAGCTGTTCCGCTTCCTATTTCCAGATGTTATGCCTCTTCCGTGCATCGAAACCAGAAGGAAATCCTGTGTGGGGAGTAAACAGGCCACAAGCCACGCCCCCCTTGCTCTCCTGCAAGGCCGGTGCCAGGTTCGCCCACAGTGAGGTGGGGCAGCGGCTGAGGAGCAGGCTGCCTCTGGGCTCCCAGCCGGTCCCTCTGTTCCTCTCTGGCCCGAGCCGGGAAGGTGGACATCTGGGGCGGAGGGGCAATAACCCCTCACGGGCCGCGTGCCGCTCCTGACTTTGCAGGGTCCGCCCGACTCTGGAGATCCATATATCGTCTCCCTACCCGGTCTGTGCGCCTATCTGGCCAGCCGTCTGTCTCAGCACCGTTGCCCCCACCCCCATGCCTTTGTTCGGGCTGTGCCCCTCCTGGGACACCTTCCCTTCCAATTCGCTGACAATTCAATTCATACACTTTTCACGATCTGCAGCTTGGTGTTCGCGGTCTTCCAACACGGCTGGACGCCTCTCCCATCTGCATACACCCCACACGTTATGCTGTAGCCACACAGGAGTGATCAGACCCCGAACGTGTCGGGAACTTGAATGCCCCCAGGCCTGCTGGAGCTGTTCCCTTGGAATGGAACGCCTTGCCTTCCTTCACTCACTTAGCAGACATCTACTCATGGTGCCCAAGCACCACCTCCTTGGAGAAGCCTCTGCCAACCTCCTGCTCCTCCTCGGTCACACCCTGAGCTGTGTTGAGGTTTTCACTGCACACCCTTTGCCCTTTCTCCATGCCTCCAGGCTAAGGGTTTGGGAGTTCCCTGCGGGCAGGGCTAGCATCTCACTTATGGGGCAAAGGGTGAGTTAGAAATGTGATCCAATGGTGGGTAAGAATAGGGGTTCTGGAGCCTAGGGGTGCACACGCCTCCCTCGTGTTCATCAAGGTACCCCACACCTGCGCGTGTGCGCTGTGCCCATGCCATGCCTAGGTATGCCCAGCTCATCCTGCCCACACCTACCCCATTGGAACTTCCCAGAGCTGAGTCCCAGGCTGGCCAGGGCACCATGATGGGAGACCCATCCCTCAAGGTAGAACCAGAGGTAGCAGCAGGTGGGGTAGCAACTGCCCCATCAGGACAGGTCTGGGACGAGGATGTTGCAGGGACACCTGGCAGAGCAACGCCCCCATCAGAGCCAGCATCCCAGGCATGCCAGGGCCTTGAGGGGAGATGGGCTCTGCCTGCAGCTGCTTGCCAAGGTCCCCGCGACCCTCCCCCTTTAACAACCCCAGAGATGGGCTAACAGAGGCAGAGAGAAGAGGACGGAATGCTCGTGGGTTCAGCACCTGTGCGCTCACTCTGCTAGGCCTGGTAATGTCCCTAGTGTGATCGAGTATCCTCTCCATAGCCCTCGGGGCAAATATCTCTCCCACTGTCAGGAGCCAAGCCTCGGGGGAATCAGCACAACAGTTACAGACATGGACCCTGGTGTGGGACGACCACGGCTTGTGTCTTGTCTGCTCCACTTGTGAGTGACCCGAAGTGAGTCCCTTCAGTTCTTTGAGCCTGTTTCCTCATCGTAAAACTGGGTGAGTTCTACCAACCTCAGAGGGTGGCTGTGAGGACTACACAGTAAGTGCTTATCTTGGAACCAGGTTCTTGCTCAATACCGTCATTGTAGCTATTATTTAGGATCACAGAGCAGGTAAGTAGTGGAGTGGCATTCTGCCTGGGGTGGCAACTCCCGGGCCTGCTGGCCCTCTGCAGAGTTGGAAGGGTGCGTGTGTATGTGTGTGTGTGTGATGTCCCGCTGGGCATGGTGGGCTCTCAAGTCCCCCCAAAGTCCTGTTTCTACTTCTCACTCCTTAACCCCTCACCTCACTCCCCATCTTCCTCCTCCAGCCTGACATCCAGACTAACCTTCTCAACACACCCTGGGCTCTCCAGCCCGTGGGCTCAGGCATATCAAAGGGGTGTCAGCCTGCTCCTGGGGCCTGGAGCAGGCTGGGGACTGGGCAACAGTCTGGAGGGGCAGGTGCCCCAGCACCTCCTGTGATGGGGAGTTATCCCAGTGCTGTCCTGGCTCCACCTCCAAGGAACAGGTGCCCTGGACAGGTCTGCTCCCCCACCAAGCCCCCCATCTGTACCCTGGGGAGCCAGGACCTGGCAGGGCTCACACAGTGGTGGAAGGGCCTGGTCTGGAAGCCTAGATCTGGGGCACCTGAGTTTCTCATGAGTCCTTCTCTGCTGCCTTACAGCTGGCAGCTTCATCAGACAGCCCCCAAGACCCCTCCAGCTCTAATGCTTTATGAGTCTATTTTTAAATTGTAAATCTAACCAGGTCACCCCTGCTCAGGACCCTCCAGGGCTCGTTGTGCCTTCTGACATCCGGTCAACCCCCTCAGGCTGGCATTCAATGCCCTCCACGGTCTGGTGTGTCAGAGCCTGGGGTGAAGGGTTCAAACTTGGAAAGCAGACGGCTCTGTAATCTTGGCAAGTCAGTGCCCTCTCTGTGGCTCAGTTTCTTTCTCTGTAAAATGAAGATGCGAGGAAGCAGCTCACAGAGTTGTGGCAGTGGGGCAATGTGCATATCTGCATGTCACGCAAGACATCAATGTTGTCACTGTTATCATGGTGGTGGTGGTGGTGTCTTGCCCTGAGGGAGGACACTCCTGTGGGGCAGGTTTTACTGACCCCAGAAGTAAAGAACAGGAGGCCCTGGTTGACGTGTTTGCCATTGATTGGTGTGGCCCTAAAACTCTTTCCATGCCAAGCCCGTGGAGTACCCTTTGGGCACCTCCAAAGAGAGTGAGGCTGCCTTTTGGGAAGGGAGTGGCTTGAAGGGGCCCCACGCACTGACTGTGTGGGGTCTGGGGGGGGCAGCAGGGAGAGGTGCCCCACCGCTGCTGTGTCATGGGGGTACAGACGCTGCCAGAATGGAAACATGGGTCTTATTGGAACAGAAATGGAGTCGACGGGCACATCCAGGCTTTGGGTCTCAGTTTGCTTGAGGGGGGTGGAGGATGGGCCTTAAGGCAATGCTATGGTGACCCAAGGGTGTAATGATGCTTCCGCAGGGTCTGCACCCCACGGGGTACACGCTAGGGTGGGGCCTTCCTGACATTCCTCCCCCAACACTCCAGTCTCCGGAGGTTCTAGGGCAGATTTTGCCCTGCACAGGCCCCTCCTCTCTGTTGTCCATGTCCAGGTGTATAGCCTGCAGAGCACACCTCCTGGAACAGCCCTGCTCCCATTGCAAGGGGGCAAGGAGGTGTAATTGCCCCCACTGTGCCAGAGGGCACCGAGCCTGGGCTCGGCTGCAGTCAGAACTGCCGTCTCTTCTAGAAAGAAGTGACCCATCCATCTTCAACACAAGGTAGCAATGTCAGACAAACCCTACAGCTCTGAAAGTCACTCGTGTGCCCCAAGTGTGGAGTCCTGGGATCAAAACATCCCCAAACTCACCTGCTCCAGAATGAATCACCACCCCATGGGTTTGAATGAAGGGACCCTCAGAAACTCCCATTTCTACTTCTAGATCTCCTTCCCTTCCTCCCCTTCATTCTGGCTCAGCAGATTCTTAGCTGTTTCCAGAATATACACCACCCCTCCAATTCTGCCTATGCCCTCCACTCTGTTTGTCCACAGAAACTGCCCTGTGCAACCATTCACATGGCCCAGCCAACGGTGCAGCACAGGGCTATTCACTTGGGGAACTCTGGTGCCACTTCTGCTGGTTGGACTCCCCGGCCACTGACCTCCCACCTTCCACCTGGACGCTTGAGCCAGAAACCTGTTCCTTCCTCCCTGGCCCCTGCATCCAACCATCTGCTAAGCCAGGGAAATGAAACCTCTTAAACATCTTTCACATCCGCCCACTACTCTGGTCCACACCCCAGCACTGCTTACCAAGGTGACTGTACCAGCCATTCTGCCTCCACCCTCCCCTCCCAATTCATTCCCACATGATATCCAGTATCTAGAACAAAGACAGAAGCCTATAGGTGTGTCTGAGCCCCCTTTCCCCGCCACCCCCGCTCCCACCCCCGCTCACACCCTGCATGGCTCCCCAGTGCCTCGGCAAGTACAAACCCTCACTCCAGCATTCTGGCTGGTGCGACCTGGCCCTGGTAATGGCTTGGGGATGTCTGCCCTCTCCACCCCCCCCACCACTGCGTTTCAGCATCAAATTGGCCTGGGTTCAAATCCATTCTTCCGAACTGGATGACCTGGGCAAGTTCATTTCACTTGTCAGAGCTCAGGTGCCTTATCTGTAAATGGGGGCATCCACTTGGGCACACCTGGGCACATGGTGGGTGGGTGCTCTCTGTGAACCACAGGGTATATGCAGCATCCTGTGGCCAGAGCCCTGATGCCATCTGTGTGCATCCAGAGGATTACCCAGGCACCTCTTATTCGGGATGAATTTGCAACACATCAGTTCACATAACCAAACACAACAGATTTATCCGGCCAGAAGCCCAGGCTCACATGCCATGGGCAACAGAGAGGGTCACTACTGTGGGTAAGGCGTACATGAAGAGGGGAGAAGGAAGAGAAGAGATATCTAACAGTCTAGAAAAATGTAAGAGTGAGTGCTAGGTTTTTCTTATTTACTTAGAAGGCATAAACATTAAAATATGTACTAAGATGAAACTGGGGTGAATTCAGAATGACCTTAGTGACTGGGTGACACCCTCTCAGTCACCTATCAGGAGTCGGGAGCCATGTGTGTTTTGCGTGGTACTTTGTTTAATTGTGACAACATGCTCTTCTGGTGAGGCTCCTTTCTAGCGCCACTCTGCAGATGAGGAAACTGAGGCTCAGAAAAGTGACATCACTGGCCCTCAGTGATGTCACACAGCCAGTAAGTGGCAGAGCTGGGACTGGATCTGAGGTCTGGCTGATGTGCAAGGCTGTATATATGTGTCCCTAACTGCTCTGGCTACCGCCTCAGGGACCCCTACAGAAAGCACCAAAAACAGACTGGTACTCGGGAACTATGACCGTGATTTCCAACTGGGCTCACATCCTGGGTTCCTTCCCAGGCAAAATCAGGCCCAGCCCTGGATGCAGAGCTGATGCTGGGCAAAGGGGACACCCTCCTTCCTCCCGGTGCCTCCAAGAGGAGAGGCCACCACACAAAGAGGAAAGCCGAGGCGACACAGCAGAGAAGGGCGAGCCCGGCTGAGGCACAGAGTCTTGAAAGGCCCAGTTCCCACATGTGGGGCGTGTTACAAAAGAAGATTCAAATAACGGGGGAAAATACCCCGGGAACCATGAAGCCCTAGACCATCTGGAGTTTTATAGTAACAGGCAGGGGAAAATCAGAACCTAATTGAAAAAAGTCCACTGCAATCCATTACCGCTGCATGCAGCTCACAGAACCAAGGGCAGGAGATGAAAGACTGAGAGGAGCCGTCCCGGGAGCTGGGGAGGGGACTCCCTCTTCCCTTCCAGACCAAGCCCAAGGACCCTTCAAACTCTGGCTGGGGGAAGGAGAGGGCACTGGGTCTGGCATCAGCATCTGCAGGGCTGGGGCTCACGCCACTCAGCAAGCTGCCGTCTCTGAGCCTTTCTCGCACCTGTGAAAGGGCAGAGCGAGTTCATTCAGGGCAGCCCCGGCACGGAGCCAGCTGGTGCCGGACATGCCTGTTCTCTCCCTCTGGGCCCTGGGGGATGATCAAGGGCCCTGTGTCACATGTGAGGTGTGGGACATTGTGCCACAGGCCGAAGGCCGCGAGGTCTCGCAGACAGAAGTTTGTGCCAGGGCCTCGCCACCGACCGCCACGAGCTTGGGCAAGTCATGTCCCACCTCTGCCCTCATTTTTCTCCTCTCTAAAATGGGGCCACCACAAACGGCTGCTAGAAGTAAATAAAAGGACATGCCCAGCACGGGACCTGGCACACAGCGGTCCCTGAGGAATGTCAAGTTTCCTCCCTGTGGCTGACATGGGCCAAGGAGGAGGGAGGCCCTTTTCTCATGCTCTGGCTAAGGATCTGGACACAAAGGGCAAGGAGGAGGTTTGGGGGAACAGGGCACACGGGTGGGGGCAGGGGAGGAAATGCCTCCAGTTTTGGCCTTTGCCAGTGACTTGCTTCTAAACAAACACATTTCTGGTTTAAGGGTAAAATATATTGGGTTTCAACAGTCTGGCAGGCCATTCGGGGATCAACTTTTCATTTTCGTACAAACTTTTAACCTACTTTACAACAGTGATTTGGATGGGAGAGCTGCACGGTGCCAGATCCTTCTCCAAGATGTCAAATAATTCTGTGTTTGGCCAGCTTGAAAGGCCAGCCAGCCGGGAGCTGAGGTCCATGCCTCACCCTGCACCCCGGGAGGTGCAGGGTGCGCCCTGCACCCCTGCACTTACTGTCCTCTGAACCTCATGGGTTTTCCACGAGGGTCTTCTCAAGGCCTTGTGCTTCGAGGGTCCTCGGAGGTAGGTGGAGGCAATAAGGGGAGGGACACATGTGGAGAGTCCTGGGAGGTGAGGCTGGATGGCACTGGCCTGGACTGTGCCCTGTGAAGGCTGTGAGGGTCTGGTCCAGCCTCGGGTACCTAGTGCCGTCTGAGTGAATGAATGAACGGGCAGATGGGGGCAGGAGGGAGACCATGACTGTAACAGCAGCTATCACATTTACTAGGTGGGGGACTGGGCCAAACTCTCCCTAAACACGTCTCCTTAGTCCCATTAACCAGCATGACAGGTCCCCTTGTTACAGAGGCAGAAACTGAGGCCCAGGGAGTTTATGTGAGAGAGACCCCGAGCTCATGAGGGATGGAGCCTGGGTTTGCCTCCAGTGCCCTTCTGTGCCTAGGCCCACTCTTGTCCTAGGCAGCCAGGACCGAGGGGCGCCATGAGATCCAAGGCGAGCGCCTCTCAGCTCTCTAGGCCTTCACGACCACCTAGAGAAGCTGGAGGCACACAAAAGGCAGAGAGAGACTGGGCTAGGGGGCCACAGGCCTCCTTCCCAGAGCCGGTCAGACTGGGCCTGCCCTTGGGAGGAGATTTCTCAAGCTAGCGAGGTGCAGGCTGGAGATTCCCCAACTCTTCCTCACCAGGACTGCGCTGGAGGCTCTGGGCTGGGCCCTTTTCCAGCAGAAAGTCCCTGTCTGGGCAAGAAACAGGTTCCTGTGCCCAGCCAGAGAGAGCCAAGAGGGCTAGGCCACCTTTCCAGCGTATGCAGAGCCCCCCAGAGTAGGAGGTGCACGGGGAGGTTGAGTCTGTTCACCAGTAGACAGGTGGGATCCAGGGGGCTCCCTGTGCTGGCACATGGCTTGAGGTGTGGAGAGAGGCTCGGCTAGGGGCCAGGGCCCAGCAGAAGTCAGACTGCGCAGAATGGCTGACACACCCACACACACATAGCAAGCCACCAGCTGCAGACCCAGAAATGCAGACACACACACACTCTGACACCTCTTCTGCCAACCAAGCCACACATCAAAGACACAGAACCCCAGGACACCAACACACAGTGCGCGTGCGTGTGCGCACACACACACACACACACACACACGGTCATGACTCATGCCACACACACAGGCCAGCACACACACACACACACACACACTCATACATATACCCAAGGACACCCAAGCCCAGACCCCACCACAGGCACAAACATACAAACTCCGCAGACTCTAGATGCACTGACACACAGCCCCACGTACAGCACAGCAGAAACTGGCTCACATATCAGAACACAGATGGCCTCATGGTGGTCTGTGTGTGCACAGGGAGAGACACCCAGTGACAAAATCCAGCAAAGGCTTCCTCCAAGAGGCCAGTGGATAAAGACATGTCCTCACACCAACATCTCCACACCCAACACAGCCAGACCCATGGACAGTCACGCTCCCACACGCCTCTCCATGGCTCCAGGCCGCCCAGGAGAGGAGGCTGCAGGTGGGAAGAGCCAGCTGAGCCCGCTGTACCTCCTGATTTTCCCATGGCAGCTGGACTGGCTTGGCTTTGGGGAGGGAACATGTGGCCGTAGAGAACTCCAAGACAGGGCCACAGGCCACCCTTTGGTCCCCCTGACCTCTAGCCCAGTGCCCACTCCCCCTTCCTAAGCTCCAGCCGCAGGCCTTTGCCCATGCAGTGTCTTCCGCCTGTCCAGTCCTCCCTGCCCTTCTGGGCTTGGCTCAAGCCTCAGCCCTTCCCTCCTCCTGTGCCAGGCCTTCCCTAATCGCCCCTGTTCCCACCCTGCCCTGCACGCCCGGACACCACCCTGATGCACTGAGGCCAGGACGGCCTGTCTCCCACTGCTCGTCCTCTCTGCGGACGCCGCACACCCCCTGGGCCTTGCCAGATGCTGCCCGGCCTCTAGAGCTCACCCCCAAGAGGGGAGGCAGGCACAGGCGGGAAAGCCACACGGCAGCCCATTCCATCTCCACAGCCAACTGAGAAGCAGAAGCACCTGGCCCATTTGCTGAGTAGACACCTTTCCAGGTGCGTCAACATCTGATCCTTAGAGCTGGGGGTAAGGCAGGTGAGCGCTGCTCCAGGAGGAGGAGGGGAGGGACCGTAATGAATGAAAGGGTTCTCTCCAGCCTCAACCCTCCCCCAAATAAGCCTGCGCCCACAGCCTGGGTCTCAGGTCCAATTCCTCCTCTTCCTGGCCCCTGCGAACCTCAGTGTGCTCCCTGCAAAGGGGGTGACACTCCTGGCCTCAGGAGCCTATTATGGACATCAGGGTGTGGCCTTGGTACTGGGCACAGGACAGGTGCTCAGTCCTCTTTTCGGCTCCTCTTCCGAATTCCAAGAAGAAACAACAGAGGATGGGTCCATGATGTGAAAAACATTAGGGTCTGAAGACCTGATTCCAGCCCCGGCTCTGTCACAGGTTACTGTGTGACCTTAAACCAGTCACCTGCCTTCCTTGGGCTTAATTACCCGGGGCCGCCTGCCCAGGATTGGCGAGGGCACAGGTGGCGACTGCATGAATTAAGCCCTGTATAACCCGCAGCACCCTGGGGCTGCCCCGGGGAGAAAGGAGATCCAAGACATTCCACCCATCACCTGAAAGAAAACCTCCTGTCGCGTCAGTGCGAATCATGACAAATGTACACGTGCGAAGTTCCCTTCTGAGGTCATGGTTGGGTGGGAGCAACCTGCCCCGTGTGCACCTGGGGCTCAGTTCCCACCAGGAATGTCCCGTGAGGCTCTGGGCCCCTTGGGAGGGGGCAGGGGCAGGGCTGGGCCAAACAGCTGGTGTGTGTAGCTCTGGGGTAGCAGGGGCCTGTGGAGGTCGTAGTGAGGGTGTGGGGAGCCACAGAGGGCTGTGCTCAGTCAGGGGGAGCCCTACTGGAGAGGACACGAGTGACCCATTCCCAGGTGCTCAGGAACAGAGTCGGGTGACTGCATGTTCACCAGGGCTGCTTGGAGGGTGCAAGATGGTTCCTAAGTTACCTTCGGGGATATCCAATGGCTCTAAATTGGGTTGGATCTGACACCTGGGCCCCAGTGGGATTAAACAGGCCAGGCTGACTTGCCTCAGCATTGTCACCACTCTCCCACCCGCCACAGATCCCCTGGGAGGCCCTGTGATGGCAACTTAGGGCCACACACTGAAGAGGGTCACGTGGCTCCACATTGCTCGCTGCTGCCACTGACTGAACCCAGTGCCTGGACTCACTGATAATGGTGGATGGACGGAAAGATGACAGCCCAGCTTTCAAACTCGAGCTAATGAAGGAAGGTCAATTGCCGTTAGGAACCAAGTACACAAACAACAACAACAACAACAAAACAAATGAAATCCAACCTACGGAAGGACGAGAAGCTGGGAAGAGACAGGGCAGACCTTTCCAGTGACCAAGTGCCTCAGTCTGCAGGACACCTCTCTTCCCTGGTCTAACCAGTATCACGGCCACCCCGCCAGAGGCAGGACTGAGGCTCACAGGCTCGCTCTGGGGCTTCTCGGCGGTTGGGAGCCACTGCTCATGCCTCCCAACCCCCAGCTGGCCCACTGTGCAAGAGACATCCAGCTGTGAGCTGTGCACCTGGCTGGTTCAGCCACAGAGGACTCCCCTGGGCCAGGTGTCCTGGGAACGTCCCTTTCCCTGCTAGGCCTCAGTTCTCATCTGTCAAATGGGTATGTAGTAATAGCATTGTGCCTCCACCCAAGTGCTTCTGGAGGAGATAAGTTGCCAGAAAGCAGAGCAGATAGGAGTGAACTCGTGGCTTTTGGGTTTCAAAAATCTCAGGTCTCGAGGCCGAATGGAAAGAACTCTGGAGACAGAGATGAGTCACGCACGGTAAATATTTCAAACGATTTTCTGCCATAAACCCATCTGAGAGTGCCCAGCACAGGCCTGGCACACAGTGAGCTTGTGTGAGGATATCTGTTAATGAATGAAAGAAGCAAGCAACAAACATACGAACCTTGAGGGACGTGTGGAGCAGGGCAGGGAGCCCCCCAGATTAGTGGAGCCCAGGAGAAGCCTAGGCGGGAGGAAGAGCAAAGCTTCCTGTGTTCCCACCCCTGGAAAATGTCTGGCTGGGAAAGGGACGCTGGAGGGAAAGCAAGACACGGGGAGATGGCAGGGCTCCCTCAGAGTGGGGAGGCTCAGAGCTCTGCCCTTTCACCCTGGGGCCAGGCTCTGGTGTGCTGATAGCACCCCCAGTTAGGCTTGTGGGACCTGAAGCAGGGCTCCTCCCAGGCGGGGCCGAGGCCCCCTGCGGGCAGGACTCTGGATCTCTCAGGAGGTCCCACACCCAGATGTTGAGTCCAAGCTGGCCCCAGGGCAGCCTTTCAGATGGACGGGAGACCGGTGCGCTCTGGCCAAAGACGAGGTGGGATGCTGGACGGCTCAGAAGATGCCGGTGTGAGAAATGACTCTGAGGGCCCCTCGGTTCAGTGCAAGCCACCCCCCCACCCACAGAACTGGCACAGGGGTTTGTGAACTGCCTGAGATTTGCTACCCAGCTACGGGGACTCAGAACAGGATGGGAGTTCAAGGAAGACTTTCAAGTTACATTTCTTTTCTCTCACACTCAAGTCTGTGGACTTCAGGTTCAGACCTGACATAAATAAAATAGAGACCATTGTCTGCCCTGTCACGAGGATGTGGAAAAGGCAGAAGGGAGGAAAACTGCTCCTGAGGTGTGCACCTCTGAGTCGGCCTGTGCGGCCCCCTTTCTGTGCACCGCCGTCTGTGCTCTTCGGGGCACCCTAGACAGAAGGTGCTCTATCACCCTCTTTCCCAGAGAGCCTGTGCTCAGGGCGCCCAGGGGTTAAGAGCAGCAGCCGGACTGAACCCAAGGCTGTCTGATGCCAAAGCCCTGTCCCTGTTCTCACATCGCATTCAACAAAAAGCAGACGGGTCTGCAGATTTAGGAAACATTAGGCCACGGGCAAGAAATGACTAGAAACAAAGAATTAAATGTTTCACGTCACCAGAAAATAACAATACTAGTGATAATAGCCACCACGCTGTTTTTCAGATCCCCTGAGAGTGTTTATTTCCCTTAAAACACAAATTCTCCAGATGTTCAGTCCAACACAGGTTGGAAAGCGCTGGAAGGGTCTGGGGGAGGCATCCCACCCCTCACCTGCGCCTGGTGCCTCAGGGGTCTGAAAAGGAAGCATGCCTTCTGCTGGGCCAGGGAAGCTGTCCGACTCTCGTGGGAACCTTCCGTCTCTCGAGCAAGGGAGAATCACCCTGTGGTCACCACACAAAAGAACGACCAAGTAAACTGAAAAAAATTACAACCATATGATAAAGCAGGAAGGGGTCCTTAAGGAGGAACACACTGCGAGGCACTTCTCTGAGAACCGAGAGGGTGGCAGGAGGGGCGTCCTGGGGAGCAGGGCCCCGCCCAGATGGCTGGCTGCACAGCCTGACTCAGGGGGACACCTGGAACTCATTAGCATTATGTCAGGAATAATGTAAAATTAAAACATTTAGCTTTGGATTCTAAAATTAAGGAGGACAAAAAGAGAAGGATGCCATTGTGCTGAGCCACTCAGCTACGACTTGGGCACCAATAATTTACAGAAAATAAAAAATCACTGCCTTGTACTGGGGCCCAGCCGGGGCACCCTGCTAGTGGGGGCTGAGGACAGAGAGCGGAGTCTCCAGCTCCGTCCTGGGGGAATCAAGTTGGGAGCCTGGGTGGGGCCCAGGTGAGGTCTTCCGACCACTCACTCCCTCTGGCAGTGCCAGTTATATGCCAATCCTGCCACTCTCCTCACTGTCTCCACCCTGGCCACCGCCCCCAAATCCATCATCTGTCCTGCAGCCAGAGAGACTCCTAAGTGGCAACCTGCCCCCAACATTGCTCAGAACGGCTCCCTACTGCCTTCAGGATACAACCCAAGGCTCTCAGCCTGGCATTTCCAGCTTCCCACCATCTGAATCTGCAGGCCTTCCAGCGGTGGCTGGCTCCCCAAGCTCCCTCCTCCCTCTCTAGTCTCCACTTACCCTGACTACTTGGGCTCTTGGACCTTTATACCTCTGTGTGCTCTCACATATGCTGTTCCCTCAGCCTGGAATTCCCTCAGACGCCAGGGCTCAGCGCCAATGGTGGCTCCTCTGCAGAGGCCCTGGGCTCTGGGGGCAGGTCCTGGGCCAGACTCCTCTCTGGGTCCTCCTAGGCTCATGGGTAACAGCAAGGTGGCTGGGCTGGGCTGCGTGGGGACCTGAGACTCACACAATGTCAGGACTGGCCGGCCCTCGGAGGCCCCTGTGTTATAGGTGGGGACACCACGACAGCCCAGAGAGGGCATGGCTACTCCTGCCCCCAGCTTTGGCCCCCCTGGATTCTCAGGGCGTGCTCATTCTGGGTTAAAGAGTGCTCTGAAGTCATCCAGGCTGAAGTTCAAATCCCAACTCCCCTTCCACTCTGCGAGAGGCACAAATCACCTAATCTCTCTGGGGTTCAGCATCTTTGTTGGCATTGCAAGGATGGAAATGATGGTATAGTGTTACCCACTCCCAGGACTGTGGAGAATCGGCACCAGGCTCTGCTCTATCACCACCAGTCACCGCCAGTGACCCCCTGTGCAGACGGAGAAACTGAGGTCCAAGGCTACAGAGGACAGGGAATCAATGACAGGATGGAGACGAAGGCTCCTGGCTCTGGAAAGGTAGTCTGGGCAGAGTTCATAAAGCCTGACTTGTCCAGTGGCACAAGAGAGCAGACAAGTCATTCACTCATTTCCTCATTCATTCACTCAGCTAAGTGCACATGGCTAGGTGTCCAAAATACACTGCAGTGAAGAAAGCAAATTACCAAACAACATATCTAGTCTGATTCCATTCCTGTAAAGAGTATAATTATCATATACACAGAGAAGTCTGGAAAAATACTCCAAAATGTTAAACAGTGGTTATTTCTGAGTACTATAGCTAGAGGTAACTTTTCCTTTTTTCTTTATACTTTACTCTCCACTTTCTACCTCTTGATACATTATACTTTTGCTTTATACTTTATACTACTCTGTTTTGTTGAAGTTTAAAAAAAAATTCACAGTGGCCAGTGTGATATTTTCATAGACAGATCTAGGTTGCAGAAGAACTAGACTTCCTTCTTAATTCTGCATGTGGCTTTGGGTGAGTTGTCCTGCATAACAGGACCTGGGGATGTTCCCACCCTCGATGTGGAGCCTGAAAGATCTGAGTCAGGTCTGGATCCGACGCTTGCCCCTGTCCTATGTGATGTGGGCGAAGGACTTGCCCCTGATCTCAGTTTCCACACAAGTACATGGGAACAACATGATGACCTCCAGAGGGGATCTGAGGATCAAGGAAGACATGGATGGTGACCAACTTTCATGGATGGTGACACAGCCCATGACGATGACAGCTGTGTGCCTGCATCAGGGAACCCAGGCCCACCCCATGGGATGCACTGAGGGATGCCTCCTCACAGAGTGACATCGCAAAGCTGTTTCACACATGGTGACCAGTGATGACTGAGGAGTCTCAGGAGACAGAGCGGCCAGCTTAAGTAAACAGTGGACACAAACAAGCTCACTCCTAGGGCAGAGGACACACACGCAGGTCCGAGCCACAAGACTGCATAGGGGCGGGCAAGGCTGCATTTCACGCCGCAGCAGTAGCCATGAGCCGCAGAGCGCCGTGGGGAGCAAAGGCTCCTTCAACATCCTTCTCTGCAGCCTCAGCTGAATGTCTGGGGACACATCTCTGAGACAGGTAGATGGGCTGCGGGCTTTAGAGCAGGCAGAGCTGGGTTCAAGTCCCAGCCCTGCTGCTGACTGGCCCCTGCCCTTAGGCATGGTTCTTAGCCGCTCTGGTCCAGAGCTGTCTTCTGGAAAACGGTTAACACTCCTTCCTTGTAGGTTTATTGTAAGGGCCAAATGAGATAAGAGACTGCATGGGATCTATCATTTCTTACTCCTACAAGTGATTCAGTAATAATAAGTTTAATTTTTTAAATCTATTAAATCATATAGAAAAAAACCCTAATACCCATCAAGTGATGCATAGATAAACAAAAATAGTATATCAATACAACTGAATATTATTTGGCCATAAAAAGAAGTAAAACACTGATACATTCTACATTATGGATAAACTTTGAAAACATTATAGCGAGTGAAAGAAGCCAGATACAAAACACCACATATTGTATGATTCCACCTATGTGAAATGCCAGAATAGGCAAATCCATAGAGACAGAAAGTAGATTGGTGGTTGTCAGAGGCTGGGTGGAGGGGATAATGGGAGTGACTGCTAACAGGTATAGGGTTTCTTTTTGGGATGATGAAAATGTTCTGGAATTAAGATAGTAATAATGGTTTCACAACTTTGTGAATATGCTCAAAACACTGTATACTTTAGAAAGATGAATCTTGTGAGTTATATTTCAATAATACTTTAAAACAGTAAAAAGAGAGAGGGAGATGGCAGGACCTTCCACCTCTGGGCGTGGACAGGCCCTCGTCCCAGCACTACTGCATGCCAGGCATGGGTGTCATTCTCCATGCAGCCTGCACTGATGTACCTCTGTTCCCATCACCTGCCACTTCACCTGGCAAAATTCTGCTCATCCTCCAAGTTTCAGATCATATGCCACCCCTTCCAGGGAGCCTTCCTTGATTCCCCTACTGTTAGGGCAAGGCTCCCCTGGGGTCCCACAGCCCTGGCCTTCCCTCATCACAGACCCTAGCACTCAGGATCGTAACTGTCTGCCTCTGGGTCCCTTGCTCCCACCACCAGGGCTGTGACTCAGACATGGAATAGTGCTGGTCCCACCAGCTGGCCTCTCACCCAGGGCCCAGCAGTAGACTGTACTCACAGCAGGGGCTCAGGGCATGTTTGCTTACTGAAACAATCTGCTCAATTGGGGTTAGCCACCCATGTCCCATCCCTCCCTGGGTAAGGAGAAAAAATCACAGGTCTCATTGGAACAGGTGTTAGAATAAGTCTGCCCGTTTTATACTGGGGAGACTGAGGCTGGGGAAGGAGAAGAGACCGGCTCAAGGCTGCCCAGAAAGTCAATGGTGACACCAAGACAGGGAGCCCAGACTCCAGGCTCCCAGCCCAGTGCTCCCTGACCTTTGGCCTCGGGGCACTCTCCTCCTCACACCCAGAAAAAAGGCAGCAGCTCCAGTTTCAACATGGGCTGAAGGTGGTAACAACAGTGGGTCCTCATCTGTGGCCCCTCCCTCTCCTCCTGCATCCGCAGAGAAGTAGCTCTTGACTCCTGGGTCCCGAGCTCTCCTCCACCTTTCACGCTCCTGCCTTTCATGGATGGAAGGTGTTGCTTATCTCTGTAAGGTCCCATTTCTCAGGCCCTAACCCAGGCAGTCCCGCCGACACATGTAGCTCCCAGAACTTCACCACCAGCAAGCCCTCCAGTGGACCCCGCAGGCCCACTCAAACGTATTTGCTAACTGCATGCTACACAATGGGTTTTCATCGTCTTTTGAATGACTGTGCATTTTGGAACACAAACTCGGTGAACCGGGCTCAGACTGGGTCTGGCAAATTCTATTTGTTGCTTCTCCCTTCGTGCGAGCCAAGCCGGGCTGCCGGGGATTACCGGAGCAGAATGACAGTAATTTCTCATCCGAAATATGTTTCATAAAGTCCATTTCCATTTTCCTCAAGGAGCCAGGAACAGCCCAAAGAGGTCCAACTTGAGAGTCTCTTTGTGAGGGAGCCGCAGAGAGGACTTTTGTTTTCTTATAAATCTATGATTACTGTGTTTTCCATGTTTTCTGCAACAAGCATATAAAAACTTTTACAAATATTTATTTTTAAAAACTCAAGGATAGAATCCTCCTGCTTCTCCGACTTCTCCCTGCTGGCCTCTCATTGCTCCTTCGTACGGGGTTGGTTTCTGCTGAACACGGGCTGAATCTCTCCCCTCCAGCTGCCAAGCTCTAACTGGACCTTGTGTCTGCTGGCTTCTCAGCAACTCCACCTTTTAAAGATGACTCCTGTCCAAGGCTGCCCCAGGAGTCCCTGGCTGACCGGGACCTGAATGCAAAAATGCACTTCCTCTTTTCCACTATACCACCTCGCCTCTCTGGGCCTCAGTTAACCATCTATAAAATAAAGGGGGACTTCCCTGGCACTTCCACTGCAAGGGGCACAGTTTTGGTCCTGGGTTGGGGAACTAAGATCCTGCATGATGCGTGTTGTGGCCAAAAAATAAAATAAAATAAAGGGGAAGGGACTGAAGGTGGTCTCACAGACCCCTTCTGGCTCTGGCATGCCACACCTCGTGTGCACCGTCAGGCACCTGAAGGCGAGGCTCAGGGGTGAGTTCTGAGGGCCTCCCTACTCACACCAACATTGGACTTTGCCCTTTCCAGCAAAAGGCCCTATCTGTGCATGTCTTTAATTGGAGAACTGGGGTCTCTGTGCAGCACTGAGTAGGTGTTTATCTGCCAGACCTGTAGCATGCTGCCATTGGCACTGCCATGTCCATCATGGATGGGGGTGTGAGGGGGGGGACTCGCATGGCAGTAAGGGGCAGGGGAGGAGGGCCCCACATGATATGTGGACCCCTGCTCTGGGCCACATGCTTACACCTATGACTTCTGCTAATCCTATGACAATGGTGTCACGCTAACGTAATCCCAGCTCAGGGTCCCACCACTTAACCACACTGTCTTTCACTGCGACCACAACTCTGGGCCTGGCTTTTGGGGACAGACCTGCATGAGTTCAGAAGTTGCTGACCTGCTATGGCAAGATGAGGATTAGATGGTCTCTGCCCTATGAAAGCAGACCAGGAGGAATGCTGAGGGTGGGCCAGGTTCTTTGGGTGATGTCATTCTGTGTGTCTGCTTCCCTGGGGTCTTCCATGAGCCCTTCATAAGTTTTTTTTTTTTCTTTTCTTTTTTTTTACAGCTCTGTTAAGATGTAATTCACGTAACCATAAAATCGATCCATTTGAAGTACACAGTTCAGTGTTTTGAAGTATATTCACAGAGTTGTGCAACTATTACCACAATCAATTTTAGAACATTTTCATCATCCCTAAAAGGAACCCCATACCCATTAGCAGTCATTCCTCCCTCTCTGTAACCCCTGACAATCACTAATCTACTTTCTATTTCTATAGATTTGCCTATTTGGGAAATTTCATGTAACTAGAATCATCCAATATGTGGTCTTTTGTGGCTGGTTTCTTTTGCTTAGCATAATGTTTTCAAGGTTCATTCATGTTGTTGCGTGTATCAGTGCTTCATGCTTTTTGTGGCTAAATAATATTCCATTCTATGGATGCACCACATTTTATTCATCAGTTGATGGATATTTAGGTTGTTTCCACTTTTTAGTTATTGTGAATAATGCTGCTGTGAACATTCATGTACAAAATTTTGTGAAGACCCATGTTTTCATTTATTTTGGGTATGTATATCCAGGAGCAGAATTGCTAGATCACATGGTAATTCTATGTTTAATTGTTTGAGGAACTGCCAGACTGTTTTCCAAAGCAGCTGCACCGTTCTACCTTCCCATCCTCACTGTATGAGGGTTCCAATTTGTCCATGTCCTTGTCAACACCCGTTACTGCCCATCTTTTTCATTATAGCCATTCTAGTGGGTGTGAAGTAGTATCTCATTATGGTTCGGATTTGCATTTCCCTGACAGCTAATGATGTTGAGCATCTCTTCATACGGCCATCTGTATATCTTCTTTGGAGAAATGTCTATTCAAGCCCTTTGCCCATTTTTTACTTAGGTTATTTATCTTTTTCATTATTGAATTGTAAGAGTTCTTAATATATGCTGGGTACAAGCCCCTTATCAGAAAAGTGATTGCAAAAGTAAAGTCATTTTTGAGCTAAAACAACAACAGCTAACATTTACTGAGTGCTTACCATGTGCTGGGTCCTGTTTCAAGTGCTTTACATGCAGTAAGTGTTTTAATCCCTACAACAGCTCCACAAGGTAGGTTTTATTGTTGTTGTTATCCCCATATTACAGATGAGTAAAGAGAGTCACAGAGCAGCACCCTTTTCAAGTCACCCATCTAGGAAGGGGCAAAGCGGAAGTTCTGGGGTACTAAGGGAAAGTCATGGCAAACCCTTGAGCCATGGGACAAACTGGGAAGTGATGCCTCCTTGGACTGACATGGGGCAGAGCAGCCAGGGACCCCTAAAAGGGGACTCAACTCTGGGACAGGAGACAGGGCCACAAGACTGAGCCCACCTCACAAGGTTTTCTGTCTCCTCTGCCAGCCTCAGGGACTCTGGGTTCAATTTTATTCAGGAAGGATTCAGTTTCCTTCAGCCATGCATGCTCAGATTGGGTGGAGATTGCAGACTGGCTCAGGAACTGACCCACTGCAAATCATGGGTGAAGTTTTCAGCCATCAGCACCAGAGGGAGCCCAGCCCATTAACACATTAGCAAGCGAGCTTCCCTGGCCTTTCTCTGCAGTAGGCCTGGGCAGGAAGGAGGTGGTGCCGGTGGAACACAGGGCTCAGAGGGGGAAAGCCTTGCCCCAGGGGTTGGAGGGTTAGATGTGACAGTGGACAGAATGAACACTGGCTCACACAGAGCCAGGTTCCATTGCTCTTTGACATCTGGGTTCTGGGCGCCCACCCAGGCTAAAGATCAGACAAACTTTGTGCAAGAAGGTGGTTAATGAAACATTCTTGTTACCAAATGTGAATAGTGGAAAATTAGGAACAACCTAAATATCCAACAGTGGGAGAAAAGCTGAGTAGACTGCACCACAGTCCTCATGATAGACTATAAGACGGCTATGAAAAACGATCGTGATGACGCACCTGGAATCACGGGAAATTTCTTAGCGCCAGTGCTAAATTCATCAACGCTCATTATTGTTAATAATCTTCTCAACAACCCCACTGAGAACTTGAGGCACAGAGAAGTGAAGCACCTCATCTGAGATGAGGCCTCGACTGGTCCATAGCTTGGACCCTTCTCACTCTAAAATCCTGGCAATGAATCTGAAATCACCCCTGTTGAGCACTTACCATGCGCCAGACATTGTGCTAATAAGCACCATGTCATACATGGATGGGCTCATGACCAAAGAAAACATTCCACTCTGGTGGTTTGAGTCATCTGTTCTTTTTGGTTTTGCAAAATTTCTAGCAAATGATTATGTCACACTCAGAGAAATTCAGAACACCCGAAACACCCACCTCCTGGGGATGCAAGGAAGCCCTTGGGACGTCACAACGTAGCACTTTGGAAACTGTGGCAGCCCACCTACACTCAGCACCCAAACCCCAGGCCCCCAGGATGGAGGCCTCTCCCAGCTGGTGGGAGATGCTCAGGTTGGGAAGGAGGAGCCTCAGGCCGCTTCCTCCCTCCCCTCTGGTCCGGTGTCCTCATCCGCCAAACGGGGTAACAACCTCTGCCCTATTGCCTCCCTGAGTGCTGGGAGGAGGCCAGGTCAAGCAGTGATCTACTGCAGGCAGCTCAGAGCCCTGGGGGACCAAGGTGAAGCCTCAGGAAGGGGCTGCTTTTCTCAGGGACCCCATGAGTACCTGAGAGAGTGCTGTTGGCAATACCGCCCCTACTAGGGCCTCTTCCATTTGTGAGCTCTGCAGTCATGCCTGCTCCATCTCTCCCATCCTCTGCCCACAGGATCAAGTCTCCACTCCTGGGCTTGACATTCAGACTCACCAGGCCATGGCCCAAGCCTCACTTCCTTCTGCCCTCCCTCCCCCTACACTCCACTGCTTTCCTGGATGCACTGGCTGACCTGCCTCCTGGTCCCTCTGCCTTGAAAGTCCTTGGACACCGTGCTCTTTTCACCACTCCAGGCCCTGCTCAATCTCATTCCCTCCAAGATTCTCCCAGATGTCCCCTCCAGCACCTCACATGGTCCTCAACTTGAGGACGAAGTGGGGGCTACAGGCTCCTGGGTTCAAATCACAGCCTGGGCTGGGCAGGAGCCTCTTCTCTCCCAGCCAGTGTGAGCCCTACTCCCTCACCCTACATCCGATACACACACCCCCCCAATGCACATCCAACATCCTACCACACACCTAAATACACACACACGAACCCCAGGCCAACACACATGCCCATACCCAATAGCTATGCACATACAGCAAACAGATTTTCAAATACACTCCTCCAAACACACGTGTGCCTTGACCACGTGCACACCCAAAACAGTCAACGCCCAATGCAACACCATACACCTGACACACACACACTGAATGTACAACACTCACCCAAACACTCAAACTACTCCCCTCAAAAAACAAGCACAGACCATGACCACCCACCCCCAAACTTAAACTCAAACTCACACCCCACACAAACATATGCACACTCACACTCACTTAACCTAACCACACACACACGCACGCACGTGTACGGGAGGAGGGTGTTTGAGAGTGTGCTCTGGGAGTGTGCTGGATGTGTGCATGGGCGTGGCATCGGGAGTGGCTGCGTATGCTGTGGGTGTTGACATACAGGGATACACAGGGTGTGCATTGCGTATATGTCTATCTCAGCCACACACTCCGCAACCATAACCCCAGTACGTAGGTACTTAACTGCACAGACACCCCCATCCCACACCAAACCTCCCCCACACCCCAATCCCAATCCCAAACATGAGCTCTACAACCACACACATTTCAATCACACTGCGAACAACCCGCACACACACCACACAGACCTACTCATACCAACACGCATGCCCACTTGGTCTCCTAATCCCCCCCAGTGCTTAACACACACCCGGGTACAGGCAATCACGCGCATACACACACACTCTCACAGAACCCCTGCCCACACCCAAAGATGGAACCCCCTGGACTCTCCCCTACCTGCTCTCCGGGCCTCACCATACACCCCAATCCTAAACTTCTATGGGTGGAGGGCAGACCCCATGGGAGTGGAACCAGGCAGGGACCCCACGAGCCCGCACACAAGCCCCGTGCGTGGGCTGGCTCTGTGCAGAGGGACCCAGGTGGCAGGGGGATGGGCAGCCCCACGGGGCCTGCCTTCTCAGGTCCCCTGGCCACATTCCTGCCTGCTCCAGGGGTTTACTCTTCCCTTGTTCATTGATGATTAAAATCCTTTTAAGCAGACCGCAAAGATTGTTGTCTTCGTCTTTTTTTTTTTTTTTTTTATAAAAACCAAAACCAACAGATGCGTATGGGGACCCTCTGATTTTCCTCCAGGGTGATTTACATGACCACAACCAGTTCTTGGAGAAAAAAGGAAAACATTCCAGCAGCCTAATAGAAACATTCCCCCTCTGCTCACCATCCTCTCAGCCGGCTCAGCTCATTCCCAAGGACGGCTCCTCCGGCCCCCTCCCTCCCGCCTGGAGGCCAAGGGGTGGAGGGAGGACCTAACTGGACCCTGGGCCGCAGCCCCACGTGAGACTACCTCTATGAGAGTTTTCTATTTTTATGTTTATCATCAACCCTAGGGGAGGGAGCTGGGCAGGCAGAGACAAACTTCCTCAGCAACAGAACCGAAGACTCCTGTTCCCTTAATCGGTCCTCTTAAACAGTTAACAACCTGGGGGTCGGGTAGGTACTAGTGTTATTTCCATTTTACATATGAACAAACTGAGCGTAGAGGTAATAAGTAACTTGTTCCAGTCCTCAACTGGTGTCAGGCCCCAACCGAGGCAACATAAAGCTGGTATTCGAGCTGAGTCCACAGCCCGAGCAAGGGCACCACCGACCTTCTCTGCCTTTCTTAAGACATTTCCCCCACTGGCTGGTCTGGCAGCTGCAGCCAACCCCACCCCTGGAAGCCTTGGTGAATACAGGTTGTCCTTCAGACCTGGGGTACACCAGGAGAGCACAGCCAAGGCTGGAGGGACTTGTGGGGTTACTTCATCCACTTTCCCCAAGAGTAGGAATCCGTTCCACGGCCCCCTGCCAGGGACCATTCCCCTTGGCTTACACACCTGCTGAGATGGTACCCCGGATCTGAGGCAGCCTTTCCCTATCCAACCACCACCTCTCCATCCAACCGTGACCCTCCACACACTCACCCATCTAATCTAATGTTAAGTGCCTACAAGATGCTGGGTACCATTCCAGCTGATGGTGACATAGTGGGGAACAAGACACACATGACCTCTGCCCTTGTGCAGGTAACATGCTATTGGGGTGACACAGACACTAGCCAAGTAAGTAAATAAGATAATGTCTTGTGACTTATTATGATCTTATTGTGTCTCATCACAAGGCCAAGTGCTTTTTCCCACAGCACTCACATGGTGACCCACACCATGTGAGTGCTATGGGAAAAAGCACTTGGCCTTGTGATGAGACAGAAGTACTGTGAAGAGGTGGCATTTGACTTGAGACCTCAAGAATGAGAAGGAGCCAGGCACACTAAGCTTTAGGGACAGAGAATCCCAGGTAGGACGAAACACCAGTGCAAAGGCCCTGAGGTAGGAAAAGAGATAGAGCAAGGAGGCCAGTGTGAGTGGAGTAGGGAGGGCAAGGGGGAGGATGGCCAGAAGGGTCTAGAGAGGTGGATGGGCCTGCCTTATTGGCCAGACGAGGGTTTGGCCAGTGTTCCAGCAGATGGGGCGGCATCACCCTCCCTGGATGTCCCTAAAGAGAAACCAGTACACTGGGCCTCCCCCAAAGCCTGGCTCAGGGACCCCTGTCAGTGCAGAGAACGCCATCGGGCACCCACAAGGCCAGAAGACCCTACCTTGAGTTCCTGGGCATAACATCTCACCTTCCATTACCTGCCCTTGTGGGACTTTCACATCTGCAGTCCCATCTGAGCATCCTCAAAACAAGGAAGGGAGGGACAGTCATGACAACTTCTTTTTGACAGATGAGGAAACTGAAGCACAAAGAAGGCAGAACTATCATCTGAGGTCAGACAGTGAGTGGGATTTGAATCCAAGCCCTTTTCTGGGGTATCCAGAGGATCCCACCAACCCAACCACAGCCCTCTGGGGTAATGTTTGGATAACTGAGGTAGGGGCAGGCAGTAGGGACCAGGCAAAGTGCCAGGTTATTTATATGTGTTAGCTTATAAAACTAGAGAACCAAAGCTCAGGGAGGGTAAATGACTGCCTAAGGTCACACAGCAAATCTGAGGAGGAGCCAGGACTTGACTCAAGTCTGGCACCACAGGACTAATCAAGCAGCTCATTAGTTAAGGCAAGTTTCTTCTTCTGCTGTCGATCTGGACTCAGGTTTGAGTCTGTTGCAATAGGGACACTGGGGAAGGGTGTGGGTGGGGACGGGTCACATCAGGGAGGCAGTGACACAGGGCCCACCAGTCCTGACCTGTTACCAGGCCCTACTGGCCAGCTCTGAGAAGCTGGGGGACACTCCCAAGAGCCACTGTCTCACGGGGCTCAGGAGGGCTTCCCCACCCCTGACATCCCCTCTGATCCTGCTGAAGCCACCAGTGAAGGACACTCTGTCATCCTCCCAGGCTTCGTCAGGGCCTATGAGGCTTGAAGGAGACATTCTCTGGGGTGCAGAATGGAAAAGGCCTCACAAGGAGGGCAGGGGACCTGGGAATCTGAAAGGGGCTGGCAGCTGTCTTTCTGGGCAGACTTGAGTGCCATGCAGGGGTAGCTTCTCTAGGCGCAGACACAGGAAAGGTTGGCATGTTCCGGAAAGTTCCACGGGGACTCTCAGGTCTAAAGATTGGCCACCCCTCCCCCTGCCTCAGGTGACCAGGTCACTGTCTTCCCTACAAAGCAGTGTGTCAGTGGCCTCTTGGGCCACTCTCATTCTGAAAATCCTCTGCCTCAGACCTCATTTGTGGCTTGGCCTTGGCACAGAGCCGGACTGAAGGGGACCCGAAGAGGGTGTGCGGGTGAGTGCGTGCTTACATGAGGGCACCGAGCTACCCTGCCCCAGTGGGCTTGGGGCTGTGCTGTCCTGCTTTGGGAGAGCCTGAGCAACAAAAGCCCCTCGACTCTGAAACAAGGCACCTTGGGGAGCTGCAATCAGTCAAAACAAGAAGCATTTACTCCCAGGTGTGGGAGGAGAGCACTACGCTGCAGACCGTGTTCATCCATCACTCAGAGCCAGCCTGGAGCGCAGCGTGGTTTGTGCCCAGCACAGGAGCGGTGCGGGGCCAGCGTCCAGACCCGCTCACCTCCCTAAACCCCAGGCTGGGACTGGAAACAAAATGTATCTGTTCGGTCATGCTTGTGCTACCCTGGACACTGTACATTATATCATCAAGTCCCCAGAATGGCCCCAATGGTAGGTGATATCATCATGGTCCCTACTTTACAGATGGAGAAACTGAAGTACACAGCATTATGGAACTTGCCCCTGTTCCCTCAGATGGAAAATACACTCTGCTTCTGCATCCACCAGTTCACACCTGTGGATTCAACCAACTTCGTATCCATGGTACCCACGGACACAGAAGGTCGACTGTACTAGGCCATTTTATATAAGGAACTTGAGCACCCGCAGATTTTGGTAACTGTGTGGGTTGGCTGGGGAGTCCCTAGTACAGGAATGACTGTAGTAGCAGCTAGGGTTTGACTCAGGCAGTCTGGCTGGACAGAGAGGTTTAGGAGTCCGAGTCATCAGCACTTGGTAACCAGCGAAACATAGGGAGGTGAGAAAGCATCCAGAAAGCCTCTTGGGGTTGTGGAGGAAGGGGGTGGGGGCAGCAGCAGGTATCCAGATGCAGAGCAACCACATGCCATGGCTGAGGCCAGCTGGGGAGGAGCCGACCCTCTGAGCCCATCAGGTCTGCCTTGAAACAGACACGTGGCAGAGCACATGCTCACATGGTGCTGTCCAGCAGCTTCCATGAAATATCTTGTCACTCCAATAGCATTTCTGAATACCTCTCCTAATTCACTTCCTGTATAATCAGACAGACGAGGTAAATATATATCTTTTTTTAAGTGAAGCACATTATAGTACCTAAATGGTTTTTATCAAGTTCTTTCCAGTCTCCTGCAAATTTCTGATTTCTAAATAATCCCTTATCCATTCCATATGCCCTTCTGAAGTCATTGTTAACAGAACAGCAGAAAACACATAAATAATCTGCCCTTCTGCATGAGCTTATGGTTGACTCCAGTTACTGCCAATCAAATGTCCTTAGGAGAGCCCCAAATCAAAGCAGGACGGAGCCGCTGATTAGATGGGGAACGGGGCTCTGGATAACATGGGATGAGGCCAGCAGGGGCTGGCAGCACAAGGCCTGCAGTGGGCACTGCTTGTCAGGCTGTAAGGGCTCACTGTCAAACACACAAGGTGTGTAAGCAATGTGATGGGAGCCTGGGCTTGGGAAGTGCGACTGCATGCAGGTGGGGCAGAAAGGCAGAGGGACACATTCAAAGGGTCCAGTTTAGCGGGGTAGCTTAATGACCCCTGGAGGCAGGCCCAGGGTCATACTGAGCGCCATTCCCTGGGGTTCAGTCCCTCACCTGTCACTATCAAAGTGATCTTTTGAAAGCAGCCGCTGATGATAGCAGCCCTCAGTGGATCTCCAGGAAAATGTCCCAGTTCCTCTGCATGCGTGGCTCTATGTGATCCAGCCCCAGTCAACCTTCCCATTTGCTGCTCTCCACCCCAGGCCCTCTACTCCAGTCCCGGCAAACTCCCAGGCATTCCCAGAACATGACATTGTCCTCCACGTCTCCTCCTAATAAACTCCACCCTGCCTTGGGCCAACGCTTATGTCCACTCCCCTTGCTCCAGTGTTTGGCTTCCCCCAAAACTTGGGACAAGGGTTGAGAAGGGTGGCCCATTCGTGTCATGGTGCCCAGCACCAGCCCGGGGCCTGGTCCAGAGGAGCTCTTGGTAAAGGCTGAGTCAATGAGTGAAGGAACACCCACTTCCCCTTGGGTGAGCCATTTACCTTGCTTGATTCAGGACCCTGTATGTGCAGGACACCCTTAGTGTGTATTTCTTTGCTCTTCTGGGCCACCTAGAACCTGTCATAGTGCCTTACGGCCTGAAGGTAAACGGAGCGTAGTCTTGGACTTGTCTGTGCCATCCCGGAAACCGAAAAGCAGGAACGATGCAAAGCCCAAACTGATGAGGGTTTGCTGTAGCAGAGAGAAGAATCAGACCCGGAGCTAGAAGGGCCTGAAAAATTTTCTAGGTCTTAGAAACCCGGGGCTTCTTAGAAACAGTAACACGCAATGCAGTGGGCTTTGTTGGCCTCTGCCATTTTGTATAAACCTTGTCTTTTCAGACTTTGGCTTCTCTGAAGGCAGGGACCGAGTCTTTCTTGGCTGTGCCCACTCCCCTCAGAGACTGACCTGGCACCGAGTGGACAGGCACTGGGGCCTGCTGACTGGAGAGAGGACCTCAAGGCCCCAGAGCCCACAAGGCCACAACCCTACCTTGCCATGTGTTCAATCCCAGAACTGGCCCAGGACTTGAGACTTCCCAAGTTAGAAGGGCTCTGTCCTCTCCCTTGACTGCTTGTCAACCCCTCAGTCCTGGTAACTGTCCTTCTGAACATCCCTCCATCTGCTTGGCCCCTGTCCTGATCCTCCCGTGCCACTGAAGGTTGAGATGATGACCGGCAGGCTTCTACTGGTACGCAGCTGCCAGGCCTACTCCTCCCGCCCACTCCCACCCCATGGCTCCCCTTGTCCGCAGTGTCAAGCTCGATCGCCTTAATGTGGCGTAAGGGCCTGGTCCTTGGCCCTGTGTCAGTCCCTCCTTTTGCTAATCTTCGCTGTGACTGAATTCCCTCACAGCACTCAGCCTACCCAGGATGAGAGCTCACTCCCTGCTTGAAGGGCAGAGTTTCTACCTGTGGACAGTTTTGATCAGGAGAAACTTGTCCACGTGCTGACCTGACGTCAGCTTCCCTCCGACATCCATCAGACAGCCCTCCCCCTCCCCACGAGGGCAGAAGCTGCAGTGAGGAGGATGGGGTGGGACGCAGGGGGGACTGGAGACAGCGTATAGCTGGCCTAAGGGCACATCAGCATAGCTGGCTTTACCATGCCTTCGGCAAGTACTGTTGATGGCCTGTTATGAGTCCAGCATGGGGCTAGGCACTGGGGCAGTAGTGCACGCGGTAAGTGCTTTAAGAAGGCCTTGGCCACAGCCTGCCCAGTAGACTGCTCAGATGCAGCCTGTGATGGTGATGAGTCTTTGGACTCACTCCGGGGTGGACCACCCACCCTGCCCTCAGGACTCCAGGCCTCGCTGTCTGAAGGACCACAGGCAATAGATAACACTCTGCGGCCTCTCCCTGCTCCTGCTCCCGCCCCTGCCAGGCAGCTAGGCAGAGTACCAGAGAAGAGGCCAGCCCCATCTTGGACTGTTGTCCCTTTTAGGAACTCTAACGTACACGCCATCACTGAGCACCTACTATGTGCCAGAAACTGTGATGGGTTCTCTATAGCTGTTACCCAGTTTGTTTGATCCCCACAAAGCAGAGTGTCTACTACTCTTCCCAAGTCCCATCCTGCCACACTAGTCAAGTTATAGATGAAGAAATTCAGGATCAGAGAGACTAAACCACTTTCCAAGGTCACGCAGCAAGGAATAGAGAGCCAGGATTGAAACCAGGTCCCACTTTCCAATAATTTCCTAGGGTCACTTTAACAAGCAGCTAGGCCACGGGGGCCCCGGCCTTGCAGGTACGGTGAGCAGCAGGGCAGTTAAGAATATACTGCATTTATAAATGGTGCATGAATTTACAAGCCTCCAGCTATAATTTCATCATAAGCCAGGCCCTGGAAAGTCTGCATAATCCTGAAAGGTGCTAGGTTTTGTCTAAAAGACGGCTATGACTGCTAATTGGAGCCTTGACCTATGCTGTCAATGAGATCAAAGTGCGGGCACCTAAATGCAATCTTTTGCAAACAGGCACTGTATATCTTTACATTACTGTTGGCCAACCAGGGCCTTAAATAGTTTCTGTGTGACCAACTTCATAAATCTGCCCTCGCTCCATGGCTGGCAAATGCTGCCGGAGAGGACACCATGTTCCCAAGGTAAACAGCTGGCTGGCAGCTGCCTCCCGGCCAGCCAAGAACTAGAGCAATGGGCCTGGGGTTGGGGCCCAGACAGCTCCCAGGAAGCCACAGAACATGCTGGGCTCGGCAGAGGCCGAAGGGAGCCAGTGGGCCCAGCAGTTCTTGGCGTTGTCATCCTAAGGTGTGGAGTAAAGGAGCTTAGGCCCATGGGAGCCACAGCGCTCTGGTTGTGTGGAACACGCCAGCAAACGGGGTGGGTCCAGAGGCCGGCCAGGGAAGCTGGAGGGAACTCACCCTTACCATGAACCCACAGCACGCGAATCTCTCCACACCCCTGGGAGGCTGGCTTCCCCCTCCCCATTTTAGAGGTAGGGAGACTGACACTCACGGGGTTACACTATTTGTCCACAGAGCCAGCAAGTGGAGAAGCCAGTTTGGATCCAGGGCTGCCGAGTTCCAAAGACTTTTTCCATGTCACACACGAGGTGAGGACTTGGAGCAGACAGGTAACAGAGATCATATTTGCCAAACCAAAAATCTGTCCACCAGGAATGACAAATACGAGTATGGTTATGAGGGCAACGCAACAGAGCATGTTAATGTGGGATGATGCCAGAACACAATACTGGGGAAAGGAGTGAGCGTCCCAGAGATGAATGAACAGAGGCTTACAAAGATTCTGTAGATGGGGTTTGTGCACAACGCGGTAGAGAAGATCCATTGTGAATTCCTGTCATCATCATTTGCTGAACACCTGCGGTGTGCCAGGCCCCTGCCAGGTCACAAAGAGCCAAGTAGAATCAGTGCCTGCCTTCAAGGAGTTCAGCCACTCAAGGAACTAAGTGGTGAACAGAAAACAGGGCACCAAGAATTCTACTGCACACAGAGATGAAACACAGAAGAAACCTGGGGACATCAGAGAAGTATAATCCTACCTGGGAAACAACTGGGGTTGCACCTCCATGGTGACTCACAATGTATGGAAACACTCCTGCACCCACAACGCACCCTTCTGCTCCCAGGAGACGAGCAGGCTGGGATTCTGCAGCCAGCACCCCAGACCATGAGCTGAGCTGGCTCAAGATCACCCAGCAAGAACCCACCCTTTCTCCTGAGTCCCAGCCCAGCACTCCCCATTGCACCACACGGCCCTTCAACCAATAGGCAGGCACCCCGCCCCACTCCCTTGGACCTGCTCTGCCCACAGGTATTCTCATTTCCCTCTCCTCCAACAACGTAACAATCATGATAATAGCAAGGGTGAGGCACATGAACCTTAACCCTTTGAAACCAATTTTCTCACGGGGGTGATGACAGAACCAGATCTGTTGGAGGATTAAATAAAATAATGCACGTAAAGCACTCAGCACTGTAAAAGATCAACAACGTATCAATAGCTGATTCTTAAAATGACACATTTATGGTGCTTTGCCATATCTGAGTTCCTATGATTCTTGTAACAACTCGTGGGGGAGTTGTTGTTACTATTATTGTTATTATGACTGGTGACCATTTTACAGACGAGGAAACTGAGGTTTTGTTTCTGGGCCTTTCTGCTGCAAAATAACCAGATTATATATAAAACATGGTTTTTGTTGAGTTACTTGTATCCTAGAAGGTAAGGAAAATTTCAGCTGCTAGGGGAGACAAAAGGAGGAAATCATGAGCTAAAAATAGACTGCTGCCGCATGGGGTTGCCCTGAAGCAGGTGTTGACACCACGACTGCAGCAAAGTGGGGGGGCTAGACCTTCAACTCCTACACTGGGCTTGGGGACCTGGCCGGGGTTTGGGGCAACCTGGTTCTGAGGGCTCCTGGCTTCTGGATTTCCTCTAGGGAGGCAAGCATGTTCATCTCAGGCCTCCAGGGTACCCAGAGATAAAGATCACCCACACGTCCTCACACTCAAAACTACCCGGCACACAAGGGGACAGGCAGAGGAAGAACCCGAAGAGACAAAGGATCACAAAAGTAGCCATCCCTTGCCCCAAGGATTTCAAATTTAAAACTATCAGATCTAGAATATAAACTAATATGGGTGAAATGTTTAAGGAAATAAAGGATGGAATCACAAAATATGAGCAAGTAGTAAGAGACTATCAAAAATAACCAGTGACGTTTGAAAAAGAGCAAACAGAATTTCTAGCAATTAAAAATGTAATTGCTGGGGCTTTCCTGGTGGCGCAGTGGTTGGGAGTCTGCCTGCCAATGCAGGGGACACGAGTTCGAGCCCTGGTCTGGGAGGACCCCACATGCCGCAGAGTAGCTGGGCCCGTGAGCCACAACTACTGAGCCTGTGCGTCTGGAGCCTGTGCTTGGCAACAGGAGAGGCCGCGATGATGAGAGGCCCGTGCACCGCTATGAAGAGTGGCCCCCGCTTGCCGCAACTAGAGAAAGCCCTCGCACAGAAACGAAGACCCAACACAGCCATAAATAAATAAATAAATAATTTTTAAAAAATGTAATTGCTAAAATAAATTTTTAAAAACCAAAATGGAGGGTTTCCCTGGTGGCGCAGTGGTTGAGAGTCTGCCTGCTAGTGCAGGGGACATGGGTTCAAGCCCTGGTCTGGGAGGATCCCACATGCCGCGGAGCAACTAGGCCCATGAGCCACAACTACTGAGCCTGCGTATCTGGAGCCTGTGCTCCGCAACAAGAGAGGCCGCGATAGTGAGAGGCCCGCGCACCGCGATGATGAGTGGCCCCCGCTTGCCACAACTAGAGAAAGCCCTCGCACAGAAACGAAGACCCAACACAGCCAAAAATAAAGAAAGAAAGAAAGAAAGAAAGAACACTTTTAAAAAGTATTAAAAAAAAAAAAAACCAAAATGGATAAAACAGCAGGTTAGACACAGCTGAACTGGAAAAGCTGAAGAAATTTCACAGAATTCAGATCAGAGAGATAAGTAGTGGGAAAATAAGAGACTTGGAGGCCAGAGTAAAAAAGGCGTAATATACCTTTAATCAAAGTTTCAAAAGCAAAGAAAAAAAATGGAAAACAAGCAATATTTGAAGAGATAATGGCTGAGAATTGTCAAGCGCTACAAGGAGGAAAAAAAAATTAAAGAAATCCCCTTCTACTTACAGGGTAGTGAAAATTCAGAACACCAAGTAGAAGATCTTTATATAGAAAATAACAGAGAGAAAACCTATGTTGTGAGAAAACTCATAAAAGAATGCCAATTATATCAACAGGCTTTTCTACAACAAAATGGAAACAAGGGGCAATGAACTAGTATTTTCAAAGCGCTGACAGAAAATAACTGTCATGAGACACAGATGTAGAGAACAAACGTATGGACACCAAGGGGAGAAAGTGGCAGGGTTGGGGTGGTGGTGATGGGATGAATTGGGAGATTGGAACTGACATATATACACTAATATGTATAAAATGGATACCTAATAAGAACCTGCTGTATAAGAAAATAAATAAAATAAAATTCCAAAAAAGAAAATAATTGTCAACATAGAATGGGTACTGCAAAAACTATCTTTCAAAATGAAGGTGAAAGAAAAGATATTTTCAGATAAACAAACGAGACAGACAAACTTACTCCAGGAACTTCTAAAGGATAAATTTCAGAAGAAGGAAAATGATCCCAGAAGGAAGGTATAAAATGTGCAAGAACTGATGAAGGGCAAATAAATTTGTAAATATGTAAACATGGAGGTGGAGCTAAAAAAACATTGTTTTATAAAATAACAATGCTCTCTAATTTGTGGAGTTGAAACAAGGACAGAACTAGAATACTGTCCAACAGTAGGAACAAGTTTGGATGGAGGAATTAGAGGTAGTGTTCTAAGGGTCTTGTACTGCTGGGGAAAGGCTTAAGGTATTAACATTAGACTTCTAGAGTGTATAACTTCCACACCAGCAGAGAGAGGGAAAAGTAATATGGAGAAAAAAAACCCCAAAACAAAAAAACCCAACCTCTTGTAATCAATCAAAAAAGCAAAATAAAATGAACAACAAAAAAACTAAGGTAAAACAAACAAAAAAGCACAGAAAAAGCAGACGTAGAAAGCAAAATGTAAGATATCAGAAACATGTCCTAATACGTTGGTAATCATAACTGAAAATGGATTAAACTTGAGAGCACATCAGAATGAACTAAAGAAACAAAACAAATCACACCTCCCACTATGTGCTAATTTCAATAAATACACCTAAAGCATAAGGACATGAAAAAGTTGAAAGTTAAAGGATAGAAAAAGATATATCATACAAATGCTATCCAAAAGAAAGATGCTATAGCCTATTAATATTAGATAAAGTAGAATTTAAACCAACAAATTATTAGGTATGGAGTTATCTAATGATAAAAGTTTTAAACTTCTAGGAATCTAATGATGTTGCAAATACTGATAGAAATGCAAAGCCTACCATCTTGGTGGGAGATTTCAATACTTTTCTCTCGATTATTAATAGGTCAAACAGAGAAAAAATTAGTAAAGTTATAGAAATTTTGAATAATACAAGACTTTTGATCTATTGAACATAAAACAAACACATTCTCTTCAAGCACATGGAACATTTACAAAAAACTGTCATAATTACAGTCATAATGGGTGATATTATATAAATAAATGTTCTCCAATGACTGTAAAATTAAATTACAAGTTAATAACAAAAAGGGAAACATATTTCCCTATGTTTGGAAAATTAAAGACTTACTGAGTCAGTCAAAGCATCATAATGGATATTTAAAATATTTACTTAGAACTGAACAATAATGCCAATACTACATATAAGAAATTCTGAGATGCAGTAAAAGTAGCATTAAAAAATTATTTTGCAAATGATTATACTAGAAAAAGAGAAAGTCTGAAAATTAATGTGCTAGGCAATCCATTTTAGAAATTATAAAAGGGACAGTGAAATAAACTAAAAAATATAAAAAGAAGAAGATAATAAATATAAAAGCAGAAATGAATAAAGTTGAAAACAAAGATACAATAGAGAGAACCAACAAAGCCAGGAATTAGTTCTTGGAACAACTAATAACAGAGACAAACCTCTGGTGAAATGAATTAAGAAAAAAAGAGAAAAGGCATACAAGAAGAGTAATATTAGGATTTAAAAAGGGAGACATAACTACAGATCCACCAAAGATTTAAAAATTAAAGGGAACACTATAACCAATTTTATGACAATAAATTTGAAAACATCAGATAAACCCAAAATGATGCACATCTTATAAAACAGCCGGCCTGTAATCTTCCAATGTATCAAAGACATGACAGTCAAGGAAAGTCTGAGGATTGGGGGAAACAAAACAGATGAGACAAAAAGGAGCAATGAATGATTCTGACCTGGATCCTTTTTTAATAAGGAACATTACTGGGACAGTTGGTGACATTTGAATGGGGCCTGAGGATTAGATGGTAGCAGTGTATCAGTATTAATTTCCTGATTTTGATGGTTAACTTTTATCCTTTTTTGTAAGAAACACATACTAAAATTCAAGACTGATAGGATATCATTTGGCAACTTATTATCAAATTATTCAGAAAAAAATTTTTATACTGTACTTTCAACTTTTCTGCAAGTTTCTATTGTTTTAAATTTTTTAAAAGAATGAGGGATAGGGGTAGGGGAACTGACTTCAGAAGAAAAAAAAAGCCTTAATCGTTCTATGCCAATTAAGATAATTGAAACAGTAGTTTTAAATCTTCCCACAAAGATAACACCAGACTCAGTTTTACAGGCAAGTTTTACCAAATATTCAAAGAACATATCATTCCAATCTTATACAAACTCGTCAAGGGATAGAAAAAAGAGAACTACTCCTCAACACATTCTATGAGGCCAATAAAACCCTGATACCAAAATCAAATGACAGAAGTATGTGAAAGGAGAACTACAGGCAAATATCACTCATTAACAAAGATGTAAAAATCCTGAGTTAAGTGATATAAAGAAAAGATAACACACCATAACCAAGTTGGGTGAATTCTAAGAATGTAAGAACAATTTAACATCAGAAAAATCTATAAACTTAACTTACCATATTTACAAGTTGAAGTAAACTATATATGGTAACCTCAACAGATTTAAAAAGACCCTTTGATTAAAATTCAATGCTCATATATTCTAAAATTCTTAGCAAATTAGGAATAAAAAGGAATGCCTTAAAACAAAACAAGGATGTCCCCTATCACCACTCCTTTTCAACATCATACTGGAAATCCTAGCTAGTGAGATAAGAAAAGGAAATAAAAGGAATACAGATGAGGAAGGAAGAAATAAAACTGTCTTTTTTTGCAGACGACATGATTGTCTATGTAGAAAATACAAAAGAATCAGCTAACTACCAAAATTAATAAGTGATTATAGCAGTATACAAGGTTTACATACAAAAGTCAACCACTTTCTTACATGTCAGCAATGAAAAATGGAATTGAAATAAAAAACACAGTAGAATTTAGATTAGCACACCCCTGCCAAATAAAATACCTAGGTATAAATCTAACAAAATATGTACAAGATCTATATGAGGAAAACTATAAAACTGTGGTGAAAGAAATCAAAGAAGAGCTTAATTAATGGAGATATAGTCCATGTTTATGGATAAGAAGACTCAATACTGTCATGAAGCCAGTTCTTCCCAATTTAGTTAATAGATTCAATACAATCTCAATCCAAACCCCAGCAAGTTATTTTGTGGATATTGATAAACTTATTCAAAAGTTCACATAAGAAAGGCAAAATACTCATAATAGCCAACACAATATTAAAGGAGAATAGCAAAGTTGGAGAACTGACGCTACCTGACTTCAAGACTTGCTCTAAGGATATGGTAATCAAGACAGTGTGGTACTGGTGAAAGAATAGACAAATGGATCAGTGGAACAGAACAGACAGTCCAGAAATAGACCCCCATAAATACAATCACCTGATCTTTGACAAAGGGGGAGAAGGTAATACAATGGCAGAAAGACATCCACATGCAAAAAAAAAAAAAAAGTCTAGACACAGACCTTACATACTTCACAAAAATTCACTCTAAATGGGTCATAGATCTAAATAAAAAATATAAAACTATAGAACTCCCAGAATATAACATAGGAGAAAATCTTGGTGAACTTGGGTTTGGCAATGATTTTTAAGATATAATACCAAAGGCATGATCCATGAAAGAAATAATTTATTCTAATTGGAATAAATTGGACTTCATTAAAATTAAAAACTCCTGCTCTGCAAAAGACATTGTCAAGAGAATGAGAAGACAAGCCACAGACTGGGAGAAAATATTTGCAAAAGACATATCTGAAAAACAAATATTATCCTTATTAAAAAATGGGCAAGGGACTTCCCTGGTGGCACAGTGGTTGGGAATCTGCCTGCCAATGCAGGAGACACGGGTTCGATCCCTGGTCCAGGAAGATCTCACATGCCATGGAGCAACTAAGCCCATGCACCACAACTGCTGAGCCTGAACTCTACAGCCCGTGAGCCACAACTACTGAAGCCCCCGTGCCTAGAGCCCATGCTCTGCAACAAGAGAAGCCACCGCAATGAGAAGCCCTTGCACCGCAATGAAGAGTAGCCCCCGCTTGCTGCAACTAGAGAAAACCCTCACAAGCAACAAAGGCCCAATGCAGCCAAAAATAAATAAATAAAAAATAAATAAATTTTTAAAAAATGGGCAAAATATCTGAACAGAAACCTCACCAAAGAAGATATACAGATGGCAAATAAGCATATGAAAAGATGCTCCACAACCTATGTCATTAGGGAATTGCAAATTAAAACAATAATGGATACCACTACATATCTATTAGAATGGCTAAAATCCAAAACACTAACAACACCAAATGCTGGAGAGAATGTGGAGCAACAGGACCTCTCATTCATTGCTGATGGGAATGCAAAATGGTACAGTCACTTTGGAAGACAGTTTGACAGCTTCTTACAAAACTAATAAATATACTCTTACTGTATGATCCAGAAATTGTACTCCTGGTATTTATCCAAATGAGTTGAAAAGTTATGTCCACACAAAAACTTGCACATGGATGTTTTTGGAAACCTTATTAATGATTCCCAAAACTTGGAAGCAACCAAGATGTCTTTCAGTAGATAAATGGATAGACTGTGGTACATCCAGAAAATGGAATATTATTCAGTTCCAAAAAGAAATGAGCTATCAAGCCATGAAAAGACATGGAAGAAACTTAAATGCATATTACTAAATGAAAGATGCCAGTCTGAGAAGGATACATATTGTATGATTCCAACTGTATGACATTTTGGAAAAAAGAAAATTATGAAGATCAGTGGTTGCCTGGGGTTAGGGGGAAGGGAGGGATGACTAGACACAGCAGAGAATTTTTAGGCCAGTGAAACTATTCTGTATGATACTACAATGGCAGATACATGTCATTATGCATTTGTCAAACTCATAAATGTACAACACCAAGCGTAAACCCTAATATAAACTATGGACTTTGAGTGATAATGATGTGTCAGTGTAGGTTCACTGATTGTAACAAATGTACCACTCTAGTCCAGGATGTTGACAGTGGGGGAAGCTGGGGCGGGGGGAGGGTGGTGCAGAAGATAGATGGAAACTCTCTGTACTTTCCACTTAATTTTTTTGTGAACCTAAAACTTCCCTCAAAAATAAAATCTATTTTTTCAAAAAGTAATGCCTTTTATCTGATAGAAGATATGTACAGAAGTTCTATAGGAAGTTTTATACTTAATGGTAAAATGTTAGAATTATTTTAAGTAAGAGCAAGACAACAATATTCACTATCATTGTTTCTTTTCAAAGAGATAAAAGTATAAAGATTGAAAAGGAAGAAGTAAAATCATCATTATTCACATATATGAGAGTCTGTATAGAAATCCCCAAAGAATCTATTACATAAAAATTAATAGAAATCATAAGAGAATTTGTCAAGATAGCTGGGTATAAGATACATATAGTGAGAGCAATTGTATTTCTATTCACCAGGAACAAACAAAAAAGATAATTTAAAAAGAGATATAATTCACACTAGCAGCAAAAATCAAAAGAAGCCTATGAATAAATACTTAAAAGAAATACATGCAATACATGTATGAAGAAACATAAAATCTTGCAGAAAATCATTAACAAAGACCATGTTTATAGACAGAAAGAATAAATATCATAAAGAGGTCCATTTCCCCCAGATGATCTGTAAGCAGAATTGCAATAAAAAATGTTAAGTTTTTGAAATTTTAAAGTTGATTCTAAAATATATATGGAAGAGTAAAGTCCTAAGAATAGCCAAGGAATACCTAAAGAAGACTGGAGTGAGAGTAGGGCGATAGATTTTCCTAGTAGATATTAGCAAAAACTTCTTACAAAACTATGGTAATTAAGATAGTGTAATACTGGTACAGGGTTAAAAAAAAAATTGACTAATGGAACAGAAGCACCTAGAAACAGACTAATAAATACATAAAAACGTATATATGACAGGGCAGTATTGCAGATCTCTGGAGAAAGGATGGGCAATTCAGTGAATGGCTACCCAGATGGAAAAAAATTAAATTGGGTTCCTACCTCACACCATACCCTCTAACTCCAATGGATTAAAACCTTAAATGAAAGTAAGACTTTAAAAACTTAAAAATAAATCCTCTCATTATGATACAAGAGAATTTACTTGTGACATCAAGGTAGAGAAGGATTTCTTTTAAGAAAGAAAAGATTTAAGCAATTAAAGGAAAGATTGATAAATTCACTCATTAAAACTAAGACCTTCCGTTCAAGAAAAACACCATCAAGAAAGAAAATATGAGTCACCAACTGGTAGAAAATACCAAGAATTCCTATCAATCAATAAGAAAAAGACAAACCAATAGAAAAATGGGCAGAGGACATTAAAGGCATTTCACAGAAGAGGAAACATGAATGGCCTACAAACTATGACAAGGTACATAATCTCATTAGTAATCATCTATATGAGAATTAAGACCACCACCAGATACCATTTCACACCCACCAGACTGACAGTTATGCAACGCTTTTGAGGCTGTGGAACAACAGAACTTCTACACGCCACGTGGGTGGGAGTGTAAACTGGTACAACCACTTTTGAAAACAATATGGCATCATCTTACATTCTCTGAGCCAGCAATTCCATTTCTAGGCTCACACTCTAGTGAAACTCTTCCACTCGTCCAAAAAGACACATGAAGAGGAATGTTCACAGCAGCATTGTGAGCTAGCACAAAACAGAAACAACCCAAATGTCCATCAACAAGAAAATGATCAAAGTTTACTCACACAATGTAATATTACACAGTAGTAAGAATGAATGAATTATAGCTACACACAGTAATATGGATACAATCAAATATAACATTAAGTGAAAATATGGCAAAGACCACATACAGTATGATACTATTTTTGTAAAGTTTTAAACCAAGCAAAACTAAACAATACATTGTTTATAGATATATATGTGTGATGCTAAACAGAAAATAAACAGTGGTTCCAGAAATTCAAGGATGTTCATTTTGCTATGCCTTATTATTTACACATATTTGCATGTATTACTTTCAAAGTATCAAATACGATATAATTTTTTAAAATGTAGTCTAAATCTTGGTTGTCTCTACTTCCTAATGTGTGACCCTGGCAAATCCTTCCCTTTCCAAAGCTTCTGTTTCCTCGTCTGTAAAATGGGGTTAGTGACACCCCTCTCCTGGGGTGTTGAGAGCCAATCCTAATTTAGCACAGTATCTGGCATGTATCAAGCACTAAGTAAGGGTTTGCTATTTTTATTATTACTATTAATAGTGATAAACATAGGCAGTGGCAGGGCAGGGACCCAGGCCACCCCCATCTCCCAATCTAGTGCTTTTTCTATGCTGTCCTTTCTGCCTGGTGCCCCCAGACCCCTGTGGGCTGCAGCAGGGTGACTCTTTCCCGCCTTGTCAGAGGGGCAACTGATTCAGACAGCACCATGGCCAACAGCCCCATGCAATCAGGGGACGTATACATTCCTGCTGGATTGAAATCCTCAGCCAGCACTGCGGTGGCCTCTGGGCCTTACTGATTAATAACCTGGCCTAGCGCTAAGAGCTCTCAGAGGATGGCTGGCAGGGAACAGGCAGGATGGCACAGGCACCTCCTGGATGCACATGAGCTCTGGGGGCAGAAACCAGCCTCTTCTAGGCCCTGGCCAGCACCATCGCCTAGAGCTGGGGCAAGGGAGGGGGGCCGGCAGCTCAAGTCCTCCTGACTCAGGGATGCGGGTTCCACTCCTAGCTGTGCCTCTGCTTGCTGCAGGGTCCCCAGGCAAGCTGCTTCATCACTCGGGCTTCTGTCTCTCATTTGTAAAACAGCACCTGGCCCAAATGGGTTAGCGGGCTTACAGCGGTGCCCAGCAGTGTAAGGGCTCCATCACTTTAACTGCTATTATGCCTTTTGGGACCCAGTCTCAAGGGTTAATATCATTAGTCTGTGGGTCCCGGAACTCAGCCTGAATTCCGTCTGTCCCAGGGCCCAGAGCAAGGCCTGATAAAGAATAAGACACTTCAGGGAATGTTTGCTGAACGAAATTGCCAAGTGGCAGGCCAGCCTCTGCTCCCACAGTTCCCTCCACTGGGGAAGGTCCTGCGTGCTATAAAGTCCTTCCTGGTACTGGGCTTAACCTGCTTCCTGGCAGCTTCCTCCCTCCAAGTTTTGGGAACAGGGGAAGAACAGTGGGGAGGAGAAGCGCCCACACACCCCATTTGTACACACTCGCCAGGGCCCAAATCCAGTCTGCACTTCTCAGTGGTGCTTCCCCTGACCACCCTGACCAGGAGGAATGACACCTTCCTCAGGCTTGTAGAACCCACATTCACAGACATATGCTGCACGGACACACAGAGATGTGCAGACACACACCCCAGATACACACTTACAAATCAACCCACTCAGAGGAACACACACAACACCCTGGACCTTGGGGACACATTCAACAACACAAACGTGCCTACAGACACTAACACACAGGCCTGCGAGGGTGCACGCATGCGCGCGTGTGCACACACACACCCCACAAGCACATAGAGACCTGGCGAGGCACCCAGAGACAGGCAAACACACATAAGCACGGGCTCTCAGAACACTCCAGAAGCTGGGGAGCCAGGGTCAGAGCCCCTTGTGGGGGAGGGCTCTGTGCTCTCCTAGAAATGGACTTGATTTACCCTGGACACGTCCCTGGGGGGCAGCTCAGGCTGATGCCGGAGACCACAGGTCTCCCGTTGGTTGTTCAGCAAGCCTGGCATCTGAGGGGCATTTTTAGAAATGACATAAACAGACATTCAGGGCATACTCTCTGCTCCATTCCATGCCGTACAAATTGTCGCACAAATTGCAGGACAATGACAATTAGAGCAGCAACTGCCGCAGGCCGGTTAGCTTGTGCAAACAGAGACCCCTCTGCTCCCCACACCGCCCCTGCAGCCCCCTCCAGGCGCTCCAGACAGCAGGACGCTGTGACCCCAGCAGGGCCTCACCCAGCGAGCGAGACCATCTGCACTTCTGACATCCACTTCTGTGGTCCTGGCTCTGAGTTGCTCTGAGGTCACGCTGGGTGAGGCCCTGGTGGAGCACAGCTCTGAGCCTCAGTTTTCCCAGAGGTCACCGGGCCTTTGGTCAGCTTCCGCTGCAGCTTCTCCACCCAGCCTGCCTTTCTCCCAGGTCCCATTCACCTCTGTCCCCAGCACTTCACTCAATGCCGGGCATATTTCAAAGACTAAGTAAGACTGTGGAATGAATGAATGAACCCCCTTCCCACCCTGGAAGACAGGCATCGTTACCCCCACTTGTGGCAGACCCTCACCCCCGGTCTCCCCTGGGAGATCACTTGTACACAAATCTTCCTCTCAGGGTCTGCTTCTGGGGCATCCACCTAAATGCCATTTTACAGATGAGGAAATGGAAGCTTCAGAAAGGTAAAGTAACTCTCCCAATGTCACACAGCACAGCTGCCCTTGGGGGTTAGTTCTGGGGAGGCAGCCCCCGACTCCTCCTCTGGTTGGGAGGCTGGTGAGGTCCTGATGTCTGCTGGTCCCTAATACGGGTAAAGGAAGCAGCCCTACTTTGCCCTTGTGTCCAAGCCACATTCGTGGTTCCAGCTGTACCATTAACAAGGGGCGCTGTGACCCCCGCCTAGCCATGGGGTCTAGATGTGAATATGTCTAAGAAGAGGAGGACCGAGTTCAGCCAGGGTTTGACCACAGGCCCGCTGGAGGGGGGACGTTCAGCCAGCCCAAACCTCGGGCTCCTTGAGAGGAAGCCTCTCCATAAACAGTGTGATCAGTCCAGGGGCAGAGTGGTGGCCCCCCTCGGGACCTGATATCTTGTCAGGGGCCCTCACTGGACACCCTGGCCCAGCACAGAGGATTCTTGGGCCAAGTTGGAAAACTGCTTGCAAGTGCAGTGCTCTCCAGCAGCCTATATAAATCTGGAGGAAAGGGGTCATTGAGCCCTGGGAAACCGCAACCAAAGGCACTAACTCCGTTCTTAGAAAAGCCTCTAGAATTAAGTCATTACCTGTTAATTAACACGAGCTGGGCAGAGATTTTAGTTGATGGCATGGCTGTGTGCATGCTGGCCCTTGAGAGGCAAAGGAAGCACACACACATCTATGTTCACACGTACCTCAGGCCCCTCCTGCTCTAACTCACCCTCGGGTCTCTGCAGCCCTGCGGACAGAGCCCGAGCTCCTCCATCTGACACACAAGGTCCTCTGTCACCAGCCCTGTTCACCTCTCCATCACTCCATCACTGAGCCATTTGAAACTCTCACCTCCAGGCTTTTCTTATGCTGTTCCCTCTCCTTGGGACACCCTTCCCATCCTTTTGCACCTGGATAACTCTTACCTACCTTCTCTCTGGAGGCCTCCCCACCCAGTATTAAATCCTCTCCTCTGAGTTCCCATTTATTTTCCTCCAGGGGATTCATCATGGCATTTTGTAACTCAGGTTCAAAGACTGGCCCCCCTCTAGATGGCGAGCTTCTCCAGGGCAGGACAGGCAGAGCACAGAGCAGGCGCGTGGTGGTAAATGAATGAACACACACAAGCACAGCTGCACACGCTCAGAGGCTGCTCTGAGCTGGCCCTTGCGCCAGCCTGGGCCCCTGGAGATGGTGCAGGAGCCACCGCACAGGAGGACTTCGTCAGGGCCCTCTGTTATCCCAGCAGGAGGAGGCATCCCAGCCTACTGGCCTGCTATCTCTTCTTGGAGACACGGGCAAGCGCAGTCAGGAGGGTGATGGCTCTCTCCAGTCCCCGCCCCCCATCCATCTCCCTGACCAGATCCTCCAGCCCCTTATGCTCTCAGGCCCACCTCTAGGCTGATGACACCCATCTCCTGTCTCAGGAGCCCCAGACTCCCACATCTCTAGCCCCCTGGGGCCCTCTGGCTGGCACCTCCCTACTCAGCACACCTGAAACCAGCTCACATCTTCCTCCCTCGTGCTGCCAGGGCTTGTACTCACGTCCACACAATGAATGCAGGCGGGAGAGTGGAGCACCAACCTGAGCTCCTCCTCTAACCCCACATTTAACAGGCTTCCCATCCCTTTCTGTCGACTGTCTCTCCTGAATATCTCTCAAATCCAATCATTTCTGTAGCTGCAGATGTGCCAGTTTGATTGGTTGCCCAGTTTCCCCATATTAAAGAATCCTTCAGTGTGGGAAGTGAAGGTGTGAATAGGGAGGACATTTATGCCTCCCACAAAGGAGGGGGGGCGACCCCTGTCAATCTGGGTGCGGGGGACCCAAGACAGGCCTGGTCAGTGGGATGCCCTGCTACAGCTTTAGCCCTGGAGCGAGAGCACGGAGGCTGAGGACCCCAGTGTGGTGTCTGGATAGTCTGGTGTCTGGAGAAGCAGGTCTAGGTTCCCTGCTTCTAGGCCCCTGGGGTCCTGGGATCCTGCCTGTCCTCAAAGCCTGCTCCTCTTTCCTTAGACAAATGGTCTGTGGTCACAGGGCCTGCCCATAAATTCTAGGGGGTGGGGAGGGAGGGGATGCAGGGCTCATTATGGCCAGAGCTGGTTTCTGCTGCTTATAAGTAAGAAACTTAGCAGGCAGCTGCTTCTCTCCCTTCTGCCACCACCCAGATCCAGGCTTCATTGCCTTACTTCTCGGCCCACGCTAGCGCCGTTTCTCACCTCCTCCATGATGTTATTCTGATCCCCCCCCACCCTACGTCCTGGCTGACAGATGCTCCCTCTACTAGGCCCCATCACCCCTGAGCACCCCTCAAGGCATGGATCATGGTGTTGCCCTCCTCTTTTTAAGATCTGCAGAGTCCACTAGGCTATGAGCTCCTTGAGCAAGGGGCTGAGTCTGCCCCAAGTAACAGACTGACCCGTGAAGTCTGTAGAGAGAGGCCACTTGCTATAGAAGTCAGCTCCCACTGAGTGGTCGGGGTCAAGTCACTTAACTTCTCTGAGCCTCAGTTTCCTCATCTGTAAAGTGAGAATAATGATGGCTACCTCAGAGGGCTGCTGTATGGACAGACTAAGAATATAACATAGACTATAAGACACAGGTGAGGTTCCTACATTGTAAGTATTTACTTGGCCCTGGCTTTTCTCAAAGAACATTAGCAAAGTTATTTGTGAAAGCAAGGTCTATGGCTTTGTTCAGTGACTCTGTATCATCATCAGTCATTCGTACAGCCTTCCTCCAGCAATCAACTTGTGTGACTCTCACCAGGCCTCATAAAGATTTGATATCCAGACAAAACTGGCCCCAACACACAAGCTGGCTGCTCTTCTTCCTTTCCCAGACAATAAGAATTCTACAATTCAACAACTTGCCTTCTTTGCCTTGGCTTCCAGGAAGCTCCAGTAAATACAGGGTTCAATCTCAGTAACTAAGTGAGCTTAGGTTTTTCACATATTTATGTCCTTTTCTCTATGTCAGTTTAACTGCATATAGATCTCTTGTAGTAAATACCCGTGAATTCTTAATGAAAGACAAGAACTCAGTGATCAGGAATAAGATGGACTAGAACAGAATGGGACATAGTAGAACATCACAGCAGGATTTTCCGGTGTTTCCTCCACTCATTCCTCTTCACAGAGGATGAAACTGAAGTCTAGAGAAGGGGAGGGGGAGGCAAGGCCTGGACTGCACCTCAAGTGCTCCCAGCCTCTGCAGGCCTTGCTTTTGGGCTGCCTTGTCCACCAGGCACAGCACACACAGTACACAAGAGTCCACAATACTTTTAGGAGCCCTTGAAAATGTTTGAATTTAATTTATAATCAGAAGAAAAAAGGAACTTTTAGGTCAAAGAAAATGTTTTAATACATAAAATTAATATGTTGTCCTTAAACCAATGCTGTCATAAAATGTAATTTTTAGTATTTTTTACAGAGGAAGAGGCTGAAGCCAAAAGTGCTGGGGTCAGCAAACGTCATGATGAGGCCCTGCTCGCTTTACCCACCTCACCAATGAGTCCGGGAAGCTTCTACTTCCCACCTGCTGGCTTCCAGGGGACCCAGGCCTCCTCCACACTTCCCTCTCTGACGGGATCCAAAGGGAGCGTTTTCATGAAGATTCTAGTGGGAAGTGGGGCCTTGCCAGGTGAATCTAATTTATACCCGGTAGTAAGCACCTCAGAGAGCTCCTGAAAGGCCGAAACCACCTCCTGGCTGCGGGGTGGAGGCGGATCCCTTGTCTGAGTTTGCCAACCAGCTGTCAGGACAAACCTTCCTGGGTTCACAGTGTGGAGACAATGAAAGGGCTGGCGCTTGGAAGGCACGAGCCGCGAACTTCCTGACAGAGGTGTTGACTGCGGGCCGCAGACCCTCTGTTCTGCTTGGCTCAGGACCACCCCTCGTCTTCCCCAGCTCACGAGCTGGGCTCACTGCGGGGGCCACAGCAGGAGCAGAGCGGGCCTGACAAATACCACCATCCCACCTGGGGTACAAGCAGCAATGGAACTCAGAGGAGAGGGGCGGCAGGGGAATAGCCTGTCCTGGGCATCACCACTGACGCACCGTGTGACCCTGGGCACCCTTCACTGGTCACCTTGCCTCACCAGGTCCAAGTGTCCTCACTGGGAAGATGGGGCAATGGTTGCTGTGAGGATGACATGGGATGATGGGCAGTAAACAACCTCCAGCAGATGAAGCAGGATTATCATTCCCACTAAACAGAAGGAAATTGAGACCAGAACAAAGAAATAGTTTGCCTAGCCAACATCATGGTGAATAAGGGATCAGAACTGGATTCCAGAAGCCTTGAAGGTAAGGTTCAGCTCTTCCTGAGGAGCGGTTATGCCTTCAGGCTTCCCTGGATTCGAATCTCGACTCCAGCTCTTACTGGCTGTGGGACCTCCCCACATTCTCTCTCCTGCCCTGTGTACATAGTCATGGGCCGCAGAGGCCTCCATCCCGACCTGGTTCTCTCATCCGGTCTCAGGGATGGAGCCCCAGGTAGCTGCCCCCGAAACCCCTCCCTTCCTCTGACCCCTGCACACCTCCCCTAACCTGTGAGGTCGCTGTCTCCCTGCACAAGAAGCCAGGGAAGTGGGGCAAAGGATGCCTTGGGCTCGCGGTGCTAATTCTGGATAAAGCAAACCCCACCCCCGACCAGTGTAGGTTAAGTGCAAGGATCCATGCAAAGTCCAGATTATGTGGGATTGTTTTTGAGGAGTCACAGTAACTAATTAAGATGTCTTGACAGGCATTCTCTGGGCTGAGCTCAATGAAAACAGGGAGTGATCAGCTCATGATCAATTACAGAAAAACATGCTGACACAGAGGACAACCCGGAGCAGTGGGTGGCCGGGGATTGGAACCCCAGCACTTAACTTCTCTGAGCCTCAGTCTCCTCATCCATAAAATGGGACAGTAATGCCAACATCAAAAGCTTCACTGAGAAAACAAAGGGCTTAATCTGCTATCTGGAGAAGAGCACATACCTAAAAAAATGGCACTTTCCCTCCTTCCTCACACTTTAAAGTAGCTGCTTTGGGGTAGTTTAATCATTTCCTCTGCTGCATTCTTGGCTATAATAGTCCTTTTGTTGTCAATTAATGCAAAATTGTACTCTTACTCTATCTCTGTGCCCATGGTCATAAAAACAGGATCTGTGGAGACCGAATTAATGATAAACAGCTGCAGCAGCAGCAGCAGCTAATTACAGAGCTTCTACTCTGTGGAGGGCTTGATTGTAAATTTCTCTCCAAGCGTGGGAATGTGGACAAGAACTCCTCCTCTCTAGGCCTCAGTTTCCAAATCCACAAACAGGATTGAGCCAGATGGTTTCCAAGCTGACGGGTTTCTAAGCTCTTATCTGGGTATGACATTCCATGAGCTGGAGGACTTGGGGTGCAGACTCTCCTTTACCCTCATATTGCAGATTAAGGAGGGAGGGAAATCAAGGCGGGGATGGGGTAGGAGGAGTGAACTAACACTGTGCACCGGGTGCTTGGCTGGGCCCCCTGGGCACACTACCCATCTAGCCTAACCCAGAAATGCCCCTCAGACAGCAACCCATGCAGTCCTCACCATGGCCCTGTGAGTTTGCTGCAAAAACCTTCATTTTACAAGACAAGACTCCTGATTCTCAGCCTGGGCCCTCCCCAGCACACTCCATCACTTCTGCCCCACTGAGTCCGGCTCTTCCCCTTTTCACTCAATCACATTCATTCAGGAAACAGTTGTCAATCACATACTTTTCTAGACCTTGGAAACGTAACAGAGAACAAAACATAAAAGGATCTAGACTTTATGGAGCTTACGGTTGAGTGGAGGGAACAGATCAGAGACAAACACACAGTGTTGGGTAGTATGAGGGGCAGAGAGGGGATGAAGATATTACATTAGACAGGTGGTCAGGGAAGGCCTCCTGGAGGAGGTGACATGGACCTCCATGAAAGCCCTCCATGGGCCTGAGTGAAGGGAGGTGGGGCTGGAGCAAGAGAATTCTGGATGGAGGGAAGAGCCATGCAGAGCCTGAGGTGGGAATGAAGCTGGCATGTATGAGGAACAGCCAGGAACCAGTGTGGCTGGAGCAGAGCAAGAGAGGAGTGTGGAAGGAACTGAGGTCAGAGAGCTCAGCAGAGGCCCACACCTGCCCCTTCCTTGTCCTTCACCTCTTTCCTCCTCCCCTAGGGCCCTGCCAGGAATGTGGAAAGGTAACTGTCTCAGTTCAAAGGATCTTAGGGATTCTGGAGTCCTTTCATTTTATGGATGAGAAAACGGAGGCCCCATAGGGTCTGGTGACTCTCCCAGAGCCATAAGGCAGTCTGATGCAGAGCTGGGGAGGGAACCGAGCGCTGAGCCCTGGCCCACGCTGTCTCTACGCAGACTGCTGGAGTCAGGGTCAGGAAACCTAAGGGCTCGGGACTGATCAAAGTCCTTGTCACACACGTGAAGAAACTGAGGCCCAAGGCCAGGTGGCTGCGTGTGCATGAAGAAGGGGTGGGGGTGGGTAGAGGAACTGCAGACTCTTGTTGGTGCACACCCGTGTGGGCCTTTGCACAAGCCAGGCTTCCTCTGGGCCTAACACCCAAGGCAATCAATCAGCGTGCTTTTCTAATGCACGTGAGGAGCTGTGATGTCTGAAACCCACCGTTGATTACAACCTCCCTGGAGCCTGCTGGACAGTGCCGCCTGAACCCGATCCTGCTGGGAGGGAAGGTGATTCTGACACGTGTGGACTGCACAAGCTGCCAGCCTTCTCCTCTGCGTGACCTCCAGGGGGTTGTCTCCCCACCCTGGGCCTCGAGTCCTCATTTGTCAAAAGGTGCTGCAGGGCTTGGGAGCAGCATCAGATGAGATTCCCTGGAGCGTTCTTCCCCAGTGTGAACACAACACAAGCCAGCGTTCTCCAGAATTTGGGAGGCAGTGATGGTACAGGTGGAGGCAATGCAAGTCAGCTGTCAACACGGGGCCTGGCACATAGTAGGTACTCAACAGACTTTGCGGCTCTGCACAGCGGGACGAGCACTGCACTGGAAGGCAAGGGACCTGAGCTTTGGTTCTTTTGCTCCGTGATCTCAATGAGCCAAACCCTCTCTACGTGCCTCGGTTCCCACAGCAGCAAACAGCAAAAGTGCAAACACAGGCATTCGGCCACCTCCTCTGGTCCTGGATGCCTGGGGAGAAGCAATGGGAGCAGGCAGTGGGGAGTGGGATCTTGGGGAAGTATTGGAGGCACAGCAGACTCATTTTTCTTCCTGGGGCCAAACTCTCTTGACTTCCAATTGCTATCATGTTCCTTGGCAACTAAACCTGGTCAGAGATGACCCCATAGGCCAAACTGCCTCCCCAAATGAGGGATTCAGCAGATTCTGGGGAGCACAGACTTGTGGTTAAATAGGGGTGCAGAAGGCAGCTGTGGGCAGTGGGAAGATGACAGAGCATGGAGCCATGGACAGGAGGTGGAGTCCCAGATGTGACACCCAGCCAGGTAGCTTCCCCTCTGTGGATTTCAGCGAGCCCATTATAAAACAGGGATCCTGCCACTGCCCTGTGCATTCCCTGAGCACAGGAACTACACCCATCAAAACTGCACCCCAGGGCCTGGTCATGCCCTGGGAAGCTACAAATGTTACTTTCAGCTCGAAAACCCTACTCTTTCTGGCTCAGTACAACAAAGAGGCTGGCTCATGGAACATCAGCTGAACACTCACAGGGCACTTGCCTTCCTCCATGCCCAGCAGAGACCGATATCCCCAAGAAACGCACAGCCCAGGAGTACCACGCTCTCTGCTCTCCGAGGCTCATGCTCCCAACGTGGCAGACTTATCAAGGGAGGCTTGGGGGGTACGTGCAGGAGGCAAGAGCAGGCCGCCCTCCATCAGGCGGCCACCTCCCAGCTGTTTGGAAATGGCCATTTGCAAGGCCATGAGTCTCAGTGATGGACTCTCATTTTATCATTACCCACGTCAGAAGAATGCATCTTGAGGGGGCAGCACTGCACAAGTCAGCGCTGTAATCACTTACAGACCACGGAGGCCCCAGTCCTGGCAGTGGAGGAAGATTTATTGTGGGGATGGACGGAAAACAAAGAACAGTTGTGCAAACTTTACGGAGCCACATTATGGGAAATGCCTTTCCCATTTCCCACTGGTAAATGTGCTGGATGCTGTTTCCAAAGGGGGACTGAGCTCCGGGACCCAATCACTGCGCCCAGCACGGCTCGCTGGGCTGAGCTGGCCTGGCCCGTGGTGCCCAGGCCTTGGCTGGCAGCCAGGTGCTGCTGTCTGCTCTGGTGGACCTGGGAAGAAGGCTCCTTCCTGGGCCTCTGCGTCCTCATCTGCCTACTGTTGCTCCCCCTCGCACGCACCCACCACACGACCAACATTCTAAATGTTAATGCTGATCGTGTCACTCTCCTGCTCAGAACCCTTCCACCACTCTCTCCCTTGCCCTCAGGACAGAGTCCCAGCTCTTCATACTGGACTTCAAGGCCCTTTAAGGTTCAATTCCAGCTGCCATTTCTACTCCCAGCCCCCATGCACGGAACGCACTCCCAGCACAAGAGGCTACCTATGCTCCCCTCAAGGGCCAAGACTGTCACATCTTTTGCATATGCTGTTCCCTTTCCTTGAAATGCCTTTCCTCATGGTCTGCACCTGGAAAGCTCCTACCCTCCCTTCAAAGCCCAGCTCTCATGACATCCTGGGGGAAGCCTTCTCCCTCCTCTGTGCCTCTGCAGCATGTGGTTAATTCCTTCGGCACCAGACCATTCCTCATTTGATGCTGCGCCTCCTGCTTCTAGCATCAAACCTGGCACAGTATGGGTGTCAATAAAGCTGTGTTGAAAAGGTGGCAGAAGTGAGGGGGGAGACAGCACAGCTGAGCCCAGGGCACTCTCCCGAGGGAGGGGAACAGGTAAGCTGAGTGTCCCCTGGGTCTTGGAGAGGACTGAGGCCATAGCGCTGGTGTGGCCCATCACCCCTTTAACGGATGAGGTCGGTCACTGCAGCAGGCCAAGTGAGGCGCGTGAAGTCGGCTCAGATAACCCATCTGCCATCCTGTGGAGACAGAGCCTATTAATGCTCAATCACGAAGTTTACCATTTCCAGGATGTCCCTCTTAGAAAACATGTTCTGGACACTTTCTTCAAGTCACTGTTGATTTTATCTGACTTTCTCAGTCCAATAAGAGAATCATTTCAATTCCATTTACATTAAATTCAAAAGCTTTCTCTCCTTTTATTATTTTAAATTCAATTCAGAGGGCTGTGTTTTTTTATCCTTAATTTTTTTCATATTCCATAAAGCAGTGTGGAGTTCACAAAACTTGGCCAGTGTTCCTGTACCCTCAAGTTTGGTGCTCCCAGGAATTCTCATCTCTATGAGAGCTTGGGTTTGATGACAAAAAAAAAAAAAAAAAAAAAGGAACAAGGGCTCCTGTTTTCAAGCATGGAGTATTTTGCCAGGCATGAGATAAGTGCTCCATATACATGATCTCATTTAATTCTCACAACACTCTCCCTTTTACACAGACAGGAAACTGAGGCTCAAAGAGGCCACGTGACTTGTTTGAGGTCTCACGGCTGGTTAAGGGTCAGAGCAGAAATTTGAACCCCAACAGTTATCCTATACCTTTAGCCATTGGTCCACCCTGGCTCACCAATTTCTGGCTCAGAATTCAAATAAGATGGAGGGCGGGGAGTCAGGGATGGAGATGAGGTAGGGCTGGGGATGGGGAAGTGAATGGGAGTAGGAGGGATGGGGGATAGAGGTGGAAGGGAGAGGGGGGAGGTATGGGGGCGCTGTGGAGCAGAGAAGGAGGAAGCTAGAAGAGCTGCAGACAGAGGCCTAAAGGCCAAGCACTGCATTTGGGGAGCATGTGGCTAAAAGATTCTGTGCCAGATGGGAAACCCATCTGGGAGGGACACGCCTATGAGGGTGATTGTGTACTCTGGGGCCGGGTTACGGGCAGGAGCACTGGACCGGGAGTTGGGGACTCAACTTGATCCCCTCTGCAGAGCCCTCTGCAGTTTGTGGACCACAGGTGTCCACCCCTCACAGAGACTCTTCTGGGGTGAGCATCAGAAGCCCTATTTTACAGATACATTAACGGAGGCTCAGGAGTGAAGTGACTTGTCCAAGGTGGCACAGTCAGTGAGCAGCAAAGCTGGGATGAGTCTCCAGCTCCACCTGTCTCCTTCCTCTCCTCTTTCCCAGGCAAGTCTTTTCCATCTGCGGCCTCAGTTTCCCGCTCTGTACAGTGATGAGAGGGGGCCCTCAGGGCTCTGAGTTGAATGCAAAGCTGGAGTTTCCAGAAAGCCTCTCCTTATGAAGGTCCCTGAGTTTGATTTTTAAAAACTGGGGGAGATAGGAAGGCATCCAGTGTAAGCCAAGATCTGTGGAGCTGGAACCTTGGCTTCAAGAGGGGAAAGGGCATTAGCATCTGCTGGGCACCCAAGGAACACAGAGTGCTAGGCATTAATCCCATTTCACAGTTCAGGAAACTGAGGCTCAGCATAGCCAAGGGACCCATCCAAGGTCACATCCATGGCAGAGCTGGGACTTACAACAGCCTTTTCTGTTCCTTTAGGGACACTCATGACTGCATGGCTCCTATGCTTTTTAGACCCTCCCTCTTCTCCTTTCCTAATGCAAACTGCCCAGAGCAGTCAGACCATTTGTTGTACACTCACTGTGTGCCAGGCAGTACGCAACAGCTCATGTATAGTACCTCATCGAAGCCTCACAACAGTTCTACTCCCTCCACTTTACAGGTAAGAAAACAGAGGCTTACAGAAATCAAGTTACTTGCACACAATCATAGGCTGCTAGGTAGCAAAGCCAGGTTTCAAATGAAGGCTTTCTTGCAGGAAAACTTCAAGCACCAGATTAGGGATGGATGTGACCATCTTTAAGGTCCCTCCATTCTTGTGACTTTATGGGAAATTGCTCTGGAGGGCAGTGTCTGGGCAACCTCACACGGTGTCGGAGCAGAGAGGGCAGATGGCCGCTAGGGCAGAGGCTCTGTACTAGGGAGCAGACTCAACTCCTCTGCCTCCAAGGCTAGGCCAGGTGCCAAAGAGCATGTGGTCCCCAAGACACTCAGCCATACCAGGAGCACTGTTATAAATGGGGCAACATGTGCTGGGAGGGCAGGACACACGGAGAAAAGGGGTGCCGAGGAGGGGACACTGGACTGGGTTGTGCAGGATGGTTAGGAGTCTGCTGGGTTGGGAAAGGCATTCCAGGCAGAAGTATCAGCAAAAGCCAAGGCCCAGAGGAGGGACTTCAGTAAGGGTTGTTAACGAGGGCGTATCTGGATGCAAACTAGATGACTGCCTTTGCTCAAAAAGGTTTTCCTACCCAGACCCTCCCGCCCCCCACCCCCAGAACGAGGTGCGGCTCAGGCCCGTTTCCAAAGTGGGTGGGCTTGACCTGGTTGGAACAGCTTGGCCTCTATGGGCTCATGTACAGCAGGCTCCTCCAGGGCAAGGGGTTTAAAACCATATTCAATTTTGCAGCCTTTTAATCTTACCAGAAACCTCAGCCTCCAGAAAGGGAGACTGTTTTCAGGTGACTTATTTATTTTTAAAAAGGTAAAATGTCTTATTCTTCATCCCATGAGTGCTCTCTCCTCCCATATAGGACAAAAGACCCATCATGTCAGCAGGGCAGGGACCTGCAGGCTCTCAAGATGATGGGGCGCTGGCTTGGGAAAAGTAGTTAAATGCAGACGTCTATCTGCTTCCCTGCTCCATCAGGGCTCCACAGGGCCAGGCTGGCTTTGATTCCCTTCTGTGACCCCACGGCCCACCAGGGCCTGGCACACAGGAGGCGCTCGGTGTCAGCTTGCCAAATAAGTTTCAGATCTGGATATTCTCTCGATATTTGCAAGCAGACTGATGATTCTCTGCCTGGGAGGTGGCTTGGGGTCATGGCTAGCACACAGTCTTTGGAGTCAGGCTGAGACCTGGGTTCAAATTTGACCCCATGATGCACTTGGGGCCTGAACTTGGGCATGAACTGGACTATCCTTTCCCCATCTGTAAAATGGGGATAATTTCAGTCTCCAGCAATGTTCTGAGTGCTGAGATCACACATGTGTGGAAGCCCTCAATACTGAAAAACACCCAATGAGTATTTCAATAATGTTCCTGTCCCCCCTTGACTGACTCAAACAAGCTTAAGCAGCCAGGCTCAAATCCTCAGCTCCTGGCTTCCCTCCCTCCCTCCATCATCCAGCAATGAGATGGCAAGATTCAAGGGCAGAATCCTTCCCACGGCGCTAGAAGTCTCACATCACATCATCTTCGTCTCTGGACCCATGACTCCTGGCGCACAGGAGAGGTTGCTGCCCCTCCAGTGAGGCAAGTGTCTCAAGGGGAGGATTCTTCCCTCAGTTGAGGGTCACTTTCCCACAGTCTAACTTCCCCAACGTTTGGTTACCGGCCCCTTCAGGAAACCCCCTGCCCACTGAAGCTGCCCCATTTGCTGTGCCATCCTGGACCCCCATCCTCTCAGGGCCTGTCTTCCCCATGCCCTGTCCCTACGTGATGAGGATGGACTGGTAAAGCTCAGACACCTCGAACTCCCGGATAATTCCCTGGGATGAGCCTGAGATGTTGAGATGAGTCAGGGGTGTCAGCTGCCCTGGGAATGTGCCCAACCCCCTAGGCTCCTCTCAGGACACGGGGGCCGGAAGGAGCAGATGCCCTGGGACCCCACACACCGTGATGTGAGACGCACAGAGGACTCTACTCTGCTGAATAGAGAAGCTGGGCAAAGGCAGGTGGTAGAGGGCAGTGTGGCCTGTGGAATGGTCTAGGCAGCTGTGCCCGGTGATACAGAGCAGGCCATTGCGTCTCTGAATGTCAGTTTCTTCTTCTGTAAAATGGGCATGGTAATCCCTGGCTGGAGAGAGACTGTCTCAGAATATATTAGGTCTCTTCTCCCTCAGGACTTCCCATAAGATGCCATCCCGGACCCCCTGTCAAGCCTCTCTCTGAGGTATATCCCTGGTCCCAGGTCCAGTGGCACCTAGGACAGACTGGGCGGGGTAAGGGATGGGGACCAATGGTCAGTGCGGCCGCAACTGCCAGAGGAACCCGGGCAGGATGTTAAGTCCAGACTCAAGGCTCCAGCTGTGCATCAGAACTTGGAGGGCAGGGACTAGAGCCTCCTCCCTGTGCCTCTGCCCTGGCTCCCCCTTCTTACCCCGAACAGCCACTGTCTGGCACCGAGCAGGGGCTCTGCATCGCTGGCAGACACCTGACCACAAGGCCACCAGCACATGCGATAGCCCTGCCCACCTCACCAACAGCAGAGGCTGCAGCAGTTAGCTGACCTCAAGTCCAGGTTCCACTCCTGACTGGCTCTTTTGAGCCTCAGGTTCCTCATTTGTAAAATAGCTGTCAAAGATCCTGTCCTAACTCCTAGGGCTAATGTATGAATCTCCTAAGACCATCAGTGTGAAGAGTGTGATTGGGGAAGATGAGAATTAACTAAGCAGTTCCCTATGTCATCTCTTTTAATCCTAATAACGACAGTCCTAAAAGGTAGGTACTATTATCACCCCGTTTTACAGTTGAGTATGCTATGGTTCAGAAAGGTTAAGTCACTTGCCTGAGGTCACACAGCTGGTAAGTGGCAGGGCCTGAGGTCGGTGTGACTCCAGACTTGGGCTTTCACCTGCCTTTTACACCTTCATGCTGCGCTCAGAGCTTTGGTCAAGCTCTTCACAAAAGTCAGGGGTTGTTGTCATGATTATTTCATAAAACCCAAGGTTATGAGAAGTTTTCCTCTTTCTCCTCTGCCTATCTTTTTCTCGATGTGGAGAAATGCAAACTCAGGGTCTGCTAATTTCTGCAGTCTCAGACAATCAGAATTCCAACCGTCTGAGAGAGCCAACCTAAGAAAGCAAGAAAGTAATCTTTTCAAAGTTAACGTCTTCGAGGCGTCGCGTCAGTATTTGGGTTGGACGTAACCTTGCTATCGTAACACAGATGAAACCCCAAATATAATAAGGCTAAGACAACTCCGACAACGTAAGAAACATAACAGGATATTGCAAAGAGATTAAGGAGCTTCCGCTGGACAGCGTGGAAGGGCCGTGGAAAGGGCAGGGTGGGGGGCGGGCAGTGCACCCTGGGGGCCAGTGAGGCGAGTCCTGAGTCCCTGGCTGAGCCTGAGGATGAACGGCCTGGGCAGAGGGGAGCTGGGCTCCTCCAGGCACCTCTAGGCCCGCCCGGTGCGGGAGCAGAGGTTCCGCAGGCTAAATGTGAACCAGCTGCAAGGATGGGAGTGTTACAGTTGGACGGGGCGGGGAAGGCTTACCTCATGAAAGAACTGTGGAAACGGCTGCTGGAAAGATAATAAAAGGATTAACTGCTATTTTAGTGGGCCATTTACTCTGCAATCAAAGTGTCTCATCTATTTCCTGTTCTCCAGAGGCTCCGGGTCCAAAATTCCTTTGTCTATTACAGCACATGGTAGCAGAGGCCTGTCATGAGAAATTAATAATTTTACAGGGAAGGGAGATTGTATTTATCTGGGGTGCGGGTTAGGGCCCGCCCCTTCCCCTGGGTTACCTACTGCACCAGCCTCGCAGGAAGCGGGAGCACTCCCACTGCGGGCAGGGCGGAGCTCAGAGATCTCTGCTACTATCTCCAGAGGATGGCACCCAGCAGGGCTGGTACCTGGACCCCAGAGAATAATCAGTTTAACAGGAGAAGATATACACAAACAAGAGCAGCACGGCTTAGAAAGATGTGAGTTCAACTTCCAGTCCAATGGTTACTAGCCGTGTAACCCTGGGCAAGTTACTTTTATCGTTGTTATCAATACTATTATTACTATCATGATTATTAGCCTCTATTATTATTGTTACTATGGTTTGTCTCTAACTAGCTGTGTGGCCTGGGGTAAATTATGCAATCTCTCTGAGCCTCAGTTCCCTCATCTGTAAAATGGGGATTAATAGTATCTGCCCCATAGGGTTGTTGTGAGGACCACATGGAGTATGAGGACCGTGGGCTTAGAATAGCCCCCGCACACAGTCAGCACTCAGGAGCTGCTTGCTGGTGTTATTACCATAATCCTAAACCCCCTAAGAGGCAAGATGAAGTGTTCTCACAGCAGTAGGTGGAAGGCCAGCTGGACCCTACTGAACCTTTGTTTCTTCATCTATAAAAACCCTTGGTTTTACAGGACTCTTGTAAAGATTAAACGCAACCATAGGTAAGTATAGACATGGCTTGAACATCATCTCCTGCATGAAGCCCTTCTAGATCTCTCCTCCCTGGGCCGATGCAAACTCCATCCCAGACCCTGCCACTCATCTCCACACCCATCTCCCACGCATCTCTGACTGTGAGTGCCCTCAGGCAAAGATCTTGGCAGGTCCAGGTCTGTCTCCAGAGCCAGGTGTAAGCCAGTGTTCTGTGGAATCTGCTGAACCAAAAGAGATTCTGGCAGGCTGGCCCCAGAGAAGAAACCTACAGAGAGATCCTGAGACTGCTCTGAGTGATTTGAGCCTCTGTGACCCACTCACTGGGCATCAATTTCCCAACCTGGAAAATGGACAGGGAAGGCCTAGATCATCTCCAAGGTCCCTCATGTCTAACACAGAAACTCACGGATGCTGTGATTCTACACGGGAGCCGGAGTGCGAGAAGGCCACTGACCACGCCACACGAGGGTTCAGGCCAGGCAGCCTCTTCGAGGACCCTGCGTACACCACTGGGATCACCCCAGGAGAGAAGACACGAAGGAGAACTGTAGCCCGGCAGCTGTCAACTGCAGGATCTCAGAGAGAGACAGGACTGTCTGCAGTCCAGGAGCCTTACCCTGCGATGTCCGCTGGGCATCTCTTTCCAGGCAGGGGCGTGCCCTCTCACAAGGCATGTGCCACAACACCCCAAAGGAACAGGGGCGTCGCCAGGAACCGGCCCAGCCACCAGTTCTCCCTCCAGCACACTCTCGGCCCAAAGACACACGATACAGTCAGCTTCTCAGCCTGCTCACTCCAGCCTCTCCCCCCGACCCCAGCACGCCAACCCTGACCCTCACTTGTCTGCAAAGTGAATTCCTTCTCCTACTCAAGACCCAGCCTCCTCAAAGCTGAATAAGTTGGTCCAGTGGGTACCCAGCTCACAGCTCCACAAGCAGATGCGCCCCAAGGGCGAACAGCTAGTCCCAGGAGGATGGAGTTTATGCTGCTGGTTGCCCCTCCCTGGTCCTGCAAATGCTGCCCTGCACTTTGAGCAGGGACAGAGGTGCACCTCTCCCCGAGCTGCACCCCTTCCCAGACTGAGTTCTCCATGAGGCAGGGCCCAGTGACAACACACAAGTGTTGGAAGAACTCAACTTTGGCTACAACACTGGCCCTGAAGACCAGACACACTGCTTCCTTCCTCTGCCTTACCCAAGCCCCAGCAGCTGGGAAGACAGAGCTGGGCCTTGGTGGCTCCATCAGCCCTTCCAATCCCAGGCAGGCGCCTGTCCTGGTGGGCTGGCTGGGCCTTGTGGGTAGGCACAGTGGCTTGGCTAAAGATATCAGGGACTAAGACTACATTTCTAACCTCTGATACGGATTTCCACCGCAGTGAGAGCAGAACATGCAAATGACCACTTAGAAGGGCTGGAGGCCTGGGTGCCTATATTTTGTGTGTGTGCGTGTGTGTGTGTGTGTGTGTGTGTGTCTCCCTGGAAAGCTTAGTTTCAACCTCAGCCAGAACACTGCAGGTGCTATCCAGGGCCTTATCTGCTAACCCTCGGCCTTACCCCAAAGCCTGCCCTGGGTGCCCACAGCTCTGAAGCCGGACTCCTGTGAGGACCCGGTGCTCTCTGGAGGAAATCAAGCCTGTGGCTGCTCCAGGAGGCCACAGAGCCTCCCTGGGAAGGGCTCCGGGTGAAGAGCCAGTGCTGGGGGAGAGCGTACTCTCCATGACTCACCTGGCCATCGGCAGGTGTGACACTGAGCATTTGTACGTAAGAGAGAAGGCTGGCCGAGCCGCTTTGACCTCAGAGCACGTGTGTCACCACCTGAACGAGTGTGTGTGACACCAGGCCGTGGAGGGTGGAGGATGGGGTACCTGGCCCTCCACCAAGGTTCCCAGTGACAGGGCACTGACCACTGTGACCAGTGGCCACAGCCCAGCCAGCCCCCAGGGTGAGGAGCCTAGGCAGGGCTCTCCCAGGGCAGTGAGGTGGGTGCTGCCCTGCTGGGGGCGGCGGGGGCACAGCCCGGCGGCCGTGGGAACTCACCATGCACTTGTTGGGCTTCTCGCCCGAGTGCACCCTCATGTGGATGAGCAGCTTGTAGCGGGCATTGAAGGGCTTGTAGCGGCGCACGCACCCCGCCCAGAAGCAGGTGAAGTCCTCGCCCTTGCGCTGGTCAATGTGGCTCTTCTCAATGTGCCGCACCAGCTCCTCCTGCTGCTCGTAGGCTGCACAGCAGTCCACCCAACGGCACGCCTGCCGCCCAGCCACGCCCCTGCCCGCCAGGCCCAGCCCCAGGCCTCCAAGGCCCGGGCCAGGCGGCAGCTGAGACAGTGGGTAGGGGGGCGGCAGGCCCTGCTGGTGAGGCCCGAAGAGCTCTGAGAACTCGTCCGCAGGCTCCTGCTTCAGGAAGCCGGCCTTCCGGCAGGCTTCCAGTTGCAAACTGCCCTCGTGGCTCTCGGTGGACGCAGGGCTGGGCCGGGCCCTCTTGGGAGGGCCCCCCGGGTCTCCCGGCAGAGGGGGGCTCCGGAGTCCATTTACGCAGGTGACCAGAGCTGTCTGGGAGGAGCGGATGATGGAGGTGATGTCGGAGGAGGCGCAGGGTGAGGCGGAGGCTGAGGAGGCGGGGGGCAGGCCCAAGAGGCAGCAGCGCTTCAGGCCACCCTCGGGCGGGTGGGCCTCAGGTGGGGGGCCCAGGCCAGAGCTGGGTTCACTGCCCAGAAGGTAGCAGGAAGGTGCGGGGTTGGCGAGGCCTCGGCCCGAGAGGTCCAGGTCTGTGTGCAGGCCCGTGGCTGGCGGGGCCCGGCAGTGAGCAGACAGGGGTGCGCGAGCTTCCGTCATGGCCCGGTAGTCAGGCAGGGACTCCTGCTTGATGTGCTGTGTGGCCGGGAGGCCTCCGTTCACATAGGTGGCCTGGGGCCTGGGCGACCTGGAAGACAGTGCACAGGGGTCATGAGAGGGTGGGCACTCCACAGTGGGGAGGTCCGGGCAGGGGACCGTGGCGAGCCTGACAACCGAGGGGCGGAGAAGCCCAGAGCAAGAGAGGGAGGCTGAGGGCTGGCAGCAGACAGACCAGGACTGGTTGCCCGGTCAGCAGGGAAGAATGTGGAGGGAGAAGGGGAGAGGGAGGAAGAGGAGGGGCTGGGGAGAGGTTCAAGGAGGCAGGAGGTCTGAAAGCATGAACGTGCCGAGGATGCCCGAAAGCAGCGCGTTTCATCCTTTTATTAACTCCAGACCACCCTCTCCAGCCCAAGTGCTATCTGTCCTGCCACTGAGGCCTCCCTGGGTCTGCCCTGTCCCCCTCCCTGTGACCTTCTAGTGACTTCTGGAGGAAGAAGGCTGAGGATGGCTCTTTGAGGGACACCAGGTCCAGTTTGTTTTAAATTCTGCTTACTTGTCCCTTAAATCTCTCTTGATTCTTGTAATCTTTCTTAATTTCTCAAAATGTGATGTTTTGCCCCAAGTAATCTGTTCTTTCCACTGTGAACATCAGCGGGTGGGGTTTGAATCACAGTCACAGTGAGGGGTCATCCTAGGAAAAACTGAGGAAAAGTTTCTTGGGGGGAATGTCCAGAATTTCAAGGTCATGAATGTACAAAATGAAGCTGTAGGCAGGCAGGCCAGGTGTGGCAGCAAGAGACCTGGGTTAACATCTCTTAACCCTCAGGTCTCAGCCACTCGCAGCTCAGCGAACCTTACTTAGCAAGGTGCTCTGAGCCTCTCTCCCTGTAGCCCAGCGTCGAATGGTTCTCCTGAGGGTGAGGATGGTGATGGGCAGGGCCCAGCTGGCCAAGATGCTATCTATCATCATCACACATGCGGTACATGCATTCCTGGAGGGGGCCTCTCCCAAATGTGGGACAAGTAAGTGCAGGAAGAGATATCAGGGCCTGCCGGTCATCAGAGGGCTCTGAGAAGGAGAGAGACCAGCAAGGTGACACTGGGCTCAGGGTCCGAGAAGCCCCAGGAGCTGGCTGGGCAGAGCAGGAGGCCTGCTTGTGTGCCCAAAGTCTGACTAGGATACCCCATGCACCCTCACACCTGTCCCCAACCGAGCCTCAGTCTTCTCACCTGTGAAATAAGGACTAACCCTCCCAACCTCAGAGGGAGGCTGCCAGGATCAAGGGAGGAAACAGATGCTGTGACAGCCCTCTGGGAAGAGGACAGCAGGGTGAATGGTGCAATCAGCACTGCCATCATTAACACTGCCGTCCTGGGGCTCTTTGCAGACGGGGGTTGTGGCGCCATCACCTGTCCCTCTGCTTCCCAGCGTGGCCCTGTAGCCCCAGCCCCTCCCTCTCGGGCTCCCTGCAGCTGTGGCATCCTCCGCTCCAGCCCTGAGGTGGAAGGGAGGGGACAGGACAGGGGAGAAGGAAAGTCAGAGCCGGGAGCCGTCCGAGAGCACCGGCTCCAACCCCATCGCTACCAAGAGGGCACAGGGCTCACTGCAGTCACAAGCAGCAAACCAGCAGCAGGGCTGGGACCAGAACCCAGGCTCCCCTTCTCCCTCCGGGGTGTAGAGCTCTCCTGCCTAGACCTAACCTAACTGAAGTGCTCCCTGGATAGGAGGTTGGGGGAGGGGCTCTTCTTCTGTTTGGTTCTCAACTACACTTGAACAATTCTCTGCCTCACTCACCAGAGACCTCTCTTCCCTCCCAGGAACTCTGCTGTCCAGAGCACGGTCACCAGGTGGAATCAGAAGGAGCAAACACATACCCCTCCATCTCCAGGGCTGGGGATCCTGGGCCCACCATTGCCAGCAGAAAGCTCCGAGTGGCTTAAAGATCGGATTCGAAGTTGTGACTTTGTGGAGCTTTAAAAAAAATAAGTGCACAGCTGTTCCTTGCGTGGTCATGATCCTGGGCCTGGCAGAGGTGGGCACGGGTGGGGAAGGGCAGCCAGGTAAGCATCTGTTTGAAGCAACTGCTTTAACAACAGTGCCAGCTTAAAGCAACCAACACCAGAAGAGAACAGCTGTGGTGTTCTGTGACTGAAGTTAGCCGAATAATCAACAGCAAAACCTCGAATGGCATCAGGCAGGGAGGGGGCAGCTCAGGCCTTAGGGTTTCCTGGCTCCGAATGCCAGCTAAGGCAGCCCCTCCCCTTGCCCTCAGTGTCCCTGTGAGGCTGGGCAGTGGTTCTGGCCCTGCTCTGCCGCTGAGCCCTGTACACCCCAGGCAAATCCCATCACATCTCTAGAAATTGTGAGTGTGGTCCCTAGAAAAAGTGGACAACTCCAGGTGCTTTCCCAGGGGCCGTCTCATGAATCCTAACAGTGTAAGGGTGCACGGTATCTACTGAAGTCATGGCCAAGTTCTTCAAGGGAGAGACTACTATCTGTTTGACACTTTTGAAAACTGAAGCAACTTGCCCAAGCCCTCAGAGGCAGGCAGTGATAGAGCAGGAATGTGAACCTGGATCTGTTTGAATCAGAGGGAGCCGCACGAACGGAGAGACCCCAAACACAAGGCAATCTGGTGGGAGGGAGAAGGCACAGGATCCAACTGGGTATGGGATAGGGGCTGGGGCCCTCTTTTTCTTTAGGAAAATGAGGGAGTTTGGGAGAGCCAGATCAGCAGCAGAGGTGGCAGCAACTCAGACTGAGGCTGGCATAGGGTTCTGGGTACAGACTCTCCTGTGCCCTGTCAAATGACATTCAAAAGACAAATGATGTTTCTGATCATCTCTACCAAAAGAGAAAAGAAAACAAAATCCACTTCCTTAGCTTTCACTAGGTTAGTGTAGCTTCTGCCATGAGATAGAAAGAATTTCACTGGAGAAACTGGATGCTGCCAGGGGGGCCTCAGTGAATAATCAAGCAGATAAATGCATTTGACTGTCACCAAACAATGCACAGCTCCAAGTCTAAAAGATGCTTGCTTAACTCCTCATCATGTACTTAATTGTGTCCCCCTAAAATTCACAGGTTGAAGTCCTAAACCCCATTGTGACTGGATTTGGAGGTAGGGCCTTCAGGGAGGTAATTAAGGTTAAATGAGGTCATAGGGTGGGGCCCTGATCCAACCAGACTGGAGTCCTTGTAAGAAGAAAAGACACCAGGGGTGTGCACACCGAGAAAAGACCATGTGAGGACACAGCGAGTGAGAAGGTGGCCATCTGCAAGCCAAGGAGAGAGCTCTCAGGAGAAACCAAACCTGCAGACACCTTGATCTTGGACTTCCAACTTCCCTGTGAGGAAATAAATGTCTGTTGTTTAAGCCACCCAACCTGAGGTGTTTTGTTATGGCAGCCCAAGCAGACTAACACACTCCTGTAAATCAGAAGTCTCACTAATACCAAAGAAAGCCACAGGGAATCTACATTCTCAAAGAAAAATGGTTCCATGTGGGAAGAATAAGCATCCTGCTAATTAGTAATATCTCCCACCATGGAGCTCCCACTGGAAAGTAAACTCTGTCGGGGAGATCTCTGCTTCCTTCACCAAGGCACCCACCCCTGATAAATGACTGGTGAAGGAACCAATTGCAAGCAACCAGTTGCAGGCAACTGGGCCAGTTTTTAGACTCTGTGATCTGTGAGACAGGCCCCAGGCCAGCAGCCCCAGGCACTGGCTCAGGGCCCTAGGGCTGAGCAGGTGGGTGCAGAGGCCTGTCTGTCTGCCTGTCAGCAAACCAGAGGGCACAGAGGCATGGCTTGGATCCTGGGAGAAGCCGCAGGAGGCAGAGTTCAGCCCCATATGCAATCTGGCAGAACATCTGTCCAGAGGTGAACATCACTGGTAATGTGCCAGCACTGAATGATGGTTACCTGGCAGAGTTCTATGGGGTGATGGCTTCCTGGGGCAGGAGACGCCTGGGTGGAGGAACCCCTCTCGGCTCTCGGAGCAGTCCAGGGTTCATCACTACAGCATGCGTGAGCCCTGAGCTGGGTCTTCCCTCCCCATCCTCTCCCCCCATCCTCTGAATCTTTTTCTTCTTCTGAAATGATTGATTCTCTGTAAAGTCAGCTCAGCTTCTGCAACAGGGAAACACACCTCAATAAAGCCACTCCTGTCTCTCATGGGGCCTTGCAATGCTGAGGTCCAGAGCCTAGACCAGGCGGCCATCCATGTGCTACTGGGCTCCGGCTGGTCTCTGGCCCTCCTGTGCCTCAGTTTCCCTGTGTGTCCCACGAGCCAGGCAGACCAGGTGAGGTCTGGAGGCCCTAGGTCTGTGGCTTCCAGCTACCGTCCACAGAAGGCAGCTGATGCATGGGGTCGGAGCACATACCTGCTGGGGTGGGGGAAATGCAGCAGCCTCTCGCAGGCTGAGGGGTGGCCCCGGGGTGGTGGGCTTCCTGCAGGGAGAAACAGGCCCTGGCGGCAGGGGGGGCCAGGGCCTTCAGCAAGGTCCAGGTCCAGTAGACTCTTCTCCGAGCCCGGAGTGCAGTGGCCGTAGCTCCCGTTCACTATGCAGAGAGACAGGAAAAGGAGACAAAGTGAGTGGGGATGGCCTGCAGAGGGCAGTCACTGGGGTACCGGGTGGGACAGAGCGCCCTTGAGACACACTAACTGAACCCTTGCTGCATTCCAGGCACTGGGGACACCTATTAATTCCCATAATCACCAGCAGGATCAATAATAAAATCCCCAGTTCTCAGACGCAGATGCTGAGCTCCAGTGGGTAATTGATCTTTACACAAACACAGAGCACTTACAACGTACCAGACACTACCGTGGGTGCAGCAAACATGGTGAGCTAGACACACACGCCTGCCTCTTGGAGCTTACGATCTATGATCCTGGCGCTCATTTGACAAGATGCAAGGCCATGGCTGGGGCTGGCTGCCCAGCAGGCCGGGTGAGCATCACTAACATCTGTAGGTCAAGGATGAGGTGCTCACTAAACAGCATGTGTTCTTCTTATCACCGGAGCTGAATCCACATTGTTTTCCAAATTGCATTACCCCATAGAAGCACGGTATACAGTTATTCACGCCTCTGTATCCTCCACGGTTCTTTGATAGCCTAACTATCATATGCCCTGCCGTGCCCCACCCCTGGGATTTTTAGGAAGACAAACTGAGGCAGATGTGCCTCAATTAGTCTTGAAATCTATAGAAAGCCCTTGAAAGCCCTTAAAAACTATATAAAGTATAACAAAAATGTTAGCCATGATTGTTATAAGCCACTTGCCCTCTCTGGGCCTCAGTTTTCTCACCTATAGTGTGAGGAGGGTTAATCTGAAGACTATCTTCTTGGGCTTTCTGCCCAGTCACTTGGCAGGGTTACGCTAAGGAGGAAAGGGCTTTGGGGCCTGATGTGCCCAATGTGAGCCCCTACTGCCCCCAAACAAGCCTGTGACTCGGACAGGTCCCTTCCGGAGGCTGAGTCCCCCTGTGTCAAATGGGGACAGCCACACCAGTTCTCCAGAGATGCTGTGAGGTGTGGAGAGCTGAGGTGCAGAGCCCCTAGCCAAGCGCAGGTGCCTAGTAGGTGGTGCATCTGGAGTGGAAAGCGGTCGTATTGTCAAAGAGCACTTTGAAAAGTATAAGGTGTCTGACAGATGCAATAAAACATTATTAACAGGCCCAAGGATTGTCCAGGGACTGTCAACACTGAGCGAGATAAACCATTAAGATGAGAAAAGAGCTGACACCAGCACACGATCAGCCCTGAAGCTAAGCAGGATGTGCAGGCCCTGACTCCACTGCCTCACTGGGGCCTCCTGAGGCCCTCGTAGGGAGAGATCAGTATTATGCCCATTGTACAGAGGAGAGAGCAGAGGTTCAGGAAGGCTAAACCACTCACCCAAGATCACACAGCTAGTAAGAGTCTGGGCTGGATCTCTGGCTCAGGTCCATCAGACCCAAACCCATGTCTTAATCACTATGTAATAAAAAGTGGCCTCTTAGGAAGACAGAAGTCCAACCTCATCCTCAAGGATCCAGCTCCCCCAACCCTAATTCTAGCTTTATCCCACCCCCAGGCAGCCCCTTCACAGAAGGCCAGACCCTCAGTGCTTACTCGCCACGTGCCCAAAGCTCCGAACAGGCACTAGGCATTCACCTGCCCAGCACTTTACAGTTTGCAGATGAGAATGCCATGCTCTCAAGGTCCCAGGGCAGGTGACAAGTCTCCAGACAAGTATTTCCTCAGAAGTGGACCTCTGGTCACCTTCCCAGGCCAAGCACTGGGCCAATGTCCTGCTGTGAGGAACGCTCACTCCTGCTGGCTTTGGCTGCTGCTTGGCCAGCCCCTCACAAGCTTATTTTTTAATAACTTGGTTGTTTTTTAATTAAAAAGAAATCCCTGGTAACAAATGTGAATGGCCTGAGTTAATGAGAGCCGGCTGCCGCTCATTTAAGTCCTCCTCTGCAAGGCGGTCTCTGCCTTTTCCAAATTGTTTCTGCTTGTGATTTTATTGCCCCATTGAGGCAAACCCTGGGACTGGGCCTGAGAAAACTGTGGATGATTTTATGACCATTAATAGCATTTGGCGCAAAGAGAGCTTCATCACCACACGGGGCTGTTCTGCCAGGGTCTTTCTTCCAGCGTCTCTGGGTCAGGGACGTGGTTCCAAGCTTCTTTCAAGGACCCACGAGGCCCGTTGGGGACCTCTGGTTTACCTACCCCTCCTTCCCACAGGAGGATGTATGGAGAGATGGAAGGCGGGGCCCTAGAAAGGCGCCAGGGAGCCCAGCATGTATCAAGCCCTATTCATCAGCCCTTCCTATTTGATCAACAGGAACATTTGATTCTTTTAAGTGTCCATCCCTGTGAGGTGGGCTCATTACAGCCACTTTCCAGATGAGAAATGTTGAAGTTTGGAGAGATTAGGTGCCTTCCACCAGGCTCTGGGGTCTGTAAGACGCAGGGCCACAATTCAAACCCATATCTCTCACACACTTCAAAGCTCAAGTCCTGTCCTGCTGCCTCTCAGCCAACTGATGAACGACTGGGGACCCCCAAATAAGCATCCCCACCTTTGACTCCAATAAGATCATGTTGGGGAGCCTTTGGGGAAGTCAAAGTGCAACCGTTACAATGACTGCTAAACTTCAATCTTTGCAACAACTCTGCCAGGCGGTAAGACCACTCCATCTCAGATGAGCATACAAAGGCTCAGAGAAATTTAGTGGGTTACCCAAGGTCACACAGGGAGTAAGGGGCTCAGTTGGGATGCAAACCCATCACCTCTGGGGGAAGAAACAGTCATTACCAGACAAACAATTGGGGACTATTGGCTTCTTTTCCACTGGATACAGTAAGAAGTTTTCCTACAATAAATAAACACACAGCTTTGGGAGGGAGGGAGGAAGGAGCCCCTCAGGTCACAGTTTGGCACTGCTCGGGGATCCAAGCCCATTCAAGCCCTTGTCTTATGTGACTCTCAGAGCACCCTGATGAAAGCATTGCCCTCCCCGCCTCACAGAGGGAAGGACATGAGCACCAGAGCTGGCAAGTGGCTACCCAAGGTCACATGGCAATTGCTGGCATAGCTGAGTCCAAACCCAGGTCTCCCCAAACCCATGCTGGACCCTGCTCCAGGCCACCTGCTTTCTCAAAGCCTGGAAATTAAACCAGAGGCTTTGTCCCAGCGGTGCTGTCACCACTGGAAAGATGTGGCTACAGTCACTCTTCAACCCTGGGCCCTCCCACTGCCTTCCTGCCTATTGACATCTTGCCTCTCTGTCCCCAAGGGCATCACAGGACCCACCGTGGCTTACTCTCTATCTCCAGGGAGCAGGGAGGGAGTCTTTCTCTGGGAAGGCAGGGGAATGAGAGGGGCATGTCAGCCCCGCTGCCCTAAGGCAGGCTGGGGGTGCCCTGAAAAGCGACTGGCACCCAGCAGCCATGCCTCCCTCTGTGCCACAGGGGGCCAAAAGCAGACCCTGGACCTGGCTCTCCCCACATACATCAAGCTTCTTTGGAGGCTTGGAGGGTGAGAAGGTCCTCTGTACATTTTTACAGATTGATGAGAAAACCTAGAATGTCAGGGCTGGGACTGAGTGACTATTTCATTAATAGATGAAGAAACTGAGGCTCAGAGAGGGAAAGACTCTGCTTTAATCACACAGCAAATCCATAGCAGAACCTGGACTGGCACCCCCAGGGCTAGGTAAGAGTTTGGTTTAGTTTCCTCTTCAAGCCTCAGTTTTCTCACTTGTAAAATGGTGCTAACACTTACCTCACAAGGTTGTGGTGACAATTAAGTGAAATTACAAACACAATGCATTTGGCATGGTGCCTATCTCACAGCAAGCACTCGAAAAGTTATGATGATCATAATGATAATTACTTCTTCTGTATATTCTTGAATTCAGGATGGGGCTGGGAGGCAGGGTCTTGTATGAGAAGTATTCTATCCCCAAGAAGGTCAGGTCTGGATGACCCTGAGGCCAGGCTCAGAAGGACAAGCCCCCAAGTCTCAGGGGTCACCAAATGCAGAACTGGGCAGCCTGAATGAGGTCACAGCCAGCAAATCCAAAGCAAATGGCTCCAGTTACACACCACAGAGCTTTGCAAATTACCGTAATGACTTGGCTATAAAGTGGTACCACATATAAGGTGACTCCCCACAGGAATTTTAATTTACACTGAAAACTGCCAAGTCTGCATGAGAGGGACAATGATGCATTCAGCATCTCGGGCCCAGATGCCGCCTCCTTGCTGTCCCAGAAGCAGCCATTGGCTGGGTCTAGGAAGGCCCACACAATGACTGTTCCTCATTCATGGACAAGCAGACTTTTAGAGCTCGCCAAGTGCCAGGCTGGTGACAGGGTACTGCACTTTACAGTCCACGAAACATTTCAGAGCCATCACCTATGAGCTTTGCTACAACCATCAGAAATTGGCCAGACAGGCTCAGAGGGGGCAAGCAATTTACCCAAGCTCACATGGCAAGTGTAGGGCTCAGAGAGCAAACTTTCTCTGTAACAGGCAAGATAGCACATATTTCAAGCTTTGCAGGCCATACATTCTCTGCCACAACTACTCAGCTCTGTTGTTGTACCATGAAAGGCAGCCACAGACAGCATGTAAACAGAAGATTGAGCTGTGTTCTAATAAAACTTTATTGAGAAAAAGAGCTCACTGGCTCTTGGGCTGTAACATGCTGACCCCAATCTAGTGCAGCAGTTAGAGGTGGGCTTTGCAGTTAGAAAGACTTTCCTGCATCTGTAAAACGAGGAGCATTTTACGGGTGTTGATGACATGAAAACCACTGTCGACTCTGAATGCAGGGCCAGCCCCTGGTGGCACCTGATAAATGGAGGTGCTATCAGCCTGGCTCAGGGGTCCCCACAGCCTGGGCTCACCTCCTATCTGGGCATTACCTCCCACTCCCACAGTGCTTTGCTGCTGCACTGTATACACCCCAGCCCTCCAGTCAGGGTGCCTGACACCTCCCAAATCTCTCTGGGCCCTCAGAGCTCAGCAGAAGTGCATCTCCTTCTGGAACGTTCCTTGGTCTCTCCCGCCCTCCCCCAAGCTTCCCCACCTCTGCACACAGCAGCCCCTGCAAATAGCTGCCTGTTAGGGTGCACCTAACCCAGCATCTGACATGTGGTTTCTTTCTTTCTTTCCTTCTTTCTTTCTTCCTTTCTTCCTTCCTTCCTTTCTTTTCTTTCTCTCTCCCTCCCTCCCCCTCCCTCCCTCTTTTTCTCTTTCTTTCTTTCTTTCTTTTCTTTCTTTCTTTCTTTCTTCCTTCCTTCCTTTCTTTTCTTTCTGTCTCTCCCTCCCTCCCCCCACTCCCCCCTCCCTCTTTCTTTCTTTCTTCCTTTCTTTTCTTTCTCTCTTTCTTTCTCTCTCTCTTTTCTTTCTTTCTTCCTTTCTTTTCTTTCTCTCTTTCTTTCTCTTCTCTCTTTCTTTCTTTCTTTCTTCT